>NC_138339.1:203856422-205146422 GCF_046562875.1 Panthera onca
TTTGATCAGCACAGAGTAGCTTGAAGTCCTAGAGAATACAATATACAAGATAAAACACATTCCCTGCTTTCATAGAAGAGTACAAAGGGACAGTCAGTATTAAATCAGCAACTGCTATTCATGGGGATGAGTGCTAGGAGAGAGGGAGTAGAGGGAGCAGTAGAGGGAGTGCTATGGGAACAGCTAGGTCAAAATAAAGATGAATTTGAAAATATTTCCCCATGGACCTGATATCTGGTTGAACAGGCAAGTGGGAGAGTTTCTAGCAAAAGGGACCAGAATTGTGAAAGTCTGAAGGTAAAACAGTAAGTGGCTTCTAGGAACAGAGAGAAAATGTAGATATGGCTAGACTAAAACATGGCCAGAAACAAGGCAGACTAGATCGGGAGGTCAAATATGAAATTTTTTTATCCCATGATAGGAGGTTCCACTTTTCTCTCAAGGGCTAATGGACTCAAAAAAGTGTTCTAATCAGGGTCCTGACAAGATCAAATTGGTATTTTTTTCCTTCTGGCTGAAGAGTAAATAAAGTGACTCTGGAATCAAAAAGACCAGGTGTGAGGAATCTTAACATATTCAATTAGCATCGGTAAATGAGGGTGGCTTGAACTACTATAGTTCGGGTGAGGATGATAAAAAAAAAATATATGGAGTTAACTGGGTGGCAAGATCAGCAGGACATAAACAAATACACACACGGAAGACACAGAGTCAAAAGCAGCACCCACCTGAATTGGAAAACTGGGAAAATGATGGGACCAACTGAGGAGACAGTAGCACAAGAGGAGATGTACTTTTAGAGGACCAGGAAAAATGGTAGGTTGTGTTTTAAACTCAGTGAAAGAAGATGCCAGTAAGACGTCAAAATAGAGATATCCAAAAAGCAGCTGGCAATGTGGGTCTGGAGGTCAGAAAAGGTCTAAGTTTGAGACATAAATCTGAGAGCAACCAACACTGTTGAGTTTGTGATATCACATAAGGAGACTGTAAACAAAAGAACAGAACTTCAGAGGATATCAATTTTTTAAGGGAAGAAACAGCCACAGCACAATTGAGAGGTGGCAGTGGAAGGGTAGGTATAGTTTTACAAAAGCCAAAAAAAGACTTCATTTCAACATTTATTTATTTTTGAGACAGAGAGAGACAAAGCATGAACGGGGGAGGGTCAGAGACAGATGGAGACACAGAATCCGAAGCAGGCTCCAGGCTCTGAGCTGTCAGCACAGAGACCGACATGGGGCTCGAACTCACGGACCGTGAGATCATGACCTGAGCCGAAGTCGGAAGCTCAACCGACTGAGCCACCCAGGCCCCCCAAAGACTTCATTTCAAAAAGAAAGAAGTAATTTTTATTATCAATTGGTACTGAGAGACCAAGAAAGATGAGACTGAGTATGTCCATCCTCAAGGAGGTAATTTTGGTGTAAGTGAAATTAGTTTAGAAATAGGTTAAGGAGTAAGCTGGAGAGGGGGAAATGAGAGTGGGTTCTTTTACTGAAAGCTGTTTAGAATAAAATACATATTTCTCAGGTAAGATAATGGAACTGATAAACAAACCTAGGCAAGAATTGGATACTCTTCGGGACAAGGACTCATGGTCTTATCTTAGGTGTCATGGGTCTCTTGCATTTCTTTTTTTTTTTAAGTTTATTTATTTATTTTGAGAGAGAGAGGCATAAAGGAGGGGGGATAGAGAGAAGGAGAGAGAGAATCGCAAGCAGGCTGGACACTGTCAGCACAGAGCCTGATGGGGGCCTCGAACTCATGAACAAAGAGATCATGACCTGAGCTGAAATCAAGAGTCGGACATTTAACCGACTGGACCACTCAGGCACCCTGGGTCTCCTGCATTTCTACATGTATTTTTTTAAGATTTTACTTTTAAGTAATCTCTATGCCCAAGATGGGACTTGAACTCACAACCCCAAAATCAAGAGTCACATGCTCTGAGCCAGACAGGTGCTCCAGCATTTCTACATGTCTTTTTTTTAAATGTTTATTTATTTATTTTGAGAGGGGAGGGGCATAGAGAGAGGGAGACAGATAATCTCAAGCAGGCTCTGAGCTGCCAGCCCAGAGCCAAATGTGGAGCTCAATCTCACGAACCACGGGATCATGACCTGAGCCGAAACTAAGAGTTGGACGCTTAACCAACTGAGTCACCCAAGTGCCCCTCAACATGCCTTAAAAGCAGAGGCACTGACTGCCTATGTTTCAGACTTTTTCAAGGATGTGTGTATATGAGTCTTGGAAAATAGAAAAAGTACCTCTTTGCATAGCAAAAGGCATGCTTATTGACCATTATATTTAGGCTTCCTAAGTTTGAGGTTTATCTCCTCCTACTATACGACACACTACCTGTACAGGTGTCACCTGGCCTGCTTCATATCTCCTTGTGCAAACTGGGTCTCAGCAGACTGGCACAAAAACAAAAAACAAAAAACAAAAAACGCTGACACTGACTACTGCTATTACTGTGAGTAATGAAGTGCTTTGTCTCTGGCTGAGGACTCTTGTGTCTTCTGTCAGTATCCATGAAACTATGGCAGGCTAAGAATCCTAGATTCTTCACAGTTTGACTATTTGTACCTTTGTCCTGGTCCTGCTCAGAAATCTGACTTTTCAGTACTTAATACCACCTAAAAAGTCAGGGTAAAATTGTTTCTGTAAAGAGAAAGAGCTTACTGTTGTATGTTTTACTCTCTTAAATATACACTGTCAACTCCAATGGAAGCTGTAGACCAGCATTATAAATCAGAAAAATGAGACTCCATCTTGACCACTGCTGACAAGGTTACAGGACACTATTTGTTACTTCTGAATTTGAGAACATCACTTAGAGTGCATATTTCCTGGTTATGCTCATCCTGCATACATCTACACAGCGGTAACTGCAGTGCTGCCATTTTAATGCCAAGTTACCCCTATGACACAGACATATGATTTTGGTAAGATACCACAGGGTGAATAATTTCTGAATGATGGAGCTCTTTGGAAATGCACTATGATTCATTAAAAATGGTATCTAATCTAAAGACAGTTATTCCTTCTTAAAAATTAAGATATTATAGACTCCTTCTATGGGAACCAATAGAATTGAGTGATGTCTTGAATTACTTTAAGTGAATTAAGTGAGTGAATTAAGGTTGACTTGAGTTGAAGTCATTTATGGTAGCTGAGAGCCTTGTGGTTAACATCTAAGGTCTTCTCTGAGTAAGTTAGAATCTCTCAAACCTTTTCATAGATTGTGCTCCCTTATATAAGTACAGATCTCATCAGGACCAAAATTTCAGAAAGCAAACAAATCATGTTGACCTGCACTGCATTAAATGTTCAATAAACAAAAAGCAACTGAAAACAAAGGCTAAAAGAACATCTAAAGGGCATATGTATACATTTAGCTCAACAAAATGTAATAGTAATAAACAAACTAATTGTCATATTTAAGTTATAATGTATAGAGCAGACACTGCCAGGGAAAAAATAACCAGAAAGATATTTGTATTCTTTAAAGTCTATTGAGATCAATATTATGCAGATTGTTCTCTATCGGATAGGACTTGTATAAGGTTTGACAAGGAGGGATGAGTAATCAGTTAAATACTTCAGATTAAGAGTAGGAGGGAGCATTTTTAAAATCATATTAAGCTCCAGGAAACTCTGGCCATAATCATTGCCAGGCACTATGCCCCGAATTCTAAGTAAATTTCAAAGATAGAGATAACTAAAGGTAATGTGAACAATCCCTCCTGTGAAAAGTCACAGCTCAAGAACAGACACGTCTATGAAACACAAGATGTTCAGTTTTTATTTTTGCAAAAGCTCTTTTTTGGAATGTAATAGTTAAATGCCATAAGTTTCTACTCAGTAGAGACTCTGAGCAGATCCTATAGGCACTGGGAATACCACAACCCCAGATTATCACCAATGGCCATCTGAACAGAAAATAGCATTTAACATAAAATATTGCCAAAATAATTCACTCTTTACATTTTATAGTTTCCATTTGTTATTATAAATATGCTATTATGCCAATACATGGAAATTCTTTCTAGGTAATCAAACAACACCTTTAAAATGCCCCCAGCCATGGGGGTACCTGGGGGGGCTCAGTTGATAGAGCATGCAACCCTTGATCTTGGAGTTGTGAGTTCAAATCCCACATCGGGAGTAGAGTTTATTTACAAAAAAAAATGCCCACAGCCCTTTTCAAACTCCCAAACAGTTATCTTCCAAATAAACTGATCGGTATAGGAATATTTAACAATCACACTTAAGGCAGGTAAGTTAGTAACTGATTCCAGAGCCAAGACAAGTTATTAAGAGAAAAGTAACTATACTCGCAATTCTTTTAGAAAATTATTGGCTTCGGTCCACAAGATGTAGAGAAAAGGACAACCTACGGATGACATTGATGGATGCTTCCATTCCATTTCACCTGGGACAATCTCAAGGGGTTCAATTACCTAGTATATGTTTGCCAAGAAGTTAAAATCTCTACCTCATTGTATTGAAGAGAAAAGCAAACTGGGAAACTCCTGCTTCAGCCGCTAGTATAGCATGTAGAATCACAGCAAAAGTATTAGGCTTGTTAAATTCATTCTCTAAGTACCTGAGGAGTCAAATTTGTTTCTGTCCACTTTGTGGATTTGTTTTGCCATCTTTCCATCAGAGAATATTGTTCTGAGTAGTGGGCAAACAGAACTAACCCAGGACCGAAAGTCAAGGGGCACTATGGCTTACCATTATTCACTAAAACAAGGTTCTGTGTGTGTGTGTGTGTGGTGTAGTGTGCAGGGGCTTGAGTCTGGGTGGTGTACGCATGGGGAACGGGGGGCGAATAAAATCTGTTTTCATGAGTATGGAGAGAAGTTTATAGGAAAGTACAAATATATATGGTGAAAAATCTTATCATCTTAAGCCAGGAAAATATCTTAGATAAATCATTTAGCCCATTCTCATCACATCTTCTTCCAAACATAGTTATATCTTTTCCATACTTTCAAATCTTCAGAAAATCACCTTCAGTGGTTCCATTACAGCGTTTTGGAGCTGGTAAAAAGCAAAATTTTTACCCCAAACTCTAAAATCCTTCTCTACTACTTTATAAGCATTCCCTCTTGTCCTGACCTCCAGAGAACCAGAGAAAAACCATTCAACATTATCCTTAAACTATATTTCTACAGTAATAAATGTAAGTAAGTTATCACAAACACACTGAGAAAGAATGGCATATGGCAAAGAAATCTGGAAATGAGCTTAAAAAGCTGAATTGAAGTCACAGCTCCAAAAGTAACTAAGAGAAAATGGAAGTCACAACTTAATTAAACCTTTGTTGTCTCAGCTGTTACTTGGGGCTACTGAAATCTCTATTAGTTACTACACATAGATAGAATTTCAAATGAGGTAGTGAAAATGATAAAGCTTCTGAAGGTCTAGAACACTTTTAGTATTTCAGTTTAGAAATCAGTACTATTCCAGCCAAACACGAATTTCTCATCTACATAACTGTATTCCAAGTTTCATCCTTACAAAGGTGATTTTTACAATTTTATGTAGAGAATATACTATAAAGTAGCCAGCTCAATAGCCAGTACATAGTAGATACTCAATTAAGTTTATGTAAAGCCACTGTCCCAATACAGATTATATAACAGACATTCAATAAACAGAAGTTATTGCTAATAGTAGTATTAAACATAGTAGTAATGCCACTACTCAATTATATTTTTCCTTTATTTACAGGAGAAAGAATAGGAACAAAAGATTTATTGAGCACCTGAGTACAGGACACTCTATACTTGATATCACATGGAATACCTTATCCCTAAGAATTAGATATTAGTTTCCCCATGTTGTAAGTGAAGAAACGGACACTCGAGCAGGTTTTATAATTTGCCAAAGGCTCACAGCTCAAACCGAGTTACGTTCAATTCCAAAGCTCCTCATGTTCAATTACAATCTATTTCCTCCCAGAAGTTCAAAGTTAAGGCTGTATTCTTAGAAAAGCATGTCTAGTGCTGAATACATATGGATATCAGAAGGTAATACCTCCATTTCTGCAAACACTTTTATCATGTACATTGACTTTAAAGTTTTTAACAACTACCCTCTCAGATTCTTAAAACACACTGAAGGATGAAAGAAAATATTAATTTTATTTGTTAAACAGAGCTTTAATATTTTGATTTCTCCAATAAATGTGCAGAATTATGGTAGTGCATGCAATTAAAATTTCTTTTGTTATATAATTCCATTACCGTATTAAATCGCTTCATTAAGAAAAACTAGGGGCGCCTGGGTGGCTCAGTGGGTTAAGCGGCCGACTTCGGCTCAGGTCATGATCTCGCGGTCGGTGAGTTCGAGCCCCGCGTCGGGCTCTGTGCGGACAGCTCAGAGCCTGGAGCCTGTTTCAGATTCTGTGTCTCCCTCTCTCTGACCCTCCCCCGTTCATGCTCTGTCTCTCTCTGTCCCCAAAATAAATAAACTTAAAAAAAAAAAAAAAAAAGAAAAAAGAAAAACTACACTTTCTTACACATTTTGGCACATGTGAATTTGTGTTTTCACCACATCCTCCTTGTCAATTCTGCCCTACTAATTATATTCCAAAAATGCTTCTCTCACTAAATAGCTCATAATTATTTAAAAAATTAAAAAGAGGAAATTGTCCTTGTAGCATGGCATCTTATGATCCTGCTGCTCTTTTAAATTGACAAAAATATGGAGATTGAGATGTACATTTAAAGCTTTGACAATTACGTAAGGACTACTTTCAGCAAAAATAACAGACTTGGCTCTAGTAATTCTAATTCCTTATGTATTATATTTTGGGAGAGCTGTAGTTTATGTGTCATAAATTTTTCATATTTGTGATTAATGTGACAATATTTGTGTTTTTCTTTTATCCTTCTTATTTATATACCTGTGGTCATAGCAAATTAACCCAATTCTTTTTACATTTGCAAGCTATATTTAGACCTATAAGCTTTGAATATCTATTTTGACCAGGCACTTAACATTGCAATTTCTAGATAAAATACATACTCATAGACTATTTAGTGTAGTCTTCCTACAAAATAGAAATGAAAATGCATTTACAGAAAACAAACACATTAGCAAATTCAAGTGAAAGCAACTCTTTTGAGATCTCACCAAAAAACCTAATTACTTGTTTTAATACTGAATCTATAAGAAAACCTGTAACAAAGAGAAAAAAAAATAATCCATTTCAACCCCAGCCTAACTCTGCTGCTGTTGCTCCTGAACAATGAGGAATTCTATTATGTAATCCATTCACTTGTGAACTCAAAACTTCTCTAGGCTGTCCTACCCAACCATCTCACCAACGTGCACTTTTTGTTACCACCGGACCTGGTTCAATTTTATTTTCCATTACAGGATCCTAGGATCTGAGGTGTTTGTTATTCTCCTTCTTTTAGCATCTGACCAGATCTACTTATAGACAGAAGCAAGTCCTGATTCAGATTGCCCCAACCCAGTAACAGAAGTGTGAATACCATCCATGCACTCAGATCCCATAGAACAGCTGACGCACACAGGTGTTGCACAGTGTTCCAGCCAATATTAGGAGTGACTCATGCTCAGTGTTCCAGTGCCCAGGAAATCTGAGGTGAGCTACTGTTATCTCTGGCCACCCATCTTGTTCAAAAGACAGGCAGACTACAGTAAGGATACACTTGCAAATTTTCAGAGATAAACATTCAGACATTCTGTTTTATATACTCACACAAATCTCTTCTAGGATACCAAAAGATGGAGGCAAGAAAGCAATATGTATGGGGAAAAAAGTAATTTTCAGTCATGATGGGATGGTCCAGAGTTATCAGAGGAGAAGTTTAAACACTTGTGAGGAACTCTCCTTTTAAATCTGCATAACATTGGAACTCTTCAATGGCATCTACCTTTTGTTATGACTTACAGTTATTTAGCTACTTATCTTACTCCCCAAATTATCTGCATACCTACCCAATTAAGAAGGAGTCTCATATTCTAAAAGTGACTGGATTTCCTGAGCAAGTTCTTATCAGAAGCTTTAGAAAACTAAGCAAAAGGGAATTGAAATTGATTTAGTAAGAGTGGGCACAAGAAGTAAGGAAAGGTCCAAAGAACCATATCTGGAGGTTTATATCAAGACTAAGAACAAAAAAGAGGTAAACTCAGAAGGCAGAACCAGGCAAGATTTCCTGAGACATTGGTGCACTGGAGAGAAACCTTTTATAGAGTGTTGCTGATGTTCCCAAGGGCAGGCAAGCATCTGTTATGGACACTGATACGGGTCACACATTTTGCAGACTGTAAACCTTTAAATGTCAAGAATGCTACATTTCTGACTCATCTTTTAAAGACAGCTCAAATGTTACCTCCTCTGTGCAGGCTACTCTGACAGATCTCCATAATAGAATTAATTTCTTGCTTCTTAGTGTTCCCATAGCATTCGTTTATGCCACCAGAATGGCCCTTACTTGTCTTTTTATGGCCAAATATTTATTTTATGCCTCTTCCAATAGAATTCTTTAAAGTCTGGGGCCATATCTTGGTCATATTTTTATCTCCTGGGCCTTGCAAGATTGGGGGGGAAAAAGAGTCAGATAACAGATGCTTGTTACAATGATTTGAGGTCTCTATGATACACAAGAGTGTGGAAAGGTTTAATTAGAATAGAAAGAACTAAATACATTAAAATAAATTGAATATATGAAATTTTGATCTTATGTCCTGGAAGGACTGAGATAGTAATAAAGAAAATAGGGGTCATGAAAACAGATACAGATTGTCTGTGGACAGTAAAGAAGTATGGCAAGCTGCCGAAAGTTCACTTCTTGGGAAGGAAGCCAATGTAAAAACAAAGTCAAGACTCATCCACTAGAGATGATAATTTAACCTGTGGGAACAAATTAGATTACCAAGGGAAAAATAATGAGTTGAAAGTTAAGGACAAATCTTTAAAGAATTCCTATATTTATGGGGTGAGAGGGAGAAAATTTCCAGCATGTGAGGCAAAGGAAGAACCTATGAAGTGGGAAATAGAATAATGCCCAATTATGGAAGCCTAGAAAGAGTTCTAAAAAAATTGTAAAGGCAAAAGTGACATAATGAAAGGGAGTGGATTTGAACTCCGAAGTTGGCAGAGAACAAGGTGAATCTGAGATGCTAGGTTGAAAAGAGATAAACAGCAGTGGAAAATGTCAGCTCATAAAAAAGCTATTGAGCCATAGCAAAAGAACAATTACCTGAGAAGAGGTATGAACAATACAAAGAATATTCTGCATGAACTTGCCACCAAACGAGTTCAAAGGAAGACCATGAAACAGTTGGAAAGGAATTTGCAATATTAGGAGAAAGCCAAGTTTCAGTTAAAGGGAATCAGGTAAGAGGAACTGGTTGAAAGCTGTTAAGCACTGTGAATATGATGAAATGGTCAATACGGTACAATGTAAGAGGTTATGGAGGCCTTTACAGGCAGTAGATATAGGAGGAGGGCAGGCTGGGTGGAGTAGGAGTGAAGCTATGGGAGCACACAGCACCTGAGTGGTTCGTATTATTGCCATTGGAGACACATGTGTCCTGATCACCCCAATCCTTTAACATTCTCTGTATCTGTGCCTTTTGCCAGGTAGCTTTTCAGTTCCTCCTCCACTAAAGTGGTGGAGTGTACTTGACCACTGTCGATTTTTGTTTCACCCATATGACTTACCTTAATCAATGGAATATTAGCAAGGGTAATGGCACCAAAATGTTGAAAATCATTCAAGCAGTTGGGCTAGCCCTCTTATACTTCTGCCATCTCCATGAGAACACCAAATCCAGGCACACCTTCTGATTCCCAGAGGAAAATAAGAAACACACAGAGCAGAATCAATCCACAATGCTTGAGGAGACCCATCTGAGAGCAGCAGAGCTATTCACCCAAGCCCAGCCTACATGTGCACCTCCAACCAATTGAGCTAAATAAATGCCTATAGTTCCATGCCACTGAGAGTTTTTTTTTTTTTTTTTTGGTAACCATATTGTGTCAATAGCAAACTGATAAAGATAATAGCCAACATTTATTGAATAATTAAGAAGTTATTATTTTTCCCATAAGTATTTACAGTTAAATCATATTTCAATATGCCTCCTTTTAGGTGAGGTTTTGGAAGACTGGCCTTTCTAGAATCCCTAAAGTCATACCCATTTTGTGGTATGATGCTAGAGTTCCTTCAACTCACTCTTTAAAACAACTCTATAAACAAAAGGCAGTGCTAAGAAACCTTCTCATGAAATGGACCTTTATAGTTGCACTCCTTAGGATACTTCTCAAATCTATAGGTGAAAAAATAATGACAGCCACAATGAGGCTGGTATCTACTGAGTACTTACTATATTTCAAATGGCATAAAAAATACTTAACACAAATTATCCCTTTTAATTCTCACAAGAGCCCTATAAAGTAGATATTATTAGTCTTTCCATTTTGTAGATAATTAGAGTTCAGAAAAATTAAATAATTTTCCCTAGCTAGTAAAGAGCTGAATCAGAATTTGAAATGCAAGATGTTATCATATTCTAAGAACTGTGAAGTCATTGAGGTCAAATATTATATCTCATGTGTTCCTATATTCTAGGGATTATAACAATGCCTAGAAAGTATTGGGAGTTTAACAGATATTTATGGAGCAAATGCTATTTTTGAAGGAAGTGTCAACAATAATATAATATGAAAAATAAATTTGTTAAAATGGTGCAAATACAAAAATGCTAATTTTTCATATAAGTGCTAGAAGTCTCAGAGAGAGTTTGACATGTTCCTTGTATAACATCCAGCTACACTGGCCAAAAAATAGTTTATGTGTAAAATACAGCATCCTATCAATTATATTTTCCTCTAATATTTTATAACAAAATGTGGCAATATGTGTTTTTCTTATAATAGAAACAAAGCCAAGGAAACATATTGAGACATGGTTGTTCTTATCTCAAGACAAAATCCCTTGATTCTCCCTGATTTAAGAACTCCTTTGCACTCAGAGATTTTCCTGCTAAATTGAGATTATACCTTTTGCATTTAGAGATTACAGAGAATGAATAACTTATCAAATAAGCAGGAATATCCTGCCAGATATGTACAGTTCTTTCTAAAGTAAAATAGCAACTACCCATACAAAATGCAAAGTAAGATAACCCCCAGCCCAACCCAGGCCCCAAAACACATCACACCCATACTATCTCTCAGGGAATATCAAGCAACATTGAGATAATAGACTTGTCAGGAAAAACAAACATCCCCACAGACAAAAAGAGTCACTTTGTTAATAACTGTCAAACTGTGACATCCACAAATTTTATCCTGAGGTCTTACTATGCTAATCATAGTCCTCATTCAATTATTCACTGCTATAAGAGAAGCAGATCATACTGGGAGGTTACAGGAATTATCTGCCTCTTGGACATCCTTCCCAAATGAAAATACAAGAAAGCTGAACAGCTGCTTTCTCTTAACAATTATTTTACCATCTTTTCTCTCCCTGTGCTGAATGAAAAGTGCTGGCTGCATACTGTTATACTGATTTTAAATTTTTTTTTTTTTTTTCAACGTTTATTTTATTTTTGGGACAGAGAGAGACAGAGCATGAACGGGGGAGGGACAGAGAGAGAGGGAGACACAGAATCGGAAACAGGCTCCAGGCTCCGAGCCATCAGCCCAGAGCCCGACGTGGGGCTCGAACTCACGGACCGTGAGATCGTGACCTGGCTGAAGTCGGACGCTTAACCGACTGCGCCACCCAGGTGCCCCTGTTATACTGATTTTATAGTCTGCCTATTGCAAATCATTTTACAACTAAAATACTGAAGATAGGCTGATGGTAAGTAACAATATTTATAAACACTATACCATTTATCTTTATTATTTTTGCCATGAAATTCTCTTTTTATCTTTGGCAAATTTTACAAGTTGAAGAGAACAGAGACAATGTACTTTAATCTTTGAAAAATACTACAAAACGCATCTAGCCTCAAGAAGTCCAGGAATGACAAGCAATAAAGCAGTAGCATAATGAACAGAAAACTTCAGGGAAAGAGACCTGTAGAAAGGAAGGAGAAAAAAAATCTCCCAGACTCCCAACAGCAAAGTACCTGTGAATTAGTCATTCAATTTCAACAATTATATATTGAAGGCTTGCTAGGTGCCAAACACAACAGTAAATAAAGTAATAATAATAAATAACCATTATCCCTGTTGTCATGGGGCAGAGAATCAGCGAAATAGAGGACAAACTTATAGAGAGTAATGAAGCAGAAAAAAAAAGGGAGATTAAGGCAAAACAGCACAATTTAAGAATTAGAGAAATCAGTGACTCATTAAACAGGAACAACTCAGAATCATAGGGGTCCCAGAGGAGGAAGAGAGAGAAATAGGGGTAGAAGGGTTACGTGAGCAAATCATAGCAGAAAACTTTCCTAACCTCAGGAAAGACACAGACATCAAAATGCAGGAAGCACAGAGGACTCCCATTAGATTCAACAAAAAGCGACCATCAACAAGGCATATCATAGTCAAATTCACAAAATACTCAGGCAAGGAGAGAATCATGAAAACAGCAAGGGAAAAAAAGGCCCTAACGTACAAGGGAAGACAAATTAGGTTTGCAGCAGACCTATGCACAGAAACTTGGCAGGCCACAAAGGAGTGGAGGGATATATTCAGTGTGCTGAATCAGAAAAATATGCAACCAAGAATTCTTTATCCAGCAATTCTGTCATTCAAAATACAAGGAGAGGGTTCCGGAAGATGGCGGCGTAGGAGGACGCGGGGCTCACAGCGCGTCCTGCCGATCACTTAGATTCCACCTACACCTGCCTAAAGAACCCAGAAAACCACCAGAGGATTAGCAGAAGGGAGTCTCCGGAGTCAAGCGCAGACTAGAGGCCCACGGAAGAGGGTAGGAAGGGCGGCGAGGCGGTGCGCGCTCCACGGACTGGCGGGAGGGAGCCGGGGCGGAGGGGCGGCTCGCCGGCCAAGCAGAGCCCCCGAGTCTGGCTGGCAAAAGCGGAGGGGCCGGACAGACTGTGTTCCGACAGCAAGCGCGACTTAGCGTCTGGGAGGTCATAAGTTAACAGCTCTGCTCGGAAAGCGGGAAGGCTGGAGGACAAAGGGAGGGAGAGCTGCTGAGCCCCCGGACGGCAGAGCTCAGCTTGGCGGGGAACAAAGGCGCCAGCGCCATCTCCCCCGCCCATCCCCCAGCCAAAATCCCAAAGGGAACCAGTTCCTGCCAGGGAACTTGCTCGCTCCGCGCAAACACCCAACTCTGTGCTTCTGCGGAGCCAAACCTCCGGCAGCGGATCTGACTCCCTCCCGCTGCCACAGGGCTCCTCCTGAAGTGGATCACCTAAGGAGAAGTGAGCTAAGCCTGCCCCTCCAGCCCCCGTGCACCTTGCCTACCCACCCCAGCTAATACGCCAGATCCCCAGCAACACAAGCCTGGCAGTGTGCAAGTAGCCCAGACGGGACACGCCACCCCACAGTGAATCCCGCCCCTAGGAGAGGGGAAGAGAAGGCACACACCAGTCTGGCTGTGGCCCCAGCAGTGGGCTGGGGGCAGACATCGGGTCGGACTGCGGCCCCGCCCACTAACTCCAGTTATACACCACAGCACAGGGGAAGTGCACTGCAGGTCCTCACCACTCCAGGGACTATCCAAAATGACCAAACGGAAGAATTCCCCTCAGAAGAATCTCCAGGAAATAACAACAGCTAATGAACTGATCAAAAAGGATTTAAATAATATAACAGAAAGTGAATTTAGAATAATAGTCATAAAATTAATCGCTGGGCTTGAAAACAGTATACAGGACAGCAGAGAATCTCTTGCCACAAAGATCGAGGGACTAAGGAACAGTCACGAGGAGTTGAAAAACGCTTTAAACGAATTGCAAAACAAAATGGAATCCACGATGGCTCGGCTTGAAGAGGCAGAGGAGAGAATAGGTGAACTAGAAGATAAAGTTATGGAGAAAGAGGAAGCTGAAAGAAAGAGAGATAAAAAAATCCAGGAGTATGAGGGGAAAATTAGAGAACTAAGTGATACACTAAAAAAAAATAATATACGCATAATTGGTATCCCAGAGGAGGAAGAGAGAGGGAAGGGTGCTGAAGGGGTACTTGAACAAATTATAGCTGAGAACTTCCCTGAACTGGGGAAGGAAAAAGGCATTGAAATCCAAGAGGCACAGAGAACTCCCTTCAGACGTAACTTGAATCGATCTTCTGCACGACATATCATAGTGAAACTGGCAAAATACAAGGATAAAGAGAAAATTCTGAAAGCAGCAAGGGATAAACGTGCCCTCACATATAAAGGGAGACCTATAAGACTCGTGACTGATCTCTCCTTTGAAACTTGGCAGGCCAGAAAGGCTTGGCACGATATCTACAGTGTGCTAAACAGAAAAAATATGCAGCCGAGAATCCTTTATCCAGCAAGTCTGTCATTTAGAATAGAAGGAGAGATAAAGGTCTTCCCAAACAAACAAAAACTGAAGGAATTCGTCACCACGAAACCAGCCCTACAAGAGATCCTAAGGGGGATCCTGTGAGACAAAGTACCAGAGACATCACTACGAGCATAAAACATACAGACATCACAATGACTCTAAACCCGTATCTTTCTATAATAACACTGAATGTAAATGGATTAAATGCGCCAACTAAAAGACATAGGGTATCAGAATGGATAAAAAAACAAGACCCATCTATTTGCTGTCTACAAGAGACTCATTTTAGATCTGAGGACACCTTTAGATTGAGAGTGAGGGGATGGAGAACTATTTATCATGCTCCTGGAAGCCAAAAGAAAGCTGGAGTAGCCATACTTATATCAGACAAACTAGACTTTAAATTAAAGGCTGTAACAAGAGATGAAGAAGGGCATTATATAATAATCACAGGGTCTATCCACCAGGAAGAGCTAACTATTATAAATGTCTATGCGCCAAATACCCGAGCCCCCAGATATATAAAACAATTACTCATAAACATAAGCAACCTTATTGATAAGAATGTGGTCATTGCAGGGGACTTTAACACCCCACTTACAGAAATGGATAGATCATCTAGACACACAGTCAATAAAGAAACAAGGGCCCTGAATGATACATTGGATCAGATGGACTTGACAGATCTATTTAGAACTCTGCATCCCAAAGCAACAGAATATACTTTCTTCTCGAGTGCACATGGAACATTCTCCAAGATAGATCATATACTGGGTCACAAAACAGCCCTTCATAAGTTTACAAGAATTGAAATTATACCATGCATACTTTCAGACCACAATGCTATGAAGCTTGAAATCAACCACAGGAAAAAGTCTGGAAAACCTCCAAAAGCATGGAGGTTAAAGAACACCCTACTAACGAATGAGTGGGTCAACCAGGCAATTAGAGAAGAAATTAAAACATATATGGAAACAAACGAAAATGAAAATACAACAATCCAAACGCTTTGGGACGCAGCGAAGGCAGTCCTGAGAGGAAAATACATTGCAATCCAGGCCTATCTCAAGAAACAAGAAAAATCCCAAATACAAAACCTAACAGCACACCTAAAGGAAATAGAAGCAGAACAGCAAAGGCAGCCTAAACCCAGCAGAAGAAGAGAAATAATAAAGATCAGAGCAGAAATAAACAATATAGAATCTAAAAAAACTGTAGAGCAGATCAACGAAACCAAGAGTTGTTTTTTTGAAAAAATAAACAAAATTGACAAACCTCTAGCCAGGCTTCTCAAAAAGAAAAGGGAGATGACCCAAATAGATAAAATCATGAATGAAAATGGAATGATTACAACCAATCCCTCAGAGATACAAACAATTATCAGGGAATACTATGAAAAATTATATGCCAGCAAATTGGACAACCTGGAAGAAATGGACAAATTTCTAAACACCCACACTCTTCCAAAACTCAATCAGGAGGAAATAGAAAGCTTGAACAGACCCATAACCAGCGAAGAAATTGAATCGGTTATCAAAAATCTCCCAACAAATAAGAGTCCAGGACCAGATGGCTTCCCAGGGGAGTTCTACCAGACATTTAAAGCAGAGATAATACCTATCCTTCTCAAGCTATTCCAAGAAATAGAAAGGGAAGGAAAACTTCCAGACTCATTCTATGAAGCCAGTATTACTTTGATTCCTAAACCAGACAGAGACCCAGTAAAAAAAGAGAACTACAGGCCAATATCCCTGATGAATATGGATGCAAAAATTCTTAATAAGATACTAGCAAATCGAATTCAACAGCATATCAAAAGAATTATTCACCATGATCAAGTGGGATTCATTCCTGGGATGCAGGGCTGGTTCAACATTCGCAAATCGATCAACGTGATACATCACATTAACAAAAAAAAAGAGAAGAACCATATGATCCTGTCAATCGATGCAGAAAAGGCCTTTGACAAAATCCAGCACCCTTTCTTAATAAAAACCCTTGAGAAAGTCGGGATAGAAGGAACATACTTAAAGATCATAAAGGCCATTTATGAAAAGCCCACAGCTAACATCATCCTCAACGGGGAAAAACTGAGAGCTTTTTCCCTGAGATCAGGAACACGACAGGGATGCCCACTGTCACCGCTGCTGTTTAACATAGTGCTGGAAGTTCTAGCATCAGCAATCAGACAACAAAAGGAAATCAAAGGCATCAAAATTGGCAAAGATGAAGTCAAGCTTTCGCTTTTTGCAGATGACATGATATTATACATGGAAAATCCGATAGACTCCACCAAAAGTCTGCTAGAACTGATACATGAATTCAGCAAAGTTGCAGGATACAAAATCAATGTGCAGAAATCAGTTGCATTCTTATACACTAACAATGAAGCAACAGAAAGACAAATGAAGAAACTGATCCCATTCACAATTGCACCAAGAAGCATAAAATACCTAGGAATAAATCTAACCAAAGATGTAAAAGATCTGTATGCTGAAAACTATAGAAAGCTTATGCAGGTAATTGAAGAAGATATAAAGAAATGGAAAGACATTCCCTGCTCATGGATTGGAAGAATAAATATTGTCAAAATGTCAATACTACCCAAAGCTATCTACACATTCAATGCAATCCCAATCAAAATTGCACCAGCATTCTTCTCGAAACTAGAACAAGCAATCCTAAAATTCATATGGAACCACAAAAGGCCCCGAATAGCCAAAGTAATTTTGAAGAAGAAGACCAAAGCAGGAGGCATCACAATCCCAGACTTTAGCCTCTACTACAAAGCTGTCATCATCAAGTCAGCATGGTATTGGCATAAAAACAGACACATAGACCAATGGAATAGAATAGAAACCCCAGAACTAGACCCACAAACGTATGGCCAACTCATCTTTGACAAAGCAGGAAAGAACATCCAATGGAAAAAAGACAGTCTCTTTAACAAATGGTGCTGGGAGAACTGGACAGCAACATGCAGAAGGTTGAAACTAGACCACTTTCTCACACCATTCACAAAAATAAACTCAAAATGGATAAAGGACCTGAATGTGAGACAGGAAACCATCAAAACCTTAGAGGAGAAAGCAGGAAAAGACCTCTCTGACCTCAGCCGTAGCAATCTCTTACTCGGCACATCCCCAAAGGCAAGGGAATTAAAAGCAAAAGTGAATTACTGGGACCTTATGAAGATAAAAAGCTTCTGCACAGCAAAGGAAACAACCAACAAAACTAAAAGGCAACCAACGGAATGGGAAAAGATATTTGCAAATGACACATCGGACAAAGGGCTAGTATCCAAAATCTATAAAGAGCTCATCAAACTCCACACCCGAAAAACAAATAACCCAGTGAAGAAATGGGCAGAAAACATGAATAGACACTTCTCTAAAGAAGACATCCGGATGGCCAACAGGCACATGAAAAGATGTTCAACGTCGCTCCTTATCAGGGAAATACAAATCAAAACCACACTCAGATATCACCTCACGCCAGTCAGAGTGGCCAAAATGAAGAAATCAGGAGACTATAGATGCTGGAGAGGATGTGGAGAAACGGGAACCCTCTTGCACTGTTGGTGGGAATGCAAATTGGTGCAGCCGCTCTGGAAAGCAGTGTGGAGGTTCCTCAGAAAATTAAAAATAGACCTACCCTATGACCCAGCAATAGCACTGCTAGGAATTTACCCAAGGGATACAGGAGTACTGATGCATAGGGTCACCTGTACCCCAATGTTTATAGCGGCACTCTCAACAATAGCCAAATTATGGAAAGAGCCTAAATGTCCATCAACTGATGAATGGATAAAGAAATTGTGGTTTATATACACAATGGAATACTACGTGGCAATGAGAAAAAATGAAATATGGCCTTTTGTAGCAACGTGGATGGAACTGGAGAGTGTGATGCTAAGTGAAATAAGCCATACAGAGAAAGACAGATACCATATGGTTTCACTCTTATGTGGATCCTGAGAAACATAACAGAAACCCATGGGGGAGGGGAAGGAAAAAAAAAAAAAAAAAAGAGGCTAGAGTGGGAGAGAGCCAAAGCATAAGAGACTGTTAAAAACTGAGAACAAACTGAGGGTTGATGGGGGGTGGGAGGGAGAGCAGGGTGGGAGGGAGGGCAGGGTGGGTGATGGGTATTGAGGAGGGCACCTTTTGGGATGAGCACTGGGTGTTGTATGGAAACCAATTTGACAGTAAATTTCATATATTAAAAAATAAAAAAAAATAAAAAAAATAAAAAAAAATAAAAAAAACAAAATACAAGGAGAGACAAAAAATTTCCCAAACAAACAAAAAGTAAAGGAGTCTGTGACCACTAAACCAGCCCTGTAATAAATTTTAAGGGGGACTCTCTGAGGGGACAAAAGAAGAAAAAAAAAAAAAAAAAATATATATATATATATACACACACACCAAAAGCAACAAAAGATTAGAAAGGACCAGAGAACACCACCAGAAACTCCAACTCTACAATCATCATAATGACAATAAATTCATATCTTGCAGTACTCACTCTAAACATCAATGGACTCAATGCTCCAATCAAAAGACATACAGTAACAGAATGGATAAGAAAACAAGATCCATCTATCTGCTGTTTACAAGAGACCCACTTTAGACCTAAAGACACCATCAGATTGAAAATAAGGGGATGGAGAACCATCTGTCATGCTAATGGTCAACAAAAGAAAGCTGGAGTAGCCATACTTATATCAGACAATTTAGACTTTAAAATAAAGACTGTATCAAGAGATGCAGAAGGGCATTATATCATAATCAAGGGGTCTACCACCAAGAAGACCTAACAATTGTAAACATTTATGTGCCAAATGTGAGAGCCCCCACACACATAAATCAATTAATCACAAACATAAAGAAACTCATCGATAGTAATACCATAACAGTAGAAGACTTCAACACCTACTCACAGCAATAGACAGACCATCTAATCAAAAAATCAACAAGGAAACAATGGCTTTGAATGACACACTGGACCAGATGGACTTCACAGATATATTCAGAACATTTCATCCTAAAGCAACAGAATATACATTCTTCTCCAGTGCACATGGAACATTCTCCAGAATAGACCACATACTGGGACACAAATCAGCCCTCAGCAAGTACAAAAAGATCGAGATCATACTGTGCATATTTTCAGACCACAACACTATGAAACTCAAAATCGACCACAAGAAAAAATTTGGAAAGGCAACAAATACTTGGAGACTGAAGAACATCCTACTAAAGAATGAATGGGCTAACCAAGCAGTTAAAGAGGAAATTAAAAAGTATATGGAAGCCAATGAAAATGATAACACCACAACCCAAAACCTCTGGGACTCAGCAAAGGCAGTCATAACAGGAAAGTATATAGCAATCCAGGCCTTCCTAAAGAAGGAAGAAAGATCTCAGATACACAACCTAACCTTACACCTTAAAGAGCTGCAAAAAGAACAGCAAATAAAACCCCAAACCAGCAGAAGACAGGAATTAATAAAGATTAGAGCAGAAATTGATGCTATCGAAACCAAAAAAACAGTAGAACAGATCAATGAAACCAGAAGCTGGTTCTTTGAAAGAATTAACAAAATTGATAAACCCCTAGCCAATTTGATCAAAAAGAAAAAGGAAAGGGCCCAAATAAATAAAATCAAGAATGAAAGAGGAGAGATCACAACCAACACAAAAGAAATAAAACAATAATAACAGAATATTATGAGCAATTTTATATGCCAATAAAATGGGCAATCTGGAAGAAATGGACAAATTCCTAGAAACATATACACTACCAAATCTGAAACAGGAAGAAGTAGAAAATTTGAACAGACCCATAACCAGTAAGGAAATCAAATCAGTAATTGAAAATATGCCAAAACACAAGAGTCCAGGACCAGATGGCTTTCCAGGGGAATTCTACCAAACATTTAAGGAAGAGTTAACACCTATTCTTTTGAAACTGTTCCAAAAAATAGAAATGGAAGGAAAACTTCCAAACTCTTTCTATGAAGTCAGCATTACCTTGATTCCAAAACCAGACAGAGACCCCACTAAAAAGGAGAACCATGGACCAATTTCCCTGATGAACATGGATGCAAAAATCCTCAACAAGATATTAGCCAACTGGATCCAATAATACATTTAAAAAATTATTCACCACAACAAGTAGGATTTATACCTGGGATGCAGGGCTGGTTCAATATCTGCAAAAAAATTAACGTGATTCATCACATCAATAAAAGAAAGGACAAGAACCATATCATCTCAATAGATTCAGAGAAAGCATGTGACAAAATGCAGCAACCTTTCTTGATAAAAACCCTCAAAAAAGTACGGATAGAAGGATCATACCTCGAGATCATAAAAGCCATATATGAACGACCCAACGCTAATATCATCCTCAATGGGGAAAAACTGGGAGCTTTCCCCCTAAGGTCAGGAACAAGACAGGGATGTCCACTCTCGCCACTGTTTTTCAACATAGTATTGGAAGTCTTAGCCTCTGCTATCAGACAACACAAAGAAATAAAAGGCATCCAAATCAGTCAGGAGGAAGTCAAACTTTCACTCTTTGCAGATGACATGATACTCTATATGGAAAACCCAAAAGATGCCACCAAAAAACTGCTAGAACTGATTCATGAATTCATCAAAGCTGCAGGATATAAAATCAACGCACAGATATTGGTTGCATTCCTATACACCAACAATGAAGCGACAGAAAGAGAAATCAAGGAACCGATCCCATTTACACTTGCACCAAAAACTATAAAATAACTAGAAATAAATCTAACCAAAGAGGTGAAAAAATCTATACATTGAAAACTGTAGAAAGCTTATGAAAGAAATTGAAGAAGACATAAAGAAATGGAAAAAGATTCCATGTTCCTGGATAGGAAGAACAAATATTGTTAAAATGTCGATACTACCCAAAGCAATCTACATATTCAATGCAATCCCTATCAAAGTAACACCAGCATTCTTCACAGAGCAAGAACAAACAATCCTAAAATTTGTATGGAACCAGAAAAGACCCCGAATAGCCAAAGCGATCTTGAAAAAGAAAACCAAAGCAGGAGGCATCACAATCCCAGACTTCAAGCTATACTACAAAGCTGTAATCATCAAGACAGTATGGTACTGGCAGAAGAACAGACACTCAGCTCAATGGAATAGAATAGAGGACCCAGAAATGGACCCACAAACGTATGGCCAACTAATCTTTGACAAAGCAGGAAAGAATGTCCAAAGGAATAAAGACAGTCTCTTCAGCAAGTGGTGCTGGGAAAACTGGACAGTGACATGCAGTAGAATGAACCTGGATGACTTTCTTATACCATACACAAAAACAAACTCAAAATGTATGAAAGACCTCAATGTAAGACAGGAAGCCATCAAAATCCTCAAGGAGAAATCAGGCAAAAACCTCTTTGATCTTGCCAGCAGCAACTTCTTACTCAACATGTCTCCAGAGACAAGGGAAACAAAAGCCAAAATGAACTATTGGGACCTCATCAAAATAAAAAGCTTCTGCACAGTAAAGGAAACAATCAGCAAAACTAAAAGGCAACCGACAGAATGGGAGAAGATATTTGCAAATGACATATCAGATAAAGGGTTAGTATCCAAAATCTACAAAGAACTTATCAAACTGAACACCCCAAAAAAATAATAACAATCCAGCAAAGAAATGGGCAAAAGACATGAATAGACACTTCTCCAAAGAAGCTATCCAGATGGCCAACCGACACATGAAAAAATGCTCAACATCACTCATCATCAGGAAGATCCAAATCAAAACCACAATGAGATACCACCTTACACCTGTCAGAATGGCTAACAGTAACAACTCAGGCAACAACATGTTGGCGAGCATGTAGAGAAAGAGAGAGGATCTCGTTTGCATTGTTGGTGGGAATGCAAGCTGGTGCAGCCACTCTGGAAAAGAGTATGGAGGTTCCTCAAAAACTAAAAATAGAACTACCCTACGACCCAGCAATTGCACTACTAGGCGTTTATCTAAGGAATACAGGTGTGCTGTTTTGAAGGGACACATGCACCCCATGTTTATAGTAGCACTATTGGCAATAGCCAAAGTATGGAAAGAGCCCAAATGTTCATTGATGGACGAATGGTTAAAGAAGAAGTGGTATATACATACAATGGAGTATCACTCAGCAATCAAAAAGAATGAAATCTTGCCATTTGCAACTACATGGATGGAACTGGAGGGTATTATGCTAAGTGAAGGTAGTCAGAGAAAGACAAAAATCATATGACTTCACTCATATGAGGACTTTAAGAGACAAAACAGATGAACATAAGGGAAGGGAAACAAAAATAATATAAAAACAGGGAGGGGGACAAAACAGAAGAGACTCATAAATATGGAGAACAAACAGGGTTGCTGGAAGGGTTGCGGGAGGGGGCATTAAGGAATCTACTTCTGAAATCATTGCTTCACTATATGCTAATTTGTATGTAAATTTTAAAAAATAAAAAATAAAGTTAAAAAAAAAGAAGACATTACCACTAAACAGAACATGTGAACTAGAACACTTTTTTTTTTTTTTTTTTTTTTTTTTTGCTATAAAGGGTATTATTGATAGAACTGGTGAACACTGAATAAGATCTGGGTATCAGGTGGTAGTAATATACATCATTGTTAAACTTCCTGATTTGTTAGTTATACTGGGGCTATGTAGGAAAATGTCCTT
The DNA here is from genome assembly GCF_046562875.1 of Panthera onca. Taxonomy (NCBI): domain Eukaryota; kingdom Metazoa; phylum Chordata; class Mammalia; order Carnivora; family Felidae; genus Panthera; species Panthera onca. The sequence goes on from NC_138339.1 coordinate 203,879,647, forward strand.
GTTTTTAGGAAATACACTCTAACATATTCAGAATGATAGAGAACAATGTCAACAACTTTCAGATGGCTTAGGGAAATGCTATTTATACAATACATTTAACTTTTCTCAAAGTTTGAGCTTGTGTTTTTTGAAGAGTTACCAAATCATCTGGAATGTATATGTAACCAGCTGGGAAAAGTAGATTTCTGTTTTTTTAAAAAGAGAATAGAGAACACAATAAAACATATAAATGAAATAAAGAAATATTGTGCTTTTTTATCTTTTCAGTCTGCCTTTTAGTCAACAATGCTTCTGAACTAATTTTTAAAACATACAAAATTTGACATAGGAAGATGATGAAGAATATGAGCTGTAAAGACACAGATACCTAATCCAAAATCAATAAAAAAAATAATCCACATGATTTCTATCCTTGTGGTCTCAAGGGGTTACTGTCACTAGCATTTCAGGTATTAGTTAAACCCGGCTTCTAATACTGAAATTCAATATTAAGTGTATTACAGAAATGCCTACCCACCTCACATTACCATTCCTTTTTGAGAGTGCCTTTGAAAGAGCAGTTAATCCAAGATTACTAATTTGAGATGCTTTCAAGTCAGAATGAATACTGAGCGAATCACTGGGCTTTAGTAACTTGAAAGCACTTGATCTTCAACATAACCCTTAAGAATGTGATATGCCATCTATTTTTCTTTTACCCATGATTTACTACTGGATATCTAATTGCCTAAAAAGAGAGGAAGAACATATTTTAAGGGGATTCTTTCCTCTAATTTACATTAATAACTTGACTTATTTCATTAGATTCAAGTAAATAATAAATTCATCAGACTTAGGATCCTAAGGCCTAAAGACACAATAATGTTTCTGTTGGAGCTTAATGTATTACCAAAGTAGAACTCAGTCAGTGGAATAAAATGTTGAGGTGAAGTAAGTGCCTACCTCCTAATATTTTACTTTTTTATATTGCATAAAAGGAATAGTATGGAAGGAGGAAAGGTGGAGGAAAGGGCAGCTGAGATAAAATTCCTACCAAAAAAAGCCGACACAATTAATAAATGTAAAATAGATATTAACCATGGCAAAGATTGACGATGATGATGATGGTGATGATGATGTCAGTAAATCTATCTGTGGCCTTTTGATTTTACAGATTACACTAAAATTACTAGACATATGATCTTTCTGAAAACAAATAATAAACAGTAAATGCAGAATATGGATAGAGCAATGTGTAAATGGTATTTCTTCAGCCTCACATTCATTTACCACAATTAATGGTATCATCAGTAGTTATCTGCTGCTAGTCAAAACAACTAAATCACTTGAATTATGGCTTCCATCTCCTCATCCCCACTACAATTGCTTGTGGCAAAAACAAATCCACATAAACAAATCTACTCTGTTTCCATATGGCATCCTATTTTTTTAAGGCTTCATCTTAAGAGGCACTCCCTAAAAAGGGATAGTAAAAGCACATCATTTTCCCCCTTTTGGCTTGAACTTTCTTTATTATTGTCCACCATCTTCAAAGATCCAGAAGGAAATTAGTTCACACCTGAAAATGAAGCCTGAACTTTCATGTATTCCTACTGGTTTTAACTCCCACTACTGATGAAATCTTGAATTCCATTCAGACCTTAAGGTCCACCATGTCCACTAACGTCCATTAAGGCTGTTGTTACCTTCTCCACTGAAAGTATGCTGTCTTCTTATGATAATACCTGGCTACTCCAACACAGTGTGATTGTGTCAAGACCTCTAAAAATGTCAAAAAACAAAAACAGAACACAAAATTGTAAACAAAGAAAACAAAAATCTGTTTTGCTTTCTACCAAAGAGAGAGGAAAGAAAACACATCTCACATCTCTTTTTCTCTGTCCCTCTCCCTCACTTCTCTCTCCTCTCACCTTTATGTTACTACATCACTGGGCTCTCACTAAATGTCTGTTATATACTTCGAATGCTATTCAGAGTATTTTAGTGAGACACTTTTAGGGTGAAATAGAGAATATAAAAATAATGGAGAAAATCAACAAAATCAAGTTGGTTCCTTGAAAGTTCAACATTATTGACAAACTTCTGGCTGAACTGAATAAGAAAATAAAAGAGAAGACTTCAATGACCAAAATCAGGAATAAAAGAAGGGACATCACCATTAGCCTTACAGAAATAAAATACTTTATAAGGGGATATTATGAATATTATTACTATATGCCAACATATTAGATAACTTAGATAAAATGGATGTATTTCTAGAAAAACACAAATTACTGAAACTCAAGAATTAGATTAGGATAACTTTCCTAACTCATTTTATGAGCTCAGTATCACCCTGACACCAAAACCAGGCAAAGTCATTGCAAGAATAGGAAACCCCAAACCAATATCCGTTATGAATATAGACACAGAAACATTAAACAAAATACTAGCAGACCTAATCCAGTAACATATAAATAATAATACAGTATGAACAAGTGAGATTTGTACTAGTAATATAAGAATGTTTTAACATCTGTCAGTGTAATACAACATATTAATAGAAAAAAATACAACCATCTCAATGCATACAATATAGTAATTTGACAAAATCCAATATCCTTCTATGAAAAAAAAATAATGAACTAGACGTGGTAGGAAATTTCCTCAATGTGATAAATAAGTATCTTTAAAAAACCCACAGCTAATATCATACTTAATGGTGAAAGACTGAATGTTTTCCTCCTGAGATCAGGTAAAAGAGAGGGATGTGGGGCACCTTGGTGGTTCAGTTATTTAAGCATCCGACTTTAGCTCAGGTCATGATCTCATGGTTCAGGAGTTCAAGCCCCACATCAGGCTCTTGATGTCAGTGCAGAGCACACACTGGATCCTCTGTCTCCCTCTTTCTGCTTTCCCACCCCCTGCTCAAGTTCTCTTTCTCTCTCTCTCTCTTAAAATACATAAATAAACAATAAAAAAAAGACAGGATGTTCTCTTTAGCCACTTTTATTAAACATTATACTGAAGGATCCTGCCAAGGCAATTAGATAAGTAACACAAATAAAAGATATCCAGTTGGTAAAAGAAGAACTAAAGTTATTTGTATTCATAGATAATACAATCTTATATACAGAAAATCATTTAAAAATCACTAAAACGTGTTGAACAATAAACAAGCTTCGCAATGTTACAGGATATAAGATGGATATCAAAAAAATGTATTTCTATACACTAGCAATGAGCAATCTGAAAATGAAATTAAAATATAATTTTATTTAAAAAATAAAAGTAATAAAATATTTAGGAATAAATTTAATAAAGCACAAGGCTTGAATGCTAAAACCTACATTGCTGAAAAAATCAAAGTTCCAAATAAACTTATATCCCACGTTCATGGATCAGAAAACTTAATATTGTTAAGATGGCAATACTTCCAAATTGATCTAGAGATTCAATACCACATCAATCAAAATCCTAGGTACTTTTTTTTTCAGAAATGACAAGCTGATCCTAAAATTCATATGAACATTCAAGAGATCCAGAATAGCCTGAATAACCTTGAAAAAAAAAAGAACAAAGTTGGAATGTTCACAATTCCTGGTTTCAAGACCTACTGCAAAGCCACAGCAATTGAGACAGTCATCTAGTAATGGATTAAGACAAATAAATCAATGACATAGAATTGAGAGTCCAGAAATTAACCTTTACATTTATGATAAATTGATTTTTGCCAAGATTTCCAAGACAATCCAATGAAGAATGAAGTCTTTTCAACAAATGGGGCTGAGATAACTGTATATCTGCTTACAAAAAATGAAGTTGGACCTCTTCCTTATACCATACCAACAAATAAAACAAAAACTCAAAATCTATAATAGGCCTAATATGAGAGCTAAACTATCAAACTCTTAGAAGAAAATACAGGAGTCAGTCTTTGTGATTTTGGATTAGACAATGGTTTCTTAGAAATGACACCTTAAAGTACAAGCAACAAAGAGGAAAATACAAAAATTGGACGGCATCAAAATTAAAAACGTTTGTGATGCAAAGTATACCATTAAGAAAATAAACAGACAACACACAGGATAAGAGAAAATATCTGCAGATCATACATCTGAGAAGAAACTGGTGTTCAGAATAAAGAACTTTTACAACTAAACGATGAGTCCAATTTTTAAAAACAGGCTAGGGCCCTGTATAGACATTTCTCCAGAGAGGATATACCAAGGGTCAATAAGCACATGACAAGATGCTCATCAATATCAGGCATTAGAGAAATGCAAATTAAAGCCACCAATAAGATAATACATCACACCCACTGGGATAGCTATAATCTAAAAGACCACAACAAGTAGGTGAAGAAATTGAATCCTCACACATTGGTGGGGAGACTGTAAAATGTACATTAGGTTTAGAAAACAGTTTCAGCAGTTTTTCAAAAGGTTAAGTATATATTTAATCATATGACATGGCAATTCCTCTCTTATATATATGCCAAGTTAAATAAAAACATATATCCACACAAAATTTATCTTTGAGTATTAGAACATTATTAATAATAAGCAAGAAAACACAAATCCTGATTCAAGTTACCTACCTCATTCATAATCAGTGAAAAACTGACAGTGAAAAATTGACAGAGCTGGGCCTTGAAATCAAATCCCTTGATTTTGCATTCTAGTACAAGGTTGTTGCAGTAAAACAGAACTCCTAGGGTAGAAGTCTGTGAGAGCTTATTTATAAATAGCCATTAAAAATATTTGTAAACTCAAAAAAAAAAAAAAATAATAATAATAATAAGCAAGATATGGAAACAATCCAAATGTCTATCATTTGATAAATGGATAAACAAACTGTGTTATATCCATACAAAGGAACATTATTCAGCAATGAAAGGAATCAATTACTGATACATGTTATGTAACAGATGAACCTTCAAAATATTATGCTAAGCAAATGATGCCAACTACAAAAAAAATCACACATTGTATGACTCCATTTATATAACTATCCAGATTAGGCAAATTCAAAGAGATGGAAAGTATATATAATGCATTAGAGATTAGGGCTGGGGCAGGTATGGGGAGTGACTGTAATGGGCACAGGGTAATGGGGTGATGAAAATGTTCCAAATTTAGATTTTGACAGTGGTTGCACAACTCAATATACTAAAACTATTGAATTGTATACTTTAAATGGGTGAATTTTACAACATATCTAAATAGCAATGTTAAAAATGTTCCTACTTTATAAATTCCTTCATATTTACATGTCCATTCCTCATAAGCCTAAAAAAAGACTATCTTTCAAACAATTTTTAAAAACTATTCCATTATGAGAAAAATTTAAAGGCAATATTCTTGTATATCCAGTTTGCAAAGTGTAACAAGTCCAGATTATATATTTTTCTTCAAACATCTTTACATCGGATGAATTTTTCAGTTTTTGCTAGTTTACTAGGAGGGATTTGGCAATGCAAATATATCATTGGTGAGAGTTATGGAAATAAGTACCTTGAAATATAGCAAAAACCATACACTTTCTCAGGATGCTATTCAGAATCAAATTCATTTTCATGCATAAATATCTTCCTGATAGCTTCCATACACAGCTCCTTTTTTTGTCCAGACCAGCAAATCTGAACCAACTGATTTGTCTTCATTTTTGAATTGCAGGGTATTTTTTAAATAAGAAAACAAGTTTTTTGACAACATATAATGAAAATTCTATTTATATCCCATAATTAATATAGATACGTCAGTCCTGTAGCTCCAATAAAGCAAGAGTATTTTTCCCTTTTCTTAACTGCTAATCACTTAAGCAAGTAAAATAAATGAAAAAATTAAGATTGAAGAAGAGGTTTTATGATAAAATTGTCAAGTTAAAGTTTGATTCCTTATTCACAGAAATGACTACAAGTGAAGATGCAAATGAAAATTAATTCGCGCATTTTTTGAAAACACTTAATATTACATGGCTAAACATAGAAGAAAAATGACAGGTGAAAGAATGTGTGAAAAGAAGGGAACAGTAAAGGTATTGGAGATTGATAAAGAAACACAATTAGAAGGTTAAACTCTGCAGATAAAGGACAGTAAGCTTTAAGGACGGATTTCATACGATTTTGCAAGAGGCTATTGTCAGTGAAATTAACACTTAGAAGTACGCTGATGAGATTTCTTAGCAGAACACGTTACAGTCTTCTATGGCTTGATCCTTCCTCACCTCTTCAACTTTATCTCCTTCTTCTCCTATCGGAAAAGCAACAATGATCTTGATGACCATGTGGACCACAACAACGACTTGCAATTAGAGGGTACTTTCCAGGGGCCAGAAACTGACAAGATTCTATAAAAGGCCATATTTCATCCAAACCTTATGAAGGAAAAAAAAAAAGTCTGAGGTGAATACTATTATTCTCATTTTTAATGAGTAAAACTCAGGTGTTGAAAGGTCAAGAGACTTGATCCAACTTATATAGACAATAAATGTCAGACAGAGCTAAGTTCAAGTCCAGCTTTTCTGGCACCAAAGTCAGTGGCTTCTGGGACTCTCCAAGTATGTGGAACTATTTACAGTTCCCTGAACAAGCCCCATTATTTCATCCCTTGCACAAACTTTCATTCTGCCTGTAATGTTCCCTCTTATTGTTCCCCTGATAGACTCTAAGACTTTCATCCTGCAAGACCAAATCTCATGTGTGTTCTCCTCTGTTAAAGCCTTTTCTGACACAACCAAGCAGAATTGATGACACTCGCTTTTTACTCCCTTTGGTCCTGGTCCAAATTGCGAATCTAACCCCACTGTAGTGCAATTATTTATACATATATCTGACTGGAACATAACGAGCATACAACATATGCTGTCGAAACAATGAAGGGGTGAATGAACGAATGCCTTGCAACCATAAAACATCACGCCATTGTGACTGGAAACATGACATTATCACAGCACTCAATAAAAATTTGCCAGTTTTAGTTTAACTATAAGGTTTTAGGCCAGACAATAATTACTTCACATAAGCAATCACAGAAAAGGTTCACAGAGGGATTTATTCACATTAGTAGGGAGTTAACCTATTAGCACAATTTTCTGTCTGTGTTTTATTGCAAGTATTCCTTCTGTCACATTGTCTGACCTCTTCCCTCCTCTTAACTTAGTGTCGATTATTGACCAGGAACATAAATGAAGGACAAGAACATTTTTAAATGGAGGAAATAAAACATAACAGCCTCTTTTACATTTGTGCATATTAAAATAGTAGTTTTCAGTTTGAGACTGATCTTTGCCTCCTTAAACTTAATGCATGTATGAACTTGACTAGAAAAATGCATGCGCTGGCCAAAAAGGAGACTTCTTAGGAAAATCAAAATCCTCAGGAAAGACAGGGGTCAGACCAGGATACATGACAGTTGCCCCAGTTACAATGTTCAACGCTGTTGCCTCTGATAACTTCAAATGCACTCATACTTGTAAAAAATAATTATGAATTCAACCTATAAATACCTATCTTTTCTAAATCTTATGTTTATATATATCATCCTATTCTTAACAATTCAGGTAGTGTATATTTTCCCTAAGATACTTTCATTTCACCCTGGAGCAGGCAGTAAATACTAATGTAGTCACTGTTTTTAAAAATAATAACAGATTTCCTTCTAATTCCTCCACATGACACTAAAATTTCAAAGATTAATAGTGGAACCCCCTGGGGACTCCCTGCAGAGCTCAAGCCAGCCTTCCAGAAGCCTTGGCAGTGAGGGAGAGAGGGGCATATGCCACTTGAAGGAAGAAAGTCCCACAGATTCCAGTGTTGGCTTGAATTTTTTAAATCATGTCTTAAATGTTGGGGCGCCTGGGTGGCTCAGTCAGTTGAGTCCGACTTCGGCTCAGGTCTTGATCTTGCAGTTCATGATTTGGAGCCCCACATCAAGCTCTGCACTGACAGCTCAGAGCCTGGAACCTTCTTCAGATTCTGTATCTCCCTCTCTCTCTGCCCTCCCCCGCTCATTCTCTCTCTCTTTCTCTCTCTCTCTCTCTCTCTCCCCCTCCCTCTCTCTCTCAAATAAATAAGTTTTTTAAATGTTTATTTATTTTTGAGAGAGCGCAAGCAAACATGCAAGCAGGAAGGGGCAAAGAGAGAGAGAGAGAGAGAGAGAGAGAGAGAGAGAGAGAATCCCATGTAGGCTCCTCACTGCCAGCACGGAGCCCCACACTGGGCTCAATCTCACAAACCATAAGATCCTGACTTAAGCCAAAGCCAAGAGCTGGATGCTTAACCAAGTGAGCCACCAGGCACCTCAAAATGTTACTTGAATACATGCAGACTTGTAAGTAGATATAAGGCCTCTATGTGTATAGTTCTTATACAACTATACAGCTGACACACATGTACAGCTTAAATAAAACCAAAGCTATAAAACAAAGCAAAACAAAATAATTAATTGTGGGGAAAATGTGCAAACAGTACTGAATGCTCTATGATTTGGTGGTAGGCTAAAACTAGCTGCAACCCCATGTGTAGCTCCCTCTACCTATAACCTTCTCCCTTACCCCCATATATAGCAGTACCTCTGCGTAGCATATAATGAATACCCAGTGACTGTTAATTTGATTTTTTCTCAAAGTCAATATCATCCTGTAACCAACAGGGGAATATCTAGAACAGCAGAGGTTTTCATATAAAAAGAGGCGAACTCTCTAGTTGGACACTTCCCACCAGAAACCATTCAAGAATTTGGAACTCCAGTCAAATGCCGCAATTTGAAACAAAATGTAACATGTTTAAGCTTTGCCCAAAAAGAAGGAAAAAGACCACAAGGGATAAGCAACAAGTGACTAGCAGAAGTAAGGATAGAAAATAGCTATAATAAAGTATTAAAAAGCAAGATGGTGTCTGTTTCAGAACAGAAATAATAGCAACAACCTCACATCACAAACTCAGTAACTCTTGTAGAAAAGATAAGTACAGAGGAATGAATTCATACAAAGTAAGCTCTACCTGATGAGATACCTTTTATTCTAGCATATATTAATAGTTTCTATTAATACATTATTTTAGTTATAGTGTTAGCAATTGTAAAGTATATTTCTTAGGTCATGCATTTCCAAATTCATTGTAGCTGGTTGACTGTTCATTTACTATACTGCTGTTTGATTAGTACTAAGATATTTCATTCTTTTTTTCCATTTCTAACCATTTTTCTCCTTTCTAGGATCCTTTGACTATCTTGTCCCGTGTTCAATCATGGTGTTAAAATCTATTTCCTCTTTCCTCTCAATTTACTTGAATGTTCTTCACTGATTCCCCCAATTCTTATACCTGATTCAGCAATTTTTATACTTCATGTTATCAACCTTTGCTAGATAAGTAAATACTCAAAACACATTAAATTCTTCAAAGAAATAAACAACTGAGAAGCATGCATTTTACTTATAAGTGCCTTTATGCTCCATATTAACATTAAAAGAGATAGCACACATGTAACATGACAGGATATAGATATACCATGGTTTTAAAACGGCTAATGAAAATTTAAAAATGTATACAAATGTTATAACAACTATCTATTAGTTTTGTCAACATTTATTTAAAAAAAAAAAAAGCATTGTGTTTACCTACTCATTACATTCTTCTGTGATCACTGGCTAAAGTAATGACACACAAAACATATACTCAGCCAAACATTAAGGAGAAAGATAAGAATTCTGGGCTTTGGGGAGCCTGGGTGGCTCAGTCGGTTAAGCGGCCGACTTCAGCTCAGGTCATGATCTCGCGGTCCGTGAGTTCGAGCCCCACGTTGGGCTCTGTGCTGACAGCTCAGAGCCTGGAGCCTGTTTCAGATTCTGTGTCTCCCTCTCTCTGACCCTCCCCCGTTCATGCTCTGTCTCTCTCTGTCTCAAAAATAAATAAACGTGAAAAAAAAATTAAAAAAAAAAAAGAATTCTGGGCTTTAATGGGGAGAGATGAAGGTTGGATTATAAATGAAACCTTAAAGCAAAAACATGGGACTAGAAACAATTTTGCTGATAAAGAAAGCTACAGAAGTGCAATGTGATAAGCTTCGTGTATTCAATTATATAAGCAAAAGAGTTTTTAAAAGCAGACAACTGGTGTAATTAGTATTTAAGTCAATATACAGTTGTTATTTTACCACTGGAGATTTTCCTAGAGGGGAGACAATAGGTTTACAATAGCCACACAGAAGAATAAATGCAAGGGTTTTCTTTACTGCTACTTATCAAAAGGATAAAGATTATAAAGATGTGAAGTGGGTTAACCACACCCCCAATGTTTTCCCAGAATTTTCTTAAAATTCCCAGAATTTTCTTAAAGCAGGGAGGGACAGACAATCACCACATTTGGCTACTTTGTAGGATGTATCTCAAAGTCAGCTGCTCACTGGAATGATGGGATGCTTGATTTCTACCTCTACAGCTCCTGATGCAACTGGCCTAGAGCACAGACTGGGAATTTTTTAAGTTCCCCTGCTCATTTTCGTGAAGCCACAGTTGAGGACCACTGCTTTACTGTAAAGGAGAGGGGGGATGAGTATGTGTATAAGATAAAATCTCTCTCTCTCTCCCACACCGTGTGCGCACACACACACACACTGACTTATATAATTTTCTCAAAGCCCCTTATCCCTCTCTGGCAGTGAACACACCAAAGCCCCTTTTATTTCTTTTCTAAGAAAGATTACCTGAGGTTGTCTTCATTCTGACAGACTTGGAAACATCAAGTGGGAAAGCAAGGGAGAGTATGAGACGGAAAAATAAAGGGAAAGAGACAGATCATCACTGTCTTGCTGTGTATATTTCTGTGTATTTTATTATTTTCACACTCTATGGTTTAACTGGATAAGAATCAGAATACTAAAAGATTCCACAAGCTGTGAAAATGTTGCATTTGCTTTTTCTTAAATATTTATACAATTTTCCTCAAATGTGATCTCATAAAGTTTACAAATCCTTCTTTTCCTGTCACTAATCTGCATTTTGTCAACTTGCATACCTTTTCAAAATCCAAAATGTTCTCAACCATGACCTTTTCAAAAGTACTTTGGGTTACCTGTTGTGAGTTTAACTACTTTGCCCCAAACACTTTATCAATAAATAGCACATTCTTTCCTTCAGGTCTTTAAGATGCAAAGTGGAGAAAAAAGTGTTTCTTCTGCATCACATTTCTCAGCTATGGAGTTCTCTCACCTTAGCTAAATATTTAATTCTGCCTTCTAGTCTCATATTTCTAGTACAGCAATCATAAAGGCCACCCATTATAATTTTCTTCCTATAATTGAATGTTTCAATTTAGATATTTCTAATCTCTAAATTTTCAAAGAAAGAAACAGAATTTTAACTAGAAAAGAATTCATCAGTATCAAAGGATATCAGTTCAGCCAGCAGTCTCCAGGGAACTTTGAAATTATAGGAGCCAGTTCATGACTACTTTCTTACCTCTTAAATGTGTTTTCTTCAAAAGTTGGCTATGATCTCTTTTCTCTGATTTCATGCTGACTGTCCCTAATTAAACTGTAAGTGGCTGGGTCTTTCCCCAGAGTATCCTTTGATTAGCAATTACACTTGTGTTTTTTTCTCAATTGTCTAAAAGTAATTTGTTGACTAGAGTTTTCTCCAAAAATACTTCAATGACTCCTAATTACAGGTCTTACACTCAATAGTAATAATTGTTTTCAAAGATATCAGGTGTAATATACTTGTGTATCTTTAACCACTTTTTTCCAACTTTCAAATCTCAGTTTTGAAATCACTTTTATACCCAGTTTTTGTTGAACTTAGTGAAAAGTTTAAGGAATCAGGCATCAGGCAGTCTATATTTGAATATTGAATCCTGCCCCCTAATCAGCTGTCATCTTTGAAAAGCTGTACTACTTCCTCAAAAGTTATAGTAACTTCTTCAATCTTACTTTACAGTCATTGATAAAATTTTAAGGAAAATACACAGGTTAAAGCATTTTGTAAGCTATAAAACAATACATATATATATATATATATATATATATATATATATATTATTATTAACTTTGTTTTCAGCACTGATGTTTCCTTCAAAACTAACAGGTAGTTATAATATTCTACAATTTAAGAAGCTTCCCCCCACCTCTTTTTAAAGTTTATTTATTTAGAGAGACAGATCACGAGTTAGGGAGGAGCAGAGAGGAAGAGAGAGAATCCCACGCAGGCTTCGTGCTATCAGCACAGAGCCCACTGCAGGACTGGAACTCATGAATTGTGAGATCATGACCTGAGCCAAAATCAGAAATCAGATTCTTAACTGACTCAGCCACCCACGTACCCCTTCAATTTAAGAAGTGTTTTTGAAAGACTGATCCAACCCCACTGCTCCTTTAACAATACCTTTTCCTCATTAGCTTGAACTCATGGTCAAAATGCCACCATCAGAGGCCATTTACCTGATTAAAGTACACTTATCTCTAGAGTAATAACATATAGTCAGTGATAGTGCTGTTTTGAGGTTAAATGCATGGGTACTGGGACAATAATGCCTGGATTTAAATCCCAGCTCTATCATTTGTTAGCTTTATGGCCTTGAGCAAATTTGTTAACTCCCTTCATTTTAATATCTTTATGTCCAAAATGGGAATAATTATAGTATGTACCTCATGGGGTTGCTATAACGATTAAATGAATTAATGCACATTAAGTGTTTAGAACGGAGCCTGGCACATAGCAGAAATTAAATAAATGTTATAACTAACTTTGTTATTGCTGTTATCATTATTAGCTCACCCGTCTTCCTTATATTAGCTGTTGCTTTTCTCCTAACTGCTGCCCACATAATGTATCTTGTTCTCCCACTATTATTATATTCAAATGTCATTATTTCCAGGACACCTTCCCTGCTTTTCTCGTCCCTCCCCCTACACCAAATACAAGAGATGGGTAGAATGAAAGAGGAGAGATGGATAGGCACCAAAGAAAAATTTCCTTTTCATAATTTTACTTAAAATTTGCATTACCTATGGGAAATATAAAATGTCTGAGAAAAGGATAGTACATCCTTTCCTTTGCCTATCCCCAACCCAATGTGACACCAAGAACAGGGAATAAAAGGCTATTTTCATCTATGAAATCATTCTCTGCTGCCAGTGGGTTGTATCAAAGCAAAAATTGCACTGACAAAAGTCTTCCCCCAAATTTCTATGTTGAAGCTCTAATCCCCAATATGATGGTATTTAGAGATGGGTTCTTTGGGAAGTAATTAAGTTTAGATGAGGTCATGAGAGTGGGGCCCTAATGATGAGACCAGTGCCCTTCAAAAAAAGAAACATCAGAGAGCCTTCTTGACCTCTCCCCTCCCAACTCCCCACCCCTGCCCCTGGTCATGAAGGACACAGTGAGAAGGTAACCATCTGCAAGCCAGGACAAGCTCCCTCATGCAAACTGGACCATGTTAACACCCTGGTCTCCAAAACCATGAAAAATAAACTCCTACTGTGTAAGCCACCCAGTCTATGGTATTTTGTTATAGTGGCATGAGCTCAGTAAGACACAAGGCTACAGTCCATAGAGAAAAGAGACCAGAACTCAGACTATGCTTAACTCCATTAACACAAAAGGTGAGAAGGATCTTAAGTGCTGGAGTAGCTAGTGGAAAAGTACTGAAGAATGCTGGGGGTCGGGTGGGGTAGGGGGAGTTCTCAATGAGATGTGTTGAGCACATTGAGTTATTCATCAGTTTGCAAATGGTTTTCTCTGTGTTTTGGCCATCAGGGTTTTCTAACTGGCTCCCAATGAAGTCAGACTGAGAGAGAGGGGCACTGAACCACCTTGATGATTACACTTCAAAGAGATGGCTCCCAGGTCCCCGAGAAAGACATTCCTGGGTTGTAAAACTAGTGTGTGTCTTCCAAGAATATTTGCATATAAAATGGCCAGAGAAAGAATTTACCATCACAAATTTTCTAAAGTAAGTGTTCTAAGAAAAAGGAGGTCAGCGGTCTGTCAAAGTTCAGCCAAGCTGAGGGGAATGGTAAGATATTTTTGGTCAGTTGCTGCTCTCATCCCTAAACCACCTATTTACCCCCTTTAACTGACTGCACAGGAATGAAAATACTGGCCCTATCAGATCCTCTGTGTCATCCTCATTTTATTCTCTACCTCAACGCGCCTTATCCCATTGCAATTTGACAATTTTAGTTCCATTCACATGTTGATTTCAGAGTCCTCCTGCACCGAGGAGTTCCCATGCATAGCAATGAACTGAAATGTAAAATCATGGACTTACAACACTAATATGAAAGTAATGATATAATATACCTGTGTTTCATGGTTGTGTATAGGCATTTATGTATAATAATTTATCTTTGGAAAGAGCAAATATTCATAAACAGAAATTAACAGTAGTAATTTTTTTAAGTTTATGCTATTGATATATTGTTAACATTTATTATATCAAGTAACGAAAGACTCCTTATTTCACGGACCAAGATTTGTAAAGTAGGTTTGAGTTTACTCAACAGATAAATCTTGGCTCTGATTCTAATTTGAGAAATTGTTTCTTTCTGATCTTCAAATCAAGAAAACTAGTGTCTTTGTTCATATGTATCAGCTCTTTTAAATAAGCAGTAATAAACAGAACAAAATTCATGCTGCATGCTTTTGTAAAACTCCACCAAATCTTTCTTGATTTTTGTCAGATCATGTTGAAACCACTGCACCAAGTTCATAAGCAAACAGCAACTGAGGATTGAGCCAGCTTTGAATATGAATAAAGAAACTTTTGAAAATCCTAGAAACTAACATTAATTCTATTTATAAACAAGTTTTCACAAGGTGACTTTTTTCTTAAAAGCACATGTTGAGTTCATTCAAGTGATGTATTGTCAGAAAGTCTAAACATTACTAATTTTATTTACCTGGAAAGGAAAAAGGAAGTATGTTGACTTTAAAATAGTCAAGAAGAATGAAGCAATGTTACCAAGGTTAAAATATTGACCTCATAAGCCTGTATTAAATCTATGAATGGAGGGAAGCCTACATTATTTAAGTACAAAATCTAGTAAAGCAAAGTCAAAACCTCCATAAAAATTAAAAAGGAGGAAGGCTTAGTGAAAAAAATGCTGAAATTGAATATATACAGTAATTCTAAAGTGGTAAAGATGTAAATTACTTTCATTTTAAGTGCTGAAGGTTATTTTATTTTCTAATGTAAAAAAATACATCATTTTTCCCCTCCCTATTTGAGGACACACTGGTGAGAGAAGAAGTGTACTGTGGGGCACCATTCATTTTCAATAATCAGAATCTAAGAGAAGCTAAGAGGATGAAGAACTCATTAGCAAGCTGTCTTTCATGGTTTTGTGTTTTTATTCAAGTAATGTGAAAAGGAAGACAAAATAAATCCACAATTGATGTTATATTAGGCTCACAGGAAAAGGACATTAAACCTACACCAAGGGGAACCATTGCTCCTACTCACTGGCTACAACACACTCAAGTTCACTTCACACCCCAACTTACTCTGAATATTGCTCCTCGTTCTAGTTATACTGAAGCGTAGAGTTATCTTAAAGACTATGTGACAGCCTAAATTCTGTTTATTCAAAGGAAATTTTCTATTTCTTCTCTTCATCTTTAAAAACTAGTTGTTCCTGGGGCGCCTGGGTGGCTCAGTCGGTTAAGCGGCCGACCGGCTCAGGTCATGATCTCACGTCCGTGAGTTCAAGCCCCGCGTCAGGCTCTGTGCTGACAGCTCAGAGCCTGGAGCCTGTTTCAGATTCTGTGTCTCCCTCTCTCTGACCCTCCCCCATTCGTGCTCTGTCTCTCTTTGTCTCAAAAATAAATGTTAAAAAAAATTAAAAAAAAACAACAACTAGTTGTTCCTTAAATTAAATGAATATCTACTCCAGATTCAGATTCATCAAAGAGAGAACATGGAAGCATTCATTTATGGTCCTACAAGGTCTATAAGGTACAAAGTCTACTTGTTTTATTTCAAACACTGAATAATAGAAAGCAAATGTTACTAATTCTACTCTGGTTGGATTGATGAATGGAAATACAAGGCAATTGTACTGGGGAAAAAAGGGGGGTTGGGGAAATAAGAAAAAGATTTGGCAGACAAATGGAGATGTTCTCCTCACAAAGCTCTTTGCTACGTGAAAACCTAAACTCTTGATCTTTGGAGAACTAACCCATGAATTTCACCCTTATCTAAACAGGATTAGGAAGGAATAGTTATTGTCCTCAGGGATGAAACAGAAATAGAATGTTATCAGTGTAACTTCACTCTAGTAGCTTAAACATGTCAGGCAACACAGTACCTTTATGTAGTGTACAAACCTTGTTAATTACTTGCATTATCTTGTTATCCGGGTTTCATAATAGGTAGTGGATAAATTATAATTGGCACATCCTTAAAGACTATAGATTAAGGAATAAACACACTAGAAAAAAATGTATCTCTACTGATTGCCTTCAAAATCCTCAATAGATGTAGTCAAGAAATGACTTAAAAACCTTCCCTCTGACAGTAATGGATCATTTGTCAGTTGTTACTGTAAAGTGATGATAGAGTTATTGTGTAGTGAAGTACTTAGCACCCAATTCTTCTTTTTTTCTTTTTTTTTTCAGCTATTTATACCTTGGCAATCATTCTAGGGAAGAATGGGAATTGGCACTGAAACAGAGACTCCTAACGCCTTCAAGGAAAAGTCTATTTTATTCTGAAATCATTTTCAATGACTAGCACATATCCAACAATACATACTGGAGATCAACAATTCTGTGACAAAATTTCATATCTAACAATCTAAGACTAGGATGAACTCCTGCTGGTTTCTTTTCAGGAACCACAACAGAGTAAAAGAAGCCACAGAACTATACTGAGATACTTACTCTTCAAAGCATTTTGCATTGCAACAATATTGTAGTTGTTTTTCAAATACTGACAGGTGAACCTTTAAAATTGCAAATAAAGTTTCTTTTGTAAGTCTGATCCAAACTTTGTCCTTTAGTAAGGAAGTTCTCATTATTTCTTACATACATAGAATTTGTAATAGGGAAAAATTGGTTAGGTTCTTTAATATTATTTTCTTCTAATATTTCTTCAATAATTTTATACATGTATAGTGAAACTTTAATGTTATAAATTTAATTCTCTTATCTATAACATATCGCACAATATTATCTAACAGTTAATAATTTGATTTTTTTTCTCATGAGGTAACCTAGGTTTGCAGGTTTGAAATGTACCTCCCAAAACATAATTTAACCACAAGGGTAGATGGATCCAAACACATTCACATAACACATGTATGGGTACATTCAGATCTTCTAAGAAAATAGGGAATGACAATTCCAAATGGGACACAAGCCCTGTATCTCTGATCTGAATCTAAATATCGATGTTTTAAAGTGACTTAAGTTAAATGACAGAACCAAACTTAACACCTATGTAAGCATTCATGTCAACTGAGGATTCCCACTGGCTTATGAAAGATATTTCAGTGAATATGCCATGTTTCACCTGACTCCTAAACACTGAAATTACACTCTAAGGAGATATGGCAGTTCTTTCTCAAGGCCTAAAATTATTTTTTTTTAAATTCTAGGCAAAATGCTAATCTTTTGGGAATTCTCCAAACCAAATGGATTTTAAATTTCAGTACCCAAAAAATTGATATTTAGCCTCAGGGGAAAAAGTACAAACTAAACAAGCTGCCTCTGAATATATACATGTTACTCAGAGACAGAATCTACAAATAACATACTAAAGTCATTTTGCTCAATAAAAGATGGGAAACTTCCCAAATAAAATTAACACAGCTTTGATACCCAAACTTTACAAATATAGCACAAGAAAGAAGATAGTGGAGTAATTTCATTAAAAAATACAGACATGAACACCTTAAAAAATATCATACAACTCTAATCTGAAAATGTACTAAGTAGATAGCACACCATAATCCAATAGAAGAGATTTAAAAATATAGATATGTGCCTCAAAATTAGGAAATCAATTCAGAGAACACATTATCGATATTTCAAAAGTTTAAAAATATATAATTATCTCAATAAATGTTATTAAACAAATACATATTTCAATAAAGTGTTAAGTTTTAATATCAATCCTGGTTATTTTTTAAATCCTTAAGAGGATTAAAAAAGGGAAAAAAATCTTTAAAATTATGATGCATATCTGGCCAAAATCCAACTGTAGTCTTAACAAATACATATTAAAGTAGTTATAACAAATGGAACAAAGCAAGGTTGCTATCACCACCACTAAGACTAAAAATACTCTAGCCAAAGGAATATATAAAAAAGGGGGAAATGTGATAGAAGTTGTAATTATCCAAAAAGAAGACAAAACTCTCATTATTTGTACATGATGCTATTGTTAACTTAAAAAAAAAAATCCCACAAAATGATTAAATAACTGATAAAACATATGAGTTTATTATGTTTATTTTTTTTAAATACAGGAATCAGTACATCTTTCATGTACTCAAATAGTCCACTAGAACACTTTTTAAAAATCAATCACAAAATAATAACATCATAATAACATATAAAACTATTTGCAGTAACTTTAACAAAAAAAATTAATCAGAAACATAAAAAAGAATAGGGAAATACTATTCCTGAATAGAAGCATAGAATATTTTAAGACCATAATTCTCATCAAAATAATTTAGAGAAAATTTAAGAGGCATTTAACAAAAACTAAAACTTACGTGCTATATATAGAAGAGTGACCAGGATATTTTTGAGACAGAGAAGTGTTGCTTGGCTTCTGTATTTCAAATGACAAAAAACTAATTTTAAACATGAACAAGAGGGGCGCCTGGGTGGCTCAGTCGGTTAAGCGGCCGACTTCGGCTCAGGTCATGATCTCGCGGTCCGTGAGTTCAAGCCCCTCGTCGGGCTCTGTGCTGACAGCTCAGAGCCTGGAGCCTGTTTCAGATTCTGTGTCTCCCTCTCTCTCTGACGCTCCCCCCTTCATGCTCTGTCTCTCTCTGTCTCAAAAATAAATAAACGTTAAAAAAAAAAAAATTAAAAAAAAAAAAAAAACATGAACAAGAAAAAAAATGCCTGCTACTATTACTACTACCCAACACTCTATTGTCACTCCTAGCCAATGCAGGAAGAACAAAAATGAGAAATAAACACTGGAAATAAAGATTAAATTGTGTCACTATTTGTCTATGTTATGATTGTTCTGCTATAAAATCCACAAGAATCATCTGGAAAACTATTATAACTAGTAACATTGTTTAGTATGTTAGTAAGACAAAAATTTGACAGGAAAAGTTTAATAGTTTCCTATACACAAAAGAATAAACCGACAACAGAATATATAATGAGAAGGAAAAAAAACCCACAAAAGCAAAGAAAACCCATAAATAAAGAAAAATAATCCTTCAAGATGAGTGAAAACAGTAATAGTCTTTTCTGCTAGAAGTAAAATTTTTCATGAAACTCAAGTAAATAAAAGAGTATTTTATTGGCTGGGAATGGAAAAAAATAGATAATGAAATAAAACAGTGATTTCGGAAATAAATCTACATATTAGGAGAATATATTCTATAAAAAAGATGAAATTTCAAATCAAAGTGAGGCCATGTAATTAATAAACAGTATTGGATCATTTGGGAAAAAAAGAAAGTAGAGAGCTCTACTTCACATCATGCACTCAAGTAAATTTTATCATATCAAAAATTTCAATGTAAAACATGTATAAAATACTGGAAAAGCTATAGAAAAATATTTGTACAATCTTATAAAAGGAAAGATACAAAGCCTAGGAATAACAAAAAAAAATGAGATTTGATAAAATTTTAAACTATATGTTAAAATGTACCATAAATAAAGTTAAAAGACAATACTATTCAAGGACCGTTTGGCAAACTATAGCCCATGAAATGGCTGCTGATTTGTGTAAATAAAGCTTTACTGGAAGGCGGCAGCGCCGACTCATTTACATTTTATCTATGGCTGCTGTCCTAGTACAAGAGCAGACTTGAGTATTGTCACCAGGCTCAGACAGCCCACAACCCCTAAAATGTTTCCAATCCTTCATCTAGGAGAAAATATTTGTAACATACCCGACAGACAAAAGATTTCTATTTCAACTGACCACTAAAATAAGCTGTCAACCACACAAAGCTGAGTTTACTAATTATAGCACCAAAGGAAAATACTTCCTTGAGAGAGTCTTGGTAGTATCAGAAACCGGCAGTGAAGGGAGGATATGTACAGGGTTTTGAACTCTGGTTTCTAGTGATTAAACGCAAGTCTTTCAGTAAAGACATCTGACTGTAATAGAAAATAATACCTGTACTAATACTAATAATATAACAATCTTATTAAAGTATAATAGGCATAAGATAAACTACCCATATTTGAAAAAGACAATTTGATGTTTTGACATATGTATACACCTATGATACCATAACCATAATCAAATAGTGAATAAATATATCCTCCCCAGAAGATTCCTCCTGCTCCTCCCTGCAAAATTCCTTCTCCCTAGTCAGTCACAAGGGATGTCACTGTATTAGTTTAGATCTACTTTAATTTGTCTTGGCAATGTTTTGTAGTTTCAAAAAGCAGTCTTTTATCATTACCTATGATGTTAGCTGTATGTTTTTCATAGACATTTATCACATTAGAAAGTCCCTTTTACTCCTAATTTTCTCAGAGTTTTTCATTAGGAATAGAACTTGGATTTTATCAAATCTATTTTTTCTGTATCTATTTAGATAACCATATGCTACATATAATATCTGAAAGAGCAATCTTATTTGTCAGAAACTATCCTACTGACCATGATCATCAAAAAAGTGGTAAAATATCGACTTCCTGTAAATGTCAGTAATGAAAAGTCTATTCAGTTCATACAATTTAACTACGACCAATGTCTGTCCATTGAGTCTAAGAGCAATACTACAGTATAAATTTACTCTCTCCTTACTTCAAACATTCATTCCTGTTACAATTTTTAAACCTATTGAAACAAGAAAAGAAAGAGAGGGAGAGATAGACAAGGGGACAAGGAAATCAGGAGGATGAAAACAATCTAATGAAATATAAGCAATGCACAGAAAAAATTTAAATATCCAATTACATGTGCAAATATGCTCATTATAAATAATTACTTGTTGGAATGTCTTTCTAATTTTTTTACTATGTTTCATAAATCTATTCATTCTCATGCCAACACTGCATTGCTATATTTATTTTCTCTTTTAAATTATTTATTTTAATACAAAGTAACATAAATTCCCTTTATTTGTCCTTCAGAAAAACATTTGGCTATTTTTCTTGTATATTTTTGTAAATAAGGTTTAAAATTTTTAAGTAATTATGTCTTTTACTATATTTTAAATTTATTTTATTTTATTTTATTTTATTTTATTTTATTTTATTTTATTTTATTTTAATCTTAATTTTCGAGGGTGAATGAGAGAGTGCACAAGCAGGGGAAAGGCAGAGAGAGAGGGAAAGAGTCTTAAGCAGACTCACTCAGCTCAGAGCCCAACTCGGGGCTGGATTCAATGACTGATTGAGTCACCCAGGCCCCCCTACTGTGTTTTAAATTTTAAAATTCCATAATGTGGATGTATGCCATAACCATTTTTATTATTTCCACCAGAGTAGAAATTAAGTATCCATTAGTGGTGGTGAAGTAGATACTTAATCCTATTAGTCACTAAGTCATTCACTAAGAATTTCCTGCATCTGGGCTTTATTTAAGAGTATCACAACAGTTGAGGGGTGCCTGGGTAGTTCAGTCAGTTAAGCATTGGACCCTTGACTTCGGCTTAGGTCATAATCTCACGGTTTGTGAGTTTGAGCCCCACATTAGGCTCTTTGCTGACAGCGCAGAGCCTGCTTGGGAATCTCTCTCTCCCTCTATCTCTGCCCTCCCCCTGCTCATGTGCGCTCTCTCTCTCTCAAAATAAATAAACTTAAAAAATATTTTTTAGAAAAAGCATCACAACAGTTGAATGATGGTATCTCTGGGTAGTGATTTTTAGTCTAAGCAAAAGAGGTAAGGCAACCCACTGACTCAGCAAAAACAACAAAGAGCACAACACACAAAGAGCCTAATCACAAATTCATTTTGGCAAGAGAATTCAGTAAATATTCAATAGCCAGGAGTGCAGAAAATAAAATCCAGGTTAATTATACAAACCATCCATAACTCACAGATCTAATACATCTTAAATACCAAATAAATACAACATCAAAAAAAATAATATAAAAACTTATATAGAGATAGTTTGAACACCTGAAAAAGATTTGGAAATGTCGAAATGTCTAAAGATGATAGATTTGTTCATTCCCAATCTGTCAATGATTCTACTACATACACTCCTTCCTTCAGAGACCCTCCAGGAATAACTATGTTTCAGTCTTACTTATCAATTACATGGTTTCTAAATCTATATATATCTAGTCTCATATTTCCTGAACTATGCAGGTCATAGTCTATAGAACCTAAAACACTGTTTTATCATCAAACCATCTCTTCCACCTTGCCTGGCATGCTTACTGTGACTGAGTCACTCCTTTTACATGGGATAATACTAGTGTTATATCTTTTTTTTTCAACCGCTTCTTTTGTTGTCCTTATCTTTCTCAAATCTTTACCTTTCTATCATTTCCAAAATCATGAGCTGCTTTCAGTCATAAAATAGCAACTATTCAGTGAGCATCTAATACATATTAAGTTTCGAATCTCATCCTGAAAAGTAGACATTATCCTCCACTTACGGAATAAGACACTGAAACGCATGGAAGTTGTTGTTCACCCTTCTCCCCTAAAATCACCTTTAGCTAGTACATGGCTTAGCTGGGATTTAGACCAACATCTGTCCAAATTCATGACGTCCCCAATTTAACTACACTCTATGTTTCCAAACTCTTTTCCAAGCACAAATAAACCAATAACAAAAGCCAGTTTATCTAAATGCTCTTGATACGATCCTTTCCCATGAAAGAAATCCAGCTTATTTTTCAATCATTATTTACTCATAATTTATACTTTCCCCAAATTGTCCCACTCTTACTTAAGTGCATGTATGTGAATTTTGTGATCTCCACAGTTTGCAAGCAAATATATATCATTTGTTAATTTAACAATATGTGTTGATTTATGTGCTGAGTTCCTGTTATTATTCTCAGTCCCTTTAATTCACAACTCTATTATTTATCTCCTTAATGCAAGTTTTCTTAATATGCCCCAAAACAAGCCTCGAGATCATCTATACTAAGCACTCCAAAAATCATCTGGAATTCAGGAGTATCGTCTCTTTACGGTTGCAGTCCTTGCATGCATGTACTCAGTTTATAGAGATGTGTCCATCCATTCATTGTGTTTATGGTGCCTCCCTTACCCATCACTATGGATGGGATGCCAGCCTAGAGCTCTCCGTGGTATCTGATGCAGTAGTCAATGAGTGAATGCTTATATCTCACTTACCTTAGCTACATGCTCTGGAAAAAAAGGTGAGAATCACGTCATTCATACATGCAGAGGATGGCTGAGCACAGGAAAAAATGTTTTATCTTAATTATATAGGTGAATGAAGCCAGAAGGTGGCATACTAGAATGTAAAGGACATAGGGTCTTAAATGCATTAGTGTCTATCTACAATCAAGCCTGATATTCTGATCACCAAAACAGGGCAGGATTAGAGGACCACAATACTCAAATGTAAAAATACCCTCCAGTACACATAAGACAGAATCAAGATTGGCACGGAGTTAAAATATGAATGAGGTGGCTACTCTTGGGAGGCTTTCAACAAATGTTCATTAATTGAATAAATGCCTACAAGATTGTTCCTTTTTAGTGTCAATGCTGTGATTCTGTCTATACAGAAATGGGATGGTGTAGAGTTGAAGGGAATTTTGTTCTCCATACATCATCCATGCACTTTATCTCAGACTTACAGTGATTTGATCATATACAACCCAATAAAATTCCTATTGTCATGTAATAAAATAGCATATTATAAATAACTTTATTAATGTTGTATGATTTATAAAGAAAATGCAATATTCTGGTCTTATTAAATGTAAGCAAATTCACCAAAATATCAATAGGGTATGTAATTAAAAGAAATAGCTGGCTTGCTTGATTTTGTTTATGTTAAGCAATAAAAATAATAAAAATATGAGCATAGTCTTATTCTAAGAAATATTAAAATCCTAATAACCGTCTGGTATTTTGCTCATGCTCTAACATATCCTTTTAGTACTTTACTCTTCAGCAAAAATTGCAGTTTCCATAGACAAAAATCTAATTGCATAGTGTTAAATCTGCTTTCTTCCCTAACACTTCAAAAAATGAAAACAAATGAAAATCACTTTAATGTACATAACTAAAAAGTAGCTGCTTTTGCATTCTCACAAAGCACTATTAATTTCAAACAAAAGTTTTACCTCTTTCTGTTGCTAAACCACCAGTATTTTATTTTGTACTTAACTTATTTTCTTTAATGCACTTTTTGAAATTCAGCATAACATCTTTAAAATAGTAATCATTTTTCTTTATGGTGACTAAAGTTAAAAGCTGCTCCACTGTTGTGCTAATTCTTTTGTTTTTCTCCCCAGCAGCATCAGTGAGCACTGGGCACCAAGCTAGGAAGTTGGTTACAAAAATCACAGTCACGAAAGATCCCATTTATTAAACAATGATTCTAGATTGCAAGGTATCTTCTGATCGCAAATATTGGCTTGCCCAAATATTTATTGCCTTTAGTTAAGATAGTTTTCCATCATAATCTATAAAAATCAGATAAGAACCCACTTGAAATTCTCTTTACTGGACTTAATCAGCTTGGGCAGTTATTATTCAACCATTCTTACTATACTGATAAGTCATGTTAACATTTTCGTAAAAGTGAGGATGATGACTGAGATGCTAAAACAGCCCTGATAAGGCATTGTCTTCCTTTTGAATTAATTGATATAATTGAATATTAGTTTCAGTTGTACAGTATAAAGATTCAATATTTGTGTATATTGCGAAATGATCACCATAATTAGTTAACATCCATCACCATACATACAAGTGTTTTTCCTGTGATGAGAATTTTTAAGATATACTCTCTTAGTAACTTTCAAACATACAATACAGTATTATTAACTATACCCTTTCTTTAGTATATTAACTATACTCTTTCTATAGAGAGACATTCATCCTGAGTGTGTGGTTGAAATAAGGGATACACCAATAACTGCAGTGGAACAACTGGTAAAGCAAGGCTTTA
The DNA here is from genome assembly GCF_046562875.1 of Panthera onca. NCBI lineage: Eukaryota > Metazoa > Chordata > Mammalia > Carnivora > Felidae > Panthera > Panthera onca. The sequence continues at coordinate 203,904,900 of NC_138339.1, forward strand.
AGGATCCAGCGAATGACAAGTGGGGCAATTTGTCACAGCAGTAAGATGGATCGGGAACAGCCCAGGCCAACAGCCTTGCACACAGCAAGCACTCTATTGTAGCAAGGGCTTTAAGCAGATCAGGAAGTCAAGAGGCAAATGTGAGAGGAGGAAGATCAGCCCCAGGCACAAGTATGGAGTAGATACATTTTTGCTCAGTTTCAGAACTCTACACCTCATTTGTTTCTCCGGATGTTTTGGCGCAACCTTATTCCTGCCTCGGGCATTCAATCCTAAAATGTGCATCTGGTTTCCTCAAATATCCTCAGGGCCACTCTCACCTTACTTCCATTTCATCTTTCTACCTAGAAAATTCAAAGTATATTATCTCCTAACACATATCAAAAAATTGTCTCCTAACCTCTATTTTGCATTCTTTGATTTCACTTATCTACACATGAAAGCAGTTCTATACCACATTCACTCTAAAATGCTAATGGCTGGGGGTAAAAAAAAAAAAAAAAAAAAGAAAGATTATTCCACTCAGGAAGATTTACATTTTTAAAGCTGTCTGTAACTTAACCAACGTTTTCATGTGAAATTTCAGGAGGCATAGTGTTAAAAGTGAGGATGATTTTTTTTTTTTTTAACATTCCAGAGCCATTGCAATGTTTGCTATTCAGATCATTGTTTTCTCCACCTTACTATCAAGGGCTGTTTCTTCTACTGAAAACAGCTGTAATCATAAACCAAATATAATCCCCATCCATACACAGTATAGGAGAGACTATTAATAATTTGTCTGTTGTTCTCAGACACTTATAAATACAAACGTAAAAATATTTGTGCCTGTCTCCTAATACCTTACTCCTCAATGTGATGGTCAACTCCTAGGTACATCATCCATTAGGGATTTACTGAGGAACCTGCAACTTCTACAGGGTTATGTACCCCAGACACATTTTTTTTTTAAAAAAGGGATCTAACATAAAGAAACTTAGAGGGGCACCTGGGTGGCTCAGTTGGTTAAGCTTCTGACTTCAATTCCGGTTATGACCTTGCAGTCAACTCCGGTTATGACTGAGCCCTGCATCAGGCTCTGTGCTGACAGACAAGAGCCTGGAGCCTGCTTCAGATTCTGTGTCTCCCTCTCTCTCTGTTCCTCCCCCGCTTGCCTCTGTCTCCCCCTCTGTCTCTCTCTCTCTCAAAAATAAAGATTTAAAAAAAATTTTTTTATAGGAACTTAGACTATTTTGGTGAAGAAAAAAATGTAAAAGAAAAATTTCACTTAAATGTCAACTTAAGTCATAACAAATATGAATATGTGAACTACTGTGGACTAATAATCTGTGCACAGATTTTCCCTTATATGCTAAAGTGTTCTTGATAGTTTATTATTGACCTTAGGAAAGTTAGAAATTCTAGGATCATGAGGAAGCCTACTTCTTCAATGATGACTCTTTTTCAACTGGCATAACCATTTCTTTATCTTATCCCTGGAAAAATTAACTACTCTTGATTATTTTCAAATGTAGAACAAAATCTAGGAAAATAAGCATCAAGATAAATAATAATATAATGGGTCCAACTCATTAAGTGAAATAAGAATCTGAGGCTATAGAGACTCTAATTAATGGAAATGTACTTCTTTATAGTAAAATGGTAACTAATAAATATAGCATAAATGACGTTAGAAAAGCATCTATGATGGTCAAAACTAATAGGTAAAATTTTGGCGAGGAACTGCTAATTTACATGGTCTCAAAAATGTTTCCCATAAGTTACAAGGGGAAAATTACTAACTTTGCAGTAAAGAACCTGGCCAATTCCACCTTAATTATGTGATCAAAGTCAACAATAATGTTAGGAAAAACCAGCATCATACACCTCCTGATATACACTGAGAACAACATAGTATCTCTTTACTGATACTACTGACAAGAATATGTACCTGAATCTAATCATGATAAAAGATGAAACAAACCTAATAGCAATAACTGGTACTCTTCAAAAATATCAAGGTCAAGTAAGCAAAGAAAAGAGGAGGAACTTTCCCCAATTTATGAAAACTAATGGAACATAAAAATAAATGCAATGCATGATTTAATCCTGGAATAGAAAAAAAATGCATATAAAACATTACCGGAACAATTGACAAAATTTGAGTACAGACTATGGATTAGATAACAATACTGCATCATTGTCAAGTTTTCTGATTTTGACAACTGCAACTTTTGTAAGAGAATGTCCTTGTTCTCAGGAAACACACACTGAAATATTTAGGAAAAAAGACACTGTGCCTACAACTTACTCTCACATGGTTCACATAAAACAATCTCAATTTATATATATGATAAAGTGAGACAAAATGTAAACACTTAGTAAATCTGGGTAAAAGGTATCTGGGAAATGCTGATACTTTTCTTTCAAATTATCTGTATGTTTGAAATTGAATAAAAATATTTTTTTAAAAATTTTCACAAATAAATATCCCAGCCCAGTTGATATCATCAATTCTATCATCAAACGTTTATAAAGGATAAAGTAAATAAAATAAATAGGAAATATCACCAAGCATACAGAAACTTTTCAGCAAACAGAACTTATTTTACTAGGTTAATATAATCTTGATATTACAACACTGAAAAAGACATTATAAGAAATTTACTGACTTATATCCCTCGTAAACACAGACACACAAGACTTTACCAAAATACAAGTTGAATCCATCAATATATAGAAAGGATAATACATCATGAGCAAGTAGATTTTTTATTAGGAATGCAAGGTTAATTTAACATTCAAAAATCAACATAATTCACCATGTTAGAATAAATTTTTTAAAAATAAGTTCATCTCAATAGGTGCAGGAAAAACATTTGACAAGATTCAATTATATAATCATGATAGAAAAATCTTTAGCAAGCTATCAGTAGAAGGGAAATTCACTGATCTGATAGAGGAAATTCACTGATACACAAAAAAACTATAGCTCCAGACTTTATGATAAAATACAAATCAATCTCAGTGTAGGTTGAACAAAAACTATGGCAGTGTTAAATTTCTTAGTAATATTTTGGAGTTCCTAAGTATCTCCCACCAGTTAAAAATTAGGCCATCTGTTGTAACAATTGATGTTATTAAAGCCAACAGACATAAGAAAAATTCAAATTCTGCCTCAGTTCACTGCTATCTTTCTCCATGAAACCCTAGAGAAAATACATACAAAGAGCATTCAAAAAGAAAAGGAAAATAGTATTTTACTAATTACAACCGCTTTTTATTTTTTATTTTTTTATTTTTTTTTTAATGTTTATTTATTTTTGAGACAGAGAGAGACAGAGCATGAACAGGGGAGGGTCAGAGAGAGAGAGACACAGAATCTGAAACAGGCTCCAGGCTCTGAGCTGTCAGCACAGAGCCCGACGCGGGGCTTGAACTCACTGACCACGAGATCATGACCTGAGCTGAAGTCAGCCGCTTAACCAACTGAGCCACCCAGGCGCCCCTACAACCGCTTTTTAGATTTAGGTTTCAAAATAAAGAATTTTGGTTAACTGAGATGGTATTTCTCATAAGAAAGTTAAACCCAAAAGTCTTCAATGTAACCAATGATCTTCCTAATTATCCATATTCCCTCCCTATCTCATTCCCTACCACTACCCTTTCCATGTTTAAACCAATAGTCTTGGATAATAAGATGAGAAAATTTACTTGCTCCTTTTGTATTATAGCTGAATAGGCAACTTGCTCTTAAATATATTGATAAGTAGGGTTTTAGAGCGTTTCCAAAGTAGTGATTATCAAACAGGGGTTTTGATATTAAAAGACTATATTAAAAGCCCATATTAAAAGACTTTTGAAGAGTCATGGAATACTGAAAAGTTATTTAAAAATCCAGTTTCAGAGTTTCAACTGACTTTTACATTTTTCTTTTCTTTTTATTTTTGGATGTCTGATCTTATTTATTACTCTTAGAAAAGCTCATTTTTGACTGGACTCAGGCTCAGAGATAGAATCTCTCAGAGAGGATAGTCTCTGTCTCTTGGCAATCTATTTCTGGCATTTTTCTTTGGTCCCCTTCATTGTCTTCACCAAAAGTTTCGCATATTCTGCAGCTTCTTCCTTATTTTTCTTAGTACACTGCTTTTTTTTTTTTTTTTTTCACAGCAACACTGATATTTGTGATAGAGGAACAACAAGACACTAAACCTTGGGCACTCTTGTTCTTATCTGCTTTGTTTAGGGGCTCTCTCACAACATATCAGAAGACATCATCTTCTCTAGAGAGACTGAAAAGTCTGTGGATTCTGCTAGCTCTTTTGGGCCCAGGCAACAAGGCACAGTAGTATCCATGAGTCCAGGAATATCCTTCTCCCCCTTTCTAACAATGACCAAATTGAGAACACTGAGATTGGCATCCACAACCTCATACAGATCTGTGCTTTCTTTCCCCCAGTCCTCCTTAGTCTGTAGCAGGAATGCCCCTTCTCAGCAGCAGGTGGAAAAGACCATGGGTCAAGACTCCCTGCTTCATGTGGAAGCCTTGTTTGCTATTGCCACCACTGGTTCGGACCATGTAACTCTTCCATTCTTCACCCAGAGCAACAGCAGCACCTTCTGTGGCCATATGCTTCTCATAGAAGGTACGGAGTTTGCATTCATCATCCACTTCAATGAGTTTCTGGCAGCCAGCAGCTGGGAAAGAGATGTTCAGCTTCATCCTAAAGCAGCATACCATCTCCTAGGTGCGACGACAAAGAAGTATCTTTTTTTTAACTAACCCTACCTACACCCAATGTGGGACTTAAACTACAACCCTGAGATCAAGAGGTGCATGCTCTACCTACTGAGCCAGCAAGGTTCCCCTAGCAAATGGTTCTTTTATATTTTTTTCAAACACTTGAGCCGCCCAAAATGTATCATGCTGGTGCCTCTTTCCCAACTGGCTTTCTCCCAACTTTACAAAAGAAAGACCTACAGCTCATGCATCCCGAACTGTGCTATGGTGAACTTGCTCCAAGTTCTAAGAACCACCAAGGCAGCTGGGGAACAATTCCAAAAGAAGATGCTGATAAAATAAAGAAAATGAATGGAAATGAATGCATTTCCAAAACAGGTAGTTACTGATTATTTGCTTAAAACAAAATGGGGTGGGGGGGCAGGAAATGCCCTAAATCTATCAACTGGTAAATCATTAAAAATAATTTTTTTATGGTAGTTGAGTCTGTGATCCTTAGCAGATAAAGAAGAAGTTCAAAGTGACTGTTTTATTCATATCCACTTTTTATGAAGTGCTTTCAATATTTATATTAATAAAAAAGAAAAATAGGATAGAAGTGATACTGAACTATCTCATTCTAATAATATATTATTATTCAGCTAGGGATACATAAATTAACTGAAAAAAGTCCAATATATCATTTAAATGGATTTTTATTTAAAAAAAAATTTAAGTTTATGTTCTTTTGATTATTTTGAACTTGTAATCAGTGCAATGATAATTCAAGATTTTGACCACTTAAACACTTACTAATCATAAGAAAGACAAATTTAATTTATATACATAGTTTTAATGTGTAAAATATATTAGTGCGATCAATCAAGCATAAATACGTTTAACATTAAGGTAAAATTATGTAAGAGGAATAAAAATAACATCACAGGGAAAAATAAGTAAAATTTCTGTTAAAGAATACTCATGTTTATTTTTTAAACAATATAAGTATTTTTTTTTATATTGTGAATTTCAATTTTATTTTTTTATTTTTTTTAATTTATTTTTTAATATATGAAATTTACCGTCAAATTGGTTTCCATACAACACCCAGTGCTCATCCCAAAAGGTGCCCTCCTCAATACCCATCACCCACCCTACCCTCCCTCCCACCCTGCCCTCCCTCCCACCCCCCATCAACCCTCAGTTTGTTCTCAGTTTTTAACAGTCTCTTATGCTTTGGCTCTCTCCCACTCTAACCTCTTTTTTTTTTTTTTTTTTCCTTCCCCTCCCCCATGGGTTTCTGTTACGTTTCTCAGGATCCACATAAGAGTGAAACCATATGGTATCTGTCTTTCTCTGTATGGCTTATTTCACTTAGCATCACACTCTCCAGTTCCATCCACGTTGCTACAAAAGGCCATATTTCATTTTTTCTCATTGCCACGTAGTATTCCATTGTGTATATAAACCACAATTTCTTTATCCATTCATCAGTTGATGGACATTTAGGCTCTTTCCATAATTTGGCTATTGTTGAGAGTGCTGCTATAAACATTGGGGAACAATATAAGTATTAAATTGCTATTGCATTTATTTTTCATTGGACATTTTTAAAAGGATAATACGATAGTTTTCTTTTTAAATGCCAACATTTGCAACATGCTGAAAGCTGCATCTTTATTATTTTTTTTTAACAAACCAAACATATTAATCCTCATCACCTATTTTACCAATCCCACCACCCACATTCCTTCTGGTAACCATCAGTTTGTTCTCTACAGTTAGAAGTCTGTTTCTTGGTTTGTCTCTCTCTTTTTTTTTTCCTTAGATCATTTGTTTTGTTTCTGAAATTCCACATATGAATGAAATCAAATGGTATTTGTCTTTTTCTGACTTATTTCACTTAATATTATACTCTCCAGATACATCCATGTCATTGCAAATGGCAAGTTTTCATTCTTTTTGTGGCTGAATAATATTCCATTGTATCTGTATATACCACCTCTTTATCCATTCATCAATCAATGGACACGGGCTGCTTTTGTATCTTGGCAATTGTAAATTATGCTGCTATAGACATAAGGATGCATGTATCCCTTTGAATTAGTGTTTTTGTATTCTTTAGGCAAATACCTAGTAATGTGATGCTGGATCATAAGGTACGTCTATTTTTAACATTTTGTGGAACCTCCACACTGTTTTACAGAGTGGCTATACCAGTTTGCATTCCCATCAGTTGCCAGATGGTTCCCCTTTCTCCACATTCTCACCAACACCTGTTGTTTCCTGTGTTGTTGATTTTAGCCATTCTGACAGGTTTGTGTTGTGGTTTTGATTTACATTTCCCTGATTTTGAGTGATGATGAGTATCTTTCCATATATCCATTGGTCACCTGGATGTCTTTTTTGGAAAAAAGGGTCTGTTCATTTCTTCTGCCCATTTTTAATTAGACCATTTGTTTTTTGGATGTTGAGTTATATAAGTTATTTATATATTTTGGATACTAACCCTTTATTGGATGTCATTTGCAAGAATCTTCTCCCATTCTATAGGATACCTTTTAGTTTGTTGATTGTTTCCTTTACTGTGCAGAAGCTTTTTATTTTGATGTAGTCCCAATAGTTTATTTTTGCTTTTATTCTCCTGGTCTCAGGAGACATATCTAGAAAAAAGGTTGCTACAGCTGATGTCAGAGAGATTATTGCCTGTTGTCTCTTCTAGGATTTTTATTGGTTCAGGTCTCACATTTAGGTCTATAATCCATTTTGACTGTTTGTGTACAGTGTAAGAAAGTGGTCCAGTTTCGTGCTTCTGCATGTAGCTGTCTAGTTTTCCCAACACCATTTGATGAATAGACTTTTTCCCACTGGATATTATTTCCCACTTTGAATCGCAAAGATTAATTGGCCTTATAATTACGGGTTTATTTCTGGATTTCCTATTCTGTTTCATGAATCTATGTGTCTATTTTGTACCATATACTAAACTGCTTGGTTGCTACAGCTTTGTAATATAACCTGAAGTCTGGAGTTGCAATGCTGCAGCTTTGCTTTTCTTTTTCAAGGCTGATGCAGCTATTCAGGGTCTTTTGTTGTATTTGTACTCAGCTCATACAAATTCTAGGATTATTTGTTCTAGTTCTATAAAAAAATGCTGTTGGTATTTTGATAGGAATGTCATTACATGTGGAAATTGCTTCGGCCAGCGACAGTTACATCTTAAATGGCAACTTAGGTGTGAAAATATGATTTTTCAAAATTTCTTATAAGGGCTACACAAAAATTTTGAGAATTATTAGTCCAAAAAGTAGCAGGCTAAAATTTGGAGAGACAGATTTTCCTTTTTAAATATGGGAATATCTGTATCTAGAGCTCATCTATAGAAACTCTGAGTAATTAACTGTGAGAATTTATAAGTATTTGTACTCAACAATCAGATCAATATTAAGGGAAGTTTATAGTATTTTTTTTAAGTCTGGTGTGATTTTTCAAGTGTTTAACAATAGAGAGCATTGCACTAAATAACCACGGAGAGAAAATTTCAACATCCATCAAATATAGGGGAAATTTTAAAGATTTGCAAAGATGAGTCAGCAACTTTCCAGTCATCAATATAGATTAATTTGATACCTTTTGTACAAACAGCATAAAACAAGTAGGAACACTGTCTCCACACCTCTATTCATCATTGACTATGATCGCTGATTCACAACCTCTCAATGAATTCATTAAAATTCCTGCTTTGGGGGCACCTGGGTGGCTCAGTCAGTTGAGTGTCTGACTTCAGCTCAGGTAATGATCTCATGGTCTGTGAGTTTGAGCCCCACATCGGGCTCTGTGCTGACAGCCCCGAGACTGGAGTCTGCTTCAGATTCTGTCTCCCTCTCTGCTCCTCCCCCACTCACACTCTGTCTCCCTCTCTCTCTCAAAAATAAACATTAAAAAAATTTTTAATTCCTGTTGTTTTTTTTAAAGAGGGAGGTGTTTAAATAATTTTACACTGCTTTACTTTTCTGATCATCTTTACAGAAATAAGAGTATATCTCACCTGCTAGTTTCCTTAGGTAGAGAAGTGGTAAAGACACACTACAATCTGTTAAAGTTCTACTAGAACACATCCTAGAAAATGTAATAATTTGGGTACAGCAATAAAATGTACACATCGTGAAGTCATTTACAGAATTGGAGAGATCCTTATTCCAATTCATATTAATAAAATTTCATTTTTCAATTACACATATAATCAAGCACTGACAAATTAATATTGAGGGGGGAATTAAAATGAAGAGTGGAATGGACTCCTTATACCTAGTCTAAAATATTTACCTTATGATTTTCTAGTTAGCTATTTGAATAAGTATCATTTCCTTAGGCTTAACTCATATCTTTTTTATTTAACACTATTATGTTGTGATGATAAATTTAAAAAGTAGACTTTTTTTTCTTTTGGTTCAAACATGTTCATGACAAATAATCCATATGGAAAGAATGTCTTGAGCCCACATATATTATGAATAAGCTTTATAAGAATTGTGCCATGAATATTCAATGCCCCTAAATTAGTAAGTTAGCTATTATGAAGTCAAATACTAAAACAAAAGCTGCTGAATGCTGTCAAATTGGTGTCATCAGCTTGAAGGACCAAAATTAACTTATGTATCACACACATACATTTTTACGTTGTCAAGAAATGACTGAGTATTAACAAAAACACATTTTCATTATGCATATAAGGTAGATCAGAAGTTGATCCTTTGATATTAAGATATTAATGAAGTTATTCTACCTTTGCCTTTGCAAAATTGCTTTGCTAGAAAACTAAATAAGGAAAGAATGTAGATCCCTAGAAAACGGGGGCACTTACTTCTTAAAATTCAACTCTTTCAATCAAATGTCAGTAAATTCTGACAGTAAAGTTGGGTGGGAGGATCTTTGTTTTTACTTCTCAAAACAATCTCCCTTTGGTTATTCTCTTGGTGCACGCCAATATTGTCACAGTTTATATGCTTCGGGAGCTAAAAGGATCTCATCAGGGGCAATAAATAGCCTTTGAAAGGCAGGCTTCTACTTGGACTGCCTCTCCTAAACTGGAGTTTCTCTCTCTCTCTCTCTCTCTCTCTCTCTCTCTCTCTCTTTTTCCTTTTGAGAAAGAGAGAGAGGATGCAAGTGAGCAAGGGGAAGAGACAGAAGGAGAGACAGAATCCCACAAGGGGCAGAGAGAGAGACAGAGACAGACAGACAGAGAGACAGAGACAGAGAGATGCAGGGCTCAAACTCACCTGACATAGGGCTTGAACTCACGAACCATGACATCATGACCCGATGATAGAAGTCGGATGCTTAACTGACTGAGCCACACAGGCACCCCTCTTTTTCTCTCTTTTTTTTAAATTTTTCAACCTTTTTTATTTATTTTTGGGACAGAGAGAGACAGAGCATGAACGGGGGAGGGGCAGAGAGAGAGGGAGACACAGAATCGGAAACAGGTTCCAGGCTCCGAGCCATCAGCCCAGAGCCTGACGCGGGGCTCGAACTCACGGACCGCGAGATCGTGACCTGGCTGAAGTCGGACGCTTAACCGACTGCGCCACCCAGGCGCCCCTCTTTTTCTCTCTTTAAAAAGAAAAAAGTTCATAAATTATTGGCCAACGTTAAAATGCTAATATATTCAAATAACATAAAACATATATTACATAAACATTATGGTAAGAAACAGAAATTTTTTAAAAGAAAAATAAACAATCTTCTAGAAATATACTTCATTGTAGCAAAGAGTTAAACATTGTTTACAATTCCCTAAATTCTAGAATGTCCTTAATTTGAATAATGTTTGATTTCTTGCTCCCATCAAAGTGAATTTTTTCAAGCTTCACAACTGCCCTTCCCTTCTCTGGGAGGGAGCCTATTGATATACTATACTATGTTCTTGGTGACTTTTCACCTGCTTCTTCCATCATTGTTAACATTAACTTCTTTCTACTAAGATCAAGAAGAGTTCATTCCCGCATAAAGTTAGGGATCCAAAGGACAGTCTTAAACATTCAGTTGTTTTATGGCCACTATGTTCAATAATTGATCAGGGATTGCCTGGACTTGGTTGGGTGAGACTAGAGTTGATTGGTACTTCTCAGCATCCTACTCTGCTAATTACAAAGTTGGTTCTCTGAATGGAGCCTAGACATTTCGACTCTCTCCTCAGTCCGAACAGGCCCAGTGGGGCCTTCCCATCTTTAGTCTCAGAGAGCCATCATTCCTCCTTGTGATTCAAGTATTTTAATTTTTTTAATGTTTATTTATTTTTGAAAGACAGAGAGTGCAAGCAGGGGAGAAGCAGAGAGAGAGGTAGACACAGAATCTGAGGCAGGCTCTAGGTTCTGAGCCATCAGCACAGAGCCCGACATGGGGCTCAAACTCACAAACTGTGAGATCATGACCTGGGCCAAAGTCAGCTGCTTAACCAACTGAGCCACCCAGGGGCCCCAATGATTCAAGTACTTTAATCCCTGTGTCCCAAAGTCTAGGGAAAAAAAAATCCCACGATCCTCATTGGCTCCTTCAAGAAGTCTCTGATCAAATAGGATTTTCATTGGCCATTCCAGAATTCCAAAGTTTCTCAAGCAGCCATGCAACTGACGAAACCCCAGGACTCTTAATACCTTAAATACATACACATTTTTCAGATATTCTAGCAATGCAGAGTTTTTTCACATTGGCCAGTTCAGCTAGTGTCGCAAACTTAGTATTATTTTTCCACTTTACTTCTGATCTTTAGAAGTTTGTAGAGAAGGGTGCCTGGGTGGCTCAGGTAGTTGAGCATCTGGCTTCAGCTCAGGTCATGATCTCACCATTCCTGAGTTCAAGCCCCATGTCAGGCTCTGTGGTGACAGCTCAGAGCCTGGAGCCTGTTTCAGATTCTGTGTCTCCCTCTCTGTCTCTGCCCCTCCCTGTCTCCCTCTCTGTCTCTGCCCCTCCCCAACTCATGCTCTGTCTCTCTCTCTCAAAAATGAATAAACATTAAATTTTTTTTAAAAAAGTATGTAGAGAAATTAAAGTTTTAAAAATATTTTTATTATTATTCCTTTATGATCTAGATCTATTTAGATATAAATGTAAAAAAATAATCCTCAGGAGTAAATTATCTTCTCAATTTTTTTCTCTCCATTAAGAGAAGAAGATTAAAAAAAAAAGCAAAGGAATTTTGATTTTCTCAGGAAACTGAGATAAATAGTTCAATATAAATTCTATGAAATTAAACCTGCAAAATTTCAATTTTAGTCAGCAAATGTAAGCACTTATCCCTGTGTCTTTACCTACTGCATGATGGCTTTGATTGGAAGAGTTACATGCCAAGGTCCCTGGATTACAGAACAACAGTAAAGGCTACCATGAATATTGATCTGCTCAGACCTGAAGGCAATGAAATTTATTTTGCCTACACCAAGAAACTTGTTCTCCTCTGCTTTCTGGTGCTGGAAATAGTCTTTCTGGAAATAGTCACCCAAGTGCTCTACCTTAAAAACTTTTATCTCAACCCTACCTAAAAAAAAAAATTCTTTTCTATACTGAATCTCCAACTCTCCATTAAAAGCTTGTTTGGGTACATTTTGGTCACTCAATATCTCAAAGAAGATAAAAAGGACTGCACATAGTTGTGCTGGTCATTTGAATTAAATTTCACGAGAGATTATTCTTTGAAAATAAGTAAACAATATGCAATTCAGTTAACAAACACAGAACAACTCTGGAAATGGTTAAGCCCAATGCCTCTAATCAGATGAACAGATCAATGTGACAAGTAATTGAGCTGGAAGTCAATATTTAGGATTTGGGTAAGAGGGGCAGGTAAAACCTAGAGAATGTGAGAATTGCAAGCTGGTATGGGAAAACCGAAAAAAAAAAGAGAATTGATAAGAGTATATCAGGAAGTACAGGTTCTAATAAGAAGGAGGAATAAGATACAGCACATGGTTAAATTTTAGAGTGAAAAGCAAGGCAGAAACCTAGTCATTTGATCATGTCAAATGACAAGTTGTATTAGCAAAATGTTTAGCTGCAGGTAACAGAAAATTCCAATTATTAGAGGCTTAAACAAATGAGTTGCTTTTTCTCACATAAAAGTCAAGATATGAAGAGTTTACCTTCTCCATTCACTAAAACTACCCTTAATCCAGTGTGTTATTTATTGCTCTGCTCTTGTATTACAATACAAGGGCCATCTTGTATTGGCTCTCATTCATACATGTGTTACCCAGTGGTTGACTGTGAGATGCCATTGCAGCTCCAGACAACATGTCCACATTTAAAGCCAGACAAGTGGCTTATGTGTTGTACTTGGTTAATATATCACTTTGGATTGCAAAAACCTTCCCAGAAAACCCTAGCATAAATCCATGTACATCTCATTGGACAGAACTACCATGAGGCAACTCCCTTAGCTATAAGGGAAGGGGGAAAAAGCATGTTCTGCTGTGCTATGTATTTCTTGAACATAAACTAGCCAATACATGCTTGGTAAATAATGCAATAATGTCATTATAAAGGAATATATATCTATTGTTTCATGTAGAACTTTTCTTACGCAAAAGGAGGCCAGAACAGCAGCAATAATACATATTATATTAATTGAAAGATGCAGTTTTTCACATTTTAACATTTCTGAAACCAACAAAGTTTATCATTGTGTAGATAAGGTAAACTCATCACAAATTGCCATTGCTTTTGCATACATACGCAAGCTTGGTCATAATAACATATATATTATCATATATTCAAAAGAATACTATATTGTTGCTACTACATGCCAAGCAATATAACTAAAGGCATGACAAAGTGCAAAACTCCTCAAAATCAATGGAAGACATTTCAAAACAATCAGGGACTGGTATGACTGATATATCTATTAATCATGTAAAACTATCATTAAGATAGAAACCACCAATTTGTCAGAAATTTAATACTGATTTTGAACAGAGGCTGTTCAACATCTATCTAGTAACACATGATTCAGTGAAGATAAATTAAAAACTATAAATTAGTCAAAGAGAAAAATATGAGCCTCAAAACTTGTAAGCTAGTTACTTGGAAGAAAACCTCCAAGTTTTTAAGTTTTTAAGAAATGCTACAATGCTCTTAATGGCATAAGCTACTGTATGTGCAAAAATATGGAGGATTTTGCTAAGTTGAAAGTGATACAAAAGAGTTGACCTCCAAATATGAAAAAGTTTTAGCAATTTTTACCAGTTTTCTTTAATTAAAATTTTTAGTTTTAGGTATGTACAAGAGTGATTATTTTTACAGTCTTTGACCAAATAAGTCTAAAAGAATTCTTTCAAAGAGTAAACATCATTCTAATTTGAAAATAAACCATTGCTTCATTGCTTAAATAGCATGTATAACTCTTATTAGTACATAAAATAATGGAGTACCTTCTCTTACAGTAAAAGCATCTTAATAAATTTGAAATAATCAGCAGGAAAGTGGGGAGAAAACCTTCAGGTTGGCAACTGTACTGGAATCAGGAACCTTCCTTCATAATTTTAAGAAAATTAAAAATGAGCTCCACATGAGGTAGCCCCTCTCCAGGGGCATTCACCCAAGGCTTGAATGATCTAGTCCCAAAGGAGGCTGTGCTACCTTCCGTAGTTTTGCCAACAGCAGCCACACTAGCTCAAAGCGTCCCTTCCATTTGCTTTACCCTGCACCTGCTACTTTTGGCCTGGCTGGAGTGTTGCCAGTATCTTTTCTCTGCTGTTTTTGTAAATTTTTAATATTCCCTATGGTAGCTTCTGTTCACTTCTGGTTTTCAGGAATACACTTGATTTGTGACTACTGACCTTGAACCTGCAACCCTACTAAATTCCCTTATTCTTTGTTCATAATTCATTTGTGCATCATTTTGGAATTTCTATATAAACAATCACTTAATCTGCAATGATTAAAGTTTTATCTCTTCAATCCCAACCCTTATAATAGTTGTTTTTTCATTACTATACTAAATAAAACTAAGCATAACTATAATTAAAAGCTGTAAAAGTGTAATTTTGCCTTGTTCCTAAACTCAGTGAGACACAGTTTTCATTATTTCACCATGTATAAAGTTTTATTTTTGCATTAGTTTCAATTACTTGATTTCTTCAATTATAAGAAAATTCTTTTCTATTTTTGCTGCCTATAAATTTATTTATTTATTTATTTATTTATTTAATAAATGTGTTCAAATATCTTCCTAATGTTTCAGCATCTATAGCAACATTACTCTGTTCATTTCTAATACTGATAATATGTTCCTTTTTTTTTTCCTTCTTTGGTCTCAGTAGACATTTGTCAACTCCTTTAGCCTTTTTAAAGAACAACTTTTTACCCTCATTTATTGTTTCTGGTACAGGTTGCCATTCGATTTCTTTAATTTCTGCTCTTTTATCATTTCCTTCTGCTTTCTTCAGATTTTTTTTCTTGTTCTTTTCTCTGAATTCTTTAAATGGATGCTCAGCTAATTACTTTCAGCTAGTTTTCTTTTTCTAACAATGTGCTTTTAAGTCCATAAGCTGCCTCTAAACTCAGCTAGAACTATACCCTACAAGACAAATACAAATGCAGAGAAGGAGGGCTTTTGACTCCAACATTCCTTGAGGATTTGTCTTTGTTTTGTTTTTCTTTTTGATGTCAAAGTCTGCAATGACCTTGACTCCATGCAGTACTAACTTCTCTTTATATTTTCTTGACCCTGCAGTTTGGGACATATTTTTTTGATACAGTTCCTTTTTTTAAATGTGGTGATGCTGGTGTCTCCTGGTCTTCTGACTCACTTCTCTGCCTCCTTTGGGAATTCTCAAGTCACCTCTGCTTGACTTCTAAATGTCAGAGAGCCCAGTGCTCATTCTTAGACTCTTTATTTTTAAAAAATATTTTGTCCCTAGGTTACTTTCTCTAGTCTCATGATTTGGAATATCATCTCTACCCTGATGAGTCCCACACTTTTCTCTCCTATAATCCCATGCCTGTATTTTTTTTCCAGAAAAAAAAAAATTGGATATATAACGGACATATCCTAAAGAAAAATCTTGATGTCTTTCCACCTACCTCCACTAAGCCTGTTTCTCCCCCATACTGGTAAGTGGTACCACCAGTCTCCCAATTCCTCAGGCCAAAAGCCCATGAATTATCTTTACTCATCTCTTAACAGCATTCACTCCAAAGTATACATGCTCTCACATATGTATACATATACACATGCACACAAACACAAACCTTGTAATGCATTGACAAATCCTATCAATTCAACTTCCAAGGCTCATATGTATATTCAATGGTTCCCACAAGTATCATAGCTCAAGCCATCATTACCTATTGAGTAAAATATCAAAGAGCCTCCTAACTGGTTTCTATGTTCCCTTGCTTGTTTCTCTATAATCCACCCACCAAAAACTCAGAGTGATTTTTATAATATAATGACGTAAGTCAAATTATATTATCGTTCTGTTTAAAACCTTTCAGGGAACACCCACTGCACCAGAATAAAATCTAAATTTCTTCACCTGGATTGGCAGGCCCCATACAACTTGGGCCATGCCTACCTGTCTGACCTATCCAGCCTCACACTTCATTCTCACCCAGTGTGTTCTAGCCTTCTACTGTTCCCTGAACACTCTAGTACCTTCACTAGCTGCTTCCTCTGCCTGAATGCTCTTACCCAAAGACTTTGTGGGGCTAGTTCCTTCTCTTCTTTTAGCTCTTCATTTATGCTACTCTTTCAGAGCAGGAGGCCAACCTAATTTAACCCCGGAGTCACTTGATCATATTAGTCAATTATAATTTTGTGAAAAACACTTCATATCTATCTTATTATATACCTGTTTGCCTGTCTCTTCCCGAATTTAACCATTCTGCAAACAAAGATATTGTCTATCTTTGTTTCCTGCTTTTTCCCCAACATCTAGAAAAGTGCCTGTTACATAATGAGAACTTAATAAATTAATGAAAAAAAACCTGAATCCTTGAGACAAAAACAAACAAACAAAATTAAGATTAGTTCCTAAAGTAGCTCAGAGGAACCACTGGATTAATATAGTTATTTTAATTCCAGAGTGATTTGAAGACTCAGAGTAAACCAGAAAGCTGAAACTTGTGGCCCCTGACACAAAATCACCTTTAGTGACCGCTGTTTGAGAGCACTGCCAAAGGCAATTTAAAAGAAGACCCTGAATCAACCTCAGTTTCCATCATGAAATATCCATAAATGCCCTTCAGCTCCTCCTTTAATTCTTATAAAACATGCAAACAAGAACACTTAAGCTCTCTTTTGGGAAACTGTTAAAAATGACTTAATTAGGAAATTTATTTTTTCTTTCTCTTTTAAAACTTTTTGTGTATGCTCTGGTTTTGTTTCTTCTCTCATTCTATAATAATACTTTTCAGTGGCTGATCTCATTCCTCTGAAAGGTTAAAGTTTCTCTGCTGGGCTGGGGAAAATTAGCCTGGGACAGGGGCATCTAGACAAGAGGTCAGGTGACTTCTGCCCTGAATCTGCTAGGGTGTGAAGGTGTCATCACACTTCATTTGATCTCAGTGCAGAGAACAGCAGGTGGGGCACAGAAAAGTTCCGGAAGCTGCCTTTGGCCAGAATGCCCAGCATGGACTGGCCACCTACACAGTGCAGGGCAGAGTGGGAACAGGAGAAGCCTGACCACTGTGACCACTGCTATTTCTATTTGTCCCTTCCCTTGAAAGGGAAGCTTTAAGAAAACCCTTTGGCTGGAAATGAATAAAGATCAAGAATCAACTTAAGAGACTGATTATATGAAATTTTTATTCTTCCTCTGGACCAATTCAAATGAATTAGGACTAAGAAAAAGCTGCCTGAGACTTTTTACTAGGCCTATTGAGTCCTGTCTCCCAAACAGCCATGGCCAGATGGCAATGCAAGTCAGCTGGGTATTTTATTAAAGAAGGCCACTGCCAATGCCATCGGTGCTTTCATGGTAAGCAAGAACCTCTTAAAGTGTTTCAATAGATAGAACCTTTATGCCAATTAAAATTGCATTCAGATGATTATGCTTCCAAAAATTGTTTTTACTAAACTGAATCTCCTCTTTTAGAAGCAGAAATTAAATATGTGAGAGTATCACCAGTTCTTCATTTTTTTACTTACAGAACTGAAGAACTAAAATTATCAACTGTGATCTTTCCAGAGCAAGGTCACTTCTGCCCTTGTTAAATTTTCTCTTTTCACAAGGTCAAGGTCCAGAGTGACTGACCTGCTACAATCTCCAAAGGGCCATAAGCTGTGGAAGCTGCCCAGTGTCCTCCCTCATGCTCTTTGCGGAAGACGTACTAGAAGCCCATTCAAACTGGCTTACATTCCAAAGTGGAAATTCGATGTAATGGTACAGAATTTTATTACTTATTATGGTACAGGACCTCTGAACAAGTAAAGCCAGGGACTTAGACCGGCTCCCAGTCTCTTCACTCTGTTCCACTTTCCTGTCTGCTGAGTTCTTCCCACTCTGTCTTTCTGCAAACTGACTTCCTCTGCTTCTCCAGTCACCTGGATGGACACAGAGGCTTATACTGAAGTTTCTTCTACAATTAGGTGTTTATATTTAAGTTTTTATAAGAGCTATCTTCTAGAAACAAACAAACAAACAAAAGAAGAATAATTATAAACCTGAGCTCAGCTATATAATAATAGCAAACACAAGTACTGGGATCCCTCCAGATTATCTAAAATACCACAAAGTTGAGTTAGGGGCTCAGAAGCAGTGGCTTCTAAATCGGGTTCACTTACTTCAGGGATTTTCAAGATGATGAACTGAAATGTTGGAGAAAAATATTGAAACTGTAACTTTTATTTTTATCCTATTAATACTTCTATGTTTTTTATGTCACATAATGTACATAGGACCGTTTTAACGAGTTCATTTTGTTTTTCAGGTTAAGGAGTTCTCTTTTTATTACATCTACAGCTTTAATGATAAAGAACTAGAAATTGGACTAACATCTGGCCTGTCCCAAACCACAATGAACAAAGAATCAAGTTCTAAAAATAAAGTACCAACAGTTAATTTTAACGCAGGCATTTTATGGAACACTGACCACTAGTCCTATTATGGATTTTATGCAGAATGCTCAGTGTTCCAAATATCTTTAGAAACTTTATTTTGTAACTTTTCAATCCGTTAATGATCTTCAGTTCCACATTGCTGAACTGGAGACATTCAGTTCTATTGACTTTGAATACTGCCTGTTGTTTCTCTGACATTAAATGCAGACCTGGGACCCCCAACACAATTTTACAGAAGAGCTGCCAATGGTAAACGTCTATAATTTATCTATAAAGAGAAAGAACTTTAAGAAGGCAACAATTGCTATTGATTAATCCCTTCATAATTTGTCTTCAAATTAGAAGTTGTTATGTTTCACATTAAGATGACAAATTTGAGTGGGAAGATTGAGGTTATTTTTTTTTTTTTTTTTGTAATGGAGAAGAGGATTCATTTTCAAAATGGACCTGAAGCAGTCTTGTTGATTAGCATAATAATAGGAAGGCCGTGAAGTCTCAAAGATCATATTAAACTTCTACAATAAAACCAGAAATCAAAGCATTATCAGTCTCTATACTTTGCAAGGAAAAAGGTGAGCCACCAGTTATATGGAATCAATGGGCAAATTAATGTTCCTATAGAACATTCATAGTTTGTGTGCATGAGGGTGTGTGAGTTTTTCTTTTTCTTCATTACTTGACCATGATCCATGTGAAATGGATCTGTGAGTACATCTGTAACAATATTGCTGGTACTTCAATAAATATAAATAAGACAAATTAAATCAAGTAAAAATTTAATCCAAAAAAAAAAATGGAATTTGTCCTGCATCCTGAAGGTTTAGCACTTTGTGGGAACTCAATAAATATTAAATCAGGGTCACAAGATTCAAGGCTTATTGAATCATAAGGAAAAACTAATTTCAAAGTCCTAGGCTATCTATAAAGGACCCCCTACTTCCAGGCTCTGAATTCCAATTTTAAGGTCTCTAGCAGGTATGCTTTAACAGATAATGCTTACAGCAGCCTGCATAGGGAGAGATATTATTTGTGAGGTAAAGAAGCATAAAACCTTACAGAATATAATGAATGAAAATCTTGCACCGTACCAGGTAGCAAATAAATGAAGCAGATTAAAGACCCCAGGAATGAAACAACTCATCACATCAATTGCTAAATAATTTTCTTTACTCCCAAATTGTAAAAATAATTTGAAAACTAATCAAATATTAAGCCAAGTTCCAAAAATTTAAGAGGTGAATTTAGGCTCATGTGGGCTAGAATTTCTAGAAGCCAAACCAGTGAGCACAGATTAGCTCAGGACAATCTTTCTCCACACCCTTCTGGAGTTTTCCATGAAAAAAACAGGTTTACCTAATAAACCTAGCTTTTATAATTAGCATTTTTATGTATAAAATTGCTCAAGAACATCTTGCATACTTTCAAGTTGCTTCTAGGCAAGTTCCATAAGGACCTTAAATAAGACCAGTTTCCTATTAAAGAACAGGTACTTAATGATCTGATGTAAAGAAACAAAGTCATTTAGTTGATAAGTAACTTGACCATGTCATTTAACTTCTCTGGTCCTCAATTCCCTCACCAATAAAATGGGAATGATAACACTGATGTCAAAAGGTTCATGTGCAGATTAAGAGAGAAAGTAAATGAGGAACCTATATGGCAGAGGCATAGAATAAAGAAATTAAATCTAAAAGAACCCCATATGGTTCTCCAGATAGAACAAAACAGGCCCTAGAAGCCTTGGCTGCTCTGTTGGCCAGCTGCAGAATGCTGGAGTGTATGAGTTCTAAATAGTGCTGGGCTACTGGATTCCTCCTCCAGTTCCCATCATAAACAAAAGTAAGATTTTGGAGGGACTCTGGGATGGCTTCAGAAGCTTCTGTTATGCAGAGCACTCATTCATAAGACTCATACTCAGATATGCTTTACAGCTTCCTAAGGAAGTCAACACCACATTCAGGACTTTGATCCTGAATAATCAAAGAAATGATCCAAAGAAAGGTCTTTGATAGATGAGGCAATTCTGCCCCATCCACAAAGATTTAGATGACCTGAACTATTTGTTAACCCTGAGGACATTTTTTGCCAGTAGAAATTGTCAAGGCCTAGCTTGAAGACGGTTTCTGTCAAACATCTGATGATACCACAGACAAAGGTACGCCTACCTACCACCAAAAATCATAATGTATTCTGCATCTCTTTCTAAACACATCTCAATCTACCTTATGGTATATTTATTTGTATATTTGTGATACTGCTCGTATTAATCAGCTATTGCCATCATAATGCTGGATAAAAACAACCTTAAATCTCAGTGACTTATAACCATAACCACTGATTTATCTCCTTTATGGTTTTTTGGGGTTTTGTTGTTGTTGTTGTTGTTTTACCATTCTCCTATGACCAGCGGCTTCCAGGTGCACATCCCTCTCATGGTGGGTCACAATAGTACAAGAAGGCAAGCCAAACTACACAAACACATTTGAAACCTCTGTTGCATCATGCCCACTGACATTCCAGTGGTTAAAATAGTCAAGCCCATTCAATGGGGTCATGGTATATATTACACATATACTAGTGAGCACTAGGCACGAAGACAAAGGAGTAAAACATTGGGAACAATTATCCAGTGCCATATTATGCATAGTGTAGGACCAGCTCTATCTTGCCAAATATATGGTGTTCACTTCTATAGTCTAAAGGCCTAATTAAGTACTCAGTTCACAGTTAAATACTGAAAACTCAAAGCAACCCCGTTCTTAACACAGTGCTTGGCATTCAAGAGACACACAACCGGTATTTGCTGAATTCGTTTCTCAATGAAAAAGAGTCCATGACTTATATGTAATTTTTGCATAATCCTTTAATGCACATCAGCCACTGAATGGGAACTTCTCTACAGTTTGTGTCCTTCCTGAAGCCAAAATATCTGACCCCAAAACTCAGTCAACACCATTTCAACATCCCAAAACTGTGGACTCTGAAAACCAGGTGGTATCTGGAGTGATTTAAAAAAGACAAGCATCTCTATTAAATGCACTAGAGTCAGTTCAGTCGTTAATTCTGTGATTAGACAAAGCAGCACACTACATAAAGAAGAGAGACCATATTTACCTTTTACCTTTCCTATAAATGGACCTTAGCACCAAGTCAGATCTGCTCCTCTAGAGACCATTCTATTTTGCTTTTCTCATTTTTATTTTAAAATTTCCTTTAGGGAGTAAAGTCTACAATATCTGAAAAGCTGACTTATTTTGATGAGTGGAAAAGAAACTGTTGACTCTTCACCTGCTGACTGTATCCATGGAAAAAGAAGTTTTACTCAATTTCTCAGAGCATTTAGATTACTCACTCTGAGGCTATATCAACAGTGCAAAACTTATTCCTCTGTCTCTTGCCTATATAATGACAGTGAAGTTTCAACTACAAAGGTGCCTCAAGGCCCACTGATTATTTAATCAGCTCCTGGAAAATAATTTCCGAACGTGACAAGGGCATCAACAATCCTCGTGAGTCGGCTGCATTTACTTCATCCTTCACCTTGTCTACTGTCTCCTCGTATTACTCCCCTGCAGGGGCGGATTCAGGCTTTGTGGAGCTTAAGATGTACATAATTGGGGAGAAAGCCCTTTAAAGCAAAAAACTATACAATTACAACATTAGATTAAAATGTTCTTGTAAGTAAGGGACCCTAAAAACTTAAGCTTCATTAGCTTTAGGATTAATCCACCTATGTTTCTCTTATGCAGGATTTCCAGATAAAATACATGATACTCAGTTAAGTTTGAATTTAACTTTGAATTTAAACAACATAAAATTTTTATTATGTATGTACAGTCTTTGAGACATATTTATACTAAAACAATAATTTATTGTTTATATGAAATTCCAATTTTAACTAGATAGCCTCTATTTTTGTTTACTAAGTCTGGCAACTCTGTTTAAAAATGGAAATAAAGGGGGCGTCCGGGTGGCTCAGTCAGTTAAGCATCCGACTTCGGCTCAGGTCATGATTTCACAGTTCGTGGGTTTGAGCCCCACATCAGGCTCTGTGCTGACACAATAGGGAATATAGTCGATGATGTCATAATAGTGTTGTCTGGTAATGGTAGCTACATTTGTGTGAGCACAGCATAACATATAGTGAAGCTGAACCATTATTTTATACACCCGAGACTAATGTAACATTGTGTGTCAACTGTACTCAAAAAACAAACAAAAAAGCCCCTTCCCTACATACCAAGATTCTTTATTTTTGAGATCTAACCGCAGGTAAATTACTAAGGAAGACCTAAAGTCAGTATTAAACATAATTTGAGAATAATCTTATAATCTGAGTTCCTATGCTATTTTTGAATAGGTTTTGGGAAACCGAAAGTGTTTGGTATTTGTTCTCATACTGACCAGAAAACGAAAATTGTCAGATAAATAAGGTAAGGGACTGTGGTTTTATGAACTGTATTATAACTGAAGAATGACGCTTTTCAGGGATGAATCATGTGCATTACAGTTTGTGTATTCAGATACAGATAGTGAACATTTAACTCTGAAAAAATGACACCCAATACATTTCCAAAATTATTAACAGGACCGACAAATTATTGAAATAAATAAAAAGTTCAATACCTACTTCCAAAGTAACAACTTTGAAGAAAATACATACTTTATTTATAAACTCTACTAGTTTTTTTTAAAAGGCTTATCTTCTGTAATTAAAAATTATTTTGTATTCATATACAAATGGGAAAAATAAAAATACCTATTTCATTGAGGTGCTGTAGGGATTAAATGAAAATGTATTTTTAAAGCACAGCATAATGACGGTGATACAGTGAGCATTCAATAGATGTTTCCTATTATTTTCACTACACATCAAAAAAGTTCCAAAACATATTTAAAAAGGAAATATTCTTTTCTTTCCTTTCTCTTACTTTTTTCTTATGTCTCTGTCCACATGCTTTATTTTCAATTATTTAAGAGTTGTTAATACAAATTTAGACCATTTTAAATAGAGAAACCAAAAATTTTGTACTTCATGAATATTTTCATAAAGCTCACAAAGTTACATATCTCAGAATCCTAGTAATAATGTAGCTACATTTCCATTACACAACACTCTCATTGCAATGTGAATCAAGATGATTTCAAAAATTGCTGGTGCTAAATAAGTAAGATATTGTTTAAAAGTGTGACCTTAAAATGAAGTGAAATATATGTCTCCATAACTTTTTTCCATTGCTATTAGCTCTGCCCTCTGCAGAAGCACCCCATCTCTCTTCCATAGAATAGTCTAATATAATCTTCCTTTTGGCAGCTCTCCAAGTATCTAAAAATGTCTTTTCAGTAACTGTCCACATCAAGTCATTTCTTCTCCAGTTTAGTTCACTTTATTTTATAAAATATTGAGAACCTAGAATGTACCAGGAGCAATTCCTCATGCTAAAAACAAAAATTAAAAAATATAACACAAGCCCTGACTGCCAACAGTTCAGTTTAATGGAAAGACAGATTTTACTTTATTTTTTTTATGTTTATTTATTTATTTTGAGGGGGGGGGGGCAGAATGAGAGGGAAAGAATCCCAAGCAGGCCCCACAATGTCAGCATGGAGCCCGACAGGCTGGAACCCATGAACCACGAGATCACGACCTGAGCCAAAACCAAGAGTCAGATGCTTAACTGATGGAGCCACCGGGTGCCCCAGGAAGACCGATTTTAAAAGAGACAAAAATGTAAACAAAATAAAATTATGGAACTCGTGGAGTCTTTGGAATGAAGGGCACCTGGCCTTATCATCCTTCTTAATCACACCTTCTCAACCCTTCACTTTCCTTAGGACCTTCAATTTCACTATCCTCCAGCAGGAGGTTGCTTCTCAACCAGGGCGATTTTGCCTCACAGGGGACATTTGGCAATGTCTACAGATATTTTTTGTTGTCATGCTGGGTCCGGGAGGGGGTGCTGAAGATTCTCCTGGCATCTAGTGGGTAGAGGCCAGAGATACTACTAATCATCTACAATGCACAGGACAGCTGTTCCCTCAAAATATCAACAGTGCCAAAATTGAGAAACCTTGCTTAGCCTTTTTACCACCTTCATAAAACGTGGAATCCTGGTAAAAACACAAAATTCCAGATTGGTCTGACCAGTTTAGCTACAGAGCAACCTTTATATCCCTTAGTCCACAGTTCACACCTGAATTAATTAGCCTAAAATAAAATATTTTTTTGATAGTCACATGGTTGGCTCTTAAGAAAGTGAGAGTCATGGAACACTTGGCTGGCTCAGTCAGTAGAATACGCGGCTCTTGATCTCAGGGGTTGTGAGTTCAAGCCCACACTGGGCCTGGAGCCTACTTTAGAAAAAAAACAAAAAGTTTATACAAAATGAGAGTCAGCTAAAACTACCATGCTAATCAGTTTTTCCCCTATAAATTTTATTTTGTTGGTTTTAACCTATATTCTACACTACTGATAAGTTTCTAGTCTAAACTTAGCTATTTTCACGTTTTATATACCTGTTCTTTACATCTTTACCAAAATATTGGCAAAAATATCAAGAAGACTAAGCCTCATATCATTAAACTGCAAATATACCGTGAGAGATTGAAACTGGTCAATTAACACTGCAAAAGACTTTGAATAAGTTATTAGGAGTCACTATATGCCCACGGCATTTACACTAGCTCCCCAAAACAATGCTGAGGGAGTAGACTGTGTTAAACCCACTTATGAGCCAAGGACACTGGGGGTACTGTGAGGCTAAGGGACACGCCCAAGGGCACACGGCAGCAAATGGGAAGGAGAGATTTTGATACGACCTCCCTATGTCTGCGAACTTCATGAATATGCTTTCTATTATAGCATTTAAAATTTTTTTTTTAACGTTTATTTATTTTTGAGACAGAGAGACACAGCATGAACAGGGGAGGGGCAGAGAGAGAGGGAGACACAGAATCGGAAGCAAGCTCCAGGCTCTGAACCATCAGCCCAGAGCCCCACGCGGGGCTCGAACTCACGGACCGCGAGATCGTGACCTGAGCTGAAGTCGGACGCTTAACCGACTGAGCCACCCAGGCGCCCCATATTATAGCATTTTAAAAAACAACAACATCGGCTAGCTGCCATTACTGAGTACCTACAACAAACTTTTCCCTATTGTAGCTACGCCTCACAACAGTCCCATGAGGCAGATATTATTACATTCACGTTACAGATATGGAGACACCTGTGGCTTAGCAGAGCTGTGATCGGCCCAAAGGCAACTGACCACTTAAGAATCAGACCCAGAATTCATACATCATCCATGTGGCTCTAACACTGCCATTTGCCCCCCACCAGGGGCCACAAATCCACCCCACTACACTGTCAGCTAGCCCTTACCTTCCTTGTGTACACAAAGGTACGTCCTGGAAAAGCTTTGCTAAAGGCTTTCTTAGAACAGCAGTACCCTTTGCTTCTTCTTATTGAGACTCATCATACTCACCTATTTGGGAAGAATTTTCATTTATGGGAGCAATTAGGAAAAACAACCAGAGAAAACTATAGAAGTAGTCAATTCCTCACTTAAAAATTATTAAAAATTATAGTATAAGGCACCCGGGTGGCTCAGTCACTTAAACATCCTACTCTTGATTTTGGCTCAGGTCATGATCTTGTGGTTTGTGAGATCGAGCCCCATGTGAGGCTTGTGATTCTCTCTCCTTCCCTCTCTCTCTGCCAGCCTCCCCCCGACCCCTCAAAATAAATAAACCAAAAAATTAAAATAAAAAAATTAAATTATGATAAAGGCTACCAATTTCTATACATTGCTTAACTTCGGTGAGACTTTACCTCTCCCCAGGAAAAAAAAAAAAAAAGTAAAATATTTTCTGCTTGTAAATGTCCTACGCTTACAGCTATGCATTAGAAAAAGGTAAAATTTTTTATGTCTAATTAAAATGATGCCTTAAAAATACAGACCAACGTAGGGCCTGGGTGGCTCAGTAAGTTAAACGTGCAACTCTTGGTATGGGCTTAGGTCATGATCTCATGGTTCATGAGACGGAGCCCACGTCAGGCTGCGCACTGACTACACAGTGCCTGCTTGGGACTCTCTCTCTCTCTCTCTCTGCCCCTCCCCTACTCGCTCTTTCTCTCTCGAAATAAATAAACTTAAAAAAAATACAGACCAAACGTAAGTTTAAAAATGAAGTTTAAAAAAGTAGGTAAGCAAATGTTGCAAAATACTAATATACTTGAATATACTTGACACAAATATTTTTATTTCTACCTTTACTCTGGATGAAACTTCTCATAATGAAAAGTAAAACAAAATACAAAGTTTACAATTTGATAGTGCTTGTTTCTCTCTAGAAAGTAATTTTTCTTTCACATATTTTCATCATTTATTAATGGTAGTTCGATATAATTTACTCCAAAATATTTTTCTCATATGTAATTCTTAAAAATCATTAGATCTCAACCTTTAAAAGATAATCAGAATCCCAATCAAATCCTCACTGCAGTCAAAGCATAAAATCTGTCAGTTTTACTTTCCAGCCTTACTAACCATGCTGCCTTTGAGTAGAGTATTAAATTCATATTTGATTTATTATCAAATGCAGGGTGCTTCAATTTCATTTTAGATCCCTCACATTTAAACAACATTTAACAGAGCTGAAAGCTGCTGCTGAGGTTGACAAGTGTTAGTGTAACAAGTAAATGAGGCAACCGGCATTTTTACACGTATGAATTATTTGGCAGTATTATGAGTCAGTCTTACCCTGAAATGATAATTACTGAGTGAGCTGTAAGTCAAGTGAACTACTCCTGCAGTGAGTTCAGAAAAGAGGTGAGGGGGGGAAAAAAAAAAGAACCTACCTTTCAGTCTTTTTTAAACCTTTCCAAATCTTGTATTTTCTTTAAAAAGGAAGCACTGCCAAAAATTATTGAAAGAATCAGACACCTTCATAACTATTTCATCATTGTAGGCTTGTCCAGATGGCAGCAAGATGTCTGCGGTTGATTCCCTTGCCTCAAACATGTGAGGCAGAGAGTAAGTTTTCACAGAGCCCTGAAATAGGCACTAGCAGAGAAACAGCTATTAGCCAACAATACACTGTGACTTGATTACTTCCCAAGACCAAATAGCAAATGGAATCTCATTCCAATAGAGTGTCAAAATTACTGTGTGAGCACTAGAGAGCAATGACTCCGTTCTTAACAGGGGAGAGGTGATTTGAAAAAAGCACTTCATGCAAATAATAACCATCATTACTTACGAGTTCACTATGCTAAAACCCTTTATATACAATAACTGCTATAATCCTCACCACCATTTGTAGTAGCTAATTTTATATATCAATTTGACGGGACAACAAGGTATCCAGATATTTGACCAAACGTTATTCTGCACGTTTTTGTGAGGAAGTGTTTGGAGGATATTAACATTTAAATTGACAGACCGAGCAAAGCAGATTGCTTTCCCTAACGTGGGTGGGCCCCATCCAATCAAAGGCCAAAATAGAACAAAAAAACTGACTGTTCACCAAGTAAGAGAGAATTCCTCTTCCCTGACAGCCTTCAAACTGGCACATTAGCTTTTTCTTGATTTTGGACTCAAATTGAAACACTGGTTTTTCCTGGGTTTTGAGCCTGTCAGCCTTCCAACTAGAACTATACTGTCAGCCCCCCTGGGTCCCCAGCTTGCTGACTGCAGATTAGCGGCCTTGTTAGCCTCCATAATCACGTGAGCCAATTATCTATAATAAATTACTATACTCTTAAGTGTATATATACATCCTATTTATTCTGTTTTTCTGGAGAACACGGACAAATATACAATTTTATGGAGTAGTATATTTATCTACATTTTCAGTTAAGAAAACTTAGGTATGGAGAGCATATATATATATTACTTTTCCAAGGTTTCTTCTTCTGCTAGAAGCTCCTGAAACACAAGTGTTTTTGTCTGTATCACTTACTGATCTGTCCTAAGTGCCTAGGATAATGTGTCACATTGCTAAATCTGTTAACTAAGTAAATTCCAGTGGAGAGTGGCAGAGCCCAGGCTTGAAATCCTGTCTGGGTGCTACCCAGATCCATTCTTTTACTTTCTATAATAAACCAGCTTTTAAAATTCCTTGGTAGTTTCTGAAGGCAGGCTTTTAAAGAATAGTCCTTAAAAGAATATTACTAGACTATTTGAGCTCAGTTCTAAAATTATTAATTCCTAAAAGATGATAGAATCAGGACCCAAAAAGATCCCAAAAGGTGGAACAATGGACTCGCAAGATGAAATTTAATTAGAAAAAATGTGGAATCCTTTCTTTCATTCCAAACAGCAACTAAACTTATATGGATGTCAAAGGCTTAGCTTACCAAGAATATAAATAAAAAAGTCCCAGTAGGATTAATTGACAGGGAGCTTGATATAAATCAACACTGAGTAGTGGGTGCCAAAAGAGCTAATGCAGTTCTTGGCTGCATTAATAGAATATTTTGTCCAGATCAAGGGAAATAATAATTCCATTCTATCACCTCTATATCAAACCACATCTAAGCCACACTCTTCAAGAAGGGAGGTAAACTGGAATACATTCAAAGGGAAGTCATCAAAAAGATGAGAAGAAACAAAGCCATGTTATGCAAAGATTAGTTGAAGAGGCAAAAGATGTTGTCAGAAGAGAAAATTCTACAAATATCTATGATGCTTTCAAAACTTGTAAGGCTGTCACATCTAAAGATATTAGAATTTTTCCCCTGACTGGCCCCAGAAGATGGACTTTGACCTAATAAATGCAAAGTTAATGCTACAATAAACTACCTCAATTTTCCAAAAGTGAGATGGCTAATATCATGGACATAGTTAAGTTCTTAATTTCTGGTTGACAAATCTATAATTTGTATTTAGTTGGCAGCTAAGCTTTAGATGGATTGTTGAAGCAGAAGCCCCTCATGCTTCCTTCCAGACATAAATGCCATGATGCCCAAGTAGGATACGAAAGGGGAAGAATCAAGGTGCTCAAAATGAATGAAATAGGAGAAAATATTTGCAAACCACATACTTGATAAAGGGTTAGTATTCAAAATATATAAGGAACCTACACAATTTAACAGCAATCAAACAAATAATCCAATTAAAAAATTGTCAAGGGACCTGACAAGATATTCACATGGCCAACAGGTACATGGCAAGGTACACAACATCACTAATCATGTGGGAAATGTACATCAAAATCACAATGAGTTATCGCCTCACACCAATTAGAATGGCTATCGTCAAAAAGAAGAGGTAGAAAGTGTTGGCGAGGATATGGAGAAAAGGGAACGCGCATGTACTGCTGGCTCAAAAGTAGATGGGTGTAACCACATTGGAAAACAGTATGGAGGTTCTGTAAAAAAGTAAAAGTAGAACTACCATACCAGTCAGCAAATTTGACTTTTGGGAATATATACAAAGGTAACAAAAACACTAACTTGAAAAAATATCTGCATTATTTACAATAGCCAAGACATGATAGCAACCTAAGTATCCATGAATAGATGAATAAAAAAGCTGTGGTATATACATACACAATGGAATATTACTCAGCCATGAAAAATGAGAAATTCTATCATTTGCAACATGGATAGAATTTGAAGTCATTGTGCTAAGTGAAATAAGTCAGAGAAAGACAAATACTATATAATCTCACTTATATGTGGAATCTAAAAAGGGAAAAAAAACTCAGAAAAAGAGATCAGATTTGTGGTTGCCAGAGGTGGGTATGGGGGAGGAGGAATCAGAGGAAAGCAGTCAAAAGGTATAAACTTGCAATTAGATAAGTAAGTACTGGAGATGTAATGTACAGCGTTATGACTATAGCTAACACTGCTGTATGATATATAGGTAAGTTGTTAAAAGAGTAAGTCCTAAGTGTTTTCTTCCAAAGAAAAGTGGTTTTATACACACACACACACACACACACACACACACACACTGGAGTATTATTCAACCATATAAAACAAAGAAACCCTGCCAAATCTAAAAGTATGGATGGACATTGAGAGCACTACGTTAAAAGAAATAAATCAGACAGAAAAAGACAAATATTGTATGATATCACTTACATGTGAAATCTTTAAAAATCAAACTCCTAGAAACAGAGAACAGATTGCAGGTTGCCAGGGGTAAAGGTGCAGTATGGGAGAAGTGGGGGACATGGGGGAAGGTGGTCAAAAAGGGTATATAAACTTCTAGTTATAAGATGAATAAGTCCTGGGAATGTAACATACAGAATGGTGACTATAGTTAATAATACTATATTGTATGTTTGAAAGTTGCTAAGAGTAGATTTTTAAAGTTCTCACCACACACACACATACACAAGTATAACTATGTAAGGTAGATAGGTATATTAACTAACCTTAGTGTGATAATCATTTTATAATATATATGTATATGAAATCAGGGCATGTACACGTTAAAGTTATACAGTGTTATATGCCAATTATATCTCAATTAAGCTGGGAGGGAAAAAAAGAACAATAATGCTCCCATCACAAGATTCAAAAAAATAATAGTAAGATGGTCAGGACGAGGAGGAAATAAACCAAAATCTATTGTATACTTAACACTGCCAGCATTGTTTAGGGAGCTTCTAGTTAAATTTTTAAAGGAATCTTCCTAATATGATGTGAAAATTCTTATTTCCACTTCAGAGAGGAAAAGAACTGTAGCTCTGGGAAGTTAAGTAACTCATTCATTGTCATAGATAGGTAGATAGATGAGTATAGTTTCCTATGACTCCAGAGTTCTTTCACCTAAAAGGGAAAACTGGTTTGACTCTTGTCCACACTTTTCAGTTGCTTTTATCAAATCATTAGTGATCCCTTCTAAAGGGAGTTTCTTGGTGCGGATATCTATGCAGCAACAATATCTATGCTGATATCTATGCAATGGAATGTGTTTCCATGGGAGACTGTGAGGGTCCCCTGCTTTAGAGATAACAGTTTGCCTCACACCATTTAGGACCCTCCAGATTTTGATCCACATGCGTATTAAAATAAAAGAGCAATGATACTACAAGAGTATCTGAATATGGCCACCCTTTAAATTATTACATCTAAGTTTTGTATAAAATATAAAAGATTCTATATAATCTATTTCTGATAGTATTATCAAAGGAAGTTTCATTCCAAAGAATTCCCAAGAAGAATATGATTCAGAATCTTCCCCTCTTCAATAATTCTGTTGATTTAATAAGCTACTATATTCAGTTATTCTAAGTTCTAAAAATACCTTCAGACTACATTCAAAACCCTCCAGTGGCTTCCTGCATCCCTTGAAATAAAAGAAAACTGTCTTGAAATGGCCAGCATGGCATTACACAACCATTCTTCTGCCTTCTATGACCTCACCTTTGTCTACTCTCCCCCTTTCTGCTCAATTCCAGTCACACTGGCCTCTTGGCTGGTTGTCAAACAGTTCCTACCTCTGAGCACTTTCAGTTCTACTGCCCACAATGCTCATCCTCAAAGAGCTGAATGGTGAGCTTCCTCACCTTCTTAGGGTCTTGAATCAAATGCCACCTTCTCAATAAAGGCTTCTTTGACAGCCTACATAAAGTTACAACACCTCTACCTTAAACTCCCGATCACCCTTACTTTATGTTTTTCTTCAGAAATTACCATAATTTATATTCTATATCCTTTATTTGTTTTGGTTATTATATCTTCCCCCGCACCAAGCACATTAGTTCCATGAGGATAAGGAACACTTTTATTCACTGCTACACCCAGAGCTATAAATGCTTGTCGAATGAATGAATGAATGAATGAATGAATAAGTAGCAGTAACTTTTATGCAGTAATTATTTTTAATTAATCTCATGTAGCTCTACTACATAAAAATTGTATAACACACTGTATGTATTTACTGTCTCTAAAAACATCTCTGTTAGCATTAGGTAAAGACCCCTCTAAAAAGTGTTTTTAAAACAGTAAAATATCTATTAAAAATGTAGTAGTTTCTCTGAAATTCACGATAAAAAAAATAACAGAAATTTTCTATATGCATAAATAACATGATAACAGAGAAAGATGATGGCTTTCTGTTAAAAACATTGCTAAGAGATAGACAGATTGGGGGCGCCTGGGTGGCTCAGTCGGTTGAGTATCCGACTTTGGCTCAGGTCATGATCTCGTGGTTCATGAGTTCAAGCCCTGCGTCGGGCTCTGTGCTGATGGCTCGGAGCCTGGAGCCTGATTCAGATTCTGTGTCTCCCTCTCTCTCTGCCCCTCCCCCACTCTCACTTTGTCTCACTCTGTCTCTCAAAAATAAATAAATGTAAAAAAAAAGTGTTAAAAAAAAGATATAGACAGATTGGATAATGCATATTTATTTACACTTCCGGATCATAGTCTTTTCAAAGAATGAAAAATAAAAAATGTCTTCCTACTCACTCCTAACCATTGATGTGTCCTCAGAAATATCTCCACCAACACAATAAACTGCATTTACAAATCCCTCTACATAGAGCCCAGCACCAGGTATGAGGGATATAAGGGAAGCAAGCACATAAAGAAGGTCCTGCCCTGGAAGGGCTTCTGATTGTAACTGACAGAAAAGGAGAGGAGAAATTGATAATGACCAGCTGCTCTCTTAGAATCAGCAGAAATACTGCCAACACTCTTAGAGATGAATGATACCAAGAAATCTGAAAGGTTTTAATTGAATAATTGAGAAGAGATTACAACTGGATAAAACACATTGCATCAGTTATAACTTGTTCTCTATTGTTAGCTATTTTCTCTAGTGCCTCTGAAGGATTAATAAGGTTATCAAGACAGAGTATCACAATTGGTAAGTGTTTTAACCCTTATTGTGACCTGCCTGCCAGCAACTGTGAAACTTTAATAGTATCTAAATTGTTTAGAGATGGAACATGTCACTGATTTATATCCAAGTACCCTATTTGATTCTTTTATTCCCCATGACTAAAGAATTTGACAATATTTTTGATTGGTGTCACTGCAGTGATAATATTTGATGCTGCAGTATTCTGAAGGTCGATTTTACATAATTTTCAGCTCTCTACTTTTAAATCTCTCACTTAGTCATACTTTTAGATCTTCATCTGAAATTCTCACCTTCTCAAGTTCATTTCCTAGTCAATCTAGTTATAGAAAGCAAATGCTTAAAACACGATTCAATAATGCCAAGGCAGACATATTGGATTTAAATTCCATCCGCTTCGACATGGAAATATCAGAAATGCAATTTAGAATCAACACACATTCCTTTGTTCATGAATTTAGGTATGCATTTTTTTCTTACATTTTCAAAGACTAAGTTGAATTATGCCAACAAACTGAACTTTTACTACTTTATGCTGTTTCTTAAAATATGAATCATCTGAGAAAAAGATCATGAGTATTTTACCCCTTTATGACTTGGAATGAGAATCAAAGGTTGACTTTTGTTTAATGTATTCTAGATATCCTGTATCTAGCAAACTACAGTTCCAGGAATTTAAAGATACAACTAAAGCTGTGGGGAGAGAAAAGCCAGCCATTGCTGCTTACCGCCACCTGTCAGGGAACTTTACGCTGCCAGCAGATATCTACCCTCCCCCTATTAACGATGCTTGTAGAGATAAATGCAACATGAGCTACAAAGGTAATAGATACTGCATTTTAGTAAGGTTTTAATGGACATAGACATTTCAACGAAGCTATAATAGGTGACAGCTTAAATTCAGTAGCTAAGAAAACCTTCAATTAAGATTTATAAGGCCAGCTTCTGGAAGCAAATATAAAATGATGGTTGGACACGGTAAAAAAAAAGTGAAATGACTGATGGTCCCAGTGGTTTGTAACTAACACTAATTCTAACTTAGGTGATTTAATAAAAATCCCAACTCTGGAGAACTTTGTAGCTCTGTGTCACAGGAGATAGAGAGGAACAACCTTGAAATTGCTCAGTCTGGATCAGAGAGTTAACAAACGCCAGGCTTTTATCCTGGGTGATGAATACCAATATTACAGTGTCCCTCTAGCTTCTGATGATCAGGAACCATTACTCCCAGCAGTAGAAAGGCCCAACAGAGTTCCTCTCATCCCCTATAATGTCAAACAGGCCTCAAACCCTGTTCCTT
The DNA here is from genome assembly GCF_046562875.1 of Panthera onca. Classification (NCBI taxonomy): domain Eukaryota; kingdom Metazoa; phylum Chordata; class Mammalia; order Carnivora; family Felidae; genus Panthera; species Panthera onca. The sequence goes on from NC_138339.1 coordinate 203,939,777, forward strand.
AACCTGTCTCAATCAAAAGCAGGTTCATAAATGCCTATGCAGTCACCTATAAAGATAACATTCCTCCGGATCCAGGTTAGAATCAATGCTGTTAAACTTTATCAATGCTGATAAACACCTAAAGGAGATGACCACAGCCTGGCTCAAAGAGCATTTACAGTGCACTGACAACAACATTCGCCATACAAGGAGGTCCATATGCTGCTACAGCTGGGAGGTCACCAGGGAAAACATAATATATAAGCTTTTATTATAATCATGTTGAACAGGCAGCCTTTATTTTAACAGAAAAAGGCTACTATCAAGGGAACAAAGTAACCATAAGAACGAAGCAATAGAAAAATACTGAAAAAAAATCTGTGTACTAATTCCTACTATTATCAAGCTAGTCTAGAATTTTCTTCGTGTTATCTGAGTCATAGAATCTCTTATTTAGAAGGACACTAATAACGATCTAGTTCAAAGGCATTTTCAATCTTAATAAGTCTATGAACTAAAATGACTTAAACCCATTTGTCATCTTATGACTTTCTACTGCCAAGGTACGGTTTCTTTCAAGAAAAGAAACCTCATTTTAGAGGGCTGCAGAGAAGATAGCACAACTACATAAGACAAAGAATAAGACAAAAAATGTTAAATTATTTTTTATTTCACCTCAAAAAGTTATTAGAGTTCGATGTTGGAATTATAGAGCTTAATTTAGGCAGAAATTAGAATGAATAAACAGGGTAACATGTAGGTACTCAATATATTTTCATATGTAAAATTAATATAAAAAGATACATTTTTGTTACGGAAATAATCTGATAATGAAGGCCACATATTTAGCAAATGCTACTGATCCACTTTTTTTTTAAATTTTTTTTTAACGTTTATTAATTTTGAGACAGAGAGAGACAGAGCATGAACAGGGGAGGGGCAGAGAGAGAGGGAGACACAGAATCAGAAGCAGGCTCCAGGCTCTGAGCCATCAGCCCAGAGCCCGACGCGGGGCTCAAACTCACGGACCGTGAGATCGTGACCAGAGCTGAAGTCGGACGCTTAACCGACTGAGCCACCCAGGCGCCCCTGATCCACTTTTTTTTTACTCAACAAATGCAAATTCAACACATTTCCTACCTTACAGTGCCATATACAATCTTCTCTCATAGCAGAACATTGTATCGTAGTTGTTTATTTACAGACTAATTCCTGTGTTAGTCTATAAACTTGCCAAAGGCAGAGATTATTCTTCAACTATTTCTATATTGCAGGACCTGAAGAAGTACCTTTAACATAGCAGGAACATATAAATGTTTTTTGAATGAGTAAGAGATACATGAAAAAATGAACAGAAGTCAGGAACTAGGCTTTCATCCAAACCAAATTACTTCTCAAAGGCCCCGCCTCCTGATGATGCCATCACATTGTGGGTTAGAGCTTCAGTATCAATTTACAGGAAACACATTCAATCATGACAGTTGGTAAGACATGAACATAAAAGTATGGTCACAGAGAAAGAAAAATATTTTGATAATGATACAAAAGACATGTAATGAGAGCATTAAGAGCAGCAAACAAGCCCAGGGAAAGGAACATAGAAGATTTTATATATTCTTTTTTATTCATTCAACATATAGTTATCAAGTATCGATATACACAGGCACTGTTTAAGATGCTAGAAATGCCATGCTGAACACTAGTTTCTGCTCTTGCGGAGGAGTTGAGATAATATTACCTATGATTTATGAATATTATCTATGAATGTATACTTACAGCCTCTCTTTTTCTCTCCCCCCCCCCCCCCACTCCCCTCTCTGTCTGTCTCTCAATTCCCTCCTTTGGAAATGAGATGAAGATGTGAGAAAGAGAACTAAATTCAAAATTTTTTGTGCCAAAGTCAAAACTTGGGGAAAACATTTTTTTTTAATTTATTTTTTTACTTTAATTCCAGTGTGGTTAATATACAACACTCTATTAGTTTCAGGTGTACAATGCAGTGATCCAGCAGATCCATATATCAGTCAGTGCTCATCAGGACAAGGGTACTTCTAATCCTCATCAGCTATTTCATCCACCTCCCTACCCACCTCCCCTCTGGTAACCATCTGTTCTGTATAGTTAATTGTCTGTTTTTCAGTTTGTCTCTTTTCCTTTCCCTTTGTTTTGTTTCTTAAGTTTTACATATGAGTGAAATCATATTGTATTTGTCTTTCTCTGACTGGCTTTTTTCGTGTAGCATTATACTCTCTAGATCCATCTATGTGGGTGCAAATGACAAGATTTCATCCTTTATTATGGCTGGATAATATTCCAGCGTGTGTGTGTGTGTGTGTGTGTGTGTGTGTGTGTGTGTGTGTCTCATAACTTCTTTATTCATCTATTGATGAATACTTGGGCTACTTCCAGAGTTTGGTTATTATAAATAATGCTGCAATAAACATAGGGGTGTATGTATCCCTTAGAATTAATGTTTTCATATTCTTTGGGTAAATACCCAGTAGTGCAATTACTGAATTGTAGGGCATTTCAACAGTGGCTGCACAAGCTTGTATTCCCACCAGCAGTGCACAAGGGTTCCTTTTTCTACACATCTTCACTAACACTTGCTGTTTCTTGAATTTTTTTTTATTTTAGCCATTTGACAGGTGTGAGGTGATATCTCATTGTGGTTTTGATTTGCATTTAAAATTTGGGGATATCTTGGAGCACCTGGGTGGCTCAGGCAGTTGAATGTCTGACTTCAGCTCACGTCATGATCTCATAGTTCATGGGTTTGAGCCCCATGTTGGCTCTGAGTTGACAGCTCAGAGCCTGGAGCCTGCTTCAGATTCTGTGTCTCCCTCTCTCTTGCCCTCCTCTGCTCACACTCTGTCTCTCTCTCTCTCTCAAATAAACATTAAAACATTTTAATAAAATAAAATAAAATTTGGTAAAATCTTAAAGACGATCCCTTTTGCTCCATATCTAACCCAATATTTTTTTAAGTTTTTTTTTTTTTAATTTTATTTATTTTGAGAGGGAAAGAGAGAGCATGTGAGCAAATGTGGGAGGGCAGAGAGAGAGAGGGAGACACAGAATCCCAAGCAGGCTTTGCATTATCAGCACAGAGCTCAATGCAGGGCTAAACCCCACTAACCATGAGATCACAGGTTGAGCCAAAATCAAGATTTGGATGTTTAATCAACTGAGCCATCCCGGTGCCCCTTTAACCCAATATTTTCAGTCTCAGTAGCACTGAGTAGTGTTGTTTCTAAACACTAGACATTAAATCCCACAGGATTATGAAAAGAGAGAGAAGTGGAAATATGTAGATTATTTTCTCAAGGTAGTCTTAGTGATGAACTGAACTGAAGAAAGAAAAGGACGATGCCTTGATTTTTGGCTCCAGTAACCTGGTGGATACCGATGTCATGGTAAGATGGGGACAACTGGGGAGTGGCCTAAGAAAACAATGGTTCCACTGGCTAAGATAAGAAATAAATAGGAAAAGCAGATTTATGACAAGGAAACAATTTTAGTTTCAGGCATGTGAAAGATGAGGTAAATTGATATTTCCATATGGAATGTTCCAGTATACAATCTGGAACAATAGGTGCTCTTGAGCCCATGATACCAACTTAGGGATTTTCTACTTACAGGCTACATTTGAAGCCATTGGGGCAGATAAGATTGCCCAGGAGAAACGAAATGAGAGAAATGAAATGATGTGAGAAATGAAAGTTAGACTTAGGAGATGCCAGTTCTTGGGAATGAACAGAAAGAAGAAAACAAATGAAATTGAAGAGGTTCATTCAGAGAAGTATGGAGTCACTGAAGAAATGTCATGGAAGTTAAGAGAGGACAAACTTCTAAGAACAAAGGCTTGGTTGGCATCACGGAATACTGGGACAAGCCACATAATACCCAAAGAACCCAAAGCATCCGTTTGACTCTTCAATTAAGGGGCCAGTGGTGATTTAAATACTGGGACAAGCCACATAATACCCAAAGAACCCAAAGCATCCGTTTGACTCTTCAATTAAGGGGCCAGTGGTGATTTAAATAAAGAGAGATAGTTGAAGAGAGAGTGAATGATGTTAAAAGAAGTTTGAATTCAAACAGGAGAAAATAAGGGCTATACAGGAGCATTTAATATGAACGTTTTAAAGAGTATCGCTGAAATGTGAAATGCTTTTCAAAGCAAACATTTTAAATATAATTTTCTAGTAATAACTTGGATCTTTTAAATTCCTTATCAGTACTTTTTTTCAAGTTATTTTCATAATTAAATGCATGTTGGAAAATTCTATTTTACATAAGAGGGTTTTCTTTTTCATTCTTTTTTTTCTTCTCTTTGTCAATTTATCATAACACAAGAAGCTTTTGGAAAACAAATCTATCTACTCACAGAAAAGTTGAGGCAGAGTAAATAATGCCAATCATAAAAAAAATTACATATAGTTGCAAACTATCAACTGTGGAAAGATACATAGCTGTAACTAACAGTGATGGACATTTTAGTTCCTAATAGCTGCTGTTGAAGTAGTCCAAAAAAATTTTTTAATGTAAATAACATCTCCTTTAAAGATAAGTTAATATTACAAAGAAGCAGATTTAAAATTCTTTTCCCAGGCTCTGTGCTTAAATTTCCATCACAAGACAATTTTCTACCATAAACAACCGGCTCAATGCTGACAATTTAAATTACCTTTTCATTTACAGAAGTGTTTGATTTTGTTCTAATTAAAAACCTTCCTTACTTTATAAACTCATTATTTGTTCATTTTGTCTAAGTATATACATTTCTACTTTCATGCTATGGAGTTTTAGTTACTATGCAATTTTTTATCAGATATTACTTACTGTTCAGTTTCAGGCAAAATTAGAGTGAAAGTTAGCAATAATAACAATGAATTAACGAACCATGAAATTGGTGCATTGAAATAAATTGCACTAATTTGGCTTAAGATTTGAATACTGCCAAATGAATCCTCTTAATACAAACTATAAAATAATAAAAAGCTTCATTTTTGACACTGCTCATAAATATAAGGATTCATTCTTTGGAAATGAAGTGATGTAATAAAATACAATACAAATTGTAGACAAGGAAATGAGGTTTGGTATTTGGGGAAACCTCAAGGAGAGCCAGGACCCTCTAAAAGCAGGTCAGGCCCTTCCAGTTTACCATCAGTGAGGGCAGTGACCCCATAAGGGGAGATCCATGCACTTCCCAGTAAACCCTCAGAAGACACTCACCAAACACACATACAAAAATGCTCACTCGTCCTTGCTGACCATTGTAGAAACAAAGTTTGATTTAAATTGTCACCAAAGTGAAATGCCCTTTCCCTCCTGTGTGTTTGTTTTGAAGGGCGTTAATGAGGCCTCTGGGAAAGTCTGTGGCTGCTGGACCTGTATTTGCCTCACAGATAAATAACTAATTTCATTTCTTCAGGATTACCATGTCTATACTGTTCTAGAATGTGTCATTATTGTAAGAAGTACTCTGCATTTTTCAAGAGAATAAAAATGTCTCGTGTAGATATAGCACATTTTTTCCCCTTTAAAAACACATAAAATGTGATGCTGAAACCATCTGTTCCTGCTGCCTTTACTGATTTTAAATCAGCTCTAACCCATTCAGTCTCCTCAGATGTTAAATTACCAGCTACCATTCTATGTCTCCATCCTTCAAGCTAGGGTCATATAATTGATTCCATTTTCAAGCCTGGATTGATATTTAAACCAGTTCAGTCATGTGGGGAATATACTTTAATGTTTAAAAATGATATAATGTGAATTTATCCTAGGCTGTAGGATAAGTTGAACTGATTTCACATAACTCTCCAGAGCATTCCTTCCAGCATTATTAGTAAAGAGAGACTGCTGGGACATCACCTGGGCTTGCCAAATACATGGCACATGATTTATAACAATTCAGCTGCTTCCCAAATATGGCTATGTCTCACACTCACCTGGCAAGCTATTTTAAAATAGCTCCTAATATACGGGGCTATTTAAAATTGTCCTAGTCTACACCTACTGGTTAAGAATCTCCAGAATTCTGCCTTTTAAAAATATTCACTGAAGATTCCAGTGCTACTAACCCAGAAACAGTCTCTTACTTCTCTAGGCTAATGGGAGAGTATTCTTAGGAACTTGCAAGGAGGAAATGCATCCATATAATCGGAGATCTTGAGGTTATTTTAAAGAACTTTGGAACTAAAATACAAAATTATCATTGAATAGAAGAGGAAACTGAGGCCAAAAGAAGCTGAATGACTTTTTTATGTTAATAAACCTAGCTAATAGCCAAATGGATCATTAGAACTCAAGTCTGGTGGGTGAACTGAACTGTCAAAAGCAAATAAATTAGTTGAAATAACAGCAATAATGGTTGGATCTCTTGATTTTTTTGGTTATTTTCCAGTTAATGGAGTTCATTGCTCTATATCCAGTTGTCAAGATAATTTTAACTTAAACTGTGAATTAAATCACTTGATAAGAACCCTTCAAGTTAAGGGGTTCCTGGCTGGCTCAGCTGGAAGACCATGTGACTTTTGATCTTGGAGTTGTGAGTTCGAGTCCCATGTAGGGTGTAGAGATTACATAAATAAATCAATACATAAATAAATAAACTGATACAAAAAAGAACTTATTTAACTTATTCAAGTTAAAACTCAAAATTTTTAAAGGATAAAATGACATCGATAAATTATTGTTTTTTTCTACAGCAATTAAAACAGTGCTTTTGAAAAAAATTGAAGAACCTCATAAGGTGTTCCATGGTGGTTGTACCTATTTATTTATTTTTTAATGTTTATTTATTTTTGAGACAGAGAGAGACAGCATGAGAAGGGGAGGGGTAGACAGAGACAAACACAGAATCCAAAGCAGGCTTCAGGCTCTGAACTGTTTGCACAGAGCCCGACACAGGGCTCGAACTCATGAGCCATGAGATCATGACCTGAGCTGAAGTTGTACGCTTAACCAACTGAGTCACACCAGGCACCCCGGTGGTTGAACCAATTTAAATACTCGCCAACAGGGCACAAGGGTGCCCTTTTCTCCAAATCTTTGCCAACATATGTCTTTTTGATGATAGCCATTCTAACGGTATGAAGTGATATGTCATAGTAGTTTTGATTTGCATTTTCCTGATGATTAGTGATGATGAGTGCCTTTTCATGTATCTGTGGACCATTTATATGTCTTTTTTGGAAAAACATCTATTCAGCTCCTTGGCTCATTTCTTAAACTGTTTGGGTTTGGGAAGTTGTTGCTGTTGTTGTTTGCTACTGAGTTGTATGAGTTTTTAAAATCACTTGCTACATTATTTTGTACACTAGCCCCTCATCAGATAAATGATTTGCAATTATTTTTTCCCATTCTATAGGTTGCCTTTTCATTTTTTTGATGGTTACTTTTGCTGTGCAAAAGCTTTTTACTTTGATAATAACTAGTCCCACTTACTAATTTTTGGTTTTGTTACTTACGTTTTTGGTGTTACAACCAAAAATTCATTGCCAAAATGATTATCAAGGTGTTTTTCTCCTTTGTTTTCTTCTATGTGTCTTATGGCTTTAAGTCTTCTTTTTAAGTCTTTAATATACTTTGAGTTCATTTCTGTGAGTAATGTAAGATGGATTATCCAGTTTTCCAGCACTATCCTTTCCCCACTGAGTATTGTTGGCTCCTTTGTCAAATATCAGTTGACCATAAATGTGGAGGTTTGTTTGATGGCATAACTTTGTAGTATTATTTGAAATAAGGACGTGTGATGCCTCCGGCTTTGTTCTTTCTCAAGACTGCTTTGGCTATTTGGGGTCTTTGGTGGTTCCATACAGATTTTAGAATTTTTTATATATATTTCTATGAGAAATGTCATTGGAATTTTTACAGCAACTGCAGTGAATCTATAGATGGCTTTGGGTATTTGGGACATTTTAACATCAATCCCACTTCTCAGTATATATCCGAAGGAAATAAAATCCCATATTCACTGCAGCATTATTCACAATGGCTAAGATATGGAAACAATCTAAGTGTCCATTAGTAGATGAATGGGTGAAGAAGATGTGAAAGAGAATATAGATGACATAGATATAGACAGATAGATATAGATAGATAGATATAGATGATATATAATGAAATATTATTCAGCCAGGAAAAAGAAGGACCTTTTGCCATTCTGCCATTTGGGACAACATGGATGGAACTTGATGGTATTATGCTAAGTGAAACAAGTCACAAAGAGAAACACAAATACTGTATGATATCACTTTTACATGAAATGTTTAAAAAACCAAACTCAAAGAAACAGAAAAGATTGGTGGTTGCCAAGGGTGGGAGCAAGGCATGGGGGAAATGGATGAAGATGGTCAAATGGTACAAACTTCCAGTTGTAAGATGAATAAGTCTTGGGGGTATAATGTACAGTATGGTGACTACAGTTAATAATACTGTATATTGTATATTTGAAAGTTGTATATTGTATATTGTATATTTGAAAGTATATTTGAAAGTTGGTAAGAGAGCAGATTTTAAGAGTTCCCACTACACACACAAAAATATAATTATCTGAGGTGATGGATATATTAGTTAACCTTATTTTGTTAATCATTTTGTAATATATACACATATAAAATCACTTCATTATATATTTTAAACCTACACAATGTTATACATCAATTATATCCCAACTGAAGAAAGATTGAGTGCCTCGGGAACATACTGCTATTAGGGTCCTAAAGACAAATCAGGAGTTGACACCAGATGCTCCCTGCTCCTCAACCCTACTTTATAAAGAGTTACTCTGGCTGGCATCTGATTCATCTTCCAACTAATTACCTGTCCTGCTTTTGGCCCACCTCTACCTCACACTATCATGAATTGAACTCAGAGGTAAAAGAGAGATGAGAAAACTAGACAGCATTGTAAGGCATGACCTTGACCAGAAGTAAAAAAATTTTTCCCAGAGGAAGTGAAAATATATGAGAGTCTTTATATGAGAATATTATTCCCAGCATGCCCTTATACATTTACTTTGGCCAAACAAAAGGAGGTTTGCCCCAGAGCTTGCTACAGCTTTATAGAGGAAAGGAGCTTTGCATGGCACATAATGATGCCGGGACATAGGGAAAAAGGAGGTGAGTGTCAAGTCTCTCCTATTTCATATTGTAAAAAACATGCAATTTTTAAATATATTTTTAAGTAGGCCACCATAAAAGTGCTATATAACTGCTTAAAACTATTAATAGCAAAAAGATCAGTGACTATAATATGAATGTCTTTAACTAAAGAGCAATTCTGCTAATTTTGCTATTAGAATCAAGGACAATTATATACAACCAGGTGTGCTGAAGACTATTTTTTCCTTCAATATCTGAAGGTGTGTATCAAGGGACTTTAATAATGACATATTTTAATGAAGTAAGAAGCTCTAAAATAAGTAAGTGATTTTCACCTGTAATATCATGGTATGTTGAAACTATATCCAATAACATTCACTTCAAACTATTTCTATGGAAACCTTATACTTCAAATCACAACAAAGTTACTTTTTCTAAAAACATCTCCTTGGGCACTACATGCATTAATTTTCAAATGATTCCTTTTACTTGCCTACTTAGATTCCATCCTATAAACATCATCTGGAGTATGCTGATAAAACATGGCATTGTGTTTTAGACATGTCAAATTTTGCATGATCAAATATAAAAGCACTCAGTACAGTTTTAACCTGTTTAATCATTATTTTATATAATTTAAAAACTTATTACTAGATTTTATACTGCTTTCTGATTTCTCTTTATCTCATATATATTTGCTGGCCCCAAATTATATTATTTCTTTTACTAATGTCTGTATGCACAGCCACTAAAATATAGATGTAAATGTGAAAAAAAAAAAAAAGCATAAAAGGTGTGGTTCTAAGTAGGGCTCGTGTCTCACTCGTATCCAGAACACTCTACCTGCAGTTTCTGCTGCAATGCCTTGCAAACATTAGATGCTCAAATAGATTTATTGAATAAATAACTAAGCTTTCAAACAATGCTCTACCAAAGCTTCAGGAAGAAATTACTTTCCCAGCATGCAAAATAGATAATGACACCCAAAGACCAAAATTCTAGTCCACATAATCCAGAGCCTGGGTCTGTTTATTTCCAAAGCTCGTGCTATTTATGACTTTTCTTTTTTGCCTTGAGGAGATCTTCTTAGTGAATCTAAAATATAAAGCATAAAATATTATTCTTCTTTTACCCTCCTGTATTTTGCTGTGACACAGCCCTCTGTTGTGTCATATTATATAAAGGGTCAACTCAACTGAAATCATCCATGAAATTTCTGTGTATCTTTAGATAAGTCACTTAGTCTATCTGAGCCAGTTCCTTAACTTGTTCTTATTTTTCACCTATGAAATATGATGCTTGAAGTAAACAACCAGTTTTAAAATTCTACAAAAATTATTAAGTAGAGAGGTTAGTGCTACAACTAGGTTAAAAAAATATAAAACAAGCAAACAAGGAGAACTATTTTTATAACATGTCTAGAAATGGAGTCATATTTCTTATCAGGCAGTTTTCAATCACCAATAGTCCAATTACTACTAAGTTTCTTCCAACACAATAAGTAATTTCCCTTTCTTCCTACTCTCAACAGGAAGGAGCTTCCATTAGTTAACAGGGTTTAAAACGTTGCACAAAAATATGGACTTGTTAATACCTTGGTATATATCAAATGAAACGTTTCCACAGAAAGTTATTTTATAGAAAAAAAGAAAAAAGGAAATGGAAAAATGAATATAAATTGTCACTGGATACAAGCATGAATTTAATTCCATTAAATTATGACCCCTCTATGAATATATTTCTAACAAGCAAAGCTTCATTTTGTTGCCACTGTTAAAATCCAAGAATTCACCAAGATCTCATGTGCCCACCACTGGTGCAATAAATAATCAAGTGTGTATTTCATCTCTGCGCATGACTAATTTAAATATATAACAATTTCTAACAAAATAAGAAAAAGTAAAATGATAAGAATGGCCTTTTTTAAAATTTCTCGGTGTCCTCCAAAGAGAAGGCTTCCCTAAGAGCTCATCTTTCTAAAATGTTTTCCTATAGCCTCTGGTTATTTATCCCAAATTACATTAACTAACAGAGGATTTCTATAGGCATACATCATTTCACTGTGTTTCACTTTTATTGTGTGTCAGAGGTATTACATTCTTTACAAATTGTAGGTCTGTGGCAACCCTGCATGAAACAAGTCTATTGACACCATTTTCCCAACAGTATTCACTCACTTCATATCTCTCTGTCACACTTTGGTAATTCTCATAATATTGCAAACTTTTTCAATATTATTATATTTGTCATAGTGATCTGTGACCAGTGATCTTTGATGTTATCTCGTAATTGTTTTGGGGCACCATGAACCGTGCCCATGGAAGACAGCAACCTAACTGATAAATGCTGTGTGTGTTCCGACTGCTCCACTGACCAGCTGTCCCCCATCTCTCTCCCTCTCCTCAGGCATAACTATTCCCTGAAACACAGCAATATTGAAATTAGGACAGTTGATAACCCTACAATGGCCTCTAAGTGTTCAAGTGAAAGGAAGGGTCTCACATCTCTCACTTTAAATCAAAAGCTAAAAAAGATTAAGCTTAGCGAGAAAGGTATGTCAAAAGTGGAGACAGGCCAAAAACTAGGCCTCTTCTGCCAGTGAGCCAAAGTGTGAATGCAAAGGCAGAGTTCTTGAAAGAAATGTAAAAGTGCTACTCCAGTGAACACATGAATGATAACGGGGCAAAACAGCCCATTGCTAATATGGGGGAGGTGTTAGTGGTCTGGATAGAAGATCAAGCCTTAAACCAAAGCCTAATCCAGAGCACGGCCCTAACTCTTAAATTCTATAAAGGCTTAGAGACGTTAAGGAAGCTGTAGAAGAAAAGTTTGAAGTTAGAAGAACTGGCTCATGAGGCTTAAGGAAAGAAGCCATCTCCAGAATATAAAAGTGCAAGGTGAAGCAGCGAGTGATGATGTAGAAGTTGCAGCAAGTTATCCAAAAGATCTGGCTAAGATCATGAATGAAGATGACTATACTAAACAACAGATTCTCGATGTAGATGAAACAGCCTGCTTTTGGAAGAAGATGCCATCTAGGGCTTTCATAGCCAGAGAAGGAAAATCAATATGCGGCTTCAAAAGTTCAAAGGACAGATTTACTCTCTTGTTAGGGGCTAATGTAGCAGAGAAATTTAAGTTGAAGCCAGTGGTCATTTACTATTCCACAATTCCTAGGGCCCTTAAGAATTACACCAAATCTACTCTGCCTGTGCTCTCTAAGTGGACCAAAGCCTGGATGACAGCACATCTGTTTACAACATGGCTTACTGAATATTTTAAGCTCACTGTTGAGAACTACTGCTCAGAAAAAAAAAAAAAAAAATCCTGTCGAAATATTACTGCTCATTGACAATGTACTTGGTCACCCAAAAATTCCAATGGAGATATACAATGAGACTAATATTTTCACACCTGCTACCAAAACATCTATTCTGAAGCCCAGGGATCAGTGAGTCATTTTGACCTCCCAGTCTTATTATTTAAGAAATACATTTCATAAGGCTATAGTTATTCCTCTGATGGATCTGAACAAAGTAAAGTAAAACTTTCTGGGGCACCTGGATGGTTCAGTCAATTAAGCGTCTGACTCTTGGTTTTGGCTCAGGTCATGATCTCATGGTTCGTGAGTTCAAGCCCCACATCAGGCTCTATGCCGATAGTGTGAACTTGCCTGGGATTCTCTCTATCCCTCTCTGCCCTATCCCTGCTCTCTCTCAAAATAAATAAATAAACAAAAAATTAAAAAAAAATCTTTCCAGAAAGATTCACCATTCTAAGTAGTCATAAAGAACATTTGTGATTCATGGGAAAAGGTCAAAATAACATTCACAGGAGTTTGGAAGAAGTTGATTCCAACCTTCATGGATGACTTTGAGCGGTTCATGACTTCAGTGGAGGAAGTAACTGCAGACATGGTAGAAACAAGAAAACTAAAATTAGAAGTGGAGACTGAACATGTGACTAAATTCTGGCAATCTCATGATAAAACTCCAACAGATGAGGAGTTACTTCTTTTTTTTTTATGTTTATTTACTTTTGAGAGAGAGAGAGACAGAGCATGAGCAGGGGAGAAGCAGAGAGAGGCAGAGACACAGAATATGAAGTAGGCTCCAGGCTCTAAGCTGTCAGCACAGAGCCCAATATGGGGCTCAAACCCCAAGTTGTGAGATTACCTGAGCTGAAGTCCAATGCTTAACTGATTGAGCCACCCAGGCAACCCAGTGAGGAGTTATTTCTTATGGAAGAGCAAAGAAAGTGGTTTCTTAAGATGGAAGCTACTCCTGGTGAAGATGATTTAAAAATTATTGAAATGATGAAAAAGGATTTAGAATATTACATACACTTAGTTGATAAAGCAGCAGCAGAGTTTGAGAAGACGGACTCCAATTTCGAAAGACGTTCTATCATAGGTAAAATGCTATCAAACAACACTGTGTGCTCCAGAGAAATCATTCACGAAAGGTACAATCAATGGGGCAAACTTCACTGTTGCTGTATTTTAAAGAAGTGCCACAGCCGCCCAGCCTTCCACATCCCCCACCTTGATCAGCAAACAGCCATCAACATCAATGTGAGCCTCTTTACCAGCCAAAAGATTACAACTCAAGGAAAGCTCACATGATAGTGTTTCTAGCAGTAAAGTATTTTTTTACTTAAGGTATGCACATTTTTTAGACGGTGCTACTTTACACTTAATAGACTATAGTATAGTGTAAATATAACTTTTGTATGTACTGGGAAACCAAAACAATTCATTCGGCTGGCTTTATTATGATATTTGCTTATTGCAGTGATCTGGAACCAAAGTCAAAATATTTCAGAGGTATGCCTGTATCTTAAAGTGCCTTCCAAATTGTGACTAAAATGACAATATTGGAGGCTTCCTCAGATTTTCACCTAAAGGGGAAAAATGCCTGGTTGTTATTGTCACTGTTTATATTTTTTCCAATGCATACCAAATTCGTGATGAAACCAATACAGGAAAAGAAGCAACCTGACTGGAGCAGTCCTCACAAACAACAATTAAGAAGAGGGCTGAGGCTCTAAGACCTCATGAATCAGACTAAAACTATTAACACCAAGATGAAGTTTAATCATCAAGTTTTCATGTTAAAAAAAGATTTCAGTCCCAAAGAGCTAAAAAAAAATACATATATATAAAATCCTTAATTAAGTATTTCTTTTATTCACAGTACTTGAAAATGTATTTCTGGTGTTTTGTTTTTTTGGTTTTTCTTAACGTTTATTTATTTTTGAGACAGAGAGAGACAGAGCATGAACAGGGGAGGGGCAGAGAGAGAGGGAGACACAGGATCTGAAACAGGCTCCAGGCTCTGAGAGTCAGCACAGAGCCCGACACGGGGCTGGAACTCACGGACCACGAGATCATGACCTGAGCCGAAGTCGGCCGCTTAACCGACCGAGCCACCCAGGCGCCCCTCTGGTGTTTTGTTGTTTTAATATCATCCCCTTTCTTTCTTAATTTAGGTCCAATGGGGCTAAAGATTTGCTGTTCTTTCAACATGGCAGATGACTTCCTACCTTCTCCCAATTATAGGACATATACGTGGCCTGTTCTTATGAAAAGTTGCATTATCAAATTTATTTTTTTCCTTTTTCTAATAGAAAGTAAGGTAAGTTCAATTTAAGATTCAAACAGTCGTGCAAACACATGTAATGTGGACAACATAACAATGATTCTAAAAGACTAAGCGAGTAGTGGCACCTAATACCTCAAAACGTTCTCTTTCCAGCTGCTGTATAAAGGGTGAACTTCAGCTTACAAAAGAGACTACCATGTTTGCTGTATGAAAATGTAGGTTTTAAGAAAGTCAAACCTCTAAAAGTCAGGCACTGCTTGTATATGTAATTGCATTTTAGAGAAAGTTGATGATAATTAGGTAGGTTTTAATTGTAATGCTGGGAAAACGTATATACAGAGATCATCGCCATTTGGCTTTTCTGGCCATTCCTTAGGTATTGATTCACTACAACTTTTGATTCAGCATTGAGAGTCCATATAGTAAATTGCTGTTCTTTTTATTCTTTCTGAATTTGTCTGCCTAATCTTTAATTCTTTCTTTCCAACTCCTCTCCATTCAATTATTTAGCTTCTTACTAGCCCATCATCAGCAATTGGGTATCATCTCTTTAATCTCCCTAGGAAACTTTGAGGGATTCTAGCCACAAATGTTTCCACACCCTCACACAGCCTGTCTTTTGTTTACACCCCATATTGTTCATCAAGAAACAAATGTAATCAGAAGGAGAAGACAGATTAATGTGCAAGCACTGACAATTTCCAAGACTCCAAATTGAAGAATATTTCGGCCTATTGTAGGAAACTTTGAAAATCTCTGTACATTTAAAATCCCTCCTGTGCTGGATATATTGCATAGGGTAGTAGCTGTGGAGTAGACAACTACCAATATAACATGATCTGGGGGGTAAAAGAAGCTGCCATTCCTTCCTATGCATAGTCTGCAGTGATACTGAAACTATTATCCATGGTTGAATGATGTTGATATTTTAACTCAAGAGGCCTGTGTGAAGCATTATTGTTCAAACTCCTGACATCAGAATTCTACCTTCATTTTAAGGCAGAAAGTCGTAATAAAAATGCAACTACCTCACCCAAGAGGACAAGAATCAAGTGTGAATGGAAATACTATCCAAAAAAAGCAGGCAATAGTAACAAGTTAAACTGAAAAAAATCAATAAAACTCATAACCATAAATAGAGAACATTTTTTAAGCTTTGTCACTAAAGTTGGCTCAATAGTAGCATCAACATTACTTTCGGTTCTCATTAACTCCCCTATATACCCTTCTTTTGTGGATTTGTTCTCTAATAGCATTCTCCACTAAAAGGAACCAGAATTCTGTGGAGGGTAACTGACTCCATGACAAATTTAGAATATCCTAGTAATGCTAGTGAATAGAACGAGTCATGGTTATAAAGGCAATGGGGCCAACTAAAAAGTGATTCTTCCAGCCAAGTAACTTGTACCTTCCTGTATAAGTTCTGGAACAAGATGAACCTGCAAAAGGACATTAGTACTTCAGTACATGATGATGTTCAAATGACAAAAGCTAATATAAATTGTAAAGATAAATATTTGTAGAAAAAATACAATTAAATAAGATGACCAGGGCTCCTGGATGGCTCAGTCGGTTAGGCCTCTGACTCTGACTCTTGATTTTGGCTCAGGTCATGATTTCATGTTTCGTGAGTTTGAGCCCTGCATTAGGCTCTGTGCTGTCAGCACCGATTGTTTGGGATTTTCTCTCTCTCCTTCTCTCTCTACCCCCTTCCCCACTCATGCTCTCGTGCTCTCTCTCTCTCAAATTAAATACCTAAACTTAGGGGAAAAAAAAAAAAAACAACTTAAGAGGCACCTTGGGTGGCTCAGTTCATTGAGCGCATGACTCGGCTCAGGTTATGTTCTTGCTGTTCATGAGTTCAAGCCCCACGTCAGGCTCACGGCTGTCAGCACAGAGCCCATTTCAAATCCTCTGTCCCCCACTCTCTTCCCCTTCCCTTCTCTGCTTACTCATTCTCTCTCTCAAAAATAAATAAATATTAACAAAAAAATTTAAGATGACCTTATTTTAACAGAGGAAGGTCTTGTGTATGTATGCGTGTGTGTACATATTTGATATATTTATTCTGTTAATTATACATTTCTAAAATATAGACCTGTGTTTGCTTTTCCCTGCATAAGCAGAAAAGAAAAAGTAATAGTGGATAAATGAGTTTTTTCGAAGGTAGGAATTTATGAAGGACAGAAAAGACTGATCAGTTCTGTTGGTCATATATAACAGGCAGGTGGGAAAAAAAAGGGCATTCAACACAATCAGGCCAATGACAAAGTAGAGCTTCAACCATGTGTTCCAAAGTGATTAATAATTTATTTTAATGTTTATTTATGAGAAAGAGAGCAAGTGGGTGAGGGGCAGAGAGAGGGAGACACAGAATCTGAAGCAGGCTCCAGGCTCTGAGCTATCAGCACAGAGCCCGATGCGGGACTCGAACTCATGAACCACAAGACCATGACCTGAGCCGAAGTCAGAGGCTTAGACGACTGGGCCACCCAGGCTCCCCAAAAGTGATTAATGAAATAAATGTACCCTAAACAAGGATTAAGTCAACTTACTCAATCCTTAATATCCTATGAAATATAACACAAACTAAGTGGCACAATTGATAAGCCACACATGTTTTTAATAAAGTCAGCATCTCATAATGATAAAACAAAGAAGATAGCAGATTTGCAAACAACTAAAACCTATCTCAAAGGTATTAATTAAAAAAAAAAAAGGATTACTGACCTAACACTGAAATTTTAACAATACAAAAAGAAGTTCAGATTGAAGATCAATAGCTCAGTTTTTAATCACCTTGGGAGAAACAAGGAAAATCTAAGTTCCAACCAAGAACCCAAACTCTGACTGCTCAGAGAAGATATTCTTTGGAGTCAATTAAGAAAACTACAACTCTGGAACTATATGAAAGTAATATCGCCAAACCTTTAAAAGATATCAAAATAACTAAAGCTATGATACTTGAAAGATTATGCAAACAGAGAACCAATGGAATTACTGATTAAATCACAGTATCGGTTTGCATAGAAATAAAGTAATTAGTTGAGTGATAACTGTGTTTGTTCTTTGCCTCCTATTTAAGGTAATGTGTCAGGGATAATAATTTCATAATTATATTTGAATTTTTTAATAGAATTTAAAATATGTAATCTACTTTTAAAAGCCAAAAATGTTTTAAAATGTTTTATCACATTTATGTATTTAATCCACTAAGCATTAAAGTACAAATAATCATGAATGTGCTTCTCCATGTACAAAAGCCTGTCAGACATAAAAGGACCTTCTATCAGGAAATGGGGTGTGTGCCCATTAGCACCTATTGTCACATTAGCAGAGACCATTTTCTTGATAATAGGAGAGGGCAATATTCTCAGAAAAAACATTCTCAGAAAGGTTTTAATGAAAAATAGAAAGTAAAAGCCAGAGGTATTATCCAAAAGAGGGCAGGTCTGAATAGGACAAGGCAGTATAAATGCTGTTTTTGTCATTGTTTTGGTAAGTCAACCATGTCTGTGATTTCTGACCTGCCACTTAACATTTCTACATCCCAGCACATTTCAAATAATATGGGCAGTATCATTTCACAGGAAAAGCTGGCAATTTGGAGTATAAGAAATCTGGACTTAAATCATCCTCCCATTATTAACTATGCATTCTGGGTCCCATTATTAAGTAGCCCCAAGCTTCAATTTTTTATCATTAGCACGAACATATTTATATCTGCCATAAAGGTGAACAAGGACTACATACACAAAAGTGCCTAATATACAGTTTAGTGCCTAATATACAGATTAATAAATGTTAGTTATCCTGATTTCATAAGGATGAGGTGGAAATACACATAAATAAGAAGTCTAATCTTCCTGGGTAATAGATGTTTCACCCACAAAGATGATGGTGACCATGAAGACGTGCCTCTCAGGTCTCCCCTATGGAGAGCATAATTGACCTACAGCTCCAGCTACTGCTCTGAAACCCATCACCCCCTTCTAGCAATGCTCCCAGCCAGTGATGGAACAAGGCAAGCCTGCTAAGGAAGGCCTACTCCTGAGAGATGGGGAAGCCTTGGCCTGGGGACTCTCCAACAGTCTTGCTCAAATTTACCAGAGCAGTGCTGCAGTCTCAGCCTCTTGTACCAACCTTCCTTCTTTACTTCTCTCCTTCAGGGTCAGAGCTACATCCTAATGGTACAGTCTAATGGTCTCCCAGCCTCTCCTAGCTTCCCTCCCTCCCCATTTTCCCCTAAGAAAACTCTTACATGTCTAACGCTGCCTCGGCATTTGCTTCTCAGAGGATCTGGACTAACACAGGAACCCAGGTTCTTAAATTCAATTAGGACAATAATTTATAGTATTTCAAAGCCTTTAGTAGGTTGAAGAGTTGATTCTTTTCTGAAAGAAAAACCTCACTCACAGGCAGAAACAGAGCCAATACATTTAAGGACTTGAAAGTCCTAACACTGAAAGACTTTATAAGTCCATTAAAATAACTCATTTATAAAGGCTAATTCTACCATTAGTGAAAATAATGGCAAATGCTTGTGGAAATGTACTTAGAATTCAAGATAATCCATGGTCAAGGCCACTTGGTCTATGCTTTATATCAATCATAAAATGTACTTTCTGAAATATGTGTTTATTTATTAAAACCATGCCCCGAAAGGCCACAGTACAGATCAATAAATCTATAATGGGGTTAAGACTACATGTTCTAAAGGGGCATAATCTTTATTAGTGTATTAACAATGAAATAGTCTCCAGCACCTTAAACTGACACTGAAAAAAAATTTAAATCTTCATCCCCATCCATGGACCAAAAACTTCAAAATTTCTATCACTGAAAAGTGTTCCCATACTATTCTATTTAAATATTTTCTTAGACCCCTTGAAGTCTGCCAATATAAGGCATGTCTACAATTCATTTTCTTAGCTATTCTTTCTATAGTGCCTTCATTCTTATTTCGAATTTTAAAAGATACCTTTGTAATTCTTATAACTATTATGGTAACTCCTTCAGACACTCAAATTCCTAAGAGATCCCAAATTAACCAAACTGAATTAGGAAAAAAAAAATCCCTTTCAAAGCACTCTGTCTGCTAAATTCAATCAGTAGTCTATTTTTGCTCTCTGGCCGTATACAAACTCAGAGGCCCCTTCCAAAAACAGTCACTGAACATTCAAATACTTTCTGAGCACCTAACCTCACATCAGGACAAAAAGGGAACTATCTTACTTCCAAATTACTCCCATACCATCAGCATTACAACATATCTAAACGATGGAAGATTATTTTCACTGTAAAGAGTGAGTTCAACCACATAGCCCCAAAATTACTCATTTGTGCTTCTTCCTGACACTTGACGTTTTCCCTTAGCTCAACTTCACATTTCCTTTGTTCATTTACCCACTAGATGCAGCTCTTTGCAAAAGTATTTCTCTTTCAAGCGTCATTTTTAAATATTAGTCTCTTTAGTACTTTAATCACTTTTTACTAAAATATCTGGATTCCTGCCATCTGATGACATTTCTATGGAATTAAATTTGCAAAATGATTTTAAAGTATATGCATAAGATATATATTTACATGGGCTCTAGCATACGAAAAAATCCATCATCCTTGTCTTATTGTTGTTTGTTTTTCAACTCAACGGTAGTTATCTTTAGGAAAGTCATTACTTAAGTCTGAAAAGCTAGAACTGTCAATTTATTTAATAAACACTTATTCAGTGCTTCCTATTACAAATAATTCCCCTCTATTTAGAGATATTAATTCGTAAAGTCCCTCCAGCAGTCCTATGAGGTAGGGTGTTATTATTATTCTCAATGTTGGGGATGAAGTTAAATAATTTCAAGGTCACACAACCCATAAGTCACAGGCTACGTATGAAACCAGGTAGCCTTGATCCAGATTCAGCAGTTTAGCACAGTTTATGCTGCCCATAGTGTGACTCTAGTGACTGCAACCCGTAAGTTATAGAATTCATTGTTATTGTAAAGAAAAATTAGCTTCTCTATAATTTCCTTGTGTGACAAAGGGGTTTTCTCCAATTTTCCACTGGACCATGATTGATGGTAGCTGCTTGGAGGTCTGTGTTAGGAGGAATTTTGAATATGAGTGTGCACTTAATAGGAAACAGTAGTGAGACTGATCAGGCATGTCTGACATAGTCTCAAGTGAGATCTTCTGTGGTCTCTAGATACGTATTAACCACACCTAAGTTGGATTTTTCCAGTTAAGCCTACAGCATTTTTTCCTTCTAGATCTTAAGAAATGTGAAGTTGTGGGGCACCTGGGTAGCTCAGTCAGTCGAGCGTCCAATTTCAGCTTAGGCCATAACCTCATGGTCCATGAGTCTGAGCCCTGCATCGGGCTTACTGCTATCAGGGCACAGCCCACTTAGGATCCTCTGTCTCCCTCGCTCTCTTCCCCTCCCTCCCCTCCTTCTCTCAAAAATGAATGAACGTTAAAAAAAAATAGAAAAGAAATGCGCAGTTGTTAAAGTAAGACTAAAGGAACTGAGGAGTCACTGGAAACTTTAAATTGAGTTTTTCATTGCAATTGTAGTATGATATTTTAAGGAGTCAAAAATCCTCCTTAAAGAAATCGGTAACTTTGCATACTTAAAAGGCCATGAAATAAGACACTGTCCAGCAACCGAGATTCTTCCTCAATAACCTGGCTTCTGATGTACCATGTGAAACAACACTTGCTCTGGTTGAGGTGATCATGGTCTGTTGGCATCTAGGTTTTGGCTTCCAGATATAACCTAGTGGATTACTTTTTCACAAAACAATCTTGTGGAAAGAAAAGAATACAGTAACTTAAACAATAATAGTCCCCATTCCCTATTTCTCAGCAAATCTTTTTTTTTCCCTCCATCAGTGTATTTTCATTTTCTCTAGTTAAGGGTCTGATAAATTTTTCATTACCTCTAAGATGTTTTTTAAAGTGTGTCATGAACATAAATGGTTACATCCCTAACCAGAAACAAACCACCTAAGTGAAATGAAAATCTAATGTATACATTGTCTAGCTATAGATATTAAATGTCTGAAATTATATAGGTGCTACTGAAAAAAGGATACAGTGAAGATTCATCTTCATGGTGCTCAGGGCTGAGCATGAGGGCAGATAAATAAGCAAAGACTGAAATAAAACACTAGCTGATTAGAAGAGATATGTGCAAGATACTATAATGGACATAGATAAAAGCATATTTAACTTTTTGCCTAGGTCAAGAGAGGATTACATAATTCTTCAATGAAATGACCTTTGGTCTGAGAATTAAAACATATTTCGGATTTTTCAAGTGGACAAGAAATAGGGGAGTCATAGATATTTTTTTAAACATCTTACAAAAAAAAAAGCATACTGGAATAAATTAGCATGCCATGAAGCAATTCAATAGAGGGATGGGAATATTGGGAGGGCTAGGAAGAAAAGAAAGCAGAATTGAGTTCATATTCATCATGAGAAGTAGAGATTTTATCCAGAGCATGGTAAGAAGTCATTGGGAAAGAAACATGTGCTGTTGAAATGGCATGGTTACAACTGTATGTTTTCAATATATATTTTATACACAGACATTGTGTCTACCCAAAAGCATGATACAGGATAGAACAAGGGGAAAGTCTGGCGATAAAGAAATCAGTGAGCTAATTATTCAAAAAGAAGAGGATGTGATGAAGGCCTAAACTTCAACAGAAAAACCCAGATTCAATAAATATCTGGGTATATAAAACTTCCATTAATACATGTCAACGGGCTCCAATCTGATTTAGGCATTAGTCCTATTTTGATTCTGCTTTATATACACCTATTTGTAATTTCACATGTTCTTCACAACAGCATTATGAAATTAATATCATAACCTCGATTTTACTGATAAGAAAATGAGATCTGGAGAAGCGGTTCACCCAGTGAAATACTGCTACAAAATAATGAAGCCAAAGGTTAAATCCAAGACTCCAGACTCCATTCTTCTCACCGACCCATAAGGCCATTATTGAAAAACTCTTCATCAAAGTGACTAACAAGTTGACTTTTGTTGTTGTGACTGTATTTGATATTTCAATGACCATTTTTGCCATGTTAAAGTTCAAAATCTATGTTTTACCATATTGTTAGAGACACGACAATCCTTGCAAATATTTAAAATACCAGTCAAGGACTTAGAATCAGTAACAGAAATGTGAAATATATAATGATGTATTTTTTTACACAGTAAAAGATAAAAATTCTTAGGTCCATAAATTCTCCTTATAAACCATTAGATAGAAAACTCCCTATTACTTATTTACTTAGAAATAAAAGTTAAATAAAGCTTTCTGTTTTCTAGCTACTTTTTGTTAAGATAAAATTTGCATGCAATGAAATGCACAGATTTGAAGTGTACAGTTCCACAGAAGTCTATTATACAGAGGATATGTCCATACCAACACCCCATCTCTTAATGGGGTATTAATCTCTTTTCCTCTTTATAAGCAGAGAAAAATCATTTTTCTTCATCCCTCATCCATAGAATATCTAGCTACTTTTGTAGGACATATGACTTCACTTCCATTACCTCATTGCAGAGGTAATCATACTTCTCCTGGGACAAGATAAGGTGAGCAGCAACACCTTTATTATTCACTGTGCAGTATTTAATAAGAACCGTATCTCTGGGCCAGAATACTCTGGAGAAAATTAATAAAGGTGAATACTAAAAAAACCAAAAATATGTTAGAAACTCCATAATACATTATTATTTATGCTTTTAACTGTCAATTACCTTTTAAGGTATTTTTATAATAATGCCGATATCTCTTTTACCTATATATTTACCATTTCTATTTTCTTCTGGCCCGTGTATAGATTCAACTTTTTACCTGGTATTATTTTCTTTCTGCTTGAAGAAATTTAAAAATAAAAAATTCTTGTAGTGTAAGTTGGCTGCCAGTGAATTCTGTCAGCTTAACTTTTCTTCGTCTGAAGAAAAATTATAATTAACTTTCATTTTTGAAAAATACTTCTCTGGGTCTAGAATTTTAGGTTGATAGATTTTTTTTCACTGATCACTTTAACTGAAAAGTCTAACCTACTCTTAACCCCATTCAGTGAAATTGTCCAGTTAATACACTTTCTTCCTCAGAATTCATTCTCTTTTGGAGGTTGTTCTTTTCCTGGCCTCTGGAGTTGTGCCCTAGGCATGTATGGATGCAATCAAAGATTTAAGGGGATGCTTCTGTAGATTTCTAGGTGCTTTTCTTTCTGCAGCTGCCTTCTGTTCACTATTTGACCCCACAAATTTCAGCCATCTTGGTCTCTACAAATTCGGACCTTTCTCTCATCAACCATGCAAAACTGCCAAGCTCCGGTTGGTTTTTCACTACCTGTACAACAGAATGAAAATTGCCTGCAGGCAAAAACTGCCTCCAGTCGATTTGGAAGGCTTACCTTTTTCATGTCCCTTCTCTCAGGGATCATAGTCCTATGCTGCAATATGGAGAAAGAACTATTTTTAGTTTATTTACCCTGACAAGATAGTTCTGTAGCCTATTCCCTCATGGATGAAAACAGACTTGCCTAATATTTTTTTTGAGATTCATCGATGGTTTTGTGTTCATTTTTTAAATCGAGTAGTATTCTATTGTTTCAATATACCAATATGTTCATCCATTCTCTAGTTGGTAAATGTTTTGATTTTTCTTTTTACAGAATTTAGCTACTGGTTTAAAGCTTCTACAAACGTTTGTGCATCAATATTTGTATGGAGATAAATTACCATTTCTCCTGGATGTTTACCTAAAAGTAGAATTATTGTGTTACAGAATAGATATGATTTACTTCATAAGAAACCACACAGCAATTTTCCAATACAGTTATATCATTTTATATTCCCATCAGCAATGTATGAGCAATCTGGTTTCCTCTAAATTTGATATTTACAGTCTTTTTAATTTTAGTCATTCTACTTGGTATAAAATGGTATTTCATTGTGATTTTATTTTGCATTTTCCTAATGACCAGTTAGATTAAGTGTACTTTTATGTGTTGGTTGGCCATCCAAGCATATTCTTTTGTAAAGTGTCTGTTCAAGTCTTCTGCCCATTTTTGAGTTTTCCTTTTAATTGAATTTTTAAGTAAATCTGGGTTTCTTTTTTTTATTATATGTTGAACACTGTATGGAATATGGATTGTATTTACTCCTTAAAAGATCCTTTAAAGGCAGTTGAGATTGTTGTTGGTGCCAGTTAAATTCCTGGTGGCTCTTTTTAATCATGTTAGATTTCATTCTATTCTTTGCAACTATCTTAAGTTTATCCTTAATCCTATCCACACAGTAGTATGTTGTCCTTTCTTCAAACATGGGGCATTTCTGGAGTTTCAAATAGATGCCTAGGGAACTGTGAAAGAGTTCTGAAAGAGTACTCTGGTTACTTTGTAACTCCAACAACTTCTGGTATCTCGCTTCTGCTCTCAGGCTACCAGCAACTACTGTTGGTTAGAACACATAGAAATGTACCCTGTAAATGGGCACCTTAGCCTTTGGCCAAGAACTTAAAATATAACCCTCATGGATGCTCCCTTCTGCAGAACTCCGTCCTATCTAGGACTTTCCAAATATAAGCCATTTCAGCCAACCCAACTCTAACATCTGCCTCCTTTGCTCACTAAAGCCGCTATGCTTTGTTTGGGGTCTATCTTCCTGTGATTTGCTAGGGGATGTGTTCTATTCACACTTTACAAAGAGACCTCTCAAGTTTTTCTCTTATCTCAAAAATCTTGAAAACAGTTGGTTTATACATTTTGCTTAGCCTTACAGTTACAGGCAGGAAGGGAAGTCTGGTACAGGCTGATCCACTATGGCCAGAATGAAGTCATGTAGCTCCATTTAACCCTAACAAAGTGTCAAGAAATCCTATCCTACCATTACCTATCCAACGAGATTATCCTCTTCAAAAGCTACCATAATAATTGGGAGAATTTCTATTTCTCTTCCCATGGCTTTGAGGAGTCTCTGGAAAGAGGTATTAGCAAGAATCTGCCTTCAAATCTCAGATCCACAGTAAAACAAAAAGTAAAATTGCAAAGCATATTAATAAAGTGTTTAATTACATGCAAACATTAGATCTCAGCTAATATGAAAAAAAGTGTGAAGAATATTAAAACTAGATGTAAAACTATTCATTTCATCCCAGACTTTTAAAAAGCCTGAATATAGTAATAAAATGATTTCAAATCAAGTACAAAAATCTTTCATGTCAATCAAAAGCAATCTTATACATGGATCTGACATAAAATCTGTGTGTAACAAGGCATCTGACAGATGTTTGAGGAACTGCAAAAGATATTAAAATGTTATTTTTAGTAAATCCCAATTCAGTTTCAAAATGCATATTATAATCCAGAACAGCAATATATAAGAATTAATAAAATCAAAGGATAGATATGTTCTGTTCTAAAATAGAATGGGTGAGGGAAGTGAGAATGAAAACAACAGGAAGCATCTATTCATTTTACAAATATAATTTCAACAGCATGTTTCTTAATTTAAAGCCATGTTGTATCGTTGCAGTTTATTTTTTTTAATGTTTGTTTATTTTTGAGAGGAACAGTGAGAGGGGGAGGAGCAGAGAGCCCAATATGTTGCTTATACCCATGAATTGCAAGATCATGACTGGAGTCAAAGTTGGATGCTTAACTGACTGAGCCATCCAAGAACCCCAAAAAGATAATTTTATATGTACTAAAACTAGAGAATCTTATGAGAAATTTATTCTTAATTTTACTTACATATATTCATGAATAAATATATTTTCATATTTTCTTACCCACTTTCTATCATCAATTTGTATCTACACAATACCAAAATATCTGTGGATAATGAGAATTCCTTCTTCTTTTTTGTTTTTAATGTTTATTTAATCTTGAGAGAGAGAGAGAGAGAGAATGTGAGCAGGAGAGAGGGAGACACAGAATCTGAAGCAGGCTCCAGGCTCTGAGCTGTCAGCACAGAGTCCAATGCAGGGCTCGAACCCACAAACTGCAAGATCATTACCTGAGCCGAAGTCAGACCCTTAACGGACTGAGCCACCTAGGCACCCCTAGAGTTCCTTCTTCTAATGTCCCCTTTAGGGTTCTTGGGAATCTGAGAAAAGAGCAGTGCTGAAGGGTATGGCTTCCACCCCATTTCCAGATATCCATAATGTCACTTTGGTCTCTTATTTGTGGTTTATCTTGGAAAATTGTGTTGTGAACTCGAACATGTTAATGGCCACATTTAAGAAGCATCGATGAGGATGAGAATGAAAATGAAATTAAAGCACTCAAAACCCCCTTTTACTCACTTATCTCCATTAAGATGTGAATTTTAAAAAAAATTATCTGATGTCTTGAATTCTTCCTCAATAATTATGAGTGTGATGTAAATAGGAATCAGAAAGTAGAAGGAAAAACTTAACAAAATGAGTTGGTAGAGATGATATCTTAAGTTCTTTTTATTTCAAAGATTCTCTGGGGTGCCTGGGTGGCTCAGTTGGTTAAGCATCTGACTCTTGATTTCAGCTCAGGTCATGATCCCACAGTCATGGGATCAAGCCTTCATTCAGTTCTGTGCTGAGCATGGGGCC
Organism: Panthera onca; assembly: GCF_046562875.1. Classification (NCBI taxonomy): domain Eukaryota; kingdom Metazoa; phylum Chordata; class Mammalia; order Carnivora; family Felidae; genus Panthera; species Panthera onca. The sequence goes on from NC_138339.1 coordinate 203,967,092, forward strand.
TGCTTGGGATTCTTTCTCTCTCTTTCTCTCTCTCTCTCTCTCTCTCTCTCTCTCTCTCTCTCTCTCTCTCTCTCCCCCTCTGCCCCTCTCCCCCCCCCCACTCTTCCCTCTCTCTCTCTGTCTAAAAAATATAATAAAATAAAGATTCTTTTTTTCTAGGAATGCAAAAAAAATATGTTTCAAAATCAGTTTGATCAGTGGAAGTACCCTTGAAAAGGAAGTAAAGCTGCCTAAAATGATTCCTTTGAAAGTTAGAACAGTCACATGAAGATAAACACTGCAATAAGTTAAAAATACTAGTAACTAATTTTTATTAACATTTTATACATAGGATTTACAAATTACAATACAAAATTATCTGATAATTTCCCTGAGTTATTTGTCTTCAATTCATTTCCTTCTATTCTCTTTGGAACCTACTATGATCATACTTCTGTCCTCATCACTCTACCACAGTGATTTCCAAATTCTAATTCCAATGGCCAACTCTTGGGTCTCATCTTACTTGACCTAGCAGAAGCATTTAATGTCCGTTAAAATACCTGATTCTACAATTACCTTTCAGAACCCTTCATTCCCCTGGCCTCATCCTGTTGATTACTTCTCATTTTCTCCAATTCTCAGAATTAGAATGCCTCAAAAGAACCTCTCCACCTTTCATTCCAAATACTTTCACTCTTTTTGGTGATCTTATCCAATCTTAAATTTAAAATATCAATGTTATGCAACTGCCAAATTTATATCTCTGGCCTATACTATTCAAATTCCTATTTAATTAATTCCACCTAGACTATAATAGACATCTCAAAATGAGCTCTTGATTTTCCCTCCAAAATTGCTTTTCCCTCCATTTTCTCCACCTCAGTTAATGATGTCTTCCAGTTGTTTAGGGCAAAATCTAAGAGTCATCTTTGTCTCTTCTTTCTCTCTGTTCCATTGAATTATATCTATCAAATCCATTTTGCTCCACTTTCAAAATCTATCCAGAACTCTACCATTTGTAATCTCCACTGCTGTCATTCTAGTCCAAGCGGGATTCTTCTTGCCTAGGTTACTACATTATCCTCCTAGCTGGTGTCTGTCCCTCCACCCTTACCCTTGCACAGTCTCTTCTCAACAGGAAGCCACAATAATCCTAGCAAAACTCAAGACAGATCATGCCATTACTCTGCTCACAACTATCCAGTGGCTTCTCATTTCATTTCAAATTAAAGCCAAATTCTTTACAACAGCACATGACTTGCCTTTCCACAATTCTTCTCAAAATTACTTCTTCCAATTCTGCCAGATGGATCTTGCACTTCTTGGAGCATTCCAGGCATGCTTCTGCCTGAGAGTTTTGCCTTTGCTGGGACTCCTAGCCCAGCTGTTCTTTCTTCAGATGTCTACAGACCTCATTCCTACAACCCTTTCTCTCTTTATAGAGGTGCTTTTCATGACTCCCCTATTTAAATTTTCAGTAATATCCTTAACTGTTTAATTTTCTCTATGCACCTACCACTATTTTTCCAAAAAAAAATTGTTTTTACTCTCTTCTTATTGGAATGTCAGCTTCAGAAGGGCAGAAATCTTGTCTATCAATGATTATGACTCCAGGACCTACAAAAATGCCTAGCAGACACTCAATAAATAATTATGGGTGGATAAGCATTTCTTTACCAAAAATAATGTCTTTGAAGTAATTAGCTGTTTAACATTACAGATAATACATGTTGACAAAAACAAACAAACAAACAAAAACTCGACTCAGAAATTTTATCTTATGGCAGAATATAAGAGGCTGGTGAAGAAAAATCTTTGGAAAATTGACTTAAAATGTAATAAGTCTTAAGATAGAAAAAAGAAAATGCCATGTTTCTACTTATTGGATAATTTATATAACAACATGCTAATTATAATTATATCATTGGGGAAAAATAAAGACTATGGATCTTATATAATTGAGGCAGCAAAAAGTATAAAGCTATTTGCCAAAACATTTATTTTTTTAAATATTTATTTATTTACTTTGAGAGAAAAAGAACATGCATGAGTGGAGTAGGGGTAGAGGCAGAGGGAGAGAGGGAGACAGAACCCCAAGCAGGCTCCACACCCTCAGCACAGAGTCCAATATGGGCTAGAACCCACAAATGGTGAGATCATGACCTGAGCCTAAACCGAGACTCAGATGCTCAACCAAATGAGCCACCCAGGGCCCCTTCCAAACCTTTTCTAAAGTAGTTTCTATTTATGGGCAACCTAAATTTCAAATATGTTAAGAATATCAATACTTCTTCATAAACTGATAATAGTAAATATTTCCTATTGAGAAAATTTGCATTGTTCATAAGTTACATTAAAAAGAATTTGTTGGGGAGCCAGGGTGGCTCAGTTAGTTAAGTGTCTGACTCTTGATTTCAGCTCAGGTCATGATCTCATGTTTCATGAGTTAGAGCATTGTTTTGGGCTCTGCCCTGACAGCTCAGATCCTGCTTGGGATTCTCCCTTTCTCCTCTCTCTCTCTGTCCCTCCCTGGCTTGTGCTTTCACTCTGTCTCTAAAAATAAATAAATAAACATTAAAAAATTAAAAGAACTTGTTAATATCCCTGCTTGGAAACAAGCAAACAACAAAATTAATTACATATCCATTCAGAGATAAAAACTTGAGACCCAGAGAGAGAAAAAACAAAACAAAACAACGATCTTCAAGGTCAAAAACTAGCCAATGGCAAATCTGGTATCTTGTATATTCCTTCCATAGTCAACAATACTGTCCCTAAAATCTGTCTCTGTAATGTTTGGATTTCTTTACTCATAATACATTCCATGTTAGCAATTTATTTTAGAAAGAAAAGCTCTCGAATTAGTTTAGCAACATAAATGTCATACACATAGAGATTAAACATACAGAATCTTTAATGTCTTAATATAACAGCTGTTATCCTCATTTTTAGCTGAAGCTCAGGCAAATAAAATACTATTTAAGAATTCAAGGAAAGGGACATGCTTTTTTAAAAAATCTATACTATCTAAAATAAGATACTTACATATGAGCTTCTTAGTTCATTATTTCATACCTCAATCTCACCAGTGCTCCCTGAAGTGTAAATATTCAGTATGTTGGGGGCTATATCTGAATTTTCCAGATAGCTCAGAAATAAAAGACCAAAGTGACCATTGAAAATCTAGAAATTTGGTGGCAGCCATTATCTTTAGCATTTCTCTGTTCTGAGATTTCACAGAACCCTAAAGAAAAAAATAAAAAACTTTAAATGTTCCTCTCGTTCCACTGTAAACCTAATATATCATTTAAAGCTGAAATAGTGTTATACAAATTACAACAAAAAAGAGAAGAGGTTAGAAATCTTTGGCATGGTAGAACTTTTTACAACTGAATTTCTAGGTACTATATATCCAAGTCCTAGCTTAGGAATTATTGCAAAAAAAAAAAAAAAAAAAAACTCATTAATTCAACTTACACCTTACCACACAATAACTAGTATTAGACACTAGAAATACTTAACCTTTACACTGAAGGAATGCAGTACAGAAGACAGATATAAGCAAATATTTATGATCAGTGTGATGAGTGTTATCACATTGACCTGCAAAGGATACTGTAAGATTGTGTAAGACAGACACCCTACCCAGACAGGAAATAGAAGGAACCTTAGGAGAAAGGCAGGCAGGCAGGAAACACTGACCAAATCATCCAAGCAGAGAGGAAAGAAAATTTAGATATGATAATAAGAGGAAGAATGAAGCCACCATTTCCTCAGCACCCAATATCAAAACTTTGGAGTAATATTTTGCTTCTTCTTATCCTTCCCACTTCTTATTCTGGTTATTAAACTATGCTGATTCATTCTCCCTGTTTTTCCACTTCCTCTACATTACCTGGTCCCAAGTTTACTAGATGCTTCCAGCGTGACTGCAAAAGCCCCTTAACTGGTCATTTGGTCTTGATCTGGAGCCAAGGGATCATCTCCTAAACTACTTGATAATAAAAAGAAAATATACATATGTAATAAACATATGTATAATAAGTATAAATTATATATGTATATGACATATACAACAAAATGCTAATTATCACATTGCTGGGAAAAAATAACTATGTTTCTTACATAATTAAGGCAGTGAAAAGTTTAAAGATATTTGCCAAACGTTCTTTTACAGCATTTTCCGTTTATGAGCAACTCAGACTTCAAATATGTTAAGAATATAAATACTTCTTCCTAAAACTGATAATGGTAACAAATACATATTTAGTGTAAAGCTTAAACTTCCAAAATGGAAGAGCAAGGCTTTCCAGTAGATTGATTTTACCCAAACTATTCAGCTTTATTTCCTATTTAACTCCCCAGATCTTCCACTGATGCATGATTATTTTGTCTCTGTCCACAACATGTCTACACCTGCCACTTTGATTTTTTTTTCCACATTGTTTCTACATACATAGCAGCACACATGCACCCACACATATACATACCCATACAGACTCCACTCTATTTTTGTTCAAACCTTAAATGTTCTTCAAGGTCCACTTTAATTTTCAGCTTTTCTGGATTGTCTTTAGCAGCTTTTCCATTCCATTCCAATTCAAATTGCAATCCTCCTTCCCAGAACATTTATAATCTCTTCATCCCAATTTGCTTCTTGTTCATTCAATCCAGATACATTTATTAAATATGCACAATGCATAAGGCACTAAGTTAAGTGCCGTCAAAACATAAATAAGCAAGGTAAACATGATTATTGCTTTCGTGGAGTTAACATTCTTAATTTAAGACTGATGACATACCGTCTCTGCAGCATTTTCCTAAACATGGTGTTTTATATGTACAGTTACTTCACATGTATTCTAGTTTCCTATATGTAAAAACTACATGAAACAGTTATTTTGTATTCTCTATAATAGTTCGTAGGCAGTGTCCATAAAAGGCAGGTGAGTTAAAAAGAAAAAAGAAAGTACATGGAGCTAAATTTAAGATGAAATAGTTTCCTCTTTATTCTTATCTCTTTATACTTCAAGAAAGATTAACAATGGAAAAGGTTGCATTTGAATTCCAGGATTCAAAACAGCATTTTTCATAGATCTCTATTTAAACTTCAAAATAAAGTGACTTTAAAAGCTAATGTGTCCAATAGATGGTCATATCTCTCTAGAGAATATAATCCTTCAGAGGTTTTCCAAAATTTTATTAATATACCTTTTGGGGAATTTGTCAGTCACTCTCTTATTTTTTTTCTAGAATCTAATCAAAAGACTTCCCAATGCATCCTCCTTTGCAATGGAATTATCTTAAAAATAATTCAGAACAAACCAAACTAAATAAATTGTATTGCGCAAAGAGCAAGGGTATCTTTAAGTAAATCATAACTTAAATGTCTGCAAGTGTTATTTTTATAATAGCTTTAGGAACTATGACTAGAATTGACATAAACATGTTATGTGCCCTGGGATGGAGATGTGAAGAATGTTAGATAGTCATCAACAGTAGTCTAGCTCATCAATCAAGTAAAACTAGGTTTCAACCATTGTTCTGAGAAGGGTTTTGTCCTACCTTGACCCTACATTTTCAGACCTGCATTCTCCTAAGTCACAGTTAAAACAGAACATTTAATGTTCATGGCCTTGGGCAAATACTTCAAAAGAGTAATATTATTTGGTCCAATATATTAATTCCTTATCAACTGTATAGAAAGCAGGGAAAGTTAAAACAGTACTGGAACATGGTAGTTTTAGGGTGTTGAAACAATGATAGCTTTAGGTGTTTAAACACACACACACACACACACACACACACACACACACACACACTCATTCCCATTCAAAAGAGGAAATAAATGTTGAAACAAAATGGAAAACAATGTATACTGTATTACCCCAATAAGCCCCTCATACATAATGAGCTCATTTATTTGCATATAAGTATATTAGTACTCTTATTCTCTAAGCCACAATAAACTTAAAATACACTTATTTTTAAAAAGAATAACCCTCTCTAATTGAAGAAGATATAAAGAAATGGAAAGACATTCCCTGCTCATGGATTGGAAGAATAAATATTGTCAAAATGTCAATACTACCCAAAGCTATCTACACAGTCAATGCAATCCCAATCAAAATTGCACCAGCATTCTTCTCGAAACTAGAACAAGCAATCCTAAAATTCATATGGAACCACAAAAGGCCCCGAATAGCCAAAGTAATTTTGAAGAAGACCAAAGCAGAAGGCATCACAATCCCAGACTTTAGCCTCTACTACAAAGCTGTCATCATCAAGACAGCATGGTATTGGCACAAAAACAGACACATAGACCAATGGAATAGAATAGAAACCCCAGAACTAGACCCACAAATGGATGGCCAACTAATCTTTGACAAAGCAGGAAAGAACATCCAATGGAAAAAAGACAGTCTCTTTAACAAATGGTGCTGGGAGAACTGGACAGAAACATGCAGAAGATTGAAACTAGACCACTTTCTCACACCATTCACAAAAATAAACTCAAAATGGATAAAGGACCTGAATGTGAGACAGGAAACCATCAAAACTCTAGAGGAGAAAGCAGGAAAGGACCTCTCTGACCTCAGCCGTAGCAATCTCTTACTCGACACATCCCCAAAGGCAAGGGAATTAAAAGCAAAAGTGAATTACTGGGACCTTATGAAGATAAAAAGCTTCTGCACAGCAAAGGAAACAACCAACAAAACTAAAAGGCAACCAACGGAATGGGAAAAGATATTTGCAAATGACATATCAGACAAAGGGCTAGTATCCAAAATCTATAAAGAGCTCACCAAACTCCACACCCGAAAAACAAATAACCCAGTGAAGAAATGGGCAGAAAACATGAATAGACACTTCTCTAAAGAAGACATCCGGATGGCCAACAGGCACATGAAAAGATGTTCAACGTCGCTCCTCATCAGGGAAATACAAATCAAAACCACACTCAGATATCACCTCACGCCAGTCAGAGTGGCCAAAATGAACAAATCAGGAGACTATAGATGCTGGAGAGGATGTGGAGAAACGGGAACCCTCTTGCACTGTTGGTGGGAATGCAAATTGGTGCAGCCGCTCTGGAAAGCAGTGTGGACGTTCCTCAGAAAATTAAAAATAGACCTACCCTATGACCCAGCAATAGCACTGCTAGGAATTTATCCAAGGGATACAGGAGTACTGATGCATAGGGGCACTTGTACCCCAATGTTTATAGCAGCACTCTCAACAATAGCCAAATTATGGAAAGAGCCTAAATGTCCATCAACTGATGAATGGATAAAGAAATTGTGGTTTATATACACAATGGAATACTACGTGGCAATGAGAAAGAATGAAATATGGCCTTTTGTAGCAACATGGATGGAAATGGAGAGTGTGATGCTAAGTGAAATAAGCCATACAGAGAAAGACAGATACCATATGGTTTCACTCTTATGTGGATCCTGAGAAACTTAACAGAAACCCATGGGGGAGGGGAAGGAAAAAAAAAAAAAAAGAGGTTAGAGTGGGAGAGAGCCAAAGCATAAGAGACTGTTGGAAACTGAGAACAAACTGAGGGTTGATGGGGGGTGGGAGGGAGGGGAGGGTGGGGGATGGGTATTGAGGGGGGCACCTTTTGGGATGAGCACTGGGTGTTGTATGGAAACCAATTTGACAATAAATTTCATATATTGGAAAAAAAATAAATAAAAAGAATAACCCTCTCAAGCCTCAGCATTCACATTTTACTATGAAGGCACGTGTACCTTCCTTTTTTATTTTCCCCTCTCATTATCAGATTCATGGGACTATCTCGGGCCTGTTGATCTGACACCTCTAGCACTCTGCAGGGCCTGATTTTATGTGTTTGTCCTTCTCTTTATCTCAAAGAAGCCCATTTCTAAAGGAATAGGCAAATTAATTGGTTTTGGCCTCCTCCTAACTAGAATTTAAATGTTTCTCCCATAGCCAACATGATTCTTCTTACATGTCTGATTATCTTTTCTTCCCCATGTGATTTATCTAAGGCTCTTCACTATTATTCATATACTGAAACACACATGCTGTAGCATTTCATAAGGTTCTAGAATGTAAGAGGGAAAACACTGTAAGAGGAAATAATGATCTCGGAGCAAAGTATCAAAAGAATATGCAGCATAAATTCAAGATTATTCCTACTGTATAGGGTTCCAGCATTATTTGTGTATTAAATCACCTGGGATGCACAGCCCAGAATGATTACACAAGTTTCTAAGGGGATTCCAACACCAAGCATTACCAACCACTAACGCAACAAGGATATAACAAACTTGTATGGAGATTGGAAGGAAATATCTAGTTCCTTATTGAAATGAGAGAGATGCTAAGTGAGAAAGCCAGGTAATATGCCAACCTTTCTTCAGCTAGCAGGAGGATCTGAGAAGTAGAGGAAGAGGATGCCATTAGGCAAAATTCCAAAGATTGGTGTTATGGGTTGAATCATGTCCCCCAAAAAGATGCAGTTAAGTCGTAACCCCTATTACCAGAGAATGTGACCTTATTTGGTAACAGAGAGTCCAGAGGGAATCGAGTTAAAATGAGGTTATCAGCCTGGGCCCTGATCCAAAATGACTGTTATCCTTCTAATAAGAGGAAACTGGACACAAAGACACACATGAACAGAAGGGAAATGATGTGAAGACCCACAGGGAAAAGACAGCCAGGTGACTGCGTGGTGCTTCTAGAAGCCAGGGAACACCAAGGTTTGCCTGCAAACTCTAAAGGCTAGAAGAGGCAAGAAAAGACTGCCCCCTAAAGCAGTCACAGAGAACATGGTCCTGCCAACACTTGTTTTCACACTTCAAGACTCCAAAACTGTGAGACCGCCAATTTCTATTGTTTTAATTCACCCAGTGTTTGGCATTTCATTATAGCAGCCCTAGGAAACCAGTACAGTTGGGAAGGGGGATTATATTCTGGCAGAGTTCACAGCGGTTGGAGGAAAACTACACAAGGGGTAGGGAAATGCAAACTAACATTAAAGACCACAGTCTCTACATAGTTGGAATTTCTTGGCTTGGCACAGTGTTTTATCAGTGACTAATGATTAGCGATACATTTTCCTTTTCTTCAGAATCGATTGTCTAGTTATTACTAATGCATGACAATGTGCAACAACCAGCCCAGATATTTTTCCTTTTAAAGATGTTCTTTTTGCTATTAGATTGGCATGTGCTTTTCTGAGATGGTTCAAAACACCAAAACAACTGTTTCTAAGTTTTTCATTGTAGAGACCACCACTTCATTCAGCACTTTTGCAGCAAACCCAAACATTTCCATTTCATTGCAGATGGGAAATAACCTATTTTGAAAAGGGTTAATAACAAAACCTAAGCACTGACAATGAAAATGTAAATGATGAAGATACAATCCAGCAACAGTTTGGTTCTTAGATATATATAGTTTGGTTCTTAGATTGACCACTGAATTTTATTTCTATTTCTATTGTCATATAAACATGTATGAGTAAACATATGTGTAAACATATGTTATACATGTTACATATACACATGTACCTATACACATGTATATGTATATATATATACATATACACATATATATTATATATATTACATGAAGTTTCTCTTATTTCCTATTTAAACATTAAAATCTAATACCTTGTGCTATAAAAATAAATTTAAAAATTAAAACACAAAGGGGAAAAAAAGACCATCATACTATGCAATCAATTAACTCTTACTTCGCTGAAACACTAATTTCTTCTCCTAACCTCTTATAATAGTTCAAAGTAACACATCCATTATTCTCAGCCTAGGTAACACCCTTACTGGTTTTACTGGTTCTGTAAGAGGGATGGAAAGACTCACTGATAACCTTCTGCCAAATCCTATGTAACTTATAACCCAAAACCACAACACTGATATTTACAGTATTCTGTATCTTTTATGTAAATCCCCTGAGAGCAAGATTCTAAAGGATGTGTGCATAAGAGAATGTTAAATAGTATGTAGAGGGGAAAAAATCTAAGTCAGCATGCGTCAAGAGGCCTGTGTTGGAAATCAAAATCTGCCACTCTCTAGCTACTGGATTTCAGACATATCACAATTTTCCTGAGTGTTTTCTGGTCATTAAGACAAAAGTATTAGTGGTCATTAATACAAAAAGCAATAGTGGATAAACAGCAATTAAAAATTAGCAATTGACCCTTCCTCTTCCTATGCCTACTTTTTAAGTGTTAGAGATTCTTGCATGTCTCTTGCGATCCCATTCTCTTTTTAGATGAAAACACATTCTTTCTGCACATATGTACTGCCAAAGTTTCCATTGTCCTAAGGTATGACAAATTTGTTGACTAAATGTATCAATTAGTGAAAACCAACTATATCTGCAACATAGATCCCTTTCTTCAGAGTCAGACCCATGCACCCAACTTCCAGTCACACAATCCTCACTTGACTGTTTCAGAAAAAGCCAAACTCACAAAGTCTAAAAGAGAGGTCATCTACTCCCCAACTATGCTTCTATTCTCATGTTCTCAGTCTTTGTGACTGACCCCCTATAGAATACCAATCTTTCTATGGGTCTGTACATATGTGGGTGTCTTGAGTTCTTCTGAAGACAATGACATGAATTAGTACTATAATAATTTCATCATTTCCATTCTCAGGCCATCAGCTCTCTCTAGCATATACTTTCTTCTGAGGGACGTCAGTGGGTCCCAACATCAAATATGTTTGAAAAACACCAATATGCAATGTTAAATAAGTTTCTCCACTAGGGGAATTCTTGGTTTTTAATAAATTAATGAGCACCGTGAATGTACAAGGGTGTGGGAGTTGTAATGTGCAGCATTCCTAAATGTATTTGTCCATACAACACTTACCCATCAGATATCTCATGAAGAAAATGCTGGTGAGAGCATATTTTGATTAGCTCTGGTGTAGCAGACCCAGGATATGGCCAGACATTATCTAAGCCGGCCCTTCAACCTTGGACAGAGCTTAAATGCCCAGGGTCTCACTTCATCTCCACCATGCGGATTGGTCTGCACTACAGAAGACTAATTTGCTTTACATTAAATAGTTCCTAATAGCTTTTTGTCAAACCAAGTGAACCCAGTTATTTTCTTTTTAATTCTGTGAGGTATCATTATCTTTATTTTACAAAGAAGCAAATAGGATCAAGAGAGAGCAAACATTTGCTCAAGAAACATAGATATAAACTAACCAAGTTAAGGATTTACATTTTGTCATATCATAACCAGGCCAATCCTCTCTCCCCTGTATTAAAATTCTATGATTTACGATTGTTAGCATGGAAGAAAGATGAGTGAATGACAAACTCTGGGAAAGAGTTCTCATTTGTACTGAGTTAAAGGTAGTTTAAATCAGTGGAAAGTGAAAAAAAAAATCAGCAGAAAGTGGAAATTACCAGAAACTTTCAACTTTCTGAAGATTTTATGTACGTATAGAAGATTAACAAGCAAATTTTAAAATTACATTTTATGACTACATTAGAACAATTTAGAATGAAAATATCAACTATTTTATGTAGCCTTTCAAGTTTATGAAAATAAAGAACTTTTCCCTTACATTACTAATTTTTTAAAAACAGTTTTATGTCACGGAGCCATCTTCAACCCTGACTATTCTGTGCAATAGTAATAATGAGGATGACAATAGCTGACATGTACCCAGGATTTACAATGTGTCACGTACTGTAGTGGAAGCTTCGCAAAGCATTCTCTTACTTAATCCTCACAACCAACCTCTGAAATAAGATGTTATTATTATCCTAGAGGAGCACAGTGAGTCTTGAAGGAGCTGTATCAAAACTTCCCAATCCATGAGCTAGTAGACAGAGCCAGATTCAAACCTCTGACCAACTGGCTAGAGGAAACCAATTCTTAAGGAACATGCCACAGTGTTTTCTGAGTAAAATAAGACTTAATCCATTTAAGACACAGCATTAGAAAGTTAAGAAAAATACCTGAGGCTGGAGCTTGTTACATGCTGTGAATATGTAATGATTCTAGCAAGAAATTTTAAATTAAATAGGTCTATGCACTTTAGAAACAGGTTAAACAAAATTCTTCTGAAAGTTCTCCCCCAAGATGAACAATGTCAGGATCATACTACCTGTCTGGTGACATTAAAGAAAACATTACAAAACTCACTCACACAACAGGAAAATGTCATGATGTGATGGCTCGCATCCAGAATTAGCCTGGATTTTCTTGGCCAAAAAGAGGGAAGGGAGTAAATAGAAGAGGATTTTAAAACTACTAGGCTGCCTCTGAGATTAGAGCTACATGCAATGAGCCTGTCTCTCCTGTGCTCCTCTGGCCAAGGCCAGTATAGATTATGGCTCAAAATTCCTCCAAATTCTGCTATTCTATGATTCTACTAGGTAAGTAAACTACTCCCTGGGTGTGAGGTAACAACTCTTCTAGGAGATACATTACTGCTTTAGGTTCCCACATTGCCAATTAGTGTACTAGAGATGAAGTGTAATGCCCTGAAAGAGTTAGTGTTCCAAAGAGCCAACAAGGTGTTTCTTATTCACCTTGAGGGCTGGCTGGTGGAAGTTACCTGTCTAAGAACCAGCACAACATTTTGAAATATGTATCCTGAGAGTAAAGCTGGGTTCACTCACCTTTGTCTAAATCTGCAGCAAACCTACACATGAAAAATGAATTAAACTACCATGTGTTTTTATAAGGCAGTGACATTATCTGAAGGAAACTAATTGGAAAACTTTTATTTTTCTGGAAATTCCCAGAAGATATCATTCATCAAATAGGTTTGTGTCCTGGGCTGTTATATATGGGGCTCTCCAAACAGTGAGCTATTAACTCACAGCCTTATCTCCCTAAACCCACTCATCTTTTTTTCTTTAATCTTGTAATGAAATGTGAAGCTGTGGTGGTTATGTGTACACCCTTCCCCCGATGAACTTGGGGTTCTCTCTAGTCGACATGACTGTCACTCTCATGTAACTGGGACCTTGCTCCTGGGTTCAGTGCCTTGCCCCTACTCTTCCTTGACTTTACCTCTGGTGGACCCATCCCCACTTATGTCATCCCTAAACGCACACATAGGTAAAGGGCACATTTACACTTAAAACTTCAAGACGAGAGAATTTCAAGGGATCCCTGTTAAGAGACATGGTAGTTGCAATATCTGTTTTCAGCTTAGAATTTTTCAGACTCTCAGTTACTTACCGTCTAGGTTATTAGAACACAGGCCATAAAAGCATCAAATGATTTCACCAAGCTCTGCTTGTTGATCATTTCCAAATATTTGTTGAGGAATATCTATGCACTGGCATTGGTGATGCAGCAGTACTCGACAAGGATATGGACCTTCTTACCCCGATCTTCAGGATAAAATGGAGAGACATACTAGTATAAAAATTTCAATATGCTATGTTTAGTAGCATAATCAGGGAAATAAGAGTTTCAAGCAAGTATGCACAGGTAAGGGACTTCTTGCTCTTCTCTTTCCTGGATCTACTTTCATCGGCCCTCATGAGTGTTCATTAAATGCAGTGATCTGTCATCTGGAACAATTTTAAGTGTACTGAGTTACTTAGTAGGTCTCAGCACTGTCTAAAGCACTTAACATATATTACTTCATTTTATCACTCCAAAAACCCAATGAAGCTAGTATTATTACTAAACACTTTAAGCTAAGGGTTTCACCTTAGAGCTAAGGCAAGAAAGTTTACCTAACTTTCCCAAGAACCCACAGTTATTAAGTGGTAGAGACAATATTCCATTCTGGGTAGTCAGGTTCTAAAGCCCACATGCTTAATCACTCCACTCAACTCTCTATTTTCTATACCTTTTTCATTAGAGTAGCCTCTGAACTGTACCAATCAACCACCAAATGCATCCATCTGTTTAATCTGTTTAGCCAACAAACATTTACGAGGGGCTTACCAGGTACAATGCACTGTAAGATCATAAAGACAAAACTACAGAGCTAGTTTCTGCCCTCTAAGATATTTAAAGTCAACGCTGGGAAACAAATAACGTAGAAGGCAAGGTCAATCCAATTCCATCAGAGACAACATCTAACTACCCCCAACCTGGGGAGGAGACAAGAGCACTTTCTCTCTGTATCCAATATCTTCCACATCTAAAGGGTGACCAGAAGGTAGCCGGTGAAATGTCGTTGGGGCAGAGAGAAGAACGTGTCCATGAGCACGAACAGAGAGATGGTTTGGTATGTTCCTGAAAAGCGATAAGCTGGCAGCTTGCAGAGCCAAACTCTCCTGGAAGTAGGGTGGGAAGTCAAGACGTAGGCCTGGAGAGGAAAGCATATGTCACATCATGAAAGCATGCCTTTTACTCAGAGCAAACAAGGAGTCACTGAAGGTTGATGAATTTTCATCAAAAGAGTGGCAAATCAGAACTAAAATGCTTTAGGAAGAAAATTTTGGCTATCGCTCATTTCCCATCTTTTTAATATCATTAGCTAACCATGTTCTCTATATGAATACATGAAAGAGTGAAGCTTCCTCCCTCTTTCCCTTATTAAGTCTACAGAACTTCACCAATGATTCAGAATAATTGTCCTTGAGGAGGGCTCTTTCTCAAAATTCTGCAATAAAGTATGCTTAATTCTTGCCCCCAAACTCTTTTGCTTGTCTTTTTCCTTTGGCTTCACAAAGCAAAAATGGAACACAAAACTGAGCAGAAGGAGAAAGCCGCTGCTCTGGATGTGATGAATGGCAGCGTTATTATGTTTAATGCTCTTCTCCTGGAATGGGTTGCTTTTTAGAAAAACATTAGTAAATGGCTGATAAAACATGCCAAAAGTCCAAGTATATTTAATTCAGTTCAGTCACCTAACAACTATATATGATTGAAGCTTTTAATGGCATTACAACTTCACCCCTTGACGTTCTTTCTACCTTCAATTTTAAGACATAAACTCCTACACTTTCTTTCAGTTTCAGAAACCACTCCTCTATTGCATTTTAGTTACTATACTTTTTTTTCTTTTTTGCTCTTGTATATGAGCCATGTAGAAAAGAGGAGATCAAGTATCTATATGTATATATTTATTTACATCTTAGTAAAACTATAAAACAAATGTCAGTGTATCTATCATCCAGAATAATATATGAGAAAATAAAAACAAGTAAAAAAATTTTTTTAGTGTTTATTTTTTTTTAATGTTCGTTTATTTTTGAGACAGAGAGAGACAGAGCATGAATGGGGGAGGGTCAGAGAGAGAGGGAGACACAGAATCCGAAGCAGGCTCCAGGCTCTGAGCTGTCAGCACAGAGCCCGACGCGGGGCTAGAACTCACAGACAGCGAGATCATGACCTGAGCCGAAGTCGGATGCTCAACCGACTGAGCCACCCAGGCACCCCTAGTGTTTATTTATTTTTGAAGGAGAAAGAGACAGAACGTGAGCAGGGGAGGGGCAGAGAGAGTGGGAGACTCAGAATCCCAAGTGGGCTCCAGGCTCTGAGCTGGAGGCAGAGCCTGAAACAGGGCTTGAACTCACAAGCTTTGAGATCATGACCTGAGCTGAAGTCAAACACTTAACTGACAGAGCCACCAGGCACCCCAAAAAACAACTTTAAAGCCCCTCTTATACTTCTTCCCACATCCCTCTCCCTCTTCCCAGAAGTAGCTACTATTCTAATATTTTTGTTAGTTGATCCTATGTTTTCTGTATTTATGTGGGAATCTCTAAACAACACAGCTTAGTTTCAATCATTTTGAACATAGAATAAATGAAAACAGATTAACAGTCTGCCATGCAGCTCTCCCCAATCAAGCAACAGTGTTCCTATGAAGCTTCAGGGCATTGTCCCTTATCTGTTCAGCAAGATCCCAAAGGAGAGAAGAGTTACCATGAAGAAATTTGTGATAAAGCCTTTGTCAAGTGGAATGAACCCCAAGAAAGTATACAAAACACCTAGAAAGTTCTTAAGAGTTATTTATGCACCAACATGTCCATTTTGGCTGAGGAGAATATAGCATACAATCAGGAGAGGACATCAGATCTTTAGAATTTTACTGACAGGCAGCAGACTGAAAGGGATGCTCAGCTACATACATATGCTGCCTTTGGTGACAAATTAAATATGAAGATGATAGCAAGAGCCCAAACTGTGGAGCTGGGAGCCATGGAGAATTATTCCCAGGCTTTGAAACCTAATGGAGGAAATCCTAATATTTGCCTGGCTAGGTTTCAGAATTTTTATGGGCCAGAAATTCCTCTGAGGCTCCCATTTTATTCCTTTTGAACAAGAATGCTTATACTAGTTACACTATGCCTGCTCAATCATTACATGTTAGGGGTATTAGGGAAAGACAACTTGTTGGTTTTGTTTCACATGTCCATAGATTAGGAGAGGTGGTATTCAGAAAGCTATACTTAAGAAACTATACCCAGAAAACTTGTTTACACCTGGCCCTGGTTTACAGCTAAGATGTTGGATTTTTAAGCTAATGCCATAATAAAATAAGATAGAGCTTTGGGAAGGGGTAACTGTATTTCGCATTTGAGAGGGCCATGAATTCTGGAAACCAGAGGATAAATGATGCAGGCACCACTAAGATCGTCTCTAATAATTCCTGCTTGTTGGTGTCCTTGTGTAGTCCCCTTGAGAAAAGGCTGGTCTTCCTCTCTTCTAATTAATAAAATATGGTGGAAGTAATAGACCGTTACTGTAAAGATTAGGTTATAAAATAACTATGGCCTCCATCTTCAGTTGGTTTCTTCTCTCTCTCTCTTTCTCTGTCTGTCTCTCCATTTCTGTCTCTCAAATTGCCTATGGAAGGGCCCATATGTTGAAAAACCAAGACCCGCCTACAAATATGGGAATGAGCCTGGAAACAGATCAACCCCTCCAATTTGAGCCTTAAGATAAGACCACTGCCTTAGCCAGTAGCTTGACTGAAACCTAACAGGAGACCCTGACACCCAACTAAGCTTCCTCCGTAATATTCCTGATCCACAGAAACTAGAAGATACTAAATGTTTATTTTAGGTTGTTAAGCTTTGGGTTAATCTGTAATGAAGAAACAAATAACTAATGCAGATTTCTGTTGTGTGACAATACAAAATTAATATATACTCAGATCCTCAGACAATGAAATGCTTAGTTATCTGATTCCAAAGTCTGGATGGTTTATCAGACAAGACCAATAATTCTATAAGACTAACTCCAAAACTTCTGAGCCAGAAGGGCTGAATAACCAGACTTGATACAAAACTTGGTATCCTCAGTGACAACTGTTTAAAGAAAAGGGATTATAGCAGTAAAAATAAAATGAAAATTATAATAGTACCTTACATTTATATAGGATTTTAGGGTTTACAGAGAAATTTCACATCAATGACCTAATTTTATTCTCAGAAATAACTCTATGAGTTTGATTATTCTAATTTCAATTTTAAAGATGAATAAAGTAGACAGCAGAAAAGTTAGAGACCGGCTGAAAGTCATCCTCTAATAAGTGGCAAAACTGTCCTTAAACTTCTGCCTTCTGAGTCTATAATCCACGCTTACCATGTCTCTGGAGTCTTTCTCATTGGGTCTAGGTGTAGGGCAGTCTGTGGTTGTATAGACGCAGAAGAATAATTCTAAAATGCCAGATGTTATTTGATATAAATGATAACTAAAACATCTCTGATAATGCACTAGCTTATTTAGGTTAAAACAGCTGATAACTAAATGGTTCTACTGCATAACAAAATTATCAGGCCTTATTAACAAACCAAATCATTATTACATGAGCACTTTATTTCACCATCAGTAGCCTATATAAAAGAAAGCAATTTCACATTCAGAGCCATGATGCTTTGTCTCTGACTATAAAATTGGAGGTGTCTAAAGATATGATAAAAATCCAATCACATCTTCTCTCATTTTTTGCCACTACAGTCATTCTAAAATATTCAGGGCTCCAATTTGCCTCAACTTGCAGAAGGCATGGAAAGTAATTTCCTGTAAAGAAAGAGCACGTGGCAGATTATCTCTATCCCATACATCAAAATAATGTAGCATTCCAATCTTAAGTTAAAATAGACCTAAGAGATCCTATGGTTTTGTGTAGGAAGGGATTGAAAAATATTCAAGAGAATATACCTCAGGACAAAAAAAAAATTCTCAAAGGAAACTTTCTAAATATCACTGTTAAATTTTGACTCCCAATCATTTCAGAAGACAGGTAAGCAAAAATTTCTTATATTTGTTCTTCATTTCTCCCACTCGCCAAAGACTTTTTATTTTCCATTGACTGGTTAGCAGTAGTTGTGAGATAGAAGCATAAATGTAATTTTAATTTTTTAATGATAAATCTAAAGCCATTCTCATAAAACAAAAGTTGGTATTTCACATCTTCTAAGGTATAACTTTTAAGTTTTTCAAATTGAAAAAGTTTACATTTATTAAGGGTTTCAGATGCCTAGTGAAAACTTGAAAATTCATTCAGGTAAGATATTTCTGCTTATTTAGGACTTTTGATGGACAAATTTTTATATTTTTCTTTTGAGTATTTTAAAACTAAAGATATCTGCATAAAAATAGAATCTGCATTTTTAAGATTTCATCTGTTCCTCATTCTTCTTAACTCAAAATTATAATATTCTGTTTACAACATCATAATCCTTTCCATGGAACAAAATCTGATGTAATAAAGGACAATTATGACTTCAAGTGAGCAGTAAGTACAGGCAGCAAATAAATTCTTTCATGAAAAAAGCTTTGTTTACAAAGAATTTCACAGCATTTGATGTAAAAGTCAATATTTTACACCTGTTTTTTTTTTTTTCAGCAGCATTCAACACATTTTACAATTCTAAGGGCAGTATCTAATGTCTCATTAAATGAATAATATCATTTTAGCATCTTATAAGGAAAACCCTAATGAAATTATCATTCTCCTTCACAACTAAAAAGAGGAAATTCTTGAACTCTTAGCAAAAAGAAGTCTGCTGAAGATGTTGTCTCTGTGGAAATTTTAAAAGGGTCATACATTTAGTTGATTGCTGTTTTGAGCATACGGATTAGACTGGGTTTTTCTGCATATCTTTGTGAAACATGTATCAGATCATGTCAGTAACTTTCTTAAACACTTCGATATCTCCTCTACCACTCTCAAGACAAAGTCTGAATTATTCTGCATGACAGATGAGCATGTTCAGATTTTGTTCTCTGAATATCCAGCATTGTCTTTCATCTCTGTCTTCCTCCTCCTCCAATCCCCTATCCTATCGACACACAGACTTACCACTTTTTAACATTGCAACCTCTATCACATCTTCAATAGCTTTTTTAAATGTTAATTTATTTGGGGAGGCAGGGCAGAGAGAGAGTGGGGGACAGAGGATCTGAAGCACGATGGACGCTGACAGCAGAGAGCCAGATGCAAGGCTCAAACTCACAAACCATGAGATCATGACTGGAGCTGAAGTTGGACGCTTAACCATCTGAGCCACCCAGGTGCCCCAATAGCTTTTAAAGTTTATTACTTGAGGGGCATCTGGGTGGCTCAGATGGTTAAGCGTCCAACTTCAGCTCCAGTCATGATCTCGCAGTTTGTGAATTTGAGCCCTACATTGGGCTCTGCACTGACGTTGGGCTCTGCTTGTGATTCTCTCTCTCCCACTCTCTCTGCCTTTCTCTCTCTCACCCTCTCCCCCTCTCAAAATAAATAAACTTTTTAAAAAATGATAAAGTTTATTACTTAAGAAGTTATTCTTCCCGAGCCTCAATTTGGTCACCTGGCAAACACCTTCCAAAACTTAGTGGGAATGCCAAGTTTTTCCTGGTTTCTTTTTTTTTTAAATGTTTATTTATTTTTGAGAGATAGACAGAGTGTGAGTGGGGAAGGGACAGAGAGAGAGGGAAACACAGAATCCAAAGCAGGCTTCGGGCTCTGAGCTGTCAGCACAGAGCCCCTGAATTGTTTCTTGATCTTCAGGCAAAATATGTCATTCTCCCTTCTGGATTCCCAGACTTTATTCAGCGATAGTATTTAACAGACTGGGTTTGGATTATTTGTTTCTCTACTCATCTCTCTACTAGAAAGTAAGCTCCTTGAGGTCCATGTCTCCAAGATGACAAATAAAAGAAAGATGTTTATTATTTGAACAGATGAAGGATCGAAAGAAGGGAAGATTGTCTGATTTCACGTTGGAATATATCTAATTAATCCTAACTAGAGATCAGACTGGTGACCCAAATTCTGATACAAAGGTAAGGAAAAAATGACACTTTATGATTTTGTATATTTCCTCATATAACTATTAAAATGAGGACTTAATATGTCTTATAAAAGAGAAAGAGTATGTAAAGTTCCTCAAACAGGGCAGACATTACCATAGCTAACATTTAATGGACTCATTTTATGTACCGGGTATGATCAGCGTTATTCCATTTGATTGTTAAAGAAACTTTACAAGGTAGATTATCATTAGTCCTATATCCCAGGTAATAAAACGAATGAATGGAAAAAAAGGTTACAGCTAATAATTAAGGAGGAACTGGGGGTAGATGCTCTTGTCTGTTCATCTTGAGCCCAAGTTCTCACTGCTACACTGGAAGTCACCAGATAATTTACAAAATAAAAAGCATCATCTATTGTTTATGTATCATAAAAATGGTTGCATGAATATTGCATTACAAAAGTGACAAAATAAAATTTCCCCAAACATAGACTCTTAAAGCCACATATTTCTTTAATTAGAAAGATCCACAACAAGGAGCAGGAAGCAAGACAGAACCTCACATATACTGCTGATTATAATGTTACCTAAAACAAGCCTACCTGTCCCTAAGTATTGCCAGGAAAAAACACACATCACGTTATTTGCTACTTAGCCAAGGTCATCGGAATGTTGAGTAAAACACAGAGTTCATTTTCATGACACTTTTTAGATATTCAAATTAAGATATTTAGGTTCAGATAAATATAAACTGTAATTATTATTAGCAATAATATAATTTTGTCTTGTAAAAGAAAATGTTTGCTACTTTAACTGGAGTTTGATCCCAAGGATTACTTTGCAACAATTCCATTCAGGTGAATATTTCTTCTAAATGGCTTGCACACAGACAAACCTTCTAAAGTTCAACTCAAATTTATGCATCTCTGACATATATAAACAGACACAAGAGCTGCCATTAGATGACAACCTTAAACATCACTCAGAAATTCCCTGCACACAAATATCCTCGAGGCAGATAAATGGTTTTTGCAGAATTTCTTTTCCAGCAGGAAAACTACAGAGCTTATTTTGCCCCATTATGCTCACAGCATGTAAGTGTGAAGGAAATCATAAACATTATCTACCCCGGTGGTCCTCCAAAGTGTGGTCTCCATGTTACGAGCACTAGCATGGCCTGGGAATCTATTAGAAACCTTAATTCTCGGGACTCCCCAAACCTACTGAATCAGAAACTAGGGAGTGAGATCCATTAATCTGTGTTTTAACAAGTTCTCCAGGTAAATCTGATACATGCCAAGCTCCAGAACCACTGACTTACCCCCTGCTCTTGTTTTCCAGGTGAGGAAACAGAGTCCTTGGGTTCTGTAACTAACCAACTTAATCTGATCTAAACATAATAATTTCTTGTTCAGAAGCCAGTAAGCTCTCCTAGTCTTAATTTTCCTTTCACTGATTACCATAGGAGTCAAGCCTCTAAGCCACAATACAGAGAAGCCATTTGGTTTACTGGATCCCAGTGAATTTAAAGTCTTAAGATCTGAACATACAAATGGAAAACACCAGAGAGAACTTTATTCTTCAATTAAGACGAGACAGCTGCTTCACTAAGAATATACAATTCTTGTAATTGCCCCAGAAATCATCTCTATTATTGATTTATTCAAAATGAACCTATTTTAACTTCCCTATTAAACCCAAAGGAAAGACAAAATTTCCCCTTTCTTAAAACAATCCTTACATTTCACCATTTCCACTGGACACAACCCATCTGGAGGACCCACATACAATGGAGATACAAAAGTGAGAACCTTGACATGTGTGAGAATTACAATGTGTTGGGGTAATGTGGAACATCTGGAGGTTTAGGTTGTCTGGTTTGAGCCCTTACCCCATTTTGGTTCCCAGTTCCAGTATAGTTACAAGCCTATCACTCTCTCTGGATGTTTATATAATCTAAAAATACTTGTTCCCTTTCTGGGAGAGCAAGGCAAAATTTGTCATCATTGAATAACAGCCTACCAAGAGCTTCTCCAATGTTCTGTATGGATTTCCACATATGCTTAGGAGTATACTTCCAATGTGGATCTCGAAGGAAGTACAATTTGTATGTATATAAAATTTTATTTAAGAACTAAGAGAATGTATCCCTCTACTCATTTGAGGACATGTTTTTTTCTAGAATTAGAGATTATAATTCAAATCAAAAGCATACATGAAATAGGAGGCCTGATAGCAATTGGCCTACGCGAGATCCTCTTTACAGATTTGCCAACTGCTTCTCTAGTCTCTGCAAACTCCCCTGTCCATGCACAGGTACTGCATGTTCACTGATTATTTCCTATGTTGGTCAGGCTTCTATTTGAAAGACAGTACTTCTTATTCTTAAGAAGATGTCACGTACTGTCATAAGAATTTGTGCTGTGCGTTCTGTGAAGATATTAATGCTTCCGTAGGACTGATCTTTGTCTTCTAATTTCAACCACCTGGTGTATCAATATATTAACTAAACTCTTGCTAAGTCTCCTAAGGCTAATAAACATTTCCTCATCTCCAGGATTTATTTGTTTACAGTACTTTAAATTACTAGAGATCATAAAGAATAACCCTTCATCTCCCTTATTGCTATGACCTTTCAGAATGAAGAGAGCTATAAAATTAAAAAAAAAAAAAGAGAGAGAGAGAAAAAAACACCTCTGCTGCAGCATTTCAAGCCTTTACGACAGTATCTGGCTCGCAGTTTTCTCAACAGCTTGCTGCTTTCCTAATGATCCCTTTTTCAGTTTTATTTCCTCAAATCCATTTATTTTCAGGCCTGCAAGGGCATATCCTCTTCTGTCTCTCCAGATACATAATACAAGTTTCCAGAGATTAAAAACTAATCACAAATTAAGAGAAAAAAATTTAGGAAGAGGTTGCCTGTTGGTAGGGCCTCACCCGAAATCTCTGCCCTGGCACACTCAGAAAGTCAGCAAGAGCAGGGGCTCTCCTTCCCAGATCGACAGTCAGACACAGGTTCATTTCACAGGAACGGCGCATGACAACTCACTCTGGGAACAGAACAGCACATGACAACTCATTCTGGGAACAGGATTTGTTACCATGCTTCTACACAGTATTGAGAACTAACAGCAGTAGCCCGTGTTATCACACTCAGCAAATAACGCATAAAAAGTCATGCTTAATGTGTTAAAAGTTGTTGATAACAGAAAGGAAAGTCATCAAGAGAAAAACCTCAGACCAATGCTAGACCAGGCTAGCTTTAGAAATATACCATCCCCTAACTATATACAGCGGAGGTGGGGCGGCGGGGGGGGGGGGGGGGGGGGTTGTACTTTGTTCATTTGTTTGTGTGTAAGAAAAACACCATGTTTCTCTTTTACTTACACACAATACTATTGACACCAAATGTGTGGGGTTTTTTCCAGACCAAGCAATCCTCTTTGACATCAGCTGAGTGTCTTACAATTTAATTCCATTCTGACAATAACTGGAGTTAATTCACACACTACAGGTTAAGGGCTCAGTCTCACAAGACAGTCCCCCAGTTCAGATGCCAATAGCAAGTAGGAGGTCCTCAGGTTAACCACAATTTCTACCCAACGCGTCTACATATCAGCTCCCATGACCCTCTCCTTGGATTTCAGCATTTGTTAGAATAGCTCACAGAACTGAGAGAAACACTTATATTTATAGTTTATAATATAAGATATGATAAAGGATACAGATAAACTGCCAGATGAAGAGATACAGTGAGGAAGATCTGGAAGGGTCCCAAGTGCAGGAGCTTCTTCTATTCCTGTGGAGTTGGAGTGGGTCACTCTCCCAGCACACAGAAGTATTCACTAACCAGAAAGTTTTCTGAACCCCACTTTAAGGATTTTTATGAAAGCTTTATTACATAGGAATGATGGGTCATTAATTTAATCTCCAGCCCTCTCCCCTTCCCAGAGGATGGGTGGTGGGCTTAAAGTTCCAAGCTTCTAATCATGGCTTGATCTTTCTGGTAACTTGCCCCCTTCCTAAAGCTATCCAGGAGCCCACCAAGAGGTACCTCATTAGGTTGGGGGGGGGGGGGGCGGGACATTCCTAGAACTCACAGAATTCCAAGGGATTTGGGAACAGGGATTTAGGTCAGGAACAGAGTCAAAGACCAAATAATAGAAGAAAAAATGTTCCTAATACTCTTATTACTCAAGAAACTATAAAAGTTAGGAGCTCGGTGCCAGGAACCAGAGACAGAGATAGCTCTAGATTTAAAGTATAGGTATAGGTATAGATGCACATTTACAAAGCATTATAATATATAATACATTTTCTGTTATTTTCCAGTTCACCTATTGAAATAACCACATTTTCTGATCAATGAATTTCTTGTTTTAGATTTCTCTTGTTTTCTACAATATTCCCACTGGCTTCCACTTCTACCAATGGGTCCGCAATGTTTGCTGTGGGTTTCCACATTAGGGGCAGACTTTAGAAATGCTTCGGAATGCCGAGTCACTCACAAACACAATAAACTATTCAATTCACAAAATGAGCCATTCATTATACTGGAGATTCTCACTGTAGACACAATTATTTTCATTCATTTATAAATATTTTTGAGGGCTTATAACATGCTATCCTCTGGACCAAACATTTGGGGGCAAAAAGATGAATTAATCGTGGAATCTACCTTATGCCATTTGCTACATTTTAAAGGATGAGTCAAACTTAATGTGTTTTCCATGCTAATTAGCTTGATTTTTTTTTGTTTCTTTACCTAAAAATAAATACCTTTCCAAAAGAAATATATTTCTAGAACTATTAAAACTGCCCATCTATTTTCAGAAATGAATGGTCCCTCAAAAATGCTCATTTCCAGAATAATCTCCAAATTTTAATCATTTGTACTTTTATTACAGGAATAAATCTCTAGTATCTTTTTAAAAGAAAGTTACAGGTATGGTCAACTGTCCTCTGTAGAAAAGTACTAGTCTTTAATGTCCCACCTCTCTACTTCTATGCTTTCCTTGGCTTTCTCAGTGGCCCCACTAAGTACACTAAGGCAAAGGTGCCTCAAAGCCAGCCCCAGGTGTCCCCCCTCATAGAATCTTCCACCTTTCCCACCATGAGCCAAATTAGTCCAGACCAATTTGAGCTGCCTGCTTAGGGTAGAACACACCATCTGTACTAATGAGGCAATAACTTTTTTTTTTTTTAAATTTTTTTTTTTAATGTTTATTTATTTTTGAGACAGAGAGAGACAGAGCATGAGCAGGGGAGGGGCAGAGAGAGAGGGAGACACAGAATCTGAAACAGGCTCCAGGCTCTGAGCTGTCAGCACAGAGCCCGACGCGGGGCTTGAACTCACGAACTGTGAGATCATGACCTGAGCCGAAGTCAGACGCTTAACCGACTGAGCCACCCAGGCGCCCGGAGGCAATAACTTTTAACGTGCAAATGTGTCACTCCTCCCAAATAATTTGTGTGTGTGTGTGTGTGTGTGTGTGTGTGTAATTTAAATACATAATTCCTTAAGTGAATGAACTGCTCTATATGGGAAATTAAGTTCTCTGTCATATGAGCAAATGAGATATTTGGGGATAAAGGGTCTTTCAGTATTCAAATTAGATCAGCTTCAGAGGTTCTAAGGATACGCCTCTATTCTCTTCACCTCTCCAACACCTACAATCTTTAAACATCAACTAAAATCTCATCCTTTCCACGGGCTTTTCCCTACCACTTCAGCCCTGAAAATATATAGCACTATGAGCCCCACTCTGCATTATATGAAGACATCATTCTACGTCATTCATTCATTCATTCATTCATTCAAAGCTACTTACTGAGCCCCTGCCGTGTATTAGGTGCTGAAGAACACTGATAAATACTGTAATAGGTACGGGAGATTTAATGCTATAATACATGCCCTCAAGAGCTTTCAGTCAGTTAAAACCAACACCAATTAAGCCTATGAAAAATTAGAGAATATGAACCTGTAACCAAACTTTGATCACTATACTTCACAAAAATTCATGTTATAATGAAACTATAGAATTAAGTAGCCTTATTAAAATTTTTACTCACAAATTAAAACATCGTGAGACTAGTTGAAAATTAACCAAAATAACATTGAAGCTGAATACTGCAAACAACAATGCATGTGCTTAGTACTGTGCCTGGCACACAGTAATCTACCATAGTTGCAGGTGCTGATCCACTTGTGATCAACTGGATCCAAACCTCCAGTTCTAAAATTCCACAGACATTTCTGATAATCACTGTTGCCTTGATGGATAACACCTACCCTATAGCAGAACTCCATTTTCCAAGGGAGAATAACCAAGGTAAACTTTCAGTTTTAATTAATTAATTAGTTAATTAATTTGTTAATTAACTAATCTTACACACATTAAAACCATATGCCAGGAGATAGGTTCAAGATGGTAACATAGAAGATCCTGAACTCACTACCTCCCACAGATTGAAAAATATGTAACTACAAATGGAACAATTTCCTCTGACAAAGACCAGAAAACTGGATGAAGAAAGCCTCTACAACAAAGAACAAAAAGAATAGCACTGAGAGGACTAGGACAGGCAAAGACACCATCTCACCAAAAAACCCCAATGCCAACTACAGTGATCCACAATTAGGAGGGATCTCTCAAAAATATAGAACTTTTGGGGGTAATAACAAAATATGGAACTTTTCCCTAAGGAGTGGGGGGTTTGAGCTCCACATCAGGCATCAATGATCCTGCACCAGAAAGACAAGCACTCTAAATGTCAGGCTTTGAAAACCAACAAACATTACATCCAGGAAAACCAAAGAATTGCAAGACAAGAAAAACATGCTTTTAAAGGGCTCCTGTGCAGACTCGCCCACCCCAGGATCCAACCCAAAACACCAAATTGGAAATAGTCCTCTGACTATATATATGAAGGGCACCCACTAATTAATCTTGAAGTGACAGCTAGAGAGGTAGGAAATACTGAGACTTTTCCCAGGGCCTGAGACACTGATAGGCACCATAATTTCATCCTCGTCCTACTTTGCTAAGGTCACCACCAGAGGGTGCTATTTTGGAACACTCCCTCTAACCTGTTAGAGCTGGTGACCACACTCAGCTAAGAACCCCACCCACCCCTTGCAGCATATCTGCATGTCATGGCCAGGACAGGCATTAGTCCGGCCCAACCTGTGCCTTAACACAGCTGTGATCCATGGCCAGGCTGGACACCAGTCCCAGTCACCCATCATATCCCAGCATGGCCATGTGATGTGGCCAGCAGGAAACCAAGCCCACCCACCCCTGTGCAGCACACATGGCCATGCATCACAAAGAGGCACTAGTCCTGCCCACACACATGCCAGACACATGGTCTACTACAATAGATGGGTGCACACAGCCCACACGAGGGACACCCCTTGAGCACCTAGCTCTGGTGGTCACAGAGGATAGTGCTTCTAGGCTTCACGTGGCATTTCCTTCACACAACTGCTCCTTCAAGACAAGGAGAGGTAGTTGATGTGCCTAATATATGGAAATAAACACAAAGAGGCAAATAAAATGAGAAGACAAGAGAAATATGTCCCAAATGAAAGAACAAGACAAAACATCAGGAAAAGACATTAATGGAATGGAGACACGCAATTTAACGGATAAAGAGTTCAAAGTAATGGTCATAGAGATGCTCAGTGAACTCAGAAGAGGAGTAAATGAACACAGTGAGATCCTCAATAGAGAGAAAATATAATAAAATTTCAAACAGAAGTTACAGAGCTGAGGAACACAATAATTGAACTGAAAAATACACTAGAGGAGTTCAAAAGGAGATTGGATGGAGCCAAAGATTGGATCAATGACCTGGAAGACAAAGCAACAGGACTTACCCTGACAGAGCAGCAAAAATGAAAAGAATTTGTTAAATAAAGATAACTTAAGTGACCTTTGGGACAACATCAAACAGAACAACATTCACATTATAGGAGTCCCAGAAGAAGAGAAAGAAAAACGGTCAAAAGACACATACAGGTCCAGGAAGCTCAGAGAGTCCTAAATAAGATGAGCCCAAAGAAATCCATACCAAGACACCTTATAATTAAAATGGTAAAAGTTAAAGGTAAGGAGAGATTCTGAAAAGCAGCAAGAGAAAAATAACTTACTATATACAGGGAAAATTCATAAGGCTTTCAGCAAATTTTTCAGCAGAAAGTTTGCAAGCCAGAAGAGAACAACACACCATATTCAAAGTGATGAAAGGAAAACACTTTCAACCAAAAATTCTCTACCAACTAAGGTTATCATTCAGAATTGAAAGAAAGATTAAGAGTTGTCCAGATAAGCAAAAGCTAAAAGAGTTCATCACCATGAAACCATCCTTGTAAGAAATGTCAAAGGAGTACAACACCCATTCATTATAAAAACCCTCTATAAAGTAGATCTGGAGGGAACATAATAAAGGCCTTATATGAAAAACCCACATACTCAAAGGGGAAAAACTGAGAGGTTTTCCCCCAAGGAGAGGAACAAGATAAGGACGCCCACTCTCACCAATTTTATTCAACATAGTACTGAAAGTCCTAACTACCACAATTAGACAACATAAAGAAATAGAAGGCATCCAAATTGGTAAGGAAGAAGTAAAACTCTCACTATTTTCAGATTACAAGTGATACTACAGAAATACGAAGGACCATAAGGGACTATTTTTACACCAGCAACCTACAGGAAATTAGGCAACCTACAAGAAATAGATAAATTGCTAATAATATATAATCTTACAAGACTGAATCAGGAAGAAACAGAATTTCTGAACAGACTGGTTACTAGTCAGGAGATTGAATCAGTATTCAAAAACCTCTGAGCAAATAAAAGTCCAGGACCAGAAGGCTTCACTGGTGAATTCTACAAAACATTCAAAGAAGAATCAACGTCTATTCTTCTCAAACTCTTTCAAAAAACTAAAAAGGGGGGAACACTTTTAAACTCACTTTATGAGGCCAGAATTACCTTGATACCAAAACCAGACAAGAACACCACACACACACACACACACACACACACACACACGTGCACACACACGCACACACACATACACAATACAGGCCAATATCACTGATGAACAAAAATGCAAAAACTCCCAGTAAAATATTAGCAAACCAAATTCAACAATACATTAAAGGAATCATACACCATGATCAAGTGTACAGAATATATTCCAGGGATGTAAGAATGGTTCAATATCTGCAAATCAATGTGGTACATCACATTAACAAAATAAAGGACAAAAATCATATGATTATCACAACAGATGCACAAAAAGCATCTAAAAAATTGAATATCCGTTTATGGTAAAAACTCTCAACAGGGGTGCCTGGGTGGCTGAGTCACTTAAATGGCTGACTCTTAATTTCGGTTCAGGTCATGATCTCACGGTTTGTGGGATTAAGCCCCACATCAGGCTCTGCACTCACAGTGCTGGGCCTGCTTGAGATTCTCTCTCTCACTCTCTTTCTGCCCCTCCTCTGCTCTCAATCTCTGTGTGTCTCAAAAATAAACATTTAAAAAAGAACGTTAAAAAAATACTCTCAACAAATTGGGTATAGAGGAAATGCACCTAAAAACAATAAAAGCCATATATGACAAACCCACAGCTAACATACCCAATGGTAAAAAGCTAAAAGCTTTTCCTTTAAGATCAGAAACAAGGCAAGAATGCCCACTTTTATCACTTTTATTCAACACAGTATTGGAAGTCCTAGCCACAGCAATTAGGCAAGAAAAAGAAATTAAAGGCATCCAAATTAAAAAGGAAGAAGTAAAACTGTCACTATTTGCAGATGACAAGATACTATATATAGAAAACCCAAAAGCCTCCAATAAAAAAACTGTGAGAACTAATCAATAAATTCAATAAAGCAGCAAGATACAAAATCAACACCAAGAAATCTGTGGTGTTTCTATACACTAATAACAAATTAACAGAAAGACAAATTTAGGAAATAATCCCATTCACAACTGCATCCAAAAGAGTAAAATGCCTAGAAGTAAATTTAACTGAGGTGAAAGACCTGTACACTGAAAACTAAAATACTGATGAAAAAAATTGAAGACAACACAAACAAATGGAAAAGTAGTCCACACTCATGGATTGAATGAATTAATATTGTTAAAATATTCATAGTACTCAAAGCAATGTACAGATTTAATGCAATCTCTGTAAAATTCCAATGGCATTTTTCACAGAACTAGAATAAATAATTATAAAATGTGTATGACATTAAGAAAGATCCCAAAAAGCAAAAACAATCTTGAGAAAGAACACAGTTGAACATATCACATCCCCTAATTTAAACAATACTACAAAGCTATAGTAATCAAAACAGTATGAAATTAACATAAAAACAGGCATAATGATGAATAGAACAGAATTGAGAGCTCAGAATTAAACTCACACATATATGAACAATTAATTTAAAGGAGCTAGGAGAACACAATGGAGAAAGGATAGTCTCTTCAATAAATGGTGATGCAAAAACTGGACAGATGCATGCAAATGAATGAAACTAGTCCACCATCTTATACCACAAACAAAAATTAATTCAAAGTGGATTAAAGACTTGAATATCAGACCTGAAACCATAAAATTCCTAGAAGAAAACACAGGTGGTAAGCTCTTCAATATTAGTCTTAGCAATACATTTGTCCATCTGACTCCAAAGGCAAGGGAAACCAAAACAAAAATAAATAAATGAGATTATATCAAAGTAAAAGCTTTTGTGCAGTTAAAGAAATCATCATCAAAATGAAAAGTCAACCTACTGAATGAGAGGAGATTTTTACAAATCATATACCCGACAAGGAATTAATATCCAAAATATATAAAGAATTCATACAACTCAGTAACAAAAAACAACTTAATTTTTAAAAAGGCAGAGGATCTGAACAGACATTTTACCAAAACACACATACAGATGGCCAACAGGCACATGAGAAAATATTCAACATCACCAATGATCAGGGAAACAAATAAAAACTACAATGAGATATCACCTCACACCAGTTAGAATGGCTATCATCAAAAAGACAAAAATGATAACAAATATTGGTGAGGATGTACAGAAAAGGGAACCATTGTACACTGTTGGTGGGAATGCAAACTGGTGCAGCCACTACAGAAAATAGTATGGAGATTTCTCAAGAAATTAAGAATAGAACTACCATATTATCTAGCTGTTCTATTTCTGGGTATTTATCTGAAGAATACATAGATGCTAATTCAAAACAATATATGTACCCCTATGTTTATTGCAGCATTATTTATAAATAGCCAGGAAATGGAAACAACCCGAATGTCCACTGATAGATGAATGGATAAAGAAGATGTGGTATATACATACATATTTAACGGAATACTACTCATCCATAAAAAATGAAATCTTGCCATTTGCAACAACATGGATGGACTTTGAAGGTATTATGCTGAGTGAAGTAATTCAGACAGAAAAATACAAATATCATAAGATTTCACTCATCTGTGTAATTAAAACAAATGAACAAACAATACAAAAACAAACTTATAGATAGAGAAACCAGATTGGTGGTCAGCATAGGGGAAGGATGTAGGATGGGGCCTATGTAAAATGGATGAAGGGTGTCAACTGTATGGTAATAAATGGTAACTAGATTTTAGTGGTGGCCATCTTTTTCTGCATAGAGATATCAAATTATAATGTTGTACACCTGACCCTTGAACAATGTGGGAGGAGCTGAAAATCCATGAATAACTTTTGACTCACCAAAAATTTAACTATCAGTAGCCTACTGTTGACTGGAAGTCTTACCAATATCTAGGCTACATGGTTCATCTGCAAGCTTTTAAAATTGTCACAAATCTCCAAGACATGTTCAATATATTTACTGAAAAAAATTCACATATAAGTGGGTCCATGCTGTTCAAGCCCACATTGTTCAAGGGTCAATGTATAATGTTACATACCAATTTTACCTCAATTTAAAAAAAGGTAATCTAAAATAAAATTAAATGGACAAACAAAACATATGTTAGGCATTGAGAACATAAAAATAATTAACTACAACCCTGCCCTCAATAATTTCACAGTCTAGCTGGAAAGACATTTAAGGAAACATAATTTCAAATCCTGTAGTTGTCACACTGGTTGTGTTCTGTGAGCACACAGGAGAGAGACCTATCCCTGTTGATAAAGAAATGAGCCAGAGATTTGGTCTCGTGGGCATTCTAGGCAGCTGGACTAATAAAGGTGCAGAAGAATAAGAAAATAAGGCAGAAATGTGCATGAATTGTTCAGACAAATGCTAACAGTAAATCTGGTACTCAGGCTACATGTGACTAAGTTGCCTATAAAAATATATAACCTCTGAAGGCTGGGCAGGTGGGAGAGTGTCAGATTGAAGGGCCCATATGCCATGCTCAGAGACTTAACTAATAGGCAGTAAAAAAACAATTAATAAAATGGGTTTTAAAATTAGAGTATTTCACTCCTTGTTTTCTCAAGTCTTCCCAAATTAATAAGCACAAGGAACAAAAATTCTACTCTTATCTTCAATGAAACTGAAAACATTTGTAGTAGGAAACTATATAAAGACTGAACTCAGAGGAATGGCTAATAAATTTTCACAGCAAAAGGTCAACTCAAACTGCCGGCGGAAGAGTACATTTACAAGAAGCTAGCTGGTTCCTCCAAGGAATGGAGGAACCAGGTACTACAGAGGTCATGGGGGTGGGTAAAGAACTGCAGACAGCGAGATTGTTTGAAATTTGTATAAAAAGCACATACAAGTTTCCAAACCTTCATTAGGTCTGGCTACTGTGCCATAACCACAGGAAGAGGGAGGTATATATTCTGGAGAATTTGAACCAGAGAAGTTCCTGATTCATACATATATACATAAAACTGCAGATCTTGATGTGGAAGTCACCAGTGAAAAGCCTGGATACCCTACCATCCTCAAGCAAAACCAACATTTCAAATAATCGTTACCCAAATACTCGAACCTCCAAACATCTTTTCAATGTTTACTCTTAAGTAGGTATCAAGAACAATAATGAGCAGACATTTTAGTAAAGTCTTTAACATAAAATGTAGGGACAAACATACCAAGTAACTTAAAAGAAATAAAAGTAATGCAAGGATGAGATGAAATAACCAAACACAGTATAATTAATATCCTTTAAAATGTACAAATATTATAACCAAAAAATAAAAATAGGACATTATAAAAGAAATGAAGAATAGCTCTTAGAAAAATTAAAAATAAAAATAAGAGACTCCAAACCAAAATTTAACTAGAAAAAGGGAGTGAAAGAAATATTTTAGAAGGCTGAAGTAGAAAAATATGGGGAAAAAAGATAGAAAATTAGGGAATCTATCTAGGATATCTAACATACAACAAACCGCAGTTCCAGAAAGAGAAAAGAAGATGTGATGACAATTATAATTTCCCATAAATAAAAGGTACCAGTCACCAGATTGTAAGATTATATGAGCAAATAAAAAGAGTGTTGTTTGCAGCTACCAAGTTTTCAGATGGATTTTATGCCAGGAGGTAATTATTAGGTCATTATTACCCAGCATAAGTCATGCTCTACATTCTAGCTGCTCAGGGTGGAAGGTGGTCCTGCCTTCTGTTTAGGGTCACACATTCTAGGGGCACCTGGGTGGCTCAGCTGGTTAAGCATCCGATTCTCGGTTTCAGCTCAAGTCATGATCTTACCGTTTGTGAGTTCGAGCCCTGCCATGGGCTCCAGGTTTGGAAGTGCAGAGCCTGTTTGGGATTCTTTCTCCCTCTCTCTCTGCCCCTCCAATCATATTCATTCTCTCTCTCTCTCTCTCTCTCTCAAATATAAATAAATACATTTTTAAAAAAGAGTCACACATTCTATAATTCACCAGTTTTAAGAGAGTTTGCTCACAAAAATGCACAAGCATTCTTCAAGTCTTTGTTGTATTCTATTAGCCAAGGCAAGATTCACTGCCAAGCTAAGAATCATGTGGGAAAGACTACATAAAGGTATAAGAGGAAGAGGGATTCACTGGGGACATTACTATAATAATATATCCTATTAGACCAAATAGGGTTACTCAGAATTTGGATCTAGACTGAGTAACTTAAAATAAAAAGAACAGTAAAAAAATATTCCATACGATGTTGGCTTGGCTTTCATAAACACGCTAATCTTAGCATTTATACTTATTTTCAACTACATATTTATTTGTGCACTTGCTTTTTAACATCTGTTTCTTGCTTTACATTGTAAGCTCTATGAAGACAAAGACCTACCTCCTTTTTTTTTTTTTCAACCTCTATTGGCTCAGGAAGTGGCAAAGCGCCTAGCCATTGTGTTTTGGTTTTGTTTTTATGTTTATTTATTTTTGAGAGAGAGAGAAACATAGTGTGAGCAGGGGAGGGGCAGAGAGAGGGAGACACAGAATCTAAAGCAGGCTCCAGGCTCTGAGCTGTCAGCACAGAGCCCAACACGAGGTTCAAACTCACAAACTGTGAGATCATGACCTCAGCTGAAGTTGGACACTTAACCAACTGAACCACCCAGGCACCCCCTAGCTGTTGCTTTTTATATGAAGTACTGGAATAACAAATGAATGTCCAGAAATGGGCAATTCTAGGGTCCATGATAGCACCAAAGACCTGTAGAGCCCAGGAGGAAGACAGCTGTTTAGCTACTTTAGCACATAGGCTGATGTGAAGACGTCATTTGTGTATCTCACATATACAGAGGTTCACTAAAGGTGCATTCAATATGAATATAACAAAACAAAATGCGATCTCTGATCTTGGTTAGCATTTTTCTCTCCGTCCTATTGAGAAGCTTTCAAAACTGTGTAAATGTTCCTGCATTCACAAACATTTCATTTTAAGAGCAGTTCTCAAATTCTTCAGTCCAGGACCACTTTATACTTGTCAAAATTACCGAGGACTCTGAAGAGCTTTTGTTTATTTGGGTTTTACTTATTGATATTTC
This sequence comes from Panthera onca, assembly GCF_046562875.1. Classification (NCBI taxonomy): domain Eukaryota; kingdom Metazoa; phylum Chordata; class Mammalia; order Carnivora; family Felidae; genus Panthera; species Panthera onca. The sequence goes on from NC_138339.1 coordinate 204,002,282, forward strand.
TCCTGCTATACAGTTCAGCTGAGAACTTTTAAAATATGTAATCATTTAAAAAATAACAATAACAAACTCATTGCTGTAACATAAATAACAAATGTTCATAAAAAGGAAAAACTACGTTTTCCAAAACCAAACACTTTAGTGAGCAGAGTTGTATTGTTTAACATTTTTGCAATTCTCTGTAGTATCTATCTTAATAGAGAACTAGATGGTCTTTTTTCATTCATGTTGTTGCCACATTATGCATCACAGAGCCTCTGGAAAATCCCAGTGTGTTTATTAAAGAAAGAAAGGAAGGGGTGCCTGGGTGGCTCAGCTGGTTAAGCGTCCAACTCATGATCTCAGCTCATGTCATTAGCTCAGGTCAAGATCCCAGGGTTTGTGAGTTTGAGCCCCACATCAGGCTCTGTGCTGATGGCATGGAGCCTGCTTGGGATTCTGTCTCTCCCTCTCTCTCTGGCCCTCCCAGGCATGCATGCATTCTCTCTCTCTCTCTCTCTCTCTCTCTCTCTCTCAAAAATAAGTAAACTTTAAAAGAAAGAATAAAAATTAAAAAGAAAGGGAAAAAAGGCAAATAACATATTAGTATCATTATGAAAACACTTTTGACTTTGTCAGTTCTCTGATACAGAACTGGGTATTTGTCAGGCATCTGGCAAGTCAAAGTAGTAAAAACATTTTCCCGTAAAGTTGGTCATCTTCAAGATAATACAACCTCAAGATACTAGTTAGAACCCAAGAAAATGAATTCAACTGTTGGGATTTCTTAGTACCAAACAAAATACTGTTCTACACGGTCTGTTAATATAAGTTCATTACTTAGTGGAATAAATTGGGCTGTCTTATGGGTTTATCATACATAATGTGATCAGTTTTATAGCTCTTTGAGCAATAGGTAGTGATTGTTTGCATCTCTCCTTTCATTTCTCAAAACTGAAAACAACTCTCCAGGCAGCTCTTTTCTCTTTAGACACAATCATAATCTTATGTTAATTATGAGATAATAACTAAAATTTCTCAAGTGTTTCACATGTTTCAGGAAATGTTCTATGTGCTGTATTGCATTGTTTTATTTAGCCCTCAAAACTAATCTCTGAGGAAGGTCCTATTCTCATAATCATTTTATAGTTGAAAAAATGACTACCAAGACTAAGTAATCTGTGCGTGGTCATACAACTAGTAAAAAACTAATCTCAAGGTTTTAACTATAGTTCCATATAGCTTCCCTATTCATATCTGCTACTGGTTTTCATGTTAATGACTTTCATTTTAATGGCTTTCAATGACTTTTGAGGCCTCGTCTGGGAAACTAACCTTGTTTTCAGAATCTTGCCAATGTCAAAGTGTGTACCCAATTCTATATCCCCCATGGAATAAGACATTTGGACCACAACACATTCCTGCACTGACTGCTCTGCTTCATTCCGAACAACTTCTTCTAGATCATTCCTAAAACAATGCCACTTTCACTACTGTCATTTCTTTGGTCATTCTTGCCTCTCCTATTTGAATTGTTCAGCATCACTGAAGGCAGATTGAAACCGGCCTGCCAATAATGGTGCAGAATCTTCCAACAGCCTGATTGCCAACATTATCAAGGATCTGGGACAATCCTGTGGCATATGTCACACCTTTACTCTTCTTCTCAGAAATCCTGTCAGTAACAACTTTCTGCAGACCCCTGTGATTTAGAAAACAGTCACTCTATAAACTGTGTGGAAATGAAGAGCAGATGTGTGCTAGCTGCCCTGGGAAATTCAGAAGTGTCAGTTTAATATCCTGGGTGTTGCTGGCTGAACCTGAAAAGTCAATTCAGGTTATAAAAATTTCAGTAGATTGCCACAAATCCCCGAATGTTCTCTTCAGTTCAGGTAGAGCAAAGGTAATGGGCCACAGGAGTAAAGCAGGGGGAAAAATAATGGATCCCATCTCACTAATTGAGAGCTAGCTCTTGAAAAGGATAATGATACTAAAGTCTCTATTTCCCCCCATAACCCCTAATTTTAATACATGACCCATCATACACTCCAGTGTTATCACATGCAAGTCAGACTGGAATGACAGAAATGTTATTTTCTCCCATTATAGCCTTATTTGTGCCAGGTAAAGTACACAATTTTTGCCTCTTGGGTTATAACTCTGTTGCCAAGCATTTTAATTATCAATTATCTGTACTACAAATAGGATGACACTGATTTAACTTTTGAGAAAATTACTATGGCAACTTAATTTAAATAATGGAACAATGTGCTTTTTACCCTCAGAAACTTTTCTTTAGGTTAATCTTTAGAGCATTATACATTGTTTTTTTCAGTTGAATCACTTACTCTGTTAATACGATTCCTTAGAAAACATCCATTCATTACCAAAAGACATAACCACATTATTTCGGCATGAATGTCCCAAAAGAGCCTAGCTTGCATGAAGTATACAGGAAAACGAGAATAGCCAAAGCTATTCTCAGTTCGGTTAAGTATGATTAATTACATGTACTATCACAAAACTGATATTACAGTATTCCAATATAACGCAGTGTTTCAACCGATACCTACACTGAGCTCTTAAAATTGGTTTGTTTATTTATTACACAATCATATAACAAGCATCTACTCTGTAGCTATGTGCCAGATATTGTAGCTAGGAAGATTGATGGGTGTTGTTCCTTTCTCTCCAAGAGTTCACAGTCATATCTAATAGGCCTACATGTAAAGAAATTAAATATAATACAAAGTGATATGTTTTATAGTAACAGAATGTAAAGGTCACATGTATGAGACCACTGATCAAGAATCTAAACCATGCATAGAAAGATTAGGAGTTTCCAACATTTTTAAAAAATATTCTTCTGAACTCAAATCCAGTTCTTTTACCAATTAATATGCTTTATTATAAAACAAAGCCTCACATATTTTCAGTATCATTAATCATTCATAAATGGATACGCTAGCAATCAAAGCAGTATGCCCACTTGAAGAACCTGTCCTAATAATAACATTGTTCTCATTGTCACAACCTGTGAGGAGTTGAGAAGTATCTCCATTTTACATATAGGTAAAGGGCAATGCAATGAGATTAAGTAATTGCCAAACACAGAATTGTACTAAATGTTCTACCTGGGATGGAAATTGATTGCTGAGCCTAAGGCTTTCCTGCTTTGCTAGCTAATTGCCCAGCTAACTAACCTGCCCAACAAAGCCATCGGAAATGTGTTCTATGTATATGCTCAAACATGTATTTCAATGATTTAATTAGAAGTAGAGTTGAAATGTTTGAGCCTCACATTTGAACATCTGAAAGATAATATCACCTTAGTGAGCAAACAGACAGCATAGAGACTCTGGAAGCTAACAATAATAAGATTGGGAACCGCAGCAATTGTACATGTTGCATTTGAAGCCTTACATCACTGACTTCAAAACTCCTTGCTTCCTGGTACGTTCCTGCCATATTTTCTATACGTACATGTCAGTGTGATATAGTCTGAAATAAATTTGCCTTCCAGGCAAGAGAAAAAATAGAATAAGCAGTACTGCAATTACAATTACTTGACTATAAATGGTAAATCCGTTAGTCAAGTAATGTATTACAATGGGAAAATAAACGTTGTAATTTGCATACAGGTAAACAGCTAAGACCATGTGCCCAGAGATGTAAGAGGGCATGGAAGTTAAGGATTTAAGACCTGGAATCATATTTTCTGTGCTCAATCCTAGCCTCTATTACATAACTGTTGTGTAATTTGGGACAATCTTAATCTCTTTGTGTCTTACTTTTACCATTTATAAAAGAGGAATAATAATAATCGTGCCCACCTCAAAGTGTTATTATGAGGATAAAATTAGTTAATACGTGCTAAAGCTTAGAACAGTGCCTAGATCAAAATAGTGTTCCATAAATGTGTGCTATTTAACGTCAAATACATTTTTATTACTGCAGTATTATGTGGTCTAATGCTATCTTGTTCAGAAAGAATATGTAATGTAAATTCAGCCTTTAAAATAGTTACGTACACTCCGAATTAATTTTCAGGGAGCACTGCCAATTCTATTTGGCATTCTATTTGAAGAAAAAAAAAAGAACATATTTTAGTCAGGATGGTCCTCACAGACTACTGCCTTCCATAATAAAGAGTAATAAATGGTTACACAGTGTCCAATGTCAATCCGGAAAGATTCTAAAACACTGCACTTTGGATATGCTGGACTGGATTCAGCTTTTTAGTGAATCATTTCTAAGGTTCCTACTGTCTTCAATTTCAGGATAAACATCAAAAAAAAAAACTGAAATGCAACTGAACTGTACCCAGTTAAGAATGGTTCTTTTGCTGGGAATGCATGCTAGTGCAGCCACTCTGGAAAAGAGTATGGAGGTTCCTCAAAAACTAAAAATAGTACTACCCTACAACCCAGCAATTGTACTACTAGGCATTTATCCACGGGATACAGGTGTGCTGTTTCAAAGGGACACATGCACCCCCATGTTTATAGCAGCACTATCAACAATAGCCAAAGTATGGAAACAGCCCAAATGTCCATCGATGGATGAATGGATAAAGAAGATGTGGTATATATATGTATATATATATACACACACACACATACATACAATGGAGTATTACTCAGCAATCAAAAAGAATGAAATCTTGCCATTTGCAACTACATGGATGGAACTGGAGGGTATTATGCTAAGTGAAATTAGTCAGAGAAAGATAGAAATCATATGACTTCACTCATATGAGGACTTTAAAAGACAAAACAGATGAACATAAGGGAAGGGAAAGAAAAATAATATAAAAACAGGGAGAGGGACAAAACAGAAGACACTCATAAATATGGAGAACAAACTGAGGGTTACTGGAGGGGTTGTGGGGGGAGGGATGGGCTAAATGGGTAAGGGGCACTAAGGAATCTACTCCTGAAATCATTGTTGCACTATATGCTAATTTGGATGTAAATTTTAAAAAATAAAAGTAAAAAAAAAAAAACGGTCCTTTTTCAGTCTTAGAAATAGATGGGAGCAGAGAAAAGAGAGGTAGGTTTATGCATTGTGGCAAGATGGTTTCGTTTTACATCTCCCTGTATTTCTTCCTCCAAGCAGGTAAAGAGCATGATTTTCAAGGCCTTCTGCATTTCTGTTCTTGTCAATGTCACTTCTGTCAATGTCCTCACACAGGTAATTAACCTTATCCTGATAAGCAATTTTGTCCCAAGCGCATGCTTTACTAGCCCTCTTATAGCTATTATATCCTGAACAGGAAGTGTGTCCACCTCCATGTTCCCTTCAATACCTGTCAAGGCTCTGCAAATATTATTAGGTAATAACTTCTCATTAGCATTTCCTTTGGCTTTATGATACTAAATTTAATTTTTCCATGACGCCAGCACATAAAATCAAGATATCACTTGCCAGGTCCTAAGTTCCTTATGATTCTAACAGATATAATTTCTGTTATTCTCCATGTCCCTAGCAACTCCCAGGATAAGCTGTACGTAGGGATTTTATCCCTACAAGTGTAGGGAATGGGATACCATTTCCAGGCCCAATAACAAGCCTAAGCCCTGGGAGTGTGACATTTTGTGACATTTCCTTCCAACCCCCTCATTTACCACCATAACACCAACCACCAGGGGCAGGAAACATATTTTAGGACAAAAGTGAGGACATCAGACAATGATTTAGCAAATGTGCCAAATAGAAACTTGACCTCCAAATTTGGCTTCTACAATTGTTGTTTTCTGTCCATTTCTACCAGCTGTTTTAACTACCCTGTTAATATGTGAGTTACTGGGTTCATGACATTTCCAATCTTTCCAATTTTATAGATGAGATTCAGACTATTTTAAAAATAATCCTTTCTTTTTATTCCTCTAGGGAGTAAAAGAACAAGAATAGAGTTTCAAGAAAGAGAACATAAATTTCACTTTTGGCTTCACTACTTATGCACTGCACATCCTTCGAAGAGTTATTCCATCTCTCTGAGCTTTAAGTGTCTCATCTGCAAAATTTAAATAATACTAATATCTACCTTGCTGGGCTGATATGAAAATAGAATGGATAATGCATATAGAAAATTATTTGTGGTGCTCCTAGGTGGCTCAGTCAGTTAAGTATCCAACTTCGACTCAGGCCATGATTTCACAATTCATGAGTTCAAGCCCTGTCGGGCTCTGTGCTGACAGCTTGGAGCCTGGAGCCTGCTTCAAATTCTGTGTCTCCCTCTCTCTCTGTTCCTCCCCCACTTGCACTGTCTCTCTTCCTCTCAAAAATAAACAAAGATTTAAAAATTTTTGAAAAAAAAGAAAAAGAACATTATTTGTAAATATGGAAAATGTTCCCCCTCCCACAAAAGGGAAGAATTCTGGTATTGTCCTGAACTGTCTGTGGGAACATCTGAACAGACATGAGTGATGAGCCAAGTACAGCAACTTAAAGTAGTAGGCCTTGACTGTAATGACCCAGACCTAGAAGTGGAGGAATGTAACTATGTACTTATTTCTTCCACTCTATTCACCTCAGGAGAAAAGGAACTATCTGCAAAACCTGTTAGGAAAGACAAAAGGTATTATTCAAAGTGATGCTGTAGAAAACATCCAACAGCAAGAGTAAATGATTTCTTACAAGTGTGTAGGTGTATGTAGGTGAATATAATGCCATTCGGTAAACATATAGATGGATCAGATTTTTAAAAAACCTGGGTGGCTCAGTCAGTTGAGCGTCTGACTTTGGCCCAGGTCATGATCTCGCTTGTGGCTTCAAGCCCTGCGTTGGGCTCTGTGCTGACAGCTCAGAGCCTGGAGCCTGCTTTGGATTCTGTGTCTCCCTCTCTCTCTGCCCCTCCCCTGCTCATGCTTGCTCTCTCTCTCTCTCTCTCTCTCAAAAAAACATTTAAAAAGCTTGTTTAAGAAAAAAATATGGAAATATTAATAGTTGTCATCTTTAGGTAGTGGGATTATGACAAACTTTTATTCTTTTTTATATTCCTTCCATCATTTTTCTTTCCATTAATTAGCATGTATTACTTTGGTATTAAGATAAAACATGTTGGGGCACCTGGGTGGCTCAGTCGGTTAAGCGTCCAACTTCCTTCCGCTCAGGTCATGATCTCTTGGTTTGTGAGTTTGAGCCCCGTGTTGGGCTCTTTGCTGAGCCTCTCTCTGCCCCCCTCTCTCTGCCCCTCTCCTGCTCATGCTCTGTCTCTCTCTGTCTCAATAATATATTAAAAACATTTTTTTAAGTTTTTTTTTTTTAAGATAAAACATGTTATCAGGATGCTTGGGAGATTCACTCAGTTAAGCATCCAACTCTTGATTTCTGCTCAGGTCATGAGCTGAAGGTTCCTGAGATTGAGCTCTGCACTGACAGCAAGGAGCCTGCTGGGGATTCTCTCTCTTCCTCTCTCTCTACTCCTTCTCTGCACCTGTGTGTGTTCATGTTCTCTCCTTCTCTCTCAAAATAAATACTTTTTTTAAAAATTCATCTTAAAATAGAAAGATTATAAAATCTTAACGCTGTTTTTGTGTGTATGTGTGTAACTTTAAGTCCTCAAACCCAAATGTTTTGACCCCAGCTTTGCCATCTGCATTTCTTCCCACAATCATTTTATAAACATTCATGTGTCATTCTATCTTTTCTTCTTTTCCATCTCTTCTCACTCCCTAAGCATTTACGTTCCTGGCCTTTGATTCTCTATGATCAGTAAACCACTGTGTATGATGTTGCTCCTTTTCACCTCACTACCTACTTCATCTCATGTTTCCATGAGTTTCCAAACCCACCTTTCCTCATCCCCATTCTCCACAACCTGGACATATGCACTATCCCAGTTTCAAATCCTTTAAGAACATACCCATTTCACTGCCTTATCTCCCTCTTTCTGTCTTTCTAAAAACTATTCAAGCACGGGGGAAAAAAATGGGTTTTTTTTTAAGTTTTTTTTTTTTAATGTTTACTTATTTTGAGAGAGAGAGAGAGAGAGAGAAGAGAAGAGAAGAGTGCATGAGCAGGGGAGAGGCAGAGAGAGAGTCTCAAGCATGTGGAACTTGAACCCACAAACCGTGAGATCATGACCTAAGCAGAAATGAAGCCAACATTTAACCAACTGGCCACCCAGGCACCCCTCAAGTTTTAGCTTAAATTCCAGTTAGTTAATATACAGTGTAACTTTAGTTTCAGGTGCAGGATTTAGTGATTCATCTACAACATACGATTTAGTGATTCACACACAAAACCTGGTGCTTATCACAAATGCTCTCACTAATATCCATCACCTATTTAACCCATCCTCCTGCCCAACTCCCCTCTGGTAACCATCAATTTGTTCCCCATTGTTAAGAGTCTGTTTCTTGGCTTGCCTCCTTTTTTTTTCCTCTACGTAGTCATTTGTTTTGTTTCTTAAATTCCACATAATAGCAAAATCATATGGTATTTGTCTTTCTCTGGCTGACTTACTTCACTTAGCATAATACTCTACAGCTCCATCTATGTCATTGCAAATGGCAAAATTTCATTCCACCAAAAAATTACTAGAACCGATACATGAATTCACTGAAGTTGCACGATACACAGTCAATGTATAGGAATCTGTTGAATTTCTATACACCAATAAGGAAGCAAGCAGAAAGGGAAATCAAGGAATCCATCCCATTTACAATTGCACCAAAACCCACCAAAAATATACCTAGGAATAAACCTGACCAAAAAGGTAAAAGATTGGTACTGTGAAAACTATAAAACACTGATTGAAAGAGACTGAAGATGACACAGAGAAATGGGAAAACATTCTTGCTTATGGATTGGAACAACAAATATTGTAAAAAAAAAAAAAAAAGTCTATATTACCCAAAGCAATCTACACATTTAAGGCAATCCCTATCAAAATACCACCAGCATTTTTCACACAACTAGAACATATAATCCTAAAATTTGTATGGAACCACAAAAGACTACAAATAGCCAAAGCAATCTTGAAAAAGAAAAGCAAAACTGGAGGCATCAAAACCCCGGATTTCAAGTTACATTACAAAGCTATAGTGATCAAGACAGTATGGTACTGGCACAAAAACAGACATATAATATGATCAATGGAACAGAAAATTCAAAAATGAACCCAGAACTATATAAGCAATTAATCTTCAACAAAGCAGGAAAAAAATGTTTTTAGAAGACATGAAGACAGCCAATGGACACATGAAAAGATGTTCAACATCGTTCATTATTAGGGAAATGCAAGTCAAAACCATTATGAGATATCACCTTATACCTGATAGAATGGCTATAACCAAAAAGGCCAGAAAAAACAAGAGTTGATAGGGATGTGGAGAAAAAGGATCCCTCATGAACTGCTGAGGGAATGTAAATTGGTATAGCCACTGTGGAAAACAGTATGGAGGCTCCTCAAAAACTTAAAAATAGAATTACCACATGCTTAAGTAATTCTCCTACTGGGTATTTACCCAAAGAAAACAAAAACACTAATCAGAAAAGTTACATGCACTTCTATATTTACTACTGCATCATTTGCAATAGCCAAGATGTGGAAGCAATCCAAGTGTCTCTCCATGGATGAATGGATAAAGAAGATGTGGCATGTGTATACACACACACACACACACACACACACACACACACACACACACTGGAATTTTACTTAATCGTTAAAAAAAAAAAAAAAAGAGAGAGGATCTTGCTATTTACAACAACATAGATGGACCCAGAAGGTATGACGCTAAGTGAAGTAAGTCCATCAGAGAAAGACAAATGCCACGTGATTTCCACTCACATGTGAAATCTAAGAAACAAATGATCAAACGAACAAAAAAAGAGACAAACAAACAAACAAAAAAAATACAGGGAACTCTCAAATACAGGGAACAAAGTGGTGGTGGCCAGAGGAGAGTGGGAGAGGTGAAATAGATAAAGAAGGTCCAGAGAGCACACTTATCTTAATGAGCACTGAGTTTTGTATAGAATGGTTGTGTTGCAGTGAGTCCTGAGAGAGAGTCGGGACACAGAGGCTTTTCTTTCCAAGAGGCAGCTCTTCTCACCAGCACAAGCTCAGCAGGCTAATACCCAAAAGGCTGAGCCCAGAGCACAGAAGGGGGTTGCCTTTTGTACAACTTTTGCTCCTTTGTCTCCATATATGGTAACAAACAGTCTGAATGGGCAGTCTATGTTACAGAGCCTTGAGGAATGTCACACACATGCATGTAGCCAGGTTGCCCTCCCTTGTCTTGAGGCTTCCACCATATTCCTGAGGTGTGGGGGGGGGGGGGGGGGGCCTCTACCACAGTTGAATCATCATATTACACATCTGAAACTAATACAATACTTTGTGTCATACTTCAATGAAAAAATTGTCATTTTTAAATCGGTTTTTTTGACATATTTGTAACCTGTGGATTCTTATCTCCTCCCATTCCAGTGACCTGACCACCCACTGAAAGTTTTCCAACTGTGTTCATCCACCTACTCATTTCCTTCTAACAGTACATGAAATGTATTTGACTCCTTGCTTTGCTTTTTTCTATGCCCTTTGTATTATCTGGGTTTAATGTCTCAAACCAAGACTTCTACACAGTCTCAAAATTTATGTCCCTGGTCAGTTTTTTTCTACAAACACGAAAATAACGTAACACAAACTTAATTTCACCACAAAATTTCTCTTCCACAAGGATTTGCATTTTGTTGCTATTGCCATCTTAAATACTCCCTCTACTACCTTTCAGCCCTGGCACCATCTCACCTCACACTGCGGGGCTCTGAAGAACATATTTCATGTTTCTGCAGTTAGGTTTTTTTGTGCTTGCTAAGCAAATTTGACTGCAGTTTACCTGGGCTAAAAGACAAAGCTTAATCACAGTTGAACTGATCCTGGAACTCTGAAAGATTTACCTTCTAGGAGTGAAGTGTTTACATTTCAAGGGGGAATAAAACCCTAAACAAACCCTGGGTTGAAATGTCAGAGATAATGGTCTTTTCTTGCCACTAGAGACATATATTTACATTCCAAACAATAAAAACTCAGGATCCTCCTTAAGAAGAATTTGTTTCTAGTAGGGAGCAATGATTTCTCTTCATCTCCCAAGAGGGTATGGCCAATAGCTGTTCCCTCTCTTTAGAAGCCCCAGATTCTTAATTTTAGGCTTCCTCACGTAACGTGCAGTTCCCAGTGTGTAGGATGACATCTGGCCCTCATCCCACTAACCTCAAAAAAGGGAAATTTAGGCATAGAAAACAGGCCCAGTTAAGTAATAAGTAATTATTCTGCCCCAGAAATATCATATCCAATCTTAGGGCAATAGAGGTAAATATGGATATTGAACAGTTATCACATACTAAGTCCATCTAAGTAAACTCATTCCTCTGTTCCTCCCCGGCCGCCTCTCTAGTCCTTTAAAATGTTTCTTAGGGGCACCTGGGTGGCTCGGTTGTGCATCCAACTTTGGCTCAGGTCATGATCTCACAGTCCGTGAGTTTGAGCCCCACGTCAGGCTCTGTGCTGAAAGCTCAGAGCCTGGAGCCTGCTTCGGATTCTGTGTCTCCCCTCTCTCTCTGCTCCTTCCCTGCTCATGCTCTGTCTCTCTCTCTGTCTCAAAAATAAAAACATTTAAAAAAATTTTTAATGTTTCTTAAAAGGCCGTACTATATAGGAGATACATGTATATATATATACATGTTCCTACATCCTGTGTCATCACTAATGCTTAATCTCCATGTGAATGTCTTCCTTCCTCTTTTAAATCAACTCCAATTCCTCTTTGCCATTAAAAATTTGAGAAGTCTACCCTGAGTAAAATCCTTCATGTTGCTCAGTTTATTAGACCATATATTTCAAGAGTCTTATACTAGACTGGTAATTACACAATATACAATGTCAAGTTAAGTCAATTTCAAGGCAGACATCCTTAACCCTGTTTTAAATATAAGGAACCAGAATCTCAGAAAGATGAGGAAAATTGCCCACAGTCAGAGTTAGTAAGGGAAAGGACCATGACTCAGATCCTTGGGTGCTTAATATAGGGCTTGGCCATGTGAGTTTCTTTGACCAATAAAATGTCATGAGAGGTGTCACAAGCCACCTCTCAGCAGAAGTGTGAAGGCACTTTGCATGCTTCCTTCTGCCACAAGTCCAGAATTTCCCTGATGGGGCTTTTTCATCAACCCTCAAACTTAGAGAAAAAGATGTAGATATAATGTGCAGTCGAAAAAACATGATATGCAGGTACCAAACATAAGAAATAAATCTTTGCTAAAGCCACTGAAATTTCCACATCCTTTGTTACTATAATTTATTTTAGTCTAAGCTAACCAGACACAGAAATGGTTACAAAGAATAAAATGCAGCCAGAACAATACCCTAAAATATGTAGTGCCAGATACTGGGCTACTAGAAAGGAAAATTATTTTTGGAGAAAGAAAACAATCTGTGTCACACAGGAGCAAATATCTGGTGGAACTGTCCCCTCCACGAAGCTGAAGGGCAGATAACATACCTGATCATCTTGTGACTTCAAACAAAGAATAGGGAAAAAGAATATTGCTAGCATGAACTGGTTGCTATTGGCTGCTTGTGGCAAGGTGCTACAAGAAGATGAACAGAGGGAAAAAAATGGCCAATTTGCAAGAGAATTGAGAGGTATGGGGAGCCAAAAGAGAGTAGAAATTTCAGGCCTTGAAGAAGTACAAGATGCAAGTTGTCTTTATTTCTAACTGGTAAATAATAAATCTGAAAATAAAGGCTGATTAAAACTCAGTTTCATTTTAAAGACCAAATTAGAGTCTTTTTGTAAAAACGGAAAAAATAGCTATGTATTAATTAAGACGGTAAACAGCGAATTTCTTCTGTTTTACAAAATGGTTCAAGAAAAAAAGACTAAAGGTATGGCTCTCCTATGAACATCCAACAACTACAAGGTGCCTGTTATAGGCAGAATGTTTCCCAAATATGTCCATGTCCCTTCTAATCCCCAGTGAAAATATATATTACCTTACCGAGCAATATGATTAAACTAAGGATTTTAAAATGAGATTTTTCTGAACTATCTGAATGGGACTGATGTAATCACAAAGGTCTTTGTAAGTAAACGAAGACAGGAGATGTATCAGAGAAGGAAATGTGATGAGGGAAGCAGAGAGATACAAATGTAATCCTTGAATATGAAAGGGGCCATGAGCCAAAGAATGCAAGGAGCCTCTAGAAGCTGGAAAATGCAAGAAAACAGATTTTCCCCTAGAACCTCCAGGGAAAAAAACACAATCCTGCCAATACCTTGATATCAGCCCAGTGATAACCATTTTGGACTTTTGACCTCTAGACCTGTACAATGACAAACTGGTATTAAGACTATTATTGGGGGGCTCAGTCAGTTGAGCATGACTCTTGATCTCGGCTCAGATCATGATCCCAGGGTCGGGGGATGGAGCCCCACGTCTCAAGAGTTTAAGATTCTCTCTCTCTCTCTCTCTCTCTCTCTCTCTCTCTCTCTCTCTCAGGGTGCCTAGGTGGCTCAGTTGGTTAAGGGTCAGACTTCAGCTCCAGGCATGATCTCACCAGCTCTTGAGTTCAAGCCCCACATGGAGGAGTACATAGCCTGCTTGAGATTCTCTCTCTTTCCCTCCCTCTCTCTGCTCTTCCTGCACTGGCACATATGTGTACTCTCTGTCTTTAAAAAAAAAAAAAAAAAAAAAGACTATTAACTATTGTTAAGGATTTTTTTTTAACATTTTTATTTTTTTTAAGTTAGCGCAGAGCACCCCAACAAGGCAGCCTCGAACTCATGAACGGATGAGATCATGACCTGAGCGAAATCAAGAGTCAGACACTTAACTGACTGAGTCACTCGGGTGGGTGCCCCAAGGATATTTTTTAACCCTAAGTTTTGTAGTAATTCATTATAGTAGCAATAGAAAACTAATACTGTAGCCATAACTAAGTTGAGAAAGACAGGCATGTCTCAAAAGGAGCTGTTGGTATAGCTGTTGATCAACACTGATTTTATCAACAAATTAATAAAAAGCTGATTCAGTTCTTTTTTTTTTTAATGTCTATTTATTTTTGAGAAAGAGAGAGACAGAGCATGAGCAGGAGAGGGGCAGAGAAAGTGGGAGATACAGAATCTGAAGCAGAGTCCAGCCTCCACACTGTCAGCACAGAACCCAACACGAGGCTCAAACTCACGAACCACGAGATCATGACTTAAGCCAAAATCAGATGATTAACTGACTGAGCCACCCAGGGGCCCCAAAGCTGATTCAGTTCTTAAGAGAACTGCAACATCAAAAGAGTCATGAATCTAGATGAAGAGAGACTGTGACTATTTGATAACTGAGATGTTCCTTTGAGTTCAGTGAGGAGAAAGCCGACTAAGAAAGCTGCTCAGTCCTCAAGCATAGCATACTCTCCAATTACTTTGCTAGCATGACAGAAGAACATAAATGAAAATGGAGGGGCCTCCAAGAGAATGGAGTCAAGTGTCCCAAGAGTCATGTAGAGCAATGGACAGGGGCATGAGCGAGAACTATTCCCAACTTCGCGTTAGGGGTCCCCATCATGCATCCCAACATGATTTCAGAATTGTTATGGTCAGTGACTTCTTGTGCCTTCCACTCTTTTCTTTTTCAGATGGAGCTATTTGTCATATGCAGTCCCTATTCTTCTACCGACTATGTAGGAGAATATGGGGGGCGAAGGAGTGACTTGTTTTTGTGTGTTTCTTTCTTTTCTAATAAGTCTCCCGCTCAAGAAAGACCATACCAGCAGCTGATGTGGAAACTGTCATATAATCCCAGACTTTGAGCCTAATAGGACGGAACTTTTAGATTGTCTCTATTAGAGAAGAACTCTATCATTTCATGTATTTTAGGTGCAGAAGGGAGATGAGTGAACTTTTGTGACCATGTAGTAGGCTAAGACAGAGTTTATTACAGTTTCCAAATATTTTATGCCCCTCCCTGTGGAACAGTTGTACTGCCTTGCCTTGTTGATGTCAGGCATGCTTACGTGACTTGCTTAGACAGTAAAATATGAGTCCAAGTAAAATATGCCACTTCGGAGGAGAAGCTTTAAGAGACACTGTAAATCTAGCGAGTCTCTTCTTTCTCTCTGCCACAAGCCCTGCAACGCTGCACAGAGGGGCTGCTTTGTCAGCTTAGTAGAGACACTGTGAAACTGAGCTGTAGATGATGAATGACCCACGATTAAGATGTAACACAAGCAAGCAATGAAGCTTTGTGGTTGTGTAAACTACTCTAATTGTGACTGTGGGGTTGGATGTTACTTCAGGTACAATATCCTAAGCTTATGCAGTAGAGGTCAAAGAAAAATGACTGGTGACCACTGTCCCTACTAGAATGACCCAACGCTATTAGATATGTTTGATTACTTCAGTTTAATAAAAGGCTCTGACCAAAGGACAATGTAAAAATTACTCCATGTTCATGTGTGGTTTAGAATGTTTGTGATGGGTGCTAAATTTTGTATTTAAGAACAGCTGCAAGAAACTTCCACATAGTACTAGATGAGCCCAGAGAGAAAGCAATCATTCACTTGGGCAAAAAATTTTTTAATAACAAAAGATGAGATATAATCTGTGCTCCAATCTGGTGAAATGTTAGAGTCACAATTCTTCCATAACAAATGGTAGATGTCCAATATGACACAGAGAAGAAAATAAATGAGGCTTTGACATCACAATCATGTATTTAATGATCATATTGTGTAAAAGGCTAATATCCATGAATCAACATGACTTATTTGCGATAGCGCCATCACATATTTCTAAAGCACAACCACAAAGCTAATCCTTACAACTCATTCACACAGCAGAAGTCTGGACTTGTAATAATCAAGCTCCATACACATACATGTCAAAACCACGGTGGTAAGTATCTGGCTCAGAGAAGGCAGCGCTATGGATTATATCACAAGGAATGCTTGCTCCCTCACTGAAACACCTGAGTAAAAGTAAAATTATGACAACATGAACATCAAGTGTGTTCTTAAAAACAAAAAAATTTCCTGAAGTCCCCATAAAGACAATCATGGAAGCCAGGAAGGCAGTCCCATCCTCTCATTGATGTTGAGGGGGAAGGGGCTGATAAGGGTCTGAGATTGCTGCTGCTGCTGCTGCTGCTGCTGCAGATGTGGCTGGTGCTGCCACTGCTGTTCCTAGTGTTCCTGTTTTAGGTCCAGATCTTACTCCTCTACCCACTGTTTCACTGAGCTGCTGCCCATTGTCTACAGGCTTTGTGCTGTGTTTAAACAAAGGCTATGCTTTGAAGAGACTGAATAAGAAGCAAAGTAACAATGACTTTTGGACTTTGGATTGTATGCTCCTCAAACTCAACAACATGCCTTGAGCACTGTGCACAGAGGCTCGAAGGCATGCCTTTGAAAATGCAAAATGATTTCAATATTGCTCCTATAACTCACCTGAGGAGGTGGTAAGTGTTGAAGCTTGCCTCCAGATGCTCACCTACAGAGAAGAAACTGACAATGAGTAATACAAAAGCTGCCAAGAATAGGAAGCACAAAAGAGAGTGGCTTTTATTAATGATGTATAAACTTAATTAGACCTTCCCTTCCAACTAAATATTAGTAAGAATACTATGCTCAACCTATAATATGCAACAAGATTCCCAAATACTATACTATTACACATTTTTAATACTATGATATGTTGCATAGATAGAAAATATTTTATGGCACTGTGACATGAAAAATACCAATTATTTTAGCTGGTAAAATAGGAGTCACAAACTTAACTGTAGGAATAAGATAATAACTTAAATAAATAACTTAAATACTCTGTGAATAGCAATAATCTGTGGGCCCAATGAAACATACCTGCTGGACAGACTGATCCAAAGACCCACATTTCCAGCCTGGGCTAGTCTATTTGATCCCCTCCACTCTATAGCCCTCTCTGAGATACCAAAGGAAAACACCAATGAAAGGGAGTTGTTTTAACCTGAAACTATAAAGGAAAAATATGTATTTGTCATCAAGTACCAAGACTATAGTAAGATTCCTCTTTTACAAATAAATGTATATAATGGGTTAATCTTTTGAAGATATTCTTAAATTTCAACTAGAAACTGAATATTATTTTACAGAACTATTTTGCGGGAAGCATAATGTGATGGGAAGTACACATAACTGGGATTTAAGAGACCCAGATTCTAGGCCTTGGCTCCACTATGTCGCTTTCCAGAGGAAACAGGTGGGGTTTGACTCTGAAAGATAAAATGAAAGACAAAAGTGGCTAATTTTCTTCTTCTTCTTTTCCTTTTTTTAAATTTCAGAGAGAGAGAGGGAAAGCCCAAGAGCAGAGGAGAGCAGCAGTGTGGGAGGGAGAGAGAGAATCCTAAGCAGGCTCCACACTCAGCGTGAAGCTGAACACAGGGCTTGATCCCACGACCCTGGGATCATGACCTGAGCCGAAATCGAGAGTCGGACACTCAACCAACTGAGTAACCCAGGCGCCCCATGACTAATTTTCTTTAATTAGAGGGTTTTTTCCTTTGTTTATTGGGTAATTGTTCATTGAACGGTTACTGCAGTGAGTGAACTTCCATGGGTTGGGGTGGATCAGGGCAGAGGATTCAGGACAATGGACCGATCCAGAGTTAATAGTTTCCTAGGGTCCTATCAAACTCATGAGGAAATTATAAAACTCAGTGTGATTGGGATATAGTTGAGTAAATGGTGAAAATACCTTAGAAAACAAGATTGGCGGTGGCTCTCTTCAAATCTTTGAATGGCTTACAGGAGATGAAGATTTTAAACCTACTTATGTAGTGCCCAGGGACAGATTTCATAGGAAGGTGGGGTATTCAAAAGGGGACTTGAGTAGTCGGCCTCAACTCCATTCATTTCCCACCGTGGGCAGTGTACGTCATCATTCACAGGTTCCGAATCTGCGAGTTCACCTACTTGCTAAAATTTATTTGTAGCCCCAAAATCAATGCTCGCACTGATTCCACAGTCATGGTCACTCATTGGCATGTTCACGCAGAGAGCTGTGAAAAACTGAAGTCATCTGCCGCACACGTTCCCAGCTGAAATGGAACAAGGAACCTACGGCCTTTTTGTTTCAGCTCTTTTACTGTAAACAAGTATTCTTTTCTCAGTCTATTTCATGCCACATATTTCATATTTTCATGCTTTATGATGGTGATTTTGCTGTTAAAATGGCTCCCCAAACACAGTACCGAAGTGCTCTCTAGTGTTCCTAAGCACAAGAAGGCTGTGATGTGTCCCATGGAGAAAATACACATATTAAATAACCCTCCTGGGTTATAGTGCTTTTGGCTATGAGTTAAATGTTAATGAATCAACAATACATATTAAATAAGGTATCTTTAAACAGAAACACACAAGCAGAGCCTGGGTGGCTCAGTTGGTTGAGCATCCAACTCTTGATTTTGGCTCAGGTCATGATCTCATGGTTCATGAGTTCGACCCCCGCATCTGGCACAGAGCCTGCTTTGGATTCTCTCTCTCCCTCTCTCTCTTCCCCTCCTCCGGCTCATGCTCTCTCCCTATCTCAAAATAAATAAATAAGTTTAAAAAATTATTAAACAGAAACATACATAAAAGAAAACTATGCAATGACCATTTAACAAAAATGTGACCAGAGGCTGGAAGGAACCTGTCCCTGTATTTCCCTTAGGGGCACTGATTCAGTGTTCAGGGTGACTTTATAAAACATAACTACCACAAATAACAAGAAGTGTTAAATGGCAATTTTATTATCTCTTAAGAATAATGTCATAGAAAGGTTTCATATATCAGATCAAAGAACAGCAAAGAAGCCACACAGTGACCTTTCCAACCTCAAATTCTAATACTTAGTGAAAAATTGATTCAAGCCTCAGATGGGCAGTTAGATTAAATAATTTTCCCCTTTGAGCTCCCCCAAATTCCCTAATTCACCAACTGGTCAGAGGGCTGATTCAGTCTCAGATTCCACTTTTACATAATATGAGTGTTGGAAAAAATAATACCTTGGATTTCTTCCTAGCTCCAAAGTTTCATTATTGAAGAAAAAGATTTTCTTAACATTCTTCTGGAAAAATACACATTTTGTCATTAAGTACCTTGACCATAAAGATTTCTCTTTTAAACATCAAATTCTATTCCATATTTTTCTTACTTTCTACTCAGTATTTCATCTGTACAAATTTTCCTCTATAGAAACTTGCATTTCCTATTTATGATCTTCTTTTTTAAGTTGGTTACTATCTTTAATTCACTGGTATAGGAAAAGACTCTCAAAGTTTTCCTACATATCAAACATTCCATACTTCTAAGGAAGGACCCAAATCTCTTTGCCTTCCCCAGGCTACCTTTGCTCATTCTAAAGAACTAGATTCAGAATGTTGTAATGGATAATGTGCCATGGACCTTGATCTTAAACCAAACAGGTAATAAGCTTACAAAAAACCTACAGAGCATCTCTACCGAAGTGAAAACAGCCTTGGAGTAACAAATCTTATTTTCCTATAAACCTATCTTTAGGACAAGCACCTTAACCTCTTGAGTGGTTCCCTCGAAAAAACTAAGAACACATCTACGACAATTGTGACCACTTTTAAAGCAATTCATAGCTAGGTTGGCAGCAGTAAACCATGAATCTGCCTGAACTGGGTAAGAACACAGTCCATTAAGTGATAACATCTGGACAGCAGCCAGGTTATCCATTTTCCTTATTCCCAAGGGGGTTAAAACACAGATCTGAAATTGTGTAATTATCTGCATAATTTAATATTATACATCTCATACAAAGAAGAAATGGGCTTGTAGGTGTGAGTGCCTTTGAAGAAGACAAAGCAATACACAATGAAGAAAGATGCAAAACAGGAAAGGGAGAAAAAAATACAACAGAGAGGGAATACTGTATCATAATTAATAGGATAGAAGAATCAATACAATAATTTAAATAAAGCAACTCAAATTGGTGCAGCCATGTTTGTCTTCCCCATTAAGCTCTGTATATCTTGGTGATAATGATACCATTAAGTACCTCTGAGTATCTTAATGATAACTACATCATTTGAGATAGTAGGATTTAATCATATGTGGATTCATAAACATGGTGCCTAGATTGTAGAAGCCTGTTAATAAATGTTGAGTTTAACTGAATTGAAGGCTTTTATTATTTTGGTTACTCATATCACTACTTTTCAAAAAATTATGACACTCTCAAAGGAAGCATCAGGGTCTCTTAGATTAGAGCACGTGAGTGGCCTATTGTCAATCCAGAATGCCTTACCAGCCTGGGGTGAATGGAAGGGTGAAAAATACTAGTGAAAATGTAAACAGAAATATACCACCCTTTCTTCCCTAAAATAAGATTTCTTGATTTATCCTTAAATGTGCCAAAATATATTTGCCTTCACCTAGAAGCTTCAACAGATTGCTGAGAGAACATCAGTAAGTTTAATATCTTATTAAGCTAGTATAAAATCTAAGATTGACAGTTATAATTATTTTATTTTGTCATGAAATTATGATAGGAAACCTTTATATTGTGATCACGGACACCAGTAAAGTCCCCTACCTCATCTAAAACTAAGTTGTTTTATATCATGAACAAATTGTAAGGAAAGACTTTATCATCAAATTAATCTATTAATCTTATAAACAAAACTGAAAAGAGGATGATTACGTTGCTGTTCACATCACAGATTCACTTCATTATATTCAACAACAACTACTTATCCAATAGCTACTGTATACTTGGTGAGAGATTAGAAAGACTGGTAAATCATAATTCCTCCCCTCAGAGAGATTACAATCTTTTTGAAAATCTAAACAATTAAGTAGTGTGGATAATATAGTCTCATAAATACTGTACCAGAAGTAAGCATGGCATGTTGGGATGGGGAGGGATGGGTGCAAACATAGGGGAAACATAACCTAGCTTGGAGCAGTTAAAAAAGTAATGACCAGAAATGTTTTCTGTAGACTGCTGAGCCAAATATATTAAGACTATTGTATTTCAATTCTGCAAATTTGAAAATGTCTCACATGAAAGAGGTTGTTTATACACACACACATATACACATACACACACAAACATGCACATGCACACACTAGGCATCATAGCAAAGTTATCTTGTAAGACATTCTTTCAGTGCCCCTTGGCTAAACCAAATGTGACCTTTAATGATCCAGGTAAAGGTCTTATCCAGAGAGAATATTTCAAAAATCAACGTCCACTCTGTAAAATATAATTGATCTTCAATCTAGATTGACAGCAAACTCACACTTGCTGGGAAAGCTGATGATACCACTCCTATCAACACCGCTGGCCTTTTCTACTATAAAAAGTGCACCAGTGTACTATTTGCAAGGTCAAGAAAGTAATTTGCAGACTACACAAAAGAAGCATCACTTATAGAGGGAAGGAACAAAAACACCAGTAAAATAATTCCAGAAACTGTCATAGCAGCTTGCATCACCTGATATCGCGTAATCTTGAAAGTGATAATATTTAGATGATCCAGAGAAAGATGCCTCCAATTAATCTATTTACAGGTATCAATGGCCACAGTGCACAAGGTTTTCTATTATCATCCTTTATCCATAATTGGTAATAATATTATGCAAAGAGTTTTTATCCAAGACTATTTAGGCCAAAATGTATTATTCACATTTACAATGACAACACTGTTGATGTTACTGGGATTTATTATGAATATCTCTACTAGACCCTATATGACAGTAATATGACTGCTGTAAAAAAAATGGATTAAGGTCACAGAAATCAATTTCCAGTGCATAGGTGATTCTCAAATTTTGACATAAATCAAATTATTGAAAGACTAATCTAAACAAAGATTGCTCGCCTCTATCTCCAGATTTTCTGATTCAGTAGATCTAGGGTGAGATCCAAGGATCTGCACTTCCAAATTCCCAGGTGAGGTTAATTCTGCTAGTCTGGAGACTAGACTTGAAAATAAGCTACTCTAAAATAATACAACAATTGGGGCTCCTGGGTGGCTCAGTCTTAAGCATCTTACTTCGGTTCAGGTTATGATCTCTTGGTTTGTGGGTTTGACCCCATGTTGGGCTCTGTGTTGACAGCTCAGAGCCTGGAGCCTGTTTCAGATTCTGTGTTTCCCACTCTCTTTGCCCCTCCCCTGCTCACACTCTATCCCTCTCTCTCAAAATTAAATAATAAAACATTAAACATAAATTAAATAGAATAAAATAACACAACTACTTAAAATTGCTAACAAATTTACAAATGTAGTCTCCAGAGCACATAACTGGCCAAACAGTAAAAGTAAATTAATAAGCTTATTAGGACATCATGAAAAATATTATAATACAGGCATTCCTAGGGCTCCTTAGAAAGACAGAGAAAAGTCATTTATATCACAGTGGGAAGAGTGTCAGAAAACATTCCTAAAGGAAGATGCTGTTGGGGTCATTTTGAAAGAAAGAATTACTGGGGCACCTGGGTGTCTCAGACTTTAAGCATCTGGCTTTGGCTCAGGTCATGGTCTCATGGTTTGTGATGTGAGCTCAAGCACTGCAACAGGTGAGTCCTGCTTCTCTCTCTCTCTGCCCCTTGCTCACTTGCACTCTCTCTCTCTCTCAAAAAGAGGAAGGAAGGAAGGAAGGAAGGAAGGAAGGATGGATTACTATGTAGGAGAGGAAGAATATTTTAGGTACAGAAAGTAATATATGAGAAGAGTCAGAGACCTCTGGGTTTGAACTTACTTGCATTTATTCTAAGTGTATCCATCATCAAGTTTTGTTATCCCTCAGTAAAAATGAGTCTAAAAATAGCACTTTTACTATGTGGATCTGTTTTGTGATTACATGAGATAATATACATAAATGCAAAACTTGATGCCAGGTTCTGAGTATGTGCTCACTAAATGCTGGCTACTGATTGATTAAGATGAAGTGGTAATTGTTGGGTGTTTTGTTTTGTTTTGTTTTGTTTTGTTTTGTTTTGTTTTCTACAAAGCAATAACATATTGCAACCCATGCCAGATGCTATATGTAGATCCTATGACTCATGTGCAAGGCAGTAAACGTTGAAGATAGAGAGTTATAGAATCTATTTTATGTGGAGCTTCCTGTGTGCTTAAGCCAAGTAGTTTGCAAGTGATCACAGAAGTTGTAAAAGTCCATTGAAGGGTTTTAAGCTGGGAAGCTGCAAGATCAGGTATGCATTTTAGAAGGTTCATTTCTGCAGATATATGACAGGTGAATTCATGGAATTTAGGCCATAAGCAGGAAGATCAGTTGGGGAGCCACTGAATAATCCAACCTAAACTCAGGCAACAACAAAGATGAACTTGAAGAATAAAAAGTGGATTCAAGGGATACTTGCAATATACAGGAGAGTAAAGATGGCAGTTGGGTAAGATAGAATCATCAAAGACTACTTGCAAGTTTCTCTTAAAATTTAAAAAAGAAACACAAAGAAAACTCAAGGTTTTGATCAAAAATACACTTAAATCTATTTATATGTACATAGTGGGTTACACCAATTCTGCCAATTATCAAAGACACAACAGGAATGCAGAAGGCTAAGAAAAATGAACAAACAGATGTCATTATAAGTTCAGGAACTGCATAGAAATATCAACATTTCTTGTCTTAGAAATAAATCTTTGTAATTATATCTCAAATTCTAGCAACAAAATGAAGTGTTTCACATATCACTGTCAATGAACACTGAGTAACTGTACTTAAAAAAAAAAAAAAAAAGCACAAAAGAAAGTAATGTCAGACTTGACCTATCCTCGCACCCATCTTCTTCCTCTTGCCCCCACCAGCCCCAACCCTCGCCATCACAATGGATATCCCTGACATATGGATTTCTGTGTTCAACCATTTTGGCCTATCCCTATTTACAAGGATCATTGAATACTGCAAAAACTCTAGATGGCTTTCTCTTGCAAGGCTTCTTAATCTTTTTTAGGTCTGGGGCATTTTTGATGAGATGATAAAACTTACAGCTAAACTCTCTCCCCAAAGAGGGACTGGGTACAAAATCTGCATTCACAGCTAAAGGTGTATAATCCCCATATGTGGAATTACTACTACAGGGAATAGAACATACACACATTACAAAGTGGACACAAGGCCACAGGATAAAACAATACAAAAACAGAAAGACTTTTGTTATGTAGCTAAATCAAAATCCTCTAGGGCAAAGTTATGTAAGGTCCTAACAATGGATATAAGGGAACCAACTTAGAAAATAAACATCCCAAATGTGTTTTTTAACAACAAAATAAATTGTACACTGATATCAGGCAAGAGACCAAGGAAACACCTTGTAATAACACCGAGGGCAAAATTAAATAACATGAATCGTAGATAACAGAAATTAGCCTGTGAAGTTTTAATTCTTCCCGTTTTTAGAAAAGATGCTCCAAATAAAAGCCATAATTAAAACCTTCATAAAGATTACATTCTAAAGACTTTAATCATTAAGGACTCATTCCAAAGTATGTCTAGGGTAGAAAGAATATTTTAGAAAAGAAATTATCATTAGAAGTGATTCCTTTAGAATAAAATAGATTTACATTTGCTTCATATAACTAGAACCATTTCTATCCAAGTCAAGTACCACTGGAAAGAACCGAGATAAGAGCTGAGGAAAATTTTCATTAATATTTATTTAACTGTGAAACCCCATCAATCTCTTTCCCATCCCCCTCCTAGAACACCTTCCAGAAGATGACCCAAAAGCCGCTTCATCAATATATCCACTTCTCTCCATCATCCTCAGCACTACCATAGGCCTCTACCTAATTTTTTTTTTTAAATATACATTCTCTTCAATAGATCACCACTCTTTTTGAGAGGTTCTATTGGTATAATAAACGTTAGACAGGAATGAATGAGGTAGGTCGTACATATTTCCCTCCACTCCTGTCACTTTATTCTTTACAACATACACATAAGTTTTTAAGTGCATATCAGATTGTAGTTGAAGAATTGGAAATAGATGTAGGAAATACTAAAAGAGAAAAAGTTAAATTCTCTAGCAAACATTACTTTTCTTGTAGTCAAAGGGAACAGCATTTAGGAAGTAAAAATCTTTATAAAACATTCACCCCTCGTGAATATTCCCAGTTTCTAAATGTGCTCCCCTATCTTCAATGCTATCCCCATAAATACTCTACCAATTCCATACAGAACAGTCTTTCCATCTTTTAATCTCTGTCCTCTTTGAGGAAACTTCCCCACAAAATACAGTTATTGATTTCACTGCAACATTTCATCTCCCACGTCCACAAAGAACTGTTATGGGGTCAGCAAAAGAAGAGCCAAGGTGGCTTTGGCGACCAGGTTCTACAGAGCAGTCAGAACGTGAATGTCAGTCCAGCCCACCTGACATCTCTTCACCAGTGTGGTCTCAGGTAAGTGTACTTGTTTTTCCAGTTGTTAAAAGCAGGTAACGTATTAATCTTCATACCTAGCAAAAACCACCCACATGCACACGCACGCGCGTGCGTACACACACACACACACACACACACACACACAAACACACACCAATCCCCAAAGTAAAAATGATTATTCCTCAGAGACAGTACAATCCAGATCCGTAAGGAAAAAGAGAAGTATGTTTTTAATTGTCTGATGATTTATATGGCTGCCAGTCTCGTTGTAGTTTTTATTTTATTCTATTTCATTTCATTTCATTTCATTTCATTTCATTTCATTTCATTATGCAGGACAGTGTATGTTCCTTTATTTATACCCCTACTTTCAAACTGTGCCCTCTCTGGCTTGATGAGGATAAAAACAAGGCTATTTTCTTGATTCACAAATGTTTAATATTCTGAAATAATCATTTTAGTCACTTTCAAAGGCCTGATTTAAAATCATGAACAAGGCATCTTTCTTGGTCCCGTTCTCAATTCACGTAGTCTATGTAGGGAGTCACAGTGTCTATGTAGGTTTCATTACACTAACATTTTTTTTTAATTTTATCTAGCCATTATATTTAGATACAATGTCATTTCTTGGGATCAGTAACACAATAAACTTAATCTCCCTAGGATGGGCACATTATTTCGGTGTTTCTATATTCATTAGACCCTCCCCAGTTAATGTAAATGTACACATTTTCCAACATTCTCACCTTCTCTGAAGTACTTCATTCTCTCATTAATTGTATTTTCTTTCTGTCATGTGTTTGGAGAATTTGTCATCATCTCCTCTCCCCTCTTCCTCCAACTTTGGAAATCACTTCTGCAAACATTAATTTAAATAAAATGATTGCCAGAATTCTTCTTATGTTCACTAGTCTGTATAGATTAGTGAAATCATATTGGGTTGTGGCCAGGAAGGCAAAAGACAATTCACTTTTTCCAATCTTTTAATTAAAGAAAAGTATATAATTGAGGCTAGCAGGTTAATTATTTGCATGGATAAATGGTAAGAAATAAAAAAACACACTCACTTACTGGTTACTAGAAATTACTATCATAATTCAAATGGCAATAAGGGTAAGACATTTAATTTACAGGGATATTATATGTTTAGGAAAATTACTTTCTCAGTCACAAGCAAATGATTGAAACATAACTTTCAAGTGATATAAATGAAAAGGATATTAATAAATAAGAATCTTGTCAATCATTGTAAAAACTCTGAAATGTCTTTTTTATATGAGCAGATATTTCTTAAAAGTGTAAAAATTCCAAACTATTAATTGTGCTCTTTAATTACATAATATCTTATAATTCAAAATTCTCATATTTTGTGAAAGGAAAAATTGAACACTCTAATCAATTTTACATAAATTCCAACTGTTAGAATTAAATTCTCCAAAAATAATGGAAGATAATCATAAAATAGCCAAAATAAAAACTTAACCCCCAAATTTTAATTACCACAACTCAATCTTCATGTAAACTATATAGTTACATGACCATTGTTTGAAAGAACAATATTATTTTTACACCAAATATGAAAAGTCCTGCTTAATTCTCCTAAAATCGCTGAGGTATCAATGACTATTTCTTATTCAAATCTTTGGGGACTTACTGAGTAAATCTATGTCTACATTATCTAAGCTGCAACTACTTGGGCTACCTGTTCTAGGGCTTTTCTTGTTCTAACACATCCTTCAAGGGCAATTCAAATGTCACTACACTTACTGTAGTCTGCATTTTTAAAGAGTGCTAATAGAAAGATTTGTTTCCTAATATTGTTCTTGATGATGTCCGAAGTTGTGTTGACATTTTAGCTCTAAAGTTCATCAGGAACTTGAAAGAGATTAATCTAACCAAATATTAAAATATAAAGCTAGACCAATTTAAATAGTGAACTACCATCACAAAACTTAAAAGTTGTAGTTTCATTAGTATAAAATATCATGTAGAACTAGTATACCTTATCATAAATAAGACATTGATATAACGTTGACATAAAATAAAGCATCAAAAATCATCAAAGGGAGACTTCTGCTTTCAGAAAGATGAAACTGATATAATTTTACCATTCTTCCCACTAAATAAAACTAAAAAACATGGACTTTACATATAGAACTACACAATAGGACTGAAAGTTTAAGAGAAGAAGGCAGTCCAGCGAGGGACCTTGTGACCTAAGGAACAGCAAAGGTGAATCCCCTGAATTTCCTTCTTGCTTCACGTATTTCACATTTGGAGATGAAGAAGCTAGCAACTCAGAAGCATAAATGGATGAAAACAAAAAAGGCAAAACAAAAGTCTACTCTATCTAGCCAAAGGATTGGAAAGGGGGCAGTCTGACAAGAAAGAAAAAGCATTTGGACAATTAAGACACTGCTACAACAAATACAAAAGAAAAAAAAATTATGACCCCACCTCTACTAGTGCCAACTAAACCTGAGTGGGGAGCCTAGAGTTTCACACTCCCCTCGCTGTAAAGAAGCAATAAATACATCACACCCTTCCAGGATGGTGTCAGAGAGAGCTGGATAGAAGGCGTGACATTCATCCTATTAGACAGTAACAAGCTTCTCCTCCAGCCAGAAATATCAGTGGAGACCACATGGGGAGGAAGGATTTCTACTCCCAACTGGTAGTAACAAGGATCCCCTCCAGCTCCCTGCTGGGGTGGTGTCAGAGAAGTCTAGTGGAGAGTCAACTTCCATTACCTCCCAGCAAAAAAAAAAAGCATACACCCCATGGTGTCAGTGGAAATCAACTAGGAACAGTAATGAGGCATACTCATTACTTCATTCAAAGAAGTCACAAAGAAAATAAAAAATTTATATGAAATTAATGAAAACAGAAATAAAATAGGGGCATCCGGGTGACTCAGTTGGTTAAGTATCCAGCTCTTGGTTTCAGATCAGGTCATGATCTCATGGCTGATGAGTTCAATCAAGCCCCACATCAGGCTCCATCGCTGACAGCACAAAGCTTGCTTGTAATTCTCTCTCCCCCTCTCTCTCTGTCCCTCCCCCCACTTGCTCTGTCTCTCTAAATAAATAAATAAATAAATAAACAAATAAATAACTAAATCTTTAAAGAAAAAAGAAAATAGAAATCAAACATACCAAAATTTGTATTGTACTATATGGCTAAACCAGTACTGAAAGGAAAATTTAAAGAACTAAATGTTTACAAATAGAGAAGAGTTGTAAAGTCTCAAGAATTTTAGTTCCCACCTCAAGAACCTAAATAAATAAATAAATAAATAAATAAATAAATAAATAAATAAATAAAATAAACCTACAGCAAGAAAAAAGAAATTGAAATTGAAAACAGAAAGACGATAGAAAAAAAATCAAGTAAAAAGTTAAATATTTGAAAACATCATCAACATTCACAAAATTCCAGAAAACCTGACAAAAAGAATATACACCTTACAATACTAGGATTGGAACAGTATAGAACTTGTAGATATCAGAAAGATGATAAGGGAATTCTATACACATCAATATAGAAATGGATCAATTCAATTTCTCAAAAAACAAAGCTACCACAACATGACAAACTCAAAGCTCAAAGCTCAGACAACATGAAATAGATAATTTGAATAGGTCTAACTAACTATTAAGGAAATTGAACTGATAATTTAAAAACTCCAAAAAGAGAACTCTCCTAGAACACATTATTTCACTGGTTAATTCAACCAAATATTTAAAGAAAAATTAACACCATTTCTATACAAGTTCTTCCAGAAAATAGAAGAGGAAAAAACACTTCTTGATTCAGTTCATGAAGCTATTACTCAGATATAAACCTAGAAAGTCAGTACAAAATAAGAAAACTACAGACCATTATTCCTCACAAATACTACAAACACAAAAATTCTTAACAAAAGTATTAGCAAATATAATCTGGCAATATGTAAAAAGAATCAGACACCATGACCAAATGGGGTTTATTTCAGGGATGCAAGGCTGGTTTAACCTACAAAAATCAATTAATGTAACTCATCACATCAACAGGCAAAAGAAGAAAAACCACATTATTGTATCAATTTATATATAAAAAGCATTTTACAAAACCAGAATTTTTAACATAAAAACTTTTGAGAGGGACACCTGAGTGGCTCAGTTGGTTGAACATCTGACTTAGGCTCAGGTCATGATCTCCCAGTTCGTGGGTTTGAGCCCCATGTCAAGCTCTGTGCTGACAGCTCAGAGCCTGGAGCCTGTCTCTCTCTCTCTGTCTCTCTCTGTCTCTCTCTCTCTCTCTCTCTCTCTCTCTCTGCTTCTCCTCCACTTGTGCTCTTTCTCAAAAACAAATAAACATTTAAAAAAAAAAACTCTGAGGAAAAAAATTTCCTCAACTTGATAATAAGAATATAGAAAACACCTGCTGCTCACATCCTCAATGGTGAAAGACAAAATTAATTTCATCTAAGATCAAGAAGAAGGCAAGGAAGAATGTCTGCTCTCACCATTCTTATTCAATATAGGGTTGGAAGTTTTAGCTAGTAAAATAAGGCATGTAAAAGAAATCAAGGGTATATAGATTGGAAAGAAGAAATAAAACTGTTCCTATTTGCAGATGACATGATTGTCTTCATAGAAAATTCTGAGGAATTTATAAAAACCTCCCAGAATTAATAAGTGAATCCAGTAAGGTTGCAGGATACAAGACAGGTGTTGAAAAATCAATTTTATTTCTATACATTAGAAATAAAAGAAGGGATATTTACTAAAGACCTATGGCTAGAGAAAGAAAGAAGTAAGGAGAAATTCAAGTCAGGAAAGGGAATATGGAGGCTAGTCCTCTAGCAAGATGGCTTAAAAGTAAAAGCATATCATCTGGAAGAGTATGAGAATAAAGAAACCAAGCATAGAGACATGTGCACATATCCTAGTGTAGATCTGTTTCTTAAAGTTATACCAGCTTTTTGTATCTTCTGTCTACTGCTCACCTCCTTACTATTGTCCTCAGCCTCTGGTAGGATACAGGTGCAGTAGTGGAGTAATACGGTATTTAGGGAATAAGTGAATTTTTCTGGTGGAATTTCAGGGACAAATCAAGGACAGTATATGCAAGCTAGTAGCAGTGAATCTCAGGAACACTCTTCTTATCAAAGAAAGGAAACTGGAAAGGTCACAATTCCAGCTGGTGCACGGCAAATGAGAAAATAATAATTGTGTTTATAATTTGCATTCAGATGGCAAATACAAGAAAACATGGCCTAAGGAAATCCTTTCCACATGTTGAATTATTAAAAAATGAAGTAAAATATTGATTCTAGGGCTAGGACAGGGCAAGGTTGAGTCATGTAAGTGTAGGGCTGGTTTCTCTCTTTACTTAAAATTTTGATATTTTGTTCAACTTGGACCTTTTTTGCATTAATTTTGATGGTTTTAACATTTTACATTTAAATACTTTCTCTTTTTTGAATTGTTTTAATGTTTGTTTATTTTTGAGAGAGCTTGAGCACGTGAGCGGGGGAGGGGCAGAGAGGGAAACAGAGCAGGCTCCATGCTGTAAGCACAAAGGCCAGCATAAAGGCCCAGGTGGGGCTCCAACCCACTGTGAGATTACGACTTGAGCTGAAGTCACACACTCAACCAACTGAGCCACCCAGGTGTCCCAGGAATTTATATTATCACAATAAATCCTCACATTTATTAAGTATGCATTAATAACTCCCAGTTATACACATTTGGAAATTTAGGGTCAGTCAAATACATTTTCTAAGGGCAAGAAGTTAGTAAGTGGAGGGGCATGGTTGGAGTCTACATCTATTTGAATTCAAAACTCTACAGGCTTACTTGACCTCTGCTCCACACCTACCTACTCATAGAGACAAGAGGGGATGAGAGTCAACAGGAGTTCAGAGTCAGGGCTTAAATGTAGAAATTTAGTGTTTGATTTCTGAAAATGTCTTTCTTATCCTTAAATGGTGTGCAACTAACCCATGTCCTCAAGTTGCAGACAACAAAAGCTTACGTGAATTTCAATAATTCATAGGTCATGTGTATTCACAAAGCTAAGGGATCATCCAATTACCCAACCACATAGAGACACAAATGTGGAACATAAGGAGAAATAAGAGTACAAGTTCCTAAGGCTTGTTCTGACCCCACCCTGATCAGAGATCTAAAGTGATCAATGTAACATCAGCCAGGGAGAGGTTCCCCAGACTGCCAAAGGCCTCTGAGGTTTGGGGTCTTCATTCTGTCGATTAAAGCACCTGCTAACACTCTGGGTATAGCAGGAAGAATGCAGACGTAGGAACTAGGAGATTGTTATGGGATGCTTTTTCTCTTTATATATTTCATGTCTGGACATAACAGTATAGCACACTGAAAGCCAAATGAGATCCTCTGGGGCTGACCAAATGAGCTCAATAACTCATCACAGTCCCCAAAGACAATTATTTTGTCTTTTCAGTCTATAACCTAAAGGGAGTGCTCCAGTAGAAATGTGAATAATTCTAAATAAAGCTATCCGAGAGCACATCCCTATGGTGCCAAAGGGAATTATTCTAAAGCATTTGTTACAAATACCCAGACAACAATAACAGTTGGTGCCAAAGCATTCTGGTTTCGTAGGGCTGGAGTTTAACTCACATCAGAATTTAGATTAATCACAATGTTAATTGTTAATGTAAACAGGCTTAGGTATCCTAGAATGGAAAGACTAGAGGATATAGCCTTCGTATCATTTCAATTAGACATTGTTTATATACAACAATAAAAGGTTAACCACTCATAATGCTTTGTTTTGGTAGCGAATTATAGGAGCTTAATAAATGTTCACTATCATAACAATAATGTCAATTTTAAAGTTTCTAGAAAATAAATATGTTTGAAATTAAAAGATAGATAGGGTGCTATATATTTTGCCTAAATCTTACTAAAAGATACTGATTCCCAACAGGCCACTTCTCTTTCCAAAAAGATCACCCTTAAAGAAAGATTCCCTTCTTAAATTTACTCTTAGAGGAAGGAATGGGGCAACAGATAAACAAAAAGACATGTAGCAGTGTACCTTGGAGAAGCACTAAATTCAGCCTAACCCCCACTCTCGCACCAATGAAATGCAAGCATTTTAAGGTGGTGTTTCATAAATAAAACACAAATTATAGTAAATATTCAGAGGAATGCCATATTTATCAAGGCCTTGGTACAACTGCTGCTAGGGAAACAGGGCTATAAGGAAAACCCATAGTCCACAGACATGACTAGCAGGGGATTCTGGTAGGAAAGTCGCACTCGGAGCAAAGTTCATAACCCCGGAGAGGGGTCGTTTACAGTGTAGTCATTACAAATGGCAACTCTGTGAGTTGGGCAGTGTGCATCCTACACAGCTGTGACCCTGGACACATGGTATCAGAAAACTAAACCACATGTAACAAGCAGTTTTTTTAAGACTAAGGTATCTCCATTAGAGAAATGACTTGAGCCAGATAATCCAAGTCTGGCAGACAGGACAAACAATAGGCTCACTTTTTTCAAATCAGTATAAGAACATTAAGCCTTTTTCACAACTATTAATAGAACTTACCTTAAAACTGCGGTTTCAGCCAGCTTTCATGGCTAAAGTCTGTCCAGTTTGATCTCTACTGACCTTTCATCTCTGCTTCAAGTCTCACTTGTGTCGCAGCCACCCATCACCTGATACCACGTCCATTCCAATTTAACAACTGCCTCCATCAGCCTGAGAACCCAGCCCACACCAAACCTTCCCCGGAGCAACCAGAGACAAGCAGTAGTGGGAGGAAGAGGAAGGAGACAAAAAATAAATATCAGGGGCGCCTGGGTGGCTCGGTCGGTTGAGCGTCTGACTTCGGCTCAGGTCATGATCTCACGGTCAGTGAGTTCGAGCCCCGCGTCAGGCTCTGTGCTGACCGCTCAGAGCCTGGAGCCTGTTTCGGATTCTGTGTCTCCCTCTCTCTCTGCCCCTCCCCTGTTCATGCTCTGTCTCTCTCTGTCTCAAAAATAAATAAACGTTAAAAAAAATTAAAAAATAAATAAATAAATAAATAAATAAATAAATAAATATCAAATGCAATGTTTAGGGGCGCCTGTCCCACTATCAGTGCAGCGGCTGGTTGGGATTCTCTCTCCCTCTCTCTGCCCTTCCCCAAACTGCACTGTCTCTGTCTCTCTCAAAATAAATAAATAAACTAAAAAAATAAATAAATAAATGCAATGTTTAGAGATAGTTGAGATTAAAATAAAAATTTTTTATTCAATAGGTGCCAATTTTTTTTTTGTTTTTTTAAAGTATCTATATTTCAGGGATGGGAGATTGCCATGCATTTCCTCATGCAAGAGTACAGATTTCAGCAAGAAATAATATTACATGGTGAACGAGCTTCAAAAAAAAAGCACATTGAACAGCAGAATAATTCTTACCACTGACACAATATAGGGTATTTCTCAGTGCCCAAAGCAAGGGCATTACAAAGAGGAAGAACAGTACAAGGTGAAGCTATAAGTAAACAGTTAGGTGAAACATACCAGAAGTTTTTTAAGCCTATTTTTTTTTTTCTCATCACTGATAGCTGTCTACCCAACCCTCAAACCCAAATGCCACCCTAAAACTTTCCCAACCTAGCCTGTTCCTTGAATTTCTGTTCATCTTGTGCTTTTCAGAGCCTGCCTCTAGGATCATCTACCACTGAATGCCATGGTCCACAGCACACCTCTGCTCAGACTGGGCTTCCTATCACAGACCTGACAGTCGCTACACCCTAAAGACTGAATATTAGTCTCATGTTTTTTCTTCCTCATGTTTTCCTAGAGTTTCCTAGCTAATGGGACCTGATTCCTTATAGGACTGCTGTACCCATTCCAATAGGAGGCTCCTTTCTCTCTAGACCACATTAAAGACAAACTGTTCACCATTAACTGCTGCCAAAGTAACCGTCAGTGTCAAGAGGGGGAATTTCCTTGTTTCCTGAAGCTCCCTGAAGTTAGAGTAGCAGAAACATGGAAAGAATATGAAAAGCATTAAAATGCACTTCTCTCTTTCTTACTCAGTTCAAATGGACTGAAAGAAAGAGAACATTTATTTCCATGACTACTTCAGGTAAAGCCTCAAATCCTCTGGTTTCTCTAAAGTTTTTGCTTTTGTTTGAGAAATCGTACTGTCTTTCATCAATAAACCCATAAGGGTTTTAGAGCTCTGTAGTCCTTGTGAGCAATCCCACAATGATTTAATGTTATCTTCTGGGGTTTTTTCCTTACCTCAACAGCAATTCAGAATGGATTATAATGAATCCATTTTTGTTTCTAGGCCCAATTGCTTCACAAAATATGCTTTTAAAAGAAATCAAAATTATTTCAATGTTACAAAATTTTTTCTACACTTCTGTATAGGCCTGGAAAAAATCTTAAGGGTCCCTATCAGACAATTTTCTGGCCACAAGTAAGTCCATCTCAGAGAAATAAAGGTTTCATCTTCTTATAAAGGCTCACAAAGTGGAGATTCCACAGTCTTCTTCAGTTACCCCAAAATGTTGACAAATTTTAGTGTTGACAAATGCATTCTCATCTGTAGAGACTCATGTTCCAAACCTGTGCTGTTTATTCCTCAATTCTGAAGAGATGTTTCAGATGGATATTCACTTTTAATTCAATTCAATAATCATTTATTGAGCAACTCCTATATTCAGGCACTTTACTAAGCATCAAGGATACAGAAATGAAGGATACAATTCCAATCTTCAGGAAATTTGAAATCAGTTGTCGTTTTTTGAGAGACAGAGAGAGAGGGAGGGAAGAAGAAAGCGTGTACGTGCAAGTGAATGGGGGAGGGGCAGAGGGTGAGGGAGAGAGAATCTTAAGCAGGTTCAAGGCTCATTCTCACCACAGTGAGATCATGACCTGAGCCAAAATCAAGAGTCAGATGCTTAACCAACTGAGCCACCCAGGCGCCCCAAGAAATTTGAAATCTAATAAGACAGACAGACAGACAGACATGTAGACATTACAATAATGTTTGTTACAAAAGACGCTGGGCAATATTCAAAATATTTAACTGTTAGAACATGGACACCAATCCATCAAAATGGAGACCTACAAATAGAGGAGGATTCTGAAGGACCCTTTCTCAACTCTCATTGCAACTCTCATTTCTCATTGCAGAGAGATAGAAGAAATGTGGGAAAAAGGCAAAGATGCCTGGGAACAGAGGGAGTGACTTGGCAGGTCAAGGCACTGGCTATTTTACTACTGATACAAAAATATTTGTATTTTTGCTATTTTACAACTAGCATGGTCATTCTGGTACATAGAACTTAAAGATCAGCTTCAGAGAAAGGAACCATTCTTTTTTTTTTTTTTTTTTTTTTTTTTTTTTTTTAACGTTTATTTTATTTTTGAGACAGAGAGACAGAGCATGAATGGGGGAGAGGCATAGAGAGAGGGAGACACAGAATCTGAAACAGGCTCCAGGCTCTGAGCTGTCAACACAGAGTCCAACGCGGGGCTCGAACTCACGGACCGTGAGATCATGACCTGAGCCGAGGTCAGACGCTTAACCGACTGAGCCACCCAGGCGCCCCCGAAAGGAACCATTCTTAAAGGTAACCATGCATTAGAACCATTAGCCTAGTCCATGGATAATCACTGATGACTTCCTGTGATAGTCCTTAACACCATTTACATATTATTCTGGTTTCCTTCTTCCTACTTTCCTCCTTCCAAGTAGGAATGTACTTTCCACCTCTTTTGAGGCAAAACATAACCATGTGATCTGCTTGTGCCAGGAAAATGTAAGCAGAAGTCATGTGAAAGTGTTAAAAGACTTTAAGAGCCAGCAAAAGATTTGATTAGAGCCACA
This sequence comes from Panthera onca, assembly GCF_046562875.1. NCBI lineage: Eukaryota > Metazoa > Chordata > Mammalia > Carnivora > Felidae > Panthera > Panthera onca. The sequence continues at coordinate 204,038,525 of NC_138339.1, forward strand.
TATCACCAACATACCCACTCAATGAACATGTAGCATAAACTAGAAATGTACTTTGTTGCCTTAAGCTCCTGAAATTCAGGGTTGTTTATAAGTGACATCTACTTAATGTATTCTGATTGATGCAATAACTGAATTTAATTTTGTAGAACAAATCAAATTTGGCCAGAAGGAAAGGGAGGAATGGTAATTCTAAGCAGAGGGATAGCAGGAACAAAGAGTATTTCTGATCAACATGATGACAAAGAATAATTTAAAATACAGGTAGAATTTTGTCATAAAGTAGCTTGTATGGGATTCCAAGAAATATAGACTTAATATTACAGGCAGGATTGAGGAGGTAATGACGAAAAGGGCCTTAACATTCCCCTCAGTGTGGTTAACCTTTAGACAGATTTCTTCTTGACTAGGCCCCTGACCTCCCTTAGAGCATTTATTTTAGAAAACTTGCAATTGTAAATTATTTCTTTGCTCCTTTGAGATGTAAATTTCTCCAAGCCTCTGGTCAGTTTCAAAGGGAGTATGTCTTTTTCAAGGGCCTAGGAGCCGTCTCTTTGAAATGTAATCCTAAAGAAAGATAGTGCTCCTATCCCTCAATCTCTGTGGGAGGGTAGGAGTCTAACCTGGTGGGCCACAATTAGCAAACACAGATGGCCTAATCACACAGACCACCTCCTACTCACATCCTCCAGTACTTTTCCACCAGCTTACCTTACTGCCTATAAACTCTCCTGCCTTCTGTTTTGGCAGAGTTAAATTCAATCTCTCCTCACACTGCAATAGTCTTGAATAAAGTCTTCCTTGTTAGCATCCACTGTGATTTTTCTTTGACAGTAGGAACAAAATGAAGATCATTGCAGCAACCCACATTAGAATGAGTGAATTAACATAACCTGATAACTAGATATGAAGAGAAAGAAGGTATCTGAAATCGCTCCACATAGTTTGGGACGATGTTGCCCACTGACATGGAGAATAAGAGAAGGCATTCCACAAAGGCAGATTAACATGAAGTCAACAAATTTTTAGGGTTCCTCACTTCTTTGATCCCTTCCAAGGTCTGGAGACCTAACAAAGTGTTCATATAATCATGTTTTTTCAAGCTTTGCAAAATCATGATATTGTAATCGGTAAAAAAAGCTTCCAATTTCTTTCCATTAAAACTTACCTTATATAGCATTTTTCTCATGTTACTGTCTAGATATGAGCATTTGTGAGACCCTGTTAAGAGAACGCTCAACTGGGAAAATGTCAGCATTTGCAACTTGGAAATAAATTTTTGGAACATTTTAATAAGTGAGGATTAACAAACCTCCTGATTTGGGCTTATTTAAAGTATATCTACTTTTCATCTTTTTTTCACCTTTAATTGTTTTTAATTTAAGTAAAAAGTAATGGGATGAAAGTGACAGCTATTAATGAAATCAACAGATTGTATTATTCTAACATTGAAAAGTGACTTCTAACAAAAAACAAAAGATCATACCCAAAGCATTATTCAGGAAGAGGAAAAGATAAATGCAAACAGAGGTAATAAATAGGCCTTACTTGATAAATTAATGAAACGTAGTGAATCATTAACACATTGGAAAAGGATTTAAATTTCTGGCTGATTTGACATAATATATTGCTATTGACAAAGTAATAAAGAACTCATGATTCAACATTACAGATACACCACAATACAGATATTGACAACAAACCAACTAATGCATATCACCAATTCAAGAGTATATAAAATTAATCACCACATAAGAAAACTTGAAATGTTCTGAAATCCTACAATTCACATAAGAGTGAATTTGAGAGAGGTTTTCAAAATTTGTCAACAGTTTTAAAAATTCACACATTCCCAATTGAAATCAACCAAAAATTTTAAAGTGTTCAATACTAACACAATTTTCATGCACCAATGAAAAAAATGAAAGATTGAATTTTCTATTGAAAATGATGTAACGAAATCATTGTTCTGTAAGAAATGCCAGTTAGAGGGATGCCTGGGTGGCTCAGTTTGTTAAGCGTCTAACTCTTGATTTCAGCTCAGGTTATGATCTCGCAGTTTGTGGGATCAAGTCCCTTGTGTGGCTCTACACTAACAGTGCAGGGCAGGGCCTGCTTGGTATTTTCTCTCTCTTCTCTCTCTCTCTCTCTCTCTGCCTCCCACCCACAATCTCTCTCTCTCTCTCAAAAATAAATGAACATTAGAAAAAAGTTAAAAAAAAATACCAATGAGTATACAGCTAAAAAGTGATGGGGGAAATGTATTACAGAGATCAGGCAGCTCCTAAGAATAATGACATTTTCTGAATTTTGTGATGTTTGTGGTATTATTTTTTTAAATTGTAATTTGTTGAGATTTATTTCCCATTTGAAATAAACATTCAACTTCATGCCTAATGCTGCACTATTTTTCTTTTTTTTTTTTAAGTTTATTTGTTATTTATTTTGAGAGAGAGCAGAAGAAGGGCAGAGGGAAAGGGAGAGAGAGAATCTCAAGCAGGTAGGCTCCATGCAGCCAGTGCAGAGCCCAATGCAGGGCTCAATCCCACAAACTGCGAGATCATGACCTAAGCCAAAATCAAGACTTGTACACTTAACTGGGCCACCCAGGCACCCCTGCATTATTTTTCTTAACGAGGGTTCCCAACAATTGTATAGATTTAAACCTCACACAACCTGGATCTACCATTAAAGACGAGATTTACAAGTGTATTGGTTAGTTTTATGTATCAACTTGACTATGCCATGTTGTACCCAGATATTTGGTTAAACATTATTCTGGATGTTTCTGTGAAGATGTTTTTTGATGGGATTAACATTTAAATTGATAGACTGAGTAAAGTAGGTTGCCCTTTATAATGTGGGCAGGACTCATCCAATCAGTTGAAGGCCTGAATAAAACAACAGCTTGACCTTCCCCCTCAATTAAGAGAGAATTCTGCTTTTCAGATTTTGAGGTAGGACAGCAGTTCTTCTTGGATCTACTGTAGGCTGCTGGCCTTCGGACTCAAACTGGGACATCAGCTCTGCAAATTTTGAGTTTGCAGCAGCCATAATCACATAAGCCAATTCCTTATATCTATTTTATCTATTATAGAGATATATAGATATAGATAGGTATATAGATATAGATATATAGATATAGATATATAGACACAGACATAGACATAGACATAGACATAGATATAATCAACATATCTGCCTTGGTTTTGTTTCTCTGGAGAATTCCAGTACAGTAGGGTGAGCAGGATGAATTCAAGTTCAGGCATGTTGAATTTGTGATCTCTCTGAGATATTTTATATATTGAAAACATACTTTAGATTATTGAGTGCACTTTTTACAGCCTAAAAATATCATACATGAAAGGTGACAATTCCAAAGAATTGTTCCACTAACTATTCTTTACTCTTTCCTTTTTTTATGTTTATTTATTTTGAGAAAGAGAGCCCATATGTGCAGGAGAGGGGTCGGGGGGGGGGGGGGGGGAATAAAGAGAATCCCAAGCAAGCTCAGTCTCACAACTGTGAGATCATGACCTGAACTGAAATCAAGAGTCAGATGCTTAACTGACTGAGCCACTCAGATGCCCCAATTCTCTACTCTTTCTAAGCTTGGAATGGTCCTAATGCTATAAAACCATAGTATTCACCTGGAGGGTGGGGTGGAGTCACATACCCTTTTGATTATTTGAGGGAAGCCATGCCCTTCACTGGAATGCAAACTCCATCATGGAAGGAACAGTATTTTCATCAATGCTCTATTTCCAGTGGCTGAGACAGTATTTGTTATATAATTGATACTCAATAAATATTTTGGAAACAAAGAATAAATAAAATCCCTCCAAGAAACATGCACTCATACACTTGCACAACACATTGAATGCAACTTTGCATACAATGTCTAGATTCCATTAAGTCTTTTCTATGGTCCATAAAGAAGATTTACTTTTAAAAAGTTCTAACCAGCAATAAATTCAAGGAGAACATTACTTCACAATTTTTATATTTTTCTATTTGTAGAGTCTGACATTATACTTGTTTAGGAAAGAGACTTAGAAAAAAACAGAATCAGAGGGACAAAAAAGAAATAGAAATAGGCAACCAACCCCTGGAAAACAATGCACTGTCGCCCACAGGTTCTGGTCTAGTGAACTCTCCTGATGGCACCAGATTGCACACAATATTTTTCCAAAGAGATATGTAGATTTAAACATATCTTTTTTCATTTCCACTTTTCTGACAGTGAGTATAATATAACGGGCTTGTGTTTCATGGATTGGTTCCTAAGATATTTCACAGAAAACCGAGGGAGGAAAAAACGTAATAAATGTCAGACTTTGATATGTCCATAAAAGTTCTTTAAAGTCCAGCTTATCAGAGGCCATGAATATAATCTTGAGCAGTGCCATAAAATATACTAAAGACCATAGGGTTTAATTTCAGTAGAACTGCAAAGATCCTAACCTACTGCTACTTAACAGAGGCTAGAAAAAGAATAGTCTTAACAGCACTTCACTGAATTCAGATAGCAGGAAACTCAGTTCTGAAGATCAACTTGAAAGAAGGTCACTGGAGTCCAAAGGATCATAATGTGGAAATAATGGAAAGCTAACCAAAAATCAAGGTCATCAGAATGCTTTCAAAGTAGTAGCAATAGCTAATATTTTAACACACTTAAGAGAACATTTGAATCGCATGAAAATCTGATAATGTAAATATAATTTTAATTGGAGGAAAATGCGATTCTGAGATGTGAAGTGATTAGTAAGTGACATTACTGTGTTTCATATGCATGGCTTTAGACCACAGTTTTCAAGCTCCAATTATACCAGGGATGTGATACAGTTGGACTAGCCTACAGTCAGAGTGGCTAGTGGAAAAGAAACCCAGCTCAGTAGCATGAAGCAGTGTGCTTCAAACGGCAAAGTGCTGGCGTGAATCGTTAGAGTGCAGGCTGCCATTCTCACCATTAAGACCATTTGTCCACATTTAGTTCCCATGGAGAAAGCAAAATAAATGTAAGGATGACAAAACAGGACTGACCTTAATATTCATTGTCGATTTTAATCTGTTCAAATCAGTTTCCTCCTTGCCAGCAGGTGTCCTCTGGCTAGGGAAATTGAACAACGGTGAGGTCTGCCTGCTGTTCACATACACTGTGAACCAGGTGAGCAGCAATAACTTATTCTAGGATATATAGACTTTATTTTCCTCTGTCATAAACAGAGAATATCTCAGGAAATCTGTACTTTAGTGAAATACACAGGATGTTTTGACATTTGGGAATCACAGTTTTCCTCTACAGGAATATAGATAATATTTCTACAAGTGTTTGGCAGTGATACAATCTTAGTATTTATTTCTAAAATTTTCATCAGAAACGAAACATATTGTTGCAGAAATGCTTTTACCAGTTGGTGTGGGCTTTTTAAAAACATGTTTTAGTTCGTTCTTCTCTCTGATCTCTTCAGAAAAATGTTACTTCTCTTCTTAAGAAACAATTCGATATTCTCAGCTCCATGGCTGGTTACAAACCATTACTCCAAATTATATTTTACACTATACTGAATAGAATATTGGTCATATAACAATAAAGCTCACAGTCCATATTCTATTTTCCAAGGCTTATACCTAGAAGCCCATAAGGATTTCTCTTCTAGTTTTCTATTTACAGCTGCCCACCACCAGATGTTATTACTTGACATGGCATTGTATATCACTGCCGTGTAGGTGGCATAAAGATTTATGTCCTATTCATGAACAGTTGACAAATTCTATTTTCATTCCACAATGGATGAATGCAAATCACTTGGCCTTAATGTTTCAAAAACAAAGTTATTACTGTTTGGCCTTCTTTTTAGCCTGAAAAATGTTTGGCTTTTTGTACATAAACAACCACACACAAACACGCTATTTACATATATATATTTTTTCCTTTTTAGGTTGATTGTATATTCTGAAGCCTGACTGCCTCTATAAAGCCTTGGGCTTCAATTCTCTTCCCTTAAGCTCAGCATATTAGGAAAATAAGCACGGCTTTATTTTTCATTTGCATTGCTTATCTTCAATGTGTGATTTTTTTTTTTTCCTAGAGCCCTAAGTTACCAGGGCTTCTGATTGATGCACTTGCTATCTTGCATTTTGATTTGCAGCTGACTCTCTCATTTGTCTTCACAATTCCATCCTTCATAGACTGGAGTCATTTCCAAACACATCAGATTATATCATTTCAGAGATCAGATACTTAGTTCTTTTCAGCCTCAGGCCTCTCTGTACATGAACCAGTCTGCTGTGTGTAATCTATTTACTTTTGCGCTTAAAATATATTTTAGGCCTTACTCTATATATCACATGGAAATGGCAATGTACTCCTACAAAGTAGCATGATTTTACAGTATTAGTATAGGCTTTGACATCTAAGAAATATCAGAAGGGGGTCAAGGGCTGGGGCTATAGGATCCACCCTTGCTCTATTATCCTTGCAGTACCCACAGCAAGTGCTTAAAAATGCTTTTTGACTGACAGAGTGGCTTCTGGATGACATGGGAAATAACTATATTCACCAGACACTAAGAATGACTCTAAAAGTACAGGAATCCAGGGATAATTTATCCCAGTTTTGGCCTAAAAATTCATTCTTTTATTTTCCAAGTCTGAATCTCAATTGTAAATGTAAAAAACAAAATGCTAGCATTATCCTAAGCAGAGGAAGGGACTCAATCTTGATTTTTAAAATATTATAATAGTCTTGGCCTCAAGTCAATAAAACCATAATACAAGTGCTAGACAAAAATATTGGGGATAACTTATAACTTGGCCAAACCAATTTCTATGACCATCTCCTCCAAACTAAAGTATTAATATAGGAAATAAGGAAGAGATATTAGAAAAGAAGTAAGTTCAGTTTGAGATACTATGCCCAGGGAACTCATAATCTCAGGCCAACTCACACATGAAGTGGAATCACTGAGCTTTCTTTAATGTTTAGAATCTTAAAGTAGTATGGACCCACTTTCTAGATACCTTGCTTCCAAAGTCAAACCCAGGAATGTTGGGTTTCCTGTGGAAGCCACACAACCCTGCAGAATATGGCAGAAATGTAGCGTGCATGGTGGTATAAGAATTTGAGAGAAAGAGGCAACCTCCTGAGATACCCATGGCACCAGAGTGGAATAAGAGAGCATTTGAAAGTGTCCTGAGACTCTCCAAGGCATAGGAGAGGTTGTTCTAAGATAGAACCCATGGGTCAAGAGGAGATCTCACAGACTAAGCATTGGATAATACATAGACCTTCCTGGTCAGAGGGAAGATGAAGGAAGACACTTCTACATGCCATCACGGAAGAAGACCACACAGAATGAATGACACTGTACCCCAGACTGAGATCAAGATATAAGATACTTTCTTCTCCTCAAGATGATAAATTTGCACGTTTTCTCCCTCTCCACTTGGACTAAGTTTAAATTTAAATGACTGATGTAAAACAAATTAAAAATTAAAAATTAAAATTAAAATTAAAAAAAAATAAATGACTGATGTAATTATTCCACTAAGTTTACCTGAAATTCACTAAATGATTTTTTCCTAACTGTACTGAATGTGCTGTCACATATTGTTAAGAACAACAATTCTGGAACCAGATCTTCTGGGTTCAAATCCTAGCTATGCCTAAGATTTGTGACATTACATTAGTCAAGTACCATTATCTTTCTGTGTTTCTGTTTCCTAATATATAAATTGGAAAAATAATGGTGATTTCCTGATACTATTTCCTTATACTTTTATAAAATGATTTTTCTTATATAATGTGCTTAGTACCTATGATAAGCCACTTATATTTATATTAGCAATTATATATATATATATATATATTATTCTGCATCAAACAGAGTGGGTGCTAAAAATAGAAATTAATATTAAATAGTAAGCTTTTGCCACACTGAGTTTATGGCATGTAAATATGTAAATGCTACATAAATATATTAATACTATAGAATTTTAGAGAAGAAATGGAATTATAGATTATGAGATGAAGACTTAGTTTTTAAGGATACAAAGCTAAAGATATTTAAGATAAGAAGATATTTAGAGATAAAGATATTTAGAAAGGTCAAATAATTTTTCCAAGGCCCCATAGCTAATAAGTCTCAAGAACCAGGGTTCAAACTCAGGTAATCACATATTCATTCAATGTGCCAGGTACTGGGCTACATTTTTGGAAATATAACGGTATGCTAGGCACATATAAGTCTTACCTGACAGAGCTTACAATATGCCAGGAAATATACCTGGAAAGACAGAGGTGTATTGTGATAGGAGAAATACATGGTGCTATATTCCTAGGAGTCAAGCAAAGCTGTAAGGATGAGGTATGTCAGAGGCCCCAGAGTTGAGAAATAATACAACTTGTTCAAGGAACTGATATAAATGTAGCATATTTTAGCCAGGAATGCAGAAAAAGAAGGTGCACAGATGCAGTAGATGGGATGAGATACTTGGGCAGACTTATGAACTATGGCAAGAAATCTGGACTTAATCTTAAAGACAATGAAAACTATCAAAGCTTTTAAGCAGAGAATCAAAGATAGAAGATTCTCTGGTTGGAGGATCCTTCTAAAAACCATGGGAGACAAGTGTGGAGAGGGCAAGATGAGAATCAGGGATACCATTTAAGAGACTGTTGGATCCACAAAAGAAAACTAGGTATTCTATCTAAATAGCCTTTGTTCTTTTGAATGACATCACTGTAAGAAAACAGTAAGGACAAGGAAAATAAACCGAGACTAAAAACTATTCTTGCTCTCTTTAAGTCATTTTCCACCCTTTTTAGGTTGTTAGAGAAGTGACCTTAAGGAAACCAACATTTGGAATGTATAGAAAGGCTACATGTCTTCCTCATGTTCTATAAAATGGCAGAGGCAGAACTCTCAGATCTAACCTGCCAGTTCAGTGCCCTTCCCTGCACCATCCTGAAATGAATCCCTTGGAGTAAGGCAGAGCCATAGCAGTCACTAAGAGGCTGAGAGAGTTCTGGAGTCCTGAGCAGAGTGTCCTGAAAAGAAGAGCTCCGATGGATCCTGTGTCCTAGCAGCCTGGGCCCAAGGCTATACTTCTGTCAGCGGAAAAGAGGTTGCTCTAGAGGTTTGTACACTGAGTTTTAGAATGTGGTTTTCCTCTACTCACAAGGAAATTCACAACTAAAAGTAGTTTAAGATTCAAACTCAGTGAATAATGTAGTTCAGTTCAGTATGGAAAATAGTCTAATAGTACATTTATGGAAAATTGTAATGAGCAGCCAATTGCTCTCAAGAATGTTAGGTTGTCCCAGTGGTTGGGGGGGGGGGGGACTCATATTAGACTGAAATTTTTCTGCCTATAATTTCTCTTCACTGGTCTGATTTTTTCCAAGCTGCCTCAAATGCATCTTACAAATATGAAGGAAATAATAAAGCTCTTCCCTCTGGAGCCTCTGAAAGCAAGCCTTGGCTTATCTTCCACTTGAATAAAAAACATTTGTGGTCAAGCCTGGGCTTGGCAAATGAGCTCAGTTAACCCAGATTCACTTTGGGAGGAAATTTTTTATTCAAAATAATCTAGTTCTCTAATAGAGCCTATGCTTAAGAAATGGATACTGAGGAGATTAAATGCCCCAGAGTTCCAGAAAACACATTCAGAGACAAGGCCTAGAAGCACAGAGTACTGACAACCAACTCCGCGCCTGCTCCATGGCAATCCTTGGCTCTCTTTAATCATACTGGCAATGGGCAGGAACTCTAGCAGCCAAGGTCTGTGGTTTCACTGGCCTAATGTGCCCAGAACAGTATCAGCATGACGGTGACACAGTGACACAAACAAGTTTAATATATTCCAGAATTGCATTAGACTTGAGGCTTGGGATTCACAAGTCTCTCTTACTGAGTTCCCAGTTTCTGCTCATCACTGCAGTAAGCAAGTCTTCTTCAGGCCTGGATGCCAAGGGAATAGCCCCAAATCTAAGTATTTCACTCACTCCCTCCTCTACAGACCGTGCAGGTTTGCATTTCCTCTTAGGAGCATGTCAAAATCTAAAATAATCCCCAACACCTGTCATATAAACAGGAAGAAACTTATTATCTTTAACCAAAGAGTGTTTATTATAATAGGAATACTAAATACATCTGTAGAGGTGGGTCCCAGCTTATGGTGGTTTTGGATTGTAAATATTGGTTAATTTTTAATCCAAAAAAACAAGTCATTTATTCATACTCATCACTGGTTCAGCATTTAATTCTCCGGATGCAGCCAAGATAAAGCATTTCAGGGACCAGGGCGATAATGGTAAAATAACAAAGACATCTATAATCCCTGACCCCCACAGATCCAAGAGTTCACTTGATCAATTTTATAGTTTTTATAGAAAGAAAATGGTGACACTCGAAATGACTCCAGGGTATTTATTCATTGGTTAGTCTAAGCATATAATATAATTGCTTCTCCAACCTAGTGCAAATAGGAGATGGTTGATAGAGGCTGTTACTGGCTGGGATTCAGTCTGGGACAGGCTGTTACCATTGTAGTTTTGTACAGAATCACAATCAGGCATGGGATACAAAAAGCTAAGAAGTCAAGAACCTGAAAGTAGAAGTGCCTTGGGGAAACAGGGCATCTCTGTTCTATGTATTTTGCTGATATATTTCCCTGGGATCTCTTTGGATTGAGAACCAGGGCCATTTTCCTAATTGCAAAACCAGAGGATTAGCCTGGGCATTTAAATTGGCCGGGGCTAATCCATGCATGTGGGGGCGCACACACTCGTGCACACACTAAGCATTAGAAACAGGATTTGCCTCATTTCTGGAGAAAAGAACATCACATTCTTTCTGAGTCCACCCCAGGCAATAGCTAGTTGAGTCTACAATGATTAGGTTTAGCTGACAGTTCCTTATGGAGAACTAGCACCCATTCACCTCTTTCCCAAAAATGGTAGAAAGGATTACTGTTTCCAATCCTTCACTCCTTCTTTGCTAGAGAATAATATTCTCTTTGCTACATGACTTTGCTGAACCTTCCATTAGAGTAGGCCAGTGTGCCTTTGTCATGCGATTTGCTTCAGTCAAGGAAACAATAAATGTAATGGGAGTTTCAGAGCTCAAATTAACAGTACTGACAAAGCACAGGAGGATATCCAACTTCAAAAGGTATATATCCCCACACATGCAAGTGAATGAAATAAAAATAATCTTCATATCGTCTTAATCTTCATATCATCTAAGCAAACTACCAACAGCCCAAAAAGTCCACTAAATTGTTTATGTGTTTTTAGTTTACATATTTTTCTCAATGAGATAAATAGGTTAAACTGTAAAAGAAACCCAAAAGAAGAAAAAAAAAAATCCCTTAGGTTATCTAGTCAGGCTATAGATAAATGTTGGCTGGAAATGTTAGACTCTATTCTTTCATAAAACCTTTTACTAAAAACAAAACTGTTTTCTTAAAACTAGTCAAACTTTCCTGATTTCTTCAGGAAAAATTTTTGATGGAAAATATTACCACTTAGTATTGAAACTGTATTGTAATTATTTTTTTAATAATTGTTATGATTAAAGTTTTAATGGAGTCGTAAAGATAGAAACTATCCCCTACACCTACATCTGTCTAATAAATTACTGAGCACTTTTTCATCTCAAGAAAATCTAATAAGTTACTGAGTTGACACCTCTAAAATGGCCAATTTAATCATTTTAGACAATTCAGTAGTCAATGGGAAATTCTCTACTATAAATTCAATGGTAGAAAACAGTATTGAATGTCAAGGCAACTGAAGTGGCCAGATCGTAGATTGATCACAACCTCTTGAGGCCAGGAAAGGAAAAAACAAAAACAAAAACAAAAACAAAAAAAAGGAGGAATTCTCTGTCTCCATCATATACCAGGCCTTCCACCAAAAGGGACCCAGGACCCCTGTCTCCTTTCCTAAGACAATGCATATGAGCTTTCCCAATAGTTTACTGATGACAATCAAAACAGGTCTTGGGAGTACTGGTGAGTATTACCCAAATCTGCAGATCATGAGTGCCCACCTACTCAGACCATTTCCAAGCGTCAACTCCCAGACTCTTGTTGGAGTCTAGCAACCTATATTTGTCCTCACTCTCCACTTTCTCTGACCTCTTCTTTGACTCAAGGAAATCTGTGCATTTCCCAAAGAGCCTCCTTCTCTCTCATGTATTTTTAAAACCCATTGCCCTTCTAATTTTTTTCATTTTACAGTAAACCCTAGCAGCCTATTAGATCCAGTATGGAAATGAAACCAAGAATAATCCTTTCAGAACTGCAGATGAAGAGGAAAAATACAAAATTTAAGACCTAAATTAAAATATTCTGACTCTCCATATCCAGTCAAAGGCACTTTAGACTATTTAAAACTATATAACAAAAGTAAATAATAGGTATTATCACACTTATTTTACCATGAAAGAAAGGAGACTCTTTAGGTTGTGAACTTGTCCAAATTCACACTACTAGTAAATAATGATGTTAAAATTTAAGGCAAGCATTTTTTTATAAAGTCCCATATAAATTAGTCCCTCATTTTATAGGTAAAGAAGATGAAATTGGAAGGACAAGATCAATTGCTGATTTGTAACCTCTGTTCTTGCCTCAAGGACACCTAAGGATTTGATCCTTGATTGAATCTTCTTTGTTGAAGATATCTGCAGAAATGGGGCTTCTCTGAACTGAGATGGCCCGCCCTCACCCACTCTTGTCTTATGACCACATGCATCCTAAGTGGGGAGTGCCTAAAACATTTGTAAGCTGTGCCTTGAAGATACAAGGCCTCCACTATGTTGTTGCTACACATAGTTGCACTGTTGCCTATTCTGTATCCTTTCTTAAAGCTAAGAAAATGTGGTGATGGGTAAAGCCTATGGTATATTGAGAGTCTGATTGCCAGTGTGAACATAATACCATGTTGCTAGTTGAGCGCACCAGCTTATTAAGAGGCCAAAGAGGCTGATTTAGTCCTATACCTAGCTTATTGCAGAATCTTGATAAATATGTGCAGAATCTTGATAAATACCTCCTAATTCAATGTGCTCTCCACGACATAAAAACTTCAAATGACTTCAAAGTAGCAAAGGCATGCATTTTTTTACTAGGCCAGATTATATATATGTCCAGTTTCTATTCAACCTTTAAGACATCAACTCAGAATTTTTCATAAAGATTCACAAAATATTAATTTTATAACGGATATACCATTGTCTTCTTCCTGAACTTCCATATCATGTGTCTTTTATGAGGCATTTGGACATTTAATTATTATTTACCTTATGTTGTTCTCTGTGCCTCTCCTCCTCACCCCACCCATTAGATAGTGAGGTTTTCAAGGGCAAGAAACGTAATTTACACTTCTTTAATCACTTTGAGAAGTTCCTAGCCCAGTATCTGGCATTTACTAAATTCTCAGTAGGGTTTTCTTGAATGAACGAAGCACAATCAAGATTTTTAAATCTGTAATACAATATGTTAAAACATCCATAATTTTCTTTAAAAATTCAGTTGAAACCCAAATGATACAGCATGTCTAATTAAATTGAATTCTTATTAGAAAGGTTAAGAAATTGAAACATTTAACCCTGCGAAAGTCTGAGACCTCCACTAAACAAATTATTAGATATAGAAAGAGGGTCCTTATCATCCTCAGTCAATTCCCAAAGCACATTAATATTAAGTTGGCTAAACCCAGTCTCACGATAAAGATAGGAAATCTGTTTTTCTCTAGAAATATTGTATAATTTCTTCTCTCGTTGACTGAGTAGAGTTGAAGTCTACAAGTTTATTTCAGTTTAACAACTTAAGTTTATTATCTTAGGTTTATTAACTTAAGTTTATTTCTGAGTTTGCAACACATAGCATCTTTGTATAACAGACCATCTTTACTTGAAATTCAGCATCTCTGATGTCAGCACATCTCTGAAATGGGTGTTTTTTAAAGCAACAACTTTTGCAAGGATAACTCTAGGAAAACTGATTTTCATAACATGTTCTGAAATAATAGTATTCTTTTTCCTTTTAAATAGAGTGGTAGCATTTTTTTTCCTAAATAAACTATTATTATTTATTGCTAGAAAGTTCACAATTAAATTTCCAGCTAAGAAAAACTTTCTTTTAATTCCTTAAAGACGATATTCAACACTCAAATGATTATTTCTTTAAAAAATTTATCTAAGTATCCTTTATTAGTGCCAAGTAGCCCCCTAGCCAAATTTTCTAGTCACTTTTTAAAACTATCTATAGTGAGTCTTTAGAATCCATTCTTCACCAAAACAAAAAGTAGTTAGGAAATAGAAATAGCCAGATTTCTTTAAATGTTCTAATATATAAAGTCACACTGAAGCAACAATGTAATTTACCTGCATTACAGGAAATTACTGAAATTGCCTCCATTGGCAATTCTAGAAGTATTGGAAAAGATAAAGCTTGTATGGTATATCTGTAACCCAAAGTTTTCTCATGCATAAAATTGGAAAAGATTATTTTCCCTAGAAATGGTATGCATATCAATCATATGAGTGAATGTTAAAATAGTCTTTTGAGAAAATTAATCAAATAACTATGAGCAAATATCTTTATTACTATATGCACATTAAAATAAAAACATAATAAAATCATAATTATATACGTAAAACTTCTAACACACTAAGCAATGTAGAAGCAATGTTTCTTAGTGTATTTCAAAAGACATTTGTACTGTAACCCTGTGATACGCTTGCAAAAAATTGATAGTGATACTTGTAAAGTAGAAGAGTAAAAGCAAAAAGGTATAAAAACATAGAAATTTTGGTCAACTTAGTGTTGGGACAATGTTACATATATCAATAGCTCCTGGGAACATCACTGTTTTATAAATTTGTAAAGTAACTGGTTAAGATAACTAATTTTAGTCAATGTTCTCATTTATGGGATTCAGTATAGGTCTGTTAATGAAGGCAACGAAATGTACATTAGAGATTTATGCTACCCCAAATTTTGTAAAAATAACTTTCAGCATTCAAAACAACAAGCTTCGGGGAGCCTGGGTGGCTCAGTTGGTTAAGCATCCGACTCCTGATTTCAGCTCAGGTCATGAATTCACGGTACTTGACTTTGAATCCCATGTTGCACTCTGTGCTGACAGTGCAGAGCCTGCTTGGGATTCTCTCTATCCCTCTCCTCTGCCCCTCTCTTGCTCACATGCACTCTCTCTCAAAATAAATAAACTTAAAAAACAGAAACTTAAAAAACAAAATAAAATAGCACGCTTCCCAAATTAAGTGTTCACTGAAAGATGAATGGATAAAAAAAATGTGATATATATGCACAATGGAATATTATGTAGCCACAAAAAGGAATAAATCTTGCCACTGGTGACAACATAGTTAGACATAGTAGGTATTATGTTAAGTTAAACAAGTCAGACAGATAAAGACAAATACCCTAAGATTTCACTTATATGTGGAATCTAAAAAACAAAACAAGCAAACAAAAACAGAAACAAACTGATAAATGGAACAAATGTGGTTGCCAGAGGAAAGTGAGGGTGGGGTGAGGGGATAGGCAAAATAGGTGAAAAGAATTAAGAGGTACAAACTTCCAGTTATAAAACAAATAAGTCAGGGAGATGAAAAGTATAGCATAGGGAATATAGTCAACAATAGCATAATAACTTTGGTGATAGATGGTAACTGGATATGAAGTGATCATTTCTTAATGTACATAAATGTCAAATCACTACATTGTACAACTGAAACTAAATAATATTATACATCTACTACAATTTAAAAATTTTTAATAAACAAAAGAGTAAGCTTCTGTATTCTGATAGATAGATAGATATGCCAAACTCATTATAAATACTAGAAAAATCAGATGTTGGTCTTAGCATAAGTACTGTAAATTAACTTTCAAAATCAAAAATAAATGGAAAGTTGTGTTGTCATTGTGAAGACATAAAATCCTTAGATACTGTAATAGGTAGGTATTTTTTAACTATTAGGTAATTAAAATAGAATAGCTACATATAATAAGGATAATTATGGAAAAATAAATACAATTAAATAGGATTACAATACCATGATTTTTAGATATTTTCATAGAAACTGTCTACTTACAAGTAGGTAATAAGCTATGGACTACTAAGGTATATTTTATTAACTTTCTGAAACTTAACATAAATTTTAAAAAATAATTTCAAATACATTTTGGAAATATTGCAATAGAAGCATTGTTGAAATAAGGTACCAGGGAAATTTTGAAATAAAAAATGAAATATAGAAATACAGAAACATGTGTGTTTCAGAATAATTTATGGCTACACTTGTTAGAAAATAAAATGTAAATCAGGACCGCCATTTACTTTTTACCCTTGAGAATTCATTTTTTTGGTTTAAAAAATTACTGATCTTTGTCTCAAGATTTTCTATAATTCCTAGATCTGTCAGCCCTCAGTGGGCCTTATTATATCACAGAAATCTGAAGTTCAGAAATTTCCCTCCTCAATAAAGTCTTTCTGTTCAAGAAAAGACAATGCCCCTGAAAAAACTGCAGCTTTTCAAATATGATGACTGATTACAAAATGTCACAGATGGATATACTTCCACTTCTGGCAAAGATAGTGTGTGAGCAATGAGACTTATGCTACCACCTAAGAAAGACAAATAAAATATATACAACAACAGTTTTAAAGACAATGTACATCAGGCAACTGAAGGACAATGGTCTCAGAAAGATAAAATTTAAATCCAGTAGTGCTATGATTGCCCCAGCTTACAGCCTTAAGAAAGTTTTTAGGTTCCACAAAGAGGTTCCATCAGGTGAAGAAACAGAGGTGGCATGAGTATATAGGACAGAGCACTGACTGGGGAGACCTTTAGAGAGAGGACTCTGACAAGCTGTAAAATCAAGGTGCCAAAAATCAGGAGTAAAGAGTTAATAAAAGAGTTGTGGGGGAGGGAAAAACATGTTGAATACCTAAAAGCAAAGAAATAAGGATGGTAGCAGACGTAACTTTGGAAATAATGCAAAAGAAGATAATCGAGCAATATTTCAAACCTCTAGGCAAGAAAAAAAAACCTATCAACCTAGAATTCTATACTCAACAAAACAGTATCTTTCAAAAATATAGGCAAAATAAAACTCATTTAGGTACACAGAGGCTAAAAGAATTTGTTACCAACAGAACAATAATGTAGTATATACTTTAAAGTTAAGAGAGTACATCTTAAATGTTCCCACCCCAAAAAAGAAATGAAATAATTATGTGAGGTGATAAATATGTTAGCTAATGCTATGGTGGTAATCATTTTGCAATATGTAAGTGTATCAAATCAACAGGTTATATAATTTAAACTTACACAATGTTATATGTCAATTACACCTCAATAAAATTGAGAAAATATATAAATAAAACTTTAAAAAAAAAAATGGCCCAGAAGAATTGCCACTGGTATCTCAAAAATAAGTAAAATTACAGGAGACATGCCTTCTTCTTCCACTGACCAGCATGGCTTCACCCTGTATTTCCTACTATAGCCTCTTATAACAGTACTCTGAATAAATGCCATTAAAGCATACATTGAGACCTATATTGATAAATATATATCACATATTTCTCTCTAATATAGGTAGTTATCAAACTTTCTAGCTTTTTAAAATTTTCACCATGGCTGCATTAATTATTTGTTCATTTGATAAACATTTATTATACATCTGTGATATGGGAATCACTTGGATAATACCTTTTTTTTTTTAATGTTTATCTCTGAGGCAGAGAGAGACAGAGCATGAGTGGGGGAGGGTCAGAGAGAGAGGGAGACACAGAATCAGAAGCAGGCTCCAGGCTCTGAGCTGGCAGCACAGAGCCTGACGCGGGGCTCGAACTCACGGACCGTGAGATCATGACCTGAGCCGAAGTCGGATGCTCAACCGACTGAGCCACCCAGGCACCCCGGATAATACCTTTTAATGTTTACACAGGGTCAGAGAATTAAAAAACAAGAACACTGGCAAATGTCATCACAACATTGGATTAAAAACAACTGGAATTGTTATATGTAATTATTACATTTAAGCTCAGTGAGATGAGTACTTTTATCCAGTTATGTTGCCAGATATGCCACAGTATCTGTCACACAGTAAATGCTCAATAAAATCTGTTGGCTCAATAACAGTGATGTTAATTGTAACATATATAATTTAACAAGCAATTTCAGGGGAACAATATACTAGGTGCTTTAAATACATCAATTATTTTAATACTCAAAAAAACTCAAAAAAAAAAAAACTCTATGCCTCAACAAAATATGTTTAGAGGGAACACACTGTAACATAATACAGGCCTTATATGAAAAATGCACAGCAAACATCATACTCAATAGGGAAAAAATGAGAGCTTTTCCCCTAAGACTGGGAACAAGACAAGGATGTCCACTCTCACCACTGTTATTCAACACAGTACTACAAGTCCTAGCCACAGAAATCAGACAACAAAAAGAAATAAAGGGCATTGTAATTGGTCAGGAAGAAATAAAACTTTCACTATTGGCAGATGACATGATACCATACGTAGAAAAACCTAAAACTGCACCAAAAAACTACTAGAACTGAGACATGAATTCAGCAAAGTCTCAGGATACAAAATCAATGTGCAGAAATCTGTTGCATTTCTATACACTAATAATGAAGCCACAGAAAGATAAATTAAGAAAATAATCTCATTTACAATTGCATTAAAAATAGTAAAACACCTAGGAATAAACTTAACCAAGGACATAAAACACTTGTACTCTGAAAACTATAAAGCACTGATGAAAGGAACTTAAGAAGACACAAAAAAATGGAAAGATTTTCCATGCTCATGGACTGGAAGAACAAATATTGTTAAAATGTCTATATTGTCCAAAGCAATCTACACATTTAAAGAAATCCTTATCAAAATACCACCAGTATTTTTCACAGAAGTGGAATAAACAATCCTAAAGTTTGTATGGAACCACAAAAGACTGTGAATAGCCAAAGCAATCTTGAAAAAGAAAGTCAAAAGTGGAGGTATCACAATTACAGATTTCAAGTTATATTACAAAGCTACAGTAATCAAAACAGTACAGTACTGGCACAAAAACAGACATGGGGATCAATGGAACAGAACAAAAAACTAAAAAATAACCCCACAACTATATGGTCAGTTAATCTTCAATAAAGAAGTCAAGAATAAGCAATGGGTAAGAGACAGTCTCTTTGACAAATGGTGTTGGGAAAACTGGATGGCAACATTCGAAAGAATGAAACTGGACCACTTTCTTTCACCGTACACAAAAAGAAACACAAAATGGATTAAAGAACTAAATGTGAGACTTGAAACCATAAAAATCCTTGGAAAGAGCATAGGCAGTAATTCCTCTGACATTAGCCAAAGCCACATTTTTCTAAATATGTCTCCTGAGGCTACGAAAATAAAAGCAAAAATAAATGCTTGGGACTACGTCAAAATTAAAAGTTTCTGCACAGCAAAGGAAATAATCAGCAAAACTTTATGGCAACCTACGGAATGGGAGAAGATATTTCTCAATGATACATCTGATAAAGGGTTAGTATCCAAAATATATAAAGAATTCATGAAACTCAACACCCAAAAAACAAATAACCCAATTAAAAAAATGGGCAGAAGGCATGAAAAGACATTTCTCCAAAAGAGACATACAGATGGCCAACAGACACATGCAAAGATGCTCAACATCACTCACCATCAGGGAAATGCAAATCAAAACTGTAATTAGATATCACCTCACACCTGTCAGAATAGATAAAATCACAAGAAACAACAGATGTTGGCAACGATGTGGGAAAAAAGGACGCACTTACACTGTTGGCGGTAAGGCAACCTGGTGCAGCCATTATGGAAAATAGTATGGAGGTTCCTTCAAAAGTTAAAAAATAGAACTACCTATGATCCAGCAATTGCACTACTGGATATTTACCCAAACAATAATACAAAAACACTAATTCAAAGGCATACATGCACCCCAATGTTTATAACAGCATTATTTACAATAGCCAAATTATGGAAGCAGCCCAAGTGTCCACTGGCTGATGAATGGATAAAGAAGTTGTGTGTGTGTATATACATATACACACACATATACATATACATACACACACACACACACACACATAGATGTATGTATATATACACACACACATATGTGATGGAATATTATTCAGCCATAAAAAGGATGAAATCTTGTCATGTGCAACAACATGGATGGAGCTAGAGAGTATAAAGCTAAGTGAAATAAGTCAGAGAAAGACAAATCCCATATGATTTCACTCATATACGAAATTTAAGAAACAAAACAAATGAGCAAAGGGCAAGAAATGAGAGAAACAGGCTCTTAACTATAGAGAACAAATTGATGGTTACCAGAGAGAAAGTAGGTGTGGGGATGGAAGAATTGGTGAAGGGAATTAAGAGTACTTTCATCACGATGAACACAGAGAAATGCATAGAATTGCTGAATCACTATATTACAGACCTGAAATAATATAACACTGTATGCTAATACTGGAATTTAAATAAATAAACAAAACAAACTGTATGGCATAGACACTGTTCCCCTTTTACAAATGAGGACATTGAGACACTGAGATCACATATCAAGTATCAAAGCCCAGTGTCTTCCTAGAACACTTTAAATTTTTAAATGAAGTCAAAAAACAAAACAAAACAAAACAAACTTTTCATGAAACGTTTGGGTTTAGCTGCACCTGATAACACACTCTGTTTAAAAAGACTCACCTAAAACTTCAGTTAACTACGTTAAATCAGCATCATTATCATGACACCATGACAGAAACAAGTGAAGACAACCCACCCCAGTCCGACAACAGCAGGAACTCCACCAGGGAATTTTGTGGCCTTTGGCTTCTCTCAAACTTGTGTGTAGAATGTGAGTAATGTGAGTAATCAACATCAGAGAAAAGGAGACCAGTTATAAGCTTGCCTTTTAACAAGTGAAAAGGTAGTACAATGTACTACCCAAGCACTTAGACACACAGACAGGTTTTGAGATAAGTGATAGTCATTAAGGTAGTAGTGGAAAATGCGTAGGAGGATTTTCTTTAACTCGCCTCTCTGCCAATCCAGAAAGAGAAGAGAGGAAAATTGTGGACTGCAAGATGCTGAAAGATAGTTTGGGCAAAATTCTTTTTTAAAATAAGACAATACATGGGACTATATTTCTGGGCTGCTAAGCAGTGTTTAGTCATTTATGATGCTGTTAGTGGAATATAATTTTTACATAGAGTGATTACTGAGTCAAAGGTGCTTTATGTCGATTTCTCTCCTTGCTATGTGCCCATTGAGAGTTGTGTCATTCCTAGCAATTCTGAAAAAGGAAAACTTCAGCCTCAGGAAAGCAAGGCTTTGTCAACTGTGTTTATCACAGTATCCCTGGTACATACAACAGTGTGTAGCATTCCGTAAATTGTCAGTAAATATGTAAACATGAATGGATAAATAAATGAATGAATCTGAGTAACTGCATTGAGCCCCTATTCCTCAGCCCCTGAATACTGCCAGAGAAGGTCACAAGAAAGTACATATTGACTCACATTTTTGCCCTGCCTGCTTCTTCCTAATGCTTGACTACTTGCCATGCCAGTTTCTAGCGAAGTCCCTTTGGCCCTTGTTCTCTGCAGTCTAAGATCCCACCCCTCGCCCCACCCCCAAAAAAGCTTGACTCTAGAATTACTGAGCCCAAGGAGGTAATCCAACATGAATTCTTCACATTTGCTCTTCAAAGCCCTTGTCTTCCACACTTCGCCTAAATTACAACCACATTTGTGGTTCCTGGGGCACAAGTAGAAATGGAAATCCATATTTCCACATTTTAAATAAAGATAGAAATACATCTAACAAACTCTAAAATAAATATGTTCTATCCTCTTAGCTCAACAATAACATCGTCCTAAAGCTTCAACAGGCCAAGCTGAAAGTTAGAAGGTGTGAAGTCCTTCAAATTTTATAACGGAACCTGGCAGCAGGAGAGTAGGCCAGAGCTTCCAAGCTCCCAGCTCTATCGAGCCTTTAGCCTGCCCTGTTCAGTTCTTCATTCCAAGCTCCATCCTGAACTTCAAGAAACTTGTGTGTGCACTCTGGACACCCAACCTGTATGTTCATCCACACACCACCAAAACAAAATCCCTTGGCCACCTCTCAGGCAAAGACATATACACACTAGCAAAGGGGTCCACCTTATGACAACTCAGCTCAGACCTTTCCATGTCCTAGAAAAAAAGGAACATGGTCAAGTAGTACATGTGCAGGGCCGGGTGGCACGTCCCTTTGACCCAATGAATTCCTGGCCCATGGAAATAGATGTAGCCTGAGGAAAGCCAAACTCCGGAGACTCTACTTTCATCTCCCCTTTTCATTCTAAAGAAATTGTCATATACTGCCTTCCCTTCTATGTTTAAATAATGTTTAAATAATAAATGTTTAAATAATGAACTGATTTCATGCACTCTAGAAAACAAATGTCCAGATCTCCACTGGGCTATAATCATTACTGGCTGTTGGCAAACATTATTCCAGATACTTATATATGTATACAGACAAATAAATATATAAATGGGTCTATAAATAGCAACAGCAATTTTAGTTAAAATAGTATCAGATGTGGTATTTAATAAGCATGATAGAAATTACTTTTTCTTGAATTCAATCTTAAGAACCTGAAATAAAACTTAACTGCTCAACTTAAATATTTGTTTATAACAATCAATATTAGATCCTAAAAACTGCCTCTAAAGATCATGAAGTACAGTGAAGCTTTTGTCCTTATTTTACAAATGCTGCCAATATACATATCTCTTATATCTTCACAAGTTCCCCAATGGTGACTTAATGGTGACAGCCTCATCCCTTGACTCTCTCCTTGATCATTCTAAAGCAATCTCCTTAAGCTAGTGTCCACAGACCCCCACCCCCAAAGAATAGAAATCAGGAGTTTGAGAATGTATGAGAAAAAAAATCAGATTTTTCAAAAACATTTAACTGAAATTTAGAATTCCCCTCAATTATGAATTCAGGTAACAAATCACAGTAGTATTAGGGTTACTTATGAGTTTGTCACTAATAGAAATCACTTGTATTTCCATATTACTGTTCTTACAGATTTTAAAAAAGTATTTATACTCATCAATGCTTCACTAATCAAAGAGCACATATATTTCTTCAGCACAAATTTATTTTTTATATATTTTCATAATTGTATTTAAATATAATTGATTTCCCTTATAAATTTAAATGTTTTATTTTATGCCTTTAAAACATACTGAGAAGACATCCACCAGCTTCAACTGCCTACAAAGGGGTCTATGGTATCAAACAGGTTGACAATCCGGTCTTAAATGTTTTTGTCAGACCCTACCCTCAACTCTCTTCATCTGAATTATAGAGAACAGGGCAGGTTCTTTCTTAGTTCTGGTGGAAACTGATTAAGGGAAAAGGCACAACAGTCACAACCCTCTAAAAGACAAATTCAGCACTCTTCGTTTCGAAGGATATAGCTTCTTTATTCTCAGGAAAATAAAATCACATTCCACAGACGCCAGATCCCCATATCACTGGCTTACAGATGGGTTTCCTGCCAGTCAACAAATGCAGTTGCCAGGACAGCTACTCTGACATTCTGATAAGGTTGGAGTCATGCTTTTAAAAAGCAGCAACATTCTTAAGGCAAATGATTGTTTCACCATGGCCTTCTGACACTGCCCATATGCAATGAAGTCATTAAGTCAATCAGATTTGAATCACGGGGTCAATCTACTTTACCTCAGTCAGTAATAAGGCCATTCATCTCTTGCTGCTTTTATATGTCTTATAGTGACAGTGGTTCTATTGTGTGGTATTACTACTTCCACAGATTCTTAGAGAGTGTAAGTGATGGATGGAATATATTTCAGGTATAAAAGTATATACATACACATACACACACACACATCTTTTTCGTGCAAGATGGAAATGCCAGTGTTGGTAGTATAATAATAGGTAAATATCCATGTTTCTGGTGTTTATGTCAGCCTTAGTTGTTTTCAACTGCAAAACTCAGCACGCATTCCTCTGTATTGCATAAACAAGATCATATTAAAACATCGAAATTACCACCTACCCCTCCTTTACTGTGGGTACATGAAAAATAGAAAATATGATTTGATATATACACCTACCTAGTAATCAAGGACTAGTAGATTACATTGAGATTTTTTATTGATACAAAAGTGCCCTTGAAATCAGTGGGTGTTTTGTTCAAGGAAAAAAGAAAAGGAACATACATAGTCATATGTTCTGGTTTCAAAATGAATTTTTTATTCCTCACATTACTAATATTTATTGTTGGATTTCATTTAACAAGCAGAGCCATGCTCCTGCCTGTAGTCTTTATAAACCTTGGGAGCCTAAGAATGAAAGGAATAAAGTTCTAGAAATGGAATTCAGAGCCTGTCCTCCACACACCGTTCTGCTAACTACACAGGAGCTACTTATACATTATTAGTCTATTCATTTGTAAAATGGAAAGTACTGCCTTACTCAAAAAATTTCTGTGGATTTTAATTAAAATAATATATAAATAAAGTTCCCGGCAGAAAGTAGCTGCCTAATAAATGTTAATTCTATTATCTCTTCTCTTTAAATGACATCTCAAGTTATTATAAAGCACAGTATTCAAGGAAATTTTATTCAAACCCCTTACATGAAAGATTACAAAATAAAATGTCTCCATGTCCTAGAAAAATGTGGAATGGCTCTGTGAAATGGTGAACTAGAGAACATAATCTTGACTAACACCATACAAATTCCAAACATTAAAGATAACTGTATGGGCCAAAAAAATCACCGTAAAGGCAACACTCAGTTTGTTTGGCATTCCAGCTAAAATTGATGAAGTGCTTACGGGAAATAAATTTCTCAGCCAGGGAGGCTTTCCTCTGGTATGGCAAAATCCTAACGTTTGCCAAACAAGTGGCATAACCCAATGCTGGTCTATCGGTGTCATCATTATTAACATTATTTTTAATTGTCAAGCCAACTCAAGTCCAAATGGTAAAGAAATGTATTCAGGGTCCACACGAATTTATAATACACTGAATCCTAGAACAAAGCCCTACTTCTTTGAGTAATAACTGTTCCCTTTGTGACACTTAACTGCATATGGAAAGGACAAAACAGTAAAAAAAAAAAAAAAAAAAAAAAAATGAAGCACAATCAGTACAAATGATAAGCCTTTACCAACTTGTCCCCTACCCAGAGGCAAGAGTATATTCCAAGCTGTGTCCTGCATTGCAGGATGAGAATCCAAAAGGGAAAGTCCTCTTTAGTGAATATTTCCTTTATGCTCTTTAAAGCATGAAATTTTTGTTTGTTGGCTCAAACATTCTGTCTAAAAGAAATTTGTATGAGATGGTTTAGGTACTCTCATTCATTTTTATCTCCTTATTTGCAAGATGAGAGAAAAATAAATCATATGTCCAGCCATACATGACTTAAGCCACCTAACTGGGGAGTTTAGATGCCACCTAGTTAATGCCACCTAACTGGGGAGTTTAGATATGTGAAAAGGTTAAGTAAATTTGATTCATCTAATATCCATGATTGTCGTGTTGGGAATACTGAATTGTTATCACAAGGGGAAATTTAAGCCACATTCCTCAAATGGACCTAGACCACCTCCCTGTACTGGATGATCTTACTTAAGATGTGTCCCTCTTCTGATCTATCAGTATATTCCTGGATTTGAGTAAGATGGGAACAAAAGGCTGGTAAATAACACACACAAGGACTGGAGCAGCCATGGAGTTAGTGAGGTGACAAGTCTATGAACAGATAGGGGTATGGGGAACCTGACAACACATTAACAATGGGGGGAAAGAGTGCATGAAGTGGAAATGACTGAGTCAGGCTTATATACATTCTCTGTTTGGGACCAAAGACTCATTGAGGCTGGTCTAGATCAGAACAGTCAGAAGAGAAGAAGAGTATAGGAAATAAAGTTATATCTTACTGGTGACCATCTGCTAAACCAGATGCACACTGCAACCTACTAGTCAGTTTGAGATATGAGGGAAGTCATCTCTCTGTTGTGAGTTGGAGCCAGGGCTTTAGAAAACCAACTAGTAAGAACTCACTGAAAACCAGGGACTACCAAAGGAAACCCCATTCCAGGAATCAATAGAAGAAATTCCCAGCATCAAGTCTCCAGGCATTGGCGGTATCAACTTTATGGTTCTTAGTGTCTCTATCAACTTTAGAAGAGGAGCCCAGCCAGTAGATATAAGGACAGAAATGGTGGTCTAGTGCCCCAGATATGAGGCGTCAAGTGACCATTAGATTGTCTGGCACAAGCCTGAAGGTTGAACTTACTCACATATCAAATCAAAAGCCCAGCTACATAATGCATCCAGAGACTTTGGCCCAATAAGCACAAAGCTTTCTATGATTCATGCAGCCACACTGGTTCCAGCTTTGCAGCTGCTATTTCCAAAAACTTTACTATTTACGTATACCCAACTATTTTACAAAAGGACATCTACATGTTGTCACCCATTCATAGTATGTAGCTATTGCCAAGAAGCAGATGTCAAGCCAAGGATCACATTCCTTAAGTCCTCTTGCCTCAAATGGTGTCATGTGAATGGTTCTTGCCAAGCAGGCTGATAAGTGTCACTTCCAGCCATGTTGCTTGGGAAGCAAATGTGTCTACTGCATCGTCTCATTCTCCATTTGACAGAGGACTATGCAGACCTAAGGGAAGGCTGACTGACATGATCAAGGAGGCATAGGTCCATAAATCACCATAAGGGAGGAGGCTCAGCAGTCAGGAACCCCAACATTGAACAATTATGTGAGCAAAATATGAACTTCTACTTTGTAAAGCCAGTGACAGACTTAGCAGCTGCAAGTATTACTCTAATCAATACACTGAATACATAACACACAATGAATATTATTAAATGAAAAAAAAATGGGGCAAAGGGAAAATGTATAAAGCCAAAATTTAATGTTAGTACACCTAAGATTGGTAGTGTTTCTATCAGATATAAACAAACCAAATGCAGGAACATGATTTATCTGGTTTTAAGAATTTCTCACCTGGGTCATTATACAAGGCAGCCTATGATATAATGGACAACTGGAGGACTGGTTAAAATTCATGTTCTATTAAAGCAGAGGTATTAAAATTCCAGATTTCGAGATATACTACAAAGCTATAGGAATCAAAACAGTATGGTACTGGCACAAAAATGGACATACGGATCAATGGAACAGGATAGAGAGCCCAGAAATGAATGCACACCTATATGGTCAATTAATCTGCAACAAAGGAAGCAAGAATATACTATGGGAAAAAGACAGTGTTTCCAATAAATGGTGCTGGTGAAAATGGACAGCTGCAAACAAAAGAATGAACCTGGGCCATTTTTTTAACCAATACTCCTCCCCCCAAAAAACAAAAAGGATTAACAACCTAAATGTGAGACCTGAAACATAAACCTCCTAAAAGACAAATAGGCAATAATCTCTTGGACATCACCAATAACAACATACTTATAGAAAAGTCTCTTCAGGCAAGAAAATTAAAAGCAAAAATAAACCATTGGGACTATATCAAAACAAAGAGATTTTGCACAGTAAAGGAAACCATTAGCAAAACAAAAGGCAAACTACTGAATGAGAGAAGATATTTGCAAAAGATATACCCAGTAAGAGATTAATATCCAAAATATGTAAAAAACTTATACAACTCAAACCAAAAAAGAACAGCCAAACAATCTTATTACAAAATGGGAAAAAAAAAAAAAAAAAACCAAACAAACAAACAAACAAAAACCACACACAAAAAGAAAACAAACAAAAAACAAAAAAACCCAAAATGGGCAGAGGCCCTGAATAGATATTTTTCCAAAGAATAAATACAGATGTCCAATAGGCTCATGAAAGGATGCTCAACATTAACTCATCATTAGGGAAATGCAAGTCAAAATCACACTGAAATATCATTTCACACCAGTAAGGATAGTTAGTTTCGAAAAGACAAGAAATAAAAATGATGTTGAGGATATGGAAAAAAGGGAATCCTTGTGCACTGTTGGTGAGAATGTAACTTGGTACAGTCACTGTGGACAACACTATGGGGGTTCTTCAAAAAAAATAAAAATAGAAATACTGTATGATCCAGCATTCCCACTACTGGGTATTTACCCAAAGAAAACAAAAACGCTAATTTGAAAAACTATATGTACCCCTAGGTTTATTGCAGCTTTACTTATGAGAGTCATGATTTGGAAGCAACCTAAGTGTCCATTGATAAATGAATGTGTAAAAAAGATGTGAGATATATATGGAATATATATATATATATGGAACATATATATATATATATGGAATATATATGGAATACCACTCAGCCATAAAAAAAAAAGAATAAAATCTTGCCATCTGCAACAACATGGATGGACCTAAAGAATATTAGGCTAAGCAAAATAAGTCAGACAGAGAAAGACCAATACCATATGACTTCGCTTATATGTGGAATCTAAACAACAAAACAAATGAACAAACAAACAAACAAACAAACAAACCAGATTCTTAAATACAAACCAGTTGTTGCCAGAGAGGAGTTAGGTGGGGGAATGGGTGAAAGAGAAAAAGGAGATAAGAGGTACAAGCTTCCAGTTATAAAATAAGTAAGTCATGGAGATTCAAAGTACAGCATAGGGAATATAGTCAATAATACTGTAATAACTTTGCAGGTGAGAGACTGTGACAACACTTACCATGGTGAGCTCTGAGTAATGTACAGAACTATCAATCAATATGCTGTATACCCGAAACTAATATGACATTATACATCAATTACACTTCAATAATTAAAAAAGGGAAAAAATAATAGGTTTAAGAACACATTTCTTAAAAGATGTCTTATATAATTAATTAATCAATCAATTACACTTAATGTATGTTCTCAAGTCAGGAAATCTGTTTTCAAATACTGAGTCTGCAACTTACCAGCTATGTAAACTCAGGCAAGTTAACTAACCTTTCAAAGCTTACATTTTCTGAACTGTACAGTAAGGATAAAATATTTCATTGGATTGTGATGAGAATTTCAATGAGATAATCCACATAAAATGACTGAAAAAATTCATCCCACATAGTGCTAAGTAAATGTGCTAAATAAAACTGAGCCATCATCAATACTGCTGGGGTTTTTTAAACCATAAGGCTGGCTATTGGAAATGATAATGAGTTCCAAATCTCTGAAGTATTAGAACAAAGAAACCCAAATCCCAACTGATATCGCCTGACACCTGGGAGAGACCAGGAGGTGGGTGCCAATAACAGCTCAGAGCTGTTTTGCATAGTGTGAGAAGCTAAGTCTATTCCTCACTGCCACGTATATTGTGGCAGGGTTCCAGACTCCATCTGTCAGTGGATAAGGCTTCTAATGCTCAGTTCCTGTCTTACTGAGGATTAACATGGAGCCTGGATAGAACTGACCTGTACCTCACAGACATGGGAGCCTGAAAATGAATGGAATTAGGGAAGACAACGCCTGACATTAATGGGCCTTCAAAGACAAGAATTTGAAGTCCTTTAATAATGCAATTAATCTGCCCACAAAATCAGCAAAACTACACCTAACTGTATTTCTGCAATGGACTGAATGCATGTGTCTCCCAAAATTCATTTGTTGAAATCCTAACCTGCAAAGTAATGGTGTAGGAGCGTGGCCTTTGGGAGGTGACTGGGTCATGCTGTAAATGGGATCAGTGCCCTTATAAAAGGGACGCCACAGAGCTCCTTTGCCCTTTTCACCATCTCTGGTTGCAATAAAAAGACCTCCGTCTATCGACAAGGAAATGGGGGCTCACCAGACACCAGATCTGCTCATGTTTTGATCTTGGACTTCCAGCCTCCAGAACTATGAGGAATAAATTGTCACAAGCCGGCCAGTCCATGGTATTTTGTTGCAGCAGTCCAAATTGACTAAGACAATTTCCCAATCTTTTCATCAGTGCTATGACTTTGAACTATTCTTTATCTCATGGAAAATTACATCGTGGTCTGATGACCACAAAAAATTCCTACTCATGCACCAAAGATGGAGGAGACATCTATCCCTAGGATACATGGTCCCTCTCCAAAGAGATATCCCTAATTAGAATCCCTCCTACCTTCCAGCTTTGAATGATTAGAGAACAAAAACTATAAACACACACACTTAAAAAGTCCAAGGTCCAAGTCACCTGTCATCCCACAGGATGTGATTTTCTTCATCATTTAAATGTCTTCCCTTGAAGAACAAATTATGCTACTCTGAAATGAATGCTAATCTTTTAGTCTACCGGGAAAAGGCAACAAACAACCAATATCCACTCATCACAATGAGCTTAAATGAAGCATGGATTTAAGCTGCTCTTATGTGTATAACCCATGATCTTTATTAGAGTTTACTTTGCATAATTACCTCAGGGAACTATGATAAGCCCAGAGCTGTTTCTAAGTCTTGATTTGTTATGTGTTGCTTTGCCCAAAGAAGTAAATATATATTGGAGAGTTATGCCAAGCTCCCTAGGTTCTTGAATTATCCACTATAAAGAGGGAATTGTAGAATCCTAGAATCCTTTGGGTATCTGAGAATACACTCTGAGCCAAAGGAGAAATCAACAGACCGTTTCTCCACCTCAGAGAAAAATAGAAAGTTGCTGAGGGGGCAGTTAAGATTATGGCAGTGAGTATTTATACAGATTTGCTTTCCCAAAGCTAATCTAGAGAACTGAACACTGTCCTTAAAAGAGTTGTTACTTGGAAGAACCGTAGCCTAAAAGAGCTGGGGGCGGTGGGGGGGGGGGGGGCACTTTACCTTAGGGGATGTGGCTTTGCTGCAAACTGATCTCTGGAAAAGTCACAGAGAATAAGAGAGGGTTTCAAGAGCTGGAGAATCACAGGAAACAGAGGACCTGAAAGTGTAGAGCAGTTTGAAGAGATGGCAAACTCAAAACATCAGACGCGGTGTCCAAATAAAGAGAAACTCCAAAGATATAGCTCCCTTCTTTGCCTCTTGTTATGGTCAAGAAATGTCCACTTGGCCCAGCCGGGACTGTCTGAGAGAGGCATGAGACAAGGCTCTCTGCTAAGAAAGGTCTTAATTCCTAAAAGCCCCAACCGCACTTTTTACAGAATAATCATTCCCTAGGTAGACGGCAATGTCAGTTTCTCTTGTTTATGTACATTCAGGGAGAAGGGAGTTTGTCTCCTGGAGAGACAAAATACTAAATATTTATTAATACTTTGGAGGAATTTAAATTCTAGAAATCCTGGCAGGAGCTCAACCATAGGATTCTTAGTAAAGGATGTGTCACAGAAAACAAGAGTTTCTGTGATCCACAAGTATCTTCTATTGATAAGTCAAAGTTGCCCTATTGAATCTGTTTTAATTTCTAGTGGGAAATCAAGGTTTGGAACAGCTGGAAAAAGCATGAGAGATCTTCTAATCCAGTGGGTTTAAGTTATTTGATGGCGCTGCAAGGTGCCAACAGAGAAGCATTGATGACCACCTCATTTTACAATTGAAGAGTCTCACTCAGAGAGATTAAAGGATAAACTGGATTTGGCATATGTGAGCCAGAGCCACAACTCACATTTCTTAACATCTGACATTCCACCCACCATGCCATCCTACTTACAATGTCCTATATGATTGCTTTCTTCCATGCAATGTTTCTCAGAGCTCTTTACTCAGATTTCTGAAATTCTCAGGCTAAAAACCATGGTTCAAACTGCACCCACATAATTTACAGTGAAGAGCATCCAAGTATATTCCACAATATAACAGAACCTTTGCGACCACCTCAGCTATATTCAGCAGAAAGAAAAAAAAATCAGTGAGAAAGTTCCAAGATCTAGATTCCCATAAGAATCTTCTCTAGCTTAATCTTAAGGCTATTTCACATTTAGGTAGAACTGGCTGTCACACAGGTGATTTGAAATGATTATTATGTGTCTCCCTTCTCCTTTATTGAAGCAGGGATTAACATTTTGGCATTGGAGAACAAGGCCATATCTTCAAGAATTCCCTGGAAGGTACAAAACATGAATCCACCAACATGCAACGAGACCTTTTGGTGAATTAGATCATCCAACTGTCATGAATTAAAAGGAATAGGAAAAAAAAAATGCTGGCATATTTAAACATTAGGTAAATAAAAGGAAGGAGATATATATATATATATATATATATATATATATATATATATATAGGTGTGTGTGTGTGTGTATATGTGTATATATGTGTGTGTGTATATAAGATGTACACACACACCTATATATACATGTATATATACACATACATACATACAGTTACTTTATGCATGAATGAATTGAATGAATGAATGAGAGGGAGAGAGAGAGGCTCAAATATAAGTTGGGTGTTAAGACATATAAGCTCTACAAGTGACAGATGGACCTGACCTGGACACCATGAATATACTGAGTGCTTAAAACTGAGAGCCAAAGTATAAGATAAGTGACAAGGAACCTACAGAGCAAAAATCTTCACTAGTGTTCATTTTTACCCAGGGTCAGGCTTGCCTAACTCTATTCCAAAACTTAAATTAATACAGTGATCACCAGAACCAAAGCCATAGTTAAATTATTAAAAGGAATATGAGTTTCAAATATATATGTATACATATATATGTATATGTATATATATACATGTATATATATACATGTGTATGTTATTATCTGATTTGCTTGGCAATATTTCTTTTCTTATATCTTTTCTGTGTTTGCATATGTGACATTGTAAATGACTTTGGAAATAATCTTCAATTCCATCTATTCAACTATTTTCATTTCCTCAGGACAGCCTTTTGAAATCCTCACATAATATTCAGATTGATTTGGGGCTACCCTTATGAAACCTACCAAGATTTCCACAAATGTGAAATCGGGGGGATATGGCCAATGGTGCCATCATGCCTTTCTTAGTGGCCTCCCCTTGTTAACCTTTTCAGTGCAAGACCCAAAACATTTCTGTGACCCTATGTAAGAAGTGAGCTCAAAGCTTTGCTGTGGAGAGGCTCCTTATGCCAGCTTCTTCATCAATTTTTTTAAAAATCTCATTTGAAAACCTTTGTACCATTTCTCATTTTTTCTTTATATCTTCCCCCCCTTTTTTTGTTTACCAATGCAAATTGTTTTAAGGTACTTTTTGTGCGATGTCAAACAGTATAAAGCAAGGTTGAATTATACAGCATTTTTAAAGTCATTTTGAAGATTAATAGCTCTTGTTGGGTTTCTTTATGACTTCGCACACTCCTCAAAGAAACCTCCCAGTGTCCCTACCCCCACATCACTGCAGTGGTTCAGATTTGGGAGCAACAGTTAGAGTCAAATTCGGTGCTTTCCTATTGAGAAACAGTGTTTGCAACTCGGTGGTTGTCTAGTTGGATTGACCACTATAATTAGCACATACTATGCAGCACACTACCCTTTCACACGTGAATGCCTTAAAATAATCCTCATTATTTTACATGTTTTGAATAGCAACATTTGTTAGCACATTGTCAGTGAAATTACTCAATTTAAATACTTTCCCACCATTCATAACCTTGTGATAAAAGACATTGTTCAATATTTTAAAGACATCATGAAAATGGACATTAAGTGAAATTCCTGTGACTACTTAGCCAATTGAAGAAAAATCTTCCCTTTAAAAAGGGAGAGAAGAAATGCAGTGATATAATTTTTCACAAGAACAGCATTTTATTGGCAATTTTCTAGAGGGAGGATTTCTAAAAGCTGCCTCATAGGAAGGCTTACTTTAGAAAAGCAAAATTTCACTAGCAGACTCACAAGCCCACAGAGACATAATTACATTTTCTCTCCTTTAACTTCTACTTTCTTCAGACTCTCAGGTTGCTACAGCAGAGCAACAGAGAGCTGGTATATCCAAAAATGGGACTCCCATTTGATGTCTTCTGATTTGCTTTTCATTTCCAACAACAGAAGCACAGTTTAAGCCAGTGAAGTTGATGCCAAGAGTTCTATTTGAGTAAAAATCTGGAACAGCCTATCTTGAGTCTAATTCTTACTTGATCCAGCATTTAAAAGCCTTTACATCCATTCAAAAGCAAAGTGCTTAAAATTCCTACTTCAGACCTGGTATAGTTTGATTAAAGGCCTCATGAAGGAGGTAGGTTAATAACAGATATGACTCTCTTTCAGAACTGGGTACAAATCCTTCCCACCTACAGAAAGATTGCTGTGCACTGTATGGTCCTATGCACCAGCTCACCAAAGCAGTTGTCCTGCTTTCTGGAAACAAAACAGTTCATCAATCCCATTACCCCAGGCAAAGACAAAAATGCTTGTTTCAGCCAGATAATGGGATTCAGGTGTCCTTGTGCCAAGAAGACCTCAAGAGAAATGGGACAATTCTTGAACTTCCACTTTTTGTAAGGGGCATCTCAGGCTAGGGGAATCATTTAATTTTTAGTTACAGAAGCTTATCAAGTTCCGTAAGATTCAGTACTTCCAAATGGAGAATACGATTGCTACAACAGGGATTCAGCCAATTGTGTCTTTTAAACACATAATGTGGCAGCTACATTCCACACCATTTAAAGAGATCAAGTATCCTGCAGTAAATAGATCAAAAGATCTTATCTTTTGTGACCATAGATAATCCTTGATTTCACAGCAAGGTTGTGATGGCAATCAAAGTTCATAAATTATGACATTTGAAAGATGGAAGAAATATCTATAACATCTCCTCAAATGTTTGAGGTCACCAAACATGAAACTAATAGATTTTAAAAAAATGAATTACCTGTATTATTTAAATCACTCTAGAAGATCAAGCAAAGAAATCTACCTTCTTTAACTGGTGAAACTATTCGGAATACAGTGAAATTCTATTCAGCCTTAAGCCACAAGCAATGGATACTTCATCCAGGCTCCAAGATTCACAGCACAGCAGATTCATTTAACTCATGCTTTAGTCACATAAAATTGGAATTTATGAAAAGTTCAACCTGCCACATCCCTAAGAATGCTTCCTGATGAACATTCATTAATGACTGATACAAATCCATTGTATCATTGTGAGGGAAAGGAGAGATGTCATATTGAAATTACATACCCCTGAAGGAATATATATTGTAGATGCAGTACAAAGCCCTTTTTTTATTATTTATTACATTATAAAGGAAATGAATATTAATTTCAGTAGTTTTGGTAACAAAGTAAGACAACTGCTTTGTACTAGAACAAGATAAAAATTATATAGAGTTTCATGAAAGAATGGAAAAGGTACAAATATATTATTAAATCATTGCCTAAATAATGAATAATATAATGAAAGTATTTCACTTTCTAGCAACTGACAGGAATAGCCAGAAACATAATAAAAACTTACA
Organism: Panthera onca; assembly: GCF_046562875.1. Taxonomy (NCBI): domain Eukaryota; kingdom Metazoa; phylum Chordata; class Mammalia; order Carnivora; family Felidae; genus Panthera; species Panthera onca. The sequence continues at coordinate 204,074,027 of NC_138339.1, forward strand.
AAGATATTCAAATGTCACTACCGAAGAGTGTGGAAAGAAGTGTTGTTCCTGTGCTATTCTCAACCACACCTGCACACAGAGATGGTAAATTGCCACCAGGAGCATGGGATGAAAAAAAGAAGAAAGAGGAAAACCATCTTTTTAAAGTATCATTTAAATGTTTTAGAACATAACATACCCCTATATAGGCGGAAAAAAAAAAAGAAGAAAAAGAGCTTTCTTTTGTTTGGGGGAAGGAATAAATTTTCTTGGTCCCACTATAAAGGAAATACCTGCTCATAGCAGAAATTCAAAAATTCAGAAAAGTAAAAAGAAGAGGAAAATGTTACAGATACCCTATTCAAAAACAATTTTTGTGTATTTCCTTATTTTGGCAGTGCATAGTCTGTTTTTTTATATGATTCTGATCACAAGGAGATCAATCAAAATTAAGGAATATCCGACAATAGTTGGAAATCGCTGAAGATTATCATAGCTAAGTGACAAAATAATTTAAAACCAGGAAGAACATTTATATCGAAGGCACAAAAGGTACTATATACAATATCTACACATCTACGTATATCTATATGTATTTGCCTCTAAGAGCTCTGATGATAATTCCAAATAAGTAATCTGAACATATATGAAACAACATAAATTTAATTGGAATGCATTGTATGTCTTTCCCATGAGATGCAGAGCCCTCAATGTACCACTATTCCCTAGAGAAACCAGCCAGCCCCTTGGTAGCAGGTTGCTTACATCGGATCTTTTCCATTATGGAAGGGGCACTGATCTATCCTTAGTGGAACATATACCTATTCAGTATACGATTGTGCCTTCCCTGCCTAAAATGCTTTTGCCAGCAACAACAAATACAGACTATGGGAATATTTCATTCCCCTCATATTACTCCATGTGCCATTCCTTCTGACAAGAGAAGACATGCCTCAGCAAAAGGAGAAAAGAAATAAAATAAGCTCACATCCACAGGATTAATTAGTCTCACCCTGACAATCGAAACAGGTGGTTTGATAGAACAGTAGACTAGTCCATTGAAGACTTGGTTGCCTGGTTAGTTGGGTTGTCTTGTGGGCTACAGTCTCTTGCAGGTTGGGCTCCTTGGGAAGCTGATTCTGTCAGTCTGATTAGCACAATAGAAAGTCTTGGAATCAATGTCTATCAAACACATGGAAGGAAGCAGGATTGAACAGAGACAGAAGCTGAGCTAACAATATAGGTCCAACAGAAGCCTCAGTTAACCTTGTGTAGGGTACTGAAGATAAAATCGTCCAGAGCTAGAGCAAGAGGATTAAGCCTTTATAACCCTATGTTAACCAGTCATTCATTCAATGCACTAGGTCCTGGGAAGGGATGAGATCTTGAAAGAGGTAGCTTTCTTCAGCTGCAGCAATTCCAAAAAGGGGTAAAAGCTAAAGGCTCTGTGCCAGAAGCACCCCCAGCAGCTGAGGGAATGAGTATTTTATTCCTTAAGGAAGGATCTGGGTGATGCATCACAATATCCACTGTATGTGCTGTCCTAAAAATGCAGTGCATGCTCTGAACCGGCAAACAACACATGGTTTCTGAGAATTAGGTGGTAGAAGTGGCAGTGATTCACTTCACTATTAACCCTAATAACATACTTGCAAAGTGTTTGCTTCCCATGTCCCAACAACTCTGTGCTACTCTTGATGTCTTAGTTCCCAAAAAAGGGATATTTCTACCAGGAAACAGACCAGACTTCCTCTCAACTAGAGGCCGAGATGGCTACCCAGCCACATTTGATTCTTCATGCCACTTAACTGGAAAAAATGAGGCTTATGAAGTTTCTAGGGTAATTGATCCTTATTATTAAGGGGAGAATTGTGTTGCTTCTCTGCAACGGAGAAACAGAATATAGGGAATTCAGAAAGCAAAAGTCCAAAGAATAAAATTTAATGCGACACACCAGTAACCCAGTGCAGGAAGGACTACTAATTCCTTGATCCTTCAGGAATTAAGGTTTTGAGTCACTCTACCAGGTAGAGAAATCTAACCAGCTGAGGTACTGATATACTTTAAAAGAACATGGAATGGATATTGGAAGAAAGAACTCATAAATACCAAGTATAGCCACATAACCCACTGTAGACACAAAGACAGAAATGGCTATACATTTTGTCTTCCTTGCTTTCTGAATATATCTATATTTATTAACTATTTTTCCTCTTTCTATGTCTCGTATTATGTGTGTTCATAGTGGTTAGCCTTATCATTCAATTTTTAAGTTTTACAAAATATCAAACGGGAATTATAACTAACCTAGGAAAACAATAAGCATCAGGTAGAGAGGCATACAGCTAGAATGCAGCTCTGTATATATAAAACACCTGAAAGAGAAATCTTATTTATCAGAAAGCCATCTTATTGAACATAATTCTCACAGATGGGTTAAAATGTAGATTTCCTATATGTGTCAGAAACCAAGTCTATACTGGGCTCGCACAACTTAAAACATTGCCAATTTCTGTCCATGGAGACTAAGGCACAGGAAACCTACACTATAAAAATTCTCTTCTCTGTCCCTCTTACTTGAAACATTTATTCCTATCAGCACGAACAAAGAGCGAGGGCTCTCGAAATCCTCACTTTGCTTGGCTCTAGTCATGCCATACATTCCTCCTATTTCTTTATTCATTCAAATTCTCTGCTAGTTCATCTTCCTCTACCTAGTTCTTAGTGGTACCTTGAAGCTCAGCCTTCTTATTTTTTCCAGTCTGTACTCTCTCCATTAGCAATCTCATGAGGACACATGGATTCAATGAGCAATTAATGCAAGTGTTTGCAAATTCATACTCCAACCCAAGTTAAACTTTTCCTTGAACTCCAGATCTATATATCTAACTTGCTGCTCAACATCTTCATTTGGAAATTTCCAAGGTACCTCAGACATATGTCCAAGACCAAATTCACTATCTGTTCCCGGAAATCCAGTGTTCAACTCAGTGAATTACACTGCTGTAATTCAGTTCCTCAAAGTAGAAACCTAGATGTAATCTTTGTTACAAGTCTTCTCCTTACCCCTTATAACCAATTTAGTTTGTTCAGTTGATAACAGCTCTTAAATTCCTACATCTGTGCATTTCCACTGCCACCATCCTATTCCAAAGTGACAGGGATAGCATGGCAGTCTCGAAGAAAAAGTCCTGGACTACCATAATAGCCTCTAACTGGACTCCACAAGACCCTTTGTGCATCTTTATAATCTGTTCTTCTCAGAAGCAAGAAGTGTCTTTTCAGAATACAGACCTGATTTTATGACTTTTAAAATTCTTCAGTGAGTTCCACTGTTCTCAGGTTTAAGCTCGAAATCATTACAATGAACCATAAGGCTTTGCCAGGTCGAGACCCTATCTGTCACACCCTTCCCTTCCAGGAACCACAGGAACATAAGCCTTCCCTCCAGGATCTATCCTCTTCTCCACCATAGGTCCTCTGTACACACTGCTTCCCTGTCTGCAAGAAGCCTGCCCTCGTGTCTGAAATGAGCCTACACATGGGTACACACATATGCACACGTGCATACACACCCACACTCATCTAATTAACTCCTATTCAGGCTAATCTAATTTGTGATTAGCCCTTCCTCAGAAGAGCATTCCTCAATGCCACAGTCAAGATCAAGATGCTGTACTATATACTCATACTATATGTTCATTTCTTTCATAGCTTTTAACTAAACAACAATTTCTGTGATTATCCTGTTTAACTCCATCTCCCCCACCAGACTGTAATCTCCACAAAGGCAGGACCATGGCAATTTTGCTCATTTTATCCACAGTATCTAGCAAAATGCTTTACAAAGAGGTAGTACTTTCCTGAGGTTTGCTGAGTATTTAAAAAATGACAAAAAAAAAAAGTTAGTAGAAACCCTTGAGAGATTTCCTAACAAGAAATAAACAAGAAATAAAATGATTTAAAAGTTATAGATCACATATGTGATCTCATTTTATCTGCACAATAGCTTATCAGATGAAATGGTTACAGTAATTTGCCACTTTACAAATCACTGTCCCTTGCACTAAGAGAGGTTTACTCCAACCTTCCTAACCAAAGTAGAGATATTTCTGCTCTACGGCTAAATATGCCTTACTGAAAAACCTCATGTTCTTATGAGAGAAACAGGACTGTGGCAGACCAGTCAAAACCCACAGGACTCTGTAACCAGATGACAGACAAAACCAATCCCAATCCTGATAAATCCATTAGCACAGTTAAGCCTCCACTGGCATTTCCACCTAAAATCATCTCCAGTACATCCTTTGCAATCTTGTACCCTTGGGCGTATGCTTCCTACTTTGAGATGTCGATCCTTGCAGAATTCATTTCTAATAGAGGCCAACTATGTGAAAATTAAAAATTTGATCCAAGGATATTCTTCTCCATTAATTTTTTCAACACTGGAGAAATGTATTTTCACACGCTGCTTCTGCATTTGCAGCTTCCCCAGATAGCTTCACACAGTGGAGATCATACCATTTCCTAAGCCAGAAAGCCACTGTCTTCCAGGAAAGGAAGTCACTTCTGTAGCAATTTTCAGCTATTTTATTAAGGCATTTCTAATTGCTAAGACTTTCTTCTCAACTGTGTAAAAGTTTACATCTGATAGCTACAAAACACTGGCATGTTGGGACATAACATCTACCTTCCACGTTATGCTGACATCATGCCCTATTTACCAAATGCATATGAGCTAATCCACATTAGAGAAACATGCATTTCAGCAGAACAAATTGTAGACTGTTCATTTCATTTATTATATTTGAGTTGAATGGAATTGTCAAGCTTATTTCATTACTGAAATTTTATTTCACTATTGAAAGTCTCTCTCTTCAACTTACTATTTGTACAAAGAAATATACACTTGAACAACTGTAAACCCATCTTGCATATTAAGATCTTTCATAAATGATAGCCAAATACAAATTCTTTATCGAAAGAGAAGACATGGGGCGCCTGGGTAGCTCAGTCAGTTCAATGTCCATCTCTTGGTTTCAGTTCAGGTCATGATCTCATAGTGGTGATATGGCGCCCCACATCAGGCTCTCTGATGAGCATGGAACCTGCTTGGGATTCTCTCTCTCTCCCTCTCTCTCTGTCCCTCCCCCACCCACATGTAAACTCTCTTTCTTTCTCTCAAAATAAATATTTAAAAAATAAAAAATTTTGGGGGGTACCTAGGTGGCTCGGTCAGTTAAGCATCTGACTCCGGCTCAGTTCGTGATCTCATGGTTCACAGGTCTGAGCACTGTGTCAGGCTCTGTGCTGACAGCTCAGACCCTGGAGCCCGCTTCAGATTGTGTGTCTCCCTCTTGCTCTTGCCCTTCCTGACTTATTCTCGCTCTCTCTCTCTCTCTCAAAAATAAAAACATTAAAATATATATATATTTTAAAAATTAAAAAAATTTAAAAGAGATATTATTAGTGTTTTCCCCCCTTTAAAAATTCAGCATTTGGGGCTCCTGGGTGGCTCAGTTGGTTAAGTGTCTAACTCTTGATTTCGGCTCAGGTCATGATCTCAGGGTTCATGAATTCAAGCCCCACGTCCAGCTCTGTGCTGACAGTACAAAGCCTGCTTGGGATCTTTTCTCTTCCTCTCTCTCTCTGCCCCTCCCCCACTTGTTCACTCGCTCACTCTCTCTCTCTCTCTCTGAAAAATAAATAAACTTAAAAAAAGCTCAGTGTTGTTTTCTGAAGGCCACATACACAAATCAGTAAACATAAAACAAACACCACTGGAATAATATTATCTGTATTACAGACTACAAGACACCATTTAGATTTTAATGCAATTTATGAGTCCAGTATCTTCCAAGTAATACCACATGTTAAAAAACTAAGTTCAACTGATGTGTTTCACAATTTTGAGCCATCATATAGTTGACAAATAAGAAAAATCATACCAATGAGAACATATCCCTGTGACCACAATGCTCCACACAGTGGAGGTCAAAATCTTCCTGCAATACTCTGTCATATGCTCATACATTTTACCTGACATATGACTTATATTGAAGGAAATGGAGGGCATTTTGCTGGGCTTATTCTGTTGACATTTTATGAGATATTCTAAAATGGAATCCCATTTTGTGAGGCCTTCAAAATAGAAAATTTAATTTTCCCAAAATTCTTCTTTAAGTAAGGCAGAGTTCAATGGATTCTGTAGTGAAATAAATGTATTTCACTCTTCTGTTAAACTATAATGAATACCAAAAAAAAAAAAAAACAAAAAAAAAAAAAGCTTAATGTTGCATGCATGCATAACAATTTGTAGGAAGATAGCAAATTAAAAACATCAGCTCCTCCCTATTCAACCACCATACAATCAATAGATATACCTAAAACAACAAATTACAAGTTACCAAATTAATAGGCCTCCAAAACAATGGTAGTGTGAACAAAAGCCACGTAGATGCAAATCCAACACTCTTGTTGGCTCTGAAAAAGACAGTGTGAAGGGCAACTGTCAGAATAGTTTCATAGAAAACTGAGTGTTCCAGTCAATTTTCCACTCCCTATGGAAGAAGAGATGAAATATGGATCCACACTGGCTAAGTGTCAAGGGGCTTAGAAAAAATTAGAATTACTGACAAAAAGGCCTGGGGAAGAGCAATGTGAATGGACTTTATAGAAGGGACACAAAGTGTGAAAATACTTCTATTGTATTTGTAAATATTCACCAGAGGTGAAATTTAAAGCAAGTAAACAGGGTGAACAATTCTGTAGATGTCAGTTACCACATTTTCAGCGCCACCCCAGTATTGTATCAATGGGGCCATGTAAAAGTGGCTCTGGTTGTATGAGTGGACGCAATAAACGGAATCAACAATATGGTTTTCCTATCATCGTTCATCTGGTACTGTAACTGCTGAGTGCCCTATCTGCAACCATAGATTCTAGAACAACTAACCAGCCATCTGCCTGCAGGATGATTATAATAAACTGTCATCATGGAGAGCACTTGTCTACACTGCAACAAAGACCACTGTTCTCTCAGCAACACTATCCATGGGCTTATGAAACCTTTATTGCAATGCCATTATTGTTACTCTAGTATTGATGTTATTCCAAGCAGCTCTGCTTCTTGACCAAGGACTGCATTTTAGGACCAAAAAAAGTGAGCTTAAACAGCTGGCACCTACTATATTTTCATGTATCATCACACAAAAGCAGGTGACTTCACAGAACATACTTGCTTCTTGAAGACTCAGTTAACTGCATCAGCTTCTAGGCAACACCTTGCAAAGTGGGAGTGTTCTCCTAGTGAAGAACTCGACATGGTATGTGCTCTGGATCAGCAATTATTACATGGTACAGTTTCTTCTAGAGATGATAGGATTCATGTGTTTGGTGGGGGAAGCACTTGTTATATGTAATTGGCAAAACATAAGTTTTGCTTCATGACACAAAACTTTAGATTTTACTGGTTTAGCTGTCTTATTGGTTCTACTGAACTTGAAGCTGAGGCAGTCATATGGCCCTTAAAAGCGTTTGAAGCAGTTAAAGTCATGAAACAAATAGGGACAGGGAAGAGGAGAAGGGGGAAGGGGAGGGAGGAAGGAGGGGGAGGGGGAAGAGAAGAAGTAGAAGATTTTGTGGTGTTTCAAGTAATCAATATTTTGTTTTACACAAAGAAAATGAGAAGTGCATCTCTTTTCTTGTAATGCCATGTCTACTGGCAAAAGTTGATGGAAAATAGAATAATCCAGTACAAGCAGGACTACCAAGGTTCCTAGTGCCTCAGGATTGAGGTTTGGAGTCATCCCAACTAACCAAGGTTAAAAAAAATTAAATTAAATTAAAATTATAAACAAACTGAGGTACTGGCTTTGGAAAAAAGAAAACATAAAATAGTTAATAAGATATAAGTACCAATTATACCCTCATGGCCAGGTGCAGAAAAAGCTTATAGGAGCGCGGTGCCTGGGTGGTTCAGTCAGTTCAGTGTCTGACTCTTGATTTCGGCTCAGGTCATGATCTCACAAACCCTGAGTTTGAGCCCCACTTTGGGCTCTGCATTGACAGTGCAGGCCCTGCTTGAGATTCTCTCTCTCTCTCTCTCTCTCTCTGCCCCTCTTCCGTTCACTCTGTCTCTGCCTCAAACCTTCTTAAAAAGGAAAAGGAAAAAAAAAAGACTATAGGAGCTATGTATCTTTCTTCTTTGCTCTTTATATGTACAGTATCATATATACAATATTTGCATTATATTTATTAACCACGTTCTCTCTTTTTCCCCTAATATTTTATATAAATTTTTGCTGATACTGAATTTACAAGTTGTTCCTTGTTAAAGTTGTTCCAGGTTAAAGACATCAAGATAGGATTGTGACTAAACTCGAAGAGGAATAAATGTCACTGAGATGGTACAGTGACTATTGGAACTAGAGGTCTCACCATTTGGGGAAAGGACTTTATATATACGAAGAACAATTGTATTGTGTTAGGCAGGATTATGTATGCTGCCATTGTTCTTTAGAAGGCTGTTTGTTTTGAGGGAGCCCGGCTGGCTCAGCTGGTGGAGCATGCAACTCTTGATCTCAAGGTCATGAGTTCAAGCCCCGTGTTGGGTGTGGAGCCCACTTTAAAAAAAAAAAAAAAAAAAGGAGCTTGTTTTGTTTAGATTTCAGTTGGAGAACAGATACTATGTCAGCTTACCATCACTGTATCCACATTATGCCAGCCTAGTGCCCAGCCCATAGCAGGCACTCGATAAATATAAAGGACCCTCAGTAAAGAACCAATATCATAGGTTGAGGTAAAGGAACTTCCAATAAAATTAGGAAAAGCAATTCCATTATAAGCAAGGACAATAATTACTGGCTTCTGCCACAAAACTATAGTCTCACTAACATGCTTTTTATCACCAATTCCACTTATCCCTACACTAGTAATGATTGAAACTATCAGGCTTTTTCTTAATAGCTTTGGCTGTGAAACTGATATAATATTTAACAAATAGCGTAACAGGTCATTTATTAATTTACCTGCATCAAGAAATCACAGTAGTCCTGATCCCAATTAGTCCCTAACTGGATCCAATTGCATTTATTATTTCAGCACTCATAATTTTAGAATTTGGAGTAGTCTTCATTCAACCTTATGTCTTTACACTACTGGCTAGCCTTCATTTATAACACTTACTGACACATGTATATCGCATAATAAATCTTAACCCTTGATCCCAACAGGAGCATTATCCACATTTTTAATAACTTCAGGGTTAAGTATATGTTTTTGTTTCATTTAACAACTTCGTTAATTCTAGGCTTGTTATCAAATTCAGTTGACCCTCAAACAACATGGGGGTTAGGACTGTCGACCCTCCGTGCAATCAAAAACCCACATGTAACTTTCACTCCCCAAAATCTCAACTATTAATAGCCTACTGTTGACCAGAAGCCTTACCAATAATACAACCAGCCTATTAACACACATTCTGTGTGTTATGTATATGTTATATTCTTACAATAAAGCTAGAGAAAAGAAAATGTTAAGAAAATCATAAGGAGGAGAAAATTCATTTACAGCACTGTACTGTATTTATTTTTTTTCAAAGCCACTTAAAAGTGGCCCCACACAGCTCAAACCAGTGTTGTTCAAGGGTCACCTGTATTTTAACAAGTGTATCAGTATGACCAAAGACTGTGAGAGAAAGTACATTGCAAGGTCATTATAAAAGAGAGACAAATTTAAAAATGAAGGTCCCAGTACAGATGAGGAATTCGGTTAATCTGATAGAGAGTAGTAGCAGTTGGATAATGAGAAAGGAAATGACAACTATGAGTCAGAGCTGCTGGGCTGAGTGACCACATGCTAGGAAAAGAAAGAGAAGGAGGAGTCTAGAATGACTCCCAGCTTTTTGGTTTGTGTGACTACATGGGTTGTGATGCCACCAAATGAGTGTGGGAGGAGGAGAAGGTCAGTTTTGGACACACTGTGCTTCACAAGTCAGCTATATTATACCCAGCTGTCTGGAATGAAACTGATTTGAGAGTCATCAGTGTCAAGGTAGCAGTCATGCATTTTGTAACACTTATCCCATTAAATAAAATAGTTTGTACTTGCTTTTCCCTTCTTCAACCTCTGTTTTCTATGTAGACATACAAGCTATACTGATCCAATCTCAAATATCAACAAAAGTGAGAGAGGGTAGCCCACCCAGAGGGCTAGCGGAGTTGTGTACCAGTCACTGCTCCGGCCTTGAATGTGAATAAGTGATTGTATTGTCTCCATCTTCACATCATAAGTAGCTTGTGAAGACCCATGCAGGAGTGGTAAGTGTATGCTCAGTACCCCCACTGTGCCAGCTGCTGGGCACCTTCTCCCTGCTCTATTACATCCAGTGCCTACATCTGGGAACTGAGTCCAGCTCTAGCATCTGCATGTGCTTGGATAAGCTTCCATCTACTGCCCTGTTACTACTCGACCAGGCCACCCACTCTCTCCCCCAAGGTCACAGCTTGCTCCACCACCAGCCCTTTTGAGCTCTGGCTCTCCCTTATGCCCATGAAAGCTACATCTAGCCATCCTCCTTTCCCATGTTATGCCCAAGAGACCTTACGCAATCACCCTCGGATGGCTCACCAAGACAGTGTGCAGAAATGAGGACAAAGCAAAATGTTCCATAAGAGGAGGGAGAAAGAAGAGGCCCCAAAGGGAATGGGAAAAAAATCACCGAAAGAGAAAATTTTATTTATAATCTTAAAGTAAAGGTAGTCTCATTTCTAAAGGAAAGGGAAAAAATCCATGTATTGAAGAGTATGAGAAACTGTCTAAGAGATAGGAAATGCAGGTCATTTCTCTAGAAGTTTGGTTGTTAGGACTAAAAGGTGGAAGACAAAACACACAATACATATTCAGTGAAAGTTCATGAAAGTTACTCAATAGAGTTCCTCGGTCACCATTTACCTTTACTCTTATTTTCTACTTCTAATATGCTCTGTCATCTGGTTTCTCATTCTATGCAAAATTATACTTAAAAAAATCAGAAGGGAGAACACACTAAGGAGAGTAAATATAACACTACAATTTGACAAAAGAGAAGAAATAGGGGGGAAAAGGAGCAGCAGACCTCGGACATAGCCATCCAGCATCACTGAGTACAGATGTAAACCACTTTAGACAAACACCCAGAGAAAAATCATTGCATTTCAGCATAATGCAATACATGAAATTCCCAAGATGAATCTTGGATGTCAAGAAAATGCTAAACAGTGCTCAATGGATTCAATTTTAAAGGACTACAAAGTGAAAGGATTTTTACCTAAACTTCTTATAAGACATTTGTGTCCTTAAAAGGGTGGCGCAGCCCTGGATCCTGGCCTTGTGCTCCAGGCTAGTGGCTATAACACTGCTCCTCAAACCAGCCCCACTTGTTAAAAGGAGATCAGTGGGAATTAACACCATATTAGCATCTATTTGAAGCTAACTTTTTGCTATAGCACTAAAAGAAAAGTTTTGGAATAAAAGTTTGTATTTGGGGAAAAGGAAAACTCTTATGAAGAATACTGAAATTCTTTGGCTTTATTATTTGTGCAGCATAGGTAAAAGTAAATTGATTATTGATTTTTTTATGTCCATGCTTTATGGAAAGGATTCATCTATCCCATATTTAAAATGCATCCAGACAGGAGAAGATGAGGGATGCAGGACTTGCCATAACCCCTACTTGTCACAGCCATGGTTTCTTTCCAACTGAAGTAATCTACAATGTGATCATGAAAGCTTTTGATTGATTGCAAAATAGCTGAGCCCCTAACATCCCTCTTTAAATACATTCAGCCTCCACTCTAGGTTGAACAGTTAAAACTAGCTGGGAATTGCAATTTGTAGAAGGTATGATAAGGTTTCCAGGGCTCTGCCTGACTGCAGAGCATGGGAGCCAGAGCAAAGGAAAAGCTTAAGACTCAGTTACTCATGATGCACACCAGAGACAGGGATGCTGGCAGAAGTGGGAGGTGACGGGACAAACCCAGGGGACACCGTGCATCAGGGAAATGAACCCCACTTTTGCTACAGAGCCATAAACGGTTCCATTAATATTTTGACTTAACTCGATAAAGGACTTTGCAACCCTGGGCATTTCGGCTTCGTCTCTGCCTTCCCCAGATTCCAATCACTTCAGTGCCTACATAAAGCTGTCCAATAAAAAAAGTATTACTGCTAACTTCCTTTAACATATTGTACTTTTCAAGGTTGCCCAGTCACAGTTATGCTCTCCTGCTACCATTTCTCAAGTGAATTACAGTGTTTCTTTTCCTCTCCCTCCCTCTATTTTTGCCTTCCCAGTGCTGGGTCATTCATGGTCTTGGTATTCTCTGGATAATAATGCTGCTTTCCATCAGGTACAAAGAAATGGAATTCTACTTGAAAAAGCAGCCCAGCTAGGTACTGGTTACTCATTAATCAATGGAACTAAAGGTTTTTATCCATAATTATTTAACCTAGAAAAGCAACTAAACTTGATGTCAGATAACGTACTAAATGGTTGGAAGGAAGGGGGGAGGTTTTAGAGGGGACAAGTTTTCCATCTGACAGTTACCAGAAATAAGAAATGGTACACCAGTGGAAAAGGGAGGTGTAATAATCATCATTAACCATGTTGGGGAAATAAAGTAGATCATCTCTAGGAGTGAGCCATCTAATAAAGGTTCCCACACTGGCTCAGAATCACCTCAATAATGGGCAGATGTCATTCATTAGCTCTGTGACCTTGACATGTTACTACACCTCTCTGGGCCTATTTTCTCATCTATAAATATAAGATTGTTGTGAGGTATTAATGCAAAGCTCTAAGAATGCAAAGTTCTTAAACCAGTGGCTGACATACAATAGGTTATTCAATAAGTGCGATCCATCATATATATTTTATATATATCTGTATGTATACAGAATGTCACCACCACCATCATGAGGCTGGTATTATTCACCTGTCAAAATAATAGGCTGTTCCTAATGGAGCAGAGAATCTGAGAGTCTTTATTAATTGGCCATCAGCCTCTGGTTGGAATTCCAACTTGCCCTACTTCTCCTACTGGAATAATCCTAATACCACTTAATGTATCTTGATATGACTCACTTTTAGTTAATTCTTCATGTCTATGGTCCTAAATCTAGTTATAAGATACATTTTTCCTAGATATTCAGCTTCCCCTAGGCTGATAACTTGATTAAGACTGCTAAATTTTTCACATCTCTTTTTTTAGATTCTCATCCTCAGATTCCTACCTTTTAAAAAATCTCATATGTAGCAGGTGCTATAGAAGGTTCTTTAAATTCGTTACCCTTAATCCTTCCAATTATCTGTCATTACCTCCAATTACTAAGTTGGGGAAACCTCACCAAAATGTTGACTCAATTTCCAGAGTGATAATGTTGAATTTCAACCTTGGCCCAATGTGTCCAAATTGTTCTGGTTTGCTTTTTCCTAGCATGTTATCATGCCCCTGGCTCTTTTCTTCTCTGCCTGGCCTTCTATTTTTAGCCCTTAATATTCTCGAACTAAATTTTAGCAGGTATTTTTCTGAGACAATGGGAAATAAAATTTGGAAAACACAAAAAGAAAGTAAAAAGAAAATAAGAATCATCCATATTTTTAGCATACAAAATCAGTGTTATGATCTATTTGTTTCTATTATTCTAATACTTTCTCCATATATAAACTTTTATACACAAGTAATATATGAATAAATTCTCTGCAAGAGAATGTGAAAATCCCAAATAAAACTAAATGTCTTATTTTTAGTACAAAAATAAAACTACAGTCTCCTTTGACCATCAATCCAATATTACCCGCAATCCTCATTTTCTAGACACTATGAATTTGGTGTATATCCTCCTAGTCCATTTTTATTCTTTTACATAAATACATTGAAATATAATAGTATATTCTGAGGGTGATGTTGAATGTAAATATCTCATGGTGAATGTAATATTTACAGTTTGCTTTTCATTGAATGATTCTCCTTAAAGCACTTGCACTCTTTGTTAGGTTTATTTCCAGATACTAGATAGGTTTTCTTGCAATTTTGAATAGATCCTTTTTGCAACTCCATTTTCTAATGGGTAATTGCCAGGATATAGGCAAGCAATTGATTTTTATATGCTGATCTTGTACCCAACAATCTGGCTGTACTCTTTTATTACTTCTAAGAAGGCAGGTCTTTTCTACTGCCTTGTTATCTCTGGAGAAACTGGGTGCCACGTATGTCATTTGTAGTCTTGAAAACTGGACAATTTGAGCAAGGTTCTGAAAATAACAAAATTCCACTACAATGAAACTGTGATGTCTCATGAGGTTCCTGATAATGGGAACTGCCTGTCATGCTTTGCTGATTTATAGCTCAGTCAGACATCACATACATTTGGCAGCTGCCTCTACTTGTGTATGCCTATAAGGTAATTGCAGTGACTTTCTGGGTTGTTTTTTTAATATCATAGCACAAAGTTATAGTCACTTTTCCAAGGTCCAGTCATGTTTAATTCTCCTCCAGTGAATTACAGTGATGAAGATGATGGTAAACTTCTCAGAACTAACCTGCAGCAGGTTTGTTTGAGGGAGTGAAGTGTTCTAAGTAAATACTGTAAGTTGATACAGTGTCACCACGATTCCCACAGTAAGCAAAAAAAAATAAAAAATAAAAAATAAAAATTAAATCATTGTTGAAAAGTAATACCGTACCAGCTAGTGATTTCAGTTAAAGCTCTGAAGTAAAATGCCTTTTTCATATATCCAGATTTCATGCCACTTCTAATTTTCATTTGCATTATTCCAAGAAGCCAATGGACTTTGGCCATATCTACCTGTGCAAGATGAACCCATAGTACATTCCGTCTGCTCAATGGATTGGATCCATCAGAAATCATCATTCTCAACCACAAAATGCCCAAAGTTAATAAACTGGCTAACCTTTTATTCTATACATTTCTAGTCTATGTAGATAAACTTCTATAGAATCCTTGTTTTTTTTCTTTCGTTCTCTTTCTCTCCCTCCCCCCATGCCTCCTCACTCTTCCTTTTTTTCTCCAGATGTAATTCAGTCAAATGAAAGGAAAAATGTCAACAAAAAAATCCATCTTCTAAACTGATGAAATCTTGAAGGATTTTTCATGGTGACTACAGAGCCTCCCCCCACCTCCCTCATCTTCCAGTCAGATTTAGGGTTTCAAAACACTCTACTGAAATGAACAAAGAACAATTTGCTATAAAAACCTTAAAGAAAAATTATTTGCTTCCAGGTACAATGAACCTGAGCCCTCTCCAAACTCTCAAAGGCACTGGAAGCATGATGAGGTTAGGACTCCCTAGCCTTAGACTATAGGGCCTGTTTTGTGCAAGTAGTTGTACACTGAGTTTAAAGTAAGTACTTTCCAAACTACAAGATGTTTCTTTTTTTCTTTTCATTCCAGATGATTATTATAGAAAAAAATGATGGGAAGAAAATACAGACTTGACATAGATATCAGCATTGAGGCAGTTAGTTTTCTTTTTTTTTTTACCTATTTGAAAAATGCCAAACTGTCCATGACTGAACTGGTTTTCTTATTCCCACTGCTACTAAAATGGAGGAAATTCATGAGGTTTTTGAGAATAGTGATCTAACAGTTTGCAAATTTCTAAATAGTTCTAGATCAAAATATTAAGTTCTGAAGCTGAATGTTTTTATTTTATTCTCTCTTTCTCTCTCTCATAAACACACACACACACACACACACACACAAAGTCAAAGGTAAAAATAAATAATTAAGGCAGAAATTAAGCAAATGAGTATCCTGTATGAATAATTATGCTCTTTCTGGTTGTAATCTGGTCCAGAGGATCACCATAATTCATGCTGTGTAATTCAAAACTTATCCTTTGTTCTATATTACAAGGCATAGATAAATCACAACTGAAGGAAAGATAGCATGCTTTGAATTAAACACATAAGGGTCACTTTGCAAGAACTATGTCCCAAAATACTGTTCTTTCCATTCAAATTTTTAAAATATTTATATTTCAGAAAGAGAGAGCACGCAAGTGGGGAAGGGGCAAAGAGAGAGGGAGACACAGAATCTGAAGCAGGCTCCAGGCTCCAAGCTGTCAGTACAGAGTCCCATGTGCGGCTGACAAGCTGAGAGATCATGACCTGAGCAGAAGTCGGATGCTTAACCAACTGAGCTACCCAGGAGCCCCTGTTCTTTCCATTCAGACAATAACAAATGATCATTAATGAAAAGAACAATTTTCATGGATCATGGTTGAAGGGGATATAAATATTTACTAGATGGTCGTTTTATTAGAGTCTCAATATAATTTTTAGGAGATAGGTGATATTTAATAGTATTTTTCTTTGCTTGGGAAAACCAAGCTTTTCCCACAAACTTAGTTACTATAAAAAATGGAAAATATTTTCTTCTATTATATTTTCACTTTTAATAATTAGGAATCACAATAATCTTTATCATATATGCGCCCTTTCAAAAGCATCTGACAGCAAGCATCAAAATAAAATTCATTTATTGTCAAGAAGGTTACTGATACATGCTATGACTAGGACAGAACAATAAGTTACAGCCTTTAACAAGGAATCTTGATGGAATGCAATGGGTTTAATTGTAAATGCGTTAACATGAAAAAAGAAAGAAAATAATTCTTATGAGTACATTACTATAAATAATTCCCAAAAAAAGACTTAATCATTGGACTAGACCGATCAAACATGCAACTTATTTTTTTTCCACGAGTGGAGGTTTTACAGTGTTTTAATCATTAGTCCTAAATTTATCTTATTTTTTGTTCATGCTTAACCTATACTTAAATGTAATGAGTGAAGAGAGTGAAAACAGAGAAGAGCATAGGAACTAAGTGTTTTGGCAAGCCGAGCCTTTTCCGGAAAGAACATTACTGTCACGGTCAGTTCTGCCCCGTATCCAAGGAGAGAATTGGAGCATACTTAGAGGAGCCCTGCCATACTCCTTAGGAGGTGACTAAGATAGTGAGAGCTCGATGGCATTGGGTACACCTCCTAATAATGGCTTCTGGGTGGCACAAGATCCAATGGCTGCAAGCTGCCAGGAAACTCAAGCCAGCAATTACACAGCAGCGGCACTTCTACATAATGACCTTCAGCTCACTGACAATCAGCTGCTGACTGCCCCGACCAGGAGCAGAAAAGCACATGAGCCTAGATGAGGATGTTAGGTACCCATGGAATATGTAGTTCTCAGAGTGTAAATCGATCAGACTAAATCTGCCTCTCATAACTTCCAAGAGACATTTTTTTTTTTTTGGATCCAAATCAGAAACAAACAAACAAACAAAAAAGATGAGGGAGAAGTTAGAAAGGATGAGGTGGTTTGAATAGCATCTGGCCATGGTTTCTGGAGCCACTCAAGCAGCTGAGATGTTGGGAAGTGAAAGCAAAGGTTTCTTGAGGATAGAGCAGCTAGCTGCCCCATTCGGAGGCACTGAGGACACGAGAGACACTACAAGAGTGGTTCAGTCCGTTGTGCAAAGGACTGAAAGAAGCCCGTGAGGGTTTGTGCATCACTGAAGTAAGGGAGGCTCTGAGGCCATTGTGGGAGTTTGTGGGACTTCTCAAATACAGGCTCTCACAATCTCATTTGCCTATGTCCGTACCAGCTTGCACATACATAGGCTATGCATTCAGATGTCATGTAACTAGGCAAAAAAAAGTTCCACATGCCTAGGTGAATACAATTACTAAAAGGAAAAAGTCTTTTAGAGGCAAACATTTGTCAATATACAGCATTTCTTCTTAACCATTTCTGTCTTAAGGTTCTGCCAAAATTCTCTTCCTTATAATAAGCACTTCAGCCTATTATAGACAAAAATAAAATGAAATCAGGGCAGATACAGCAAGAAACTTTTCCCAAACTGCTTTTAGGATACCATTCAATGCAGCACATGGAAATGAAGTCGGAAGTTTCTTAGTCCTTTTGAAAGTTGTTTCTTTTTTGTTTTGCTGAGTGAGGAGAGAAATGATATAAGCACTTTAGAAAAAGAGGGAAAAACATGTCATCACTGTGTCAAAATTATTTAGCTGAAAAGGATGCATTATTTTTAATGTGTATTCATCACATAGTCTATGATGGCTCAAATGCCATGACTGAAGGATGCAAACTATTGTTAATATGCATTGGAGTTCCGCCTTGCCAGCTGCATTAATTGTAATTAACTGACAGATTGACAGCTACATATTGATGGATTGTGTGGTGAAGGTTCCTTTAATGTTACTATGTATAGTGTGGATGCATATTCACAGAATAAATAATTAGCATATCTCAGACTGATCACATCTAGTCTTGTATTTTCTCTTGTATCTATGAATACAACTAGTATAGTAAAATATCCTCACACAAATTAAGAAAAACTGTATGAGCAGCAACATTTGTCCTGCCATTTGTATCCCTGGCTGTTTTAAAGTAGTAAAATAAGTGAGTCATCTATTCTAAGAACTAATAATAATGCATGACATTGAATTTTAAAGAGAAAGGCAGGCATTTTTTTTTTTTATCACACACACACACACACACACACACACACATATCAAACTTCTATGTACTAAGATGGGCTCAGGAGAAATATACCTACTCATTCTGCTTGTTCCTAAACTTGGGTAACTTAGTGGGTGGGGAGGAATGGATGGCAGTTGGAATGGCATGGGCTCTGGAGTCAAGCTTACATGGGCTTAAAAGTCCTCTACTGCTTATTAGCAATGACTTTGGACAAACTGTGTAGTCAACTATTCTCCTTAGTAAAGTGAGAATTACAATATACACCTCAAAGGTTTGATTTCAATATCAGAGAGTAATGTGAATGAAAAATTTAGCATAGTGTCTGGCACAAAGTAGATACTGTATAAATTATAGTTACTATTGTTACTGAAGCAGAATTAATAAGAAAGAAGCTTCCTGTGACTACAAAGAGATTATGGATGGATATTATCAGCCTTTTCCAAAACTAAAATGGTAACAGTGAATAGTCAATGCAGAATACAGTTTTAAATCTTTTCTTTCCACAACTATTGCAGTTTTGTCTAATTCTTACTCCATTTTTACTGATTCCTGAGTTGGCTTCCTTCACCAAAGAGATCTTAAAATGGTCAAGAGAAAGGATTAAGACAAACACCTCACCCACAATTACCCCATTATAATCTTCCTATAAAATAGAAACTGACAACTGTTAATTTTGACCTGTTGTAGGACAGAGAGATTTTCCCCCGTACATCAAACCTTAGCATGGAATTAAAGTGGTCCCTGATTGTTAGGCAATTATACAGATGGAATTAGCACTAAAAAAAAAATCTTTATCATAAAGTATACTGAAACATCTTCTTGTTACTCTAGAAATTTTATTAACAAGGGCATAAGCAAATCAAGGCATATTATAGATTCTTTATTACTTTTACTTTAAAAACACTCCAAAATCCATGGTTTCATAATCTACCTTCCCCTCCCTGAGTCTGTCTGTTCCAGCCACCACCATGGCTGGAACCTGCAATTTCTAACAATGCATGAACAACGCGTTCTAATGAACTATGAAATTCAGTGTTCCAGGCCAGCACATGGGAAATCAAAGAATGTCATTTGCTTAATTATACAGGTCTTTGGGAAATGGCAAAGAGGTCGCTTTTCAGTGCTCTTACCAAGTTCTGTTGCATACACTATGGATAATCAATGCTCCAATTCCCTGAGATGAGCACTGATGTATACTTAATTAGTTTTTATTGATAGATTGCAAAACACTTGTATGTTATTTATATTGTTCGATGATTGATTTCTTTTATTTTCCTACTATGGTGGTCTTATCTTCATGAAGCCTAGATTTGTATAATCCCAAACCTTGCCATGGAATTAAAGTTTTTGCTTTGAAGACCTGCCCTAACTCTGAAAGATGGCAAAAGAGACCCAGACTTCTTGTGTTTCCTATAAAGTGTTCTACAGATGAATTAGCTGCTGCTAAATGGATGATTCATTTAGTACCTAAGCATGCTCCACTACCACCTCTATCTTACTTTCTGTGGGTTTTCAAATCTTGACAGTGCTGTAAAGCGATGGCTTTGTTCATTTCAAAGTAAAAAGAGAGGGGGAAATCTATCAACAAATATTTCACCTGAGTATTTTTCTTAGTGTTTTGAATTCCAGCTGTGTTCTACTCTCTCACATAAAAGCAGGCAGAGATGCACGTCATCTCAGACAAGTTTGACAAACAAATCAGAAGGTCATGAGGTGCTTTCCCCATAGCTTTTAAACAGCGGGATACATCAGGCTTATGTTTAAACTGCGGTTGACCTTCCTGATAGTAAAACAACACAGGTTAGCTGACTTACCAACGTCCTTGTATGGGTTCCTTGATTTCAAATCTGAAAGAACTCAAACAGATAATTCAGAGCATGAGTGCTTCTCGCTCATGAGATTTGTTTTGTATTTCTCATCTGCTGTGATGCCATCTCCAAGAAAGGAAAGCATGGAAATCATTGCAAGTCAAATCTCAGGACAGGCAACATGTTCATCTCCTACCAGACATTAATACATTTTGAAGTGTTTTGGAATACTTGCATGTACTTGTCCAACCTTATCAGCAAAACTTTAAGCCTGGAAACCCATGGCCATTCGTGGCTTGGTGTGGTGAGGCTAAGGCAACACAAGAGGTCAGCTGTGAACTTCCTCAGCATCCCATCAACAGTTACTTCCAGGGGAGGGAGGCCTCAGAGGAAAAGTTCCAAGCTTCTTTAGCTTCACTTTCTAAATCTATAGGTAAGGCACAGGATGAATAATCTATCAAAATGAACATAAATCTGGGGTGCCTGACTGGCTCAGTTGGAAGAGCACGCAACTCTTGATCTCAGGGTCGTGAGTTCAAGCCCCATGTTGGGTGGAGAGATTACTCAAAAAATAAATAAACTTATTTAAAAAATGAACATAAATCTAAAAGTGAAAGGATCTTGGACTCTTTACCTTGTCACAGCACATACAGAAGAGCTGAACTCCCCACGGCTGTGTCTCTATTTACTTTCAGAGAAGCTTGCCTGAGAATCGTATTAATAACTCTTCCATCACGACAGCTTGCCCATATTGTATAGCTGTGAGACCAAAATATGGAGGTGCTGGCTTTACTACCCAGAAAACCATGAACTGAACTTGATCAAGGTCAAGAATCTAGTTTGCCTTGGAGCAATGATCATTCCTCATGTATGGCATTCATATAAAACATAAAACTTCATTTATTCATATGTAACATAAAAAGAATAAGGCAATGTCATCTTTAGGCATTCAAGAAAATAGTAATTTGAAAGCCCCTGTGATGATGAAGAAACAAAAAAATATGAATATGTTAATCATTACTAAAATGGAGGATGAATATGGCACCCTACTGGTTATTTTAAAAACCAGGAAAACCTCTTTTGGAGCAAGTTGACATTTTCACCTCATCGATTTCCACTGCTAATTACGACATGATCAACTGTTCATTGGAGTTTCATTTCCCTTAATTTTCCTCTTCTCCTCTTACTCAGCACTTCTCTGACTTAGCGCTTCATTTCCAACTAATGACCACTGTAAGCTATTAGCAGCAGCTGATACTCCTCTCTCACCCCTCAGTTCCTACCTTAAATTCCTAAATTTTGCAGCCAGACTCTCATGTAGTAATAAAAGGTAGCCACCCGGTGGGATAACAAGGAGCTCTGGGGACTCCCACTCCCATTTACACACACCTATACATACCTCCCCAACCCAGGCTGCCACTCCCCAAGTCCCACTGCGGTCTGTCTGCTAAAATGAAAAACCTCCATGGAAACACAAAGGATCATCAATTATATATATCTCAGGGTGAGCAGGTAGCTCATTTCTTAACAACAGGGTTTAAAGAGGAACACCAGAGGATTCCATACAGCTGTAGGGGTGGGATGAGGTCAGAGCTCAATAGGTTAGTGAAGGACACAGAACAGAAAGCTAACCCAGATGATCACAGAGGTCTCAGTTTTGCTTAAAGATGCACATACATACAAACACACAAAGCTCTGCCCAGATAAGAGTTCAGCTCCATTCTCTACCACATCATTTCAGGGCTCTTGGAACTTGCCCCTATCACAGCCCTAAAATATTACTGTGATTTACATTCACATCTCTCCCACAAAACTACAGATGCCTTGATGGCATAGGCTTGTCCTAATTTTTTAAATATGTGCCTTGGCACTAAACATAGAGTTGACAACACATCAGAATTACCCAGAGTTTCATAAAAATACAGATTTCCAGGTCCTACCCAATAGGCCCCAGAGAGCTCTCAGAATGATTGTGATATACAGCAAGAGTTGAGAATAATTATATTAAAAAGATGTTACATGAAAGAAATAGCTCTGATTATCCTTTTACCTACTGCCCACACTGGGAAATGTAAACAGAATTGCGGTACTGCATAACTCTGGAGGCCTCATTCACATAAGCTATAGTGATGAATGGGAACTCCCTGGAGTTATGTGACATAGCAGCTCCAAAGGTACACAAAGTCCCTGGATACACAAAGTCAACAGGGAAAAATTTGCTGATGCCTCCAAGTTTTTAGCCTTTGTAATTTCAAAAATTTACCACCAGGGAATGTCAATTGGTGCAGCCACTATGGACAACAGTATAGAGGTTCCTCAAGAAATTAGAAACAGACTACCCTAGGATCCAGTAATCCTACTTCTGGGTATTCATCCAAAAGAAACACTAATTCAAAAACGTATGTGTACCCGCATGCTCCCTGCATTGTTCACAAAAGCCAAGATATGAAAGCAACCTAAACCCAAGTGTCCATACAAATATGAATGGATCCAGAAAATGTGGTGGATAGATAGATAGATAGATAGATATGGATACCGATTAGATAGAGAGAGAGAGAGTGATAGAGATGATATAGATAGATACACACACACAGTGGAACATTATTCAGCCATAAAAAAGGAAATCTTGCCATTTGTGACAATATAAATGGACTTAGAGGGTATAATGTTTAGTAAAATAAGTCAGAAAAGAATGTCTTTTCTCACTTATATGTGGAATCTAAAACAACAACAACAAAAACAAACAGACCAAAAAAAAAAAAAAAAAAAAAAAAAAAAAAACCAACAAGATCATGGAACAGAGAGCAAATTGGTGGTTGCCAGAGGCTGTGAGGGGGGAGGGTGGGCAGAATGGGTGAAGTGAGTCAAAAGGTACTGACTTCCAGTTATATAATAAGTGAGTCCTGGGGATGTAATGTACAACACAGCAACTCTAGTTAACAATACTGTATTGTATACTTGAAAGCTGCTAAAAGAATAGATCTTAAAGGTTCTCATCACAAGAAAAAAAAACTGTAGCTACATGTGGTGACAGGTGATAACTAGACTTATTGTAATCATTTGCAATGTATACAACTATCACATCATTATGTTGCACACCTAAAACTAATACAATTTGTCAATTATATCTCAATTTAAAATAATAATATATCTTAGAAAAAACTTATTCTGGCATGGATCAAAAGGAAAGCTTTCCATAAAAATAAAAGGAGCTAGCCTTTGTCTCATCTCCAATTCTGCCGTCCACAACCTCAAACTACAGCGTCGCCATTGCCTTATTGATTACTTAACGGTATGATACCAAGGCATTGCATCTTTTGCTGGTAAGTGCTTGTAGGTCCTAATTACCTACCTAATGATTACTATTTCCTTCCTGGAGGTTTATTGAGACCTCCCCTGAGGAAACTGCAGCCCGCACCCCTTCCAAATTCTGCTCCTTTATGACTTGTCTCTTCCAAACATAACAAAACAAGCACTTTACCCAAAGCACTGATGGCTTGGAAAATGGATTGCAGCTGTCATTTTGCTCGAGTAGACCAAAAGTCAACTTCCAAATGTAGTAATGTGTTTGCAAGAACAGTAAAAGTGGCACCAATGTTCATAAAACAGCAGACATTGATGCTTGGAGGAATTCTCTTCTATAACAGGATTTGTGTTCTACTGCAAATACATCGAGTCTTGGGCAGATATTCTGAGGACGAGGGACCTTAGAATTACAGGACAGATTGCTTGGATTCATGTATCATTGCTAGAGCCAACCCATCATTTTCCTCCCAATTCTCTACAGTACTATTTTTCAAACTTTAATGTGCTTACTAATTACCTGGGAATTGTGTTAACGTGCAAATTCTGATTCAGTAGGTCTGAGGTGGGGCCTGAGGCTGCGGTTCTAACAGACTCTCAGGTGATGCTGATGCTGCCTCCCTCAGGCACACTTTGAGCAATAAGTACTGAAGTACTGCATAGTTAGCACACAAAAAAAATTCTGGTAAATTCTCTCTGGAGCTCATAACCACATTGTGATACCTAAGTCCAGAAGAAGGCCTTTGCCCCACCAGGTCCTCTGAAGGTAATCTGAAAAGGTGATGAACTAAAAACAAAACATTTTCCAACTATTTTTCAAAGATTGACTTCATCACTAACGTCACATGATTGAATAAATTCTAAGGGCAGAAATTAGGTAATAGCCTCAAACTGTAATCGAGAAATGTCCACCTTCCAATTATTCTCCCTACTGCTACTGATGACTGAAAATCTCTGTCAAAACAGTATTTTAGAATGTACACAAAAGAACTTTAACATGAAATCCAAGGTAGCCAGAATTCTATTCTACGAGAAAATATCCAGCCCTTCTAGAAAGCCACTCTGCACACAGCAGGCTCTTCAGGAGCATTAGAGCCACTCGTGGAGAAAAATGGAATAAACTACAGTGGGAAACTATGGCATGCAGGCAGCAATGCACAGCAGAATCTGTGGGCAGCTCAGGTTTGCTCGGAGCGCCACTTTCCATCTTCCCTCACCTTTATTACTGACTCTGAATTCACCCGTTTGCACAACAATCATAGAGGATATTTCTGAAAGTTCTTTTGGGGATTGTCTAAACTTGCATTTGGGATGAGAAAGGTGAAGCAGATGTGTGGGAGTCTTCCTCCACACATATATTCTCTCCTTTTGTTGAGAGATTCAGACTTAGACCACAGTACTGACCAAAATTTTGATAGTGGGTGTGTTTCAGATCAAAATGTATCATGAATCAAAAAGTAATTTTGTACTGGCGAAATGAAACCCAGTCGGATGTGTGTCCTAACGTATTAATGTTACTTCCCTACATAAGATGAAGTGGTTAAGCCAGTAGTATAGATCCTGCTTCCTCTGTCACTGTCTGAGTACTGAATAAGCCCCACGTGGTTCAACAGAACAGCCTCAGGGGTTAGAGAGAATCTGATCTGTCTGATGCACAAAAGTCAAGTGGGGAGATTTTGTACAATGTCTACACAATGCCCTATCTCTGTTTAGTAGGGTCCACACCAGTCTGGTCAGTTGACCCCCAAGCTCATCAGCCTAGGACAAAGCAGGACAATTTTTCCACCGTCTCAATTATAATGCTAAAATCCCACATCCTAGAAAGCCCCTCAGTCTTGGAAAAAACAGGACGATTGTTCATCCCAGCCCTGAATCCTAACTCTACTCCTCTAGCCCTACCTATGATATGAAACACCTGTGCAGCTAAACACATCTCCCATAAAGCCTCTTCCATCCCAAGGGTACATACCCATGAGACTATATACCCATGAGACTATCCCACTCCAATGAAAGAAATGGAAGCAGAAGGGTAGCAGATGGCATATGCATCTTTTTTCCCCCTTTTTAATACATGTATCACGTAAGTGGAGGTCTCTCAAGCCCTGAGTGAGAGTGCTGAATAGTCCAACTCAGGGGTGAGAGATGGAGAACTGAAGTAGTTACAAACTACTGATTTGGGTCCATGAAGGCATGCTGGAGCCTACCGCATTCTCAACATGACTCACTTGGACATTCTGAGTTTCTCCTGCATCGCGCCCTGACTCAAGCACTGCCATGATCGGTGTCCGCATGTCTGTGAACCTGACTATTGTTGGTTCTGTACGTGACCACAGTCCATCTCGTCTGCTCCAAACTCCCAGTTCATCTCCAGCTCTCCCCAACTCTTCATCTCCTCTCCAGGGACCATTAATGGTAGAGTCCACCAACACCCACAAAGGAATACTGAATCCTAACAAAAGTAATTTATCCTCTGAAGAGGCTGTACCTCAGAGAATTTTTTAAGTGGGAATTAGAGGATTAATTGAATTATAATATGTGTTGCAAAGGACTACGTAGCAGCAGAGGAACAGCACAGTGTTAAGAGTTGTCAGCTTTACTCAAATGCCTGTCCTCTTCTCAATAGAGTCACAAGGTTTGTGCTTTTCTTTCACAAATTGAGCCTCAGGCTGAACAGAGAGTTGTGTCCTCTGATTACAGTGGGGGGGGGGGGGGGGAGGGGTACAGTGCAAGTAATATCCCAAGGAATCTTTGACTACAACAGAATTAATGAGGTGGCTGAGAGGGAAAGATGGGTGTTAACATTTTCATACTTAGAAAGTTCCTCAGAGATAATTTGGAATACTCCAGTACTGAGTATTCTAGATAGGCTTAAACCTTATCTGTCATGGCATCCCTAAACATACACTTGCCTGTGAGAGTCCTTTCTCCATATTCCAGGGACTTGGGCTGAGCCACATGGAGCCCCGAGCTTTCTCTGATCCAACCTACACAGGTTAAACGTCTGGTCTTAATAAATCTGAGCACCTAATTTGACCTGAAAAAACTTTGGTCATCCTTTCCACAAACGTCCACACTGTAAGGTAACAGAAAATAATAGAAGACATAATTCTAACCAAGTCATTTTCCTCTTTGGAAAAAAAAAAATGTCTAGTTGTGAAAAATTGCTGACCTGTCCTTTTGTGGATGACCATGTGTTGCTATTAACTTTAAAAACCAATGGTTAGCCCTGGTTAATTTTGTGGTTAATGTTTTTCTTTTTTTGAAAGTGGGCATTTTTTCCGAACTCTCTCTATATACCTACAACTTTGCACTCCTATACAAGTCTCTTCCTACAGGAGACTGACAGTCATGCTAGGTTGAGCCCTAACAGATGGCTCTGTGGCTCTGTGAACCAGCTTGGACCAGTGATCATATTTTATTCCAATCTATCCGTCCCAGGTTTTCCAAGCATGCACACCTGCCCCATAACTCACTCAGCCAAGTCCTGATAAAGCATTTCCTTTTCACTTCCTGTCATGATGTTCCATTCACAGAGAGAGTCACACATTGAAAAGAAATAATTCACTTTCTGCAAATTAACTCTGAGCCTCATCGTGTTGGGCCAGCAGCTGGCTGTTTTCCATTTCAGCTATTCCCGCTCGTTTGCCATTCTGATTCACTGGATGGGTCCCAAGCAGGAGAAGATGCCTTTGAGCCCTGCTCAGGTGGCTGTAACCTTACATCAAGCAAGAGGAGTCCAGAGATCCAATCACACCAATGGCACCAAAGCACCTTGGCTTCTCAAGGGGGATATCCTGAATAAAACAATTCATTTCTCATTTCAAAATGACCACAGAATCCTTTAACTGGACACTAGCCCACTGCAGCAACAGAAAATCTAATTCTTCAGCAGTAACACAAGACTACTAAAAGTAGAAGAAATTCTCATCATCATTTTCACCAAATGGCATCCTGAAAAGGTCCCATAAGGCTACCCTTGCTAAGAGCTCTGTTATAAGTGAAGGGAAGCTATAACAAGGTCCTTCTGGCACTTAAAGGAACAAACTGCTCTCACTGCTTGCAATGGATCTGCCTTACATGAAATTTTACACTATAGTGAGGCTCCTGTGTGTTTAATGATGTGTTTGTCCTACATCAACCAATTAGGGAGGAAATAACGTACTGCAAGGAAAAGGACCCCTACATAGTTCCTTAAGTGCTTATTTATGAGACATACAAAAATGGGCATACCAAAATAAAAAAACAATCAAGACAAAGCCCTAAGATACTTTAATCTGCTTTTTGAGTTTTATACCAATTTTCCTTAACTCTATGCTTTGTGTTTTCCAATAGTGTTTAAAAGCATTCAAAAATTGACTTAAATATAGTTGCATATTACATAAAACCTGACTATACCTGATTTAGTGCTGTGTGTGTATACATGTGTGTTTGTAGACCTAAGAATCTTAGCACCATACCCAAGACTGAACAGGAGTTATATACTTTACCTGTGTCTCTTTATTCTGAATATATTGTACATAAGGGATACTTTGTCCCAATGAACTTGAAGCAAATATAAGAGCAGCAGAGCAAATTGATAGATTGCTAATAATTAGAAAAATTATGATGTGATAATCTCCCATGTATATTTTCAAACAAAAATCATACAATTATTCATTTTAATACATATGTTTAACATATAAATCCTATAACACTTATAAACTTATAAAATGCATCACATAATTTCAGAGACCAAGTAGAGTGTCATCCTCAGACATAGAAGGGTTAGAATCCTAGACTTGCAATTAAGTAACTTTGTGAGCTGATGCAAGTCACTTAACTTCTTTGGGCCTCATTTTCCTCATCTTCAAAATGACAAAAATAACATGTGCCCTGCTGGTGTTGTGACGACTAAGGAAGGATGCATATAAACCATTTAGCACAGCGGCTGGCACATACTACATGCTCAATAAAATGATATACATTATAAACTTCACTACATCTTTATAATTATTTAGCCAGATTTAAAATGTACAGCTGACATCAAAAAATATTTTAGTGACATTCACAGACAATTATTGACAACGTACTGTGCTCCAAGTGCTATTTTAATCATGGGAACTATAAAGAATAATGAAAGTTTCTTGCGTCCAATGAAATCATTATATAAAGAGCTTTTTGATGTACACTTAAAATATTCCTACCTGCAAACTGGTGCAGCCACTCTGGAAAACAGCCTGGAGTTTCCTCGTAAAGTTAAAAATAGAACTACCCCACGATCCAGCAATTGGACTACTAGGTATTTACCCAAAGGATACAAAAATACCCATTCAAAGGGACAAAAGCACCCTGATTTTATAGCAGTGTTATGTGCAATAGCCAAATTATGGAAAGAGCCCAAATGTCCTTCCACTGATGAATGGTAAAGAAACTGTGGTATGTATGTGCAATGGAATATTACTAGGCCATAAAAAGAATGAAATCTTGACATCTGCAATGACATGGATAGAGCTAGAGAGTACCATGCTAAGTGAAATAAGTCAGTCACAGAAAGACAAATACCCTATGATCTCACTCATATGTGGAATTTAAGAAACAAAACAAATGAGCAAAGGGAAAAAAAGAGAGGGAGAAAGACAAACCAAGAATCAGGAGCTTTAACTACAGAGTACAAACTAATGGTTACCAGAGGGGAGGTGGGCAGGGGAATGGGTGAAATTGGTAATGGAGATTAAGGAGGCCACTCGTGATGAGAAGTGTTGAATCGCTAAATTGTACATCTGAAACTAATAGTATACTGTATGTTAACTAACTGGAATGTAAATAAAAACTAAAAGAAAAAGAAAATATTCTTATCAAATGAAGAAAATGGGAAAATATGTATGTCTGGCCTTCCGTCTCACAACTTTCCATTTAAATACTAACACAGAGACAAAGAGAAATTTAGAGTTTCAACAGTTCTAAAAACTAAGAATATTGAAATATTGACCAGTGATCTACCAGACATTAGCCAAATCCATGATGAAGTCACGAGGCAGAAAGAAAGCAGGACCCTAAAGAAGTGGCAGAGGTAGAGGAACAGACTCCATTCAGCAACCCCCACTGGGAAGCTCCTCTCTGCAAAACCTAAGGAAATGCCCGTGCCGGAGCTTTCTAGGTTGGCCAGTATCATTTCTCTGCCACTTCCAGGACCCTCGTCAAACCCCCCACTCTTTTTCTCTCAATGTGCACTGTGTTTCTTAACTTTTTATCTTCAAATAATTCCAGATCTACAAAGAGTTACATATGACAGAGAATTCCACATCCAACCAGCTTCCCCTAAATTAGTACCTTACATAATATAAATATCAAAACTAAGAAATTAATGTTGATACAATATCATTAACTACACTACAGACTTTATTTACTTTTCACCAGTTTTACTATTAATGTCCTCTTTCTGCTTAAGGATCTAATTGATATTGCACTGAATTCATTAAATTAGATGATTGACATTGCAATTCATATTACATTTATTTGTCATGTCTCCTCAGTTTTCTTGTCTTTCCTTGTGTTTCATCACCTTAACACTTTTTTTTAATCACCTTAACACTTTTAAAGAGTACTAGTCCGTTATTTTCATAGTACGCCTCCCAATTTGGGTTAGTCTGATGTTTTCTCATAATTAGGTCACAGCTGTGCACTCCTGGAAATGACACCAGAGATGGCAAGCCCTTCTCAGTGCCTCATATTGAGAAGTACATGACATTGACAGGTCCTAAATGGTAATGCTAACCTTGATCCTTGGTTAAGATGGTGTCACCCAGGTTTGTCCACTGAAAAGTTATCATTTTCCCTTCTGTATTTCATAAATATTTAGTTTGACTCTCCCTTATTTTTTTTCTCTCTCATATTAGAAATTACCTCTGTTTCACCTGCATTTCCATGTACATTTTACACTTAGGCTCAACTATAACCTCACAACAGTCATTCCTCAGGTCAGTGGGGTTTCATGTTAGGCTTGGATACCTCACAATGAAACAGAGACAAGCAAGTACTGTCTGAATTCTTTCAACTACAAGCTACATACACCCAGCCAAAACAAGCTTAAGTAAAAAAGGTATTTATTGGCTCACATAACTGTGAAGGCCGATCATGGATTTGTTCAGAAATTGTCAAATCTTTGGGCTCAAATAACACCATTAAATCTTTCTCACTCCTCTCAACTCTGCTTCTCTCTTTGTGTGTGTTTTGTTCTGTACAGTTTCTGTCCACATGGATTGGAATAAGACTGACCAAGAGCTCTCGAGCCATACCCTGTCAAACTAGCAACCCTGTGGACAAAGGCATTTCCATTGCTGAATACCCATATAGGAATTCAGTAAATGATTCTGTTCAGCTCCTTACCCTACAGAGGACCACCACTGAGCCAATCTCAATAGCCCATGGGACAGTCTGATCTGTTAGATTATTTCTACTTGTGCTGCTTTGTTGTGTTTTCCTCATCTTTTACATGTATTACTCTTTTTTTTTAACGTTTATTTATTTTTGAGACAGGGAGAGACAGAGCATGAACAGGGGAGGGTCAGAGAGAGGGAGACATAGTATCTGAAGCAGGCTCCAGGCTCTGAGCTGTCAGCACAGAACCTGACGCGGGGCTAGAACTCACGGACTGCGAGATCATGACCTGAGCCGAAGTCGGCTGCTTAACCGACTGAGCCACCCAGGCACCCCAACATGTATACTCTTAAAATACGTTTTTATTAAGTGGCAATTGAATAAAATAAATATTACATTTTCAATGATAAAAATGTTCATTATGAA
The DNA here is from genome assembly GCF_046562875.1 of Panthera onca. Classification (NCBI taxonomy): domain Eukaryota; kingdom Metazoa; phylum Chordata; class Mammalia; order Carnivora; family Felidae; genus Panthera; species Panthera onca. Next base: position 204,105,463 of record NC_138339.1, read on the forward strand.
AGCCCATAAATCCTTCGCACTTCATATCTAGAGGGGCTCACAGAATCTCATGAACCGTTTCATGGTCTTAGACGAGGTAAGAAACCCTATTAGGAGTCTCTGTTGCTGTGATCTTCTAGGGAACTCCCAATGCAGCCACCTCCAATGCAGTCACTGAGAGGTGACTGAGCCTGACACCTGAGCACCCCATTAAGACTCATTGCTTGATTCTATGAGGCCTCCGTTCCTCTCCTCCATCCCAGTGTAATCTACCCTCAAGAGAAAAAATAAATAAAAAGTACGCTTTCACTCTCTACTTAACATTCAGTTATAAGCAGAGATCACTGACTTTTTTGTAATGTTCTTTGTTAAAGGAAGGAGTAATAATTCCTCAGCAGAAAACCTGGTAAGACGTTTAGGGAGCCTGAAAATCTAGGTGGAAATTTGAATCAGCACAAACCTAATGGGGAAGGTTAATCTAGGGAAAAATAATTACCCTGAAGAGACTAAAATTAGACTATAGGCACACCACTTGGAAGATTCTGGAATACTGTACTTTAAGAACCACTGACCTGTTAAAAAAAATTCACTGGGAATTCTCCCAACAAACGGAATCATATATTCCAGCCACAGCAAAGCCAAGAAGGCACTGGAGAGATTTTTAACAAACATTACCACTGCACAGGGAAGATTACACCTTTGTCTCTGTATCTTGTGCCTTTATTGAATCAAGAACAGAATGGCAACAATGCCAGACCTAGATATTTCAGTCCAAATTATATCTCCAAGTAAAAAGTGCTAGATCTTTCCTAAAGTCAGCCACAGTCCCAAAAGCATCTGGTAAATTTGAATAATGTATGGACAGAGAAGGATTATGTAGACTTTCAAAACATAAACACCATTGACTGTTAGACATTTAATCCTCCTTTGCCTCCCAAAAGTAAACCTACATTAAAAGAAATCAAATCCAATACAATCTCACATTACATTTTTTGAAAATACACTAGTATACTCTGCAACAACATGCGTATAACTTTATGTATTGTTAGTAGTGGCTTTGTGTAGTAAAAACTATAACCTAGGCTTTAATTTCTATTTTCTCCTATATGCACACAAGGAGATGTTTTGGATCCATGCAAACTAGTATACTTGATCCTGAGAGGCCAAACATGTCTGCACTGTGGTTCATTCAAATTCCCCTGGCTAATTCCATAATTACCTTAATTAAGCATAATTAACTATTACTTAAAAATAACTTTAATTAAGCTACCATAATTAGCTAAAAGGGCACTGTGATTTTAAGGGTTTCATAACAAATCTTTTGTTCTTGCGTCTATCTCCTTGGATGCAGCAGACTCGCATTGCTTTATTTCTGAACTCTTCCTCTCTTCAGGGAAAGAAATGGGACTAAGTTAATCACCATCATAAACCCACACTGAATTAACTTCCTTTTTGTTACCCTCATTATCTAGATGTTAAATTGCAAGTGATTTCTGGAATATTGAGTTTATTGACTTTTATGAACTTACGTAAAACTTATACAGTAAATAAAACTCCAAATGCAGAGGACAGACAATTAAAGTACAAAACTGTTTTCTTACCCAGGAATTTAGTGGTAATGATTCTGAGGTTTTCTCTGGCAAGCACCTTACTTAGGTAAGAAAAAGTTGAGGAAAATGTCATATAAACAATCATATCCTTCTCATTAGAGAATGAATAAGATATGGGGCTTCAGTAAAAGATTATATTGAGTTCACATCCTCAGCTCTTCCTTCAATTTGCTAAATTGGACAAGTTTTTGTGTTTTTTTTTAATGTTTATTTATTTTTTATATATATAGAGAAAGAGACAGAGCATGAGCAAGGGAGGAGCAGAGAGAGAGGGAGACACAAAATCTGAAGCAGGCTCCAGCCTCCAGGCTCCAAGCTGTTAGCACAGAGCCTGACATGGGGCTCGAACCATAAACCCTGAGATCATGCCCTGAGCCAATGTCAGATGCTCAACCGACTGAGCCACCCAGGCGCCCCACTAGACAAAGACTTTGAGCTTTACTTCAATTTCCTTTCCTTTGAAGGATTCTGCTTTGAAGATATGTTATGAGAACTCAAGGAGATAAAATTTCACAAGTACTTGGTAGTAACACCAGAGAAAAATGGCGGTGCCTTTCATTCTACCTTCTTCATTCTTCTCTCAGATACTAATTCATGACTCGGAATGGCTTCCAAAATAGGTGGAGGAAAATTAGAGATGCCTAAAGAACCTCCATTAAATTAACACACAAAAAACTATTCTTTGAAAGAAGTCAACCATCAACCACCCCACTTCCCCATGTATTACACTTTGTCTCTCTTCTGTGGTTTTCATCACATAATTCTCCCTATGTGTAGTGCTCTCTTTTAGCTAACTGTAGCTGGTAAGCTCTTACTCACTGATTAAGATTCATATAGAGTCATCTCCTCCCAGATACCTCCCAACCTGATGTAATTTTTATCATCTGCTCTCCTCAAAAAAAAGGCCAAATTAGATGTCTTTTCATTAAGCTAACATGATGAAAATATGGATAGGTCCTACACATATCTGCATATGATGCCCATGAATATATATCCATCAGTGCCTTACTAAATGTCGTCACCATTGCCTATTTATGTGTCTGTTTCCCTCACCTGAATGAACTTCTTTAGGACTGAAGTTGGTGATTTTCATTATTGTATCCATTACCTGGCATAGTGCAGGCACAGAGAAGGCACTCAATAAATATTTCTTGTATGAATGAATGAATAAATGAATGAATGCAATACAGTGGTTTAGAGCATTAGCTTCAGAGCCAAAAATATGTGGGTATCCATCTCAGCTCAACTACTTGTATGACCTTGGACAAATAACCTTTCTAAGTCTCCCTTTCTTCTTCAAAAATAGGAATATTACCTACCTTACAGAACTGCTGGCAAGATTATGGGTGACAATACATGCAAAGTATATAAAGTGCTTAGCACACTCAATAAATGATATGGCAGGGGTGGAAGTGTGTACCATGAGTGTATATATATGTTTAAGAGTAATTTCATCTTCTAGCAATAAATTAAAGTGAAAAATGTAACTTTGGACATTGATGCTCTTTCTTGTTATATCAAAGAATCGATTGTCTTGTCCTGGGAGACACAGTACAGCAATTTGAGACTTGGAACTTTGTCCTTTGGAATGAGCGACAGTATTCCTTATTTAAGAAGGAATCTATATTGTCTCGTGTCCTGGTTAGAGGAGCAAGAAAAAACTAGGCTTTGAAATCAGATCAAATAGGTTTCAATGCTGAATCCACCACTTTCTAACTGAGAATCTTCATAAATCACTAAACTTTCCTGAACCTGTTTTCTCAAATAAGTGCTAATGCCTGATTTCCATGGATTAAGTGAGATACTGCACAATGGAGCACCTACTGTAGTGTCTGCACCCAACAGGCAATGCGTAAGTGTGACCTTCCCTCCACTACCTCTCTCTTTTTTTTCTTTTTTTTTTTTTTTTTTTTTTTTTTAATTTTTTTTTTCAACATTTATTTATTTTTGGGACAGAGAGAGACAGAGCATGAACGGGGGAGGGGCAGAGAGAGAGGGAGACACAGAATCAGAAACAGGCTCCAGGCTCTGAGCCATCAGCCCAGAGCCTGACGCGGGGCTCGAACTCACGGACTGCGAGATCGTGACCTGGCTGAAGTCGGACGCCCAACCGACTGCGCCACCCAGGCGCCCCGAAATTTCTCCACTACCTCTCTCTGAACTCCACTATGGGCATGATGGTATCCACACTGCACCCATCCTCTTGCACACACCCTTCCCCCAGAAGGCAGTTGGAGGAAGGGAAAGGAGAGTGTCCTGGGCTAAGTTCATGGCCCTAAAATACTGATTTCAGAAAACTCAACCCCATCTATTTTGTCATTTTTGTTCTATCCTACATTGATTATTATTGTTTCTCTGGTAGGTGGCAGCAAGAGGGTATTTAAAGGAGAATAATGTAAAAGAACTCAAGAAATTAATATATGAAAACAAAAAGGGCAGAAAAGTCTGTGATTTGTCTCCTATAATGCCATGACTTCCCCTCATGCGATGACCACAACACACATGATAGCCTTCAGATCATTCCATCATCCCTTTAGGGTATATACACAATGCTTTCTCCATGTTTCTTAATTCCTTGACTTCTCAGTTTCAAAACAGCTTAGCTTCAAAAGTTCTTTGAAACATTTCTCCACTTTGCCTTTAATCCTCAGCTTATAAATTATAGGGGTATAATCCCTTGCTTGTTCATCATAATTTCTCTTTGCTTCTTTTAAAATATAGTGACAAGGCAAAGAAAAACAATGTCCTAGAGCAAGGTGTTTGTTAAAGGTCTCCTCACCATGCAAATCTTGATCCCATCTCACTTCCAGCTGCTTTGCTTGGTTGGTGTTGGAAAATGAAACATGGGGAACTCTATACCAAATACCTATTCTTGGTCTCTTCCTAGGTCTCTGCCCATCTGCTTTCCAACCCCAGTGAAATGGGTAAACAATTCGAACTACTCATTGATTCTCCAAGAACAATAACTTTTGGCACTGGAGATACAACAGCAACTAAAAGCAGACCCATTATCTGCTCTTAAGCATCCCATAGTCTGGTAGGGAAGACAGATGTTAATCACAGAGCCACATTAAGTTTATAGTTTCAGGCTGTAATACGATGTCACTCTGTCCATGAAAAAAAGAGGAAATGGGTGTTTGGGATATTATGACACACCTTGGCCTCAATCATCATTGAGAAGCAGAATAAAGAAGGAAAGAGGAACTAATATTGTTATCTACCTGTGATGGTTAATCCTCTATGTCAATTTGGTAGGCTTTGGTGCCCAGCTGTTTGGTCAAACACTAGTCTAGATGTTGCTGTGAAGTTTACATGTGATTAACATTTACAATCAGTGGACTTTAAGTAAAGCAGATTGTCTCAGATGGGTGAAATCAGTTGAAGGCCTTAGGAGTAAAGACTAGGATCTCCCAACTAAGAAATTCTGCCCTCAAACTGCAACACAGAAATCCTGCCTGTTTCCAGCCTGCTTGCCTTCCCTTCAGATTTCATACTTAAGACTACAACATCAACTCTTACCTGAATTTCCGGCCTACTGACTCGCCTTAAGGATTTTGGACTTAACAACTCCCATGGTTACATGAACCAATTTCCCCCTTCCCTAACAATTACAAGAAGCCAATTCTCTGGAGAATCCTGACAAATATATTACTGTTCTCCCTACACCATACATGCATCCCTCACAACACACATACACACAAAAAACCCACACACCCCAGGGCTGCAAACTCTCAACATCAAAATGCTGTCTATGCAATGGTGGCTCTACTTTGATCCAAGGAACAAATTTTGACTTCTTTCAATGCTAGATATTATAATAACCCAGGAAAACATCTTAGCATGTTTAACAGTAAACTAAATGGAACATTTCCTGATACCTTAGAACTGATAACACTACATTGTTCCCTGATTCACCTACCTCAACCTGACTTCCTGATGTGAACCCTACCCAGACTCTTGCAGTGGGTACCTTGCACCCGCCAGGTAGATTTCCTTGTCAAAATCATTCAAGATGACTCATTTCTGGCCACCCTTTACAGCACTCATTTAGCTCATGGGGTAAATTCGACCTCCAAACTCCTTCAAATGCTGGAAATGCAGACCATTTCCAGTGCATCCCCCTCTCTCTTCACTCTACTCTGGTTACCTGCTTATTTTGGACTTTTTCAGGCACTAGCCCCTGTGCCTTTAAAATACTAGAGTTATATGTCAAACTCTCTAAACAGTTCTCTTGGGGGAACCACTTGGCTTGAGGTAGCAGTGGGAGTAGCAGAAAGTTTCCAACATACAGCACTTCTATACCTCACCGTAAGGTATTCTTGACTCAACAGTCTTTGCTCATCCATCTCCTGGTGGCCCTTTCCATCTATCTCCTGTTGGGGAATGAGTTCAAGGTTGCCTAACTAGCTTCGGGCCAGTTCTTAGCAAGTCATACATAGGTGTTTCCATATAGGTATTTTGGCATATCTTTTTGGAGTATTATACTTTACTATGTTTGTCTTTACCTTTACGGCTTTCGCTAAAGCTTTGAGACAACAGGAAATGTTCCATTTAGTATACTGTTACACATGCCAAGATGTTTTCCTGGGTTATTATAGTATCCAGCATTGAAAGAAGTCAAAACCCAGAAGCGCCCCAGAACCCAGAAGTGCCTAGAACCCAGAAGTGCCCCAGAAGAGAAGGGCTCAGCTATTGGGCATCGTCTCACAGAGAGCACACATGACATACCACACCACTGCCAATCAGATAAGCCCTTCTCCTCCAGTTCTGGCTCATCCTTCTCTCTGACCCGGAAAGCCTCAGACAGCAGTGAGTCGGGAAAGACAAAAATGCTTGTCACCTTCCCTATGTAGGTTTCTGACTCTGGGAAGAAACTTTTAAGTTAGACAAGTGGGACTAGATTATTAATACATGAACCTGGAGAAGTTAATGGATCTGCCACAACCTTAAAAAAAGTGGTTTAAAAGGAACCTTACCCAAGATTCTACCCTAAAAAAGCAGTCTTGCCCTCTCTGTGTCATTTGTTCCTCAAAAGTGAAACTTCTTTCCCTATTTCATTTCTTCTACTGAGCATGTGCTCCAAATTCCCATCTTACTCAACCTTCCTAGACCAAATGACTTCATTATAATTCCATTTTACCCTAACATAATTTTTAAAGCACACTTAAATAAAATATATTATCATTTTGAAATTGAGATAAACATGATTTTTCTGTTGTAAATAGGTTGAATATTATGTCTGAAGAACTAGTAACGGTAATAAAAAAGAGAAGATATTTTTCAGATTTTACCAGAAAACAGACAAGCAGGTAGAAATGATCATTTACTAAAACACTTATGGAAACAAACCTCACATTAGGTAACCTATATTTAATAAATAAAAATGCCTATGAATACTTTCCTAACAGCAGCATATTTAAGGTTAATCAGAAAAAGATATACAGGTACATACCTACATACATGAAATAAGTAGTAGTTATTTCTATATTATTTATGCCATGACAGATTGGATGGATGATGAGAGAGGAGAGAGAGACAGTGGGTGCACCAGCCAGCTATCAATGCATTGTTTTATACTGTGAGAGATTCAAAGTTCATAAAACATGAAAGTATCAGAAATAATGGTACAATGAGTAGGGATGGTGATGAGCAGAGATTCTTCTAATTAAAATACAATAATAATAGTAATTATAATAATTAATTACTTTTATAGTCTTTTAAATGTTTGAATTTGAAGAGCATTGGTCAATGGGCCAGATAATTTGATAATCAAGGCTCTTCTATTTACTGGTTAGGCCACTTTAAACAAGCCACTTAAATTCTCTCAGCCACCATTTTACCATTTATTATAAATGGTATGACCATTTATTATAAAATGAATAGATTAGATCAATCTTTAAAATTACACTGAAATATAATCTTCCATAAATCAATTTCATACTTCACCCCTCCCCATCTTAACATGATTCCCCATTTCTCTTAACTCTATGTTCCCTTTCCTATGGTAAAGGATATTACATGGTGGCAAAGATAGGAAGTAAGGAGGCTTGCAAAGAATGTAAATGAAATCTCAACCTCTGTCCCAACTACACTGATTTGTGCTGATTTGTTCTTTTTCTCAGTATTCATTTGATCTCCTAATGGGGTGCCTCACCAGAGAATAAACTTGCTTGGTTTTCCTCCTTTGAGCTAGTTAGAGAGGAAGTGCTGGAAAGTCCCCATTGGTCATCCTAATGGAGCAGATACCCTTTGATGTACTGAAGGCTGCCTCCAGAGAGTAAATGTAGGACTCTTTGAATGCAAGATGCAAAAGTATTTCTAGGATGGTAGGTAGGAAATAAAGTGCAATCAGACCCATTTTTTTCTGCAGTTTGAAAAGAGAAATCTATAAATTCCATACAATTTCAAACAGAATCCCAATGGACTTGTCTCACTTTGGATCCTGACAAACTGATTCTAAAATTTGTATTAAAAGAGCAAAAAACTATTTGAAGTATGAGAAGAATAGGGAAGTCACTCTGCCATACATCAAGTCTTATTATAAACTATATTATTTAAGACAGTACAATATTGAAGCAGAGATAGATGACTAAACCAACAGAAGGGATGAAAGAGCCCAGAAACAGACCTGTGCATATCTGGTAACTTCATACAGGAGAGAAGTATCACTGCAGATCAGCCAAGAAAATAGGGACAATTCAATAAATGGTGCTCATACAAGTAGACACATGGAAAAAAAAAATTGGATTCCCTGACTCAGCCCATAAACAAAAATAAACTCTAAGTAGTTAAAGACTTAAATACAGACAACACAATTTTAGAACATTGAGAGGAATATTGCTTTTTTAAAAAACAAACAAAGGGGGCACCTGTGTGGCTCAGCTGGTTAAGTTTCTGACTTTGGCTCAGATCATAATCTCATGGTTTGTGGGTTCAAGCCTCATGTGGGGCTCTGTGTTGGAGCCTACTTCAGATCCTGGGTCTCCCTCTCTCTCTGCCCCTCCCCTGCTTGTGCTCTGTCTTTCTCTCTCAAAAATAAACAAACATTAAAAAAAGACCAAAAAATAATCATAAAGGAAAAGACTAATAAGTTAGACCATATTAAAATTAGGAATTTCTGCATATCAAATGGCAATATTAAAAGGAACGATGTCATGTCAAAAGACAAGCTGAAGGAAGCCACCTGTAACCAGTTTAACCTAGAAGGGATCAGTATCCGGAACAAGCAAGCCAAGAGAAAAACATGAGCATGCTATTTAAAGTTAACCATGGAAGAGAAAATTCAAGTGACCATTAAATATATAAAAAGATGCTCAACTTCACAAGAAATCAGGGAAATGCATAAGAAAATGAAAACAAGTTAACATTTCACACCCATCTAATATTACCAACTGTTGAGAAGAATATGGAGTAATAGGAACTCTTACCCACTATTGGTGCCAAAACACACTGCTTGGTGGCCTTGACTGGCTCATATTATTGAGCATAAATTGGTACAATCACTTTGAAGGGTAATTTAACAATATCTAATTAATTTGAATATGCACAGATCTTTTTTACCCAGGTAATCCATTGGAACAGACTACCAAGAGCAAAATCATGAAAGCAGAAAGATCTGACATTTTGGGGGAAATGACAATGAATTCATTTTGGCTGGAGCTCATGTGAAAACATGCTGGATAGAATAAAATCTTTGATTTGGCAACAAGGCACTCTGGCTCCAAGCTGAATTTCCTACTCAAATTCTATTCCATAGGCGATGAGGATCATTTGAAGACTTGATAGGACAGCAAACCCAGCAGAGCTTTGAGAATTCAAGCTTAGGACAATGAGGAAACCTCTGAATGATTATAAACTGAAGAGTGACATTATCCAACATGCACTTTGGAAAGATAACTCAGACAAAAAATGATTATTCCATCTCTGTGTGTTTGCTGCCAATCAGAGTTGATGCTCGGTATAATCGGGTGGAGACAAGGCAAAAGGACAAATGGCCACAGAAACCAGTAAGAGACCAGATCACACTAAAGAGTAAGTCAAGACCTTCAGTGTTAAAAGTTTGTCCAACACAGACTTTATCACAGGAGAAAATTTCCTGGTGGATGTTAAGAAACAGAGCTATTACAGGATATTAAGATTGTACAATAATTTGCCTATTACAGATTTTTACTCTTTTAATAAAACCTTCTTCTTATAGTAAAAAGCTTCTCCCTTTTTGCCAATAGACAATTTTGATACAAGAATTATGTAAGAATGCTTCCCATGTTATTATTCACATATTTTTCACTGTCCAGCTTTTTATACAGCTCCTAAGAAAATAATCTACAGAAAAAGTACAGCAATGCTAGAGAAATGTAAGTGTAATAAAAGAAATATACTCATATACCCACCCTAATTCCACCTCATAAATGAACAAAGGTGCTTTGCTATGATTTAATAATATTCTTTACAGAGGTCCGTAACTAAAAGAAATTTCCAAAAAATAATCTCCAAAACAGTAAAACGCTGCTTGTTATAGACTATTGCTTATTAATACAAAAGATTGTATTGCAGAACTTACTATGTAGAGAACAATGATCTCATATTCTTATTTTCTCTTAAACACAGCCTCAGTATACATAAATGGGGCATATTACAAATGATTGTAGTATATTAACAATTCTTCTGAAAATAGTCCTATAATGACTGTCAGGTAAAACAGTACAAGAAGTGACTCACATAGTTATTTTTACACCATATTTATTTTATTTATTTTTCTACAGTATCTGAAACTGAAAGAACATCTAAAAAATAGTTTCTTCAAAATTTATCATAAAGAACTACTTATTCCACTTACTAAAATCCCATTCACTAATTTCTACGAAATATTAGAAGAGATTTCTGTTTTTCATCTCAAATGTACCAGTGAGAAATAAACAAAAATCTCCAGCTTTTATCCAAACATTTAAAAAATTAACACCCACTGTAAGCAAAATGTAACTGGTCTCGCTTTGTCTAAAATGCCCATAGTTTCATTTAGTGCTACTCTTCAGTATTTTAATACAATATTATTTGACAAAGTTTCTTGTTTGTTTCCCACAATAAGAATGCCTGAACTTTGAAAAGAACATCTAAGTACCATGAATTTGAGGTGTGGATTCAAATATCCTGACTATGTGCTTCCTTTTTCTTCCTTCCAAAATTGGCATCAGTTAGCTCTTCTTGGAGAACAGATAGAGGTACCACAATTCTTAATGGGCTCTCCATTTTCAGAAGACGTTCTTTTTCAAATACACATAAAACTATGGAACTAATATAAAACTACTTCCTCTAAACACAGCAGGGGATAGGTTTCAATACTGTCAATATTTTGCCCAAACCAACTTCACAAAATGAACAGGCTGGACAAATGGAGCACACGTGGGGAATCTTGGATCACAACTCCATGTATAATTATTGTCATGACTATTGTTGTCATCATAAAGTATATAGCATGCTAGCACCACTAAGGGCACAAAGAAAAGGCTGAATTTTGGCTTCAATTTTGTAACATTTTTCTCCATTATTCTTCTTGATCTATAACTAGCTTGTTTCTGCTATTATAATAGGGAAAAAACACTTACGCCCCATATGAATGTAGGAGTATTTTTTCTTTCCTTTTCTTTCCTTTCCGTAAGTGTCTCCTGAATACCCACTTCAGAAAATCACAGGATGACTTATTCATACAGGCATTTTCCCATAAAACCAGCTTCTTCGGAGATCCCCAGTAACAGGAGAGTATCATTATTAGAATCACATTTAAATGCATTTTAGGAGTTCATCACAAAATAAATTAGAAATGCCACCAACATTATCTTTCAAAATTGCTCACACAATTCTATGAAAGAGCAGTCCTTCATTTAGGCTTTCAAATTTCTGACCATTAAATCTGACCCATTAGTGTCATTTTGATTAGAAAAATACTGCTTACCCAGTAAAGGACTGTATCTCTGGAAGTGAAAGTAAGTTTTTCCTATATGTACAACTACATCTTCTTCAGAGAAAAAAAAGCACTCTCATGAATATCTAAAGGAAATTATTTTACCTTTCTGATATTCTCAATTACCTTTCAGATAGAAGCAAAACCAAAAATTTTGGTATTTCAGCACTAAGTAAAAAACATTTAACTTTCTAGGGCTTTTTTTCTTCTTGCTACAGAGCTCATAATTATTAATATATGAATATATCATATCATATCATATATCATAGCATATATATATGATATATTCGTATATTAATTCACATCTATCCCATAGATTATTACAAATGGAAACTTGACACACCAAGGATGTACAAAACCTTTGAATCAACTCATTCCGTCTTTTGTTTTTCAAAAAAGGACCTTTTGCCAAAACTTGTGCTTTGTTTGCATAGAAAATAATTTGTAATTGCTAAAAGGCAGAAAGTGTACCTCTGAACAGTACCAGGCTCTACTGAAAGCCATGTCCCCATGAGCCCATCATAACCTGGATTCTGACAACTACCTCCATTTCCTACAGTTGCGGTCCTTTCAGCTTGCATCCCTGCAATCTCCATGAGGATGGAAAAGCTGTCATTTCTTCTCTTTTAAAAGTAACTTATAACTCTAATTTAATATATTTAAACTGTGGGCTAAACATTCAGATGATGCACCAGGGTTACAAGATCCAGCCCTTGCTCTCAAGGGGATGTTTAATGAAGCTTCATAATGCTACAAATTAATTCTGGTACCCTGTCAGAAAGAAACAAATAATTAAGTGCCCATTGAAGCAAAACAAATACTCCAATATCAATATAGCACATAAGACACCACAACTTGTCAGGTAATTTAGGGTGCTGGAATTCTTTCAATGTAACTGACAGTAGCAGGCCCAATTTTCAAGGTAATCTGGAAATTTTATCATGTATTGAAATGCAGTTCCTTTTCAACGTTGAACACTGCACATTTTAACAGCACTTATTTCACAGCCTCATGCACAGCCCATTTATTCCGCTGTCAAAACCTGGGGCCAAGGAAGCTAGGACCAGGAAAAAGCACCAAAGAAACTCATGTATAGTACTCACTTCCCCTTTAGAAGGACCCTAACTAAAACTACTTTGCATTCATAAAGAACTGAAATTATAAGAGCAAACAACAGTGCGATTTGACTGACTTATATGACACCTGTGACTGAAGATGCTATAATTTCCCTCATTAACCAAACACAAAACAAGAATTAATGAGTAGAAGCAGTAGGGGTTTGGAGATAGCCTGAAATTTTTTGGTCTCTTTTTTTTTAGGGACTATACTTGAATCTTACATTGACCCCCAACTCTAAAGCTACTTTACAATAGCTTTTCTTGTCTTAAAATTGAAATGGATTAAACCTACCTTTCTTCCATGGTTATCTTCAACAACTTAGGACCCAAAATAAAACCTCTTTCTCTCTCCCTCTCTGCCAACCCTCCCCCTGCCTTTAATTCATTTCTTAGGTTTTGCCTATATATGCATGGATGAATTCACATGCTTTTTTAGTTAGAGAAGCCCTAGCTCCTGTAACAAATAAAACCAAAAGTTTCAGAGACCCAACATAATTAAAATTTCTTGATTTCTCACCTAGTAATACTGAACAGGAAAACAGAAGGAATAGCCCTTCAATGAAGCCATAGGAACTCAGGATTACATAAATTCTGCCATCTTTACCAGAAAGCTTGTAAATTCATCCTGGGAGTTATCACCTTCCCAACTGGCTAGAGGGAAAGAAGAGCCTGGAAAAGAGTAGGACAGAAGAGTATGTGTCGGGCTTGAAAGTCACGGGCATCACTTGCAGTCCCTTTCCATTTACTAAACCCAATCAGCGGCTAAATCTAACAAGAGGGTCTTGGAAAATGTGGTCCCCAGCAGAACAGCCACTTCTCACCAACAGCTCCATAACATGTAAGCTGAAGGGCTGAGGGACAGCACAAATATTTTGCTTGAAAGTTCCATGTTCCATGTTTCTATCATACATGTGTCCTCATCAGAGACATGAGCTCTAAGGCAGCTTGGGACCAAGCCTGGTTGGCTGCTGCCTGATACTGTCAACCTCAGTTTACCTGTAAGTTACCTTTGAGATACATGTTGGGGTAAAGAAAAAAAAAAAAAAAAAAGCATGAAGAGACTCAAGATGACTACTGATTTTTTCATGTGTTAAGTGATTTTGAAAATAAATGTTATTTGTGACATCCACAAGCTTTCAAGTGTTACAATTCATATCGCAATACAGTTTTCCCGTTCCATGCAACTACTAATTTTGATGCATAGGAAACTAAGAAAGGGTAGTAGAAATCAACTTTTATCTCCAGTAGTAGAATATGTGATATCCATGGCATTTCCAGTTTAAATCAGTGAAGAAGTGGGTCTTTAATATAGTCTGTAATGGTCTTTAATACACTCATATATCTCATACAAAAGAGTTGTATGCTGTAAACATGACCTATTCATTTTCTACCAAAGGAAATCTGACCATAATTTCAGCAGAAACTTGTAGTTCTAGCAGTCAGCTATGAAGAGTTTCGCAAAGGTATTTTTGAAACTTTTTAATGACATCAACCTCTGCCTCTGGCCCTCGTCTTTTTACTGGCAATTCTAAGAGGATTGAATAAATCTAATGAAACATTGAACTCTTTCAAGTGGCTAGTAATCCATAGAAAGTGCACTAGTTAGAAATCATTATTGCCTGAGCTATATCAAAAAAAAAATTGAGTAGAGCACTAGGTCATAATCTTCCAAGAAGTTATAAATAATTCAGTCTACATCTCATGAAAATCATCTGGAAAAAAAAAAAATGAATACTATGCAGCTCTTTCTGCTACTGAACAAAATTGGAGAACAAAGTAATTTGCAAGAGTGGCAATCAGGGGTAAGATATTTGCCATGGTAAATGATAAAAATAACTAAGATTTAAAATTTCTAGAAAGAGGTGAAAAGTTATAATCACTGAGCCTTCTTTACATGTTGCACAACATCTCACCCGTTTGAGACAGAATGAAAGGATACAAGAAACCTCCCACTTCTCCATACAACACACATCACCAACTGCCTCTGCAATATTTTCTACGTATTCCCCTGAATTGTACGCATGTCCTTGCAAAGTAGTTCTCTCTCTGAAATTCACAACAGCAACAAATTTACATATGAACTCTAACTCTGATGTGAATTTAATTGAACACTGATGTGGTTAAGTATAATTAAGGGCACCAAGACGGGGGGCGGGGCAGGGGTGAAAAGTGTGTTAGAGCTGACAATATGTTATGCATAGCAACTTGGTCCAATTTAACTTTTGATCAATAGTGGCGTTTGGGAGTAAAGAGAAAATAGACTGTGCATATCAATTAAAAATTGGTCTGAAATAACAGGAGCCACTTCGGATGAACTTCAACTGCATTTAAAAAAAATGTGATTTTTTAAAAGGCCAATATAATGCCTGGCTACTGCCTAGATTCCACTTTTACATGAGATCTAGAAAACTGCAGACCCAGTGCTGGTCTACACAATGTATAACATTTCCCATTTTGCATTTTGTGATTTGAAAGAGAAATACACTTGTACCCATCCAGATGAACTATGCAGTGAATGGCAAGTACTCTCTGGCAGAAAACCACATGCTGTGGATTTATTTTCACTTGAGAGGCTGCTCCAACATGTGCTGCAACTCAGTTTCTTGGGTATTCTCTTGGGGGCTCTCCAATCAGCCACTCAGCAACCTTATCTGCCCTTTTCAACATAACTCATTATGGTAACAATGGAAGCTGATCCCCAAAAGACAGCAGCAATATAAATCAGAAACCTGTTTCCACTCTCTATATTTACAATTTGTTCTCTACCTTAGCATGGCATGACACTTTGCTTATTCTTGTTAGCCTCTCAGGGAAAAAAAAAATCATTCTATAATCTTGCTATAGTCTGTTTCTCATTTCATATATAAATATTAGACTCAGTTAGCCCTGAATAGCAGGAAGAACACAAGCAAGATTTTTGTTCCAAATCACTCAATGCTATTCTGGGGTTTGGGGGCTTTGGACGAAGGGCTGAGTATCACTGACACACATTGTTACTTAGTTTCAGGTGTACAACACAATGATTCAACAAGTTTATACATGATGCTGTCCCCCCTACATCACTATTACAATATCATTGACTGTTATTCCTTATGTTGTGCCTTTTATTCCCGTGATTTATTCATTCCGCAGCTCAATGCTATTTTGACTGGAGGAACTTTAATTTTGTAATGTGAAGTATTATTAAATATGCTACATAAATAAATTACTTAAACCAACAATCTTAGTGAGATAATTCAGTATCCTTGTTACCCTGAAATACCTCCACAGTAGATATATGATACTTCACACATAAACTCTAATTACGCTAATTACAATGCAGGGGGAAAACAGCCTTTGTTTTGTAAATGCCTAATAAAATTGAGCATCAGAGCATTCCAAATGAACACATTAGGCATTGGTTAAGCAACAAGTCTCTTTGTCAGGTTATTTACAGGGACCAAGAGAAACAGCCTTCTCAGATATTTCCTCTTGCCATAATTCTCCAACCTGGGCCCGAATATTTAATAGCTAAACTTAAGTTAAACTGGGGGAGAAACAAAAACAAACTGCTATTTATATTTATAACCCAACCTAATTTTGCCTAATTATCTTTGATGAGACTAATCAAATAAAGTCACTATTTGATTCCATGAGGCATCTAACCTATCTATCTGAAGACATGTTTGGGTTGAATTAAGACAAAGCACAAGAAGAACATCACTGGTTCTTTATAAGCTACTCCAAGAAAGCTATAAAGCATTGAAAGATGTATATACCATCCTGAAAGCAGGAGGGAATTATCTAGAGAAAGAGAAAGAATATAGAAAGGGAAAATGACAGAAAAGGACGACATATAGCAATAATATGGCTTATGGTGATCCCGTGATTTTAAAACCTTATTTTCCAGTAATCATCTTTTCATTCATTCTATGATTATACACCAACTGAACACTAGTTATACTAGTCATAAAACTACTGAACTCAAGTAAAAGATCTAAATGTCTGGATGTAAAGAAGCAAAATAATGGCACTATTTCTCATACTATTCTCACTCCATCAGAAAAAGAATATTCTGGTTTCTTGGCCATCAAAAAGAATAGAATCTTGCCATTTGCAATGATGTGGATGGAACTAGACTGTATAATACTAAGCAAAATCAGTTGATCAGAGAAAGGCAAATACCATACGATTTCACTCATATGTGGAATTTAATAAACAAAACAGATGAACATATGGGAAGGAGGGGTAAGAGAAGAGAGGGAAACAAACCACAAGAAACTCTTAACGATAGAGAACAACCTATGGGTTGAGGGAGGTAGGTGGGAGAGGGGCTACATGGGTGATGGGTACTAAGGAGAGCACTTTTTGTGATGAGCACTGGGTGCTCATAAATAAATCACCGAATTCTACCCCTGAAACCAATATTGCACTGTATGTTAACTAAAATTTAAATTTAAAAAAAAGAATAAAAAGAAAAGAAATATTCCAGGAATACGGTGGCCACATAGTTCTTGAAACTTCTTAAATCTTCACATAAACACAGAGCAGAAAAACAATTTAGGGACAGCATTTCTATCAAGCTAAGTGACAAGACATCCCCCACAAACCCTAAATTTCAAGACAGTGAGAACAAATCACTAACAACCACAAGATCTGCAAGGTATCAGTGTTTGTGCAGAAGAAAACAAAGAGAAACAATACAGTATCTGATGATCCTGAGGACAAGAAATGCACCTGAAACTGGAGGGATTTTGCCCAATCTAACAGTGGGAAAGTACAAGGAAATGGCATCAAGGACTGAAGGAAACAGAGTAGACTAGACCCTACAAAACTGACCAGACAAGCTTCTCTTCTCAAAGAGACCCACATGCTGAAAAGAAACGGGTGGGAAGTGAATCAAAATTTCACAGAACAAGGAAGACAGAGATGAAGTGAAAAAGGAAACAGATGCAGGAAATCTCAGAAGGCAAGCCACCAGCTTTTGAACACTACTCGACAGTAATGGAAGAAGAAATCCGAAGTTGGAAAGCATTATTAACAGTAAGACTATGGTTTTGAGTTGTCTTTTCCTATGAAGAGGAGCCAACGCTTCTCGGACAAATAGTTGATTTCATGTCCAGGGCAGGCTATGTACAAAACAATCCTGAAATACCTTGTCAAAAAGAAGCAAAGACTACCAGACCTGTTAAAAGGACTCAGTAGACAACTTTATGAGGTTTCCACTGGTCAAAGATGGGACAATTTGGCTTCAATAAGGGAAATAATTCCCATGGATTGAAATCAACAAATATGCATAAATCCATTCATTTATATTTAAATTAAAAATTAAATGATCATCTTCAAAGGATGTAAATAAAGAGAAAGAAAGAAGCATTTATTCTGCCTTTCCTACATGACTAGACCACTGGATAAACAAATAATAGATGAGAGCAAGTGTCTATTTATAAAATATTTCAGATTACAATTTTTTAAATGATGGATTATCTTCATTTGCAACCACCCCCCATTCAATGCCTGATAACAAAAAGAGACAATCAGACATATGTATGTTCTACTGACTTGCTAAAATGTTACACATGAGTATGACCAACCCTCTGAATCCTGTGGCACATTTTCAGAAAATAGAGAGGAGAATAGAACGTGTTAACTTAGCCAAGTATATATAGTTAACAAAATCTAGACAATAGGAAACTTGACAGTTCAGATTATCTAGGTCCTTCAACAAGAAAATTTTAAGGAAAAGAAAGGGATGAGACAGGGGTGGGGAGAAAAACTGTAGATTAAAAGAGAATCTAAAGACATCATTTTTTAATGCAAAAGACTAAGATACAATGTATAAAAATGCACTGTTGGTAAAAAATGTATATATACAAAGACATAATTACTATAAAAGTCAAGATAATAGTTAATATGACAGAAGGGAGTGTTTGTAACCGTGAAGGGCCTCACCAAAGGGTTTCTGGGATGGCAAGCATGGTTCTGTCTTTTGGTTTGGATGACAGTTACCACAGTGACTATTTTAAAATAATTCACTTATCGGGGTGCTTGGGTGGCTCAGTAGGTTAAGCGGCCAACTTCAGTTCAGGTCATGATTTTCTGGTTCATGAGTCTGAGCCCCACATTGGGCTCTGCGCTGACAGCTCAGAGCCTGGAACCTGCTTTGGATTCTGTGTCTCCCTCTCTCTCTGCCCCTCCCCCACTCGTGCTCTGTCTCTCTCTCAAAAATAAATATTTTAAAATAATATTAAAATAAAATAAAGTAATTCACTATCAAGAAATATTAATAAAAGGAGAAATGAAAGGGGAAAAAAGGGGGGGGGGAAGCAACAGGAGACTTGTGGCTGTGGGAAGACGGTAGGGGCTATGCATAAATTTCTGTCTATGCAATCAGAAAAAGACTGAATTAAGATTCTCAAACACCCACCTTCCACCTCCAATGAAACCTTAAAGAATATTAAAGCAGAGGCCAATAGCAGGTCTTTAGTAGAAAGTACCCTGTTTCCCCCCAAATATCTGTGTGTTCAGATTTTTTTTTTGTCACAGTATTTTTGCAGGACTAAGTTACAACACTCACTATAGATCCCACAATCAAGAAATAGAAAAACTGTCCTAGGAAACTTATACTTTATACTGACAAGAAAAGAATTTGCCTCAATGTTCCATCAACTCATGTAAAAAACAAGAAGTTGGAATTGAAATGTTTCAGATGATTTTATTTTATTCTATTGTTTTTTTTTCTTTCTATATCCATAACGTCTGTAACAATAAAATAGTTTTGGCATGGCAATATATTGTTATGTATTGTATAATAATATATGAAAGTATAATTTGATGAAATGACAATTCTGAAGCCTGAAGCAACTACAAACGCTTAACATAAGACAGGGGAAGATGGGTGAGGAAGAAGCCAATTTCTTGAACTGAATTTGAAACCATGCTGTGGTTGTTACTCTTCTGCTCCCCACAGCATTACCTGGATACAAACTCCCTTACTGTGGAAGGGAAGAGTAGCACATTCAGCAAACAAAATGTCATTTCTACTACCTTGTTATGGGGCCCCACGGAGGATTTTTCACCATACTGCCTTCTACCCTGAAGGAGTCAGGGCATCAGCTAGGGAGAGGGAAGGAAAAACCATCTTACAACCTATTTAGTCCATGAAGCACATATGCAGAATCTTTTTATTTTTTAAATTTTTTTAATGTTTATTTATTTTTGAGAGAGAGATAGAGACAGAGAGAGAGAGCAGGGGAGGGGCAGAGAGAGAGAGACACAGAATCCAAAGTAAGCTCCAGGCTCTAAGCTGTCAGCACAGAACCCAACGCCAGGCTCGAACTCATGAACCACAAGATTGTGACCTGAGCCAAAGTCAGATACTTAACCAACTGAGCGACCCAGGTGCCCATAGCTGGAATCTTAAAAAGCGTCCAGTTAGTTATTTACTGTCAGTTCAAACAATTTAGTCTACAGCGGGGGCAGAGATCTAGGAGGTTTCCTGCAAAGGAGTCATAGTCCAGCTGGTCTCTTGGAGGATAGCATGCAAGCCCTCTCCGACCAGAAGAGACTCTCTGTCAGAGCCCTCCAGAAACTCCCTCCTGCTCCTCACTGCCATTCCCTCCTTTTAACCCTACACCCCCACACCCCAATCCTACCCTTTGTTCTCTTCTAGTTGGCCTCCAGAGAGGGATTTCAATCAGTCCCTTCTCTCTCTGGCTCTCTCACTGCTTAGGCATAAAGGATGCTTCGAATTCCCCATGGTGGTGTGACCTTCAAATAGGATATCCAAAAAACAACCAAGCCATCCTGTAGCGGGAGAATAACCTACTGCCAGCATACCTCTTCAACCTTATTCTGCTGAAGCAGAAGCTTTTCCTTTGCCAGCTTTCAGTTATACTATCAAAAACCTCTATCCACTGCATCAAACTTAACATCCAGGAAAAAAGGCAGGATTGCCACAGAGCTAATGCAAGGAGAATCAGTGTTTATGACTTAATAAAAATTTCAGATTTATATCACAGATATTTACATACATAGGCATACCACATCTTCTGTGGTATGTGTAAGACCATTACTTGAAAAATAATAATGGAAATCCCCAGGAAAACAACACTAAATGGGAAATCATGAAGAATAAGAAACCTCTGATGTAAGGAAAAGTAGGGCTGGGTTTCAGGAGCTGGCCTTTAGGAGGCCTACGTGAGTCTCCAAGAAAGCATACAGTCACAGAAAGAGTTGTTTCAAAAAGGGCTTTGAAACATCAGCAAGAGTTATGAGCAGAATTACAGAATATAGTTGGGGCACCTGGGTGGCTCAGGTCATGATCTCGCTGTTTGTAAGTTTAAGCCCCACATCAGGCTCACTGCTGTTAGCCTGTCACCACGGAGCCCACTTCAGATCCTCTGTCACCCTCTCTCTAGCCCTCCCCTGCTTGCACTCTCTCTGAAAAATAAAATTTTTTTTAAAAAGCATGACTATATGTAGTAGGTGACCAATAAATAGTTGTTGAATGACTGATTAAAAAATATAGTGTGGTTGATGACACATGCCACCATTCAAATGTGCAAAAAAAAAACAAAAAAAAAAAAAAAGGAACTACTTTCAACAACAAATCTCATCTTGCTTTTGAGCCCACTGAACAGTAATAACCATCTTCAACTCATCAATGATCAGAACTGAGTCTCTCTCAGTTTTCAGCTATTATCTACTTTTCAGCTATTATCTCAGTTGCTTCAGGATTTAATCTCAGTAAATTACATCTTTTTTCCTACTTCCTTCTGATGACCTCTTAGCCAGGGACTTTCTAAGTTCTTGCAGACTTGAGGCAGAGACGTTTTGGCAATAATGTGCTCTGGTCTAGCTTGTCCCAACTGGCTCATCATCCTGCTAATGTGAGATTGGTCCCGTCCATTTCCAACTTGCACCCAGTGTTGAAAGGGATAGGCCCTCCTCCAGACTCCAGCCACACGGTCGGTCCCCACATGTGGCAGCCTCCTTGTCCTGACTCTATGGCTCTTGCAGTCCTCTTAGCATTTATGCATACCCCACATGCACTATGAGAAAGGTCCACTCCCCAGATGACACACACAAGCCACAGGAACCTGCTAGCACAGGCTGATTTGCCTAGACCTCTTCTTCAGACATTTCAAAGCAACCACAGCCGGCAGCTATGCATGCTGAATATACTGAAGGTTTGACTTCATTAAGAGAGTTGCAGTTTCTCCAGGCTATGCCATGAGAAACAAGGAAGCTTCCTTGTTCCAGACACTCCAAATCTCTCTGGCTTTCCCTACCCTTTGCCTCCTTCCCAAAGATTTGATTGTGGAGGGGGTGTGGGGGAGAGGTTCAGGAATGAAGACACTCTGACTTTTGGCTTTTCTCCTCCTCCTTCCTCAGGCCCCTGCATAAGAAGCATTTTTCTCCTTCCCCTTGGATATCATTTATTTGTGTCACTGTTCTCCATTGGTATTATACAAATATGAATTCCCACTCTGTAGGAGGTTGTAAGACTTGAATAAAATATTATGTAAAGCTTTCCTGCCTATTCAGTGCTCTCCTAATTTTACCCCAACAGTGAGTTGTCTCAGTCCCAAAATCTGCTTGGACACTTATATGCCCAAACCCACAGATACATGTCCAGAGTCCAACAGTGGGTCAAAAGACAGAATCCTGGTAAAGGCCAGGACTCCTGGTGTGTAACTAAACTTCTCAAGCTTTTCCACAATAAAAACTTCTTTCCTGAAAGATCTGTGAAAAAGAAGAGCAGAAACATTTGTTTATTCTTTCAGGAAACACATCTACTGAGAACTTCGGGTCTATGAAGCACAGTGCTCATTACTGGGGAAGAAGAAGGTAGGAGGGCAATGAGGGTCACATTCACAAAGATGAAAAAGCACTTTTGTGTGCTCAAGAGAACTTGGAGCATTTGGTATTGCTTGAGCATTCTAGTGAGATTCTTGGCTGGAAAGGTAAGAGACGTAGGTGAGGAGAGCCTTGAAGCTGCCCTAATGAGCTCTAACTTGGCTAAAGGGGGAAATGTGGTTAATACTGGTAATATATGGCTGCAGCGACAGTGCAGAGAATGCTTTAAGGAAGATAAGATTAGAGATGAAGAGACCATTTTATAGGCTGTTGTAGTAACCCAGGTCAGGTATTATTATATGGGCTAAAATGAATAGTAATAGGGATAGAGGATGGGAAAGATACAAAAGAGGAAAAGATTTTTTTTGAAGTGTCAAAATCAGTAGTCCTATTTTTACTCATTTTTTTCTCCCTTTGGAGCCACAGTTAAGACCTTCCCATAAACCAAACTTGTGTAATTAAAGCACATTTTATATTAAAGCATGTTATAGAAAAACATTCCACAAGTAAATGAATGTGGAAGTGTAAGAATAAATTTTGTGATTAAAAAGGCATATATTTTCAAATAAATCTTTTACTATATTGCCATGTTTAAAACTTGACTTGGGCTTTAGAGTAGGGAAATCTGGATTTAAATTTTGGTTCAGATACCTTTTTAACCACTCTGAGTAGAATATAACATTTATGAAATTAGTATAATCATTATTCTATCAAAGGAGATTTGGAATACCAAACGAATTGACCAATGAAAGTAGAGTTCCCCACCATGGAAGAAAATGTGTCCTATTCATCTTAAAACTTTTCCCAAGTATAGAAACAAGAAAGCATCCAAAGCAAGCGAGAAGCAAGCTAACTTCTATACCAATATCTGATTAAGAAAAGTAGTTAAACTGATGAAGCACTATTCTAAGCATTTTTCATAGATTATCTGCAATCCTCACAATAACAGCCAGTAAGTGATAGAGGTGGGATTCATCTGGCACTGACCCATGTAATCTTACATTACACTCACAGCCTCTTAATAATAATCATTCTTACATGGCTGGGACAAAACTTATATACAAAAGTAAGTAGTTTTCTGTGTAAAAATAATAACCAATCAAAAATATAATGGAAAAATAACAAAACAAAGAGAAAAGATATCTAACATGCTTCAAAAGTTTAGATGAATAAAACATTAAAATGCAACTAAGAGGGGTGACTGGGTAGCTCAATTGGTTCAGCATCCGACTTTGGCTCAGGTCATGATCTCATAGTTTGTGGGTTCGAGCCCTCCGGTGGGCTTTGTGCTGACAGTTCAGAACCTGAAGCCTGCTTCAGATTCTGTGTCTCTGCTCTCTCTCCCCCTCCCCTGTTCGTGCTCTGTCTCTCTCTCTCAAAAATAAATAAACATTAGAAAAATAAAATAAAATGTAGGGGCACCTGGGTGGCTCAGTCGGTTAAGCATCCGACTTCGGCTCAGGTCATGATCTCGCAGTTCCTGAGTTTGAGCCCCATGTCAGGCTCTGTTCTAACAGCTCAGAGCCTGGAGCCTGCCTCTGATCTCTGTCTCCCTCTCTCTCTGCCACTCCCTCCCTCCCTCTCTCTCTCTCTCTCTCTCTCTCTCTCTCTCAAAAACAAAATAATAAACATTAAAAAAAAATTTTTAATAAAATAAAATGCAACTGAAGAAACTAGAGACACTTAATAAATTAAAAGATATAACCTATTCTTGGGTGGATAGATATTAATTCTGTATTAATACGTGATCTCTACAACAATAACAATAGGCTTATTTATTAAGAACTACTCAAGGGGCACCTGGCTAGCTCAGTCAGTTAAGCATTTCACTCTTGGTTTCCACTCAGGTCATGATCTCACAGGAGGTCGAGGCCCACCTAGGGCTCTGTGCTGATGGTGCAGACCCTGCTTTGGATTCTCTCTCTCCCTCTCTCTGCTCCTGCCCTGCTCGTGCACATGCGCATACACACACTCTCCCTCTCAAAACAAATAAACATGTATAAAACAAAAAACAAAGATATATACACCCCTATGTTCATCACAGTATTATATACACAGTCAAGATATGGAAGCAACCTAAGTGTCCATGTATCCATCCATACATAAATGGATAAACAATATATATACATATATGTATATTTATAAACACATACATACATACAATGGAATATTATTCAGCTGTAAAAAAAAAAAAAAAAAAAAAAAACAATGAAATCTTCCCATTTAGCAACGTAGATGGGCCTAGAGGGTATTATGCTAGGTGAAATAAGTCAGACAGACAAAGACAAATATCATGATTTCACTCACATGTAGACTCTAAAAAACAAATGAACAAACAAAACAGAAAGAGGCTCATAGATACAGGAAACAAACTGCTGGTTACCAGAGCTAGAAGCACTCATGGGAATGAGAAAAATAGGAGAAGAGGATTAAGAGGCACAAACTTTCAGGTATAAAATATAATTCATGGAGATGTAATATACAGCATAGGGAATACAGTCAATAATATTGTCATAACTTTGTATAGTGACATACAGTAACTACACTTATTGGGGGATCATTTCATATCTATAAAAATATCAAATTGCCATGATGTACATCTGAAACTAATAGGACGTTGCATGTCAATGCTACTTCAATAAAAAATTAAATATATGCATATATAAAATCTAAAGATGATCTAATTAAATGATCCTTTTTTGATATCTGATTAAGAAATCAAAACATCATTAAAAACTTAAGGTTTCCAGATGTCATTATTTCCATTCTAAAGTGAAATTCCAATGATCTCTTTGCCAAAAATTACTATTGAATTTTTTTTGTACTACTACAAAAGGCTTTTTAATGCTGGGATTCCTTCAAAAGCAAACAAATGACAAATAATTAGAAAAATATACTCATAACAAAGAAATGTTGCTAATTTATATGCTGCTTATACATCTTTGCATTTTTTTGTGGTATTTATCACACTGTGTTGCATGGCTAAGAACCAAGCACAAGCTTCTTTCACACGGTAAAGCTCAATAAATACTGCTGTTCATTAAAAAATAAAAAAAAATTAAAAAGTACTGGAACAGGAAGAGGCACTCCTCTTCTGAAGGAAGAGGAAGGCATTTCCTATACTGAAGCGGTGGCTTCAGTATAACTCACTGCACATTAGAAATAGAATTCTACCTGTGTTCAGCTCAGGCAACACAGCAAAGAAGAAGTGCATTTTGTGCATAATGGAAATGTGCTTAGAGCAATCTGCCTTCTGAAAAGTTCTTACGGCACTAGGGGATGCTGCCATCCCCAAAGTGACAGACAATTTTAAATTATGGTTTGGTTTTACCATTTTCATAGAAAAATTACTGACATTTCTCTTAAGATTGTTTTCTTGAAAAATGAGATGTTGTTACAATTACTGCAAAATAAATGAGAGTTGGTTAAATGATAACACTTAATAATATCTATTTTTTTCCTAGAAGAGTATTCTGTGGATCCTCAATCTAAAGAATCTGTTCATTTTCTTCCATTGTATTCTTAAATATTACAAAGCAATAAAAGTTATGAGATAGAAGAAAAGCTAGTATCAAATACCATTTTTACTTATAATTTAGCAAATAGCAAAAAGCAGAAAAATTCGTGCAGTATAACTATGGAGAAATATATATTTTCATACTTTGTTGATGGAAATGTAAACTGTATTCCTTTTACATAAAAGATATTCCAACCATAGGGAAATTTTAAAACATCTGTAAACATTCCTTTTACATAAAAGATATTCCAACCATAGGGAAATTTTAAAACATCTGTAAAATTTTAAAACATCTGTTTTAAAACATCGGTATATATACATATACCATTCTAGATGAGCAATTTTACTTCTAGGAAGTATTCTTCTCCATATACATGCACATGTGTGCAAACATAAACTTTTGAGCATATTTACTGCAACACTGCTTGAAATGGGGAAAAATGGAAACAATCTTCATCATAACTGTACTTAAATCATGACTCATTTATGTATACAGTATAGAGCTATCAAAAAATAAATAAATAAATAAACAGCCTTATATATACTAGCATTAAATAATCTCAACTAAATATCCTTAAGGGGAAAAAACAGTTACAAATAGAAAACTGTGTGCATAATATACTACTCTGTATAAAGAAAGGATAAGTACAGTGGCTAAGCCCAGCTCTAGTGTCAGACATTTCTAGGCTCTGCCACTTACTAGCCGTAGGCATAATAGTTTGTGAATCTGTAAAGTGGGCATAATAGTAGCCCCTAGTTCATAGAACTGTTGGATGAACACATTAGTAAGGCAAAGACGGCTCGCTGATGGCCAAACACAGTTCCTCTTCATCTGTGGGCACAATAAACCATATCTGCCAGCCTCTTTTGCACTAAGGTGTGGGGACACGACTGAACTCTAGTCAATGATTGGCAGACCTGGCCGATAAAAGCCTCTCACATGCTATCCTTTATGCTCTTTGCCCTTTTGCCAGGCAGATATTAATGGCCAGGTCAGTCTCAATGACACATATGAAAGACTGCAAAGCCTCTTTTAGTTGGGGTCCTTTAATGACTCACTGGAACAAAGACTCCCTTCACCACACACACATACTGCTCACCTAGATTACTTTCCATTGGGGTTGAAGAATAACTTTTAGGGTCAATTGTCACAGCAAGCTCTTACTAAATGTTTGCTGCCATTACCACAGTTATTACTTTTTTTGTTATTAGCACATAACTTATCTCTGAAAGATAGGTAAGAAACCAGGAACAGTGGTTGCCTCTGGCAAAGCAGACTGTCAGGCCTCTTACATCTCTTAAACTTTGTGCATCTGCATGTCCGATATGCATAGATCATGTCTGAATCAGCAGGCTAGCCTGTACTATGCTGTGATCAATTAGCCCTGAAACCTCAGAGTCTTAACACAGCGGAAGTTTATTTCTCATCAACACCAGAGTCTGACAGAGACCTGGAGGTTCAACTGCCTGCAGCTCCTCCACAAGGTAACACAAGAATCCAGACTGTCTCATCTGCCAACCCCTTCCCTTACCGCAGCACCGAAGGGAGAAACAGGCACACCCTTTGCTAACTGCCATCGCTGCTCCCATTTCAGTGGCACGACCCCACTGAGAACCTGAGAAATGGAGCTCAGCCCTGTGTGCTTGGTAATTACATGTCTTGATGAATGCCCTTACTTCCCCATGACCTCTGGGGAAACTCTGACAATACAAAAGACACAGGATAAGGTTACTTTCTTGGCCATTTGCTATGCTACAATGTTTCCTTTAGCTGTGAACATACAGATTGAGGAACCTGTCTCTACAAAAGCATGATGTATGAAGGCCTAGGCTATTCCAGGTCTATCAGATAACTGATATAAGATACAACAAATAAAAATAACTAGAGCTTAGGTGTTCTTGTATCTTACACTCTATCATAAGAGCTTTGTTGTGTGCTTTCTGTTTTAATATCTCTACCCAAGAACTGCAGAAGTTCACCTCTCAGCACTCCAAATGAGAAAGTTAAATCTGTGATCAGATGCTTTCGCTAGCAATATTCTCGAGTACATAAAAGGAAGGCAGGTCACTTTTCTTGAGATGAGAAGCAGTGACCAAGCTATGGTCCATCACCACACTTGTCCATCACCAGCCTCTTTTTGCCCAAATCTCCCCAGACTTCGAAAACAGAAGAGAGGTCGCACATCGCTGCTTGGACGGAGACCTCATCAGGGGCTCAGAACTAGTAAGAGTAACAGCTACTGATTTCCTGGTATTTATCATTAAAGAACAGCTTTTGAGCTGAAAATCCTTCTAACTGGTATTTGTCTCTTTCATTTGCTAACTCATTCAAAAATCTATTAATTTGGATGCTATCGATTAAAGGAGTATTAATTAATGATTAACTGACAATTAATGAATTAGATATTTGTCAATTATAACATACAATACCCTTTTTAATGAGGTACAATTGACATAACATTAGTTTCAGGGGTATAATGCAATGATTCCCTATTTGTATATATTGCTAAATGAGCACAGCAAGTCCAGTTAACATCCATCGCCATACATAGTTACAATTTTTTTTTCCTTGTGATGAAAACTTTCAAGACCCACTCCCCTAGGTACTTTCAAATATGCAATACAGTATTATTAACTTCAGTCACCATGCTGTACGTTACATACCCATGACTTTGCGAATTTCCAGTTATAAAATGAATAAGCCATACCCGTTTTTATACTGCAGAGGGCCGCCTCTCACTGACAACTGCATTGTTCAATCCCCTCGTGAAGGGGATGGGTGAAAAAGCCATCTTCCCCATCACAGGGTGCTGATAGATGTGCTGGGTCAGAAAGAGAGAGGAATGCTCTGAGGCATGCTATTCAGGGGAAAGCTTCAAGGAACAGGCAGCAATGGCTTCCTGGGATGAATTTTAGACACCTCGCAGCTGCCTGGTGGAATAACTGGCACCAGGGATGTGCGATGGAGCGGCACTTCGGGGCTGCTGCTGCCCAAGACCCGGCAACCGGCGCCCACAGAGCTGCCAGGGCCTTTCCGGATTCGCAAGGCTTTGCGGCCCAGGCATGCGCAGTCCACTCCCCAGTTCAGGCCTCAGTCATTCCCCAGGTTCCTCGGCTTTTGGGCCACACCCCGTTCGCATGCACCTTTCCGGGGCTCTGAGGCGAGGCACCATTCACTCTGACTCTGGGCGAGGGAGCGAGGCCACGAGGATTGGGTTTTGTGTGAGAAATGGAATGAGCCAGATTCCTTTGGATTGAGTCTCGGAGGAGAGCCCGCCAGTCCCCTGAGCGCCCAGGTTTTTCTCATCCCAGCTCTCTCCTGCTAATTTCCGGTGGGAACTCCTGAGATCCCGCGAGAATAGGTTAGGACGTGTACGCCCGGCCATGTCAGTTTGCCTCCAGCCTGATTCTGCCTATGTCTGGACGGCCGCTGATGATCAGCCTGCTGCAGTACATTGCCCTTCCATGGGGACCTGCACTTACTCCCCCTACACCTCCTAAGTTCCATAGCCCACACTGTGGGACCCAACTGCACCCTGTTTGCCTTCCTGAAAAAAAAAAGAGGGCGGGGAGGTGGGGGCAGGTATTCAAGATCTTTAGGTCACGAATTCCCGTTTTTTAATGAACACATCAGACGGAAAACTAAATGTAAATATCGATCATTGGATCCTACTTTGCTCTTTCTCCCTCTATGGCAGAGTCATTTCCTGCTGTTCTCTTCCACATTTCCCTGTCCTCTTGCAAATCACTAAATTTGGCCAAAGGGCTGTGAGCAGAAGTAAGGTGTGTCAGTTCTAAACCAA
This sequence comes from Panthera onca, assembly GCF_046562875.1. Lineage (NCBI taxonomy): Eukaryota > Metazoa > Chordata > Mammalia > Carnivora > Felidae > Panthera > Panthera onca. The sequence continues at coordinate 204,135,288 of NC_138339.1, forward strand.
AGTATTTGGGAACCAGTGCATGGCTCTCTTTTCCTACTATGGGGACTTGGAAGCCTCCTGTTTTAGATGGCAGAGCTACGGGATATTATAGGCCTGGACCTTGGAGTCACCATTTGAAAAGGAGCTGCTCTGTAGAATTACCAGATCTGTGGTGCATTATGCATGACTGAGAAATAAATTTTTATGTGATAAGTCACTAACATTTAAAGGCATGTTTGTTACTACAACATAGCCTAGCCTAAAATAACTGAACTATTTCCAATTCTCCAATACATTTGAAAAACCTATTCCAATATAATTCAATTGACAACACATATTAAATATCTACAATATACAAATATGCTAGGTAGATAGATATCAGATACTATCCTGCATAAAGTAGATACTCCATAGAAACTTTGAAAATTAGACATGGCTAGAATACAGAAATAACAGGAGTTCTTGGAACTCCAGGAGTTTCTAAACGAATTTCAACACACCTTTATTTCATTTTAATAAACATTTATTAAATGCCTGTTATGGACAAAGCATCTGCAAAGCAGATGGCTGCAAACATGAAGACACAACTCCTCTCAAAGGTCTGTCAGACCAGTGAAGGAAACAGACAAGCTCACAGACAATTACTGAACAGTGTTCTGAGTCCAGCAGAAGTCAGCATATGAGGCCATGGGAGGGACATCTACCTCAGACTAGAAGAATCCTGGAAGGCTTTCCCAAGGAAATGATTCTTAAAGAACAATAGTTGGGGTACCTGCGTGGCCCAGTCAATTAAGTGTCCAACTCTTGATTTCAGCTCAGGTCATGATCTCAGTCATGAGATCTAGCCCCACACTGGGCTCCATGCTGCTGAGTGTGGAGCCTGCTTAAGATTCTCTTCTCTCTCTCTCTCTCTCTCTCCCCCTCCTCCTCCCTCCTCCAAAAAAAAAAAAAAAGCTATAGTTGGATTGATTCTACTTTGCTTTTCACAGAGGACAGCTATCAAAAGTAGATGTTGCTTTTCTATTCAGTTGGAATTTGATGTATGTAAAGCAGTTGGCTCTTGAAGAAAATGGGGCAAAATTCTGACTGTACAATTCTTGGAATTTCAACCTTCTTTAATCAATCAGGAAAGAACATAAAACTCTTATCAACTCTCACTGTGAAGCCCAAACCATAGGAAATCCCACCCTCGATATGCATTTGCCCTAAATATAATTTCCTTCTGCACATTTATAAAATATGCTTCTAAAGCATATGCCTATATCCTGTATTTCTATTTCTTTGTGTAAGTTATATGTCCATATGAACATGGCTTAGAATGTTTGTGGTATTTAGGATGTATGGCTTGACAATTTAGTATAGTGACCAAGAACTTGGGTTTTAAAACCAGTTTTCCAGGAGTGCCTGGGTAGCTTAGTTGGTTGAGCATCCAGCTCTTGATTTCTGCTCACGTCATGATCCCAGAGTCATAGGATGGAGCCCTGTGCTGGGCCCCGTACTGAGAGCGTGGAGCCTGTTCAAGATTCATTCTCCCTCCCCCCCCCCCCCCCTCTGCTCATGCTCTCTCTCTCTCTCTCTCTCTCTCTCTCTTTTAAATAAATAAATAAATAAATAAATAAATAAATATTTCATATCCTAGCTCTGACCATAACTAGTTTTGTGACTATAGGCAAGTTACTAAAATCAGTGTACTTTTGTTGCTTTGCCCAAGGAGAGATTATTGTGGATTCTACCTCATAAAGCTGTTAGGAGGATTAAATAAGCTGATACAAGTTCCACCTACAGCACTAAGTGTTTGATGAATTAGTTAATATTGTGAGTATGGCTGTTTTGTTGTTGTCATTAACTCTATAAAGATGTTTTCATTTGGAATTTATAGTTCCAATCTAAAATTAGATACATAGTCTTGTATGTAAGGCATAAAAATAACAAAGTTAAATGCTTGAGAAATACTATTAATAAACTAAAAAATGAATAGTGTCCCAGCATTTTCATGAAGGAAGGAATTAAGAAGGGAATTAAGGAGCTATGGTACCAGAGGAGTAGGAATATAGGAATAGGGGATTCATTCAGTGGCTTTGTGTCCTGTTTGTAAAAGGGATTCATTGCTTTGCCTATTTAAGTAAAAAGGTGCTGTTGAGAAGAATATGAACATCAACACTTTGTCAATTTCACGTCTCTGGGAGGTGCCATATCTGGAGCATGTTCTTTTCTACCTGAATAAGCAACATTGATTAAAAAACCCTAAGGTTAGGGGCGCTGGGTGGCTCAGTCAGTGAAGCATCCGACTTCAGTTCAGGTCATGGTCTCACTGTGTGTGAGTTCGAGCCGTATGTTGGACACTGTGCTGACAGCTCAGAGCCTGGAGCCTGCTTAGGATTCTGTGTCTCCCTCTCTCTCTCTCTCTCTGCCCATCTCCCACTCACATTCTGCTCTAAAAAATAAACATTAAAAAAAATTTTTTTAACCTAAGGTTGAGAAGTCATCTGAAACAGTCCCCTAACTTTAGTCAAATTAATTTTAATTATTTCATTTTACAGATTACGAAGTGAATTCCAGAAATGTTAGTGTTATTATAAAGAGTTACAATGGGGATTAGAACTTGAAATTTCTCACTCTGGGTAAAATAGCCTCAGCAGACTTTAACTTCAACCATACAGAACCCAAAGTGTAATACCCTAGGAAACTGAAGAGGAAAATAGATCAGTTGGGTGACTATAATCCTGGAAACTAATAAATCTGACTGTTAAACACTGTTCTGGCCCGGATTTGCTCTATGCTAACGTCCAAGTCATTTATCATTTTAGGATTTCTCATACTCTAACAATAGAAAACCAAAGCACTTTATAAGGATATTAATCCTACCTGCTTCCTGGGGATGCAATAATAATGCAAAGTTCTTTGAAATGGCAAGTACTAGAAGGAAAACTATCTGATTCAATGTTCTATTCCTATTTCAATATCAAAGCCCAATGCTGCGAGTTAAGGACAGAATGAAATCACTTGAAATCAAATGGTTGATGAAATTTCCCAAAGCCCAGCTGTATCTCATTACATCAGATCCTTTAGTTACTAGTCTTTGCAACTATTATTAAAAAAAAAAAAAATTCCCTGTCTGTTCAGAAGGTAGACTGACATTCTTCCGTTCACTGTGCATTACCTCGTACACTTGGTTCGTAACATTATCCCACACCTTCTTAGATTTAATGATAGATGTGTGTGCATGTGCATATGTGTGTGTGTGTGTGTGTGTGTGTGTGTGTGTGTGTGTGAGAGAGAGAGAGAGAGAGAAAGGGAGAGAGAGAATATGCACAATATTCAAAGCAAAGTGGGTGCTCACAGAATCTGAAAAACTCACTCTTCTTTTTACAGAAAGAAGACATATAACTGTTCTTTTTACTCACTCTTCTTTTTACCTCCTGCCATTTTAAATACTTTTTTCAGGGGCACCTGGGTGGCTCAGTCGGTTAAGCGGCCGACTTCGGCTCAGGTCATGATCTCGCGGTCCGTGAGTTCGAGCCCCGCGTCGGGCTCTGTGCTGACAGCTCAGAGCCTGGAGCCTGTTTCGGATTCTGTGTCTCCCTCTCTCTGCCCCTCCCCCGTTCATGCTCTGTCTCTCTCTGTCTCAAAAATAAATACACGTTAAAAAAAATTTAAAAAAAAAAAAAATACTTTTTTCAAAAATCTTTTTTTTCTGCTTCACTCAAACAAAAATAAAAATCTGACATAAGGATAATGGGTATTGTAAAAATGGAAGGTGAACAATACGTACACTTTAAAGCAGAGACCCTTAAAGGACTGTTTAGCCCAGTTTCTACATGTTTGCTGCTATTCCACTGCAGACTCTAGAATCCTTCTGTGCACAGTTCTGTATGACCACAAAGCTTCCATGAGTTCATAGAGATTTTATGTTCTAGCATATGACCTAATGAAATAACCATTCAGCTGCTCTCCGCAGAAGTACAAAAGCCAACACCATCAATCCCTGGTTTCAAAAGCACCCCATTTTCCTCCACGATTCCTATGGAATTCATTTCCTAAATATGGAATTGATAATGGATTAAACTGATTATTTCAAAAACAGCCACAGGTTGCTTTGAGTTCTCCAAGTAATGCAGAATACATGGAGTAGATGGTGGAAGTTTAGGAAAAGAGAAGCCGGACAAAAGTCTCCGCCCATTGTAAGGATCAGATCTTGAGAAACTGGGAACATATGCAAATGAGCTTAAACTTTAATCTGCTGGATACTTTGAGCAAGAGATCACCATAATAAGGTATGAGCTTTAGGAGCACATATTATGCATAAAATTCAGAAAGAAAATTCAAAAGGCTAATGTGCTATTTTGGGAGAAGTTGATGAAGAGTGAGTTTATCATTGACATTGGGGATGAAGAGGAAAGGATGAATTCAAGAGACACTCAAGAGGTGGAAGTCAAAGAACAGGTGGGAGAATCTCAAATCCCTGGAAATTCGGTACGCATTTATCTTCTGAGATTGGACAACCTACCAGAGGGTGATGCTATTCACGGAGAGAATAATTGCATGATGAGGATAAGGAATATGTACTGAACACCTACCACGTGCCAGGTGGTGTTTTAGGAGCTAGCATCACTAGGCTGAACAACACTTCTCCTTCAGTGGGCAAATGATAAACTGGTATATCCAGACAATGTAATATTATTCAGCGCTAAAAAGAAATGAGCTACTGGGGCACCTGGGTGGCTCCGTCGGTTAAGCATCTGATTTAGGTTCCGGTCACAATCTCATGGTTTGTGAGTTTGAGCCTCGCATTGGACTCTGTGCTGACAGCTCAGAGCCTGGAGCCTGCTTCGGATTCTGTGTTTCCCTCTCCCTGCCCCTCCGCCACTTGCAAGCGCTCTCTCTCTCTCGCTCTCGCTCTCTCAAAAATAAACATTAAAAAAATAGTTTTAAAAAAATGAGCTATCAAGCTATGAAGAGACATGGAAGAACCTTAAATATATGTTAGTAAGTGAAAAAGGCCAATCTGAAATGGCTACATGCTGTATAATTCCAATTATATAACATTCTGAAAAGGGCAAAATATGGAGACAGTAAAAAGACCAGTGGTTGCCAGGAGTTTGGAGGGAAGGAGGGACAAATACATGGAGTGCACAGGATTTTTAGGGCAGTGACACTACTGTCTATGATACTACAGTGGTCGTTATATGTCATCATACATTTGTCAAAACCTATAGACCATAAAACACCAAGAGTGAAGCCTAATGTAAACTATGGACTTTGGATGATAATAATGTGTCAATATGGGTTCATCATGTATAACAAATGTCCACTCTCGTGGGGGATGTTGATAATGGAGGAGGCTCTGCATGTGTGGGGGCATGGGGTATATGGGAAATCTTTGGATCTCCCTCACAACGTTGCTGTGAACATAAAACTGCTCTAAAAAATAAAGTCTATTTTGTAAAATCTATGTCCTTTGGGAGAAAAGGGGAGCTGCATACATTCTGGGGTGGGGGGACTCACATTCCAAAAGAAAAACAAATTATAAACGAAGACAAATCATCTGACTGCCAGTGAACTGAAAGGCAAAAAGAAGAAGGAGAGGAGAGGAAGTTGTTTTTGTACTGGACTATCAAGAGAATAAATATTACACAATTGGGTCAGAGAAGAGTATGTGTGGAATGCAGGAGATCTTCAGAATGCACATTTTACTCCCATGTTCTAGGATTAAAAATAATGGATACAATATTGGATGTATTATTGGATATTGGATAATATTGGGTATATGATTTCCTTTGTATATATTGGATATTTTACACACACACACACACACACACACACACACATTCTATGGAGGAAAAATACAGTCAGACAGGGGTAGGAAATGCACAGAGTATGAGCTTGTTCTTTGAAAAAGGTGGTCATTGGGGGCACCTGGGTGGCTCAGTTGATTAAGTGTCAGACTTCAGCTTGGTCATGATCTCATGGTTCATGAATTTGAGCCTCTCTTTGGGCTCTCTGCTGTCAGCACAGAGCCCACTTCAGATCCTTTGTTCCCCTCTCTCTCTGCCCCTCCTCTGCTCAGGTGTGCAAGCGCATGCTCTCTCTTTCAAAAATAAACAGAAATAGGGGCCCCTGGGTGGCTCGGTCGGTTAAGCGTCCAACTTCGGCTCAGGTCATGATCTCACAGTCTGTGAGTTCGAGCCCCGCGTCGGGCTCTGTGCTGACAGCTCAGAGCCTGGAGCCTGTTTCAGATTCTGTGTCTCTCTCTCTCTCTGCCCCTCCCCTGTTCATGCTCTGTCTCTCTCTGTCTCAAAAATAAATAAACGTTAAAAAAAAAAACAGAAATAAATAAATAAATAAGGTGGTCATTAAATAAAGTGATTATGAAAGGCCTCATTGATTAAGGGACATTTGGACAGAAACCCAAGCACTGTTGATACCTGGGAAATAGCATTCCAAGAAGGACCTAAGTATGAAGTCTCTGAGGCAAAAGTATGTTAACGTGTTCAAAAATGTCACAAAGTCCAGTGTTACTAGAATGGAATGAGCCAGAGATTTTAGGACAGAGAAGTAGATAAAAGTAGATTGTTCCAGTAATTAAAGGATTTTGTAAGGATTTGAGATCTTACTCTAAATGAGATGAGAAGCCACTGAAAACTCCACAGCAGAATGGCATGATGATTCTTTCATGTTAACAGGCTCTAACTGCTACCCTGAGAATAGATCAGGAGGAGAGAAAAGGCAGAACCAGGAAGAATAATTATCAGTTGATGGCAATTATTCGGGCAAGATATGATGGCACTTTAGACCACTGTGGCAGCAGTGGTGAGAAGAGATTGGATTCTAGATGTATTTTGAAGGCAGAGCTGGCAGGATTTGCTGATGCCTCTAAGATGGGCTGTGAAACAGAGAAGTCAAGATGGCTCCAGGTTTTTTGTCTAAGCATCTGAAAGTCTGAAGTGGTCATTTACTGAAGAGGGAAAACTGTGGAAGGAACAGAACTGGGGATGGTTAAGAAGGTTAGGAATTTGGTTTTGGATATTAAGTTCTTGGTAGACATCCAAATGAAGATAGAATTCTGAAGACCAGGATTGAGGCCTGTTTAAATTTTGGCATCATCAGCACACAGGAAATTAAATAAAGCCATGGGAGTAAATGTACTCACCTAAGAGGTGAGAGTGAAAAAAGAAGAAAAAGTTCAACAATTGACCTCTGGGACACTCCACCAATAAAGTTTGGAAAAGTAAGGAATAAACAGAAGAAGAGATTGAAAAGAAACAATCTATTCTACAGAAAGAGAAAGACAGAGACAGAGACAGAGACCTTGGCCAAGTGAAGAAAGGGTTGCAAGAAGGAAAAAATGATCAATTGACAGGTGAAGTAATGTGAGGGATTAGAATGGCCTGTTGAAATTAGTGTTGGGAGGGGCGCCTGGTGGCGTAGTCGGTTGTTATCTGACTTTGGCTCAGGTCATGGTCTCACAGTTCATGTGTTCGAGCCCCGAGTCAGGCTCTGTGCTGACAGCTCAGAGGCTGGAGCCTGCTTTGGATTCTGTGTCTCCCTCTCTGTCCCTCCCCTGTTCATCTTGCTCACTCTCTATCTCTTTCTCTCTGTCTCTCAAAATAAATAAACATTAAAAAAAACCCAGAAATTAGCATTGGGAGAGCCACTGGGGAACTTGAGAAATCAATTTCAGTAGAAAGTGCTGAGGGAAACCCGACTGAAATGAATTTCGGAAGAGAAAACAAAGGATAGGAGTTGGACACATTGATGATAGATAAATGTCTTAAAGAACTTTGCTATAACTGGAAGCAAATAAATATGGTGGTGGCTGAAAAGGGATGTAGAATTAAGGGTAATTGTTTGTTGTTGAAATGGAATAAAACTATATTTGTTTGCCTGTGGGAGTGATCTACTCAAGAGGAGATCATTTATGATGCAGAAGAGAGAGGAGACAATTGTAATATCAATGTCCTTGAGGAAGATAATCATTCAGAAATCAGTCACTCTTCCAAGAAGAGACATGATGACTAATATGGGAAGAAGAAATGTATTATAGAGGGGCGCCTGTGTGGCTCAGTTGGTTAGGCATCAACTCTTGATTTAGGCTCAGGTCATGATCTCACAGTTTGTGGGATCAAGTCCCATGTCAAGCTCCGTGCTGTCAGCAGAGCTTGCTTGGGATTCTCTCTCCCTTTCTCTTTCTGTCCCTCCCCCGCTGGTTCTCTCTCTCTCTCTCTCTCTCAAAATAAGTAAAGAAAAAAATGTTTAAAAGAAATATATTATGGAAATTAGAATTTATGCTTACGTAAGAGATGCTGAGGAAGTAAAATTTGTAGGGTCAGAGCAGGAGTTACTAGTCAGCCTGCCTAGGTAGTGTGGGTTGGTAGTTTGGAGCTTGTGGAAAAATCTAAAAAACCAACATTTCTAGCTGCCAAATTAGGACCACAAAGGAGGAGCTCACGGAGGGATCTATGGAAGTTGTTGTTTCTGTGCAGCTACCACCTGTGTGGGTTCACATCCAAGCATCTGGTGGTTGGCCTGGGGCCACTGGTGGTCAGCAAGGCCAACAGTTAGGAAGATGAGCTAGACATGGAACAGAGTGAAGACCAGCTGAGACCCACTAGACACCTTCACATCTGATGGTCACAGTATCTGAGTACTACAACCTTCCAAAAGCAATGACCACTGATTCACTTCTACCTCCTAAATCTTGTGCAAGTTCCCCTTTGGGGCACTTCTAATCTAGCCATTCAAGGGATTCTAGAAAACATAGTTCCTAAATTGATAATAGCACAATCCAGGACTTTTAACCCTTTCAACTTAGCATCCACATACAACTCTTTCAGGCATACTTAACTTTCAGATAAAGATGGCAAAGGCAAAAATATGTTTCTACTTAATATAATGCAAATGTCACACAAAAACTGCTAACCCTCTCTCCAAAAGAGAATACATATATTTAATCCATCTCTAGGTAAATTTATTCCTCTTCTACCTGAGTCACATGCTCACTTTGATATCTTATAACTGAAATCCTGAGATATAAAATTAACCACTGTTAACCGTATATTAGTTAGTGGAAGAAGAAGTTGTTGCAGTAATCAACCTGTCACCAAGAAAGAGAAGGGAAGAGGGAAAAAGAAATGTTTTCATTGGTTAATTGCATATACAAATATATTTATATAAAAGCAAGTAAGAAAAACACATACCTGTACAAATTCTGTAACTGGTCCCATAGTCATACTGGTATTTGCTGTCCTTCTACTACCTATTCTATGTTGATTTTGTCCTCCCCAAGAATGTCTGCTGGTCATGGTTCCTTGCCTGTGGAGTGACAGAGACTTTCATTTCAAGAGGTTCTGTCATTTTGGGGCAGTTTTTCATGGTTTCTATCACAGAACATGGGAGTACTAAAAGGTGGCACTGTGAATCTTCAGCATTCCATATGTACACTTCTATGGCCAATTGTGTAATAGTTATTTTCTGGATGATATAAATTACCCCAATATAGGAACCACTTCTTTTTTTCTTTTTTTCTTTTCTTTCTTTTTTTTTTCTCTTTATGTATGTATGTATTCATTTATTGCCTATTGTTTCACTAGTGTGAGAAACACTAAGTTGCCAGGTGACTGCTGATGAACAAACTTTCTTTTAATGTTAAATAAGAGAAGCAGCACTATATGTAGGTCAGTAATTCAGAGAATACTCCATATTCTGGAGAACATAACCCCATACTCACAAAGTTTTATTACCCTCAGAGTGGTATAATTGAGTCTTCAAAAGGACATTTCACCATCCCATCATATAAGCTCCTATAGGGTGAGAGAGATGGTGGTAAGACCAGCGAATTCCATGAGCACAAGCCCATTTCCTTTATTTATTTTTTTTTAATTTTTTTTTGATGTTTATTTATTTTCTTGAGAGAGAGACACAGAGCACCAGTAGGGGAGGGGAAGAGAGAGAGAGGGAGACATAGAATTCAAAGCAGGCTCCAGGCTCTGAGCTGTCGGCACAGAGCCCGATGCGGGGCTCGAACTCACAAACTGTGAGATCATGACCTGAGCCAACATCAGACGCTTAACGGACTGAGCCACCCAGGCGCCCCCCATTTCCTTTAAAATGAGTTGCTTTGTCAGAAGCAATGGTTTGTAGAATATCCTGACATGAATAAGGCATTCTGCAAATCCATGGATGGTAGATTTGTCAGATGCATTATAAGCAGAGAAGGCAAATCCACATGCAGAGTGTCTATTTCGATGAGAACAAAATGCTGTCTTTTCCAAGATGGATGTGGTCCAGTATAATCAACCTGTCACCAAGTGGCTGCCTGGTTCCCCCAAGAAACTGGTGACAAATCAGTGGCTCAGGGTTGATGTTTTCTGTTGGCATATTGGACATTTAGCAGTGGCTGTAGACAAATAAGTCTTAGTAAGTAGAAGTCCATGTTGCTGAGCCCATGCATAACCTCCATCCCAGCCACCATAGCCATTTGTTCATGAGCTCATGAGAAAGAATGGGGGTGTCTGGGAAAATGGTCTAACATCCACAAAACAGGCCATTTTTCCACCTGACAAATAAAATCCTTCTCTACTCAGGTTTTTCCTTAATGAGCACTCATATGGAACATAAAACTCCTTGTACTGTTTTGGAGAGAGTATTTCCACAAATCTCTTCCCAGATCTCCTAGCTACCTACTTTCTAATCATGTTCCTTCCAAGTCTCTGACCACCAAGCCAAATTGTTAGCCACTTACCCTGAAATAATGTAGATCACTACCTACCTCTGACCATCTCATCTCCCAAGAAAAAGGAAAAAAAGACAGGGGTTGTACTCAAAATTCTGCCTTGGTGGCAGGGTGAGGGGGGGTTCCCTTCACCACTATTCTTCAAAGACATCCCAGAGAGGATTTCTAGTGCTGTCACTGTCTACTTCCACATGATACCATCATACTGTGCAGAACCATCTGTAAATTAGACCTTGATTTTTCTTCCTCAGTCATCAGTTAATGGGGAGCTTCCCATGAGGGGGATACAGCAATGTGTCAGGAGTGAAGACCATGGGCAACTGGGCCACTCACCCATGCAACTTTCTTGAGCCTTCAAGATATGCTCAAGCCTGATCTCACATATATCACCTATACTTGATGATGGAATGCGGCTAAACATTATATCTTATTGAGTCAGGTAACAAGCAGTTTATGATGGTTACTTCATGGTCCATTTTCAAGTGTAGAGCCCGGCAGGAAGCCAGAAGTTGTTTCTCAAAAGAAGAATAGTTATCTGCAGAAGGTGGCATTGCTTTCATCTAAAATTCGAAAGGTCTGTTTTGTCGGTCACCTATGGTGTCCCGTCAAAGGCTCCACAAAACATCCCTCTCTGCCACATTCACTTCATGTACCATCAAAGGGACCTACTGGGTCATAGAGCCTAAGTGGCAGAGCAGTTTGGCACTTTCGACCAGTGGCCGAGTTTCTCTTGTCTGAAGCTCCTCAAAACTGACAGCTCTTCAAGTTATTTGATCAATGGGTCTGAGCATCAGGCCCAAATGAGTGTGTGTTGCCTTCAAAAATCCAAAGGGATGCATTCAGTGCTATGCCACTATCATTGTTGTAGGAAGGGGTTACAAGCAGCAACTTATCCTTCAATTTAGAAGGGATATGTCAACGTACCATGAGATGCCTAGAACTCTCACAAAGGAGAAGGCCGTCTAAATTTGGGGGCAGTTATTTCCTACCCTATGTTTTACATGTGTTTTACCAAGATGTCTAGAGGTGTTGCTACTTTTTGCTCACTAGTCCAATTAACATGATATCATCAAATTAGTGGAGCAGCATGGTGTCTTATGGAATAATGAAGCAATCAAGGTCCCCATGGACAAGATTATACTAGAAAATTGAAGATTTTTAATCCAGAGGTAGTACACTGAAGGAGTATTGATGACTTCGTGTATTGAAAGCAAACTGCTTCTGATAATATTTATTAAAACATACAATGAAAAAGCATTCATTACATCAGTTGCTATATCAGTCAGGGTTAAACCAGAAAAACAGAACCAGTAGGAGATATATATTAAGAGATTGATGGCAAGCAATTGGCTTCTATGCTTAGGAAGGCTAGCTAGGCAAGTTGCAAATCCATAGCATAACTGGCGTGGACTGATGCTGCTATCTGTAGGAAGAACTTTTTTTTTCATTAAGGAAGCCTCAGTTCTATTCTTGAAAGCTTCCAACTGATTGAATCAGGCCTACCCAGGTTATCTAGAATAATCTCTCTTTCTGAAAGTCAACTGGCTATCTAATCACATCCTCAAAATAATCACCGCAACACCTACATTACAGTTTGGGGATCACTAGGGCCCACAGCTTACCCAAGTTGCATACCAGGTGCCAGAGGTATTGACTTTCTCCAGCAAGGGAAACATCTGGAACAGCAGTTGGAATTTGATTCACCACTTCCTTAAGTTTACAAAAATCCCATCGTCATTCTCTAAGATCCAAGATTCATCTGTCCTCTGCAAAAACGAAATAGGTGAATTGAATCAGGGTGTAGTAGGAATGACCATGCTTGCATCCTTCAACTTTTTGATCAAGGCACAAATTTCAGCATTCCTTGCAAGAATGCAATATACTTTTAGTTGGAGGTACAGGCCTTCCTAGTGGCTTCCATGCAATCTTTCCTACCAAAACAGTCCTTTCTTCATGGGTCAGAAAATTAGTGTGGGAATTCTCCTAGTGGCTAAGTATGTCTCCTGTAACTATAAATTCCAGACTTGAAAAAATAACCACAAGATAGACTTGGGAACCAACTGGCCCACTTTGAGATGGGCACAAGCCAAGATTCCATTAATTATCTGAACTCCTCAAGCCCTTAATCTTATAGGTGGACCATGGAGATGTTTTGAGTCTCCAAGATTTAGGGTCAGTTCAAAACCATAAAGTCTAGTTAGTTCTCCTTCCCCAGTGCACAGACACCAGGTAAGTGCCATGGTCACTTCAAGGAAATCTAAAAAGAAAGATTTACAGTATAATTTTTGGCATCATAGCAGGATTTTCCTCAAAGGGACTTAGTCTCCCCTTCATATAAGGGGCTCTTGATCTGTGAACTGGCTCCATCCAGGAAACAATTGAAGGACTGAAAACCCTTCCATGGTGACTAAAGTCAAGACTACTGTTTGCAAGATACAGAGATCTTCACTTATTTTAATCAAGTACAATTTTAGTAGACTGCCCATTGATTTCAGTCCAAAGGACACCATGATTGATTAGCCAATGCCAAAATAGATCAAACCACACTGTTACTATTTTACCTCTGCTGTTTACTACAGTAACCACGTCCACTTTGTCTCATCTGACTACCAGACCACTATCTGACCCCTTCTTCATTATCGCCATTAAATCCCCATTATCCCCCTTGACTTCTAAATGGACTTCTGGAATTCCTATTATCCCTGCTAAATTCAGGAAGTTTATTTCAACGGCAGAATTTCCCATTCTCCTTTCTGACCTACAGAAAATTATCCACAGAACTCTCCAAAGATGTCAGTTCACCTCTCACTAAGTATTCTTAATGTCCTGCTAAATGGGAGGCTTTCTGCACCACTCTCTCCCAGGTGGCATTTTTAAAGAGTGTGTAAGCATGTATTCATAATACATCTATGATAGAGATTTCCCCCCCATTTTACAGATGTGGAAATTGAGGGATGCTGTTTATTCAAGGTTATTCAATTTCCAATTTAATTGATGTATTTGGAATTTGAACCCTAACTCCATTTGACCCCAAATTCATGCTTCTTATAATTAGACCCTTAGCCACACAAAGTACAAGTTTACTCTAGTTACAGCTTTTAAGGATTTTTTTTAAAGTAGACTTAATTTATTTTTAGAATAGTTTTAGGTTTACAGAAAATTGAGTAGAAGGTACAGAGAATGCCGATGAACTCCCTGCTCCCACACATGTATAGCCTCCCCCCATTATCACCATCCCCACTAAAGCATTTGTTTCAATTGATGAGCCTACATTGACAAATAATTATCATCCAGAGTCTATAACTTACATTAGGGTCCACTCTTGAGAGTGAATATTCTATAGGTTTGGACAAATATGTGATGATATGTATCCATGTAGAATAGTGTCACAGCCTGAAAAATCCTCTGTGCTCTACCTCTCTCCCCCTACACACACTTTTCGTGGATTTTTATGTAATAAACATAGTTTTTATGCCAGATTTCAAACACAAACATTCTCGATCAATTCTTTTTTGTCCAAAAAAATTCACATGAGTAAGAATATTTTGAGATACTGTTAAGATACTTAACTGGACTGGGCATAACCTGCCAATTATAATCAATATCTTGGTGCACATGATAGGCAAGTCAGGTAAGCAGCACCTTGAACAGAATGCAGCTTAAAAGAGGTTTATTTCTGCCCATGCATGCTGCATCCTAAATGATCCCTTTTCACGCCTCTGCACCTTGGCACATGTTGCTTTCATTTTTACACTGCTATCCTTTTTTCTACCTAAAAGCATGCCTACTCATCTTTTAACACGTTAGGTAACACGTCCCTCTTCTATAAGCTCCTACTGGATTTTCCTGAGTGAGAAAAGACTTCACCTTTCTTTAGGACATACATTCTCAATGGAGGTGACATCACACCCAAATGGGCAAAAAATCTTGCCCTTTTTTATATAAGACACAGATAAAACATTAGTACTTAAACAGATACACGACATATGTATTAAAATTTAATGTGGGAAGGAGGTTTTGAGATAAAAAATGTCTAGAAAGGCTCTTTTGGGACAGAGGATAATAATAACAATAATAGTAAAAAAGGCTAAGAAACATTGCCCCAAGATGACATTGTATCTGTACATATCTGAATTAGTCTTTATAATGTTTTATTGTCTCTATCCCCCACTAGATTATAAGATCTTGAGGACAAGACCCAGGTCTTATTCTGTTTAGTCCTGCTCAACACACAGTAGACACTTAAATACATGTTGAATACATTAATGAACCAATTTCCTCATACATTAATGAACAAATCATGAGTGACTATTTACAAACTCACGATGAGATCTCTATCTGGGAAAACAATCTCTCATCTATCATCTGTCTCCAGTTTAGAGAGTAGAAATTCCAGGTACAAGAACCTCCCCTGCAGCCTCCCAAATCCCTCTTTTTCTTTTTCCAAGGATGTTTGGGGTACAGAACAGTTGATGGAGGAGCGTCCTCATGAAATTCCTGAGTACTTTATGCACATGGAGAGTTTTCAAGAAAAGCATATGGACTAATTATTTTCCTCCTTTCTTCTCCCTACCCTTTAAACTGCTAGGTGTTAAGTTGGGTCATTTTAGGATAAGACTGCTTATAAATATAGTTTTGCAAGCCATCACCAACAACAGCCCAGAACCCCATCCCAAATCACTTTCCAGGTGAAAAATAGCTGAGGTCCAACACTATAAGCTAACTGATACAATGTGTCCAAGAGAAAAGAGCAGAAACATTGCTATCAAATTGGATTTTCTGTGTCCCAAAGGCAGTGTTATTTTTGACAGGGTTCGATACAAAATACTTCTACAATTGAAAATGTATGATTCCTAGCACCTCCTTTACCCATGGTCTGTGGGAGGGCAGCATCAAAAAGCCACCCGGTGCTCATTAAAGACTGCCCTGAGAAAAAAAGAAATCGTCCTCTACCAGCCCACAGTAAACACAAAGACTGAGCAATGTCTTCAAGGGTTTCCGAACAAGCAGTTGCTACTCGCTGCCAAGAGCAACTGTCTCTCAAACGGATTGTGCATTTGGCCTCCAATAAAGAGATTCTGTGCACTTGATGCAACGAAATGATATTAGAGTAGAAATACAACTTTCATTGCACTGTTTTGCTTTCTTGGAGAAGCCAGGCTGGGGATGTGCAGGTGTAAAGCAATTAACCTTTTAATACAAACATTGAAAATGGAGCTAGAATTGACCCAGGAAATAGCTGACTCCACTGCCTGGCCAAGATGAGAGATGCCTCCTGCAGCACACTAGCTCCTCGGTTCACAGGAAGGGAAGAGCATTCCAGGCCACACTAGGGTGTCAGTCACAGGCACTGCCCGGCTCACCTCAGCCCAGCTCAGCCTCCAAGCCCTCACACGTCTTCCAGAGCAGCTCGCACGACTCATAAAAGCACAGGTGGGGGGAGATTTATCAGAGCTGGGGTGGGGGGTGGCCAGGGTAACTGTGACAGGGCCCCAGCTCTGCAAAGAGCACGGCTCTTCTGGATTGAAAAGGGAAGTGACAATACTGAAGGAAGATGCCCAAGTGAAGCACAGATAACAGAAAAAAAAATCTGTTCCTTTGTTCACCCAAACTTTGATACATCAGAGGCTATGCACACACACACACACACACACATACATATATATATACACATATGAAATATATATGAATATATGTGGATATATAAATATATATATGAAAACAATATATATATGAATATATATATATATATATATATATATATATATATATATATATATAAACAAAACCAGAAAACAAACAAACACCCCATGGTCTTTGCCCTCAGGTGCTTACATCCTAGGTACACAGACAGAAAACAAACAATAAACTAACAAATGAGGCCATTTTGAATCAAGGATTGAACAATAAAGGAGAATAGATGTTCTAAGTAAGAATACTACTGGGCTCAGAAGAAGCTTTGTTCGAAGCTTGTTTCCACCCTGAGATTCATGCTGTTGGCAGTCAGGGGGCCAGAGAGTCTGTCTTTTCTCATGAGCTGATTTCCTTTGGGAAGTGGTCCACGTGGATGAGCTCTCTCCACATACCTGGGAAGACAACGAATGTAGGAGATGGAGAGGAGTTTTCAGCTAGAGCCCAGAACTCAGTGGCAGAGTAAATATTCAAAATTGAGCTTCCTGCCTTCAACTCCATAGTGTGAAATAGTCTGCAAGTTCTTGAGAAAGAAGTAACAGAATCGTATGAAGTTCTTTTATGAAGGCCCACATTCCTAGCCTCTCTCACCTCTCAACATACTTCAAACATTCAAAATCTAAAAATCAGTGGTGTGTTTCTATTTTCTCTCCCTCACTCTCCAGCATCCTCTCATCTCTACTCTGTAGTCAGTGAGAGTCAAGGCTTGGTGTGAGTCCACCCTCCGTCTTAACTCCCTTCCCAGGGGAGATGGTTATAAAGAGTAGCAGGCAGATGAGCACATTGGCTGGTCTGACCCTACTAAATAATAACCTGGGGTCCCAAGACGCCACTTTTCACCAGAGGGCTACCTGATCGCTCCCCTAAAATAGCATGCAATTACTCTTACCTTGCATGGAGTATGCCTAACATCAAGCTTATAGGTTCCTAAATGGATAAAGCCTAAATAAAAGATTTCTCAATGCATTTGTTTCCTCACTGTTTGATGATGGTTACTGTTTGATTTGTTTGCAAAGTATCTAGAATGCCCTGGGTGATTTCTACATTAATACATTTAAGGTCTGAACTTGAGCCAGTGTTTTGGTTTCGTTCCATTTTGCTTGAAAATGAAATAAGGATGCCACTAAGAATACACTTGTTGCTGCAACCATATTTGATATTCCTCTAAGAAGTTTGAAGTCTAGAATAGAAAGAATTACAGACATTACCAAGGTTTTTTTTTCAAAGATTTCATGTGTATTATTCATAATATTTTTGCCAGGAAAGTTCCTTATGATGAGGAAAGTCTAGAGATTACACAGAGATAGTTACTGCCAAAAGACTGAATGTTGCATGAAATAAAACTGCCAATTTACAGTTGATTTTCAGCAGTTATGTAGTGTTCCTATACTTACTTCCTGATACTAAATATGTGTTCCTTTGCAACTGTGTAATAGCTGTGTAGATGATGATGATGATAAGGGAGGTAAACATCAGACAAAGAATTACTGAATACCAGAGGTAACGGATTCATATCCAAGTGTGAGCTTAAAGATCCAAGAACAGAACAAATCTTCCATCTTCAAGGGAATATGTTGAACCAGTATTCCAGATCATCACCATTAAGCATTGATTTGTCACATGGATTCTGAACTTCATCATGTTTGCCTTCCTTTAAAAACACGAACATCAGGGGGCGCCTGGGTGGCGCAGTTGGTTAAGCATCCGACTTCAGCCAGGTCACGATCTCGCGGTCCGTGAGTTCGAGCCCCGCGTCAGGCTCTGGGCTGATGGCTCGGAGCCTGGAGCCTGTTTCCGATTCTGTGTCTCCCTCTCTCTCTGCCCCTCCCCCGTTCATGCTCTGTCTCTCTCTGTCCCAAAAATAAATAAAAAACGTTGAAAAAAAAAATTAAAAAAAAAAAAACAAAAAAAAAAACAAAAAAAACCACGAACATCAGGGGAGCCTGGGTGGCTCAGTTGGTTGAGTGTCCGACTTCGACTCGGGTCATGATCTCGCGGTTTGTGAGTTCGAGCCCCGCGTCGGGCTCTGTGCTGACCACTCAGAGCCTGGCACCTGCTTCAGATTCTGTGTCTCCCTCTCTCTGCCCCTCCCCCGCTTATTCTCTCTCTCTCTCTCTCTCTCTCTCTCTCAAAAATAAATAAACGTTAAAGAAAAAAATTGAATAAAAAAAAAGAAAAAACCACAAACATCAATTTAGAGGTCAGAGGAGAATAATCTCGTAGCAGTTTGTCCATTGGCAGGAGGCTCTCAGAAAGGAAAGATAATATACATCTAGGGATAGATTCAGGATTAGAACACAGCAGTTGGTTGAAACCATTCAATACAATGCTCACTGTCTCCTCTGCCATTTCATGGGCCGTCTTCAGCAAATGTTCCACACATGCCTCTATATGCACAGAACCCCAGTAGCTGGTGTGTTGAGGTAACAGGTGTGCAAACAATCCCCGTATCTGTATTCTGACAACCAACTCCCACATCAGGCACCTACTAGCCCCAAAACGGAGAGCCTGACTCCAGCTGATACTCAAGGCAATCCCTTCACTCCTTCTCAGCCCTCATCTCCCATCTCAGCCCCAAGGAGCCTTAGACCTTCCCTGACCCATCAGTTTCCTTACCTCTTGCTTCCCCATCCTTGAGGGCAGGCAGAGCTAGGCACAGGTCACTGCAGTCTATACACAAACACACACACACACACACACACACACACACACACACACATTTTATATATATCTACGTACAAAGTACATTTTATAAATAATACTTATTTTCATAAGTGATACCTATAAATATCTTAATCTATGCTCATATAAAAGTATATTTGGTATTCTATTAGTATGTGCATACTTATTTGTAATAGCTTAGGTTTCAAAAAGCAACTAATACCGGTTATGTCCTATTACGGATGTCAGGTGTTAGTGAAATCAGAAGTTCTGTAAACATCCTGCTTCTGCTCTTAGTTTCTTAACTACTTTAACCTGTAGAGTCGTTCCTGGTACATAGTGACAGCTCAGCAAATATTAAATCAGAAGGAATGGCCTAGAGGAAATACCGGACTTGGAGCTAGAATATCTAGATTCAAGTTTAGACCGATTCACTACAAATGTTCCTCAGCTATAATATGGGAATAATACCTCCCGCTTGTCCCTGCTTTCCTCGGAGGGATACTGACGGCAGAAATAGTAATAGTTCCAGAAGCAGTAATAGTATCAAAAGAATTAGCGTCAGTAGCAAGAAGAGTGACAATACGAAGGTAGAAATTACATTTGCTGTATAAACAGTACATTGGAATAAATTCATTCATTCATTTGATTGTACCAAGAACCATACAATTGGCTAGATACAGAGTCTTTACCCAGGGAGTCACCATCTAGCTGGAGGACAAAGTTGTGCATGCCAGGGAGATAACTACTCGTACACAAAGATATACAAGGATGTTGTCTGTTTTCCTTCTCAGGGTGAGATGCTATACCATGAACCTCAGGGAAAGATGGCTAGCCCCTTCAAAGTAGTTCTTTTTCCTGCCATTTCCTGGAACAAATGTCTTAATCTTAGGTAACTTTTTTCCTCTTGTATTTACCTAGGTCCTCTTTTGGCAGACCATTCATTGATGCACCGTACCAGGTGCTTTGCTAAACCCTGAATTTCAAAGAAAACGGAATCCCTCCTCTCAAGTAAAGAATTTTCCCCCATTGCCAGGAAAAGCAATAAGAACTTACCAAACGGACCGCTTTGAAGATAGCTAAAAGCTCACTTTGAAATGAAGTCTCAATATCGAGAGGTGTAGTGTCATATCTGAAACTTGCCTTCAAATATTGCAGCAAAAAATACATGTGTACACAGAGAGAGAATGCAACTATGACAAAATGTTTAAAACAGTTGAATATTGAGAGTATAAGTTCACAATACTATTATTTCAACTTTTCTATGTGTTCAAAATATTTCAATAAAACGTGGGAGCTGATAAGAACAAAACCTACAATGGAGTCGGATCACCATGAGTTGAGGTACAGCTTCGAAACAGTCTGGCAGTATGAACTGGGGGAAATTATTAACCTTTCTGGACCCCAGTTTCCCCATCTTGAAATGAAAATCATCTTTGTACCTATCAGGATGGGTCGTTATGAACATTAAATTGTATTACACACATCGAGCCCTCCTCCGAATGCTGACACTTAAGTAAAATAAATATTAGCTACTATGATTTTATTTTAAAGTAATACTTTTGTGAAACGGTGTAATCATTAAAATGTAGAAGCCAGAAACAAAAAGAAAGTACAAAAAAGAATAAATAGAACAGACTAGAGATCCAGAAAGTCCTTCTAAAAAATATGTTTAAAAGTCTTTCCCCAACATTTTAACCACATGGCTGAGCTAATAGCAAGTTAAAGGAAATCTGCTGATGTCAGAAAAAAAGTAGAAAGGGTGTTTCCGGAGAGGTAAGCAAGCTCTAGAGTGGGCGCTGCTCTGGGGGGATATGCTAACCTCTGGTGGTTTTGATGCTGAGTTTTAATGGTCCCATTAATGAGGGAAACAAAGGCAAGAGACACAGAGCTTAAAGTAAATCTCCTTACAGCTTGCTGCCCACTGAGAGACACCTGGAACATGCAGAGCATGACCTTCCTCAAGGAACTCATGGCTGCCTTAGTGCCTAAATGTTCACGGTTCATTAAAACTGAAAGTAACCTTATCTTAACAGCAGCTAGCCCCTCAAAGTCCTGAAAGCCTTGCTTCCCAAATTCCTTAGAAACTTACTTTATCTCTATCCCCTGCCCCCCACAAACTTAAAAGTATATAATCAGTCACCCATCACAGCCCATCACAGGAGGCAAAGCCTAGGGCTTGCAAAATGCAAAATTTTATGTCAGAGACAAGTGAATGAAGTTAGGACTTCCATAAGGCAACAGCAGCAGTAAGTGGTCTTCAGAAAAGCCCTGATGGACAAAGTGAGATGGGGAAGTTACTTGCTTAGTTCTGAATGGAGCCCACACTCACATGCATTTAGAAATAGAAGCTCTATCCCTGGGTAGTCCAAAACCACAAGCTAAATTTTACTTGAAAATCTATTCACGTCGGTAGTACCTTCTAGCACCTGTGGAAACAAACACAATCCTATGTGAGAGAAGTTACTTTAAGCCCACACTTCAAAGAATTCCCAAACAGAATAACCCAGAGACATGAATTCATGATCAAAATTCATGGCACATGAAGACCAAGGTAACATGAGCAAAGGTCGACCTTAACAACAGACTACAGAATGTGATTCACAAAACTATGAGTTTAAGATGAGTTTGATATATTAAGAAAAATAGTAACAGTATGGCAATGGAATAAGATACTTTAGAAGGCCAAATTTTGACCTCTAGAAGTAAAAAAATAAAATTACATTAAAAATTCAATGATAGATTAAATAGCCAGATAGGACACAGCGTGAACTGGGATATAGATCTGAAGAAATTATCCAGAATTTACTATAGACAATCAAAGTGGTAGAAAATATCGACTATCATATGGAAAGAATAAAAAGAATAGGATAGAGGAAATATTCAAAGGGAAAAAAGACGGAAAACTTTCCAGAATTGGCAAGACTGGTCCTCAGATTCAGTAGCAAAGTGTCTGATGCAAAAACAAATGGAGATAAACCCACATTATGTTGTAACTGCTGAACACCAAAAGAGACTACCCGAAAAACAGATAGGAAAAAAAAAGGTCAATGGCATAAAAAAAATTATAAAAACAATGAAAGATAACTTCAACAGCCACAATGGAAGCCAGAGGAGAATGGATTTATGTTTTCAAAATGCTAAAAGAAAATAGCAAAAAATTACAAAAACAACATAACTTTATTTCAAAAAAATCAGATGAGAAAAAAAAACCTGAGAGTATTTACTACCAACAAAAACTACAAAAAATTTTCCAAAGGAGGAACACGAGTAAAAAGAAAAATCATCTCAGAAGGGAGGTCTAAGATGCAAGAAGAAATTCTGAGCTTCAAAAATGATGAACATGGGGGTAAATGTAAACAAACAGCAACCTTATAATTTAATAATCAGGAAAAATGTCTGCATTTTAAGGCTTTAAAAAAAAGCAAAGTAAAACTAAAATACTGCAATGGTATAACACTCACACATTATTGACATGAGTGCTTTTTAGGACAAAAGTAATGATGTTAACGTTACACTTTGCTAAATTAAAAAAGGAACTTAAGAATTTTTAGTGAAACCACTAAATGAAAAGAAATGTAATATATAACTTCCTTACTTCATGGAGTTTCTTTTAAATGCAAAGAAATTTGTTTTTGTTTTTGTTTTTGCTTGTGAAATTTATTGTCAAATTGGTTTCCATACAACACCCAGTGCTCATCCCAACAGGTGCCGCCCTCAATACCCATCACCCACCCACCTCTCCCTCCCACCCCCCATCAACCCTCAGTTTCTTCTCAGGTTTTAGGAGTCTCTTATGTTTTGGCTCCCTCCCTCTCTAACCATTTTTTTTCCTTCCCCTCCCCCATGGTCTTCTGTTAAGTTTCTCAGGATCCACATAGGAGTGAAAACATATGGAATCTGTCCTTCTCTGTATGACTTATTTCACTTAGAAAATGCAAAGAAATTTGTATTAGGATCAATGGTCTAACAATAGCTAAAATACTCCTGAAGGAAAAAAAAAAAAAAAGATTGGAAGTATCTGTCCTTCTGGATATTGAGTTAGCTGCCAAGGTATTGACACAGGAATAAACAAACAAACAAAAACAAAGTATTCAGATACTAAAAGAGAAGTATTTTCAAACCGGATTAAATAAAAACATAGCGCAGTATATGCCATTTCAACATCATACTGGAGTGTCTAATAATAACATTTAACACTTATTAGGCATACATGTACCAGGAACTTTACATGAATTAATTTATTTAATCCACACACAGTCCTATGAGGTGTACATTTTTGCCATTTTTACCCATTTTTCCAGTGAGAAAACGCAGGTTATATAGCTTGTCCATGGTTACACAGCAAGTTAGTAGCAGAGGTGGGTTGACCCAGAAAGATGGACTCCAAAATCCATGCTCTTAACCACCACACTATACTTTCCCAGCAAGCAAAATAGAAACAGAAATTTTAAAACAAAGGTTATAAAGGAAGAAACAAAACTGTCTCAGATGACAATTGTCTACATAGTTAACCCCCAAACATTTGCAGATAACATGCTAGAAATATTGAGTGTTTAGCAAAATTGATGGATATAATATCAATATATAAAATCCCATTTTATTTCAATAAACCAAGAGAAGTTAAGAAAGCATACTTTTAAAACAATCATTTAAAATAGCAACCAAAAGTAAGATGCTCAGTAGTGAATCTAACAAAATTTGTGCAAGGACTTTATTTAGAAAATAATTTTTTAATGTTTAAATATTAACGACCTAAGTAAAGAGATATACCATATTCATGGACAGAAACAAGCAGTATTAAAAGATATTAATCTTTTCAAAATGTTTTATAGATTCAGTGCAATTGCCATAAAAATTCGAACAGTATTTTTAAATTTTTTTTAATGTTTATTTTTTAGAGAGAGAGGCAGATCGTGAGGGGGAGGGGCAGAGAGAGAGGGAGACACAGAATCCAAAGCAGACTCCAGGCTCTGAGCTGTCAGCACAGAGCCCAACGTGGGGCTTGAACTCAAACTGCAAGCTCATGACCTGGGCTGAAGTCAGATGCTTAACTGACTAAACCATCCAGTCGCCCCTATCAGTATATTTTGTGGAACTTCCCAAACTGATTCTGAAATGTAGATCTGAAGATCAATGGTCTCGGGATAACGAAACCACTCCTGAAGGAAAAAATAAGACTGGAGGCATTTTTTTCTTATGGATACTGGCTTATTATAAAGCTAGAGCAATTTAGGCACCAACATCCTGACATAGGGGTAGGCAAATAAACCAATGAAACGGGAAAGAGAGCCCAGAAATAGTCCATGTATATATAAAAGCCAAATATAAATTAGAGCTATCACACAGCTAAATAGACAAACAAATAAGAAAAAGGACTGAAAAGTCAAGCTGAAACAATTGTTACTCATATGGGGAAAAATGGATTCAAATACTCACTTTGTCAATGATAAAAATCTATCCCAGGTGGATCAAAGACTTAAATATCAAAGGTACAACTTTTAGGGAAAAAATATCAGGGAATACCTTTATGGCTTCAGCATAAGAAAGAATTTCTTTTATACAACTCAAAAAGCCCAAACTATAAAGAAAAGAAAAATGAATTCAACTACACTTAAAGTAAGGACTTCTATTCAGGAAAACACACACACACACACACACACACACACACACACACACACAGATGGACAATAAAGGTGATAAAAGATAAGTTACATTCTATGAGACTATATTTGCAACATGTGTAACTGCTAAAAGGCTAGTGTCCAGAATATATAAGAAACTCCAACAAAACAATAAGAAAACGACAATCCTTTATAAAAGTGGTCAAAGTACATCAATAGACATTTCACAGATAAGGAAACACAAGTGGCCATTAACAGATAAGGAAACACAAGTGGCCATTAAAAGATAATTCAAACTCAGTGTTAATCAAGAGAAAGCAAAATGAAAACACAGTGATATGCCATTTTATTCTCATGAAATTGATAAAAATCTGAAAGTATTGACTAAGATATAAACCAAAAGAAATTCTGAGACAATAATGAGTTTAAATTGGTGCAATTTGGAAAATAATTAGGCATTCTCTTGTAAAGTTGAACATAAGCATTCCTCATGACCTTGTGATTCTATATGAGTCTACATCTTTGGGAAATTTATATATTTCCACCAACAGATATATCTAAAACTGTTCATAGGAGTATTATTTATAATATCAAAAAACTGAAAAATAACCCAATCGTCCAAGTAAAATAGAGTGGGGAAAAAATCATGTGTCATACACCTCACAATGGAATACTATACAGCAGGAAAAATAGATGAACTATACCTACATTCATCAATTCAGATGCATCTCAAGAGTTATACCGAGAGAAGAAAGCTAGACACATAAAAACATATAGTATAATCCCATTTATATAAAGGTCAAAAGTAAAATTCTATAATTTATTTCTTAGGGAAATATACTATGTGGTAAAAGCATTTTAAAAAGCAAGCCAATAATAACAAAAATTTGAATTCTAATTCCTTTCTGGAGAGGAGAGAAAGAAGATGAGATCATTGAGAGACATGTAAGGACACTCAAAGTTGCTGTTTTGCTCCATTTATTAATGTATCTTCTTGTTCATTTTGTTGCTTTTTAAGATGTACAAATATCTTAAATATTCCTCTGTGTTTATGACCTATTTCTCCAAAATAAAAAATACAGACCATCTGAAAACATGTACTTTGACAATACTTTCCGTGAGTATCACCTATGACTTAATACATCTAGCTCGGATTTCAATACAAACCATAAAAATTAAAATAAAATGATAAAATAATGTGGGAAAAATTTACCC
Source organism: Panthera onca (assembly GCF_046562875.1). NCBI lineage: Eukaryota > Metazoa > Chordata > Mammalia > Carnivora > Felidae > Panthera > Panthera onca. The sequence goes on from NC_138339.1 coordinate 204,161,190, forward strand.
TTTGGAAAACACCCAACACATTTAAAGAATTATTATGATCATTTCAGTACTTTGTCCAACAGCTTGCATTAGGGACCCTTTACTGCTAGGGTAAAATAAGTTGGTAGGAGTTCTTTCACTGCAGACAGCCCCCTCATAGCAGGTGGCAGACAATTAGCACCACCAAATATGGAAAGAATTCCATGATATTTGATGATCATGAATGGTCACGTTATCTCCTTGTGATAGAGGCATTGTCTGCCCTGGATGAACTTTCAGTCTATGGAGTGGAACAGATCATAAACAAGGAAATGAGCCAATGAATTGTGAAGAGTACTGTTAATAAAATGAACAGGGTTTAGTAATAGAAAATAATAATAAACAGGTGTGTGGAAAGGATTCGATCCTACCAGGCTGACCAAGAGGAGCCTCTCTGAAGAGATGGCATAGAAGAGATGACCTGAGGGAAGGGAAAGGGACCCATTTAAAGAATATGACAGGGAGAGAATTGGCCCCAAGAGGAGGCAGGATTCCAAGGTACAGGAAGTACACCTACCAAGGCTGGAGAGGAGATTTTGGTCTCTGAGAACATAGGGGCTGAAAGGTAAAATGTTGAGAAAGTCAAGAGTGGGACTGCAAAAGCGGACTGGGACCAGATCACACAGGGCCTTGAAGGCCATGCCAAGGAGGTCTGATTCTTTTTTCAAACATCACTAGAAAGAAATGGAAATGGTTACAGTGTAGAAGCCGCATGATTGAATTTCCACTTTCAGAGATTGCTCTGACTGCTAATTAGTGAATAGTAGAAACAGGGAGACGGTTACTGTAGTCATTGTACATTGGAAGAGAAGGACGGGGTAGAACTACGGTTGTAGCAGTGTTAGCAGAAATCAAGCGAACAGATTCAAGCTACATTTTACACATGAAATTAATAAGATGTGCTGTGAAATCAGTTGTGGGGGAAAATGATATAAAACTTGTATGTCAAAAATGTACATCGTTCTCATTTGCTAAGGATGCACAGTTGTTTTGGTTATTTCAACTGATTTCTGTCTTCTTTGACAGAAGTTAGAAATCATAAAAGCAAAAACCTCCTGGGGCACCTGGGTGGCTCAGTGGGTTAAGTGCCAACTTCGGCTCAGGTCATGATCTCATGGTTTGTGGGTTGGAGCCCTGCATCAGGCTCTGCGCTGGCAGCTGAGAGCCCGGAGCCTGCTTCAGGTTCTCTCTGCCCCTCCCACGATCACACTCGGTCTCTCTCTCTCTCTTGAAAATAAATAAACATTAAAGAAAATTAAAAAAAAAAAAAAACCTCCTGATTACTCATAGCATTTGACCGCACTGCCCAAGCCACACTCTGGCACACACATTCTCCCAGGGGAAACAGGTGGAACGATCACAAACATGTCAGTATGTCACCAACTCTTTCAATCATCTGTAAATGTATATAAAACTCTGTCTATATAAATAACATCTTATTATTGTGTTTATTCTCCAGTCTCAAATTTTCATGAAGGTGGACGATTTGAAGCCTTTCACTACACAGCCAACTCATCTGTGCCCCCCATTTCCAAACACAGGTGTGATACCCTGACCCCCAACTCCTGGAATAATAAAATAAGCTAATGCTTCCTGAGAGCTTACTAGGCAGCAGGCACTGCTCATAACACTTGTAAATGTCAACAAGTGAAATCCTCACTTCAGCCCGAGAGAAAGTTACTCTTATTATTCCCATTTACTGTACATGAATTCAAACATGTTTACTGTTTCTGAAGCGTTAGGCTTTAGAAGGCAGCTCCTTCTGACTGACACCAAAGAGTGTGTTTTAAGCTGCTCAAATTGCACTTGAAGAATCTTAAATGTCTTTGCTGATTAATTGTGGTGAAAAGAGCCAATCAAAAATTTAGGAAACATACAAATATTGGGAAAACGAATCAATCTCTCGCCCAAAAAAAGACCGAAAATAAGTGATTTCTCTGTCACAAGGAGAGAAAAAGATGCAAGCAAATTTCAAGGAAATAAACTCTTTATTACCAAGGTATTCCAAATGTTACAGAGTATATAGAATGAAACTAGACAGGATCCAAAGATCCCCCTTCAAATGGGGGGAAAAAGAATCTAACATCTGGATGTATAAAACTTAGCTTTTATTTCAGTTTTGTTTTGTTTTGTTTTTTTCTCAGCTGTCACACTCTAAAACAGCTAACACTGAAATCTTTCTCAGGAGCTGTAAAATCCACGTGTGTTGACAGCTAGAGGAGACACAGCCTCTGGGGTGGAAGTCTCTCGCTTGCATTTAAGTACTAAGCCCGTAATGAATGGTTTAGAGTCATCCTAAGTCTGTAACGCGCAGTTTATGGTGGTTCTCAACCTCAGCTACACATTAAAATCACCTGGGGTGCTTTCTTAAAATACTATCCCCAGAGATTTTTTTTTTTTTTTTTTTTTTTTTTTTTTGGCCGTTCTCAGGTTGGCCCTGGGAACCAGTAGCTTTTACAAATCCCTAGGAGATTCTAATGTACCACCAAAGCTTGAGAACCACTGCTTTGGACCCAAGCCTGTGGGCATTCTCTTGGTGACAACAGAGCCGTGCTCTTGGGTTTATCACTGCCCCAGAAGGTAAGAAAATCAGCAAGAAGCTAAAGGCATCTTCTGAATTAATACAGCCACGAGGAGCAAACACTGTGGTTAGACCTCTCCCTCCCCTTCCTGAGCTGGCCTTTGGAGGAACTGCTTACCAACAACGCCCTCTGGGGAGCTCAGCTGGCCATCAAGCTAGCCCCTGCTGACAACTTCCTTCAGATTTATTTGCTTCAATATAACATGTTAACACTCTGAGCATCAATAAACACTATAGTCTTCTTCATTGTAAGTATGAATTTGCTAAGTATAGATTAGACAAGGAGAAGGCACCAAGTAGAGACATAGAGTACCTAGTATGTGTTGGACGTTTTGTATATTTTGCTTTTAATCCTTACAACAACCGTCTGAGGAAGGTATTTTTTATTTTGGTTCTCCAATGAGGAAACTGAAGTTCAGCGGGATTAAGTGATTTCTCAAGGTCACGGGGCTACTGAGAGGAACACCGGGGAGGAGATCCATTCGATTTTTTACTATACCACACTGCCCCCTAGGGCTGCAGGCGTCAATGGCAAGCAGGGGCCGTTAAAAAAACCTGAAATGCCTGAAGGCTGGAAGCTTGAAATCCCCTGGTGGACGTAATTGGCTGTGATTGCTCTTTCCTCTGAACCCTTAGAGCCTTTTCTGTTGGTACCACTGGCTTAGCACTTAACTCTTGCCGCCTTTTGTTAATTGCCAGTTCATGTGCTTTCAGCTCATTGCCGTTACAAGCAAGCTCAGGCAGGGCAAAGACGATTCTTGATATTTTTAATCCACCTGAGAGCCTAAATTTGCCTTAGAGCAGAGCTCCTGTAACTGTATTGTACTTACGAATCACCTATAAACCTTGTTAGAAAGCAGATTCTAACAGACTGGGTGGGCCTGAGACTCTGTATTTCTAACGGGGATACCGCCAGGGATACCAGTGCTACGGGGGAGAGGATCACACACTGAGCAGCAAGGAACTCATTATTCCAAATAAGTGGGTTTTTTAACTATAATTTTGAAACAAGCAGTAGTGGGTGTAGTTTAGTAAATTATTTCACCACATATTTTACTTCTTCAAAAAAGTTGTCTCATTATCCTAATGAGACTGTCTACAATCGTTCCTTTCCCACTCAGTGAATCTTTGCAGATTGATTTGCTGATAGGTAGGACATCGCAACATGAAAAGAAAACACCTACAAATTACTGTTGCATTTTTTACGAATAACGCAAAGAAACATTAGCTGGTTAATCAATGGTTTAAAACAAATAAGGATGGTAATACACCCCTCTCGTCATTGCTCCTATTAGCTCAGGACCCCCTCCTGTGGGGCCGTGACATCCTTGGGGACAGCATGGTAATTAGGTTGCTTCTGATAGGAAAGCTGGAGGTAAGTCTAACTGTACTCTGAGTGAGACCAGTCATTAAGAACATCAGCTTCAGGGTCAGTAGACCCGAGTTCAAGCCCTTGCTAACTTTTTTACTTTTCAAAGCTCATTTCTTGTCCAGTACCACCCCAAAGCAAGACTTGTAACTGACTATCCCCAAAATAGTCCCAAGTTCAAATCATTAACGAGAAATATGTTCATACACTCCATAGAAGAGCTTTTCTCATTCAAAAAATGAAGTATTTCAATATTGATTTAGTGGTCCAACACATAAAAAGGCTTTATGTTGTAGTTCATACAATAAAACATTATAAATCCTTAAATATACCTTATCACGGTTTGGAAAAGGACATCTTTCTGACATTCACTTCTGTGCCTTCCCACCCCCAACGCACAAACACACATCCTGCTATTATGGAACAGTGCTTTACATGGATATAACTGTATGCCTCAGGCAGCCTCAGTTTCCTCAGCTATAAAAGGGAACTAATAATTCTTTCTAGGTTTCTATGAAGGTTAGACACATACCTCCCTTCAAAACTCCCTAGCAACCCCAGCCAGCAGGTCTCTCTAGACCATTTCCCCCCATGCACCCCTCTAACCTCCATCTTACCAGCCATACCCCCCAACTTTCTATGTCCCTTTTCAGAGTGATTTGCTGGTCTCTTGGCTTTTCCAGCTGGGATCCAATCCTTTAGATGACAGTGGAGAGTTAGACATAGCAAATAAATAATTTCACACACACACAGTCAGTTCTCTCTAAATATTTATTAAATTAATAAATGGCTGGCCTTCCTATAAGCCAGGAAACCCCAGGGGATCCTCAATATTGAGTTCCAGAAAATCTATTAGAAAAATTAGAGGTGGAAATATTAAGAAGTTTCAGATATTTATATCCCTCTTCATTGGATTTTCTCCAGCCCCTTTTCACAAGGAGAAAAGAACAAATCAAAGGCAACACCAATTTTTGATGGAATCTCAGACATAGTGCTTTAGCAAGGACATCAGGATGTCAGAAATGCTGTTTGATAGCACCTAGAGCTCACATCTCCTGATGGCAGTCTTAAAAATGTATTTAGAAACATAAGAAATGCCCAGCCCCATAAAATCCGTGTGATTCACTTAATACACACTTAAGCTGTCACGTGGGTGAATTGAGGATATTATTACTTCAAATATAGGTTTGTTACAAAGAGTAATGGAAATGGCATGTATGTTTCTTATCCTGGCAGTTAACACTTAGTAGATATTTAGTAAATGTTCCATTCCAGCTTATCTGGGTAGCAATTTTCATCACAAATGTGCATGAAGGAAGGTAGCAAATGCGTAGTCAACATCTGTGTTTGGTGAACTTAAAAATATAGAAAGCTCTGACCATGTCAAACAGTTTATATGTTAGGCAACCTTAGCTCTTGTAGCCTTCCAAAATCTTACGAAAGGAGGTTTCAAGTTCTAAAAAGTATAGTTGTCCATGTACAATCAACTTGCATTTTATGGCCAGGAAAGAGGGAATAGTAAAAACAATGTGATGATAGAAAGTCCCATCACTACAAAAAAAAAACTTCATAAGAAGAGATCAAATCATAGCACCAGATAACAGGCAGTCTAGTAAATCAGTGACATTAAAATAACTATAAAAGAGGGGTGCCTGGGTGGCTCAGTCGGTTAAGCGTCGGACTTCAGCTCAGGTTATGATTTCACGATTCATGAATTCAAGCCACATGTCGGGCTCTGTGCTAACAGCTCAGTACCCGGAGCCTGCTTCTGATTGTGTGTGTGTCTCTCTCTGCCCCTCCCCTGCTTACACTCTGTCTCTCTCTCTCTCAAAAATAAATAAACATCTTAAAAAATTAAAATAACTATAAAAGAAAATCTGAAAAAAATCCTTACCTAAGGAAAAACTGAGAACAAGGAAATAATGACTATTAATTGAATAAAATTTAAGCTATAAACTTAAGATAGACAAACAAGATATCTTCACCAGAGAGAAATTTTTATTAAAGTCATATAAAGAGTACCTGCACGCAAAACCTGTGGCAAGATGTCAGAGCTAAATGATTGTATGGCAAACCAAAAACACAACACAAGACAAAACAAGAAAAGACCGCAAGATACTTTACATTACATATTTATTTAGCAATGAAATCATCTTTTCTGTGTCTCTTAGGAACTCTCAAGTATTCAAGAGGCAATTGCCCTTAAAGTACTAGGTGAAAATCTATCCAATACTTCATTAATTGAATCATACGCAGTAAAATCTAGGGACTACAGTGAACACATTCAGTCAGTGTGCTCAGTACAAAATCTAGTACATGCGATTTACATTTCTAAGGCCAGAAAGAAAGCCCGTGGGAATGAAGGTAATTTCCAGATTTGATCCACGTGTGGAACATGTCACACTACCTCCTCTCCTGGAGGTTTCTGAGGAATGCATTTTATTCCAGTTGCAGCCGAAGGCATGTTAGAACTTCTCAGACAATGTGTACTCTATACCTCTGTCTCCCCTGCGTGTTGGACGTGATTCCTTAAGAACCTATATAAATGATCATGCTCAGGGATATCTTCTGTTTTCCTTTTCCTTTTCCTTTTTGTTTTTGTTGTTTTTTTTTTTTTTCAAATTCACATGCCCATATTCCTGTTGATTATCTTACTAATGCTATAACTTTAATAAGCCGCCACCACCACCTAAAAACCTGCGGAGTCTATTAAAACACATTCTCGGGGTGCCTGGGTGGCTCAGTGGGTTGAGCGTCTGACTTCGGCTCAGGTCATGATCTCACAGTTTGTGAGTTTCAGCCCCCGCATCGGGCTCTGTGCTGACAGCTTAGAGCCTGCAGCTTTTGTGGATTCTGTGTCTCCCTCTCTCTCCCCTCCCCCACCAGTGCTCTGTGTCTCTCTCTGTCTCTCAAAAATAAATAAATGTAAAAAAATATATATATTTTTTAAACATTCTCAAATCTTGAGCTGAGAAAGAGAAGTACTAGCTAAACATCAGTAAGGACTGTTGTTGCAAAATGTCAGAGACATACCAGCACAGTCACCCATATTTTCTATTGAAAAATGAAACACTTAAAAGAGCAAATGTTAGTCCTAGTAAGGCAAGTACGTTGAGTGAAACCAGCATAGAAACGGGAGAGGGCTCGTCTCAAACTCACTTCCCAAATAAGGATGGGGAATCGTGCCCTTGACTTCAGAACAGAGCTCATGACCCTCCAGAGCAGTTAGTCACTTGCGTGGCAAATTCCAAAAATTCCAGAAAATTATCCTCATCCCAGCCACATCACATAGCCATATCTACCAGAAATGCACGTCTCTTGGATGATGGTTGAAATTGCTATTATCTTCAGGGCTGCTTTTGTCGGTTTCCGGTTGTTGTCCTCCACTTGGATGAGAGTGGTATTAAAAAGGTAATGCTTCGGACCTTGTGTAGTAGCGGGATCTAAATTTATCTGTCCCTTTCCCAAGAGCTGCAGTGGTGAAAAGATGGAATGAAGAGTGTAGGAGGACAGAAAGGCCCAGGGGGAGAGAAGGAGCAGGAGGGGGGCACTAATGACTCTAAAGACTGAGTTTACCTAAGGCTACAGCAGGGCAAACATTTGTTTAATGAAATCATACATAGAACAAAAACACAAAACAAAACAAAAACCACCACCACCACCAACAACAAAAACATTTGAAACAGATAAGCCTAGAGCTGCTCTGATTGATGTTACAGTTGGAGCCTGGACCTCTGCCCACTGTCCTTTCCTTCCAGTCGCCCGCGTAGTTCCGAAGGTGCTAGGGTTCCAGGAAAGATGCTTTGAAAACCACCGGCCCATTGGAAATTGATATAGTGAAAGCCATCATCTCTGATGTAAGAACCGTTCCTTCCTTTACACCTGTAATTACACAGCGGCGACGCATAGACCACTAGCACCATTCAAGGGCAGTTCCGAGCCCCCACCACACACAGCGCCCAGCCCCCCCAACCCCCTTCAGGAGGGGTTGCCGTGGGAGCAGCAGCCGGCGGGCGTCAGAAAGGTAAACTGAGTCCCAGGCGGCTGAGCTACGAACCGCCTATCCCTGAGCTAGAGGCGACGTGCCACCACCCCAGTCACCCCACTTCTGTGTGTCCTTCCACGCCCAGGTCGAAAAGCCTGGGAGGGCTGCTGAGCGACCCCCGGAGCAGGAGCCACTCCGAGCCCAGGGCGCCACCACCGCAGGAGCAATGTGCAATAGCGTCGCTTCCGTGGCCTGCTCACCGGGGACTGTCCAAGTTCCCGGGATGCAGAATAACACAGCCCATCCAGAAGAACTAGTCACAAAACTAAAACACATCGGGAAAGGCTCCTTTGGAGAAGTTATCAAGGGAATTTGATACCGCACCCAGCAGGTGCTTGCTGTTAAAGTCCCAGACCCCCAGGGAGCGGAAGAAGAAACTGCAGGCATTCAGCAAGAAATCGCTATTTTGAGTCAGTGTGACAGCTCATATGTAACAAAATGCTATGGATCATATTTAAAGCGTTCAAAATTAACAATGGAAGACCCGGGTGGTGGTGGTTCATCCCTGGCTCTTCCTCAAGCTGGTCCATTTGATGAGTGCCCGATCGCTACCCTGCTAAAGGAAATGTTGAAAGGTCTGCACTATCTCCGTTCAGAAAAGAAAATTCACTGAGACATAAAAAGCTGCCAACATCTTGCTGTCAGAACAAGGAGATGTTAAACCTGCTGACTTTGGAGTTACTGTCCAGCTGACAGATACACAAATTAAAAGAAATACCTTTGTGGGAACACCATTTTGGATGGTTCCTGAACTTCCCCAACGGTGGGCTTATAACTCAAAAGCTGACATTTGGTCATTGGGAATTACTGCTATTGAACCATCCAAGGCAGAGCCACCTAACTGTGATGTGCATCCAATGAGAGTTCTGTTTCTTATTCCAAAAAACAACCCACCAACTCTTGATGGAGACTTTACTAAGTCCTTTAAGGAGTTTATTGATGCTTGCCTGAACAAAGAACCATGATTTTGTCCTACAGCTAAAGAACTCCTGAAACACAAATTCACTGTAAGAAATTCAAAGAAGACGTCTTATTTGACAGAACTAACAGATAGATCAGTTTTAGAGATGGGAGGCAGAAGGGCACAGTGATGATGAAACTGATTCTGAGGGCTCTGATTCAGAATCCACCAGCAGGGAAAAAAATACTCCTGCTGAATGGAGCTTTACCAGCATGTGAAAGAAGCCCAATCCAAAGAAGCAAGATCTTGCACAGACCCTGAGCCATTGGTCTATGGTAATCACACCTGCGTTTGCTGAACTTAAACAGCAGGATGAGAATAACGCTAGCAGCAATCAGGCAGTTGAAGAACTCCAGAAACATATTGCTGTGGCAGAAGCCTCCTGTCCTGGCATCACAGATAAAAAGGTGAAGAAATTAATTGAAAAATTTCAAAAGCATTCAGCAGATGGATTCCTTGAAGGGACTCCTTATTACTGGCTTCTACTTCCTACAGACCCAGAGAAACCCACCAAAGCTACGTCAGCCTTAACAACGCTTAACTCATGAGCCCTGTGTGCCTTTTGGATCTTGGCAGCATTAAAGATCTGGGAGAAGCCATTCAACTACCTTGTGATAGTGTTTATCATTTTATATATTTTTTAAATTTTTTTCAATGTTTATTTATTTTTTGAGAGAGAGACAGAGCAGGAGCAGGCCAGGGGTAGAGAGAGGAGACACAGAATCTGAAGCAGGCTCCTGGCTGTGAGCTGTCAGCACAGAGCCCGACGTGGGGCTCGAACTCACAAACCGTGAGATCGTGACCTGAGCCAAAGGCGGACGCTTAACCAACAGAGCCACCCAGGTGCCACTTTATCATTTTATATTTTAAAGAGATTACTTTGTAAGGAATAACTTCTAATACTATGGTTTCCCCTGTATTCTACTAAATGTTGAGAGACAGTTTTGCTTTTAGGTATCATTATTACTTAAGTGACTGGCATGAAAACCTTTCCTGTTTTGATCTTCAGTTAACTGTATGCACACAGGTCTTTCAAAGTCATCCTAAATATTCGACTTTTGTAACTCATCAAGCTGCAAATTGCTTTTTTAAAAACATGAGCATATTCTAAAAATGACTATTGGTGGGGAGATGGAAACAAGTCTTACCTTCTTAAACAGAGGTTTTTCATAAGCTCTTGGAAATGAAACCCGGAAAAGTATTGACTCTTCTACGAAGTTGGTATGATATTCCAGGCAGCTCAATGACAATCATATTTGAGAGCCCTGTGTTTGAAGCATTTATAGGCAACAGAGCTACCTCTTGGTGTGTGGTATTTACCTTCTCTTTTAGAAGAGGCAATTAACCCTTATTTAACACGGTTGGAAATTTAAAGCAATACTAATTAGCCATGGATGGGGTTTTGGCAATACTGGAGAAATTAGTCAGCCTTCATTTTTAAAAACTTCAACTCATATTACATATTATATACCTGGATTTGGGGAGCTTAATAAAAGCTGATAATCATATGATTAAATACCTAATCAACAGGTATAGAATATACTCATAGCAGCATATTTTTTCATGGTAGTAAAATGTCCTATAAACTATTTATACTTTTTTGTTCTTCATAATTTCCCAGTACATAAGTATCATTTGTTCATATGAAAATAACCATAGGACAGGCTGATCTCTGCCCAAAGTTAGGTTAGACGGTATAATTTTCAGTTATATTTATGGTACTATAACGTGGGTAATACCTTTTCATTTTTAAGCCCAGTATGTATATTATGCCTGCCTAAGTTCTGAACTGGGGCCGTATTTCATTAGTTATAGAATTATTGATATTAATTAGTTTTGATAGTTAATGTTTGGATCTGCACAGTTTTGTTTTGTCACAGAAGTCAGTTTTAAAAATCTGAATAATTGCCAAATATTAGAAGAAAAATGTTCTTCAAGCCAAGAATACAATTTTTAGTCAAAGTGGCCATTACCTCCTCTTTTTCTGTAATAATACAGACATTTGAATAACTTGTGGTTGTGTCATATACCAAGAAATTTCTTTTCAGTGGTGCCTATGCTGTAACAATCACTTTTAACACATTATATTTTGAAGTGATAGTTCAGTTAAAATGTTCACCTGCTATGTAACTGAAACTGAATTACAGTTTGTAATCTATAGAAATCTGGAAATAATTTTGCAACTCATCTCATGGATGAAATGAATATTTTTGTAAAAGTAAATTCAACAAATTTATAAACTGATTATTTGAAACTTTACAGCTGTGTCATGGGTAGGAATTGTATTGCTTATTAATTATTATTGTTATTAGTCCTGTAAACTGTTTCTAGATGAAGCATACTCCAGGGTTTTGGGAGGTTTAAAAATAGATATTTAAATTTCAAAAAAAACCCCTATAATCAAAGTTTTATGATTTCGGGTGTTAGTTTCTGAACCGATAGTTGGGAGGATGAACACAGAAAAGAAAGGTTTGATAGTTGTTTTTCAGCCAGATTCTCTGTACTATTATCCTCTGTACTATTAACATGCCTGTTTTCAAATACACAGTGCTAACTTAAACAAAGGTAAGGGGGCGCCTGGGTGGCTTAGTCGGTTAAGCGTCCGACTTCGGCTCAGGTCATGATATCATGGTATGTGAGTTCGAGCCCCGTGTGGGGCTCTGTGCTGACAGCTCAGAGCCTGGAGCCTGCTTCGGATTCTGTGTCTCCCTCTCTCTCTGACCCTCCCCCATTCATGCTCTGTCTCTCTCTGTCTCAAAAATAAATAAACATTTAAAAAAATTTTTTTAAAACAAAGGTAAGTAGGGTCAGGCAGTCTCTCATATCCATGCACGGAGGTACTCCTCACCTCAGATGCTAAAGAGCCATAGAAACCCAGTCATTCCCTTCTTCGTATATCCTGTTGCTGCTTCTGTCTTGCTGCAGGTGGGCTTATTCTATTCTAACTCCATGTTAAGGAAATGGCCGCTCTAACTCCTGATCTATGTCTCTGTACATGAAACCAGCCAGATTCCCAAACTAGGTGTATTAGAAAGTACTTTGCTCAGCCCAGCTTGAGTTGAGCACCTCCAATCCCATCAGGATAATCCAGCTGACAACTGCAGGGTTGTAAGGCAACTTTCAGAAAAGAGAGCAGGGTGCTGGTCAGACTAATGATAGCTACCCAGCGCCCCCTTCCTGGAAGCCTGTGCCCCCTGACATAGCAGTGATGTGCTGGACCGGCTTGTACCAGTTAGCAAGAGCCGATTCTACCTATCACTTCCCAACTCTGTGTTCAATGATGTCACATTGGTAGCTTGAAATCAACCACGGTAGGCATATTTATACCACGCAAACTGGCAAAAGCTATAAATCAGGGATCTCTTTTATTTCAGAAAGTCCATTTATGAGCACCACACCATCACACAAGTCTCCATATTTGTGATGTTGGAGACAGTCACGTTAACATGGACTCACACACTGTGAAGCTCTGCAGAAAGCCTTAGTATCCTCTTCCTCACAAGTTTAGTCCTCTAGAAGGAACCCAGTAGACCTGTTCACTCAGGTGTGCTTATATGATGAAGAAAGCAAATAAAGCAAGACATAGGCATCACCATGGGCCAAATGCAGTGTACCTCAGATTCTACACAAAGCCTTGTTTTCTCCTATACTTATTACAGGGTCAGACATAGATAAGAATGATCCTGAAGATTATTCACATTCTTGGTAAAAATAGAAAAACAGCAAATGAAGAACTCTAATGCAGAAGATGTGAAGAAATGGTAGAAAGAGGTTAGAAGAGCACTTCTTGGAATACAGTAGGGGTTCAATAAGTATTTTGGAAAGGAGGAAGAGAAGAAAGGAAATGGGAAAGGGGTGGGGGTACAGGAGCAAGAGGGAGATAGGGAAGACAGAGAATATAAAAGGAAATAATGAGCCATCAATCAAAGGAAACAGTCCTCCACTGAGAGTAGAAGCAAATGATCTATTAACTGATAAATACAAAAGCATTCATTCAACACATTGTATCAAGTGCTGAACCTGTGACAGGGCTAGGTGTACAATAGTTAGGAGGACAGGGTCCCTGCCTCAGGCACTGTGCAATTCAGTGGAAGAGAGACTCAAATAAATCATCGTCTCAGTATTGGTACATATGATGATTAGCTAACCGTGAGGTGCTGAAGGAGACCATAGAGAAGCTTTCATCCCAAATCTGGGAGTCAGAAAAGACTTCCCAGAAAGGGAACATATAAACCAAGCCCTGAAGAACACATAAAAGCTTCACAAATGAATAGGATGAAGCAAAGGGAAATTCAGATGGAGGGGAACATTTATAAAATGGGTTTGGTGGTAAAGAGAAATAGACTATCGTGAGTCTGAAGGAAGTTCAGACTGGTTGAGTATAGGCAAGAGAGTAAACTGAAGAGCTACACCACACCCGGTCATGGAGGCTTTCAGGCGTACTTGGAATTGGACTTTAAGGACAAAAGGGAGTTACGGAGAGGGATCTAAAGAAGAGAACGCTTTAGAAAAATCACTCAAATGAGTTCTCTTCTTCACCACCACCACTTTTTTCTCTCAACAGGATTGATACTACAACCCCCAGCTGGTCTCCCTGACTCCCCTCCATCCTGCCTCCAAACTATTTTCCACAGGGAAAGTAGAGAGACCAGCTGGTGGTTGTAACATCAATGCTGTTGAGAGAAGAGCAATGTGGAGGTAACAAGAAGTTTGAGAGTTACTTAGAGGATAAAGTCAGCAGGATTGGATGATTACCAGACCTTGGGGGATGAAGGAGAGACAGTCACTAAGAGAGACTCCAAGATTCCTGACCTGGGCAGGTGGCCGGATGGTGGTGCTATTGAATATAAGAAGGAAATGAAAGAAAAACAGGTTTAGCAGGGTGTATCAGGAGTTTAATTCTGGGGTGCTGGGGGGCATCCTGAGAGAGATGTCTAGTAGGCAATTAATTAGAAAAGCATATGAGAGGGATTACCATGATTTGCAATTTTTTACATGTTGGGTTATGAGAGAGTCGATAACGTTGCTTTTCCCCATCCAAGCTAGCAATCAAATGAAACCTGGCCATGAGCAGACAGAAGCAAAATATCACCTTTGATTATAGATACATGCCATGTTTGTGTGAAAGGATTTCAATGGAACCAGAGGATATGAGATGTAGAATCTCACACATGTGCCCTCAGGATAATGGAATTTAAGAACCAAGAGACCGACTTTCATTAAGTGTATGATTTACAGAAGACCAAGACTTACCTCCTGACCTGTGAACATCTGCCAAAAATCTCTCTACATCCTCAAGCCAATGAAATTACTTCTTGGACTCTGGCTCAACTTCCTCCTCTTTGCATTCCTTACCATAAATACATTCTACTCCAAACCCTCCACAGACTCACCTGTAGCTTGTTTTGGCATGGGTTTCCCGAATTGCAATTCCTCTGCTATTCCCAACTAAACTCAATTTCTGGTCATTTGTGTTGGCCTTCGTGTACCTCTTTATTTAGGTTGACATTTGGGAAACTTACATTGCCACTGTTGCATTTCTGATTTAGAGAGACTATGATAGTCAGCCTGCAAGATGTCCCCCAATGACCCCTGCCCCATGGCATTCATGTCCCATACTAGGGCTGAATTTCATAACCAATAGCACATTGTGAAAATGGCAAATGTGATTTCTGAGGGTAGGTTATAAAAGACACTATAACTTCTCTCTTGCTTTCTTTTGGATCTCTTACTCTGTGGGAAGCCAACTTCCTTGTCATTAAATTATTCAGGCAGCCCTACAGAGGTACTCACATGGTAAGCAACTCAGAGGTCTTGCCAACAGCCATGAGAGTGAGCCACCTTGGAAACAGACCTTCCTAGTCAAACCCCTAGATGACTGAAGTCCCAACCAACATCCTGACGGTAACCACATGAGAAATCCAGACCCCGAACCACCCAGCTAAGCTGATTCTGAATTCTTAACCCACAGAAACAATGAGATAATAAATGTGAATTATTTTAAGCTACTAACTGTTGAGGGGAATTTGTTACACAGCCACAGATTAATAATACAGAAACTTACCAGGTCATAACACACATGTGAAAGAACTACAGGCTTCCCCAATGGGTGTCCTGCCTTATGAAAGACAGTGGTTCTCAAACTTCAGCATTCAACACAATCACCTGAAGCATTTATTAAAGTATAGACTACTGGTCCCCACCCAAGAGTAGAGACTTAGTAGGTCTGAGGCAGGACCTGAATTCTGTAATTCTGAAATGAGTTCCAAAGATTTGGGAGTTGATCAAGGAACAGATGTGATAGATGTGAACACTGCAATAACATACAACAAGCTTTATTTGGCTGACACTTTGACACGTTCACATGTGGGGCAGGTCTCTCACCGAGTGAGATAATGCAGAGACCACCACCCAGCAAGAGGATCAAGTGTCTGGATGATGTTGTGCAGCTGTCCATGGGGAGGGTCTGGGTCACAGAGCTCTGAAGGGCAGAAGCATCTTGGAGTCTTCTTTACAGCTCCAGTAGTTACCTTATCTTATCTATCTTGTCTTCTCTTCTCTTATCTACGGTTAGTGGAGGCTGGCTGCAATTATATGGGGTATGCAAAGCAGGTAGGATCTACTTGGCTAATAATCTGCTAATTTATTAGGGCTCTGCTTAAAACATATGGATATGTAAAAAATTAAGTTTGGTGCCAGTGGGCTATTGAGCTAACTGGTCCCATACTGCTGTGAAGAAGAAAACAGATTGGGCCAACACCCAGAGGCCATCTTTGGCTCATTTAAATTTTGTTTGTTTCTTTGTCTATTTTTGAGAGACAGACAGAGCATGAGTGGGGAAGGGGCAGAGAAAGGGAGACACAGAATCCGAAGCAAGCTCCAGACTCTGAGCTGTCAGCACAGAGCCCAACATGAGGCCTGAACCCATGAACCGCAAGATCATGACATGAGAGGAAGTTAGATGCTTAACTGCCTGAGCCACCCAGGTACCCCTTCTTTTTAATTTTTTAATATTTTTTTGGGGGGGTGGCTCATTCAGATAACAAATTCTCACAAGTCTCCAGAGAATCTTGAGGCCTTTGGTCTGAGAACAACTCAAAAGAACACTTTTGAGAACAACTGACCAGAGGAAAAATAATGCAGGGTTCTTGTGAGCAGAGTGGCTCTAAAAAAGAGGGTGAGGTTGGGGCGCCTGGGTGGCTCAGTCGGTTAGGCGTCCGACTTCAGCTCAGGTCGTGATCTCGCGCTCCGTGAGTTCGAGACCCGCGTCGGGCTCTGTGCTGACAGCTCAGAGCCTGGAGCCTGTTTCAGATTCTGTGTCTCCCTCTCTCTGACCCTCCCCCATTCATGCTCTGTCTCTCTCTGTCTCAAAAATAAATAAACATTAAAAAAAAAAAAAAAAAAAAAAAAAGGGTGAGGTTCAGCTTCTTCTCCCAAGTTGGCATACCAAATAAAGTCTCTTTTCCTGAAGACAAGTAAAAAGGAAAGGGGAAGATTATTGTAATAGAAGTTCTATCCACAAGGAGCAAATATTAGGACTAAAGAATAACCGTTTTCTCCCTAAGATGATGACTCTATGTCCTAAAAAAACATATTTTCTGTATGGATTTTTGTCATTGTTGTGCTTGTTCAGAAGAAAAAGCTCCAAGGAGGGCTGCCTAGTTTTCTATAAGCAGAAACCAGTTTCATTACCCAGACAAACATCAGTACTTTGCCTGTGGGTGGTACAAGCTGTTTATATATACTTACCTTAATTAAGTAATCTCTGACTAAAAATGATTATCTCATAAGTGTTCTCAACAGACTTTCTTTAAAGAATTCCAAGAAATACATCTATTTTCAGTGTTGTAAAAGCTGTGTAAATCAGCCTGGATGATAAAACAGCCAGTTATTTTAATAGCAAAATGGGTTTATTTCTGAGTAGCAGAGGAATTGCAGTTCAGGACAAGTACGCTATGGTGAACCATAGGCAAGCCTGAAGAATAAGGGAGAGGCTCTTTTATAAAGGAAAGGGGGGAGCTAGGAAGGGCTTTTATAAGCAAAAAGTCCATTGGAGTAAACTGGGAGTTGGAAATGTAGTGTCTTTTCATTGGCTGATTTGTGACAGTCCTCATTGGCTGGGCTGTTGCCGGGGGAGGAGAAAATCTTCCTCCTGTTAGGTAGTAAAGTAGGCTTCTTCCCCTTAGGATCTGCAAAGAGTTTCAACCAGTTGTAGGTCTGTGAGAACTACCCCTCCTGGCCTCCTGACTCCATTTTTTTTCCCCTTCAGACTCCATTTTAAATACCTTTTCTTAAATGTTTGTTCGTTTGTTTAGACAAAGAGAGTGTGCAAGTGGGGAAGGGGCAGAAAGAGAGGGAGAGAATCCCAAGCAGGCTCCATGTTGAGCATGGAGCTCAGAGCATCGAGCTCAGGGCTCCATCCCATGACCATGAGACCATGACCTGAGCCGAGATCAAGAGTCCAATGCTTACCTAGCTGAGCCACCTAGGCACGCTTCAGACTCCAGTTTGAATGAGGTTTACTTTGTTCAGTTTCATAATTGAGATCTAATATTGAAGCTCTGTCCCTCAGTTGGGTTTTTAGTTTCTTTCCTTTCTCCTTTACAACATTCATGTCCCCATAATCATCCGTTCATTCAATCATTAATTTATTTATCAAGTCTTAATAAGTATGTTCTATGCATTAAGAATTGCCCTGGGTACTTTGAAATGATAGATATTGAAGCCAGAGCTGGGAATTAAAAGATAAACAATAATGTTTTTTTGTTGTTTTTGTTTTTTTTACTAATAAGAACCTATGTAAAGAACATGTTGGTCTCTGCTATTTATTTCCTTCTTCCTCAATTCACATTTAAGGAAATTCACACTAAATTGGCACCAAAATTTCAGAAGGGAAAAGACAACAGAAGTACTAACCTAACAAAGAAAATCTCCACCTTGAGATTTAGTGAATAGAACCGTGTCACTTTATGCAGTAGTTTTAATGACAGATGCTGAATCTTTGGTAGGTGTTGCACATCTCCCTTCTGGCTCCAGCCTCTTCATTCTGTCAGTGTTGATACCATTTGCATAAGTACCTGTCATTATCCCCTATCAGGAGCCTCCTTTCCAACCTTGAACGTTTCTTCTTGATTCATTATAATTAAAGAGCTAATGTAGCCATTCAAGTTCACATTGTCAATGACCATGTAATCATCTTCCCTAGTGACCAGAATTCCTTTCTTTTTATGAGGTTACAATTAAATTCCTTCCAGCCATAAGGTCAAAAGAATCTGGAACAGTTAGCCTTCCCAGTGACTAATTTCACACCTGTGACTCTGATACACATAAAATAAGACCTCTTAAATAGAAGGTGTCAAATTAAGAAATAATATACATTTGACTACACCTCAACTGAAGTCAATTAGACGTAATAATTAAAGACTGTGGATTCTTTTCCTGTTATTGGAAGTGATGCTTGACACTCTACTTATCAATTTAAGACACATCTGTGTCCCTTATAAATGTTAAAGTAATTTGTAAATCGGAAGGGAATTAAAATGGACCAAAGCCTGGGAGAATACTGGCCAGGAGATTAAGATAATGTTCTCATGTCTGTTCCATACAATAACTTGTCTATCACTTTGGTTTTTTTCCCTTCCAAAGATTTGCTTAAGTTCTTGTAAAATGGATTTTGTTACTTTTCCTTCTCCTAAGGCTTTTTATATTTTGTAAAAGATTCTGATTATTAGATCACTATGCATGGCTAAATGCCACTGGCAGACTTAGCCTCTGGCTTCCAAGATGTAACACTGACCATGGAAGCCTCTTTTTCCTGTCATCTTGAAAGCTATTGTGGACTTTCAGTTACACCTATAGCTTTCAGTGGTTCTCATTTAACTCTTGCACACACACTCCTCTCCAACTCCCTATGCCTTTATCTTCCCTTCTTCAAGACAGTTGTTTTCAGCAGTGAGGCTATTTACTGGAAGTCTTGTGGCTCTAACTACAATTGGAAGTCACTGTCAAGCTTCCATCAGTGTATCTCGAGGAGATTCCCCAAAAGGAGTCTTTCTATGGCAACCACAGTGCTACTGTCCACATGGCTCAAAAAGGTTTCTGGAATGTGAGGATCGTGACCCACAGCCAGCAACCTCCAAACTCTGTGGTTCAGTGGTCCTGGGATTCCAAGAAATTAAAGTGAGCACCTCATCATGAACAAAGGCAAATGACCTTCACTCAGAAACATCTAGGTGAGGACTCTGTGCCCTGAAGAGCAAACGAGATTCAACTTCTGTGCTTTTTGAAGTTATTGTTGGTGTCACAAGAAAAAATATTGTTGTTATTGTTGTCTATCTATTGTTTCTGCTGCCTGAATCCAGTTACTCTTCTTGAGATACATAAGTGTGTGTGTGTGTGTGTGTGTGTGTGTGTGTAGTGCCTTGATTTCCCTCCAAGTAACCATGCTTTCCCTCTTCTCAGGCCATCTGCTTTGGATAACATTTTGCATGCTGTGGACTACATGTACCCAACTGTGGAGACAATGGACTGAGCAGTATGAGGTCTGGTTCCATTTCTCTAGCACAAAGAGAGAAATGTCTAAGAATAGGGACAAAAGAAAAGAAGCAGAGTCCAGAAATAGAGGGGAGGGAAAAAAAAAAAGATTCTAGTGATATTGAGTCCCTTCATCAACATAAAGCTGAAACCAAACCTACTTACAATAACTGAATTCTTCATTCATGTTTTCATTGAAAAATATTTATCAAGCCCTTCTGTGTACCTTACTCCCTGCTAGAGCCAGAGAGACAGTGTGGTTCCTGATTTCCATGACATGTAAAAGGCGATGACCAAGCAGTGTGATAAATGCTGAGTCATGACAAAGCTGCATGGGGTGCACCCAGAACAGCAACCTAACTCAAAAGAGATGATCTGTGTTCTAGAGGAAGAAGAGTTTGAGATCTGTGGAGACTCTGATCATTGTAAATAATATCAGCATGTGGATGAGTCCTCCCAGCCTCTGACCTCTCACTTCTTTGACCCGTTCCCAGATAGTGATTTTCTCCACCAGACCATCCTTTGACATAGCACATCATGAACTGCAATTTTACCTGGAACTTCTGTACCTTTGAAAAAATGAGCCAAACACCCCACTCTCTGAGCACAATTTCAATTTTCCCAATTCTTTCACTCAGTGCTTCCTCCAGATAGTTGATCCCTCTATTCCCTATCACCACACTCTATCTTCAGGTGTTTCCCTACCCAGCTACAATCCTTAGATCCTTATTTCAACCCTCATCAGTGTCTTCCCTTACTCTATTTCCCATCAGCCTCACCAACCTGGCACATCACTTATCATATACTATTCTGATTGCCTATTTAATACTTTATCTTCTTTGTGAAACTATAGCCTTAAGAAGCAGGGACTTCTGAATCACCATTGGATTCCCAGTGCTTAGTGTCATTTTGCTTTACATATAGCAGACAATTAACAAACTCATCCACCCAAAACATATCTCTCACAAACTTCTATGGACAGATATTGTGCTGAGTGCCTAGAATTTGATGATTAGAAGACAGGAACTCAGCCCTGCCCTCACAGAACTAGACCATGGTGGCGGCACTGCACTGAGCAGGATGTAGTCCAAGAAACCTAGGCAGTAACCAGCAGCAAAGAGTGGGGTTCACTGCAGAAAACCTGCAATTCAAAGAATTAGCTGCCAAGTAGTTAACTCCCTGACAAATACATGATAAATAACTTCTTTTCCTAATATATTGAGGAAGCTGCCCCTTAAAGTTGGAGACTTTGACATTGTTACATATGTACTGAGAATTGGCCAAAAATCATAAAAGGGATAAGTAAGTCTTGATATGTTTCCTTGACAACAGGGTTAAGGGAGAGAGATCACACGAGGAAGTGGTAACTCTTTTTAAGATTATCCTGCTAACGTGAAATCATTTTCAACAAGTCCAACTGAGCACATGCATTACGTCTCTCCCTGGGATTTTCCTGGCCTGTGCCTCTCAAAGATCCATAAACATTGAACACTAATAACAGAAAAGGAAAATAGAACACACCTGGTGAAATGTTTAGATGTTAGATGATGCTAAACTGGGAGAATATGCAAATGCCTCAAAAAAAAAAAAAAAAAAAGAAGAAGAAAAATTACAAGTGGCAGTAATATGGATCCAAATAATAAAATAACATCCAAATCTCAAGTTTAAAAATTAATATACTTAGGGAATAAGCACACACTAAAAAAGAGAAAATACTGAAATGAAAACTGCATAGTAACAAACACTAAATTAGGTAAAAATTTTAAATATGAAAGGGTAGGGGTGCCTGGCTGGCTCAGTCAGTAGATCATGAGACTCTATCTCAGGGTTGTAAGTGAAAGCCCCACATTGGATCTGGAGCCTACTTAAAAAATAAAAAATAAAACAAAATAAATAAAATATGAAAGGTAACCATATGCTAATTTTAAATCCAGGGACCCAGAAAAAAACAAAAACAAAAACAAAAAACATTGAAAAGGACCCCATGATCAAAACAGGATGCATTAATAGGGTCCTGTGTCAGAAGAGGGTGGTCTTAAATGTGAGTCTGGGCAGAATTCACTGTCAAATGAAGTAACAAAATAAAATACTAGTTGATTTGTATACCAAAAAAAAAAAAAAAAAAAAAAAAAAAAATGAGGAGGGGCCAGAGAGTTAGTTTCTCGGGTTTTCTAGGTAAAGCTAAGACTCCCTGTACTGACTGGTAGCCCAACACAGAGGAAAGTGAGCAAATCTGAAAACTCAAGATATGCAAGAGGAAGGATTAAACACACACAAAGGAATTTGAACATGAATATCCATGGTTTAGACAAGATTCAAATCAAGCTGGGGAGTTTGCCTTTGAATACCACATAGAAAAAGTGTCAATCAGAAAAAGAGAAATATTAGATATAGATAACATCCTATTGTTACCAGAGCTCCAGGGTGCAAGATCTTACACCTGGTCCCAGGGTCCCAAAGGGACCAGGTTGTGCCACTCACTGCTGACAAAATGTGAAGGCAGAGAGGCCAATGGTGGTGAAACAAGAAAGGATTTTACTTCAATGAGGCCAACACCAGGAAGACAGCAGACTAGTGTCCCAAGAACTGCTGAGAATACTTCTCAGTTTATATAGGGAAAATGCAGAACAAAGATTGGTGGGTATGTGCAGCTAAGCAACAAAAGTCAGGTTGATCATTATCTTGGGATCGACCATATGCGGTCTTACTGACATCAGGGCAGTCATTACTGCTTAAAGGGGCAATTTTGATTCCCATCACGGGTGGTTTTGCCCACCACGCCCCCTGCTGGAGTTACCTGAGTAGATAGAGGGGAAAACAGCCATTAAGTGGAACAGGTTGAAGGCAAAATGGAGTCAGTCGGGGCAATGACTGGGTCCTGCTTCACTATTTGATCTGTTTCTCTGGAGAACCCTGACTACTCCAGCAATCATCTTTTCTGTTGTTTATGATTCCTTAAATCAATCTCTGTGTCTCTGTCTCTTTACTTTTTTATTTAGTTACCCAATAATCCAGATGGTAAACTGGATAGTAGTGGCTGGGTCTCTGGCTTCCCTATGCCAGTCTTTCTACTCGTTGACCAGCATTTCTCCATCGAGCGTGGACAGCTCAGATAAGTCTTCAGCATACGAGGTTTCACGCGATCCCTGGCCTGAGACAGCTGGCCTGAGACCCCTTAGTTTGGGGTCTCTAGTTAGATGGTTGGTCATATTACACAACACATTGTGTTCAAAGACCTCTCCTCAGACAAAATTCTCATCAAGGGGGATCCCTGGGGCTTACACATTGGGGTGTGAGAGCTGATGGGACTCTCGAGGCCACTGAAGAGTCATCACTCACATTCTTGCCTCTGTTAAGGCAGCAGAGTCTGAATGGAAGAAGCATTGCTTCATAAGAAACTTTCTGAGCTGGTGAGGACATGCTGTTTCTCCTTCTGGGATCTGGTTTTGAATAGGATTATGGAATAAAAGGAGAAGAGGGGGAAAGAATTTGTCCCAATACTCACAGTTAATTAGACAAGCATACCAATTTAATTTTGCAATGAAACCGATATTTTCTGCAACTGAAAGACAAGTGGTGAGGCAAAGCATCTGCTTAACGATGTGCATGGCTCTAAGTCTGACTTTAGTATTTAAGATGAAAGGCAGCCACCTCGCCACAGAGTGTGATTCATTAACGTTAAACTGGTCAGATCCCATTACTGTGAACTTCCACCAACACAGAAACAAGATGGGTATTAGCTAAGCCTTGTTAATCACTTAGGTGTACGGAGATTTTCAACATAACAGCATCTATTGCTGTAGGATCTGACTCCTAGCATAGAAAAGGCTGAAACTCAAGTGCCTTCAGAGGGCAACGATAACAAGGAGCCATGCAATCCACCCTTTGGAAGCCTGAAAAGTCACAGAAATCAGAAGTAACACATAATTCAGAGTGCACTTGAAAGCTAAATACTGGGATGGGTGGAAAGCTTCTTTAGGGAGCAGGTGGACCTTCAAGTCCCCATTTCCCAGTCTGTGTGGTTAGGCATTCCCCTTATGCTCACTCCTGAGGAGACCAAATGCTTACTCTTCAGAGGAAATGAATCTGAACCACCCTAGACTCAAGGACACCTCATACAGTGGAGGGCTGAGGCAGGGCGATTAATTGGAAGTCTCCATACAGAGTTACTGAGAAGTCCAAGGCCTTCTTCTCTTCTCCTGCCCAGGCCTAGAGCTCCAGCAGGCAGACTCATTCACCTAGGAGTCTCCCATGAAACCCTGAACTCCAAAATAAAGACCTACAGGTATTGATATTTGGAAGCTCCAAAGCAAAACTCAGATGTGCCCAACAACCCCCTGGCAAACCCCACCCGCCAGTCAGCCCTGCCCTTGCATATAGAGCTTCCAAACAGCGTCTTAGTACTTTGCTTTAAGTATTAAAAGGAGCACCAAGTAATTGAGGAAATTCCCCAACATTCAAGAAACCAGAACAAAAATATAAAATAAATAAAGAACTCCAAAACCGAAGTCAATTAAGGAGCAGGAGAGAACTAAAGAAACAGAGAAAGATGAGATATATGACTCAAAAAAAAGAAAAAGAAAAAGAAGATTCCAAGATCAAGAAAGAGATTAAAAAAAAATGTTTAAATAGAACACCTGCTTTTTTTCAATCTATAGAAGAGACAGAAAATAAAGCCAGGATTTCTGTGTGAAAGACGAACAAAAAAACACAGAGGTGGACAACAGAAAAGAAACGGTAAGAAAATCAGAGAATCAGTCCTGGGGATTGCACATGCAATCAACATACATTCCAGAAACAACATAAAACAGAGGGGAGATTGCTATCAAGGAGTTAGTACAGGAAACTCCCATTCCAGGAGGGGGGTATGGGAACCTCTGATTTACAGTCAGTCAGAGGTACAGGTAACAATCTGGATTTGCCACCAGCGTCTGAGGGGGAGGGCAGTCTTCTGGGACGGAACCAGGAAGCTGTGGAATCTGACTCTACCTCTCGTTAGATGGTGTCAGAATTGAGTTGAATTGTTGAATACCCAGCTGGTGTCCAAACATGGCTTGATGGTGTGGGGAAACCCTCTCACACGTACTGGACTTGAGCCTGAGGCCCTTTAGTAACCTTCGAGAGAAATCTGATGGAGTCTCTATCCCAACACATGTTCCCATGATTTGAAAGGAAGGCAGAAGAGAAGATACAAACACATATATGCCTTAGTACATCAGAGCTGGATCATAGAATCCACTCACAGGAGGGAACACCACTGGGCCCACATTTATTTTTAGCAGAAATCTGCAGGAGTCAAGTAGCAATGATTCCTTTTGATGTGCATGCACACTCAAATTTGCTACAATTTTCACTACATCCTAACTGAGACCACTATTAGTTGCCATGCATGATTGCATTTTTATAGTATAGTATTTGCAATTTTTTGCAATTTTTTAGAGTATAGCATTTTTAAATTTTGTTTTAATGTTTGTTTACTTTTGAGACAGAGACAGAGCGTGAGTGGGGGACGGGGAGAGAGAGAGGGTGACACAGAATCTGAAGCAGGCTCCAGGCTCTGAGCTGTCAGTACAGAGCCCGACACAGGGCTCAAACCCAGGGGCAGCGTGATCATGACCTCAGCCGAAGTCAGATGCTTAATCGCCTGAGCCATCCAGGTGCCCCTAGAGTATAGTATTTTTAAGAGCAGATGTAAAAATAAAATAAAACATCTCCCGACACCCATGAAGCAACAAGAAATGTAGAACAAGATAACTGAATGTTTCAAGGAAAATGGAATAAACATCATATTTCATCACAGAAGTGAAGAATGCACCTACCAATTTAGGGTATGCAAACAGAATATACTTTCTTGCACACTCATTTGCTTTACCTTCTTGTTGTGGTTTACACTGTGTCCCCCCAATACATATGTTGAAGTCCTAACCCCTTATACCTCAGGATGTGACCTTAGCTGGAAATAAGGTCTTTGCAGATGTGGTTAGTTAAGATGAGATAATCGTGGAGTAGGGTGGGTGCTTAATCCAGTAGGACTGGTCTCCTTAAGAGAAGAGGACAACCAAAGAGAGAATGTCATGTGATCATAGAGGCAGAAACTTCATACCACCACAAACCATTGAATGCCTAGGGCTTCCGGAAGCTGAAAGGGGCTGGGAAGGATTCTCCTCCAGAGGCTTCAGAGACAACAGGTCCTGGCAACACCTTGATTTTACACTTTGAGCCTCTAGAACTGTGGGAGAATAAATTCCTTTTGTTTAGAAATTTAAACACACCAGACCGTGGTGCTTTGTTACAACCCCCCTAGGAAATCTCCTAACCCCCGTGGGACCAAACGGTCCAGCTTCCAATTCAGAACATTTCTGAGTAAGAGAGATGGCATAGGTCACCACAAAACTCCTTACTCAAGGCCTGCATTTGTGTCTTTGAATAAAGCCTTCCTTCTTTAATCACATATTTAATGATGACACAGCAGACGGCAGAAATTATTCTGAGTCTGATAGCATCACTCAGCAGGTCACGAACAACTCATTACCAGCTAGTTCAGACGGGCATAGGGCTGCAGATTTTCTAGACTGTCAAGTGCAGTAGAAGCTGCAATCCCATTAGAAAACTGGGTTCTCCCAGGATGCCCATGTGAGCACTACATATCACAAGGGCAAGTTAAGGTCAAAAGTAAGAGATCTGAGCAGGTAGGAGGGAGCAAATCCCAGGTAAGCCAGTTGGGGTTACAATCCAAACAGAAGGGCATGAGCCAAAAATCATTCCATAAAGCAGGGATGGGAGTGTAGTCTTGGGCTCAGAATAAGTAAGAAAATCCTCACAAGGAGCAGAATGGATGATGATGACTTATTCTAGGACAGAGATGAGCTGTTCTCCGTGGGAATGGAACTAGTAGGTCTAGGCTGAGAGCAGGTATGGTCTGGCAAGGCCAGGCAGCAATGTGGAGGCCCAAGACAGCACGTCTACAGGGGGTCTTCTGGCCCGTGGTACCTTTTCTCAGTGTTTGTGGACATCACCGTAATCAAAGTGAGATGAGAATATCTATTTGAGTCAAGTACCTAAACCACCACCTAGGGATTCGCTAAAACATGATAGTAAGAAATAGCACG
The DNA here is from genome assembly GCF_046562875.1 of Panthera onca. Classification (NCBI taxonomy): domain Eukaryota; kingdom Metazoa; phylum Chordata; class Mammalia; order Carnivora; family Felidae; genus Panthera; species Panthera onca. The sequence continues at coordinate 204,187,806 of NC_138339.1, forward strand.
TTAGGCCTATAGAGGCCATGTTGTTTGGGAAGATGATGTTTTAATCGCCTGTTGGTAGTCTGGCCCTGCTTTTTATCTCACAATTCAGGGCTTACTGCCTTTTCATTTGCATCGTGTCAAAACTGCCCTCACTGCTTTCTCTAGTTTTCACAGATCACATACTTCTTCATTAGGGGATTATAATTTGTATCTTTATTTCCCATCATGTTCAATCAGTTATAAGTCTCCCGAATAATTTCTTTCTCCTGTATATACAAAGGCACATCAATACTAAAAGGCTAATTAATTTGGACTTTCATCCTGTGTTGTTTTCCTGTCCTTTTTAGTAAAAGGGCTGGAGCACATCATTTGCTAGTCACTTATATAACAAGCACTAATTTTCACTCTTAAATAGTTATTGATCTAAAGAGCCAACCATAGAAGAATCATTAAGAAAATGAAACAATTCCCAGTGATGGAAGATTAGCCACCGCTAAGCATGAGGCTTACACAGAATTTTTTATATCTTGGGGAAAGATTTGCTGTAGGATAAGTGAAAAATCAGAATATAAAATACAAATATGGGATCAGTCTAAGTATATAAAAATACATATTAAAATCTAGATAGTATTTTCTTTTTCTTGTTCATTCTTTCTGTACTTTTCAAAATTCCAGTAAAGAGCACATATTGTTTTTATAAACAGAAAAAGATAAACTTAAAAAAAATTTTTGGAATATGAATGGTATTCATGTTACCCAATTTTATAGTACTACTTTAGAAGGATTTATATTTGCATTCAAAATCTTGAACACTTTTTCCCAATAAAAAAGAATAGAAAACAAATAAATATTTACATTAGTGTCCAGGCCACAACATTCACACACGGCGTGCGGCCTCTCGGAAGGTCTGTCCAGAATAACACTGGAACCCAGGAAGAGAGACTGCAAACTGATTCTTAAAGGGTCAGATGGGGAGGGCGCCTGGGTGACTCAGTCGGTTAAGTGTCCGTCTTTGGCTGGGGTCATGATCTCACGGTTCACGAGTTCGAGCCCCGCATTGGGTTCCGTGCTGACGGCTCAGAGCCTGGAACCTGCTTTGGATTCTGTGTCTCTCTCTCTTTCTGCCCCTCGCCATTTGCACTCTGTCTCTCAAAAATAAACAAACATTAAAAAAAATATGGGAAGTATTTCAGGCCTTGCAAGCCAGTCTCTATGATAGCTCCTCAGCTCTGCTGTTGTAGCACAACAATCCACAGGCAATGTGTAAATATGTATGGCTATGTTCCAATAAAACTTTATTTACAAAAACAAGTAGTAGTTTGCCAACCCGGCTGCAGAACAGTGTTTCTTAAAACTTTAATGTGCTCATGAATCACCTGGGGTTTTAGCTGAAAGGCATCGTTTGATTCAGGAGGTGTGCAGTGGAGCATTTCTAACTATCTTTCAAGTGATACCATTGCTGCTGGTCTGAGGACAACACTCTGAGTAGAAAGACCGAACTTCCATCAGCCACATAATACAGAGATGAAAGAGTCATGAGACAGACCTCTTTCGGGGACAAAAAGTACCTTATGTTTACCCATAATACATTTGCATTACAGTAATAACACTTTGCTTATTTTTTTTTTCTTTTTATCTTATGCCTTGTTTTATAAAATCAAATTTAGGGCATTAAGTGGGAGATAGATTACTTCAAATGTCTAAAAATAGTTTGCTGAAACAAAATCCCTAACTGACTCTCACATAGACAAACCTGTATTTATTCACTAAATAAGCATTTATTGCATCTGGACACTAGCTTGTCAATTGCTTGAAATACAGGGATAAAGACAGCGCAGCGCTGCCTTCAAGGAGCTCGTGATTAAGTGGGAGAATCAAGCACATAAGGAAATAATTACTTTCATTTAAAAAAATAGGAGGATCCAAAGTAGTTTTGCCTGGAAGCATTCAGATCCTTTTACAAAGAGATGACAATGACCAGCGCTGAAAATTGAGCCACTTCTCCAACTATGCCATGGATACATCCAACTTCTAACAAGTCACACTCACGACTTCAACAAATATCCCTTCAAACCCTGCCAACTTAAGGTCATGTTGTGGATGTAATCCATATTTCCCCAGGATTCATCACTTGAGGTGCTCATGAGTTCACAATAACTGAAATAATTCAAGCCTTGACATCCCCACTTGAATGACCAATAGACATCTCAAACTCAATATGGCCAAAACCAAACTCCTGAAAGCCCCAAATCTGCACTAGCAATACCTTCCTATCTCATTTGATAGCAGCTGCATTCTTCCCATTAATCAAGTCAGCCATCCTTGATGCCTCCCTGTCTCTAACACAACAAATCTTGTTAGCTTTACTTGCAAAACTTATCCAGAATCTGACCATTTCTTATCACTTTCACTGCGACCAGCTGGTCTAAGCTTTCATCTACATTACTGCAATGCTGTCTTGGCTGGCTTTCCAGATTCTATGCTGACCTCAACACAGCAGCTCAAGAGACCTTTTTAAACTTAAATGTAATCATGTCATTCCCTATTCAAAACTCCATAGTATCTCCCCATTTCACTCAGAGTAAATCCTTACAAAGGTCCACAAGGCCCTTGTGATCTAGACCCAGATCATTGTTCTGACCTTATGCTTATTTTCTCCCCCTTGTTTACCCCCCTCCAGCCATGCTGGCCTCATTGGCATTGCAAGAACATCCCAACCACCTTCCCACGTTAGGACCATTGCCCTAGCTATACCTGCCATCTGAAACACATTTCCATCAGTTACCTGCTTTATCTCCTTCAATTCTTTGTTTAGATATCACCTTCTTAACGAGTCCTAGTCTGACCAACTTTGTTCCCCACACCTATACTCTTGATCTCATTTATCCTGCTTCTTTAAAAAAAAAAAAAGTTCTATAGCAGGGTGCCTGGGTGGCTCGGTCAGTTCAGCATCCAGCTTGATTTCAGCGCAGGTCATGATCCCAGGGTTGTGGGATCGAGCCCTGCACTGGGCTCTGCGCTAAGTGTGGAGCCTGCTTGAGATTCTCTCTCTCTCTCTCTCTCTCTCTCTCTCTGCCTCCCTCCCTCCCTCTGCTCCTCTCCCCCACTCTCTCTCTCTCTAAATAAAAATAAATAAAATTCTATAGCACGTATCACTTCCTAACATACTAGGTAATTTATCTATGTGTTATTTACATTCTTTATTGTATTAGTCAGCTCGGGCTGCCATAACAAAATATACCATAGATTGGGTGACCTAAGCAACAGGAATTGATTTCTCACAGTTCCAGAGGATGGGAATTCCAAGATCAAAGTGGTAGCCAGTTTGATTCCCTGGTGAGGGTTTTCTTCCTGACTTGCAGACAGTCATGTTTTTACTGTGTCCTCACATGGTAGAAAGAGAGAGAGAAAGCTCTCTGATGTCTCTTCTTCAAGGACACAACCACCATCATGAGGGCTCCACCTTCATACCCTCATATGTACCTAATTACCTCCCAAAGGCCCCATCTCCAAAAATCATCACTTGGGGGGTTAAGTCTTCAATGTACAAATTTTTAGGGGAAACGATTCAGTTCATAGCCTGTATCATCCCCTCCTCCTCACTTTGTGTAAACTTCACAAGAATGGAATCTTTGTTTTCTTCACTGCTACATCTCCAGCCCCAAGAAGACTGTCTCACATAGGTTTGCTAATGACTGAATGAGGTCTATCTATCCCACCGTGCCAATATAGGACCTTCTGCACCCCCTCAAAGTCTTGTCCAGTAATTTGGGGGAGTCTCCAGGAGTGTCTCCAGTAAGTTCATGTATGCTCTTTGCCCTGCTGATGGCTGCTGTTCAGTATGATTCTTGAGGGAACCTCCCCCCACTCCTACTGCCAGTCCCACAACCACCATAGCCAGCCCATACCTGTGTCAGGAACAAAGCCTCTCGAAGTTTCAAAGCAGCAAAGCTGTGCTGGATTTCCTGCAGCTCTTGCTGAGCTGAACATTGTGTTCTGGAAGTAGTGGAGAGAATGCTCATCTTTCTCATCTGCGGTCACGCATTGTCATTGAGGCACCACAACAGGCTTGCATACAGAAGCCTGTGGGTGACTGGTCCTGCAGCCTCCTCCAAAGGGTCAGAAATGTCTGAAATTCCACCAACAGACACAACTTCAAGTTCTTCATTCCAAGACAGTGCTTGCAAGTTGTGCTAATAGATGAGGTAGACTATGTAAATTTTTTCCTTTGTCAAGATGTTCTCAGGTTGTGGAGTGCTGCTGCTTTAGGTTCAAACCATTACTGTGGTATCCAAAATGTTAGTTAAGTGAAAAAGCAAGTACCCAGCAAGCCATACCTAATTTAAAGTACACCAGGTATTTGTACTTCCTTGAAAGAAAGGTGCCAAATGAATAAATGTTCTTGTTATACATTATTCAGAGGCAATTTGAATACGCATCTTGTTATACATTATTCAAATGCAATTTTTCACAATAACAAATAAATACTCTAAAATGCCCCAGTGCCAAAGGACATATCAATATTGGATGAAGTTCATTCACAATATTTTATTTAGAAACAATTTAAGAATCAGAGTCTTTCTCTTACTTTTATAAATGTAAATTTGGTGGCTTTTTTCTTGGTTGAATTACATTTCAGATCCGTTTTCCTCAAACCAATCTAACTGCGGTGTTTCTGTCTTCATCGGAGGCAGAATCAGTGTATCAGACATGGAATCAAGCATCCCGGCTCTGGTAACAGTGGGCCCGTGTGCTCATGGGCACAGTTGCTGTTTCTTAGCTTCCTTGTTGATGAAATAGAATGGTTGGATCAGATCATCTCTACCTTCTCCAAAAATACATTTTCATGATCCCATGTTTTAAAGAAAAAGCAACACCATGTTAAGGGTTGGAAATGACCCACTATTCGAGTACATTCGAACTCAAGATCAAGTAGTAAGTTGCAATTTCAATTCGTCTTTAAAAATTCAGGGGCGCCTGGGTGGCGCAGTCGGTTAAGCGTCCGACTTCAGCCAGGTCACGATCTCGCGGTCCGTGAGTTCGAGCCCCGCGTCAGGCTCTGGGCTGATGGCTCGGAGCCTGGAGCCTGTTTCCGATTCTGTGTCTCCCTCTCTCTCTGCCCCTCCCCCGTTCATGCTCTGTCTCTCTCTGTCCCAAAAATAAATAAAAAAAAAAATAAAAAATAAAAAAAAAAAAACGTTGAATAAAAATTCAAAAATTACTTATTTCTAGGCATTGTTTAAAATGTCCACATGTATTATTGGAAAATAGCTCTTTGAGGTATTCTAAACTAACATAATTATTCCAGTTTTCCAGATTCATTCATTTAATCAGGTGGTTGGTCAACACCTTTTGAGCACCCATTATGTGCGTGGTATTATGTTAGGTCCTGTGTCTGCAAAGTTACAGCATAGTCTCTGCTTTTAAGGATTAGATAAATAAGATAAAAGCAATGGCAATAAAAATACTGTGTCAGGTAGAAGTCTATATAGGGTCCAAAGTGAACATAAGGAAAGAATATTGATTCTATCTGAAGGGGTAAGAAAGGTTTCCCAGGGGAAATGGGGTTTGACCTGAGACTCGAAAATGCTGAGGAGGGTAAAGGTCTTCTGAGCAAGGAAAATACACCTGCAGAGACAGTAAAGCCTGAATTAGGGTGGCCTCCTTGGATGTGCAGATACTTCACTAAAGTTGGTGCTTCGGTGTAAGGAGGGAAGATAAGGGAAGGCTTCCCGTGTCAGGCTAAAGAGACAGGTTTTATCTAGCATGTAGAAGAGTCATTTAAGGATTTTAAGCAGGAGAATAACTTGATTAGATGTGCATTATTGAGAGCTTCCTCTGACACTGTTTTGGAAGTTGAATCAGATCATGGCCAAGAAGGGCAGGGGGGCTGGTGTATTGGTTCATCAGGGCTGCCATGACAAAGCACCACTGCCTCAGCAGCTTAAACAACAGAAGTTTATTTTCTCACAGTTCTGGAAGCTGAAAGTCCAAGATCAAAGTATTAGTAGGATCGTGTCTTTTAAAGCCTCTCTCCATGGCTTGTAGGTGGTCGTCTTCTCTGTTTGCACAAGAGCTTTCTTTTATGCCTTTCTCTTTTCTAATCTCCTCTTCCTAAAAGGACTCAGTCATATAAAGCCCATAAATATGGACTTATTTTACCTTAATTACCTCTTAAAGGCCCCATATACAAATACAGTTGCATTCTGACTGGGGTTAGAACTTCAACATAGGAATTTAAGGTAGACACAATTCAGCCCATATCAGATGGACCAGGCAGGGGCTGCTGTAATTGTCCAGCAAAGGATGGTGAAGGACATGAACCAAGACAAGAGCAGTGGGAACACAGAAGTTGTGATGGGAACAGGACACATTATAGAAGTTCTGCTCACCACCAAAATCTGGCAAGAAAGAGCAAGAAGAAGCAGGAGGACTCCAAGATTTCTGATAGATGGTAGTGTTCCCTGAAAGAGGAGGGGCCAGGTAAGATGAGGGGATTTTGAGTTAAGCTCCTCTAGGTTTTGATATGACATGTTTTCATTGATTTTTAAATTTTTTAAAAAATTTTATTTATTTATTTTGAGAGACACAGAGAGAGAGAGAGAGAGAGAGGGAGGAGCAGAGAGAGGAAGAGAGAGAGAATCCCAAGCAGGGTCCACACTGGCATTGCAGAGCCTGACCAGGGCTTGAAGTCACAAACTATGAGATCATGACCTGACCCAAAACCAAGAGTTAGACATTAACTGAATGAGCCACCCAGTGCCCCATCATTTTTATACCTATCAATATATCCTATGTCTAGACCTTCAGGAGTCATATATTGTGAAGAGGCTTAAATCAAAAAGCTCACTGTCCACCACCTCCTATGTCTTCTTCCCTCCCCAGAAACAATCACTTTCAACTGATTAGCTCTTTCTTCTGGTGTTTACCTCAATGTTTCTGAATAATATTCTCATTTTGTTGATAGGGCTTCACATAGTTTTTTCCTCCTGATTTCAGAACTGACTGGGAGACCGGTATGGAAGTCAGGTGGCTGAACATAAAATATCAGCCTGATTATTGACCAAAGCAGATGGGCTTCCTAAGGGTTCACTGTTAATTTAACTTACCTGCCCAGGCATGGCAGAGGTAGACAAACTGCAGGCCGAATATGACCCTGGGAGCTACGCTTCAGCAAGGGCAGAGGTACAGGACTCCCACAACTGGGTTGCTTCTAGAAAGAGCTCAGAAAAACCTGACCAGGCCTCACTCCAATTTCCCAATTTACCAATAAGATAAAGTCGAGGTAGAAGAAACAGAAACAGAAAGGTATTCCAGCCTCCAAAATAATAATCAAGACAGCTCAAAATAAAATCAAGAATGAAGCTGATGATATTAAGGAATTGTTATCTTTAAGTTTATTTATTTATTTTGAGAGAGACAGAGACAGTGCAAGTGGGGGAGGGACAGAGAGAGATTCTCTCTCTAGAGAGAATCCCAAGCAGGCTCTGCACTGTCAGCACAGAGCCCCACATGGGGCTTTAAGTCACGAAACCGCGAGATCATGACCTAAGCTGAAACCAAGAGTCGGACGCTTAACCAACTGAGCCGCCCAGGCACCTCAAGGATTTGTTATTTTTTTTATGTGTAATGACAGTGTTGAGATTATGCTGCTTAAAAGATTTCATTTCTTTTGGCAATGGAATCTGAAATATTTATGGGTGAAATAGAATGGTGTCTAGGGTTGTTTCAAATTAACATGAGAGAGGAGTGAAGGTTCAGATGAAACAAGATTGGCCATGAGTTGAAGCTGGGCATTGGGTACTGGGACCTTTGTTATTTTATTTTTCCTTCATATCCATTTATGAAATTTTTCCATAATAAAAATTTCAAAGAGAAGTAGAAACAATTATGTTACAAAAACTAAGATGCGTGGGTCTCACGACAGAAGTGCTCAAAAATGACAAAGCTCCTGAGAAGTCAAGTGAGGCAAAACAGGCAGGATTCATTTGCTTTGATGATTAGGGAGACATTTATTTATTTCTTGAGCAACTATTATGTTCCGGGCCCTACTCTGGAGACAGGACATCCTGTGGGGAACAAAAGAGAGACGATCCTGCCTGCATAGAAATTACCTTCTAGTGACTCTGTGACTTTTCTCAGAACAGTTCCACATAGCGGTAGAGTGTGGCTGTCTCACAGCACTAAGGGAGGGAGTTACAGAGAAGTGAGGAAGTAAATACAAAAAGAATAAAATGTTCAAGGGAAAAAAGACAAACAATACAGTAGCTGAAAGAGGCTTTGTTTTTTTTTAAATATGAGAGACTTGAGAACGGAGGCAGTCTTTGGGTAAGGAGCCAATAGAGAGGGAGAGATTATAAAACAGAAAGAATAACAATCAATAAATTCCTGGGAGACAATTGCATCAGACCACAGTAGAGGGATTTTCCTTGAATAAAACAAAGACCATGTTTTCCCAAGTTGAGGAAGGCAGGTGAAGGTGGATTCTGTGGGATGAAACTGGGCTCAGAAAAGTTAGGCTGGCCCAGGTTATATGCATCATGTAGGAAGTGGGCACAGATGATCTTACTCCTAGACCACCCGGAGTGCTCGTCCTTCCCTGCAATCCACATCTGGATAACCCCTTTTCATATCGTATTCACTGCCTCAGAGATTCCACCCCAGACTCCATAGTTCAGACTCCTATATATCAGTTAGAAATGCATTCAGCAAGGGGTACCTGAGAAGCTCAGGCGACCGACTCTTGGTTTCGATTCAGGTCATGATCTCACAGTTTTTGAGTTTGAGCCCTGAGTCGGGCTCTGCACAGACAGCATGGAGCCTGCTTGGGATTCGCTCTCTCATTCTGTCTCTGCCCCTCCCCCACTCATGTGCATGTGCGCTCTCTCTCTCTCTCTCTCAAAATAAATAAAATAAGCATTTAAAACAATTTAAAAAATAAAAAAGAAATGCATCCATCTACAAATAGCAAAGGGGCTTACAAATAACAAGGAAGCCCCGAGCCTTGTTCATTCTTCTCCTCCACTATTTCAATTGGTGTTTTATCCTCATGGATGTAGCACCAGACATCATGTGTCAAGCAGGAAAAGGAGGGAAAGGACTGTACCAGATGCATCTGTCTCTTTTATCACAGAAAGCAAAGGGTTTTCCCTCAGCCCTCTAGCAGGCTTCTGCTTATACATACAGGCTAAAACCATGTCACTTAGCCATTTCTAGCTGCAAGGGAGTCTGGGAAAGCGAGTACTTCACTTTGTCAAACTATGAGGTAGAGCTAGGCAAGAAAAAACAAGGCGGGAATGGCTATAAGGTCACTAGCCAGCAGGATTTGTCATACCTTGTTACACTTTCTTCCTAGGCTCCATGCTCCCGGTGAGTAGGGCTCATCTCTGTGCCTCTCACCAACATAAGCCATGGCTATAGCAATGCTTAGGGGGTGGGGGGAACTTTCTGAAAGTTTTGCTGGCCTGCATGCATCCCTTGTCCTTTCTTTTGGCGACAGAAACTTGATTTCCTCTGGGGAATGGCTCCTCCCCAATCATCAGGCAAGAGGGTCCTTCCTTTCCTTCCAGCCAAGGATAACGCAAGTTAGTCTCTTTAGTACTCTTTAGTAACCTTCTCTCCTGGAAAGTTAAGGCTTCACAGGATGAAAAGGTTGGGAAGCCTGGATCCTGGAAAGCCTCTCTCTTGCGCCTGCTGTTAGATCCCTGGAGGCTCCCTGGGTCCTATCCTGGGAGCTGGCTTGTTTGACTTTTCCTTCTATTCTGTTAGCCACTTCCTACTCTGACCACAAATTCTTCTTTTATTATTTTGTTCCCTTTTTTGACTGCATCGAAGAAGCCTACCTGATAAAAATAGGCATTTGATTATTTGATGAATGACTATTGTTTTAACTAAAGGCAAACAAAATGGAACCAAACAAAATGAAACTAAGTAAGATTCCAACTTCTCATTTCCAGCCAAACTTCTTGATTTGCAAGAAGCTTTACTTCTGTGACTATAAAATGTTCCTCTTTGTCAGTCTCTTCATCTCCACTGTCAATAATTGTGTTTTTTCTGTCTGACTTACTCCCCATGGTGTTTCCATTCCAATTTCCACTGTCTGCCAAGCCCATGCCCTCCTTCTTCCCTCACCTCATTCCTTTGAAAAGCACAGTTATCTCTAGACAAGCAGCCATCAAAGGAATGCCTTCCTCACACGTCTGTGAGTTGTCAAAATGACAGACTTCGAGGGATGTTAGATCACCGCCTCGAACGCTGAATGGCACATTTTCTTTTCCTTCAGCTTTGTCTCCTGGATTTACAGTTTCGAGGTCATCTTTGGAAATCTCGTGGTTGCAGTCAAATTTTGCTAAATGTTCTTAGAGTTTCTAATCCAGACTGATGGAAGGGCAGAGGAGGGAGGTACTTTGGGAATATGCTTTTCCAACTCTCTTCCCTTTGTAGAAGAGGAGGGAGGCCCATGGGTTGCTGGGACTGTCCCAAGGTCACGCATTCAGCTCTTAGGAGAGCCCACATAAGCACCAGGTCTGGGAACTCCCCAGCAATTATTCTTTCCACCAGACTACATTTTTTTTTTTTTTTTTGGTTTTATATCTCTTCATTCTCCTTTAGAACCCCACATCATTTAAGATATTAAAATACTTCCTCCTAGATTCTCTACCCCTTGCCCTAATTATTTACCATCCTCAGCTAAACGGGGTTGCAGGTAGGGTTCTCCAACAGGCAGACTCAGATGGGATTTTGTGTATAGAGTGTTCATTAGCCAGTGCCCTTGGGCCAAACACCTGTGTAAACAAGGGGCAAACCAGGAGTGGACAGAGAGAGAAGGCCACTGGCAATGCAGGCCTCTGACAGCCTGGCCAAGCCCACGGAGAAGCTCTGAAGCTAGAGCAACATTTCAGAGTTGTCCCAAGCCAGGCTGGGATGGGAGGCACCAGTCATTGGAGATGTATGACCCCTGGAAGGGTGTGACCTGGGCCAAGGCAGCTGTCCGCAGCTGAGGGCATCCTCCAAAGGCTGCAAGTTGAAGGGCTCTCAACTGACAGCCTTCCAGCTGCCAGAGTAGCACATCCCTGACCCCCTTGAAGGGGGTCAGGCCCATCAGACACTACTACTCCTTCCAACGACTAACCTTTACTGTCCTGGACACTTGTCATGATTCCTGCCCCTGAGATGCTTATAGTCTGATGGGAGAGACGGTGAATAAGTCATGATGACAATGTGAAGCATCCGATCACCCCCATGTGTCTATAGACACACAAGGAGGAGGTGGTCGTGTGCAGACACACAGCGGAGATGGTGACTGACTCAGGATGGAGAGAACCCAGAGAGACCCAAGGGCAGGGGGGTGAGCTGAACAGCCTCCGACTTCCTCCAGGAGGGGAACCTGCTACTGTTTACATTGTAAAATCTTCATTTTCTTCTTTCCTTTCAGTGTCTCTCCCCTGATATCTTTCCTGTGGATATAATCCTCATAATTTTATTTCTCATTCATTTCATGCATTTTCCTTATTTCTTCTAACATTTAGGGAGCCATTTTTCTCCACTTAAAAAGCTAGTCCCTCAGCCTGTTTTCAGTTAAGCTTTAAAAACTAATTGGGCAACATTTTTGCACATTCACTGTGATTGCACACCTGGCAAACAACGTTTTCAAGGGATCTATCGACTTAACGGGTTCAGGTTTCAAATACGTACATAATTAAGTTTCCAGTCTTAATAAAAGACATTATAAACTAGATGCTAAGTAGAAATAAAACCCTGAACACGGAGGGGGGTGGGTAATGGAGTAAGTTAGCAAGTATGTAGGCTGCCAGATTCGAGAGGTTATATCGCAAATTTTACAAAGGAACGCAATCGGGCAATACAAAATTGGGACTTAACAACGGTGTGGCATAAAAACAGGAAGGAAAAGGAAAGAAAAAAAAAAAAGGAAGAGGAAAAGGAAAAGGAAAGCACCTTGCTACGTGCAGACTTGAGAACAGGAAGAAGGTAACACACCGAAGTGCCCCGGAAAATAATTGGCAAGTTGTAAGCCTCCTCCAAGAGCCTGGCTGCTTTCCATTTGCCGCACAGCGGAAGACCTTTGATAAGCCCTGCGCGCAGAGCCGCCGCCTCGGTCCCCAGGGGACCTTCCCACACACTGCGAGCGCGAGCGAGGGCAAACCTCAAAGCCACAGAACACAGCGCTGGAACGCTTTCAAGCCAGGCACTTGGACCGCACACGGCTGCAGCCTTTTGGCAAGTGGCAGATGGAAACGCCCCGAAGCCTTTGCTGTGCGTGCCAAGAAAAGCCTGTGCAGTCAGGGACCGACCTGGATCCTGCGCTGAGAGGGCTCTGGTCGGCGGTAGATGCCCCTGGGACACAGAAGCATTCTGTTAGATGCCAAGGCGGCTGCCGAGTGGTTTGACCTTTACATTTGGAATCCCTTTGCTCCAAAGATGAATTGCAGCCCAATACAGCCGAAAGGTGTGGCAGGCCTCTCTAAATCCTTGAATTAGGTGCGCTCCCAAGAGGAGGAAGCGGAGGATTAGGCACCAGTTCAGACGTTGGCGCCTTTCCCCCATTGCCTCCGAGCTCGCAGCGTCCCACTGCAATCCCCAAGCCGACTTCCGACATCAAAAAGCAAAGCCAAACCTCAAGCAGGAGCGCCAGGTGCTGTTAGAATAACAAAGAACAAATATGTGTGCGTCTGTGGTCTGTGCGCACGTCCAGGTAACTGGGAATGTGAAAACAAAGCCGTGAAATCGAATACCCAGCTGGCGCCGAAGACTGAAATGTTTGCATTCACATACTTCAACTTAAAAAGTGATTTAAAAAACATTTTTTAAAAATAAATTATTCCCGAACACGGCTTCAGTACAGGTAGCCTTTGGTACATAGGATTTTATTTAACAACTTAACCATCATTTGAGGGCATCTTTTATGTATCAAACATGGTGGTAGGAGAGGGTAAAAGGTAAGTATATTTAAGCTCAAAAAAGCTTATGTTATACAGGATGCTGGGAAATCATTTTGTGTTCAAAATGATCATAATTAAACTTTGAATGAACTCAATTATTTCCTTCAAAGGCACTTTCATAGAGATCATCCCCTCTGGCCTTGAGACATCCCCGAGGACAGGCAGTTTCCCCACTTTCTGCAGGGGGAACTGTTTCTACATGTGTGGAATTATGATGCGATGGAACAGCAGCGCTTTCCTGCCCGTTCTTCTTGGTGCCACACCAGATACCCCAAGGCAGCAATATGAGAGGGAGAATGGGTAACCGGGAGAACTCCTAAATCCCAGGATGGAAGGGCCCTTTTTATTTCTGCCATTATAATTGGAGCATGTCCTTTTAAAAAGAAAAACACCTATGTTAATGATTGCAAGAAGGCTTAGGCAAGTAATGATAGCAGCTAATATCAAATATTTAACATGCTCCAGCCACAGAATGCACGTTTTACGTAATTTTTTGTTTTCATTTAAGAGTCAATGATATAGATGCAGTTACTATCCTCACATGAGGAACTGGAGGCTGAGAGAAGCTAAATAACCTGCAGACAGGGGCGCCTGGGTGGCTCAGTTGTTTGAGCATCTGATTGTGGCTCAGGTCTTGATCTCGGGATTTGTGAGTTTGAGCCCCACATCGGGCTCACTGCTGTCAACCTGTCAGGGCAGAGCTCCCTTCATAACCTCTGTCTCCCTTTTGCCCCTTCCCCGACTTGCACTCCCCTCTGCCCCCCCGCCCCACCAAAAATAAATAAATAAATAATAACCTGCAGACAGTTAATACGGGATAGAGCACAGATACGGACCCAGGCACTTGGACTTTGCAAATCTGCCTCCCCCTGTTGGCAACCATTTTGCCTTCTTTATCACTTTTCATTAGTGTCTAATAAATGGGAGGATTTTTTAAAGAACTGCTAGGACTACTTGCTTGGAAAAAGTCTCCATTTGGATACATTTATGGACTACCAGTTGCCAAGGTAGCCATAAATCTGAACCCTCCTCTCCCACCTTTTAAGGCAGAGGCAATGCGTTCTCTTCTGGACCCCTGGAGCCATTCTACTCCTCTTGTATTCTCTAGTGTGTCGATTTATTTATGGGTCTTTCTCCTCTAGTAAGTGATTATACCCAGCAGGAATTTTGAATTATTCATCTTTGGACCCCCAGCACCTATCACAGTGCCAGGCATATTGTATGTGTTCAATGAATGTTTAAATGACTGAATAAATGGATTAAATCCAGAGGTTTAAGTATTTAAATTTTTTTTAACATTTATTCATTTTTGAAAGAGAGAGAGAGAGAGAGAGAGAGACAGAGTGCAAACAGGGGTGAGACAGGAGGGAGAGACAGAATACGAAGCAGGCTCCAGGTTCTGAGCTGTCAGCGTAGAGCCCGATGCAGGGCTCGACCTCACAGACTGTGAGATCATGACCTGAGCTGGAGCTGGACGCTCAACCGACTGAGCCACCCTGGCACCCCAAGAGGTTTAAATATTTAAAAAAAAAAAAAATCCAAACTAAGAGAAATCGGATGAATGGGGTGGAACTGGAATTTATTGAGACCTACTATACGCAAAGTAGTGTGATTTGCTGATTTTAACTCAATTAATCCTTCGAACAAGGTTGTGTGGTAATGCTATAACATCTCCTGTTTTATAGACAAGGTAATTAAAGCTTAGAGTATTTAAGCAGGCTGCCCTGGGTCACACAGCTAGTAAAGAGTGGCACTAGAAATTTACCCAGGTCTTTTGCTTTCAAAGCCCATGATTTTTCTGTCTGTCCTTCTATCTCCTTTAAGGATGATCTCTATCTTCCCAAATGTTACCTCCAAGATTAAAGAAATCTATTCTTCCTCTGTTGCATCATGTCTTATCTTCTCTCTTAAACTTTGCGTGGACAGTCTCATAATGTTAATCCTTTTAGAATCTCAAAAGCAGGTGATGTTAAGTTTCAGTTAGTGACTGATTTACTGAATGAATAACCTGATGGATGGATGGATGGATGCATGGTTCATTAACACCTGTCTTATCCTTACAAATACAACTGTTGTGGGAAAACTAAAGATGAAACATTTTGCTAACAGAGGATTTTGGTCTCTATTTGCACAAGTGTAATATCTGCAAAATTTTCATCAGTGTTTTTGAATTTCTTTAATTGATTTTATAGTAAGTATGGAAGTTAAACTTTATTTTTGCCTGTATACTCCTTAAAATGTAATTAGAGTTTATGAGAAATAAAATTGCACATTTAGCCACTTTAAACAGTACGTGTAAAATGTTATAATTTAAAATGAAATTGCAACTGAGCTTAATAATAAAACCCAATTCTTCACATATTGTGTTAGAAAGCACTATGTTAAATGTATTCTCAAAAGACAGGAAATTGCTATTTAGTACTCAAAAATCCTGGTGACTTCTTCTGCCCTGCTATTCATTAAAATTGTACCTCAGAATATACATTACACTTTGAGAATTTTAGTTTGGGCTTGTAAAGCAGTGTTAAGATTTTTATCCTGAAATTTGTTCATTTAATTCTTTTATTTATTTATTACTTTAAAACAAATTTTCTAGCATTTATTTATTTATTTATTTATTTATTTATTTATTTTTGAGAGACAGAAACAGAGCGTGAGCAGGGGAGGGGCAGAGAGAGAGAGAGTCACAGAATCCGATGTAGGGTCAGGCTCTGAGCCGTCAGCACAGAGCCCGATTCGAGGCTTGAACTTATGAACCATGAGATCATGACCTGAGCCGAAGTCGGACGCCTAACTGGCTGAGCCACCCAGGCACCCCTGTTCAGTAAATTCTATAGGTCTTTTGTTGCATCCACACGACTCCTGAAACAGAATGCTACGGGCACCAGTGACAGTCACAACAAAGTTTATTACAACAGAGGCAAGGCCGACTGATCGGGACCAACACTCTTGATAAGAGTGCAGCCCCGAACAGCCGGGGTACAGAGTTTTTAAAGCCGATCACATCGTTTTATCATTATCTGGGAACAGAACAGAGAAACAGTTCCCAGATGAATTAGAAACAGTTGCCAGATGAGTCAGAAACAGTTATTGAATGAGGTGATTATTTTAGACTTTCTGCCGCTAAGTTGCAACCAGTGGATCTCCTTGACCTTGTCACTGATGCTCTTTTTTTGAGCTTTTGTTTCCTTCATTGGTAAAGCCTGATTCACAAGAGTATGAAGCATGATTTACAAGAGTAAAGGCAAGGCTGTTATCTTTTGACCTTCGGTGTCAGAACAAAGCTGTTATTTTTCAAGGTAAGCGTTACCCTACACTACAATTTAACCCTTACACTTTCTCTACCCCTCATTAGGGAGAAGATAAAGAGCCCTCAGTGGGTGAAGACACAGAATCAGAATAGACACTGACAATCAAAAACAAGTTGATCGTTCAGACAGCAAAGCAATGGGAGTAAGTGGCAACATGTGATTCTTTGGACTAGGAAGTACAACTGACAGTGGGCTTAAGGGGTGGGCAGAGAACCCTGGGGTCCATGAGTATGGGATGGCTGTCCCATACGGGACACCATTGATATTGAACATGTGAAAGGGTCCAGTTTCAAGCCAGGAATGCCAGGCACTGACTGTGTATGCTCTGATTTAAAATCCCAAGCTCACAGATACAGAAAACTGATGGTTGCCAGGGGTAGGGGGTAGTGGCAGGCAAAATGAGTGAGGGGATCAAAAGTACAAACTTCTAGTTATAAGATGAATAAGTTTTGGGGATATAATGTACAATATCGTGACTACAGTTAACAATACTGTATTATATACTTGAAGGTTGCTGAGAGAGTAGATCTTAACAGCCCTCATCACAAAAAAACATAATTCTTAATAATATATGGTGATGGATATGGTGATCATTCCACAATGTATACAAATATGGATTCATTATGATGTACATTTAGGACTAATATATGTTATATGTCAGTTATGCATCAATTTATAAAAAGAAAAAAGATGCTGGTGGGCACTGGCTGATCAGTCTTGGCTCTTTGCCAGAGCAGCCACTGTCTCGTATGTGTCTGGCTCATCCATACGTCACAGCTGCCCTCTTGGATGGGGACTGAAGGGGTTCAGAATGAGCCTCTTCATAGTGGGCCACTTTGGCATGTGGAGTATTCTGAGCTGAGGGCAGTCAAGACCCAAAAGACTCCGGATGAGCTTTTTACCTCCTCCTTAACTCCTAAACATTTAGATAGAGGACCTGGTCCAGGAGGAGAGCAATCACCAGCAAGAACAACAGAGTGAAGGGCAGGTGTGGTGAGTGGGGGGAGCTCAGCAGGGCCTGTGTGTTCCAATTCTTCTCTGTGTCTCATCGTCTCTGCCTGGTGTGACGAACATGTTTATCAAACATTCGCTCTTCCCACCCTTCTACCCCCGTCTCCTTAGCTCACAATGGTATATAAGCCTCAACTGCCTGACTGCCAGGGAGCCTCTCATGTGGGGCTCCTGTATGTACTAGTTAAATTTGTTTTTATCCTGTTAATCTGTCTTATGGCAATTTAATTATTAGGCCAAAGAACATAGAAGGGAAGAATGGAAAAGTTTCCCTCTCCTACTATGATGGGAAAAGATAGGATAAAATAGGCAGAGAGGGAAAGGTTAGGGCCTGGAGTCCCTGGGTGGGGAAAAAACACATATTTGGGAACAATGTGGGGAGCGTCTGACCACAGCAAACCCCCTCACGCGTAAGGTTCCTCTTACGAATGTAACCGACCCCACCTACTCCCCATCAGGTTCCCTCAGGAATGTGACAATCAAAATACCTGACTAAAATAAGTAAACCATAAAACTTATGTCATATGAGGGACAGTATGACCATAGTCTGACCCCTCACACAATGTTGTTGAACTAATCAGGAATGACATCCCAGCGCTTACAGTTATCAAGCCAATAAGAATAGAACCTGAGAAGGAAAAAGAGGGAAGGGAAGGGGAGGGGGGTGACCAGAACCTTAGAAAACAAAGACCCTTACCTCTACTTGGGGCATTTCAAATGCACCCTCTCTATAAAGAGAGCTTTCATACTATTCTTCCTTTCTGATCTTATACTCTAATAAACATTTGCCTGCTGCTCATTAAAAAAAAATTTTTTTTTATGTTTTATTTATTTTTAAGACAGAGAGAGACAGAGCATGAGTTGGGGAGGGGCAGAGAGAGAGGGAGACACAGAATCTGAAGCAGGCTCCAGGCTCTGAGCTGTGAGCACAGAGCCTGACGTGGGGCTCGAACTCACAAACTGGGAGATCATGACATGGGCCGAAGTCGGACGCCCAATGGACTGGCCACCCAGGCGCCCCCGCCTGCTGCTCATTTTGTTGTGTCCACCTCTTCATTCTTCGAAGCGGCGAGGCAACAAACCCCATGTATTGAGGTAAAAATTCCTGCAACACTACCGTACTATAATTGCTATGTTCTGTGAACTGAAGCTCAAACTTAAATCAAATGACTAACATCTCACCAGGGAGTGGTGGGTGTGAGGTTCAAACCTCTAACCGACATTTGCAAAGCTGCGCTCTAACCCTAAGGTGTATCTACAAAGATCCACTCTACTACTGAACACGGGGGTTTCCTCTGGGTGGTCCAGAGAGTTCACCGGGATAGGAAGGGAGGTGATGCCAAAGGTCCTGGGATAAAGATCTATCCACTCATACACAATCCATATTCATTCAACCTTTCTTGTGTTCTTTCTTTAATACTTGAGTACAGCAATTATTGCCCAGGAATTGTGAACCTTGAAACATTTGATGGATAGTATATCTGTATCTCATATGGCAACAGAGCACGTGAAAGAAATTGCTTCTGATGTTTTGCAAAATTGCTTCGCCAGAGCTGTGGGTTCTACCCTAGGGTCAGTCTCACTATTTACCCTGAGGAACCTATAATAAAGACAACTTGCCCGTGTTGGAGGAATAGCATTAAAAAACAAAATCTTCTCTCAATCCAGAAAAACCTCGCCACAAAGACAGGAGGAACAGGAAACAGTTGTATTACTGAGACAGGGAGACTAAAGGGACCCCAAGAAAAACTGCTTTTTTCACTCCTTTTTCTGCAGTTATTTTTGCTAGGACCTATACCCCTGCCTTACACACACCTTAAAGAACAGATAATGTACGTCCTCTTTGTAAAGGTCAAGGATTTAATGATCTTTTGGTGGCCCCCAGCACAGTAGGTAACATCGAAGGAGTTACCAGGTTTCCAAGACAACTGACTCACCAAGGCCCCCGGCTCCGGGCATGCATAACTTACGGAGGACACTTAACTACTTGTCTTTGTTCCTAGATGCTGAGAAGACTTGTACACAGATCCACAATCCTCAGGAAAAAGTCCAGACCCCAGGCAAAGACAAGACTCTCTCTTCTTTCCTTTCTGAGTCTCCCAGACACTCTGTCTATATCTGCTCTCTTTTTATGCCTTCAATAAACTCTGCTCTCACTTCCTCCCGGCTTACATTTAATTTCTATCCTGTGCAAAGCCAAGGGCCCTCTTGGCTGGAATTATGGGACCCCCTCTTGATCCTTGGACCCAGCCTGGGGGTATCATTAGTTGGGAAATAAGCCCGCTGACCCAATCAAAGGAGGGATGCTGAGACTCAGAGCAGAGTGAAGCGAGGCTTTAATCAACATTCTTGCAAGAGCAGTGTCTGAGGGACAGGCACACTCAGGACAGTTACAGCAGGCAATTTATCTCCTAGTGTGAAGCCCCTCCCCTGGTTCTTCATTGGCTAAGTACTACAGAAGTTACAGCCTCACCTGGCTGTCGCCTATGCCCATGTAAGGCCAAAAGTAGTCTGATTGGAACAAATGTCCAATTCCTAAGGTGACACAGAAACTTTCAGTCCCCCCTTTGTTCTTTGGCACATGCTCATTGCAAAGCCCGCGAAATGGAGAGGGGAAGCAGAACCAGGAAGTGAAGTGTCCAAGGGTTTGGGACTCCATTGTTGGGGGAGGCGGGTTCATACATATTTCCAGTAGGTTGTAAACCTACTGTTAACTAGACAGCACAGCTTTTGTTTGGTGTTTCTAAAAATGAATCATCTCCCTTACTTCTCACAATTAGTGAATGAGCATTAAGCCTGAATGTGACACATATCACAGGCAGTCTGCTAAGAGATTAGATGGCAATGACAGAAAGAAATCTCACCCCCTCATATAGCCAAGCAGATAGAACCCGTTACAGACAGGTTCTCAAGATAAACAATAACTAGTCCGCAAGTAAGGGGACAGCATCATTTGTTATACATAGTTTATCCTTGACTCACATACCAAGTGGGGTGGTTACCCGGAACTGGGCTTGCCTCTTGGTGGATGTCAAGCTAAAAGACAGAGCCGAGAATAGGAAAAGCAAGGGTTTTACCTGCAATAAATAAAAGAAGACATGGGGATGGTTCCCAAAGTAGTGTCTCCCCAATAACAAAACTGGGGAAATTTTAAGCTAAGGGTGTGTATGTATTCATGAAGAGGCTTGTGTAAAGGGGAATACAACATAGACCTGGGGCAAAACTCACCTTAAGGTGACTGCGTCCAGGTCAAAGTCATGAGGACCTGCCGGAATCCACATCATTACTTCTCTGGCTCCGGTTGGTCTGGTGTCTGAGTGCTCAAAGGGGTTTATCCTGCAAGGATAACTCCAGGGGATGTGTGGGTCAGTCTTCTCTTCTGAGTACGATTAGGCTATCTCCTGGCCTGCTACTGGCTCTTTGCTCTTACCTTCTTTCACAAGATGGCTGCGGGCCTAAAATGACTTCTCTTATGTCAAGAAAGCTATGTGTTGTTGTCTTTCTTTTTCTGGGGATTCTGCCTACAGGTCTGTATTAGTTTATCGGCTTTATCTAGTGGAGAAACAAATTCTCATACCTTTGCGACTGGCACTTTGCACCTTCTGCAGAGCACCCTGCCTCCCACAGAAACTAGGAGGAGGGAGTACATTCCTTGTGTTTACATTTCAAAGAGATGCCTCCCAGGTCCCTGAGAACGGCATTCATGGGTCATCAAGCTGACAAAGGCCTATCTGGTTTTCAAAGGATTTATATACATTTCAAAGAGAGAAGAAACTACCAACAATTACAAGTTTTCTAAAGTAAGGTTCTGAGAAAAAGGAGGGAGAGGAATCTCTTCCCTTATTTTCAACAGGGAGAATTACACCTCTTATTTTTATGTTTTACTTTTCCTTATTACACACGCCACCCCTAAGCCTTCTGATTCTGAGGCCGTGACCTGCATTTCTAAAGCTGCGGGAGATTCTGCTTATCCTTTCCGAAGGGTGTTTCTGAGAGTTGCAGCTGGCCAAAAGCATCAGCTCAGGAGACTGGCTCACATGCATATTCCCAGGGTGGAGCTGAGAGCCACAGAATCAGAATCTTGGGGGCGGAGCCGGCAGCTGCCTGTAAGCCAGCCTTCTGGAAAATTCTGCTGGTCTCTAAACATGGGGCATTGCTGCCTTAGGCAACAGCACTGATATTTCACAAGGGGATACCTACATCTGGGGAGACCTAACGATTTCCATAGGCCACACAGACTTGAGTAGTTTGAAGGAAACATTTTCTAAACCCTGAAATTTTCATTTTTATTCTTCCAAAAACTGATCTTTCCAAATGTGATGCTTATGTCTCCTCTGCCACTTCTTCCTCTTCCTCCTGGCTGTTCAGGGTCATCTTTCTCTCTCTTACAACAAAGAAAAGGCATAAAAAGGGGCCTGTGCATTTATGATTGTCCGATACTATGATAGGAGAAGATAGGGTTCAGTAGGCAGACAGGGAAAGCTTAGGGCCTGAGGTCCCAGGGTGGGGAAAAACATCTATGTTCGAACAATGCTGGGACTGTCTGACCACAGCAAACCCAAGGTTCCTCTTAAGAATGTAACAGACCCCATCTACTCCCCCTCAGGTTCCCCTCAGGAATTTGACAAAAGACCAAAGTATGACCATAGACCACCCCTCATACAATGGAAACGAGCCAATCAGGAATGGACAACCCAGTGCCTAGAGCTGTGAAGCCAATAAGGGTAGAAGCTGAGGAGGAACAGGAGGTAGGGCAGGGGGAGGGCTGACCAGAACCTTACAAAAAAACAAGGACCCTTGCCTACAGTCCTCGGGCATTCACTTTGCAGTGTCCCCTCTCTGTGAAGAGAGCTTTCCTCCTATTCTTCCTTTCTAATCTTATATTCTAATCAACTTTTGCCTGCCGCTTATTTTGCGTCCACCTCTTTCATTCATCGAAACGGGGAGACAACGAATCCCGGGCATTGCGGTGAAAAATCCTGCAACAATACCCCTATCTGAAACCAATATGCTTCTGATAAAAAATAGATACATTTAGAACAAGAAGAAGAAGGGGAAGGAAGAGGAGAAAGGCATAGCTCTTCACTTCCATGGATCTTAAAATGCTGCTTTCTTCCTTGTTGGGGAGAAGGGGTGGCAGTGGAGAAGACTCAAGAACTATCCCCTGAGGGAGAGTCCCAGAGCTGCTGTGAAGAGAAGGTGGCCAAGACACCTGAGTCATCTTTCGTTGTGACAAACATACAGCCAGGCTCCATCTACCTTAGAATTCAGGACTGAGATGAATGTTTCAAAGAAAGGTATTATGCCATATTTGTTGATTTGGGAGGGAAAAGAAAATTAAAACATTTTCTGAGCCCCAAGCCCCCATGCTTTGATTTGGCTGACCGGTCTGGCCTGAGCACTGGTCTTGGCTAACCTATGGAAAATGGAGAACATGGTCCAAAAGCTGAACGAGTTAAATGTGCAGCTCCAAGGTTTTGAAGAAAATACATAAATACGTTAAAAGCACACCATATACACCATGGGAGGAACTGTATCTTTGCAACTTATAAAATCCTCATATGGTTTTTTTACATCGCCTTAAAATTATGCCAGAAGTCATTTGGGTGATTTTGTTTTGTATTTTAATGTTTAGGGATCATGTGGGGAAAATATTCAAAAAACACAGCCTTAAAAGCCTGGGATGCTTACGACCTTAGACAGACACCCCATTCAGTGCTACCCAGCCCAGAACAAGCAGAGACCAAAAGAAGGAAGCATTACCCCCCACCCCCACCTCACCCACTCACACTCCTACCCCACCAGCCGTGGCAGCTCTTATATTTGTGGTAAGTGTAACAAGATTGTGAAGGGCCCTAATAAAAAACTTACTGTTAGGAAGCCCATGGGATGCTGAGCCCATATGATGCTTCCACAAAAGTGGAAGGGTATAGAATTTAGAAAAAGAAATGTCGAAGGAAATTCTCTCATAGCTAGAAAATATTACCAATTCCTTGTAATATGGAAGGTGCTTATGAACTTACCTATTTAATATATTATTTATTAATTAATTTTTTAAAGTTTATTTATTTTGGAGGGAGAGAGAGAGAGAGAGAATGAGAAAGTGTGTACAAGCAGGGTGGGGGCAGACAGAGAGAGAGAGAGAGAGAGAGAGAGAGAGAGAATCCCAAGCAGGCTCCACACTGTCAGCATAGAGCTGAACTGGGAGCTTGATCTCACAAACCATGAGATCATGACCTGAGCTGAAATCAAGAGTCAGACACTTAACCGACTGAGCCACCCAGACACCCCTAATTAATTTATTATAATTAATTGTTATGTTAATTACATCTGTGAGGATTTGTTTTGGCTGAAAGTAACATACTTAGTCTCCCTTAAGCAAACTGTATTGGGATTAATTAGGATCCTGGGGTATCTCACAGGATCCAAGGGAAGAGACCGAACCAGACTCAGGGAATGGGCATAAACAAGATACTGGTGAGGAACTCAGTTAATTCTCTTATCACCCCCACCCCACCCCCACCCCCCACTTCTCTGTGAGCATTAAATGCTTTCTACTCTATCATAGTAGATGGGTTCTGATGAAGGAGCGTGGGACAGGTTGAGGACAAAGTGCAAGCTAGCCTCCCTGCCATCCCAGGTGGGATGTGTGTGATATTCCTCGGCCACTCCTGGCTGCCCAAGGACAAAGGAAAGGAAAGAAAACAAATGGCCAAGTGATAGAGATCACACTCATACAGGACATGGGTCTCCACAAGTTTTCAAATATTTTAGTAAATTGCAGGAAAAAGGCAATCTTTTTTTTTTTTTTTTTTTTTTTTTTAATTTTTTTTTTTTCCTTTTTTTCAACGTTTTTATTTATTTTTGGGACAGAGAGAGACAGAGCATGAACAGGGGAGGGGCAGAGAGAGAGGGAGACACAGAATCGGAAACAGGCTCCAGGCTCTGAGCCATCAGCCCAGAGCCTGACGCGGGGCTCGAACTCACCGACAGCGAGATCGTGACCTGGCTGAAGTCGGACGCTTAACCGACTGCGCCACCCAGGTGCCCCAAGGCAATCTTATCAGTAGCGATCTCCAGAAACCTATAGACTTGGTTTCCTGGATCCCCAACATCACCCCTCCATAATGATATGGGAAACAAAGGCAGAAGGAAATGAATGACAGATAAAATTAAATTTCCTTATAACCTGGAGCCCACTGACAGATACTAGAGGCTGGCAGAGTTAAATATTTCTCCTGGAACTCCCTACTGTCTTAAAGCTAACTAATGTTTTGCTAGAGGGAAAAACAACCTCAGCTTGACAATAGCCAGGCCTCCAGTATCCTGTGAATCTTCTTTAGCATATGAAAATCTCATTGAAAACTTCCCCTTGACTTTACCTCCCCCAACTCCCAGATATATTACCTGTCTCTCCACGGGGTCCATGACAGTGCTTTCTGCCCACAGGTCCTGTCCCCGCACTTTAATAAAACCACCTTTTTCACCAAAGACGTCTTTGAGAACTGTTTCTTGGTCGTTGGCTCCGGACCCGCCCCCCCATCACTCCAAACCCTCATCAGGTTCTATTTCCTAGATAGAGACAACAACAAAACAGGTTCAGTAACTTCTGAAGTTCACTTGTTGCAGGTCCATTTGTCTCAAGAGAAATCTCATTGGTCCCCCAAGGTCATCTCCTGAGCCAATGACTCATGGGCAAGGGAACTAGATGACATTTTTAATGATATCATTGAAGTGTTTACGGTTTTCAGTGATTGACCTTTACAGGCATTACTTCACATGACCTCATATTAACGTTCTCCAGCCAAAGACCACAAAAAACATACGTGCCGTAAAATGAACTTGGCTTATTGGCTCACCGAAATGCAAGAGACCGCATGGCATGGAGAACTGTGGAATGTGTTAGTAAGAGGATGTTGGAAAGAACTTACAGGCATTTAAAAATGTACATGAGATTTTGCTTTCATTCCAGTTCGGTGAGAACGACACAAGACAATTGCCATCGAAAAGATATATTTTTTTGTACAGTTCCCCAGAGTAGGGGATACGCCACAGGAAAGAACACTGAGGCTGGTGGCAGGCAGAGAGCTAGGGGAAAGGGGACCGCCTTTATTGTGGCCTCCCAGGAAGGAATGGGCTTACTAGGTTTAGGAGAGGTGGAACGATTTCACTGGGTTGTGGGGCTGCCCTTAGTTGTCACTGCCTGGTGCGGGGAGATTAGGACAAGGGGTTAGTGTCTCAGGAGTGTAAATAGGCTCTGGAGTGGTTAGTTTCCATGTGAAAGCGTGGATCAAGGCAGCAATGCCCCAGAAGGCAAAACATCAGATACAGAAACTGATGTCTGTTAATACAGTAGGGTCTGACCTGGTGTTAGGGGACTCCGGATGGTGCAAGAAAAGTGGGCTTCGCTCGGCACTGGATGCTGTCAGGAAGCAAGAACATTTTGTGATTGGACATCACGATCATTTTTATCCAGATGGTGGGACAAGTGAAGTAGAACAAAAGCTGTACCTGGCAAAGCAGCTGTGGAATTATGGTCATTCCAGTAATCGCCAGAAAAAGGGGACATTCGGTCGTTTTTCTGGTTTGAACAATATTCTTCTTATGGTTTTGATTTTTTTTCTTATGTCTGTTGTTGATTTTTGATATTCAGACATGATTATGGAGCGCTTTTGTTGTTTCTTGCCTCAGCATGGTCACAGTGACCTTGTCTGCTGTCGGAATCCTGTGAAATTGCTTATGGGCAACAAGAGAGTTGAGTGCCAGGCCCGGCCTTCTCTGAAGGCCAGAGGCTGTGTCTCTCTCTCTCTCTCTCACAATAATCCTATAAGTACAGTTGACCATTGAACAAAGCAGGGGTTGGGGCACTGACCTCCATGTGTAGTCAAAAACCCATGTATAACTTTTGACGCCCCCAAAACTTAACTGCTGCTATAAACAGTTGATTAACACATATTTTGTATATTATATGTATGATATGCAGTACTCTTACAACAAAATAAGTTAGAAAAAAGAGAATGCTATTAAGTAAATCATAAGGAAGAGAAAAATATATTTACAACATTGTACTGTGCTTACTGAAGAAAAAAATCTGCGTGTAAATGGAGCTGTGCAATTCAAACTCATGTTGTTCAAGGGTCAAGTTTACTACTATTAATCCCAGTTCCCAGATGGGGAAACAAACTTAGGAAGGGTTAAGCTTCCTAAGTCACAAAGTCACCAATGTCACAAAGTCAAGAAGCCATAGAACCTTTGTTTCCCGCTATTTCACGATTCTACTTTCTCTCTATGCTAAATACTATGCAAACATAGTATTTTGGGCCGCCTGGGTGGCTCACTCGGTTGAGCGTCTGACGTCAGCTCAGGTCATGATCTCACGGCTCGTGAGTTCAAGCCCCACGTCGGGCTCTGTGCTGACAGCTCAGAGCCTGGAGTCTGCTTCAGATTCTGTGTCCCTCTCTGTGCCCCTCCCTCACTCATGCTCTGTCTCTCTTACTCTCAAGAATAAATAAAACATTAAAAAAAATTTAAATAAAAAAACATAGTGGTTCTCTCTGAAACCATGTGTTGAAGACAGTGGGGAGAAGCAATGCTGAGAGAAGAGGGTCTGGATAGACAACAAAAACGATGTCCACTCCTCTGCAAAAGTGTTTAAGTGAATTAACAAGTAATTCCATTGGTGCATTGTAGTATGACTCTGATAATATTAGTAGCTTTCGTTTATTGGTGTCTTAAATCTAAGTAAAGAATCAGATTCAGGGTTTAAAGTAGGAACATTTGAACCCAGAAATCCCACCTTGGTACTGGACATGGCCTTGCTAAGTAGGAACTATTTGCCATGATGGATCTAAGATTTAAATTCCAAGAAGTGGTATGAATGGAACTTGGAAGGGACAATTCTGCTGATTTTACTTAAGCAGCTTACATACAGCATACGACACAATTTTCTACTAAGGTGATTAAATTAATTCCTGGAAGAAATTATTTTGGGAGATAACTAAACTGTAACCTGACCAGGCCAGAAATGTTTCTACTTGTATTTTCCATGAACGAGGAAGTAGCAAATGGCCTGAATTCCTTGGGCCATGTTCCTCAGCAGGACCAAAAAAAAAAAAAAAAAAAAAAAAAAAAAAAAAAAAGACTTCTCAAAGCTTTTTTGAGAGCTACAAAGAAAAATTTAGATGGAAACCATTATATATAAAGGGGGTTGTGTTGTGTGCATACCATGAAGACATGGAAAAATTACTGTTTCATCTCAAAATGGAATGTTTCCTATACAATGGTTATGAAAATCTTCAACCTTGTGATTATCACATGTATCTGGATTCCTCTATTGAGCTTATGAGTTTTAGCATGTTATAAATCCAAAGCAACAGGTTAAGGCAAAATGTGCCAGTTATTAATTCAGTGTGCATAAACCTGACTACAAGAAACAGGAGAGTTACAATAGTACGTAAATACTCTGTAACTGTATTTATTTTAGGGTATATATGTCATGCAGATCTAATATTAAATTGGTGGGGGAGAAATTACTGCATGTTTGAAAAAGATGCCATGGAAAACTTAGAAGAATTCAAAGCACTGTAAAAATGCCAAAGTTATTCACCTATGAGCTGTATTTTCCCAAGAGATGTAAAAGATGTATAAAATTAAAACAAGTACCTATTAAGCAGCAAATTAAGCCTCATGTACTAGAGTTACTTCTGTCAGCACTTGAAAACTGTATAGTAAATACAAAGAAAAAAATTGAGAGGACTCATACAGACAAATGTTTGTAAAAAACCCTAGTCCTTCTAAGGAAGTGCCTGAGTTTTCTGACAGATTAAACTTTAACAATAGAAAATTTAGACACACATACATATACATAAAACCTCAGGCCACAAGAAGAGTTAGTCCAAGTAGCAGTAACACAACAAATGTATCAACAATTATAACAACCTCTCTGTCCTCTGAGAATCAAGAGCTTTACAAATAACAGCAATAATTTAAAGTGTCTAAAATGATCATAAAGAATTATTAATATTTTTATGTTAAATATTTCCTAACAAAGACAATTGTAACTGTCAACATATCGTTAGCATAACCCAATGAAGAGTGGAAAGTTATGAGTGTTTCATTGAATGCAGCCATAATGCCCACTATTATTCCAGTGAGTTAGTAAGGAGCAAGAAAATACTCACATTGGGTTCACAATTGTTTTTATTGAGGTGTAACTGGCATACAGCAAAGTGCATATATTTAATGGTCCCATTTGATACATTTTGGCATGTATATACATAAATATATATATATATATATATATATATATATGTATATATATGAAACCATCACTACAGTCAAGAGAATGAACACATCCATTGCCCCAGAAAGTTTCCTCATGCCCTTTGATGATTCCTTCTTCCCACTCCACTCCTCCCCAGCCTTGGCAAGCACTCATTGTTCGGCTTTTTGCCACTAGGGATTACTCTGCATTTTCTATAGTTTTCTACAAATGTAATCCTCCAGTGTGTTTGCTCTCTCATTCTTTTTCTCTCAGGAAGTGGGGTTGGTGGGGTGCTAGCCTCTTTCACTCAGCATAATTATTTTGACATTCATACTTGTAGTTGCTTTTCATTACTAAGTTGTATTTCATTTATAGATATACTACAATTTGTTTATCTCCTTACATGTTTGTTGGGGAGGAGAAGTTTTTCTCTATGCTTCAAGATTCTTTTGACTGGCCTAAGGATTAAATTGATATGAGACAGATTAATAGGAGAAAATCTAATCTAATTACATATGTACAGGGCTCCATAAGAATACGAGAATCACAGGTAGTCAGGCAAGTGAGGCTTTTATGCCATGCAGAGCTAAGGAGAAGGGGGTTGGGGCCTGGGATGTCAAAGAGAAGGGAAACAATTTACAAAAAAATGAAAAAGAGTAAATGTTTGGTAAACAAATGTTTGCTGAGCCATACAGAAACAATGGGACATAGGAATTTTAACAGACTTTGCCAAGTTCCTCCCTGTCTACCACTCCTAGTTCATAATTATCTATGGTGACAGCTCCTTTCCTGGAGTCGGTCCTCTAAATTCCTTCAAACAGTTGTTTTTTTTTTTTAATGTTCATTTATTTTATTTTGAGAAAGAGACAGAAAGCATGAGTGAGAGAGGGCCAGAGAGAAAGGGAGAGAATTCCAAGCAAGCTCCCTGCTATCAGTGTGGAGCCTGAGGCAGGACTCAATTCCATGAACTGGGAGATCATGACAGGAGCCAAAACCAAGAGTCAGACACTCAACCGACTGAGCCACCCAGGTGCCCCCTCTATCTCAATTCTTTTAAGCAGTGAGGGGGAAGATCAAAAGTTCTTCCTGAGCCTTCTGTTTCTTCAAAATTATCAGCCATTGCCAAAGACACATATTTTGGGGTGACAAATTTTGCTCCCCTACATGTTAACAGATTTTGAGTTGTTTCCAGTTTGGGCTATCTCAAATAAAGACACTATGAACATTCGTGTACAAATCTAAGTATGAACATATGCTTTCATTATCATGAGTAAACAGGAGTAAAATGACTGGATCATTCAATAAGTATATATTTAACATTTTAAGAATCTGCCAAACTATTTCCCAAACAGTTTGTACCATTTCACATCTCGCCAGCAGTGTATGAGAGTTCCAGTTCCTCCACATCTTGGTAGGGTGGGACTTTTCAATTTTGGTCATATTAATATATGTACAATTGTTATCTCATTATGGTTTTAATTTGTATTTACTTAATGTTGAGCATCTTTTCATGTGCTTAATTGCCATCTGTGTATCTTCTTTGGTCAAATGTATGTTCGAATCTTTTGCCTATTTTTTATTGGGTTGTTTTCTTACTGGGTTTTGAGAATTCCTTATATATTCTGTATAGAAGTCCTTTATCAGATATGTGATTTGCAAATATATTTTTCCAACTCTGTGTCTTGTCTTTCTAGTTTTTTAACAGTATCTTTGAAAAGCAGAAATTCTTAATTTGATTAAGTGCTATATTTATCAATTGGTTCTTTTATGGATCATGTTTTTGGTGTTATAGAGTTTAGAACTCCGTCTACATGCAAAATCATAAAAATTTCTTGTGTTTTCTCCCAGCTTTAGGTATTATACCTAGGTCTACGCGCCATTTCCTGATATTCTGCCCTGCAAAATCTTCCTACTCTGTCTTCCCTAAATTCCCTCCTCCATCTCTCAACTCACAGAGAACAAAACACACTGGCTGGGTTCCAAGCCCCCCCCCCCCCCCCCCAACAGTCTCCAAACTTTCTCTAGGCAGTAGTCTGGAGCGATTGCAGGGCTCACCTAGTTGCTTCCCATCCGTCAAGACTCACAGTACCTCGTTGCCTTGTGGCCAATGTCTTGAGTTCCAGTGTCTCATATATTTTGTCTAGTTCTTTAAGGGTTTCAGGCAGGAAGGCAAATCCATCCTCTGTTGCTTTATCCTGACCATAAGCAGAAGCCCTACAAACCCTTGAACTTTAACAAAATTGCCTTTCTTTAATGATGAAAGGGCAAGAGTTTGCCACTCATAATTAGTATAGGTCACCACATTCTTCTAAGTTTTGTTCTTTTCCTATAAAACCCCAAAGCACTTAGCCTGTGATAATTATGAATATTTCTGTACTCCTCAAACCATCAACATAAAAATAGGTATCAAAAAAAAAAAAAAATCCTGTTTGACCTTTCCTAGGGGTACTTTTCCTAACAACAGTTACTCTAAAATTATTATTTAAATAAAATAAAAACACCCTACCTAGACCCTGCAATACAGGCAGCTAGTCTCTCAAAGTCATCTATAAGACTTATTGAGGGTACCCCAGTAGTCTCTGAATTGAATCATTATATTACTTCAGTTAAGGCTATCCTAATGTGAAACAAAATATGATGCCATTAGAGTTCCCTCATGTTATAATGTTCACTATCCAGGATTGTATTATAATGTGCACCTGACAATACTAGCAAGCAAGGACTTGAGATTTTAACCTACATTAGTGATCTAACCATGGTCATAAAATAAACCTTGTTATCTGAAAAGAAGAGAGATGGAAAAATTAGCAAAGAAAAGAGAAAGGAGTTACCATGTGCCAGAAAACCCATCCACTGCCAGAGACCAACCTGAGATCATTTAGCAGAAAACTCTTAACTAAGGGGTAATAAGGCTAGGGTTTTTACATTCGGGGTGGGCGGGGGAATTCCCCTTTATGCAGATGGCTTGCTCTCTTGGAGAATGAGAGCCTAAAGAGTCTGCTCTTCCTTTTCAGGTATTTCCCTAAGAGCTCTTTCCTTTGTTTAATACGCTTATTTTGACCTTCCACTTCCCCTCTGACCACTGTGTTCCTCGTACCTACTAGTCTTCGTCAAGGGAAACGGTTTCATCCTCTTGTGAGCAGAATCTCTAAGCCTTTTTGAGCCCCATAATCTCCAGGTAGCAAACCCAGCTTTCCTTGTTATTTCTATAGACCAGAGGGATCCCAAGTCTTTTGTAGCAGGCACTGTGCTATTGGTGTGTTTCACGCCTATGTTCTCAAAGAAGACAAAATAAATGGGAGGAAAATAAATGTTCGCCAAATGTGTCTCTTTATCAACCAGTGTTGGCTAAGAGTCACAGAGGCAGGCCCACGAGACAAGTTAACTACAGAGACACTAGGAGACTATACGAGGCTGGGGTTGTTGCCATTATGGCTCGAGCCTGGAAGGTCAAATATAGTACAAACTCTTTAATAGGACAAAGACAGTCTCATAATCCTAAAAAGCTCGAAGTGAGTAATTAGAGAGAGAGAAAGAGGGAAGCAGAGAAAGAGGGAGGGAAGAAGAAAATAGGGAGAGACAAGGAGGGAGGGAAAAGAAGAGGGGAGGGAGCTCAAGGGAATCTTCTTCTGGCCAAAATAAGTGACAAAATCTAGTACTCTGCTTTGAAGAAGAGGGCTTAGGAATTCTCTTAGAGCCTACCAACTCTTAGTCTTCTTCATTTATTAACTGATAGTTGTTTCTATAGTATATTTTTTAAAGTTTATTTATTTTTGAGAGAGAGAGAGAAAAAAAGAGAGAGATGGCACAAGCAGAGAAGGGGCAGAGAGACAGGGATAGAGAGAATCCCAAGCAGGCTCTATGCTGTCTGCACAGAGCCTGACGTGGGCTTGATCCCATGAACTATGAGATCATGACTCGAGCCGAAGTCGGACGCTTAACCGACTGAGCCACCCAGGTGCCCCCTCCAGTGTCTTAATAAGTGAAAGGGTGGGAAAGATGTGGTTGGCAGTACTAACCATCCCACATTGTGTCAGCCACCCGGGGAAGGTGGCAGAAGGTTTGGAGGCAGCCTCAGGTGCTTTCCCCAAACTGTGAAGACTTCCTTCAGAAAACTAATACCCATGGCCCAGAGGGGGAAAATACTTTAAAATTAAAAACACCAAAAACATAATAGAGAACAGAAGGTAAAATATTAAAACTAAAAAAATGGATAGTTTTTAGCAGTTTAGCAAAACTAAAAGTGCACAAAAAACTGTTAAGGGAGGAAGTTATAATAAATAAAAGGAACGTGAAAAGGATAATATGCTGAAAGCAAAGCCAGCTAAGGGAGCCAGACCACGAGCACTAGCAGACTGGAGAGCAAGCCGGGCTTGGTGACAGCACAGTGCCCAGGACCCCGTTAGTACTCGTGAAGTAGTGACTGAACCCACAGAAACATCCATTTTTGAACTGTAATTAAAATCATTTTTTTTCTTTGAAAGGAGAAACGAGAAACTGAGCCAAGAACATGGATATGGGAAGTCAAAGGACAAGTAGGGTTTGAAACGTGAGGGAGAGCCGGAAGAAAGGAGAGGGACGGTGAGTCGGGGAGACAAGGATCCGCCACAGAACTAGGAGGAACGGTCAACTGTGAACATCACCTGGTACGGCAATGACAAATTGTGGAGCAAACCTAAGGGGCTAATTCACATGACAGCATATATCCACAACGCAAACCAAAACAAACAGTAAGAGGGGAAAAGAGGGAAGAGAAAAGGCACTCCGTTCATGCGGGTTTCTAACCATCTTCCTTGAGCGTGCTTGTCCACTGTCCGCTTTGAATCCAGGCTCTAACCCTTGCACTTTGTGTCCTGGGCAAGTGACTTAACCTCTCTGAAGGAGCTGCTTCAGCTGCAGAGTCGCGATAGAAGTGCGTATGTCAAGAGTTGCTGTGAAGGTTACAAAAGACAACAAGTGCAAGGTGTTTAACGCAGTGCTGGCACCCAGGAAAACCTTGGCCAATCGTAAGGATTATTATCACATACCACTTGCACATGCAGGCCCGCAGCGGCCCTACTTACAGAAAGACACAGAGAAGCTTGTCTTTTGGTATACTTAGCCCAGTACATCTTGCTCTGTCAGGAACGGACTCCTGCCCTTCTGTGTTCCAGCAGCCACAGTGAGGCTGGCCCCCTGGCTGTACTTAAACTTTCAGGTCAAATCCTATACATCACATCTTTCATACACAGCTGTTCTTAGGGACTGCCAAGTTACCAACCACTAGCCATTTCTAGTGCCAGCCATCGAGAGTCTATTCTAGGTATCACTGCACTCGGTATGATTGTTCTGTTAAACGAGAAAACGTGGACAACCACTTACCTCAAGTTTAAGCTCTTCTGCCTCTTCCCTTACTGACCTATCAGCCGTCAAATTAATCAAAACTACCATGGTTCCTCCCCTGGTTCTCAACCCAGGAGACACTTTAGATTCCTTGGAGATCTTTTTTACAATACCATGCCTACGTCATCCCATTCCTAGTTGATTACGATGCACAGCAATGGTAACGAACAAAAGACAGAAAAGAGAAAACTCAACACTGTTAGCCATGTCATTTTCACCTGCACCCGTTCACTTATTATGATGTTGTAGAAACAATAAACTGTGGGTTAATAAAGAAAATGTAGAATTAATAGGCCTTGAGCACCATCCTAAAGCCCTCTCCTTCAAAGCAAAGTATGACATTTTGTCAATTACTTTGACCAGAGGGTTTTGAAAACAAAATCCATCCTTCCTTCCTTCCTTCCTTCCTTCCTTCCTTCCTTCCTCCCTCCCTCCCTCCCTTCCCCCCTCCCTCCCTCCTTTCTTCTTATTCTTTCTTTTTAACTGTTCTCTTCTGGCCTCACAGGATTGAGACTATGGGAAGATTGTCTTCGTCCTATTACACAAAATTTATAGTTTAGACATGTTTGTTCTCTGTAATGGACATTCTGGTCTCCTTCTCCTTTTGGCAAGTATGTTGGCTTTCAGACACATATTTCTGCCTCAAAATGTGCTTCCACCTCCACTTATAATATCAAAGCACTTGGATCGAAGGCCTAAACTACTCCACAGACCCTTGCTGAAGTCACTGCTTCCCAGGCAGAAAAGAGCACAATATAGGTAAATGCAGTATCAGGAGAAAGGCTTCTTTTCTCTTTTGAGAGTACTTCTGGAAGTGACCCCAACCCCATCCCTGGACTTCACAGCTCTGGGAGTTGAAGCCACCTCATGGTCCCATGGGGCAGCCTGCTGTAGAATGAAACTGATGCCAGAGAAAGCAGAAATGAAAGATGCAAAGAATCAGGGTCTTTGTTGACAACTCTGAGTCCCTGAATTAAACCAACTGAAACCTACTGTTTCAGTGAGCGAGTGGATTCCATTTAGTGTCTAAGCCGGTTTGAGTTGGGTTTTCCATTGTCTACAACCAGACACATCTTGAAAGATCTGCTGCAAATTTTAAAAGGAAGGGAATGCCTGGCTTTTAATTGAATTACATTTGAAAAAGCTAGCAGAGTGTTAAACACAACATATTCAAGTTTTCAATACTTTTGGCTATCACATTTAGCAACTTTTACCTTACCAAGAACTGCTAATTGGCTACACATTGTTTTTGTATGACATGTGGCAAGCTGTGTCAGTCAGGTTATTCTGTAATTATGGGGAGGGTCTTCAGTATGCTGTGATGCTATAATATGGGGTGAATACCAGACGAACAAGAAAGATAATATTCAGCAAATAAAACATACAGTAAAACAATGTATATAACAGCGCACTGGTTTTATTGATGGCAGAAGAAAAGATTCTCTTTCACTTGTAAAAGGTACTTGCTTTAGTTAACTTAGTATTTTTCCCATTCTCCATGTGGGCTGGGGTTTTTTCCCTCTAAAATCTGTTGTTCCATTCTCCAATAATAATATCCATCATGGCTGCACCTTATTTATTCTGAAGGGAAAGTAGGCGGTCTATCAACAGGTTTTGACCAGGATGTTTCAGTCAGTGGCTCCTTTCTTCACAAAGACTCTATTTAAAAAGAGAGGGGGAAGGTGAGATTGGATCCTCAAGTTGACTTTTCCGTACTCAAGATACACTTCTGCTGAAACATACCTAAATGTGGAGCGCTTGTATAAACATTAATAGATCTCAAGTAGAATACATTGGGCACTGCTATCTAATTTATAAACATAACTTCTATAAATCAATCTATAAACAAAAATAGAAATCTTCCAAAATAATTTTTCTTCTAGAAATTCTTAGAGCACGTGTCTGTCATCGTGAGCCCTATTATTGCTGGCATGCTGATTTTAGGAATTTGGATTAACTGAATAGTATTTAACAGAGGATGGCCTAAAAAAGATATGCACACTCCCAGTGAACCACTTCTACCCGCATCCCACCTCCCTCCATTTCCCCTTTGAACACCTCTGGATTGGTTCAGTCCACACAGGTAATTGATGGGGGTCTGTCGCCCGCTCCCAGTCTTTACCAGGCACTGCTCTAGGTGAACCTCTTTGGGTGGTGATGACAGACAGAGCTGAGAGAAGCGGGGAGAGAAGCTGTTTGCCCTGGTCGTATTTCAGCCTCATGCACTAAAGAACACTCGGGCAGGGGCGGCAGAGTGCCCTTGCTGCATACAAACAGCTCACAAGTCTTCCGAAGTAACAGTGTCCTGCTCAGAAATGAAGAGCTTCGGGTATTGCTATCCTCACATGACGTCTAGCCTGCTGGCACCAGAGGGCTCTGCAGTGGCTATCTTTAGAGCAATAATTTCCCTGACCTTGATTTGCAAAGTGTTGCAAAAGGATGCTGGATCAGATTTAAAAAAAAAAAAATTGACATTTAAAAATGTATCTTTTACCAGCTGAAAGCTAAACCTGGATTTCGGAAAAAACTAAGTCACAGCATTTAGGTAATAAGTCTATGCATGGCTCTTGGGTTTGTGGTTTCTGGCTGATACGTGAAAGCCTGAAGACCATTCTTTCATCACACAAATAAGAAACTGGAAGTGAATACTCAACGTGAGTCAACGTTTATTAAGCGGCTTCCTGCGCTGAGCATTAGCCTTGGTGGCCTGGTGGTGGGTAGGGGGACTTCATGCTGATGTGTCTTACAAAGTCTTCCCACCCAGGTCTGCCACTCCTCTCTTTTCACGACGGGATGTGCACTCTTCCACTGGAATGCTGCGATAGCTTCTTACAGTCTTTCCCATGGGTTATAGGGCTGTAACGCACCCCATATCCAACAGCAATATTTCCTAAGCTTAATTTTCATCACATTACTCTTATTCAGAAGTTCATTATCACCAAACACATCAAACTCTTAATGCGTCTAAAGCTACATTCTTGAGTCACCACCAATCCATACGTTTAACATGCACTGTTTGGGTTCACACGTTCTACTCTTGCCACTGGAGCCACTTCCTGTGAACTCTGCCTCTCCCCCTTCGGTCCTCCTCGGCCTTCAGAGTGTCTTCAGAGGGCTCTCCCCGACCAAGAAAATGAAGCTTCAAACTATTTCTGAGCATTCTCCTGCCCCTGCTAATTGGTACCTAGTTCCCAGGACTCCAGTCACATCAGAAACCTCTTCAGATGCACACAGTTATGGTCGGTTTCACTGATAAAAGAATTGGGTATAATTTCTCCATCCATAGCTACTCATATTTCTGAGTTGTCTGTGACAATTATAACAAGTCCAGGAATGAGAAGTTTGGTGTTTGGGCCCTCTCCCCCCTCAAGGCCCAGATCTGACTCTCCACCACGTTGTCTCAGACTTGGGCCTATCTGCCCACGTCGCTCCCTGAGACCTCCTTCTCCCACCTTGCCCAGACCCCCAGGGAGCTCCTGCTTTTGCGAGTCACTGACGGTGTGTTTGGGACCAAGACCAAGTTGAATCCAACTCCCTCTGCACCTCGAGGGGAAGTGTATGGGCACGTGACGAGGTGGTGGTGGTGGGAGAGAGGGCTTATAGGAAAAACTCTCCAGGACAACCAAAGAATGTGTAAATTATGTAATTTACAAAATCTTACCAAAAACTTTATCAAAATACACTTATTTAATAAACACTTACTGAACAGCTACTATGTGTCATTCATCACCTAACAAAGTACCTGAAACGTTAAAAAAAAGTATTACTATGAAATTATAGATTTTTTAAAAGTGAGAGTAGAAAGTGCCTGAAGTGTTTCTTACTATCTTGAATAATTTTAGATAACAAAATCTGAGAAAAATTTCAGCACATATCAGAATTCATACTTATATCTGCTGGAAGTCAAATGGCCAGCTACAATGCATATCTTCTTTTTAAATGCTTAGGTTAATGGAAACCAGGAATGAGGAAATAAAAATACCTTTCCTCTCAAGAAGAAAATAATATATTGGGTTGCGTGACAAGAACAAAAAGTATAATTCTTACTATTGTTGAACCTCCCATTCACAGACAGTATATCAAAAAGATAATTCTACTTCATAATCTTTCCATGTTTGAACTAAAATAAAAAAATAATAATTGTTTCAACCAAGATCACGTGTCTTGACTATTTATTTTTTGGAGTAAATTTTGTAGTGAGAGGTTTTTTTTAGTGATGCTATCATGAAACTGCCCCCCACCAGCAAAGTTATTCTCACTGATGTCAGGAATCCAGAATCTCTGTGTCACACATTTCCCACATCAACAGTACAATCCAAAGCAAGCATCTGGGAAAAATGGGCATTTTAAGCCAGGGAGCAGAAAACCACTAACACTGTGATGTTTCAGCTGATTGGGAACAGTCTGCATTGTACTGTTTGGTATCAATGAGCCACAATTACTGTGGGGCTATGGTTCCTGATTTAGGCAGTATGTTCTTTTTCAGAGGTAATTTTCCATGGAAGCCCAACCTAGAAAACATATGAAAGAAACTAAAGAAGGGCCAAGAGGATGTTGTTCCAGGCTTCTGGCTGCAGCCTTACTCACTCTCACCATCTCCTTTCCTCCTTTCCACTGGTAGCCCTGCCAGGCCCTACCCCCCTTCTATTCTGTGGCCTCAGGACACCCTTGAGGAGTCCCAGTCCTGCATCCGCTGCTAGGGAACCACTACCCTAGAGCAATCAGGAAGTTGAGAACCTTCGGCTTTATTTTATTTACTAAAAAAAATATTCTGAATGTTTTATTCATTTTTGAGAGAGAGAGAGAGAGAGACACAGACTGCAAGTGGGGGAGGGGCAGAGAGAGGGAGACACAGAATCCGAAGCAGGCTCCAGGCTCTGAGCTGTCTGCACAGAGCCCAGTGTGGGACGTGAGCCCACAAACTGTGGGATCATGGCCTGGGCCCAAGTCAGGGGCTTAACTGACCGAGCCACCTGGGCGTCCCACTTCAGCCTTATTTTAAAACCTTGGTTTAAATAATGCGAAGCCCTCAGAAAGCTATGAGGGAATTCTCAGTTTTCATTCACCTTACATGTGACTTCATTGTAAGCAACTGAACTTATGTCAAAAGTGGATGTTCAATCTTGTACGGTGTGAAGCTGCGGAAGTCATTATCTATACTTTGACTCTGCTTTGGTCAGTTCTCGCTATAGAAAAATGCCCAAAGTCGAGAATCAGTCCTTCTGTGATAACTATGGATGGTAGGTCACGTCTGTTTACTCGATGGCCTTGTATTAAGCACAAAGAAAAGCCCGTGATAAGAGAAAAAGTTGGTACTCTGGCCTGCTCAGATAAATCAGAAGTCAGGTAGCACCAGACTTCCACTCCAGGCAGACTACTGCACAAGGGGCTAAGGACCAGAAAACAGAAGAAAACGTTCCTTCACTTAGGATGACAGAACTAATTTGTAACCAGAGAAGGAGCTCCGGAAGAGCTGAAGGGGATCTAAGACTCCGGGACAGTGCTGCCCAGCACAGGCACGATGTGAGACACACATGTAATTTCAAATTTCCCTCTAGTCTCATTAAAAAAAGCACAAATAGGGGGAAGTAACGTTAATGACATATTTGATTTAATCCAATCTATCAAAAATACTCTCATTTCAATACATAAATACTGCAAATTACCAATCTTTTACTTTTTTAAACTAAGTCTTTAAAATTTGATGTGCATTTTTCATTTACAGCACATCTCAATTCAGACTAGCTGCAATTTCAAGTGCTAAAAAGTCACAGCTGGTTTGAAAAATTGAGAGTCACTTAGGAGGGGGGGAAATACAATGTGGATAACAACCTCAACAAAATGAATAGCTGAAATGAGAAATGGAGAACAATTTCTTTAAATTCTCAATGGTCTTGTTACTGAGAAGAAGAGACTGAGAAAAAGATAAAGTTAAGTCTAAAATAGTCTCATAGTCTTTACAGTGATATATAACAAAAGCTGTAATGGGAAAACTCTGAATATATTCAAAAATCCTGGCATAATGAAAAAACAGAGATGTTACCAAAGACAGCAAAAGTATCACCTTCTAATAACACATTAAAAACTAAGGTCTTTGTTGATCAAAATGAGATGCCTTCGATTGCTCCCATAATTTCCTGACTTTTCTGTTATATTTCTCATCCTTCCTATTGAAGATGATTTTCAGATAGCAACTCTCTGAAACTCTAAGATGAAAGTTTCTGGATCAATAGCACACAGCCGCCACATCACGTCTCAGTAAGCAATCATGTTACCTTCATCCAATTTCTGAAGATATACAATGAAACATTTCCTCTTTTTTAAAAAGGACTGAAATTAGTTAAATAATAAAAAACCTCAATTATCCAAGTTGGTGGTTATCTGGTCCTTTGTTTTCTTTTTATTTTCTTCCTGCTTTCAAACTTACTGACATTTTACTGATTGGCATCACCTCCGACAGAAGAGAGTAAGTATAGAGAAAAGAGGGGGTTAGGGGTTATACGTGTGAGGAAAGATTTGGTGCAAAAGTAGCTTGTGACTATGGTATAATCTTACATACTTTATAATTGAAAGGTCTGAAATATCAGTTTTTTCTATGATGTTATAAAACATCAATAATTGCACTTACACGTTTAGCACAAATAGCATCTTTCTTTATATGGAAACCACCTCACAATGTCAAGTTTACCTTCTCATATTAGTTCCGCGCCCGGGGAGGTTGGTAAAACTGCTGTGTGGGCCTAGTGGATCTTCTTGGCTGACCATCACCTCCTCTGCGGAACTCAAGCGTTTGGTCATAGGTGCCTTCTTCCTCCTATTTGCAAAGAATAGTGATTTAAACATGTTCAAAATAGCTCCAAGTTTCCTAAGTTAATAACTCTATGGTGCCGATTTTGATATGCCCTCTTAAGCTGCCTTGGGATTCACATCTGTCAACTTTTATAACAGAGGGAGGCAAGGGGAAAGGAAAAAAAAAAAAAAAAAAAGCAGGGACATTGTTAAAAATCTTTTGGTCCTTGATAACAGAAGAATGAACTTGACAGTGGTAAG
Organism: Panthera onca; assembly: GCF_046562875.1. NCBI lineage: Eukaryota > Metazoa > Chordata > Mammalia > Carnivora > Felidae > Panthera > Panthera onca. Next base: position 204,228,761 of record NC_138339.1, read on the forward strand.
ATTAGAATCAAATTTAAATTTTTTTTTTTCAACGTTTTTTATTTATTTTTGGGACAGAGAGAGACAGAGCATGAACGGGGGAGGGGCAGAGAGAGAGGGAGACACAGAATCGGAAACAGGCTCCAGGCTCCGAGCCATCAGCCCAGAGCCTGACGCGGGGCTCGAACTCACGAACCGCGAGATCGTGACCTGGCTGAAGTCGGACGCTTAACCGACTGCGCCACCCAGGGCGCCCCTAGAATCAAATTTAATTTCAGAAAAGGAAACTATTTCCACATAATAATAGCATGATTATCTCACCAAATGACTTGACACAAGGGCGTGAAAACACAGAAAAACAAGCATTATAATAAAAATTTTCCTGAATATTTGGGCTTCTAAATATTTGTAGGTATTTGTCATGGAAGGGGATTTTGTAAGATATGGAAGAGGGGTGAAGAGCCAGAGAACATTCACCAGCTGTCTGTCCTCATCTGATGAGATCTCCAACATCGTTAAGAACCTTACATCTAGAGACAGGAAAAAATAATGGATTGGAATGAGGAGGGAAATACAGTTTACATATAAAGAAAGCTTCATGCAAGACATAGCAATCACCACAGTAAGACACAAACTACTTTCTTCTCATTTTCTTTCTTATTGAGGGGATACATCTATCAGCTCAAGGAATAGCATGGAAAAATTAGGATAAGCAGATTAAACAGCAGAAAGAATACAGTTAATTGTAATATTTGAAAAGAACTTAGAAGCAACAGAAATGTAGCCAAAGCCACACTGGTTTCTTACTGAGTGCTGCCACCCTGTAATTTTAGTATTTTTAAATGAATGCAGCTATGAAGTATGCTCCCTCTTAAAGACAGAAAAATATTGGCTCTCAGTTTTGTTTATGAAAGGAACAGCATCTATTTCAAAAGTAGAGTTTAAATTCCAACTGAATTATCAGAACATAATAATTTGCATGATTTTGGAAATGTATCCCACATCTTCCTCCTCCTCACTTTATCTCTGAATCATCTTTCCCAAAAGATTGCTTTCTTTTGACCCTATTAATAACATAAGAAGTTATATGAGAGACTGAGTTCTATTCTTCGAATTTTACGGATCCAACTATTACAATTTTACCTGAGAGAAGCAGAAATATGCTAAGATAATTTGATCAAATCCTATCATTTAGAAATGATTACTTAATATATGGCACGGACATAACTCTTATTCTTAGGCATCCTCCACGGTATTCTTAAAGAACAATTATTTCCATTTTATACAAAGGACACTGAAGCCCAGGAAAACTTTGTGACTTTGCCCTAATACTTCTAAGGCAAACCTGGGTTTTGATTCAAGTGCAACTGAACTGCTTAAACGTTTACATCTCAGCCTGCATGTAAAAAGAAATAAACCAATAGCCAAAAATTAATGATCATCCTTAAGGGGTCATCATCACCTAAATAAGAGAATGGAGAAATGCGACAATGTATCGGCATAACTCAGTAACTGCCTCTTAGAGACAAACTTTCAGGTTAGCTCTCCTTTCCTGTGTCCCTTTCATTGACAATCAATCTCAAAATGGTTAGAAGTGTCAGATACTAGGTCTATAATTTAGAATATCAATTAAATGCAATAAGAAAAATCACAAAGTGTTTAGGAAAGGAAAGAATTATTTTTAATTACTCTGGTCACTGTTTTGAATGATGATGGTCAAATATTATGGCTAAATTTGAAAAAAGGCTATTTAATTTTATGACATAGGGCAACATTTGAAGCTTTGCATATTAACTGAGAAGAATGAACATATATTTGTTACTGTAGTAGATGAAGTAATTATTTCAAGAATTAGAATGGAATGCTGCTTTTTCTCCACACCCCACTGCGGAACTGGCTGAGAGGACATCTAAAAATCTATAATTTATCAATAGAAAACACTGCTAAAGGTAGGAAGCTACATTTGTTGAGTGAGGGAGCTGGATCTATATAATATGGCATTGCTATTTGAAAAGCTGTCTCTACTGTGTTTAAAAGATTCACAGACTATACTAGCCAGAGCCAATTAGATGGTTTTATAAAGATGACCGACCATGAGATTTCTTTCACGTTATTTGATGTCTTCACCATCTTTTTATGCAAGATAGAAGCAAAAAATAAAAATGATTCTGACAGCTTGGTTTTCAGTGATCGTCAAAGGCACAATCTTGCCTTTTTAACTTTTAAATATTCCTCTTGCAGAGTACTTGAGGGCAAACCTGGTCACCCACAGAAACTACTTCGTATATTCCATAGCTAGTCATTTTTAGCACCGAAGGAATACCTCTTTCCATTTTATATAATACACAGCTAAACTTAATAGGTGAGTTTACTTGGAGTCATCCTTGAATGACATTTATACCTAGTTCTTGCTCCTAACTTTTCTTCCTCTTTTAGGTTTTGCTACTCTGTAATAGATTTAAAACTCAAAAAAATTAAATAATATGATAGTTCAAAACATATTTTTAAAAATCTGACACTATGTTTGAGCTGGCACTGTTCTGGAAAGCCATATAGTCTTGTCCCTCCCCTTAGATCTGACAGACAAGGAATCTCTAAACCCTGAGAAGCGAACTCAGTTTTCCATGTCACAGAGCTTATTCAAGGAAGGGTCCAGACCAGCACCATTCTGTTTCTGACTCTCAGGCAAGATTCTTTACAAATTCTGCGATAACTTTCATAAAATGAAAGTGACCAATGTCATCTTCACCTAAACTTTGAGATTCAGAACTATTTTATTGGGACTCAGATTTTTGCCCCCCTAAACCATGTTTTCAGATTAAACCTGGTTTAAAAATACTATATAACTAAGATTCAAAATGCATCCTCTTTTCATGCCAATATTTACTAGTTTATTGCTCCTTTTATTAAGAAGATATAAAATACAATAATCACTGTGTCATCAAGCATGAACGGAATGACAGTTTGAAGAAAATAAAAAGTCCCAGGACCAGTGCAAAAAGGAGATGACAACTTCACCTATGAAACATGTTTGACAGGTCACATCTTTCTTGAGTATGATCTTCAGCATACACTGTATCTGGAGTGAGAACACAGACAAATACATCTTCCCTCATTTATAAATGAGCCCTGGTACAAAAGCTCATTGGAAATCAGTCACTCGGAACCTGAATCATACCTCAGTAAAAGGTATGCAACATTTAAATAGAGGTAGGGTTCTCTGTTCTACAAGGTGAAGTGCAAAAATAACAAATCAAAAAACAAACAAACAAAAAAACCCAAAAAAACCCCAAAACAAAAATTAAAAAAATGAAAAAACAAGGTGAACCATACAAATGAGTATTTTAAGGAAGGTGCTGGATCAGTGGTTCTCAAATGAAAGTGATTTTTTGCCCCCCAGGGGACCTTAACCACTGTCTGGAGACATTTTTGGTTGCTACAACTGAGGGATGTTACTGGCATCTAGTGGGTTTGAAGATATTTCTGGTTGTTACAAAGTGAGAGGGTAAGGTGTAGGCGAGTTGTTACTACATCTAACGGGTGGAGGCCAACGATGTTGCTAAATATTCTAAAAGGCACAGGGCAGCCTACACAACAAAGAATTACCCAGTTCTAATGCCATCAGTGCCAGAATTGAGAAACCCTGGGCTAGGCCAAGGGAGGAGGAGGAAACTTCCTACTCCTAAGTGCCAGCCTGGAAAATAATTCTGAAATTCAGGAAGCTTGGCCACCTTTCTTGTCTGTCTCTAAGGCTGAAACGCTAACCCAAATCTCTATGGAAATTTTGTTGTGGGGCGGAGGGGAGGGGACTCTATTTGCCAACAATGCCACATTTTCCTCTGCTTCACTGACATATTCATATATCTTCTTAAATTACCATTCCTTCGGCATTTTCCCACAACCATGACTCTGTGAGGAGACAATCAGAGATTATTTGGTTGGTGAGAGTGGGGAGCAGGGATGGCAATTCTCTTCATAAAAAAACTTAGAAAAACTTATTACTACTGTCACACATCTTTTAATAGGTATTTTGTGTGTAATTTAATAAAATTTCTTCTAGTCAGTTCCTTCTCACAGAATTTGTATAGTAGTCACAAAAACATAATCCAGCATATGAAATGAACACCATGTACTCTCAACAACAAGCCTTGAAATTTAGGATACTTTGAATAATGAAATATTAATGAGTACATATCTCTATCAGTGATTCACATATGAGTCACTCACCCTGTGAATTTCCAGGCCACCTTTTGCCTGCCTGGTGAGCTTCTGTAGCCAGTTTATAGAAATATAAATTCATTTTAATACAAAACCTAAACAAAAGTTAAAGACAAACTTGCTTTCCCAAAACATCATGTAATAAAGGCAAAACTATGGAGACAGTGAAAAGATTAGAGGTTGTCCAGGGTAAGGGAGAACAGAGGGATGAATGGCAGAGCACAGGGGATTTTTAGGGTAGTGAAACCATTGTGTTATGATACTATTATGGTAGATACATGTTATTATACATTTGTCCAAACCCACTGAATGTACACACCAACAATGAAGCCCAATGTAAACCACGGACTCTGAGCAAATGCATTACTCTAGTGGGAGATGTTGATAATGGGGGAGGCTGTGTGTAGGGGTGGGGGGCAGGGAGCATATGGGAAGTCTCTGTATCTTCCTTTCCGAAGAATCTAAAACTGTTCTAAAAAAATGAAGTATATTAAAAAAAATAGGCTGTAAAATAGGCCATGTCAGTGGGATACTTTGTGCCTTGAATAGTGCTGATGATGTCGTGGATCCTTAATATTTGATAAAATGTTTCTTGACATGCCTTATTAATAAAATGGCACATTTCAATCCATTCAGATTCTTCCTGTGGTTATCAGTAACTAGAATATGACAATTAAACTGCTTTCATCCTTGGGATGCCAGGAGAATGAATTAATGTGTGAAAGCCACTTTGAAGTTTATGGAGCTTTCTGAATTGATTTTTAGGTTGTGCTCAATTTTGATTATACCTTGGATATTTATAACATTTCCTCTTCATCCCCACTGAAACTCTGACCTTTGATTTTATGTTACGGTCCAAACAGGTGAAATAAAGTATCTCTGCCCCATTCAAAAACAAGAACAAAAAAATCATATAAAGAAGAATTTAAAATATTTTTAAGTAACCTATTTTAAATCAATTAAACTAACATTCCAGTATATTAGAGTGACTTAAAATTGAAAGTAAAAGCTGGATTGGTTTTTTATTTTCTGTGAAGGTTATAACATCTGTGCCCACTAGAATCATGTATTATGATCAACGCTGAACTTAATTTACCAATTATTCTTGTTTAAGAAATATGTTCCAATTGAATATTTACAGCTGTATCACAAAACAAACCAGGCTTGTGGTAGCCTGGAACCACAAACTGTTTTCTATAAAACAGAAAGTTTCTGTAAAGAACAGTAATCCAAATACCTAAAAACTATTATTTGCTCAAGGAATTAGTACCGTAACCTGAGCTAGAACACAAGTCTTCTGACTCACACTCCTGTCTTTCACTCTGCTCCCAAAGAATGAGGGTGAGGAATATAGTTATAATGAATGCCAGAATTGGAAGAGGAATCGGAGATACTCGAACGGAGCAGATTACATTAAAAAATATATATATCAGAATTATCGTTTATATTTTGGGTAAATGTGGCACTCTGGCTTCATATGAAATTTTATATAGAATTTCACCCTAAAGTAGATGGGCCCAGGTTACAGTGAGTATTTTACATGTGTTAGCAAGCAGTATCCCCTTGGCTTTCTCTTCCTCAGCCCCTCCAAGCTCTGTAACTCCCTATGGCACAAAAACTAGCCCCATCTAGTTCAGCCTCTGCTGAACACGGGGAACTAGCTGGGTCGACTGACTTGATGAATATAAGAAAGTGTGGGGCGCCTGGGTGGCTCAGTCGGTTGAGTGTCCGACTTCAGCTCAGGTCACGATCTCGCGGTCCGTGAGTTGGAGCCCCGCGTCAGGCTCTGGGCTGATGGCTCGGAGCCTGGAGCCTGCTTCCGATTCTGTGTCTCCCTCTCTCTCTGCCCCTCCCCCGTTCATGCTCTGTCTCTCTCTGTCTCAAAAATAAATAAACGTAAAAAAAAAAAAAAAAAAAAAGAAAGTGAGCTGGTGGAAGAAGAGGAACCAAAAAGTAGGCCTCTGACTCCGAGTTCGGAACCCTTTTGCCTTTGCCTTCTATCACAGAGAAAATCTAAACACTTCTTTTGACTTCAATGAATTAAATGCCTCATTTGGTAATAAAACCTTCTGCACCTAGGTGAGGAAAAAAAAATCTCAAGTTTCACTAACATATGAGAGTGTCATATATAACCAAAATAAGTAATTTTGTAATAGACTAATTTCTCTATGTTTGAAACTTTGGGTAAAAGAAGATACCATTTTAGAATTATACCACTTAGAATTAGAGTCTCCCCTTCCCTCAGAGCAGATCTAAGATCATCCCTTTAATATGTACCATGTCCAAGAATATTTTATTTAAACCAGATATTTTATAGCAGAAAAGAAAAATACTGATTCAAGACCAAAAAAAAAAAAAAATAATAATAATCTGATTCAATCTGATCTAATTACTAAACAGCTGTTCCAAAATGCATGGCCGACAGAACCCAATGCTTTCATTCCTGTATCACACAGGATTTCAGGAGAAAAATGAGACATTTCACTGTGGTTCTGATCTTTTCAGAAAAGAGTATATTTTTTTAGATTTATACAAAAATTGAAATTGTTGATGATGCTATATTAGGAAGTTATCAGAAATCTTAGTTCAAGGATTTTACTCCATGCCCTGCCAGCTAGAGCACAACCTACATAAGACAACTAACTTAACACAGAAGAAAACTAGATGTTTAAATGACAGTAAAAGCAAACACCGTACTCTTCATCACAGTCCCTCCTCTAATTTCATTAAGATCACTGACCCTTTAATATAAAGTAGACAAGCCATTTTTGGCAGTTTAGGCACTTAAGGAAATTGAGCTGAACTTCAAAATGTTCCATCCATATTTTAACTACGAGGATATGAAAAAGAGACTAGTAAACATGTCACCCTTACCAAATTGCGAAAGTACAGTCACTCCTACATTCAAAAACACACCTGAGTTTATTTACAACTTGGAACAGAGAAAAAGGAAATGGATGTTTATTCCATTGTGTGCCTGGCATTTTGCATTCTATCTCATTTAATCCTTGTAACAGTGCTTTGAGTTACCTAATCTCACCTCTCTACAGATGAAGAAACAAAGTAATTTACCCAAAGCTATATAAGTGGCCATGCTTGAATAAGACTCCGGGCTGTCTGCTCCAAAGTCTTTTCCATTGCATCACATAGTGCATATTTACATATCTTGCTTCAGACAGTTTGGCTTACTTTTTTCTAATAGCTAGCTTAAGATCACTTTTAAGTAAACGGATGGCCTCTGTCCCGAGGTCTCTGTCCTAGCACAAACATCATTTACTGGTCATAATCTTTGCTGAAATACTACAGTGAGGTCCAAAGAATGAATATATGTTTTATAAAAATGTGCACCTCTCTAAAACTCATTGGCTGCTTTAGCTTAAGATTAAAAAGATTCCAAAAGCTTGCCCAGAAATCAAGGTACGGAGCATATCCTGCTCCCAGATATGCCGATGTACTCAAAGATTTCCTTGAGAGATACTTCATGACATGGGTATTTGAGACCTCAGTCTCTTAAGTCAGATCTGAGTCTCAGTTTAGCCTCTACCACTTTGAGGCATGTTACTCAACTTCTCTTGGTCTCAGTTTTCTCACACAGAAAATAATAATGAACTCATAGGTTTACATGGAGAACTGTATGACGTTTTAATACTTAGGAAGGGTTTATCAAATAAGCCTTCTATGTTCTCTACTGTTGTGAAGTAAGTAACCCTTTGACAATACAATATATGTGCCCACTTCAATTAAACTATCTAGACTCACAGACTTTGCTAAAATTTAGGAAGTTTGCTGCTATTCCTCAGGTTGTTTTGGGCAGATAAGGAAAGTGGAAGAGTCACTGGAAAAAAAAAAAATGAAAGAGCCAATGCAAGGAGGAAGATTCTTGCCACACACTTGCCATTTTTATCTACTGAAATTAAAAAAAAATGATCTACACATTAAAACGAATAGTTTGTTTAATTGTTAATAGTTTAATTCTATTGTTACCACTGGTTTTGTTTCTTTGGGAGGTATTTTTTTTAAATTTATTATAGAGAAAAAAGGAAAATAGAACAAAAAAGGGGAGGAAACTGGCAAAGAAGCACTCTTGAAAATCAGTCAAAAGTTATAGACACGATTTGCATAAAATCTGAACATTTTAAGAGGAAGCCAAAAATAAGTTAATGTGATCAGTCTCTTTGAATATCTTGCCTTTAGATCATACCCTTTAAATTTTGGTAAATGCTATAAAAAGGAACCAGTTAGAAACACTATTTAAAAAGTTGTACAGCAATGTAAATTCATAATAGACAATGCCTATCTATGTTGATCTGTTTTTAGGTCAATGCCTACAAATTATTTATGCAAAAGCAACCAATGTTTTAGAATATCTTATGGTCAAGACATATGAGCACTAATCACAAGTGGTTAATCATTTCGCTCTCATAATTTATATCATTTTTACATCTTAAATGGGCAGGCTAATATAACACAATTTAAGATGGGTTAACCAATTCTTTCTCTGAAAGTAATGATTTCTGCACCATAATGCCAGAGCACTTCTTACTCTAAAAGTCAGCCCGATGCATATTATGTAACTGACCACCTGAGACAAACACTTATGGTATGCTACAGTGACGTGTAATACAGATTTAGGAAACAGAAATAGAAAAAAAAAATCTCCATGTCAAATTGAGGAAATATAGGCCAGATCTTTGCCATTAAAAAGTATGGAAGTTTGGAGGAGGGAGGGGACACGTGACTTGACATGCTTTATTTAACTATAAGAAAAAAGTCGCCATGCCTAATAACAAAGAAATGAAATCATTGCTGATGTGTTCACCCCCCTTAATGAACATAAAGGAAGACTGACAGGAAAAAAGTTAAACACTTAAATCTTCAAGCAGATAGCGGCCCAATGTGACAAACATCATTATACATTTAAATCCCATTCATACCTAAAAACCCATACTAACAAAGTCTGCATAATGAACTGAAAATATTTCTCTTTAGTGAACCATAATAACAGATGTTTAGAAACCCTTATCCGTTAACAGGCCAGTTAACAAAGTCCTGTAGAAGGACTACAGGAGTCAGTGATCTGATCTCAGTACAAGATCCACCTACCGCGTTCAGGTAACTCTGGTGAGGGGTACTCAGGCTCTTTTAGGCTCTCTGTTCTGCACAACAAAGTACAAATCTGCATTTCTAGAAGTCCCACCTACATTTCTAGTTGAGTCTGTTTCCTTTGCCATATGAAAGATTTTAAGCTATTTTAAAACAAGTATTATATCTCTCTTCAGTCTTCTACTTTCTAGAAGGAAAGACTCAGCTCTTGGAATCACTTGTCAAATACTATTATTTCTAGAATCTTCCAACATCTTCAATGTCTTTTCTTTTATTTCACTTTAATAGTTACTATTCTTTAGAACCTAGTTTTCAGATAATATTCCATGTAAAGTCTGCTTGGAACATAATACTATTATTTCCCATAGTGAACAAACTCTATATAAATCTATTAGTGCAATCTAGCCTTGCTTTAATGTTTTCAGCAGCTGCTCAATCACTACTTGTTCATATTGTACTTGTCATCAAGCAGAGTCCCTATAACCTACTCGTAGGTCTATATCATTCTGTATTTGAAAATAATTATTTCCCCAATCTAAGGTCTTAAATTTCATCGCAATTGAAATCCATACACTAATGAAAGATATTATTTTGGCACAGTATTATCATTGGTGTATTCTGAATATATAATATTAAGTCAGTTTTTCCGACAAATGGTGATTTGGTGATCCTTCTTTCTTTCCTTCCTTCCTTCCTTCCTTCCTTCCTTCCTTCCTTCCTCTCTCTTTCTTTCGAATAGTGAAAATTAGGACTACTATCTAAAAGGGTAAGACCTAAACAGATGGCTAAAATGTAGTATAATCCTAAAACTAGATTCCAGGGAAATTTAGAGGATAAAAAGAGAGTCTCGGTTTGAGATTAAATTCTCTTAGCAACACAATAGTAAGTGAAAGGAACAAGTTGATTTTTTTTCTGCCCTATGTAAGATACTTTCCAGCTGATACTTCTACCCACATATGTCTTCACTTTTCCATTCAAAATTCTCTAAATTCATGAGAATTAAGGTTGAATAAACTGTTTGAAAGATACCTTAATCAAAACAATGTATCACATATTGAAGTACACATTTACTTACAATGCTGAATATTTTTATATATACTATTTCATTAAACTCCCACAAAAATCCTCAAATAGTTTGGTACCATCTACGTTCATTTACAGGTAAAACGTAGGATCATGTGTGATGGTGTCAGTGAATCCAAAACTTGAATATCAGCTTTGTAACTTACTAGCTCAAAGATTTTAGGCAAGTTACTTCATGACTCTGAACCCGTATTTGTAGTTTCCGGTGTATGTAAAATGGGAATGCTAATAATTATTTCATAGGGTTCCTGAAGATATTAAATTGGTTAATGCAGTTCAAGAGTTATACATGGTGGTCTGGTGTATGAGTGTTCCAATTATAGTGAAGTCTTGAACGTAAGGACTCTAACCTTCACGTTCTCAACCATTTATTCCCTTTTCCCTCAGTAAGTTACTAGAGAAATAACATTTCATCTTGGTGTTAACTATGCTTAAATTTGTGGATTTCAGTATGCTTAAATTTATGGATTTCTTTTCCTCCCATTGAGATTTCAAAATGTTCAGTATATGAGGAATTAGCTTTAAAAAAAAAAATCATTCTCTTTCCAAGTTTAGGAGACCTTCTCAATCATTTTTGACGGTTAGATAGTTGAAGAAAGAGAAAGGTATCACAAAGATTTTCTCTAAGAATAATAAGGGAGAGAAACTTATCTCTGTCAACTCAGGTAAAGGAAAATTAGACAGCATATATCACCTGATTTAATCAAGGCTATTAAACATATTATATTTTCCTGTAATAATACTATTTCCAGTTTACTGAAATTCAGGAACTCTGTTTTAGATGTTCAACACAGGCTGGGAGAACTGATAATATACTCTTGAGGGTAATTTGCTCATCATCTTGTACAAAAGAAGAACATAATACATATTTGTTCTTATTAAATATGTGTTTTGTTCTCCTTGTTCGAGAATGAAGCTATTTCTCCTTGTCCATAGAGTCACAGTGGAACAATGACAGCAAGGACAAGTTAGGAAGTATTACGGAGTCAAAAGATTTTCTTAGGTTTTTCAAACACTTAATATGTGCCCTTCTGAAAAGAATCAAGGTAAAACAATCCACTTTTTAATAATTCTAAATTCATCCGTAAGATTATTTAACGTATATTCCTTTACACAACTTAATACTCCTCTCTTCTCTCTCCCACCATCACCCCCGCCCCCCCACCACACACACATGATGTAAGCTGCTTATTAAAGTAAAAAGTAAGGCAAGTAGGTCCTCTGGACTAGAAGGAAAGGCCAGTAGACAATTAGTGATGATGTCATTTTTGTACAGGAATTTGTAAAACTGAGGATTACTAATTAAGGCTTATTAACAAAAAAAAAAAAATCAGTAAGACTAGGAATGTTTATGATGCTCTTCAGAGTTTACAAACTCTGAAAGTATAAAGTGTATGATGGTAGTCAAATTTCACTTTCATTACATATGAATAAGGACACGACAGTCTTTTAAAAGCTGAACTGAAATGAGAAAAAGCCTGTCCAGGGTTAAACACTAATTTATGCAATCCCCGGTTTTGACAAGAATCCTGTCAATGGCAAGCAGCAGGTACACCGACAGCAGGATGGGCTGAGCAGGTTTGTGTCAGAGTCAGGATAGGGGTCGCCAATTTATGAAGGCTGTTGCAAACATAGGACTTCAAAAGTGTGAAGGAAAATGGTTTTGCATTAGGAAAATGATGGAAATTTTATAGCTTTGCAGGCAATACTATTAGCTTAAAAGAACACAGTTCTTTTAGTTTGTGGGAAAAACTAGTTTACTTTTAAAAGATTTGTGGATTTTTATATTAGGATTGCATTTTAAAAGTCCTAATACAGAAGTTCATTATACTAGTAACATCCTAATAGAAAAGAACATTTTAAAAAGAAGTATAAAAGAAAAAGGAATTCATTTGAAGAAAAAGATGGGACAGGGAAGCAGTCTGGTTTTCCTTTGAAGAGGGATAATTTGGGATGGACACCCAACTCCTGATTTGAAAGTTCCAATTAGTAGCTGCTGATGTTGCAATCCAGGATCAACAAACGTCACTTTAAAGAGATGGGCAGTGAAGGAAAGCTGCTCTTTCCACAGCCTAGAAAGAAAACTAAAGAAATGGAACCAACGGTAATTAAAAACCTATGTGTGAGGCGTTTCAATCATTCAATGACTGAACAAAACGCTTATTGAACAGCTACTATGATCCTTACAACAACCCTATCAAATTGCATATTTTTATTGCTATTTTTCAGAAGAGAAAACAAACCTCAGGCTAAAAAAAGAGGATATATCTTGCCCAGGTTATGCTGCTCTTTTCACACATCCCAGTGGATGCAGAGGCTGAACAAGAGAATTAGATTGTTCATGTTAAACTCTTCGAAGTTTATACAAAAATATAAAAATCAGGTGCTTTCCATCTAAGTTGCATTTTAAGCACATCGTGAAATTAATAAAATAAAGTAGATATAATAACACTTAGGTGCCACAGTTCCTCCTGTAAAGCACCAATTATCCATAATGCTATCTACTCTGAAGGACTCAATTGAGAGAACAAAAGACAGTGAGGTGGTTACACTCTTCATAAGCAGCAACTATACTTTACATGAATTAAAGTAAATAAAGAGCTTAGAATCATGTCTGGTACAAAATTAAGTGTTCGATAAAGTGTGCTATTATTAATGCTTCACAAATGTAAAGTTCTATTCTTTATAATGCCACATAAAACATAAACAGTTTTTCTTTCAGTGGTTCGAGTCAAGCAATTTGACTATATTATCTTAGTGAATTATAGAAGTTAAAAACCTAACACGCAATGCTAAATGAGCCTCCAGGTGGCACTTTACATTTCCAAAGTGATTCTTACAATTATCGGTGTTAATAACCAATGTCAAATATAAAAGAGAGGCTGAGAATCTGGTCAATTAGCAACATACTCATTTTTCTTCCAGTGAAGAAAGGAACCCAGAGGCAAACTTCTTTACCAGGGCAAATCCTATCAGCCTACCAAATATAGAAATTGTCTTTATAAAATTCATCCAAGTTAATGTTCCCCACCTAGGTATCTACAGACGGGAGCATTAGCACTCCCGAGAACATGACTATGAGAAGGAGAATATAATAAAGCAGTAAAGTGTACCAATACAAACTATTACATGTTCCAAGATATTTATCCTCAGGGGCTTGGATTAACACAAATAATTCTGTTGTATACTTAATTATCAAGGTCTTAACTTTACCTAAGAACTTTAATTTTTTTTAAATAAGGGATGTTCCTTAATTTCAGAATTTGATGCCTCACGTAGTAGTAGTATTTATGCTTCTCTGTTTGAGTGTTTATCACATTCAGCAGCATAAACTTGAGACAGACTATTTTTCTAAGCTCTCTCTGGTCTTAGCGAGAGACTATAAGTTATTTAGGCTCTTTTTAGAAATTCTATCAATTTTGTGGTGTGGTATGTCCATGATGAGCCATCCCCTTTGGTGACAGAACAAGAGTATCCCATGGTAGTTTATAAATTAACTCCAAAACTGTGAAGAGTATATGTTCTTAACAGGATTACTTAGTTTCTTATTTGGATTCTGTTTTATACTTCCATAGCTAGTAAGTGTCAACTCTTTACAACTGTCATGCAAAAACCATGATGAACATTAACAAAAATTCCTTATTTAAAACCATGTCCATGTAAGGAAAATCTTTCTCCATGAATCAGTCAGTAACAGGTGGACAGGTCAATAGACAGATGAGGTCTCACCAGATTAAACAGCAGTTTTTAAAAAATTTTCTTACCTTATTTTGTTCTCTAAATGAACAATGTAGTAACTATCACAGCTTTTAAAACACTAATATCTTTCGTGTGCTCCCATGTGTACACACACACACACACACACACAGACACACACACACACACACACACTGTGTCTTAGAATGTTCAAGTACCTAATTAACATTTTTATCTATTTAATATATCACTGCCTGGCATCAAGATGAGCTCAAGAAGCCCTGAAACTTTGGGGCACTTGGGTGGCTCAGTCAGTTGAGCGTCCGACTTCGGCTCAGGTCATGATCTCACGGCTTGTGAGTTCGAGCCCCGCATTGGGCTCTGTGCTGATGGCTCAGAGCCTGGAGCCTCTTCAGATTCTGTGTCTTTCTCTCTTTCTCTGCCCCTCCCCCACCCACACTCTGTCTCTCTCTGTCTCTCAAAAATAAAAAATAAAGATTAAAAAAATTAAAAAAAAAAAGAAGCCCTGAAACTTTGTTAACATTCCTAGGATTGTATTAATGTTAATGGTATGCTTAAATCCACCTTCACAGGGCATTTTCCAATACTAAACTTTGCTGAGGTCATAGAGCAATAATATAGTCATTATGTTTGTGCAGACTTTCAAATATCAGGTTCCTAGTAAAAACCTCTAGCGAAAATTGGCTAGGAGTTAACTGTTAGTTTCTGTTTAATAAACATGGAAAGTTCTTCTCATTTGTATATCCACTTATACTTTTCTTGTACTAAAAGACTAGAAACTGAGAATGAACTGTCACAGTAGGCTTTACACATGACTTTTACTAAGGGTTGAAAACTTCTGCTGTGAAAATACATTCTTGGTTAACTCCCTCTGTCATATTCCTGGGCAGTCTCTGAATCTTTACCTCGCTCTTCAAAATTCATCGCCTCTTCTTGATCTCATTACTTTCAACTGATGACCTGATTTTACTTCATAGAGAAGAAAGTTCATTACAGTTATTCAGCTTCCTTCCCTGAAACCCAACAACTTAACCTCGCCCACATCTTTATTTACTTCTTTCTCCTCCTTTCTCTAGTGTTCCTCAACATACACGAAATCACGTTATTGTGCCCCACTTTCTTACCATGGCCTGGGATCTTAAAAATCTTTATTCCCATTTTTACAACTTCTCCTTCCTTCTTTGCTTCACTGTGCCTTTGATGTAAACACGCTTGGGCATTTCCCTTGAGCTCCTTTACTCTTTATTCTCATCCTCTATGCTCTTTATCTTCACAACCAAGGTCTTAAAAGTAGCCTACACTTCATTTTCTTTTTGCCCATTCTCAAGAAACGCTAAGTTGCGATCCTCCTGCACCAATTCCACTGGAAATGCATTCTACAGTTACCAGTCACCTATTGATTGCCAAATCCACTAGGTACTTTTTAGTTCTTATCTTCCTTGATGTTTCCAGCATTATATTTTATGGATTCAGCAGTCATTCCTGTTGGCCAAACCCCTGTCCTCCCTGGCCAGACTTTCCTAATGCCTCTCCCCACCCCTTAACGAATTCCCCAGAAGTCTGACTCCAGTCCTTGTTTTTCTCTTTGCACACTTTCTCTAGGCAGTCTTACCCATACTCTTTAATTTTGCCTAAATTTTGATAACTCCAGGGTCTCACCTCTTGCCTTAACTATTGCAATCACTGGTCTCCAGGCTCTCTGCTTTCACTGAAACCCATTTTCCATACCAGGCAACAATCTGTTAAATCAAAGATCACATGAATGGTAGGTAAGTACAGATTAAAGAAACATTTCATAGGAGAAATGTATATGACACTCTCCTACCTAAAATCCTTCCATAGTTCCTATTCTGAGGGATAAAATTCAAACTCCTCACCATAACCCACCTTACTCTTCACGCTTTGACCCCACCTGCCTTGGCAGCCTCGTCTACTGACATTTACTACACCCACCTGTACTGTTGCCAACATACCTCACCCTACCATGCCCTCTAGAATTTCCCTGGTTACTCTGTTTTCTTACTTTCCTCCCTTTTTTTCCCAAACTAAGTTCTAAGTTCCTTTCACGACTTTTGAGATTCACATCAAACTTCATTCATCCAGAGTTAACAAATATTTATTGAGAGCCCCTTATGTTTCAGGTACTGTTCTGAATGCTGAAGAATTAGCTGAGACAAAGTGTTCTCACACTGACTTCACTTCGGGGGTTGGAGGCAGGACCAAGATGTGCAGAAAATAAAGCAGGGCAAAGGGGAAAGAGAATTTGTGTGATGGCACACTGCTGTTTTTATAACAGGAATAGTCAGGGAAGGCCTTGATTCTTCCATGAATTGGTTCCTGACTCAGTTAGGTATTCTGTGCTCTGCTCAGGATGAACAGGTGTTGGCTTACTTGCTGGGCTCCTCTGCTAGTCTGTGACTCCCTGAGGGCAGAGACTGCTCATCTGTGTGTTTCCACTGTCTAGCACATAATCATTCTACGGAAATGTGCTCACCACTGTTCTGGGTGGAGAGGTAAAGCCACATAACAAGTGCTCAAGAAACAGGCTGGTGGAATAGACTGATACATATTTGAAATTATAAGAAAACCTCAAAATAAAAACTTCACTTTTTACTTAATATTTTAATAACATATCAAATGCTAACCAGGGACAAAGAGTCAAACAAAATATTATAACTACATAGTAACATATTCCTAAAATTATGAATGGTAGGTAAGTACAGATTAAAGAAACATTTCATAGGAGAAATGTATTTTGCTCTGTATTTGAAAGCACTTGGGAGAGCCTGAATTCTGAAGGTGTGTAAGCATCTTGGGAACAGTATAATTAAGGGAGAATTTTGCAAGGAATTGGGGAGTAGGCTGTATGGACAGAATGAAAATAGGTGATAAGACTTTGCAGAAGTAACTCTATTTGTTCAGTTGTTTTCATTTACTAATTACAGACAGGAACAAGTTTAAAGACCATGGTATTTTATCATGAAAAAACCATAACTGCATTGCCATTAACCTCACTGAAGGCAAAGGCAAAATTAAAAATTAAAAGGTGATGTTTTGTTTCTCATACTTTTTTAAACTCTCATATTTTCAGATCCTTTTTGCAAATTTTAGGGATTTTTAAGACTAAAATTCCCTAATTATGATCAACTTCCTTCCTGCTAATTTTATTTTGCTTGCTTTTCCTTTTTCAAATAAAAAATCATAATACAAAATGACAGAAAGTTTATAAAATTGAAAAAAGTGTATGTAGACACACATAATTCTACTACACTAAGCCATTACCTTGAATGTATTCTCATCCAAATCTATAAATTGGCTTTATTCACTCATCATAAATATTTCCCATGACATTACAGACTTCATAATGATCTTTTATGACAGCTCTATCATATTTCATCCATTAGTTGGAAGATCACTTATTTTACCATTCTCTTATTATTGTTAGGCATTTAGGCAACTTCTAGTTTTTATCACAATGCTGCAATGATCATCTCTCAGCAATTAGCTTATTTCCTTTGCTCTTTCCCTAGGAGAGATTAACAACTGTGGGATTATTGGTTTTAAACACTCTTTAGGCTTGGAAAAAATCAGAAGGATTACATCAATTTACACTGCCGTTGGCCATGTTTAAGAGTATTCACATCACTGCATCCTTGCCAGCATGAGCTTTACCTAATTTTTCCCCACCAACTCATACATTTAACCCTGCATGTAATTGTTTCAATTGCATTTGAATACTCCTAGAGTTCAATATTTCTAATTCTTAGTTATGAAAGATGACACTGCTACTTCAGCAAGAAACCATATTGAGCATAAGTCAAAAGGTCAAGGCTGTAAAAACAAAAGAAAATAAATAAAATCTTTAAGAAAGTTAATCTAATCATGGCATGATTAACTGTTATTGTGATCCATGATAATTAGGCATTAATGGCAAGCAGTTCACGGCAAGTGGCTATTATTGTTATTATTTACACATAGCCAGATCAAGCATTCTTAGATTACGGGGAGGGCTGGACCAGGTAGAGATTTAAGCTCTTTTACGCCCTCATAAAGATCCCTTGATCTGGAACCAGATGTGATCCAGAAGGCAAGTTCTCTTTCCTTCCTTAGCTCCACATAGCCTCTATACACCGAGCACCCAGAAAAGATCCTAGGCATTATGAGCATAGTTTGGCTGAGGGTGGGCTAGAACTTACTTTACTGAGAAGCAAAGATGAGGCCCAGTCAGATATAACTCTTTGAGAGTTATGGTCATTCAATCCCTTTTCCCATCTATGATTACACCTCAAGTCTAGGTTTTCAGTGAGACTTCTCAAGAGCTTTTAAATCCCAAACTCCTTGCATCTCTTTTCCCGCAGAGAAAGGACTAGAGGCACAATCATATTCCCATTTTCCCAGTCAACCTTACTAATTCATGGTCATAGGATTTAAGGTAATAGGATTTCCCTCTGCCAAAACATTGCTCCCCAACACTGTCTGAATATTCATGCAGTAGATTCTTCACGTTTCTAAGCACATAATTCTGAGAAGAATAAAGGAGAAAGGTAGGAGTGTGAAAGGTAAGAAGCGGTAACAGTCATCTACACTTCATGGTGAAATTAATTTAACTAGACTGGTTTTGTATTCTTAGAATATTTAACTCTGAAGCATGCAGAAGATAGGAATAAGAATTCCAACATGGAGAGGACATAGGGAGAAGCAAAAGGAATTAAGTCATTTTGGGTTGCTTTAAAAATAACATAGCTGAGGACACTATACTATGGAACAACAGGGAAGAAGGCCAAGGTTACAATGATAGAAATGTATGTTTCTATATACCTTGGGAGTTTACAAAGCACATTTCCATTGATCGTATTACTTAATCCTCACGACAACCCTGTACTGAAACTGAGACCCAGAGATATTAAGTAACTTACCCAAAGTCACTTAGGTAGTAAGTGGCAGAGCCGGGACTCGACCCAGGTCTTCTGATTCTTCCTGTGCATTTCCAGCTCCCCTGGAGCTGAAGCAGGGGCAAAAGGGAGGTGGAAGTAATATGCTCAAGACCAGCCTTGCCCTCTCCCCTTCTTTTAAAGGCCAAGCAGAACAGACATGTAACTCTTGCAGTGGCCTCTTTGCATCAAATTCTCTCAGGATACAGCACACAGAATCTGAAAATGTTTCTCAGGCTCGGGCTCAAGAATAGCACTAAGTAGTAAATGATGTCAGAAGTAATTTTGGCAGTACTTTGCCACTGATGTGAAATTTACTGGAATCTCAAAGTATAGTAATTCTCACTTCAGAAAGTAAAAAAAATTTTTTTATAATTGAAATTATTCAAAGCAGTTTGTTTGAAATGTTTTGTTTAGCAGTTTGAGTCAAACCTTTTTAAATTATACCATTATAAAAATTATTTTGAAAAATACCTAAGAACCCAGATACCAAATATAGGGTTAAATATAACCCTACTCTATGGCCATTTTTTTCTATTTTAATCATCTTCCCTCAGTGATTATTGTCATTAAAGCAATTATAATCATTAGAATGGACAGAATATTCAGACTTTTTATAGCCAAGTATTTTCAACAAATTAATAGGAAAATGTATCATCTTCTTATAAATGAGATGTAAATCTCATATTTCTAAATTATATCTAAAAGGTCTTTAATGTAGCCTTTTATAATTAACTTTCTATGACAAAGTTTAGAGTTTTCAGTACCTAGTTTCTTGAATAGTTCCTTAATTTTTCTTAAAGAATTATGTATTTTAATTTCTCATCTTGATTGCTTACATTTCAAATAAGTTTTAAATATATTCAATGAGAATTTTTTTCTTTTCTTATTTCCTAAGAATACAAGGGTACAATTTAAATCAACTTGGCATTTAACCAACTTTTTATCACTTCTAGATCTTTTTGTACTCAGCTCCAGTACATCTGTCTCTAACAGTCTTTGCATTTATGAGAACTTGTGTCAGTTAGGTCTAGGTGCTAAGTAAGCATCAATTATAATCAGGGCTTATAAAAGATCAACCAAGGATATCAATTCATTTGTTCCCAAAGCTTTCAAAGGTTTTCTGAACTTGAAAAATGCTCTATTTAACCAGACTTCATTTGAGGATCAGTCTTGTCTGAGATGGAACATACCCAATCTAATAGTTAAAAGCCACGTGAAACCTTTAAGATGAATAAAAAGGCAAATACTCAGACACAAAACCAAAGAGGAAGAGGACAAGGAAGAAGAGTCTGGGTAAGGGGGAAGAGGAAAAGGACAGAAAATGAACAAAATAGAAGAAGAAGAAAAAAAGTTTACCTAGAATAAACAAAAAAATTCGAGTAAGTACTAATACTTTCAAGCTTTTGATATGCCTCCCTTTTCCCTTTGCTTTAAGACTTCAATTACATATTTGAAAAATCTAATTAAGTCTAACATTCTTTTGAATACTGATGGTCAAATTCAGGAATTCCTAATAATAATAATATTTATATTATCTAATGATTTTATGAGGTAAGAAAAAAATTAGTATATTTTCTCCACATTATTTTAAGCTTTATTTACATTAGTCTCTTCAAGATAAAATGATCATTATATTCTCCTAAAATCATTCATTAAATAGTACCAAAAATGGTTTCCAACATTAAAAAAAAAAAAAAAAAGAAGAACACAAGCCCATACATTTTAAAATTTGAACCAGAAAGAAACAGAATTAAACTGACTTCTAATATCTTACTTTATATAGTAAGTTGTTGGTTAAGCATGACCAAAAAGGCTTACCCTAATTTTTTAATCACATGATCTGGGAAAAAATGAGCATACTTCAGGCAAGATAAAAGTGTCAATAAAAGGTCTTTAAAGTTATTCTAGTTTTGAAAAGTCAATGTTAGCCTTTCCCACTTCCCTCCTTCATGCTATCCTATTCGTTTAACATGCATAACAAAATTGTAATCAAGAACCATTCCAACAATGGTTCCCAGACTGGAACCATCTAGGTCTGATGGAGGCCTTATTAATATTTATTAGGTGGTTTCTGGAAGGAAGGAAATCTATCTTCTACTTCTCTTATATCCTTTTAATCCTTTGGGTATATAGGGCAATCTATTTTCTGAAGTAGCTTTGCTACAAAAAGCATTCAAAGACTATGTATTGGAAAACTATCATATTAGACTATTACGCTTAGGCCTGATGTCTGACAAAGGACTCTTCACTAATAAAGGTGCCCACCAAGACTACATAAATCATCCATAAATCATAAATCAACACATAATTTCTGACCTCCTTCTACTGTTTTAGTTATCAAGCCCGTTCATGTGCTTACTTAAAATTCTAATCCCTTCAAGCTCTAAAAGAGCTGGTACTTACAGTATATATCTACCACTTATTTAAAGAGTTCTTTTGCACTCTCACTAGCTATTATCCAACCATAAATTCTGCCCTTGTTTATAATTATAAGTGCCTGGAAAAGGCAGGTTTCTTAAAATAAGAATATTTCCGGGGCGCCTGGGTGGCGCAGTCGGTTAAGCGTCCGACTTCAGCCAGGTCACGATCTCGCGGTCCGTGAGTTCGAGCCCCGCGTCAGGCTCTGGGCTGATGGCTCGGAGCCTGGAGCCTTTTCCGATTCTGTGTCTCCCTCTCTCTCTGCCCCTCCCCCGTTCATGCTCTGTCTCTCTCTGTCCCAAAAAAAATAAATAAAAAAAAAAAAAAAAAAAAAAAAGGTTGAAAAAAAAATTTAAAAAAAAAGAATATTTCCCCCTCTAGTTCACTCAAGTGAGCTGTGGAATTCTATCCAAGATTATCAATTCACCTCACTTAACTGTTGTAACCAGGAAAAGAAGAAAGGGAGATCAAGAGCAGTTAAGTATAAGAGCTTGCTTATTTTCCAGGAGGCTTTTAACAAGCTTTCAACTAATTAAAACAATATTATTCAAAAGCTTTAGAACATACAAGCCTATTAGTAAAAGAGCAATATAAATGTTGAAACAAAACAGAATTTTTGGTCTTTTAGGAATCTCCTTCGCTTAACAATGTTCACTTACCCACTGGAATTAACTTGCTTTGACACTTTCTTTTTGAAATGTCATCTTAAAAACAACAAAAAAAGGGATTTCAGATTTTGTCTTAGACTAGTTTATTGGGGAATAACAAATTCAAAACCCAAATAGATGATGAAAATGCCTTACTGCTGGAACATGTAAACATCATGTAGGTTATTGGGTGAGAATTACAGAGAAGGACAGCAATATTATAAAAACTCTAATGGTAGTCTCCACAAATGACAATTTCTAAATGTTAATAAATAGAAGTTTTTAGAATTAGAATTAAGTTAAAATAAAATTAAAAGACCAGTGAGTTATAAGATGAGAGAACATGTTTGAGGACAAACTGCCTTTTACTATATATTTAGTCTCTATTTATAACATAAAAATATAATATTATGTTCCTCTTAAGAAGTTTGGAATATCTAAAACAATATATTTAAAGCTAAATCTTCACCCTATCTTAAAGCTGGGAAAATTTGAAAACTAGAAAGAAGGTAACAAGACAGCTAAGACGTTTTCCAAAATATGTCCTATAGATTTTCTGTAACAAGTTCTATAACAGGTTAAAAAAAAAGTTCCATGAACAAATAAGTTTGTGAAGCAATACATAGTATCTCTCTCTCTCAGAGATTAAAATATGTATCAACTGATGTGAACGTTCAACAGTATTTTCTAAATAAAAAAAATAAAAAACAAAAGCACTCAAAGCAAATGAACATAAGCTCATAGATCCAATAAGTGATATTAGCAAGGTTGCATGTTAACTACAAAGCACTGATGAAGGAAATTACAGAAGACCTAAATAAATGGAGAAAAACAAGATACAATAAAATACATATTAGTCTGTTATTGGCTCAAAGAGGTCCCATAAAAAAAAAAAAAAAGCATGCTTAATTTTTTTAACCCAGCATTTTCCAAATGTATTTAACTAAATAGCAGAACTAATATTCTCAGAACACACCTTCTAGATGGATTAGGCATAAAACCATCTGCACAAAAAACTAATGACTTTTGTATTCTTACAGTGGTCTAAGTTGCTTAAATAGAGCCTCTTCAACTATGTTTACTCTTAATAAACCATATGGGTTTTCTTTTTTAGGCAAATAAAATGTACTCACTGTTGTAGTACTTCCTTTCCCTTCTGAATGGTGCTCTCAGTCAATGACAGGTTGCTAAGGGAGTTATTTCAAGCCAAGGTGTAAAACTCTTGCTAGTAGTTCCCAAGTTTAATGGAATTGGAAGCTCTATAACATTAGAGTATTTCTCACAAGGAGACAGATCAAACTCCACTCTTTCCTAGTGAAGCCTATCACACAGGATTCTAGAGTAAATAGCATAGATCCAGTAAAGTTCAGAAAATTAAGATCAATAGGAAAAGTAGTCCATATATATCAAGAGATACCACCTACCAAAGGTGAAATAAAGAAAGAAAGGAAAGAACAGTTAAAAAAAAAAAAAAAAAAAAAAAGCCAAGAGGATACAAGAATGTTTTGGAAATAAAAATGAAAACAGAGAGAGATGACTAACAAACAAGATGACCAAAGAATACACAAAAACAGTATTAAGCGGAGACACAAGATGAAAGGACAGTTGACAACCCCCTATGGTATGCAATCCAATATGTGTGGTCAACCCCAGACTTTAGGGGAGGAAAGATGTATTGCAGGGGCTCCATCTGAAAGTGCTGTGGTCCAACAACGCAACACTATTTTTCAGCTTCTTTAGGTGCAGATGGAAGAGGCTCAGAAATTCACTAGAAACTGAAATAGAACTGTGTGTATTTTTTTAATTCAAGGATGCCTCTTCGGATTGAAAATAATCTTTAAAATATACTGACATAAGTGTCTAGTCAAGGCACATGCCCAGTATAAGAGTAACACCGTTGGGACAGAGAAATAAAACAAAACAAAAATATTCCTCAGATTCATTTATTTTACTATTTTATTTTCTGTGCAATAAGTATATTAGCAAGTCTTTTGTATTATATGCAAAGGAATGGTAAAATTCAGTGCAGTTTGAAACGGCAATTTTAAAAGCCCTGGTATGTAAAATAAACGAAAAAACAAAAATTTACACTTTGAAGAGAACAAGGCTTGAGCCTACTAAATCAAAAACGCCAAAGGAAAAAATCAGTTCACCTGACAATCCCAGCACCCTTTGGCTGCAGCTCTCCCCCATGATGCTTCCTTAAAGACTACTTTGAAGGGAAATGTAAATCAGAGGATATTTGGCATAAATCTAAAAGCAACATATTTTAACTTTAACTAACAAACATCATAATTCAGGGCACCACACTTTAGGTTGCTATTAATAAAGGTGAGACTTAGAGGATAAAAGATTAACATCATATCTGCTGGTATTCATTTATGCAAAAATAATTGCTGTGGATTTTTCAAACAGTTATGCTAGCTTGATTCTTAATATTGATAACCAAATAATGTAAGGCTCAAATTGTCTTATGAATTATAGTTAAAGTTAGAAACAAACTGACTAGTATGACTATAATAATTTTAAAAAGACGGCACATCTTGGGTAATACCCTGCCATGTTATTTCACTTTGGAAGTTATTTCACCTTCAGAAAAAAGGAACATGACATAAGCAAATAACCTGTACATTCAGTGCTCAATAAAGAAAACCTCAGATTACCCAGAAACGTTTTAAACATGTCTTTATATATAGCTCCTTTGGGTAGATTACAATATACGAAGTTATCAAATAGCAAAATTCAAACAGTACTTTTTGTATAGGTTTTTTAAATTATTATCTAGTTTATTATTCTCTTAGGATTAATTTAAATGGTGAAATAAAATGTCTCTGTTAAATAATATAGCAGGGTCAAACGTAGATGCCAACATTTTCATAATCAACTGTTAGGTTTGGCTATCACAAACAAAATTTGGGCTTCAGGGGGTAGATACCAACAGTATGAAGTTGACATCTCTATGTATATGGTACACATTTATGAATGAATAATCTCTCCCTCTTCATCAGCAGCTTTCATATCTCCAGTAAAGTCCTTCTGTGTAATCCACAACCTCTGGTGGGAATTGTGAAAGGCTGAGCAATTGATGAAGAAATAAAGAATATCAAGTACAACCAAACTTTATGAAATCAAAGCTTGAAGACACTGCATGGAATCCCCAAATTCCATCACCCATATGTTCTTAAATTGGGCTAAGCTATCAGTACAGTTTCATTCTAACTCTGTTTATACTGCAACAAAACAAGACAAAACAAAATCGGCATGGCCTGTAGGACAATGTTTGAAAGGAAAGTTTCCCGAAATACGTATGGTGGAAGAAAATGTATTTCAGTATTTTAGTGACCTTAATCAACTTATGCTTTTAATGCAGAAATTTAAGTGTGGTAAATTATACCCACTAATTTATTTAAGAATTTATCAGCAAAAATGAAAAACCTTTGGACTATGATCAAATATGTGCTTGTACTTTTTATTGGCTACTAATTGGCAGAACTTCACTGTTACATAATTCTAATATTCCTTTGAAGTTAATGATTTCGGTAACAATTGTCCTCTTTTTAATATCTATTATGATCTTTTAATATCAAACACAACCCAGATATAGCCTAACTTTATCACTACATCATTAAAATTACTAACATGACCTTGTTCTAATACATTTAGGATCCATTTTAACTCATTAATTTATGTATCATAACTTTCAATCTCTGTCATTAAATAGGTTAGGGGTTTTTTGGTAATATGTTTCTTTTTAATATTTTTATTAGTGGTAGAATAATTTATAGCTTTTTGTGAGTGTCATTTGAATTTGAAAAGATAACTTTCAAATGTGCATTCCAGGATGTCATTATAAAATTTTGTGCAAACGTACTTCAAAAGTAAAAGTTCAGATCGACAGTTCCTTTTGTAAAGTACAGTAAAACTGAAATATATATACATATAATTATTTAAAAAAGCAAAACCCAAATCCTCCTAAAAACAAATTTTACTTTTTAAATAGATACGAATTTTTGAATCAAGTAAAATTCATTAAGTCATGCTTTTTTCTTCCACGTTAATTTTATCTTCAAACTACGGTGGAATAAAATAAAGACCTAAACATTACTTAATTAAAACTTTAGTAAACAAGATTTTTTCCACTCGCATTTTGTTTTAAAACTTCAAGAAGAAAGAATGAAGACCCCATGAGATATTTAAGTTTGATTCACATAAGTGGAACTATAACTTTCTTCTAACTTTGTGCAGTGGGCAGGGATTTTTGTGTGCTTTGTGCACTAACATATATCCTTCACTTAGAATAGAGCCTACATAGTACCTAATAGATATGCAAAGAATATTTCTGAATATATGAATACAGAAAAACATTTAAAACAAGATGATCATCTAAAACGCAGTAACAACCCATCTGTCCAGAATTAATGACCAAGATGATGTGTATGTTAAGGCCTTGGAACTAAGCATTACCTATGTAATCATAATGGTTTTATTTGGAACAATAGCTGAACAATAATTATTTCCTGATACTAAGAAGCAAATACGATGAATTTATAAAAAGAAAGTTTAGAAACTAGCAAGTTCTAAAACATTTCTTGGGATATAAAAGTCTCAATAGAATCCAGGTCATAAAAATACTTGGAAAATCAAGACTTGACAAGTGTCTCTACAAGCTTAGGAAGGCAATTCAGAAGAAACCACACTCTAAAAACACAACAGGTTTGTCTGAGCAGCAGCACCAGGGTATTTTACAATAATTCCAAATTGCCTGAGGCATCTTTTTACTGGTTTCCTGGTATTAGTTTTAGAGTTAAAAGGAACCAATTTGGAAAGGGCCTGCAGGAAACACAAACAGCAGTTTTCTTCGCCCCTAATGTTTTCTCATACAGTAATCAGAAATATAAAATAATATATGTATACTTTTCTTCCTATATAATTTTATAAATAATATGAGACTCCCTAACGCTTCACTTACTTTGGAAAAACAAGGAAAATCGTATGATGTTCAAAGAACATTGGGGGAAAAAAGCGAGAGCATTTATCCAGTTAAGAATAAGTTATGAACCCCACATTATGTGTGATAGTTAGAGAGTTCACTATAATAAATATGCTAAAGTTAAGAGAGAATATTTAACGACATCTAAAAGAACCAGGTGAAATCTAGCTAGAACAAAAAAAAATCAAGGATGACTTATTAAAAAGTTTACTAAATCATTTTGGAGGAAATAAAGTACTTAATCATAATCAGAACATATATTTTCACCATCTGAAATATCATCACTGAATATGTTCTGGAAGGAAAAATATGTATCCATATGGAAAGGGAAAAGTAGGTATTTAGTGTAGAGAGCAAAGGCAAATAATTCCTAAACTTCGTGAGAAAAATACTAACCCTTAAAGTAATAGGTAGATTTTTATTTTAATTTTCCATATGAGAGACTATTAACTTAGTCATTGAGTCTCTTAATATTTCATGCTTTTTATTTAATGATTTATCCTTACACCTTTAATAGATAATACAGGCAACTGATTTCTATAAAAGCTTTTGGTTTATATGCAGGCTTTTGGGTTGTTTTTCCTGCAAACTATTAGAAACATCTTCAATGAATGACCACTGCTACATTTAGGAAAAGGAGGTTTTTCCCAAATCTTATACCAATAAGAAACAAACACCTTCTAAGAGATAAAATATAATTTCACAATTAAAAAGAGACCAAGAGTTAAAAATTAAAAATTACACAATCCATGGGGTGAATGAACACTGTACCTTTGCAGCCCTTTAATTTTTCTAGTATGTTTACCAATTAGAATCATCCTCTTATTGATATAGTGGATATTTTGCTTTAATTTAAAACTTGCCACAATTCCAGTTACAATAAGAAAAAGTGCTCATAGACCCCAACATTAATACTCTCAGAGGCCAAGAGAACTCCAGACCAACTCTACACTAAATGTATTGACAACCGCATAAACAGCTTTTCTTCAGGGCCTTTTTATGTATATATGCACATATGTACTTTTAAAAAATGGAGATGGATGAAGATATGTTAAGCTAGTGGCTTCTGAATATCAAGGAGATGATTCTACAAACTAAGTCAATTACTCATGCAGAGAAAGAATGAAGAATGATCTTATCCCCAATAACGATGTTCATGATCCAACTTATTTGTCATATTAACTTATGCAAAATCATAAAATATCAACAATCACAGCAGAAAAGTAATACCAGAATCTCCAAAAGATTTAGTGATTCTCTCGTGCTTCTCACTGTAAAATATTTCAAGCATCTTATAAAAGATTTTTAGGTTGACTGCAAAATAATGTAAATAAGTAAAAAAAAAAAAAAATTAGAAAAGAGAATAGATGAGTATTCACAAATGGGTAGAAAGTAGAAAAGTACTGCTTGGCTCAGAAACACTACATGGACTGTGACATCTGTGAAATTTATTGTCCAGCTAAGTTTACATTGACTTAAAAATTAATGATAACAGAAAGAGGGGTATTAAAGGGGGAAAGGAAAAATCACTGACTAGAAAGAAAATGATCACTCAGTAGCAAACACCTTTGAATGGAAGAGCTACAGTGAGGAATGACAATGTGCTCATCAGTTATGGCCACCCTGAAACAGAAAAAGGAAGTAGAAAAGAAGTGAAGTAAGGAAACTAAATTTTTCTCTAGGGAGAAAAGAATAAAATCAATCTCTTATCAAATCCTCTTAAAAAAAAAAAAAAAACCTGAACGTAAAAATTCTAGTTTGACTTTGACTGTAATGGTTAAACACATTTGGGAGCACATTACAAATAGCAAACAAGGACTCAACTTCTGGGAATACATAACCTATAAATAAATAATTAATTTTACCATCTAAACCAGATTAAGATGTATTAATGGAAAAAGAGAATGAAAGTAGCAGTCATAGGAGAATCAAAAGGGCAAACATATGGTTACATCAAGTTTCTCCATTAAAAGAAAGGCGTAGATTAGATATTGATGGTATTTCAGTCCTTTAGAGAAAAAGTGGCTAAACTTTAGACAATGAGAGTGAGGGAAAAGATCTATTAATTAAACTTATGAGTCATTAGTAATATACTATAAAATATAAAATGATAAATTTTCTAGAAATTTCCATGGCCCAAAGCACAATTACTGGTACTAGGCTTTTGGTTGTTGTTTTCTTTATCTTGGGGAGAGTGGACGGTGGGCTGTGTGTGTGAGGGGAGTGGGTGACACTGAGGTGGTGACAGAAAAATGTAAGGAGACCAAAACTAAACTAAACTAAACTAAAAGGGAGCAACTGAGAGAAACCTGTATACTTCAAAGATAAGACTAATGCCTGGATAATACCATTTTATAGTATATTTTGATACTTTAGAGAAACAGAAACGAGTTAGACATCTAATGATAAGTTTATTAACAGCTACCCATAAAGTGGAAAAACGAAGTTAAAAAAAAACTTTATGAAACCAATTTTAATGTGCCTTGTCCTCCGTTTTTGCCTAAATGTAGCTGAGAATCTATATAAAGTCACATAAGCCCTTATATATAATGGACTCCATGAAGTCAACTGTTCTCAATTACATCATCAAAATTACCACAGAACATTGACATACATTTGGCAACAAAATCAAGTAATTACTAAACAGATATTATAGTTAGTCTGTATGTATACATATATAAACATATATGTAGTAAATGCAGCATGACTTCATATATAATTTAAAGTGTTTTTCTTGATTTCATATGTAACGAAAATAATAAAGAACATACGCGTATTCATCAGAGATTTAAATTTGATAACTGCTGGACATAATCTAGTCAAATTTAAGGTAACAAACTGGGAAAGAACAAAATATGCATAAAGGCTTGCAACTGTAAATAAGGGCACCCATTTCCAAAGCATAATATAACAAAGCATTACACAAGGAAAGTGAATTCCAATGCATTCATTTTTATTGTAGTTCAATGTAATTATTAAACTAGAATCTTACTTTAGGAGTAGCCAGTTTTAAGTAAATTCAAAATATTTTTTCCACTGGCAGATTTTGTATTGCTATGACTAAACTTTTAGAGCTATGTATTTTCTTCAAAACAGCCTATGCCTTCGTACAGAATTTGAATCACGTACCCATGCCTCTGTCTGAATGGGCCTCATGTTGCTTAGTAGCACCTCTTCATAGTTTCCATAATCAATGAATTTAACAACCGCTGTCATGCCAGAAGAATGGAGAGCTTCAACTTCTGCTCGGTAGAACTGAGGAGACAAAAAGGAGTTGGGAATGTGACAATCCACATTGTCTACAAAGGGCGATGTTTGATGGAAATATAAATACAATGTATATTTTTTGAAAGCTCATTTTTTAAAATTATTTTTTATTGAGCTATGTATATATTGTGAAAGGGTCACCACAAGTTTAATGTCCATCACCACACAAAGTTACAAATTTTCTTCTTGTGCTGACAACTTTTAAGATCTACTCTCTTAGCAACTTTCAATTACACAATATTTGAAAGAAAAATTTTAAGAGAATAATATTTTTAAGAAAGAAAACTTACCTGCAGATAATCATAAATTGGCTAAAAAAAGAGATAAATTCTCTCATCCATGTGAGTTCTGACATACACTGGGCAGTAGTAAGATTTCAGGACAGAACTAAGAAGGGTCAGTAGAGAAGAATATTCACATGTTAATGGGAATAAAAAAAAAAAAAACACCCCACAAAACTAGTGTTCTGTTTTGTTACAAGCCACTGAAGCCCTTAACCAATATTAGTAAGATTATTCTTATGTACTAATCAGAAAATATAACTATGAAACCAATTTGACAATAAATTTCATATATAAAAAAAAAAAGAAAAGAAAATATAACTATGGAGCATAAATATATGACAAAAATAAATCTCAGAGAAAAAGGCTCCCTGCCATAGTCATCACAGGCTAATGGGGTGAAGTAGGGATGTCAGATAAGGAGTAAACACATTACTTATATCCAGGATTTATCAGATTTGAGACACTGAAAGACCAAATACTTTTATTTTATCAGTTTACCTAGTATAATTTGGCTCTGGGAATTAATTCACATTAATAAACTCAGAAGGAGCTGATTTACATAACAACAACAATCTTAATTTTTTTCTGTTAATGTAACCACAAGTAGGTCAACTAATCGGAGTACTTCTCTGCTACAGGTCAACCCATTCAGGACCCAAATTATAGGTCTGAATGGTGCTTAGTGAAGACAAAATGAAAAGTAAAAACTATTTACTCTTAAGAAATATTTCCTTCAAATTAGGGCAATTGGATGCTCTACTATAACACTCTAACAGTATCTCTTAATAAGCCCACCAGAATCAGAAAATGTTAAAGGCAACAAAAATTCTTATTCTCTACCTCCTTCTAAAATATGTTATCCTGAGTACACCAGGGGGAAAAAAAATCTGTTTTTACTGATTAAATAGTATACTTTACATCACAAAGGTTATTAAGTTAATCCATGGTGTTTCCTTCCCAATTCTAGATGCTAGCAAGTTTAAAAACACCATGCTGGAATTCTTTTTCTTATATTAGAGTTCCTGACATACATTCACGTCTATCCTTTTCTCCTTTATTTCTTAGTTTCACACTTCTGTGATCTATGAATTGCTGTGAGTTTGTAAGCTTCTCAGATAATTATGTCAGTTCTGGTAAGTTCAACAAACAAGACTCATAATAAGTTGACATCCTTTTAGGAGCTTAGAGTCTAACAAAAACAACTGTGTGAAAAATGACTTCTATATTACATGGAGAGTGGAGAGCACCGTAATAATGGTGCAGTGACACGGCACTTAATAGGGCTGAGGAGTTGGGGACGAACTTCCTGTGGCAGATAACAATGGATACATTCTTCAAGGATGAAGAAGGTTTAGCCAAGCAAACAACTGAGGAGGGTGCACCACGGGAAGTTACAGAGACCTAAAACATGGAGATGAGTGCAGGAAACTACAAACAGTTTAAAATTAATTATGGCGTGATGTGAGGAGGGTCAACCAATAGGAAATAAGACAGGACAAGAAGGTAAGGACCAGCTGAAAGAGGCTCTGTATGCATGCTGCAGGCTCTATTTATTCCACAGGTAAAAGATTTTAACTAGGAAGAATGACAACGTCTAAGACCAGGATCAGTGATGGTAATTCCAATGACAAATTTAAGAGGAATAAGGTTTAAGGCAAGGAAACCATTTTGGAGGTTGTTACAGCATTCCAGTAGAGAGAGCAGAAAGAGCTGAACTAATTATAGCAGTCTAGAAGGAGGAGAATTGGTCCAAATTCCCAATCCTTCTATGGAAATAAAGGCTGAAAGAAGGCAAGGTAGTGTAAAGAATTTTTTAAATGATAGATTATACCAACTGGTTAATTATCTGCATTACATCACTATAATGCTATTATGGCTAGAGTTTCCTAAGGACCGTTACAACTCACGTTTTTCTTAAATCTTTATCTTGGTTGGTCTCTGGTTAGAAAATTGGGAAGTTGCTTATTCTTGACAAAACATTTAAAAGCTATCTCTTAAATTAGGTGTTTTCAGAAGATAACTAATCTCATCTTTTTCAGAGGGTAAATACTGTTTATTTGTTTAATGGTGTAATACAGAGAGAGCCTACAGTCCCTCACTCTAAACTGAGAGTGCATATCCAATTAAAATCAAATTAGTCACCTCAGAAGATCATGCAATTATTCTAAGAACAAAAGCTCAAAACACTTTGGGAATTGTTAAGTACTGTCTTTCACAAACTATATGACATTATATTAAATATATTCAGGAAAGGCAACAGATAAACTCATTGTTATTGATTTTTTTGAGATAATTACAGTTAAAAGTAAACTTTATTAATAATTCCATCAGGTGTTTGAAGAAATTAGGATAATAGCATAACCAGAACTATCTGATATATCCCAAGCACCTGACTCTTAGCAGCTACTCAATTACGGTTTAGTCAATATTTGTTGAAGAACTTGTCTGTTAAATCCAATATCTAAATATATGTAGCTCTGTTAATATTTTCTGTTGCTTTATTTGTTCCTAGTCATTCATTTTCTCTTCCTCTCTCTCTCTCTCTCCATTTTTAACCATGCCCTCTAATTTTTTTATAGGATTGCAGACATTGCAGATGAAATATTGAAGAGGTCTTAGAAAATGTTATTTTTCCCAAAAAAGGGGATTATATTTTCCTTTGGCAGACAGAGTACAAACAGGTATCTCTGAGCCTGTAAATCGTTGGTTTTAGCTGTGTAATGGCTTATTTGTATGAGTTTTGCACTTACTATTAGGGCATGATCCTTGTGGGATTTCAATGGAAATCCTGACTTATCTACTAAGACTTTTGAAAATTATTGGGCTTTCAACTCGAATCATGTACTTTCTCTGCTCATCAAGATCACCAAAAATCTCAGATTGTCCAATAAAAAAAAATACTTTTCCATTATCATCTTAATCAAACTTTCACAGAAGCATCTGACACAAGTGGCCACTCATCCTAAGATAGACACTGTTAGCTCTATAAACCTGCACTGATTTCCAACTACTTCACCTTTTCTTGCCTTTATCATGAGGGAGAAACAGCTAAACATAAGTAATCCCTCACTACCCAAATCAAATAGTTCCTGTATGTTGGAAAGTGGTCTGAGTTGTTAACAGTCAGAGTCTGAGTAGTGAAGAACACTTGCTTCCTAAGCCTTCCTAACAGCCGGGGAAGAGCCGTGCGAAATAGTTCCAACCAGTGAGATTGTTGAGATTTCTGGAAGGGCTGTTGCTTTTCTGGAACTAAAAAAAACACAAAACCAAAACCAAAACAAAAACCGCTGTCTCCCCCTCCTTCTAACCTTGAATGAAAACTTGACAGTCGGGATGCTGCTTGTAGATAGATGCTATTCCACCATCATACAAAAACCTTACAGGACTGTGCCATCTAGCTATATCAGCCGGTACCCCTCTCCTTGCTGCTCTCATTAGGAAACATCTAACATCTTGCTTATACTTCATCATTCACTGAACACAGGAGGGCCCATTTCCTGATCCCAGGACCGATAGCATCCTTTTAAAAGATCCAACCACATTCCCTAGTCTGAATTTCAGTTCCTTGAAAACTGTAGTTAACTTTGCCTCCACCTCTCTGTTTAGCCAAAGATACACTCTCATGGGCACAGCCTTACTTTATGAACTGAAACTATTCTACCCATGAAATAATTCTTTTTTTTTTTTTTTTTTGCTGGACTCGATCCTCACATCCACCCAGATCTATACTATGAGTCTGTTTATTCCTATCTTGCTGGTATCTCCAGTCCCCTACCACTCTACTTTTTTCCTACATAAGTGCCCTATTCAGAATTAACTAATTAACAGAGTCCATAAATAATTATGAAATCCCTATATTAGAGGAGAAGCAGAGCTGCAGAGGAAAACTAGACAGACATAGCCCTGCCTTCAAGAAACTCAAAATTATGGTAGGGGAAGGAGTTATCAATCCAAGAACCAAAACCAAAAATACAAATTGTGGTAAGTTTTAGAAGGTGAATAAGGCACTGACTGAGAAAGACAACAGTGTAGAAGGGAGGAGGGGGCAGGTCAAAGAAGGCTTCTCTAGGAAGTGATATTGCAACCAAGCTCTCAATGATGAGAATAGTTGGTAGAAGAGTATGTTGGGCAGAAGGGAAAATATGTGCAAAGGTCCTTCTCTCTGAGGGTTCCTTTTTCCTCTTTCCTTTCCTGTTCTCTATTGGTCTTCTCCCTCTCACCCAGGCTCTTTTAACTGATCCACCGTATTCCTTCTTGACCACATCTTCTGTCTTTCCCTTACCTTTTCTCCATGATTTCCCTCTTTCCACTGTAGTCAGCATATAATGTAGAACTAGAGTGTTTAAATTATTGGCTTAATAATTATCATTTATTATTAGCTAAATAATTAACCTTTCTGTTATTTCTTTAAGTAGGCTGATTGTATATTTTCTTTAATTTAGATGTAATCTGCAGAATTTAACTCTGTGCCACTCAATTCATTTTCTTCCTTGTAAATCAGTATAACTTTACTAGAAAGAAAAGCAAACATTGACAGTTCAGTCGGTAAGTGAAATAACTGATCAACTCTACTTAATCGCTTTTAAATACTATTCCGATAGGCAATCTAAAATCAAACCTTACTTAACCAAATCTTACGAGACTGATTCTCTATAAGGATCCATAAAAAATATTAAATATTTTATTTTTCCTCTTTTATAAATTACATATCTATAGATCTGTTCAAAGACTCTAAACAGATACAGCCATAGAACAAAACTCATAGTCCCAAAGCAATGGCCTTCTACAGTCTCACTAGGGGGTGACATTTAATAACATTAGAATATGAAACGTTACAGCATGCATACCTTGTTGTCTTCCCAATAAAGTGCAAAACATTCATCTCCAGGTTTCCACAATTTTGCATACTCCATAGGAATAGATGATTCTAGTACTTTTTCTGGTTTAATTGGCCCAGATCTTCTTTTGGGCCCACTATTGTAAAATACTTTATCATCATAGGGTGTAGCTGTGATGGGTCCTGCTGGCTTAATAGGTCCTACTCGCCTGCCCTTCAGTGGCATTTCTGTCTCTCCATTTGGAACACCAACGAAACTATTAGTTCGGACGGGATTCTGGAAATCAGTATTTACATTAAAATGTTTTTCAATTTTTACACCACTGAAACTTTCGTTATTTATTGTTCGTGGTTTCCTGTCATGAAAATGATCAGGATTTGTTGTTTGGTTTTCTCTTTTCCCACGTTTTTGATTATTATAGTCAATGGATTCTTGAGGAAGTGGGTTTTCTTTTACCTCTGCATAGGACGGACCTTTTCCTGATCTGCTTTGCATAGAGTTATCCCTTTTTTTAAAAGCACCATCATTGTGCTGAGAGCTTAAAAGGTAGGAAGCATCTTTAGTTCTGTCATATCTAGAATAGGGTCTATCACACTTGATTCTCTCTTCAGCCCATGCTTCGGATCCTGAAGAAGTACTTGGTCTTTCAGAACCTCTGTTTCTAGGTAATCCACTGCCTTCTAAAACTGACTTTGAATTTTGGGGGTCTCTTTGAAAACGAGGAGGCTTTTCATTTCTTGGCTGTCTGGTATCATTTCGAGGCAGATACCGTGGTTGATTACTATCTTTGACTCCATTTTGCTCAGTATTTGACAATCGGTGTTGTCCCTGATGAAGCTGCTGTGGCTGTGGTTTAGGTTCTGAAAAGTAAAAGTTATTATATGTATATTAAAATGAAGACTCTGAATTAATACTGAATTATTTAAAATATCAACAAATTATTATATTAATACAAATTATCAAACTTCTATTTTAACATTTTCCACTACCTTCCCACCTCATTATCTTAATCCCTCTCTGCTTCCTTATAGTTCTATATTTCTAATGTAGTTTTCCTGGTCAGCTGCGTTAATGAAGTAAAGAATAATTCAAAAGGAATTCGTCTTTGTCCTTGAATGTTTGTACTCTTATAACATAGCTATCTATATGTGCTGTTCTGGTAATTCACTTCCCAAAAACAGTAATGAAACAGAATTGCAAACTGCTGACCCAGAAGCTGCTATGAAAGAACACAAGTACAACCGTGCTCAACCCTTTCCTGAATCCCACTTCAATTTAAATATGTACAGCTATCATTGGCAGTCAGGTTCTAGCCTTTGCAAAAAATGTTATTCCTCAAATCTTTCTGCATCTAGAATTGCTAAGTGTTTAGATTACAGGGGCACCTGGGTGGCTCAGTTGGTTAAGTGTCCTACTTCAGCTCAGGTTATGATCTCATGGTGCATGAGTTCGAGCCCCATATTGGGCTCTGTGCTGATGATAGCTCAGAGTCTGGAGCCTGCTTCTGATTCTGTCTGTCTGTCTGTCTGTCTCTCCCTCTCAAAAATAAAGGTTAAAAAATTTTTTTTAAAAAGATTACAAACAGATACCCTACTTACAGAAAAGAGTAATTTCTTTGACTTAGTAATTAAGAGTAACTACTACTTGGAAATATGGAAAAAAGTGTCAAAAATATGATTAAGCATAATAGCACAGATAATGTCAAACTAGAAACCCAAAGCAGTAACATGGTAAACATATACTCATAGATAATTTAATGGCTGTATTTCATGTAGTGGTTTTTATTCTATTTCGATTAGTAACATGCCATTTATACTTTCTTCCTTCACTGTTTCACACAGCATGTCTGTAACCTTATTACCAAACCATATTGAGTGGTCTTTGATGTGCATGTCTTGTTTCTCTTGTCATACACAAGGTCACAATATTTCTCAACAGTGGCACTAATGACATTTTGGGTGAGACTGTTTCCTGCAATGCAAGAAAATTAACCTTTCTGACCTCCAGTTACTAAATGCTAAAGAATCAAAGCATCCTCCATAGTTACTGTGACGAACAAAACTGTCTCCATACATCTTCAAACACCCACCAGAGGCAAAAGGTGCCAGGTAAAATGTCTCAAACAGGGATAAAGAGAAGACCTTTAAAAGTTCGTGAGTGACAAAACAAGTCACAGTAAAAATCAAGACTCGAACTGGCAAGAAACCTCTCAACAGAACCACTGGAAGCTAAAGCCAGTCTAATAGGCTTTAAACGTCTTTGAAATTAAAGGAAAATTATTTCCTAAGTACAATTCTACATCCAGCCAAATCACCCATTAATTTCGACAAAGAATACATGTTTCCAATATGCAAGATCTCAAATAGTAGCCAAGACTGTTTACAGGGATGTTTTTTAAAAATCACTTTTCCCAAGATTTTCTTTATAAATATAACACAACTATCCTATTTTTAACAACTGTAGTCAATATTAAATCCTTCTTTAGAGAGAAGAAAAATGGTCACCTTTGGTTTCTGCTGGCATTATTATCCAGGAGTGAAGATTTAGGAAAGCAAGAATAGCGAACATAAGCAGGACACAAATGAGCATTTTCAGCATAAAGCATGTACTGGCATTTGTTCCACTCATTATTGGAGGATAAAAACAGCAGCTGCCTCTTGCTGACTATCTGCTATGTATTAAGCATGACACGCTAGCATTTCACACACATTATCAATAGGCCCCACAGTCATCTTCAGATACAGGTGTTATGAGATTTATTTAACAGAGAGAGGTCCCATGTACAGTGAGTTGAAGACAATTTTCAGCTTCCAAAATAAGTCAAATATGAAGGTATTTTATTTGTCGTCAATTAGGTTTGAATAGATATTTCAGAAGTAAGCATTTTGGATGTACTATGATTAGGAATAGATTTTTTTCTTAAATTATTCCATTAAGGGCCACCAATATCTATGATGGTCAGGAAGCACAAATAACTTAGGTCATCATGAGAGTAACTAAGTATTCTGCACTACAGACAGGGATCTGGATAACCATGTATACACAATATGGGAGAACTTGACTTCAATTCCTCTAAAAGGAAAAAAAAAAGATTGCTATATTTATTTAATTGATGTACATTAGAGTAAAAAATAAAATGAGTAATTCACTAATACACATTCATTGTATATTATAATATACATTATATATGAATATACTTTATCTCTATTATTATGTTAAGATAATACTGTCAGGGAAAAATCCATTAAAAAAATTAGTCTTTTAACTAAGTGGGGTGCCTGGGTGGCTCAGTCAATTAAACATACGACTCTTGATTTTGGCTCAGGTCACAATCTCATGGTTCCTGAGATTGAGCCCTGCATCAGGCTCCACATTGACAGCAGGGACCCTGGTTGGGATTCTCTCTCTGTCCCTCCCTGCTCTCACACCTGCGTGAGCATGTGTGTGCATGCTCTATCTCAAAATAAACAAACATTAAAAAAAAAATTAAATAAAATAGCTCTTAGAAATAAACTAAATAAGGCAGAAAATACAACTGCGCTTTTGAAAGAATATAGTTTTCATATACATCCATTTTTTTTTCAAAAATAAAGTAAGTCAAGAAAGGAAGGTTCTTAAATGTTTCATCATTCTTGAACTTCCTTAACCCTGAGATCTTTTGTCCTACATTGCTACGCAAGGAAGTCAGATACAGAGTAGGTATTTTGAAACTGAGCTAACATATTAAATAAATAGCAGAATATGCTTAATTACTAAATTGTGGAAAATGTGATTTTAAATAAATTAAGAAATACCCCAAAATCAAACAGAAAGTTACTCAGTTCTCCACTCAGAATCTACTTGCTCTCTGCCACATTCTTCCAAAGGCATGATGATTTCAAACCACCCAAAATACTACTCAAGACTACCAGCCAGGTCTACAGTCACTCTAATAATAAATATACCGAGATACTTTTCTCTATAGGCAGTGGAATAAAATGTAGGGTTTTTTTTTGAAGACCTGAAGAAGAAACATGAAACAAAAACATAAATAGAAATAGGTAACATTTAGTATTTAATGGGAGAAAAAAAGGGATATTAGCAAAAATAATGGAAAAATTCATCACAAAATAGACGAAACTGTGACATCTAAAAGATCAAAGTGATACCCTCATCTTCTTCTTCTTCTTTTTTTTTTTTTTTTTTTTTTTTTTTTTAAGTAGGCTTCACACCCAACATGGGGCTTAAACTCATGATTCTGAGATTGAGAGTCTCATGCTCCACTGACTGAGCCCGGTCAAGTAAAAAAAAAAAAACAAAAAAACAAAGAGCTTTTATGAGGGGTGTCTGGACAGCTCAGTTGGTTAAGAGTCCGACCCTTGATTGTGGCTCACGTCATAATCTCACAGTTGGCGGGATCAAGCCCTACATCAGGCTCTGTGCTGACAGTGTGGAGTCTGCTTGGGATTCTCTTTCTCTCCCTCTCTCTGCCCTACCCCCAGTAAGTTCTTCTTTCTCTCTCTCTCAAATAAAAAATTAATTAAATTAAATTTAAAAAAAAAGTTCATATGAAAAAACTAATAAAAGATTGCTGTATGAGTTCAGTCTGACTTATGATAAAATGTTCCTATTACACTAGATCACGAGTTTCAAATGTATGTTTATAAGATAACTGATTATAATGTTTTACATTCCCATGAGTTGAAATGCAAGGATCATTAAAAATTTTTATTAATTGCCACAAATTATTTGGGTTTATATATAAGAATGTGCTGAATTAATCAGGCATCTGAAACTATTAATATTTCTTTGCTGAATATTCATTTTGCAGTCACAGTTGTACCTACATTTTGTAGTAGAAAATCAAGTACGTTTTGTTTCCCAAGATGACTCTTCAATTTATTCTGAGACATCTACCAGAAGAAGAAGTGACTTAATATTTATTTAGATTTTACTATGTGCCTGACAACTCTACTTAGAAGGTCTTTTGCTTACATTATTTCATGTAATTCTCATAACCACTCCGAAGGGCAGTATTATCTTTATTTTACAAAAAGAAACAAGCCTAGAAGCTAGAAAATGTTGGTGCCAGAATTTAAACTCAAATCTAACTGAAACCACTACTTTCCACTATGCCAAGCTGCTTGCCTAGAGAAACAAAACAGAATGCAACCAACAACATGTTAGTTACAATTTTGTCACCTACATCTGTTCATTTCTGGTGAGATGCAGAAATCACAAAGACTCTTTCCTAATCCCTGTTGGGCTGAAAAATAAATTTGGATACCAGGAAACTTTGGATATTACCAGAATCCTGAGC
Source organism: Panthera onca (assembly GCF_046562875.1). Lineage (NCBI taxonomy): Eukaryota > Metazoa > Chordata > Mammalia > Carnivora > Felidae > Panthera > Panthera onca. The sequence goes on from NC_138339.1 coordinate 204,269,538, forward strand.
TAAAATTAATAATCTCTTTCCATTAATGCAAAAACAAACAAACAAACAAACAAAAAAACAACCTGAAACCCCTATTAACAGTTGGCTGAACTTAGAATCTCACAAACTGACACCCAGAGGTAGCAAGTCTGTGGGTACAACCTCTGCAGAAGGGCTGCATAGGTTACACCACAGCTCTGCCAATTAATAGTTTTGTAACCTTAGGTAACATAAGCTTTTCTGAGCCTCATCTTTAAGGTATGGGATAACAGTAGAGCCTACCTCAAAGGATTGACTAAGTTTAATACATGCAAAGTACTTAGAACAGTATCTGGCTTTAATAAGCACTCAGTAAATGTGAGCGGTCACTGTTATTATTATGATTACTATTAGCATTATAATTATGCAAGCCAATTTAAACAACACTTGGATGGTAAGGCACTTCCCTATTTACACGGCTCCCCTACCACAATCCCTAACTTTAGTTAGGATCCTTACCTCACTGTATTTATTTTTTGTTTGCGTTTGGTTTTTTGTTGTGCTTGTTGTTGCAAATAGGGCAGAAAGAATGCTTTAGTAAAAACTTTACTGTCAAATTATGTAAGTCATATTATAGAGAAAATTTAGATCAGAAAATCAAAATCTTACTCTAATACTGTTTTCTACTTAAAATATTATAAACATTCTCTAGATAAAATTTCTTTTATATACCCTTTAAAATGTTTCTATCTTAGAAAATACTAATAAATATTTTAAAAAGTAAAAATTACTAATAATCCTATCATAAAAAATACATACAAAATAAAAGTACTACCTTCCGCCTAACCAATTCCACCTCTAGGGATGGCCACTATTAACATTTCAGAGGTTATTCTTCCTTTTTATATAAGCCATATAGATATATCTATACATATTTTTAAATTTTAAACAACAGAAAAAAGTCAGACTCACCCATATCTCATAGGCTGTAGTATACTTTTTTTTTTAATGTTTATTTTTGAGAGAGAGAGAGAGAGACCGCGTGCGCACACAACAGAGCATGAGTGGGGAAGGGGCAGAGAGAGAGGGAGGCACAGAATCCGAAGCAGGCTCCAGGCTCTGAGCTGTTAACTCAGAGCCCGATGTGGGGCTCGAACCCACAAAATGCGAGATCATGACCCGAGTCAAAGTTGTAAAATTAACCAACTGAGCCATCCCGGCTCCCCGGCCGCCATATCTTTCCAAGTCAGTACCCAGAGTTATCTCATTCTTTTTGATATTGCATGTTTGTTTTTTTTTTTTTTCTTAAAGGAGGGTACTTTAAATATTATTAAGTATTAACCAAATTAAGGGTGGAGTGTACGGCTTACTTGGCATTTTTTTTTCCAGTGCCTGGCTACAACAGTCAGGCAAACAGATGGTATTCAGTAAGTATTTGCTCAAAGAAAGATACAGTTACTAAAAGCAATGGGCATGGAACAAGTTTCCAAGTTCAAAACCATTACCTGTTTAACACTGTCACCTGGGCTCAGCTAAGAGGGCAATACTGAAATAGAAAATACACTTCCCTGTATTATTTTCTGTATGAAAGGTTTGCATGAAAGCATTGGGACAGAGTTAGATTGAGTTCAAGTGATTACAGACAAAGACTGCACAACATATAAACACTGAGCTCAAGCAAAATAAATTAATTCTCCCACTTCCGAGTGATGCGCCGTTAATAAAGTCCCAAAGAGCCCCAGTTTCTTCATCTGGAAAGTGTGGATAATTATATTTATTACAAGATTATGGTGAAGAATCAATTAGAAAATATTTGTGAAATTGCTTTTCTTATGGCCCATATAGGGCCTTTGGAATTAGACTGACAATTGAAAGTAAGTCCCAGTCCTACCATTGAGCAGCTGTGTTACCTTTTAAAACTGGAATAATGCTACCTACCTATTTCCTTCATTAAGTTACTCTGTACTATAGTTAGTGAGCACTGACTATGGACAAGCATCAACACCATTCTAGTCATTGTATACAAAGCAGTAGTAAGGCTCCTAAGTGCTCTCTCCGGTGCTGCTTTAGGTATAATGGGAAGAAGTAAACAACAAATAAGTAAACCAACTAATAACACAGCTTAAAATTGTGAAAAAGACAAAGAGGGAAATATATAGACTTTTATATAAAACTGGGAGGAGTGGCTATATACCAACTCAGGGGGAGCATTTCTCTGAAGAAGCCGTGCTTCGGTTGTGCTCTAAAGAATGAGAAGCAATGCAATGAAGTCGAGAAGAGTGGTCCAAGGAGCAGGAACAGCACGCGCAAAAGTCCTGGCCTGGAAACTTGCTTCGTGGAGTTAATGTGTTCCTAAAAAAATCTTGGCAGGCCCAATTTTAGGTAAAAACACAATCACTGGTAATTATTAATTTCAAGGGAGGAACAGTTACAAATAGCAATACCCCAAAATTGATGTCCTTTATGCCAAATAAAAACAGCAAATTCCAGAAAAAAAGACACAAAAATGAACATTAGTAATTGGACGTGGCGTTTTCTTTCGTTACTCAAAGGCGTAATTTTTCTTTTTTTAATTTTCATGATACTCTCTCTTAATTGTGATGAACGTTAAGCTTAAGGCTAAGCTCACAAATAAACATGTGTGATACTCAGTGTTCACAGAATTAATCCTTTAGTATTGCAAATCCTGTTCAAAAACAGAGAGAAAAAAGTCCATGAAAAAAAAGGGTGGGCGTGGCGCCTAAAATCACCGCTGCTATAAACGAACGGATAGAAGAACGCTGAGGAAACACAATGTGCACCCACAGTACAGCTGCTGCCCGTTCTCCAGTCCTGCTCAAAAGGCAGGCAGAGTCCGAGCCAGTGCTTACAGGTGCAAGAGAAAACAAAAGGTTTATAGTTCGGGGAGTACACTAGGATTGCTCACATAGGTAAATGACCAAATGAGCTTAGCTCAGGGTACAACTATAACACCCTCACCTTGCAAATATGGAAGGGGGAGAAGCTTAACCAAGGGCATACAATGAACTGGGGTAGAACTGGGATTAACCGAGCACTCAGGTTCCAGACTCCAGTATTAACCTCCCTGCTATACATCCTCAACAACAATACCATTGTGCTGGTAACATTAAGTCATTAATAACCAGGAGTCATTTTCAGTACTTCCTCACAGAACACAGGTTAGCATTACCATAAAAATATTTTTGCCAGGGTTAAAAAAAAAAAAAAAGCATTTGCTATACAGGTCAATTCATTAAATGAAAATACATATATTTAATTCAGCTGATTTTCCTCCTTTTTCTTCCTTATAAACAAATTGCAGGAGTATAGCTTCATCACACATCTCATATGCAAAACATGCCACTGGATTCATTTAATTTTTCTTCTACCTCTAAACACATTAAACGCATAATGTCCTCTTTAGAGGGCTTTTCTAGCCAGTTTGGCCTTTTCTTCATCCGTAACTAATAGACACTCTAAAACAGAGTTTTTTTCCTGGTAAATGAGAAAAGTCTTGTTCTGTTTTCTTTTTTTTTTTTTTTTTAAGTTTATTTATTTGTTTTGAGGGAGAGAGAGAGAGAGAGAGAGAGAGAGAGAGAGAACAAGCAGTTGAGGAGCAGAGAGAGAGGGGAGAGGCAGGCTCTGCACTGTCAGTGTGGAGCCAGACACGGGGCTTGAACTCATGAACCCATGAGATCACGACCTGAGCCAAAATCGAGACTTAGACACTTAACTGACTGAGCCACCCAGGGGCCCCTGAGTGTTTTCAGTATATTTTGATCACACATCCCTGCAGGCCTGCACAGTGCCTGAAGGTGTCCCAGGAGTCGTCCTTCTGGCTTCTCTTCAGATCTCAACTTAGATTTCACTTTTTCTCCTTCAACCCCACAGACAGCAACCAACTCTAATACCAAGTGAGCACTGTCAGTCATACTTCTGTGTTTCTTGCAAAACTCAAGCTGGATTATTTCATCTTCCTAGCATATTGTGGACACATAATAACACAAGAATTTTTTTAATCCAACGTGGCACTGCAGCCTTACTGTCATTCCCATACTACTCACTGCCATTGATGCCTTTCGTTCAGCTGTTCATTGGTCGACTCAGGTGAGTCAGGTAATGTCCCCCTTGTTGATAAACTGGGAGTTTATACAAGAGATGCTAAACTTGTGAGTCACAAACCACTTAGAAATGCAATGTGTATCTTTCTGCTTTAACTCAAATATCAATGTGTACTGCAAAAACACACTGGAAACGTCGACTAAAATGTCACTTATTATCAAACTTGTAAAAACTCAAAGAATGGTGTGTCAGAACAACTAAAACTCTCATACAGGAAATATCTGTCAAGCGTAAGAAACTAAACTTAACTTGTATGATCTTTTCTTCCAAGCTGATTAGTATTTTCCAGGATCATGACTATAATTTTAGACTCCACATTATCTTTGTAACACATTTCTTGCAAATTTCACAGAAAACTATAGCAAAACAAAAATGAGAACTTTCACAATTTGAAGCCAAAATATGCTAGTGATATTTAAAGGTACTTTATTTTTAGGGGCAAAAAATGAAAATAAGGAGAATTTTTAGAGAGAAGAAGCAAAGGAATGTCCATTTATGGGCTAGAATACTATTTTTAAAAAGCCACAGTACCCCACTGCAACAGGTTACCTACTGATACAGAAAATGATTCCGGTAGAATAGCTGAAACTGAGAGTAATCCTCCAACAAGTGAAACAAAATAAACTTAAGTCATTAAAGGTATTTGCTACAAAAATATGGTCTCAACTGATTAGTACATGAACTCACACCATAAATGAAGCATAACACCTTCTAATATTCCTAGATCTATATTTCAGCCATTTTATACATAATTGTCAACTAATTTTCTCAATGATACAAATCAGGGCTATTTGTGTAAAACGTCTTTAGATGTTGTATATATTCTGCAATAATCACAAAACTCTTCGGCTCTGAAAATTAGTCTATCAGCTCAAAATCTGTATACTTTGTTTCCTCAATAAAAACAAAAACAAAAACAAAAACAAAAACCTTTCCTCTACAAATTTATTCTGAATGAGTTCTGATTTAGATTACAAAATATAAGAACAGGGACTATATCTTATGCCTTGTAGGTACATACAAATACAAGTACTTATTAAATGATTATGTTTTCCAAATACTGTAAAAATAAAATGTAAACTTTAAAAAATATTATGTGATAGGCAGGAAGAGAAATCACCCATCATCTCAAGCATTTAGCTTCACTTTTTCATGCGATATTAAATGTGTTCTCTCTTATCACTCTCTTCAAAATCATCATTTTAATATCCATATAACAATTATCTGCTGGATATCCTTCAGCTTATCTTTCAATCCTACCACTTCACTAGCACTATTTTTGTCAAGGTCTTCAATCAGTGGTGTGCTGGACCCAATGTGAACATTGTATAAGACCTAACATTAAATTTTCAGAAAATCTGGAAGCTGATTGTTAAACTATTGATTGCCTGAGATCAGCCACAGTGGAAATATTTACACCACAGAAATGAGGAAAAGCTAAAGAACGGGCATTCCCTCACCCCCGCCTCTTCTCCCACAGCCTGCTGTTAACATTCACCTGTGTGCTATTTATGCTATGTAAACTCAATGGACACTTTACATCTTGTCTCTCACTCACTCTCATACTCCTCCTACTTCTTTCAGCTCTTTTCTCAGTTTCCTTTGCTGGCTCCTCCACCTCTACTTGATCTCTAAACACAACTGCTTGCTTGATGTCTCTCCTTGGTTTTTAAAAATTGGCGTATCTTAAAATTAAACTGTCGGTTGCTCTTTCCCCAAAAAACCCAACAGATGTTTAGAAATGGGGCATGGTAGAAAGAGTTCTGAGTTGGGAATCAGACAGACAGAGGTCCAAATTCCAGATCTTTAGTTCTTATGGGTAATATGTTTTATCTCCAAGCCTATAACTTACCTGTCAAATGGAAATAACAATGTATCTTTTGCATTTGCAGATGATTAAACGATTTATGAATTAATAGTATGCAAAGCACCTAGAACAGTTCCCAGCATATAGTAGATGTTCAATAAAGGCACATATTTTATTTTATGGTCATTAAATGCTTAAATGAATGGACCATTAATTGAGGAGGAGGAAAACAGAAGAATGGCAAAAATGAAAAAGAGGCTCACTTGTCCTAGTATTCTGAGCAAAGCTGTATCTCTTCTATAGATCTAAGCACCAAACAAAATTAATTATATGTCATAACTGATAGCATGGTTAACATATTTAAAAAATATGTATGCCACATAATTTGATTTCTGTACATTTGTCTGAAAAAATAATCATCAATATGTAAATTTAACCAAATTTAACTAAAAGACTATTTTGGAAGGTTATTGTTATAAGCAAAATTTGGAAACTTTCAAATTACTAACAGCATTAATGGAATTATAATCGATTACTATGCAGCCATTAAAAATCATGCTGACACAAATATATAATTACATAGAAATAGAGTTATATTTTATTGTTGGGACAAAACGCAGGTTATTTAAGTATGATCTCAAACAGAAACAAAAACAGAATATGGTGATGAGATCATGGGCCATTTTCCTTTTCTTTTGTTAACTATATTTTTAATTTTTTCTAAATTTATCAGGTAACACAGATACAACAGGAAATAATACACTTCTGTGGTACGTGATCAAAGAATTTATTAACCTCAATTCTTAGCTCCTATTTTTAAAATGCCCTTCTAAGACATGTTTTAAAAAGTGCATTTCGAATTTTTGGTAAACTGATTTTAACCAACTTTCTATATATTTCCTTTAAAAATTTTCACTAAAATTATCCCTAAATCCACATACAATTTTTGTATATAATTATCAAATTCAAGTAACTACTAAATTCACATTTATAATCAGGACATTACATGTGCAGCACTGCAGAATATTTTCACAGTATTTTCATTTGAGAATTCCAGATTACATGAGACATTCAACACTTTGTTACAGAATAGGTTTTGTATTAGATGATTTTGCCCAATTGTAGGCTGATGTACATTTTCTGAACATGCTTAACTTAGGCTAGGCTAAACTATGATGTTCAGTGTATATACCTTAGGCTAGGTGTATTAAATGTGTTTTGACTTGCGATATTTTCAACTTACGATGGGTTTACTAGTAAGTAACCCTATCTTAAGTCAAGGAAGATCTCTACTTGGGCAATCCTTTCTTGAGGAAACCCTTCTCAAGAACATGTAGCCTAACACATACACAGTCTCTTTTCTTGACTTAGTTTCCTGCTTTCCTAATTGAACTATTACCATTATATCACATATCCTTCCTACACCTCCTATTCTTCAGTCTTTAAAATTTGAGCTATAAATCTATAAGCCAAACTATTTAAGCTGACTTGAAACCTGATTAAAAGAAAATAAAACAAGACCAAAAAAGACACCTAACAACTATCAAAAGCATGCAACTTCATGTCAATTACCCATCAACCACCAATATTATATCTGCCAACATCTAAATACATTATTTACAACTGAATATTACGCAGAATTTGAAATTAGGCAGTAATGTTAACCACGTAAATACTACTTCTCACATAACCCACAGGAAATAGAGTAATAGAACACCACAAAAACAGTATGCATAGCAGAGTCTGAATATTATTCTGACAATGAGAAGAGATAATAGAGTATTTTAAGCAAGGGGGTAGTGGGATTAAGTTTGTGCTTTGAAAGATCGCTGACAATATGGAGAATGGGATGATAAAGTTCTGCAAGGAGTCAGGGGCGGGATGGTGAAGGCCTGGAGTAGAGCAGTGGGGGTGGAGATGAGGAGGTGATGAGTGAAGGAGGCTGTTGCTACTGTTGCTAATCATGGAGATGATGGTAGTGGTGCTGGTGGAAGAACTACTGCTATGTGGAGGCTTAAGTGTCAAGGACTGTGCTTAGCATTTTATGCGCCATATCTACTTTGATATTCTCAACAACCCGACAGCTAGGTGCTGTTACTATTCCCCCATTTCCCAATAAAGATGTTAAGGTTTAAGAGGTTATGTAACCTTCCCAAAGACATACAACTAATAAATACAGAAGTTGTAATTTAACTTAGTAGTACAATCAGTTGTACTTCTCTATTCCAGCATCTTGTCAATTCTCTCCTTCTTTTGGGAATAGAATCCTGCTTTCCAGGGGAAGGTAGTGGTGGGAACTACTCCTTCCTCCTTATATATAATACTGATGAAATCAATTATATCAGTTAATCAATTAAGATGTCCTGTGTTTTTCCGACTAAGGGGACAGAAGGCCTTTTTCTATCTGACCTCCTAGATATGAGGACCATTTCCCTGTTTCTGACAAACATTTTTTTTAATTACCTTTTATCTCATATCTGACACCAATGGTTGTGCAAGTCTTCTGGGTTTCTGTCCTAGCCACTCCACATACAACAATGCCAATATCATTGGTGGAACTCAGTTGAACTTGGGTAACCAATAATTATGCAATGATAGATACTTATCTTTCCCCGCCAAATATTTACTTGCAAAATGGAGTCTTTCTACCTGCGTATCTTTATACGTCATTATGCCCCCTTATATGTTGGCCTTATGCTACACCTAGAGCTACCTGGATCAATTATTGTTACCACATGGAGACAGTCTGCCAGTATACAAAAAAAGCAGACTTCAGAGGCAGAAAAATTTTCCAGTTATTGAGGCAAAAAAAATCTTTCTTTGTATTTCTCTGGCTTACATCTTAAAGCAAACTAATTTATAAGTTGGTGCCAGAAAATAGGGTGATACAAGTGACAGAACCTCAAATGTAAAACTTGTTTAGCAAAAAAAAGAGTGCTGGATCATGAGAGTCTCCGCATCCCCTAACAGGAAGTTTGAACTCCTCACTGTGCAGTAAAATTGTAGTCTATGGTCTTGAAACTGAGACCAACTAATGAAGGAAGCTGATGCTCTTAAAGAAAGTAGCCAAAGAAGATGTTGGGTACTTCCTAGTTCCTTCAGTATGCCCTACAAGAAAGACACAAGCTGACAAGTTTGAAAGCAGAAGGGGCACAGATATAACTAGGTAAGAGGTGCTTTTCTCAATTATTACCAATAAGCCAAAAAGGCAGAAATAGATAATTGTGCTTCTTGAGGAATTACAGAACTCCATGAACATTTATAAATGTTAGATGAATTCTTAGTTCCTATATTTGTTTAATTTAAATCTTATCCTTTTCATAAAAATATCTCTATTTGGTGGAATATGTTCTTCATATTCTTCCAAGTATTTACTCAACATATGAGTAAATTATATTCTTTATTCTGCTTTCTACAATTCTGATGCAAGATATGAAGAAACATAAATAAAATCGATAACAATTACAGGATAGGCTATACAAAAGAGGGAATAATAGATAAATACAAATGTAAGACAGTTACTCTGTCCACTCTTCTCACCATGTCTTTTGTTCCCCATTCAGAACAAATTAAGGTTTTCCTGGTCTTATTTAGATGTAGAAAGTTAAAACAGTAAAGTTATTGTCTCAGGGTATTCCTACTCCCATCTCTGGCCAACCTAAACTTCCAAATAATTGAACGAATCAAACCTATCCTTTCCATCTCAAGTTGAAATTTAAAACACATATTCCCAATGGACATTGATTTAAGTGGTAGTTATGTATAACAAGGTGATATATTGATAAAGTATATGATGGCACAAAGTATATGATTTTTGAAAGTTGGCTTGATAATCTAGTCACCAATTATAATAACTAGTCTGTAAAATGAAACTTAAAAAAATCTCTATATAAGAACCTTTTGGACACAATCCTATCACAAGGTGGTCAGTTAAATGTTCCCAAGTTGACACCAAGTCATCACATATCACAGAGAAACACTTTAATTAGTGATTACTCTCAGAAAACAATGTAATGCAGCTTCATTTTTTTCAGAATACTGATAAAAATGTCAACTAGAATTATGTTTGATTCCAATTTAAAGATACAACAAAAAGTTAATGTTAAGAGAAAATCTCTCTAAAAAAAGTACATGTGATGATCAATGACCTCTGATGGAAGTTTTAAAAAATTAGAATAAAAAATGATAGCCCGCTTTTAGACAAAAATGTATGATATAATGTGGAAGTAAAAGTGTTACTAACATGCCTTAAATTTGTCAGAAGCTCATTCTTAAAGGATGCATTTTTTTTTTTTTCCAGAAGCCTGACACATTACACAGGATCTGATATGATAATAACAAGTCCATCCAGGCCTACATTTGTTTACCCAGCCAAAAGATGATTTCTAGGGTATTAACATTAAACAAAATCCTCAGACAGATCATATGATACAAAACATAGAAGCAAGAAAGATTTGATTATTCAGCTAAACTAGAAACAAAAATTTAAAAACCCCAAATATATGTATCACTAAATAATGATTATTTCTTTATAATCAATCTGGGACTATAACAGACCCACATGATGACACCAATGTTTTGAACATTAAAATTATAAGATCCTAACGTTTTTCATTAGCTATCCATAAGGCATCAACCATTAAACATTATGGAGACTCCATCCTGAAAAGCCTTCTAGGTTTTCCTTCGGAAAATGGACAACATTTTCTCCCATCAATGAAGTGTTAATTTTAGAACATAGGATTTATGGAACAATGACCAAATTCTAAGAGAAGACCAACACGGAGACTCAATTTTATGACAGTAAAAAGTTATTTCAGGTTTTATTTTCAATTTAAAAAAACCCATAAAACCATAAAATGAGCAGAAAAACAATTCAGTTGTTTGCCTCATCCATTTATTTTACTATGAACCCCGGCTCACCTAAGAAAACTGTAGTAGTATAGAGTGGGTTAGCGAGAGAAAGAATAATGGTGAGGGCAACCACACACAGAGCACTCACATCTATTCCATCACCTTCATTGTAATAGGATTACATGAAGGCAGAGACAGGACAATATGAGAAACACCTACAAGCACAATAATCTTCAGGATATATATGTATCATTTTATTGTCCAGCTGTTTGTGGTCATGTGTTATAATCAATCTGTTACGAATGTTGTCAACATCATCAAAGAAAAAGTTTAGGGTCAGAAGAGCTGCTACTGACAGAATCAGGTTCTGGTCAAACATTTAAAACAATGAAATATTAAACCAAACGGTATTTTCAAGTCTGCCTGATTAAAGTATATTCTAGTCATTCAAAATAACTAGTTGGTCTTATTTTGGCACTAAAACTTTGAAAGAAAGGATTAAATATTATAGACTACAAGCATACCTCATTTTATTGTGCTTCACAGATACTATATTTTTTATAAATTGAAGGTCTGGGGCAATCCTGTGTCCAACAAGTCTATTGGTGTCATTTTTTCCAACAGCACCACTCACTTCATGTCTGTCACATTTTGGTAATATTATTATTTAATATTTCAAATATTGTTATGGTGATCTATCATCAGTGATTATGACTTTCTGAAAGCTCAGATGATGGTTAGCACTTTTTAGCACTAAAGTGTTTTTTAATCAAGGTATGTACATTGTTTTATAGGCATAATGCAGTTGCATATTTAATAGTCTACAGTATAAAGTAAACATAACTTCTATATGTGTTGAAAAATTTTAAAAATCATTTGATCCACTTTATTGCGATATTTACTTTATTACAATATATGCTTTATTCTGGTGGTCTGGAACTGAGCCTCTAATGTCTCCAAGGAGTGCCTGTACAAATATAAATCATGTCTGATTACTGTATTCGAAAAAGCCTCTGCTAAGCCTTTATATGCTGTTCAGTGTGGTTTATACTAAGTAAATGATAAAGTCCTTTTTAATAAGTATTTCTGTGTCTCTTTAGTTTGCGGTTTCTTCTGTCTCACAAAGTAGACAGTAAGCTTCTTTGGGGTAAGAGCTACAAGATCCCTGTATTTCCCCCAAATGTTTTGAAAGAGCTAGTTTATTATATTCTGTATCCCCACCACTTACCATAGACCTGGTACAAATAAATACTACATAAAATACATCTACAGAATGAAGAATTCCTCGGAGCCCATATAATGCAGTCTCACTTCAGTCTCAATCCCATGTTCCCCCTTGCAGACACAAAAAAATTTTTTTGCCTGAAAGCACTGAACAAACTCCATTGTTCTCATAGTGAAGTTTCACAGCCATCACAGTTTTGCACTGCCATCTACATGAAATAAAAACTCCTTAGGACAAAATGTTCTTGATCCATCCCCAGCTTACCACTTCTATCTCTGGCCCTCTGGCCTCACCTCTCCCACACTGTCCCAAAGATAGGGAACTGGTGATCTGATGCCTCCAAGCCTGGATGCCCAGAGCTTCCTCTACTTGGCCTGTCCTTGATCCAATATTCCTCTGCACACGTGTCTGAAGGTCAGATTATATACCTTGTAAAAGCCAAGGATCTGGAATATTATTATTATAAAGTCCATATTTTTTCTCACATGCTAACAGATTCTGTGTCATATTAATAGCAGTGTCATAAATAAAACACATCTACTAAAACAATACCCTATATTACCAGAAGTCTTCATAAACTTCTGTCTCTTCAGAAGACACTGACGTTTGTTTTTGAGTGTAGTATCCAGGTCATGTATCTTAATTAACTTTCATACTTTTTTCCAAATGGAATGCTAATATCATTTCATTTTGTTGGTATAGAATATGTTCTGTGAGAACTGAAGCATTATAGGCACATAGGTCACAGGAAAATTAGTATCTCAGTCTCAACCTCATTATGATTTAGGAGATACTGCAGGAGTCAAAAGCAAATGTAGGGAGACAGAAAGGTAAAAGAAAATCACCAAAGTTCTGATTGGGAGAGTATAAAGGAAGTTGGGACAAAAATATCAGAAAGGCAGAGATTTGAAGAAGCAGTAGAGATTCTCTTGCTGGCTTTACAGAAGGAAACAAACATGACGTGAACTGCCTACAGAGGTGATCAGGTGGCAAGAACTTGAGAGCTTCCAGGAGCTAAAAGCACTCCCCAGGCAACATCAAGCAAGAAAATGGGGACTTTGGTCTTAATCTACAAGGAACTGAATTTTGCTAACAACCAGTGAGCTTAGGAGAGAACCTCAAGCCTCAGCCAAGGTCATAGCCCCTACTGAAATCTTGATTTCAGGATGTGAGATCTTCAGCAAAGGTCCCAACTAAGTTTGCCTGGACTCCTGACCCACAGAAACCATGAGATAAATTTGCATTGTTTTAAGCTACCAAATTTGTGGTAATCTATTAAACAGCAATGGAAAACCAATACATTATGTTTTACAACCCAGAAAACATTGCTGTTAAATGTGTGCTTACAAATCTCACCTATATCAAACACTTTTTCAAAATACATTGCCTTTTCTATATAATCTAGCAATGAGCTTCCATTTTCATGAAATCTGGACATTTCAAATTTGTTATCATAGCATTTTATCTCCAACCTTTTTTTTTTTTTAATTAAAAATATATCTGAAAGAGAAAACTGAATTTAAAAGTATATCTCCCTGGGGCACCTGGGTGACTCACTTGGTTAAGCATCCAACTCTGATTTCAGCTCAGGTCATGATCTCACAGTTGTGGATCTAGCCCTGCACTGGGCTCAGCACAGAGTGCTAAGCCTGCTTGGGATTCTCTCTCACTCTCTCTCTCTCCCTTTTTCTGTCCTTCCCCTGCTTGTGCTCATGCTCGCTCTCTTAAATAAATAATAAATTTAAAGGAAAAAGGGTATTTTCCTAATGTTTTGGACTCATATTTTTAAAAATATACTATTTTAGAAAATACTTATCCCATGCTTAGGAAAAAGATACACATTTAACATTCTTTATCTTTTCAGTATTTATGTTAATCACTAAAATATGTCCTATTAAGGAATACATCATATTATGGGAGCATATTCACTCATTGTGTGAATATTTCCATAAAATATGTAATATGTGGAGAAAGAATAGATAGGCCAATTTCACAAAGTGTTATATAAAATTATATAATAATAAATTCTCCAACATAACAATCAGTTTTCATAGCTAAATCTGTTATCTAGTGAAGTTGGGGGAAAGATCTTGGCAATACTACCTATTACAGCGTTAGAGGGCAAAATAAGCTGCCTTTTGTATTTTCAGACTGTAACAATCAAAAATTTTGTTCTGTACTTCTGTTAAACAGTAAATTTGTAATTTAAAAATTTTAATTTTTAACACCCAGATAGAAGTTTGTATTGTCAGTTCTTTTATTAAACTTTTTTTGGTGCAATTCCAAAGTTTGGTCTTTTTAAAAGAAATCTACGTTAGGGGCGCCTGAGTGGCTCAGTCTGTTAAGCGTCCAACTCTTGATTTTGGCTCAGGTCATGATCTCACAGTTCGTGAGTTTGAGCACCGTGTTGGGCTCTGTGCTGACGGTGCAGACCCTGCTTGGGATTCTCTCTCTGCCCCTCCCCAGTAGTCACTCACTGTCTCTCTCTCTCTCTCTCTCTCAAAATTAATAAACATTACAAGAACAAACAAAAAAAAAGCAATCTACTTTAAGGTAGCCTACCTTCCACACTCAAAGTCCCCATTTTAGACTCCAGGAAATCAAATAACGTGCTTGGAGCTGACGGCCTTGCATTTCCCAGCTCCTCCTCTTCTTCAGATCTTATTCTCCCCCTGCCTTTTCCCTTACCTGAAGAAGTAAAGCAAGACACGTTTATTGTACGTGCAAAAACAAAAGGAGAAAATACACCAAAACAGAATCATCAGTCACCTCAAGTATGATTTTGTATGTCTTTCTTTTCATATTTTTCTGTATATTCTGCATCTTTTAAATAAATAAGTTTTTAAAATGATTATATCAACTAGTACCTTTAGTCCTCTAAATGATCTATCTGGAAATTTGAATTTGTTCATGTAAATTATCTTTTAAGAGAAAAAAATCATTCTTATAAAATTTTTCTTTAACCACTAATCCTTTAAAAGAATATAGGATTAAGACTTGAATGACCAAAGAATAACACTAAATAAAAGTCATGTTCTTGATAATTTTTAAAAGTCTGCAGACTAGTCACTTATACAAGGGGCATAGTTCTAAAAATAATTAACAGAACAACTCATTTCATATTATATTTTCTCTATTACTTATAACAACCCTGTTAAGTAAGGTATTATTAGACCTACTTTACATTAAGATGAAGACAGAGAGACTTAGAGGAACTTGCACAAGTCTCTGTGATGCCCTAACTGGTGCTCCTTCCTCTTACCACAAAGAGTAAATGAAGTTATACTGTCCCCCCGCCCAGCAACAAAACCTCAGCCAGAAATGCAAACAATACTATCTGTCACATGGCTTAATGAACTCTACCTCTCAGAGGTGGACCTGTAACAGGTTTGTGTTTATTGCTGTTAAGAAGTACATTCAGCGCTGCTTCTAAGTTGTTGCCATTATCCATAAGAGCTTGCCTTGATGCTTCTTTACTGAAGCCCATTTCCGTTATGTGTTTCAGAGCCTTCTCATCAACCTGTAAGAAATTAAGAGCAAAGCTACGCTAATGGCCAATAAATAAGCAAGGTATACGTTTTTAAGTATATGTATAGTTTCTTTCTTTTTTTTTTTTTTTTAAGTTTATTTATTTTGAGAGACAGAGTAAGTGGAAGACGGGCAGAGAGAGAGAGGGAGAGAGAGAATCCCAGGCAGGGATTCGAGCCCAATGCAGGGCTCAAACTCACAAACTGTGAGATCATTATCTGATCCAAGAGTCGGACACTTAACTGACTGAGCCACCCAGGTACCCCTATGTATACTGTTTTTAAATTAAAAATTACAGGGGCGCCTGGGTGGCTCAGTCGGTTGAGCGTCCGATTTCAGCCCGGGTCACGATCTCGCGGTCCGTGAGTTCGAGCCCCGCGTCGGGCTCTGGGCTGATGGCTCAGAGCCTGGAGCCTGCTTCCGATTCTGTGTCTCCCTCTCTCTCTGCCCCTCCCCCATTCATGCTCTCTCTGTCTCAAAAATAAATAAACGTTAAAAAAAAAAAAAAAAATTAAATTAAAAATTACATTCATGGTTATAGAAAAAATGCCATACTAATACAACATCCACTTGCTGTTTGTTCATACCAATAGTCGAGGAAAATTCTGTATGATATGTGGGGTTGTACCTCAAGTACTCTCTGACTTAACAACTATCATTACAAAAGAGTGAATGAATGAATGAAAGAAAGGAAAAGAAAGAAAATCATATATGTCAGAAAGAAGCTTCTGAAAATAATACAGTGAAAACTATCTAATGAAAACTTTTCTTGCTTAATATTTCACTTCTCCAAAACTGCAAAGTATAAAATGAAGCTAACAAAAAGGTGCTATCTCAGTAGTTTTATTTTTTTTACTCTCTGTTCCAGTATTCTTTCTATACTCATTAGCAATACTATCTATGATGCTGTGATAGCCTGTACCTCAAATAGGAAAATCTACCTTAAAATGCCATAAACCAAAATCTCCTTGAAAAATCTAGAGCTGAGTAGAATGCAAGAACTTTTTAAGTAACATAAACATATCCCATAAAGAAATTTCTTGATGGTACCCCATAGGTCCCTTATCCTCTTTTTTTCTTCACTCTTTTCTCTTTCCGCATCTTACACTGGGTAATTTCAATTGCCCAGTATCAAAGTTCACCGATTTTTTTCTCTGCCTGTTCCAGTCTGATGTTGAACTGCTAATTTTTCATTTCAGTTACTGTACTTTTCTGCTCCAGAAATTCTATTTGGTTTCTTTTTTTTTATAATCTCTCTTTACTGATATTCCCCACTTGTTCATATATTGTTCTCTTGATTTCTCTTTGTTCTTTGTCAACAGTTCCCTTCAGACGTTTGAGCATATTTAAGATAGTGCATTTAAAGTCTTTGTTTAGTCAGTCCAATGCCTGCGCTTCTTCAGGGAAAGTTCCTGTCAATTTCTTTTTTTTTCCCTAAGTGGGTTGTACTTTGCTGTTTTTTGGTAGGCTTTGTAATTTTTTTTTGTTGAGAACTGGACATTTTGAATACTATAATGGCAGTAATTTTGAAAATCAGATTCTCCCTCCTCCTCAGGGATTGCTATTGTTACTTGATGAAAGCTGCTGTTGTAAGTTTGTGTAGTGACTTTTCCAAACTTTCTTTGCAAGGATTATATTCCTTGTGATATGTGATCACTGAAGTCTCTGTTCCGTTATCCTCTTTCTTCATTACTCACTATTCTGGATCCTCAAGTATTTGACTACCAGCCTTCAGAATTCTAAAACCATTGTTTCAGAGAGTACTTGTCACCTAAACAGTTGTTTGGGTGGAGAGGCCAATTCCTGGAGCTCTCGACTCCACCATCTTTGCAATGTCACTCCCTTCATATGTTTAATCCTTGCCACAACCCCAAACTGCTGGTCTCTGATGTTCTATGGCAAGACATCCCCAGAGAAGTATTCTCAATTTACTGAAGTTTGAAAGCTTCTTGAGTTAGGGACCATATTTTTTCAGTTCGCTGTATCTACTCTAACCTGAAACTGACTTTTGTAAAAGTCCATGAAATGGTACTATGTTCAAGGAAGAGACAGCCTGGCCCATAGTTCTCCTTGGCCAATGACTGATTTAGAAGTGGAAATGTGACCTATCTCTAGTCATTAAGACATAAATGGAACTTTCTGGAGATTTCAGAAAATATTTTCTAGTCTGATAAAATAGACCTACACCCTTTCCTTCCTGCCTTTGAACTTTTTGTGTGAAGACTTAATACACAAAGAGTCCTGTAACCCTGAGAAGAAAGCCAAAAAATCACAGAGATGCTCACCAGAGCTCCAACATTGTTATACTGCTGGATTTATCAACCTTTGTAACCATCTACTTCTGAATTTCTAGTTATGTGAAATAATAAATCCCTATTATTTAAGTCAGTCTTAGTATCCCCTACTCTACAGATAAAAGCACCTAAAGTCATTCAACTTCTAAAGGCAGAGGAAAAAGAATTCTTGTCAGTTCTCTCATGTATGAGAACACTGCAGCATACCAGAAATAACTTTGACTCCTATCATTTATCTTAAAAATCCAAGTATATTTTGCAAATGAGACCAGAATACACATTTACTTGTTCTAATACATTTTTCCCAAAGAGCGAAACAAAACAAAACAAAATCACTTTACAGAAAATTTGAGAAGGATATGGAGAAGGGAAGGGAAAGGATGTTCCTGAGGCATCATCTTATACAAAATAATCTCCATTAAATGTCCTCTATTAAATGTGATGGCTTTTCATCAAGCTATTCCAAAAGACATAATTCAGACATTAGAAATTTAAGTACGATGGAGGTTTTAAGTAAATTATCTTTCAAACGATCCAGATGCTCCACGATTAGCGACAATCCTTAATGAAAACCTTCTTAAGAGTTGTAAAGTTCATTCATAACGCACTGAATAAAGCCAGGAGTGGTTGTGAGAAAGGACAGAAAAATCATCCAGGTAAGGCAGAACACATTAACTCTGTGGTTGATTCTTTGGCCTTACCAGTTCTCTGTAGACACCCTCATGTTTCCCCTCCGGCTTGGCTGACTTTTCTTTTTGTAAGATTTCTCTAGTTCGGTTCCCAGCAGCACTCATGTTGAGGTTACTTCTAGCACCACCACCACCACCTCCAAATGTCTTGGTCTTTAAGCAAGTGAAAGACAAAGAGATGTAGGTAAGTAACATGGAAAGATAGTTCTCAAGACTAGTCTGCAACCAAAAACATCTGGCAAAACAAGTAACGAAACGCTTCTCAGTTATGCTAACTACTGGCCATCATCTCGTCTTTCCACAAGTCCGGGTGAAGCAATAAAAAATTTACAAAATTAGCATCGTTAAGTCTTCAAGGCAAGTCATCAGAATAAACTGAAGTAGACAACAACATAGAAGAAAATACAATAATATTAGCATTATGGAGTTCAGGTGTTAAAATAATTCTACGGCACGATACGCGACTGATAAATCACGAGAGCTGGGTTATAAACCCAGATACGTAGCAAGTCTATTTTTAGCAAGGCACTCAACATGTCTAGGAGTCAGTTACATTATGTCCATGATCCAATAATATGATTATTTATACAAACTTAAAAAGTAAACAAATAATGTGAATTTTAACACTGGATTAAAATTCTCATCGCTAACTTACTATTTACATTAATTACATAATATGCTATCTTACTAATTATGTATAGAAAACTTTAAAGCCTTTATTTCTTATTTTGTTTGAATTATTTCAATAATTATGTCACATATATCACATTTGAAAATCTGCTCTGATCTCATTTTCATCAAAACTATTATAAAAAGACAAGAATGTAAAGGACATTAGTCATAAAGATACAAATTCATGATTGAAAAGTAACCCACTGCTGTTACTTGTACAGTATCAAATTAAATATGTGGTCATACAGCATCTTTAGAGCTCTAATAGATCCAATAAAAGAGGAAGAAGTCAAGACTTGATTTTTATTAGTGATAATAATAAATATTTTTACATGTGTTTTAAAATTATTACAGTAAGAAAACATCCTAGATATAAATTTATGAGATACTGGGAAATTATTTTCAATCTGATGAAAATATAAAGAAACAGAACCTGAGAAATAGAAAAATGATAGTAGATAAGCATTAACCAGACAACGTATAAAATACCTATTATGTAGTTGATACACCACCACAATATTTAAATTTTATTTAAACCAAAATTAAAACCACACCTTCAAAGACCAAAGGTGCATTAACTAGATTCATTCAATTTTTGGTTTATGCAATAGATTTGGAAGTTTGGAAGGTCATCACTTAAATAGCCTCATGATTTTAAATAGGCATCCATATATGCTTACAACTTCCAAATGCATCTCTTCCAAAGCTCACTTTTCCAATTATACTCTTCTGTCTCACTGCCTATGAAGCCACATGATGTCTGACAGGCACACTTCAACATTACTATGTTCAAAACAGAATACCAAATCTTTATCCTCAAACCTGTTCCACTATAGTCTTCTCTAATTCAAAGTAAGAAACTCTAACCTGCCCATTTCTTAGGGCAAAACCCTTGGAATCATTCATGATACCTCCCTCATGTACCACATTCAATATCTCAGAAACTGTGATAGTTCTACTTTCAAAATTCCGGAATCTGACCACTTCACACCACCTATGCAGCTGCCATCTTCATCCAAGCTACCATCATTTTTCCCCTCCCTGGATCATTCAATAATTTCCTAACTTGTTTGGTTCAATCTTCTTCTCTACAATCTACTCTGGACATAGCAGCCAGAATTAGCTTTTTATTTATTTTTTTAATGTTTATTTATTTATTTATTTATTTTGAGAGAGTGAGAGTGTGCACAAGAGGGGGAGGAGCAAAGAGAGAGGGAGAGAGAACCCCAAGCAGGCTCTGCGCTGCCAGGGCAAAGACTGACACAGGGCTCAATCTCACGAACCGTGACTTAACCGGCTGAGCCACCCAGGTGCCCCCCCAATTAGCTTTTTTAAATGTAGGTCAGTTGATGTTACTGTTGTGCTGAACACCTCTAAAGGCTCTCATTTCTCTCTGAATAAAGACCAGTTTTTTAAACATGGCTCACAGAGCCATATATAAGCTGACCTACATTATCACCATTGACTTTATGGTCTACTTCTTGTCCCTTTGTTCTCTCTGCTTCCACCGGCTACCTTCCTATTCTTTGAACACATACTCCTGCTTTAGAGCCTTTGTAAAGACTTTTCTTTCTCAGGTAACCACATAGCTAATTCTCTTACCTCCTTCAAGTCTTAGCTCAAATCTCATCATCTTGGGACCTAATCAAATCACTCTATTTAAAAGTGAAATCTGAAACTTACTTATTTAGCATGTTTATATTATTTAGTGTCTTTACTAGAATGTAAACTACACAAAAAGAATTCTTAACTTCTGACCATCCTATGTTAAAGTGCACCCCATCCCCAACCAGTACTCCCAACTCCCCAACCTACTTTATTCTTTTTCTTTCTATAGAGCTTACTGATTTCTAACTTCCCATACAACTTACATATAAATAGTTTTCTACTTTACTAAAATATAAGCTTGATAAGGGCAGGGATCTTTTGTCTATTTTGTTCATTGACTTAACATAAGCATTTATTTTTTTAATTTAAAAAAAAACAATTTTTTTGTCTGTGTTTATTTATTTTTGAGAGAGAGAGAGAGAGAGAGAGAGAGAGAGCGCGCGCGCAAGCAGGGGAGGGGCTGAGAGAGAGGGAGACACAGACTCTGAAGCAGGCTCCAGGCTCCGAACTGTCAGCACAGAGCCCGACGCAGGGCTTGTACTCATGAACTACAAGATCATGACCTCAGCTGAAGTCAGTGCTTAGCCGACTGAGCCACTCAGGTGCCCCTAGTTTTTACATTTTTTAAAAGTTTATTGATTTATTTTGAGAAAGAGATAGATCCAGAAAGAAAGAGCATGAGCAGGGGAGGGGCAGAGAGCGAGAATCCCAAACAGGCTCTGCACTATCAGCCTGATGTGGGGCTTGACTTCACGAATCAAGAGATCATGACCTGAACTGAGATCAAGAGTCAGATGCTTAACCACCTAAGCCACCCAGGGACTCTTAATCTAAGCATTTAGAACACTTCTTCGCATACAGATTTTCATAAGATTGCTGAATAAACAAATAACGGAAAAAATATATGAAAATCATGGCTTGATCATGTGCACTAAATTCCACCAAATCCACATAATTGTTTGAATGGATGATCATAAAACATCTTTCTAAAACAATTGCACTCTTATGATTTTGCTGTTCAGACATTTATTTTTTTAAGTTGATTTATTTTGAGAGAGAGAGCACAAGAGCAAGTGGGGGGAGAGAAGAGAGACAGAGAGAGAAAGAATCTCAAGCAGGCTCTGTGCTGTCAGCACAGAGGCCGATGTTGGACTCAAACTCACAAACTGTGAGATCATGACCTGAGCCAAAGTCAAGAGTCAGATGCTTAACTGACTGAGCCACCCAGGTGCTCCATTGTTCAGGCATTTAGATTAAATATAAATCTGTGCTTGTGTGCTTGTGTGTGTGTGTGTGTGTGTGTGTGTGTGTGTGTACTTACCTATAGAGACAGATCTATAGATATAAGGATAATCTATAATACACATAGGTTTAGTCCTAAATTTGCCATTGGGTAACACTGGGCAAGTTCGGGTAGTTTTGAACCACCATCAGTTCTCTCATATATAAACTGAGTAGTTTTAAGTTTGCTTTGGAAAGCTAGGATTCTTTATTTATCAAATATTTATACAAAATACAATGTGATCAATTATGGCTTTAAAAAATGAAGCATATTACAGTTTAACTATATTCTAGAAAATAGCCATACCCTGCATCAAAGTTTTGGAAGGAAAGTTTGTGTGAGAAAAATGTACATCAAAAGAACAACTTTCCTATAATCATTAAGAAATTGATATATATCCCATATACTCTTTTAAAATTCCATAATTTTAACAGCCTTTTAGGAAAAAAGAAATATATATTATGTAAACTATGCAAAATGCATTAATTTCAGAAGCATGAAAAACGATTTTTAAAAGCATGTACCTTAGAACATAAAAGACACTAAGGAATGGCAATAGTCACATTTACGGAGAGCTTTCAGTGAAGGAAAATTTGAACTGTGCCACATGCAGCGTTGTAAACGTTTTAAAGATTATCAGTTTAATTCTAACAGCAACCATATGAAGTGGGTGCCGTTATTATCCCCTTTGCAAAGATGAAGAAAAATCAGGTATGAAAAGCTAAGTAACTTATCGAAGGCTGTCAGCAGGATACACTTCCAGGCTGCCTGACTCCAGAGCTTGTGCTCTTGGATCAGACTGATGACGGAAAGACACTGCAGGAAGAACAATCAAAATTCAATAAATCTCTTACTTATACTTCAAAATTAAATAGGAAAGCAGTTGTTAGCTAAGCTTTATTACTGGTTTTAAATAAAGGAAAGTATTCTAATCTCACTGGTTAAGAGAAGGAGAGTCTGTCTCAGCAACTAATTCATGAACTTAAATTTCTTCTCAAAGTCTAAAATGAATAACTAGAGAAAACACCTATTTCAAATAAGCAAGAAATTTTAAATAATTAAAAGAAAACCATTTGGCTGTTAAGAGAACATGATGGATTGTGTGTGTGTGTGTGTGTGTGTGTGTGTGTGTGGGTGGGGGCGGGCATAAATGTACAGGATCCAAAGAAAAAAATTATTTTTTACTAAGTAGATTGAAGAATGAAAACTAACAAAAATGTTAATACTAAGCCATGATTTATCCTCTGATCAATCTTTTTTTTTTAAATATTTATTTATTTTTGAGAGAGAGAGAAGTAAGAAACTCATGCATGCACATGAGCAGGGGAGGGAGAGAGAGAGGAAGACACAGAATCTGAAGCAGACTCCAGGCTCTGAGCTGCAGCGCAGAGCCCCGACACGGGGCTTGAACCTGCGAACCGTGAGATCATGACCTGAGTCAAAGTCAGATGCTTAACCCACTGAGCCCCCCAGGTGCCCCTCTTCTGATCTATCTTTACTTGCATTCCTCACAGGTGGTATCTAGCTCAACTAACAACAGAAAATCCTCTGCCATCATGAAAAGTGTGTTTCGTTGTTACTCTATTCAGAAGAAAAGGAAAAGGGAGGAAAGAAGAGTGGTTTGCTAGCAAGAACTTGTGAGCAAAATGTGTGAGCTTAAGGCTCCATAAAGGCCCAGGGCATTTCTACTGTTGAAATATGCAAGAAGAATGTCGAAAGTTTGTTGAATTAGTTACCTTATATGGAAAGACAATAATGATTCTGAGCGACTTAAATAGAACATAATGACAAAGAATAAGAGTTTATAAAGATCTAGTTTCTTACTTCTTTGCTTTTTGCAACTTCCGCAATAGCAGCAGTCCTTTGTTTTTCAAATTCATCATTGTCATTTGTAGGTTTGACAGGCATTGTGACTTGCAATGTCTTTCTTCGGTCAAGTTCTCTACTATCCACTCGGACATGAGACGTGCACTTCTGGTAATAACAGAGAAAAATAAAACACTCCAGTAGTTCCAAAAGAGATCCAAGTTTTTCATAAGAAAGTAACACCTCAAAAGAAAGGTTTGTGTTGCTTTAACAATTGAGAGCTCATAAAAGTTTAATTCTTTCCCATAGATTTAAAAATAAAGGTAGAAAACTGATTAAAGTCACTTGTAAATAAATGTAACTGGTAAATAAAATTGTAAAGCTACATAATGGCCATCTAAAATAGGGCACATATTTAAAACACACATTGAACCAAGAGATTTATGTAGCATTTTAGAATAACAACTTGAAATAATTTTAAACTTCAAACAGTCTATATACTACTGTACAAGGAGAGACAAGTTCAGTTTTTTATTAAGAGTTTGATTTCCATATTATGACACAATATGCATATGACGGTTAAGTAGTATAGTATGGTTATTTTAAATATAAAGAGCTGTCTCTGAACTTACAAACTAAAAACTAAAAACATAACTGCTCTCTCAATCAGGCTACAAAGTTTTTGATTTAAAAAAAATTTTTTTTTAATGTTTATTTTTGAGAGAGAGAGAGAGAGAGAGAGAGAAAGAGAGAGACAGAGACAGAATGAGAGTGGGGGAGGGGTAGAGAGAGAGAGGGAGACACAGAATCCGAAGCAGGCTCCAGGCTCTGAGCTGTCAGCACAGAGCCTGATGCAGGCTCGAACTCACGAACCGCGAGATCATGACCTGAGCCGAAGTTGGACACTTAACCGACTGAGCCACCCAACCGCCCCCAAAGTTTTTGATTTTTAATTTCTTAGGATAATTTTAAAAAGCCAACACTGCTTAAAAATAAGCCCTGAATTCTGTTCTCCCTTCCAATCCTAGCAGTAAAAATCCTATAAAATGAGCCTTTTCTCAACTCACTAATAAAAAAAGAAAAACATACACTCACACAAATGTGTTGTACAAATACAGGTTTTCAGCAATATTAATATATCCTGTTGCTATTGGCACACATCCAGCATTATCTACCTTTAACCCATGTACAAGACTAAGATAAACTGAACAAGAATATTTTAGAATGGACTTGATAAGAAATATTAGTGAAACTATACCTTTTAATATATTCCTAATTTAAAAAACCATAAGGGGTGCCTGGGTGGTTCAGTTGGTTAAGCGTCTGACTCTTGATTTCAGCTCAGGTCATGATCTCATGATTCGTCGGATTGAGCCCCACATGGGCCTCTGAGCTGATAGTGTGGAGCCTGCTTGTGATTCTCTCCCTCCCTCTCTGCCTCTTCCCTGCGCTCTCTCTCAAAATTACGTTTCTCTGAGTAATTCGTAAAAGAAATATTACCACCAAAATGTTTAAGAAGAAAGCAAATTCTTGCAAACATGTATTTATATTATTAAAATATAAATCATTCGACTGTTTACACTCTGTTTGCATTCTGAAGGTTTTTGTGACATTGGTGGGAGAGAGAATATCAGCAACATGGATCAGATCACAGGGCATCATGCCTCCTCTCATCTTGACTGTGCCTTGCTCCAAAGCACAGTAGAGTCAACATATTTTTAAATTATTTTCAAAATAGCCATGATGAGAGAATGACTTTAATTCAATTTTGAGTTGACCTTACAAAAATGTGTTTGAAAAGGATGCCAGTCAACGGATTCCACCCATTTATCTGGGTGGAATGAAGCAAATGAAGAGCAAACGCAAGGCAGATTACCAACAGCTAAATGTTGGTGCCATCATGAAGTAAAGAGCAAGTTGCCACAGGGATTAATCTCAGACTCATCAGGGATAAAACAGGAAAAGGCTGCAGGAGACTGTTGTGAATAACAGTGGAACGCTGAGTAAAATCAGGAAGGCCCAAGATTTCAGGCAGCTAAGGAGTTACCTCACTGTAACATTTTGCAGAGGGTGGGTTGAAAAATAGTGAGGAGGAAACTTTTAGCTTCTGTAAGAGAAGGATCAGGGCTGCTGTGGTTAAAAAGAAAAATATCAAATGGAAATAAAATTAAGTTCTTGATTGAGACAGGTAATTTGGATCAAGGCCGAAGATTAGAATCCAGGAAAGAACAACTGGGACAGAAACCCCACTAAAGTGCAGTGATGCCCTTCCCTGTCTCTGGGTTCGCACGTTTATGTCTCATCTCTCTGTTGACATTTTCATTTTTTCCTCTCCCTCTTTTGTGTCTACCAAAAAAAGTGGGAAATTACAGCATACATCTGCCTTACTTTTGAATTTCTCGCTCACTCTCTCAAAAAAACAAAAAATAACAACAAGAACAAAAAAACAAAGCCTCTACCACCAGGCTATCTTAATTAATTATAAGTTGCTCTTCAAGTATGCCTCTTAACTGCTTCAATCTTTCGGTTAACAGCTCTTGAGAAAAGAATCTACACCAACAATTTAGTTAAAGAAAAAAACCACAATTATTAAATTTCTGTATTTAATAGATTTCCACATAACTCCATGACCTCTAAATGAATAGTTCCACACAAAACTAAACACAGCTTGAATACAAATGAAGAACACTTTTTTGCTGATTAAATTCATCTGCCAACATGGAAGTCATTACCTGTCCAAAAGGCACAAAAGGAGGTGGTCCACCTTCAGTTCCAATATTACTTCTATTGTGTTTTGACAAGCTCTGTGAGAAAAGTGAGTCATAAGACAGAAATTATACCATTTACAATGTGCCAGGAATCCACTTATGTTAGTAGATTCTTATATAGAATAGGAAAAAAAAAAAAAAAGCCTTGTATAAATAATTTTAAACTACATAAAAACATTTTGTGTAATTAGGCAATAATTAGGTAAAGGTTCTCTCCTCATCTCCCATACTAAACTACACATTCACATAGAATTTTCAGAAGTACTTACCAACCTGCTCCCATAAAAAGAAAACACAGTAAAAAAAATACCCTCTTCGACAAGGAGTTAATTCAAGACAACAAACAATGGTAACAAAAGTTTTAAAAGCGCACTAAAACTATAATCCGACAGACAAATATTACCTGAAAATTATCTTCAAAATAAATTTTTATACATAAAATCTACTAGCAAATATTTGAGATACTGCAATGTAATAAAAATATATATATTTGGGCTTCTTCCCCAGTTCTTGGAACAGAGCTCCTAAAACTTTTGGAATTTCCTGAGTGATTGGGGTCAGAGGAGCATCTTCTGTTATTCATAATAAGCTTCTTTGAGGATACCTGAGTTTATGCTAATGAGGTGACTATTGATGGGCCCCTAAATAGCTCCAGGATGGGGGCAGGCTGCCAGAGGCACCGATAATATGATTGGAAGGTTGGAGAATGAGTTAGTCGCCAATGTTCAGTGGTTTAGTCAATCATGCCTATATAATGAGCCTCCATGAAACCCCCTATACAACAGGGTTCTGAGAGCTTCCAGTTTGGTGAACACATCCATGTGCTGGAAGGGTAGAACACACCAAATTCCACAGGGACGGAGGCTCCTGTGTTCAGGACTCTTCTAGATCTTGTAGCTTCATTTGGGTGTTCATTTGCGTCTTTTACAATATCCTAAATTTATAGTAAACCTGTTAATAGTAAGTAAAGTGTTTCCCTGATTTTTGTGAGCCATTATAGCAAATTATCAAACCCAAGAAGGAGGTCACAGGAACCACCAATTTGTACCCACAACGTACTGACATGTGGGTAACCCAGGGACCCGCTATTTGCAACTGGCATCTGAAGTGGGGAAGTAGTCTTGTGAGACTGAGTCCTTGAGAGGCAGGGTCTGAACAAGACTATTCAGCTGATTAAGCAAAGAATAATATAAACTTTATAGGACTGTCATATTTCTTTACAAGCTGTACATAAGATGTTAACCTACTTTTTAAAAACCAGCAGCGAATTCAATTATCTAGGGGTCTTTCCTCAGATAGGAAAGACCTATCTTGAATAATCAAGACATTCAAGCATCAATCATTTCAATTTATACTGTAACTTCCTTTAAAAACTCACACAAACTGCTAATAATGCCATCTGTCAATACAGATTATATAATTTAAAACATATTACATGGTTGATACTTCTCATCCTCATGAATGTACAGAAGTCAGACTTCACCTCCCTCTACAAACAAGCAGGAATCTGGACAACTTGTAAGAAAAAACTGTTTTAAGACATAGGACAATAAGTAGTGCAGGACTATAGTCCCTGAAAGAAAGAGAAATAAACAAAATCGAACCAGATGAGCTCTGCATTTCTGCTCAGAGGCATGATTCAGTCAGTGCAGAGAGCCAACCTGAGAGAATCAACTTCAGGCAGGCTGAAGCAACTGGAAGTGCTGGGGCAGAGTTTTGTAAAAGAGGGACATGTGGAGAAAAGAGGCTCCAGAAACCAGCATATGAATTCCCTAAAGTCATTGCTGAGAACTAGACTGAGCAAAAAACCACTGTAGATTGTAAGCTTCCCTTTACAATAGCATCAAAAAGAATAAAACACTTGGGAGATAAACTTAAGAGACTTGTACACTGAAAACTATAAAAGACTGCTAAAAGAAATTAAAGATGATATCAATAAATGCAAAGATATCCCATGGTCAAGGATTGAAAGAATTAATATTATTAAGAGATCAATATTATTAAGATTCAATACAATTCCTATCAAAATCAAAAGAATTTTTTTGCAGATACAGAAAAAGTCATCCTACAATTCATATGGAATCTCAAGGGACCCTGAATACCATAACTATCCTGAAAAGTCCTCATGTTTCTCAGTTATACAACTTACTACAACTTACTATAATCGAAACAGAGTGGTACTGGCATGAAGACAGACATAGGGAACAAAAGAATAAAGAACCCAGAAACAAACCCTTGCTTGCATATGTGGTCAAATCATTTTTGAAGAGTGTGGACAAGACCGTTCATTGGGGAAAGAGAGAAATAGTGCTGGGAAAACTGGATATCCATAGGCAAAACAATGAAGTTGGACCCTTAACTTGTATCATATACAAACATTAATTTAAAATGGATCAAATACCTAAATTTAAACCCATAAAACTCTTAGAAAAAAAGACAGAAGCAAAGTTTCAGGACACTGGATTTGGTAATGATTTCTTGGATATGACATCAAAAGCACAAGCAACAAAAGAAAAAAAACATGAAATCAAACTTCATCAAAATTAAAACCTTTTGTGCATCAAAGGATACTATCAACAGAGTAAAAGGACAACCCACAGAATGTGAAATAATATTTGTATTTCATACATCTCAAAGAACTGATACCCAGAAAATATCAAGAATAGGACAAAAGCTAAACAAACCAGTTAAAAAATGGACAAAGGACATAAACATTTCTCCAAAGAAGACATACAAATGGCCTGTGGAAGGCACTAAATATCACTAAGCATAGCGAAATGCAAATCAAAGCCACAATGAGATTCCACTTCACACCTATTAGAATGGTTATTATAAAAAATGAAATACCAAGGATTGGCGAGGATGTGGAGAAATTAGATCCCTTGTGCATTGCCGGCGGGAATATAAAATGGTGCAATTACTGTAGAAAACAATATGGCAGTTACTCAAAAAATTAAACATAGAATTACCTGCCATATGACTCAGCAATTCTACTCTGGTTGTATGTCCAAAAGAGCTGAAAGCAGAAACCTGAACAGATATTTGTCCAACCTTGTTCATAACAGAACTGTTCACAATTAGCCAAAAGGTAGGAACAACCCTAATGTCCACCAATCGATGAATGAGGAAAACACTGAAATGCTGTATGTGTGTGTGCGTGTATATGGAATATACAATGGAATAGTACTCAGCCTAAAAAAGTCCAGCAATTCTGACACATGCTACAACATGGATGAACCCTGAAGACATTATGCTAAGTAAAATACACCAGACACTAAAGGACAAATATCATAGGATTTCACTTATATGAAGTACCTAGAGTAGTTGAATTCATAGAGACAGAAAGTAGAATGGCGATTACCAGAGACTGGAGGTGGGTATAGGGGGATGGGAAGTTGTTTTATGGGTACAGAGTTTAAGTTTGGGAAGATAAAAATTCTAGAGATGGATGATGTAATGGTTGTTTAACAATATAAAGGTACTTAATGCCACTGAATTTTACATTTAAAATGGTTAAAATGGTAAATTTTATGTTATGTATACATTACTAAACACACACACACACACAAAGAAAAAACAAACAAACCCAGATCTGTCATGGCAACAGGCTGGGGGGCACTAAAATGTTACAGAAACTACATTACTTTGCAAATTACATCTGGCACAGAACTCTCTAGAACTGGTCTTTGCCAAATGTACAAAACATTTTGAGGTTTGAGTTTTTCTTCTTCTCTTCACCTGTCTATTACAATTTGTTATAGCTACAAAACATGCACATAGTTTAAATACTGCCCATGTCCCCTTAACCCATTTATTTTACAAAATGGTTAGGGCCCTTTTTGAAAATTAACTTTATGGTCTATGGTTTCTATGCGTACATCTGATTTCTATGTGTACCACCTGCCAGATGCTTCAGTAATTAAACTCTCCATGGTTTCTACATGACTATGGTTACCAAATTAAAACAGCAGCAACAACTATAAATCAAGAGAACTATAATCATTGCAAGATGTTTTAAACACTTTTTAATATAAATTTTTATTGCCCCCTAAAAAGAAATATTAACACAGTTTTCAGGAAACAAAGTGTAAACATAATATAATAAAATATTACAAAGATAACTATCAAACTACTAATAATCGTTGTGTGTGTGGGGGGGGTGTGTTTTAGGAGTGAGGAAGTTTCTAGGAATGTTTAATTGATTTTACAGTTAGTGAAGTAGTTTTGGCTGGCATTAGGAAAATAATGTAAGATGTTGGTCTGACTTAATGGCATCTTACCACACTCTAAAAAATGTCTAATAATAAAAATATAATTTATCAACTTGTGAAAGGAAAGAGTTACATGAAATGGGTGGGATTTCTCTGGGAAATTCAAGGTTCATAATCTTGGC
Organism: Panthera onca; assembly: GCF_046562875.1. Taxonomy (NCBI): domain Eukaryota; kingdom Metazoa; phylum Chordata; class Mammalia; order Carnivora; family Felidae; genus Panthera; species Panthera onca. The sequence goes on from NC_138339.1 coordinate 204,300,544, forward strand.
TATTTATGTAAAACTATCAAGCCACTTCTGCTTTTGTAACATTTTAATTAAACAATGCAGGTAGGGAACATTATCTTATACTACATAGTACAGCAGACCTAAAGGTAGCACATTAGTATTGTAAGTAATTAGTACTAAAGAATAAAATATGTGCCTAAATTTCTTTATCTATTTACCTCCCAAACAGAGGCACTTTCAAAGCAAGAAAATAGAAAAGAATAATGTATCATAAAATAGGAAAATCTTCAAATGTTACTAGGTTCCTTGGCTCATTCCAGGTAACAGGCAAGATTTGGGGCAGCACAAGAACATCAATTTTAGATCAAAGAGTAATTAGATTTATGTGCTTTATAATTCATTCATTCCACAATCGTTTGTTATAATGTTTTTGCATGTACACATCCTGAGCTTCTGTGTTAGAGGAGGCTCAGATCTGTCACCTATTAGATCTGTAATCATAAAATAAATTATTTAACAGTTCTTTAAGTCCATTTCCCGATCTATATGAACATAATACTCCCTTATAAGACTGTTAGGAGGATTACATGGTTTCCTGATGCAAGGGTCCAGCACAGTATCTACAGACTGTTCAACAAATATTCATGGAATTAAACAAAGGCACAAACAATTCTTACCTCAAGAAGCTTATAATCTATTAAAGGAGATAAGTAAACATAATTCTAGTGCTAGGTAAAAAGTAATATACTTAACACAAATAAAATGTTCTAAGAATTCAATAAAGGACCAACTACTTCACTTGGCAAAGAAGCAAGCATTTGATCTGGGTCTAAAAGCATGGGACAATTTGGCCATTCAGGGATCAGGAGAAAGAGAACAAGATGAATGATATAAATGTGGAAAAAGATTTTACCCCCGAAAGTATAACTAAGGAAAGCATAGAGAAGCAAAGAAAGAGTAAGTGGTTCCATTTGGTTAGAACAAAACCCATGTAAAATAATACAGGAAGTTAAAAAGGTAAACTGGAACTAGGGCTAGACTATAAATAGTCTTGAATACCAAATTAAGACATTTGAAATAAAAGCAGGGTATGACATGTTCTGAGTGATACTGAAGGAAAATAGTCTTGCAGAAGTAAATAAAATAAATTAGAAGATGGAGGAAGGATATGTGGAGATACCATTGAAAAGGCTACTGCAGTAGTCCAGGTGTGAGATACAAAAGACGTAAACTAAAATAATCAAGTTGTGAATATTTAAAAAATTAAGAAATAAACTGAAAATAAAAAGACAAACTATTGCAAAAGCGATGGAACTGGAGAGCAAAGGGAAGGATAGGAGATCTGTCAGCAGTGGATCAACAGAATTGGTTGCTGGAAGCAAACTAGAGACACAACCCTTAGATAACCTATGACTAGAAGGATGAAGATATCGTTAACATAAATGGGAAAAACACCAACTAATGTGCCTAGGAAAACAAATACAGTAAGAATCTCTCCGTTATTGCGACACTTTATACAAACAACTTGCTTTCAGTTGTACATATGCGTGTTTGTAGCTGAGACAAATAGACATATGTTATATTCATATATATTCACAAATATTTGGTTTTTGCAGAATTACACACAAATACATTACACATAGTTTATAACAGGTATCTTGGGAATTTTGAAAAATTGTCAGTAAAGAATTACTTTTAAAAATATGTAATAAAATGTAGCAAATACTGAAAAATGACATCTTCTGAAGACAAACTATGCTAATCAAAGGTAGTTTTCTGTAAAGATCACTGTTTTCCGTTCTATTCAACTCTGACACAAAAGACTAATTTTACTTTTTACTGTGGGAAGATCTTAAAACCCAGAATACATTAAAAAGAGTAGAGTTTTTTAAAGTTCTAGCCATTTTTCTTAGTTTACACTTACTCTCTGTAACTCCCACTTCTCAATAAGGTGTTCTACTTCACCTCCAAGAACTGTGGTGTTTGAGTCATTCAAGAGCAGGAATCCATTTTTTATATCCACGATGCCTGAGAGCTTCACTTTAGTTCCAGGTGGCGTGTTCAGGCTAAATCAAGGAAAAAAGAAAAAGAGTTAAAATACATTGACACTCCTTCCCCAAAATGGAATTCAGTCCTGAACCTGGTCAAGTTCTTCAAAACACACTCATAGAGAAACTTTTTTTCAGGAGACTGGCTACATAGTCTCAAGCACTTAGGATGAATCAGAAAACCAGACTGAAATGGCTTAACATTGTTCACATTTTTTAAAGTTCAGGATATTCACCATGTGCTGATAGATGCAACAGCAAAATCAGTGAAAGTGTTGATATCATTGGTCTGTTTTGAAGAAAGATGGTTGTTAGAACAGCTATTAACAAGAAGGAATACAATATGTCTGTTTTTAAAGCCTCAAAGATCCTATACAGAGTGAGATATTATCTGATAAAAATTATTCTGAGGATCCCAAGCTCTGTCACTCTGTCATCCCACGTAACTTACAGAACAAAGAGTCATGAATAGCCTTGCCTAACCTAACCCTTAAGTAGAGAGTTCTGTGGTAGTAAGTATAGTAAACTAAAGACAATATTTATCAGCACAACTGAATACAGTGACACTAAGTGAAGACGTTTTTCCCAACTTCAGGTAAACGACAGATCCAGATTTTCATAATTCTGTATCATCATTTAGGGATTAAAAACAAAGTTCTAAGTACAGGGTACTGTACTCTTTACTTTAAAGAAACTACTATAATTACTGAATTATATCATTTACATAAAACTTATTTTTCAGGGTGCCTGGGTGGCTCAGTCGGTTAAGCGTCTGACTTTGGCTCAGGTCATGATCTCACAGTTCACCGGGCTCTGTGCTGACAGCTCAGGGCCTGGAGCCTGCTTTGGATTCTGTGTCTCCCTCTCTTTCTATGCACCTTCCCTGCTCATGCTCTGTCTCTTTCTCTCTCTCTCTCTCTCAAAAATAAACATTAAAAAAAAAAAACAAAAAACACTTATTTTCAAAACCATTTTTAGCCAATAATTTGTTACAAATTGGTAAAATTAGAAAATGTAATGAAAATGTAGAAACATAAATTAGCAGAAAAAAAACTACATAAGAACTTAAAAAACAACTGGATGCAAATTACAGGGACATTTAAGTTGTGGTACAATAATTTTAAACTAAAAGCTAATTTTAAAACAAAGGATAAACTAATTTTTGTATAAAATGACTGTACCTTTCTTAAACTTTCCTTAATAGGTTAAGAGGGAAAAACTGTCAAATTATTTGAAGATGGACTTACAATTTCATTAGGATAAATGATAAAAAGTCCCATTCACCACATTAAATGATAGCTCTAGTCCCAAAAAGGATAAATAGGTGCTAAAATTTTAATATAATTTTTACTACATCACCTTTAAGGCCCTAAGTAACTCTTATTCAGAGAGTACATTTTGGTTTAATTACTATTTTTATTGGCACCCCAAAGTGCTTTTACTCTCTTTTCAATACAATTTTTAAAAAGGCAAAACAAAATAAAAAACAAAAACAGTGAGAAGCATGTGTTTAAAAGTTCAAGCCATTCAGGAGGTAGGATAAAAAAATTGGAAAAAAAAAAAAAAAAAAAAAGCAAAAAAAAAGCACCCCAGAGAAATGCAATGTCCACTGGAGGAACCCAGTCGGTACCAGATCCCAGTGTATCTTCTCTAGTGAGTTATTCTCTTTTTGAGATAACCACTAACCACACTTACTTTGAAAAATGTCTTCAAATGTTCACATGTAAGAACAGTTCTGAAGACTATTGCTTTTACAGCCACAAAAGTAGACATACTACTTCAATGATGGGTCAATGAGCAAGTGGTAGTATTTATTTTCAATTGTCAAACTGCAATAAATTCAACAAAAGACAGAGGGCAACATAAGGGACCCTTCTCTCTGGATAATCTTGTGTTTTCATTTACCTCAGAGAAATACACAGCAGTAAAATCAGAGAAGGAGCCATTACATGGCAAGTCTTCCTGAGTCATCTGTGAACTCCCTTGTAGGGAGTTTGACTGAATTTGTCAAAAGAAGAGAGGCTGTCTTTCTCCAGAGAAACAGGAACCCCCCTACTCTTCAAAATGACAACATAATCACAAAATCAATAAAACCCAATTTATATATGAAAATCAATATTTCAGACAAACATAGATCTCCTAAGGAAGGAACTTCCTTTACCAGAGGCAGATACAGATTGAAGGGGGGAAAAAAGAAGAGAAATTAATGAGCATGGCATAGAAGGCCTCCACCTACCACATTTCTGCCTACATACTACCATCTCAAATCACGTAAGCTCTTCCAAATGGAACTTTTCACTCATTTGTTTTCAGGACACCATGTCTCTACATGTGCCATTCCTCCTCTCACCTGTCTCAAAACACCTATTCATATTTTAAATCTCATTTCTGGCTCCCCCAAGTAGAGTTAAATTTCTAGACTCCTACCTTTCAGTTGATATATACTTATTATAACTTGCCTGCCTATGTGCCTACCTCTTTAGCAGAGGAGCTACTGGAGGCAAAATCTAAACTTTTTTTTTTTTTTTACCTTTGTACCTCCACTCATTTAGGAGAGGAGTATGGTCTAGGAGTTTACATTAAGTGAAAAAGCTCACAAGACCCAGAACAGCAAACATGAGCATATAAAATGACATAGTAAATGCCCAATGAAAACTGCCACCTCATAAAATTGCTCAAATTGAACTAATGGGGACACTGAAGATAAAGTCCTTCTCAGTGCTTTTATCCATTCCAACAAGTATGACTCTAAAAGCCTTTCACAGAAACATGAGCAGAACAGTGAAACTGGACTCCCAACTCACAACCCTCACAAAAATTAACTCGAAATGCACCAAAGACTTAAACATGAAACCTGCTACCATAAAGCTCCTAGAAGAAAACGCAGGGAAGAAGCTTATCAGTAATGGTGTTGGCAATGAGTTTTTTGGAGAGGACACCCAAAGCACAAAAACAAAAGCAAAAAGCAACAAATGGGTTTGATAACTCAAAAGCTTCTACACAGCAAAAAAACAACAAAATGAAAAGACAACATACAGAATCAGAGATAATTTTTGCAAACTATATATTGGATGAGGGGTTAATATCCAAAATATATGAAGAACTCTGTCAACATAATAAAAAACAATCTGGTTAAAAAATGAGAACAGACATTTTTCCAAAGAAGACATCAAAATGACCAACAGTCATGTAAAACATGCTCAACATTACTATTCGTCAGGGAAATGCCAATCAAAACCACAAAGAGGTATCACCTCACACCTCTTAAAATGGTTATCATCAAGAACACAAAAGACAACAGATATTAGTGAGGATGTGGTGAAAAGCAAACTTTTATACATTGTTGGTAGAAATGTAAATTGGTCCAACCACTATGGAAAACAATATGGAGATTCCTCAAAAATTAAATTAGATCTACCATACAATCCAGCCATCCCACCTTTGGGTATACACCCGAAGGGAATGAAAACAGGATTTCGACCACAAATATGTACTCCCATGTCTATTGCAACATTATTCACAATCTGGAAACAACTAAAATGAATGGATAATAAAGATGTGGTACATATACACAATAAATATTATTCAGCATGAGAAAGGAGAATATTCTGCTATTTGCAACAACATGAGTGGACCTTGGACATATTATGCTAAGCAAGATAATTCAGACAGAGAAAGACTGTGTATCATTTACATGTAGAACCCAAATAAGTTATACCTGTAAGAAGAGAATAAAATAGTGGCCACCAGGGAATGGCAGAGAGGGATAAGATTAATGGCATTTAAGGGCACAAACTTGTAATGAGTAGTATATGAGCCACAGAAATCTGATATACAGTATAATGAACACAGACAATAGTATTATACTATAATTACGTATTGTAATAAATTCTGTTATGTTAGTAATCATAATATATAAGTGTATCAAAGTAACATGCTGTACAATTAAACTTACACAATGTTATACATCAACGTTATTCAAATAAAAATAAAAACTTCTCATAAAAATAGCCAAAAGAGGGATTTGGAAAATTGTTCCTTATGAAGTTACTTCTCCTCTCAGATAGTGGAGTGGCACATCTCTCTAGCTTCAATCATTTCTTAAGAAAGTTCATTCATCTATAAAACTAGGGTGATGGACACAGCTGTCAAAGAAGCAGCAGTAATACATTCAAAGAAATTCTGTTCGTTCTTAGAGATTTTTGAATGACCTAAAATTTACTGAAAAAAACTCTCCATACAAAACAACTTAATTTGTTTTTATAATTAACATTTAAGGAAGGAGGAAGTAAATCCATTCCTATTTTCCTATACAGATAAAGCAGAAATACAAACACTCGTTAATATCTTCTGAAAAATTGTAACATGAACTTAAGAGTTCATTTCTTCTTTCCAAAATGTGTAAAACAAAATCCATTTTGAATAGCTCCTTCAAACACTGTGAGAAATATACAAAATAAAGTTTCACCTTATTTTGGACATAAAACTAAATTCAACAGCAGTGCAACTTATATGACCATCAGTCATCTGCAAACGCAGCATTCTTGGTGCAGCCTGAGATTCCTCGTTGTCCTTTGGTGCAGAAACATTGCGAATTTTTTGAATTTGCAAAACACATGGACCTTCAAGCTGTCAAAACACAAAGGAATAAATATCACTTTCTAGCTATGGCTTTATTTTTCATTTATTGTGTTTCTCTTTTCCTTTATCATTTATAATAATTTCAATTAAATAAGGTCAAAAGTGAAATTATATTACATACATCAGAGTTTGGGGGAGACCCTTCAGAAGGGTCTCCTGAATTCACTAATTCTGAATTCATTTTTGGAAAGTAATGAGAAAACTTTAGGAAAACAAAGTTGTGTTTCTGGATTAAAGGTGTTTAGTGTTAATAGGTATTTTTAGTGTTATGTGCTCTAAATTATTCACATACACCTCCCCCATCTCCTCCCATGTACATTAAGGGACAATCTGAAATTAAAGCACTTGGTAATTTTTTAAGGGACAACGACTTTACAGCACCAGTTGGAAGGAATGTTTACTGTTTAAAAACATCAAGTTTAAAGTATACCCTCTTCTGGCATTAATGAAGAATACAAAATTCCAAAATTTAAACCATATAAAGTTCAAGAAGTGTAGACTATACCTGACTTATTTTTGCATTGCCTTTTAAAGTATATTTAAATCTAATGCCTGGCCACATTTCAAACACAAAAATAAAATTGATGGACTAACTGCTATTGAAAATTTTATATAATAAAATACTTATGAAATAATTGGGAAATGATGGTAAAATCTGCTTACATGCCAGAAAAATAACTTTACCATAAAGTGTTATTTTCCACATTATAAAATATTATACCTTCAAGCAGTATCATACCTACAAATGGGGAAAAAAAAGGCTACTTTTTTGTTACATAGTCTTTTAAGTAAAATCTGTGCACATTAATTTATATTTTCTGCAAAGAAAATGTGAAATGATTGACATTTACACTTAATTTCTCAAGTAAGCATGTCCCAAGTTAACAAATTTCTGCTTCATATTTACCAGTATTTTGCCTACAGAGGAATAATTTTGATATAAATTTAGTCCTAAAGAATATAATTAGAGACAAGAGACTAAAATTTCATCCAATTTTCAGTTATAAAAAATTCCAAGTTAAAACAAGTCCAAAACCCTTAACAAGTATAGATAAGCTGCTAATTCAGGATGAACTTTTTCTTCTGCTTTGTTAATGCCATTAAAATAAGGACATTTAAATTAAGCCATAGGCAGATTATTGTTATTATAATGTTCATCATTCTCTTTATTTTACTACTCTCAGTATTTTTTGCTTAGACATTGACATATATGTAGCTTGTGCTGTCCAATATGGTCCACCAACCACATGCAGCTATTTAAATTTATATTTAAATTAATGAAAATTAAAATAAATTTAAAATTAATTCTTGAGTCACATTAGCTATATTTCAAATGTTCTGCACATGGACAACACAGATATAAAGTATCCATATCACTACAAAAAGTTCTGTTGGACGATCAGAGATGATCTAGATTTAGGTGTTCCAAAGTGAGACTTATGCATCCAAGGGAGAGCATATCCGTTGAACTGTGAGAGTAAAACATTTGCTTCTATATAATTCTTAGTAAGAAAGAAATGGAACTTTCCTAGTATTTGTTATCCAGCCTGACAAGGGCACCCTGACTCGGTCCATAGGACATACAGATCACAATGCATCTTTATGGAACTGGGCAGTTCTACATCCCATGAGGGTTGAGAGAACACCTTTGCTTATTTTGTTTGTTTTCAATGTGTTGTAATAAATTGCCTCTTATTTGTATGCAGTTAAATGGATATATAGCTTATATTGCTCACTTTTAACCTCTAATACAAAACAGACAAGTAGCTTTAAGATTCTACCAAAGAAACAAAAATTGAAGATAATGCCAATGACACAAAAATTGGGTGGGAAAATGACCATTTTGTTGATCTCATACATCCTAGCTGACCATGGGAACAAAAAGCTGGGGAATAATCGGAAGTAACACGTGTCCCCAACTCCTAATATTTCCTAGCAAGCAACAAGCTTACTTATTTGTAAAAAAAAATTTTATGTTTGTTTATTTTTGAGAGAGAGAGAGACAGAACATCAGTGGGAAGGGCAGTGAGAGCCGGAGACACAGAATCAGAAGTGAGCCTCAGGCTCTGAACTGTCAGCAAAGAGCCCGACACCCAGCTCGAACGCATGAGCCATGAGATTACAACCTGACCCCAAGTTGGACGCTTAACCGACTGAGCCACCCAGGCGCCCCAAGTTTACTTATTTAATTACTCCAATTCCTGGCCTCTCTGGCCCTTTCAGTGGATTGAATAGTGGCCCCTCCAAAACATAAATCTACCAGAACTTGTAAATGTAACCTTATTTGGGAAAAAGGCCTTTGCAAGCATAACTGAGGTCAGGATCTAAAGATGAGACCATCCAGGGGTGCCTGGGTGTCTCAGTCGGTTAAGTGTCCGACTTCGGCTCAGGTCATGATGTCACGGTTCGTGAGTTCGAGCCCCATGTCAGGCTCTGTGCTGACAGCTCAGAACCTGGAACCTGCTTCGGATTGTGTGTCTCCCTCTCTCTCTGCCCCTCCCCCACTCGTGCTCTTTCTCTCTCAAAAATAAACATTAAAAAAAAAAATTTAAAGGTCAGACCATCCAGAATTAGGATGGGCTAGAAATCCAGTGATGAGTGTCCTTACAAGATAAGAGGAAATAAACACACAGTATAAATACACACAGCATAAATACACACAGAAAGATACGTGGTGTAAAGGCCATGTGGAGATGGAAGGAAAAATTGGAGGTTCACATCTATAAGGCAAGGAATGCCAAAGACTGCCCACAGCTACCAGTAGCTAGGAGAGAGGCGTGAAACAGATTTTCCCTTGGAGCTTCCAAAGGGACCAAAGTTGCTGACACTCTGATTTTAGACTTCTGGCCAACAGAACCATGAGAGAATACATGTCTGTGTTTCAGGTCACCAGGTTTGTGGTAATTTTTATAGGAACCTTAGAAAACTAATAACACCCCTTATAGAATGACTGACTTATCTGACGGGGAAGAAGATACTGTATATACTGGGCTCATCGTCAACTTTCTTTTTCTTGGGATCTAGTTAGGAGTCCTGAGGTGGGAGGTATTTACTCAGCATCTTCACTGGATTGGCACTATCATAAAGGAGTATTTAAGTCCTCCTGGTTTGTGGTTCAGTTAATAGGCCCGTTCGGGTCTTCCACTAAAACCACAACTTTCGAAGTAATTTTTATCAATTATAAAGTTGATATTTTGACCCACATCTCTCACTCTTTACTTCTCGACTGATTCAAAAGCTAAGTGGAAAAGGAGGTACTATTTATCAGACTCCTCTTAGAATCTCCTAAATTACACAGTCTTGTGATAATCACTTCTCAATATGAATCATCAAGCCTTAATATCAGTGATTACGTAATTCAGAAAGATTCTATAAGGAAGCCAGCAGGTAAAGATTCTTTTTCATTACTATGTTCACAATATTCAGTTTACTATACTCAGTAGCAGATAAAATACAGAAGTATGGGATCTAAATAAAACACAAATAGGAGAATAAAATGCTATATATAGTTCCTAACTTTAAACCCTGAAACTGAAATCATCTAAAGGCATCCACAAAACTGAATGAGATTTAGCCTCAGAATCTGTGTCCAACTAGTGTCAAGGGCAACTCTAAAGTGAAAAAAAGAAAAAAAACATACAAATTTCAAATGAAAGCAATAAAAAACAAAGATTAATCTTTGCCCAAGATTCCTTTAATGTCCGGTTTTCTCTTTTGCCTAAGTAATAAGGAACAAGTAAAAGAAATGACTGTGAAAAGTTTAAATAGGTAAGAAGAATTCATCATTGTCTCTCTAGGTAAAGATTTCTAATCATAATAAATGATATCAAGTATCTGCCAGAAATATTATCTGAGGCCCCCCAAAATTCACCCAGGCTTCATTCCTTTCTCTTTAAAGATGGACACCTCTGTAATCTGAACTCCTAACCAGTCATTTAAACTGATACGGAATACCAGATTTAAATGACTCCATCAGTTTACTGATCATAGTCAATAGCACTCTTGTTTATCAGTCTCTCTAAAGGCTGGATGACATGGAACGAGTTATCTAAGTCTGATCACACCTGGAAAAACTGCTGAAACTGTAATTTTTTAGGACTCTAGAAACCATTTAAGTTTGGACAGTTTATTTTACTTACTGTGAAATATCTGGTAGCCATTTCTTTGTATAATCATATCAATTTCCTTGAGAAATAAGTTTGCTCCATCAAAACCTAACAATGTTAGCATCGCATTATTGCAAAGTGAGTTAAAATTAACAGAATAAAGACAGTTCCATCCTCCAGAGTCCTTTTAAGTACTTAAAATCATAATTCATTTCATTTTTTATCACTACTTCCAAAGTTTCAATAAGATTTTCTTTTTTTTTTTTTCAACGTTTATTTATTTTTGGGACAGAGAGAGACAGAGCATGAACGGGGGAGGGACAGAGAGAGAGGGAGACACAGAATCGGAAACAGGCTCCAGGCTCTGAGCCATCAGCCCAGAGCCTGACGCGGGGCTCGAACTCACAGACCGTGAGATCGTGACCTGGCTGAAGTCAGACGCTTAACCGACTGCGCCACCCAGGCGCCCCAATAAGATTTTCTAGGGGTCATTTTTTTCCCCCTTCACTTTTATCTAGAGAAGTTTTTGGCTAGACTACTCACATCTCTACCTTAGGGTCCAAGCAACTGGGCAAATGATCCCAGAAAGCTGCCTTGAAAGAAGAAATAGTGGTTCTGCTTTACCTTCTTTAAAAGCCTGAAGGACAGGCTTTAAATAGCATTTACGATGCTCTCTTTCTTAACCTACTTCTTTGCCTTAAAATCATTAATATCTTAATACCATTTCAACAAATTTTATTTTAATAAACACAAGGGTAGGGCAGGAAAAGAGCACAGGGGATAAAAGTATGATTTGTCACACTCTGTACCATTATAAGGATAATATCAGACTCAAGAAACTAGAGTGAAAGACAACTTTTTATAATGTTAGAAATTTTAGAACATTCCTCACACCATCCATTCAGGCATGTACGGTAAGTCTCAATTTGGAGGGCATTTTCCTCCAGAGAATATCTATGTTTGCTTCTGGTAGTAATGACATTGCAGCTGAGAGAGCCTCAACTCCAGGCTAGTGAAAACGTAGCAAAATTAACCTTAGCCAAAACCTCAACTCACTGTAAATTAGTAGTACCCCCACTAGCTCCACATGTCCCTTCTAGAAGAAAGCACTGCTGACTCAGGCACCCAGGATTCCCATATAAAAAGATCAAGAAACATGAAGTCACAAGAAAATATCAAGAGACTCACAAAGAAACAAGCCACAAAGCATGAGAATCATAAAAAAATAATAATAATAAAGAAACAAATTTAAGTTTCTAAGGCCTGGAGAATTTGGAATTAATCAAAAACAGACTATAAAATAATAAGCCTGTCTAGAAAATTTACACAGAATAACATATTTTAAAATCACAAGATTAGAAAAAAATTGATAATTTCAAGAGTCACAAATGATGCAGATTAATGGTATCTCCCATATACTACTGAAGTTAAGATAAATCTGGCACAACCATTCTGAAAAATTATTTGGCATAATCTTATAAAGTCAAACATTTGCTTAGCTCTAGCACATAATAATTCAATCCCTGGTTATGTGTCCCAAAGAAACTCACATACATGCATCAGGAAAAATATATAAATTTGTTCCTAGAAGTAGTTCATCTATTATCAAAAGAAGAAGAAAAGCACCTAAATATCCATCAATAGAAGAATGAATAAGTAAACTGAGGTATATTTACACAGTTTATGTTACACAGAAGAGAAAACAAATGAATAATAGCCATGTGCAACACGGACACCTATTAGAAATACAACACTGAATGATGAAAGCAGACAATATGTTATCATTTTATAAAGCCTAAAAACAAAACCACAAATTGTTTAGGAATATTTTTAAAAGTCATGTAAAACTGAACTCCATTTCTTGGTGTGGGAGGGAGGAAGCACCAGGCACATAAAGGAGGCAGGGTGGCACTTTAATGTTCTAGCTCCTACATCAGGCTGAGGCTTCACAGGTACTCACATCATTATTAAGCTTTAAAACATATATGTTTGTACATATCAAATATTACCTTAAAATAGTTAAATAATGTACATGATATTCTGAAATTAAGACACTGTGTAGTCCACAGAAATGTCAGGAGAATGAAAGAACTAGGTCTGCCGCCTACCCAGCGGAAAAAACCACTCACAGTCAAACCACAGAACTGGTCTGGGGGCAGGGGTGTGTCAGTAAAAGAGTTCTGGGACGGGTGGGGGGGAGATGAGAAGCCTTAGTGATGGTGGCATTTGCCAGTGACTGATTTCAAGTACCAACTAGATGTCAATGAACTCTAAACTGGGAAGACAAGCTGATAATCGGCGTTTAGGAGCTGTTAAGGAGCTGGACCCTGCACATTGCAAGCATCACCCTACATGCCTCGTCCCTTCAGTCTCACCCACCCTGGACGCTTACCTCAGCACTTCTGCCGCTGTTACCCCAGAGACTCAGCCTTGCTGTAGCTTCTCCCGGCAGAGAGCATTTGCCACAGTTCCCGAGTAGTTGTGTGATTAATTAGCCCAAGACCAGAGCAGCTCACCTGACGAGTAGAGCTGAGGTATGTATGCATAGCATAGTTGCAAGGGAGGCTGGGGAAAAACTATTTCCAATTTTCTTCTTCTCCACCACCAAGACTCTAAAGATGGGAAATTCCTCCCCCCCCAACACAGGAAAAGAACTCAGGTTCTAGGAATCATAAACGTCCACTACACTTATCTTACCAGTCAAGATTTTGTCAAGCTCTATTTTTTACAGTTTGTACAATAAAATAGGTTTTTAATTGTTCAAAAGTTTGCTCCAACAAGGCATGGGCTGTCCTGTTAATCTCTGCATCCCTTGAACTTATTAGCACAAACACAATATTCAAAACTCCTTGATAAATAAAGTATTTCCTTGTGTTTTTACAATAATTTACCTCCAGATCTATAAAGTATGTTAGGATCACTGTGTATCTTAAATGAGAAAACTGAGAGCAGAGGGTAATGTACTCTGCCAGAGGTCACTCAGCTAGTAAGAGGCAGAATTAGAATTCAAATGTGGATCTGTCTTACACCAAAGTCTGTCATCTTTCTATTACATGTTCCAAAACTACAACATTTGTTACATAGAGAAGCATATATAGGTATAAAGGCCAACGGAAATGTTAATGCTTAAAAATGAATTCTGCTCAAAAGGAGTCAAGAAAATTAGGAGATACGTGGCATCTGAGTGAGGATTTGAAGAATAAACAGCAGTTTGGCTGGCCGGTGAGGGGAAGACATTGTGTTTACATGGCAATATGAAGGTGCTGTAGCAACAAAAGACACATTTTAAGAAAGTTCCAGTTACTGCATCTCTGCAGTAAAAAATCTTTTCTGTTTTCAGTGTTCTTCTGAAGACTACATAGATATTGGATGTAAATTACTTAACATAGTATCTGGGACAGAGTAGATTTTCAGTAAAGAGGAGAAGGTGGAGAAAAAGAAGAGTTTGCTGAAAATCAGGGTTCTCCTAGATAGGAAAGGAGCTCACACACACACACACAAAAAACCCAAAAAACAAGAGGAAAACAAGTCAAAAGCACTGATGAAAATAAAAATAGCTTTGCGAAGGTAGTCCCTCATCCTTATCTCAAAATTTTCAAGTGATATTCACATACAGCAAGAGTGTAAATGTAAGAAATAATAATAATGAGCAAAAAAAAAAACCCCTTTCTGAATCATAAATATGGTGATATTTACTAGAAGATCTAAAAGTTTCTACCTCTTAGAAATTTTAAAAACAGGATATTATAAAAGCCTGTTAAGTGAGAAATAGACATAATCTTGAATAGGTTTTCCCAAACTTGAGATCCCCTGCAAAAAGCATCAATTTATACATCAAAGTACAGCACAGAACATGATTTCTCTTACATTCAGAGCAATTACAGCAAATGAAACATGAGGAAAACATTGCAGGACTCCCAGTCCAAAGTAAACCTTCTACTAGTGTATCATTTCCCTATTTCCACACGTCTATCCTTCACCTGGTTAGCTTTTTGTTCTCTGGGAGAATTAGGAAAGAAAAAAAGTAAAGTGAACAGAGTACGTGGCTAATATATATTGTTTTATGCAGTTGTTTTTAAACTCCACAGTTCTATTAATAATTGCCAATGAGCACTTGTATTTATTTATTTATTTACTATGCTTTATTGCATAGTAAAATCAATGTTTCAGAGTAATCCACTGTTCTGAAAAAAAAACGTGTATGCTTAATTTTAATAACTCATTAGAAGGAACACTGACAAACTGTATTATTAGCACAGAATAAATTAACATACATGAAACATGATACAATTTTATTTAAATTAAAACTTAAAAACTTTTTTCAATTATTTTTCTTTTTAAAAACATCTAATTTTCTAGGCTACTGGTAAGAGTGCATTCACTTTGAATTTTAAGGCAGTGAAGCCATCTTGTGGTTGATGTTGGTATTGCTGAAGCTTTGAGACAGTCCATCCATTTGTAAAATCAGGTCTTTACCCACAGTTTCATGTTTAAAAAGGCATGTACAACCAGTCGTTTCTAAAACTTAGAAGAAAAAAATAAACGCAGACCTGAAAGCCTTTCCTTTTTAGGGTTCCACAATAATGCATAATGTCATCACATAGCTGGATGGGTAACAAAGCATTTTTACATTAACCTATATTTTATAATTCTATTTATATACTTTGGTTCAGAGGCGTAAACTATGAAAATGACTACTGTAAAACATTAAGCTTAAAAAATATTAAAAATACGAAACAGTTTTGTAGAAAGAATGGTTTTGCTTTTTCTTTTTTTTTAACTTTGTTCCATGATTTTTTAGACTATAACACTAGGTTCAAGACTTTATTTTTTTATTTATTTATTTTTTTAATATATGAAATTTATTGTCAAATTGGTTTCCATACAACACCCAGTGCTCATTCCAAAAGGTGCCCTCCTCAATACCCATCACCCACCCTCCCCTCCCTCCTACCCCCCATCAACCCTCAGTTTGTTCTCAGTTTTTAACAGTCTCTTATGCTTTGGCTCTCTCCCACTCTAACCTCTTTTTTTTTTTTTTTTCCTTCCCCTCCCCCATGGGCTTCTGTTACGTTTCTCAGGATCCACATAAGAGTGAAACCATATGGTATCTGTCTTTCTCTGTATGGCTTATTTCACTTAGCATCACACTCTCCAGTTCCATCCACGTTGCTACAAAGGGCCATATTTCGTTCTTTCTCATTGCCATGTAGTACTCCATTGTGTATATAAACCACAATTTCTTTATCCATTCATCAGTTGATGGACATTTAGGCTCTTTCCATAATTTGGCTATTGTTGAGAGTGCTGCTATAAACATTGGGGTACAAGTGCCCCTATGCATCAGTACTCCTGTATCCCTTGGATAAATTCCTAGCAGTGCTATTGCTGGGTCATAGGGTAGGTCTATTTTTAATTTTCTGAGGAACCTCCACACTGCTTTCCAGAGCGGCTGCACCAATTTGCATTCCCACCAACAGTGCAAGAGGGTTCCTTCACATCCTCTCCAGCATCTATAGTCTCCTGATTTGTTCATTTTGGCCACTCTGACTGGCGTGAGCTGATATCTGAGTATGGTTTTGATTTGTATTTCCCTGATAAGGAGCGACGTTGAACATCTTTTCATGTGCCTGTTGGCCATCCGGATGTCTTCTTTAGAGAAGTGTCTATTCATGTTTTCTGCCCATTTCTTCACTGGGTTATTTGTTTTTCGGGTGTGGAGTTTGGTGAGCTCTTTATAGATTTTGGATACTAGCCCTTTGTCTGATATGTCATTTGCAAATATCTTTTCCCATTCCGTTGGTTGCCTTTTAGTTTTGTTGGTTGTTTCCTTTGCTGTGCAGAAGCTTTTTATCTTCATAAGGTCCCAGTAATTCACTTTTGCTTTTAATTCCCTTGCCTTTGGGGATGTGTCGAGTAAGAGATTGCTACGGCTGAGGTCAGAGAGGTCCTTTCCTGCTTTCTCCTCTAGAGTTTTGATGGTTTCCTGTCTCACATTCAGGTCCTTTATCCATTTTGAGTTTATTTTTGTGAATGGTGTGAGAAAGTGGTCTAGTTTCAACCTTCTGCATGTTGCTGTCCAGTTCTCCCAGCACCATTTGTTAAAGAGACTGTCTTTTTTCCATTGGATGTTCTTTCCTGCTTTGTCAAAGATGAGTTGGCCATACGTTTGTGGGTCTAGTTCTGGGGTTTCTATTCTATTCCATTGGTCTATGTGTCTGTTATTGTGCCAATACCATGCTGTCTTGATGATGACAGCTTTGTAGTAGAGGCTAAAGTCTGGGATTGTGATGCCTCCTGCTTTGGTCTTCTTCTTCAAAATTACTTTGGCTATTCGGGGCCTTTTGTGGTTCCATATGAATTTTAGGATTGCTTGTTCTAGTTTCGAGAAGAATGCTGGTGCAATTTTGATTGGGATTGCATTGAATGTGTAGATAGCTTTGGGTAGTATTGACATTTTGACAATATTTATTCTTCCAATCCATGAGCAGGGAATGTCTTTCCATTTCTTTAAATCTTCTTCAATTACCTGCATAAGCTTTCTATAGTTTTCAGCATACAGATCTTTTACATCTTTGGTTAGATTTATTCCTAGGTATTTTATGCTTCTTGGTGCAATTGTGAATGGGATCAGTTTCTTTATTTGTCTTTCTGTTGCTTCATTGTTAGTGTATAAGAATGCAACTGATGGTTCAAGAATTTATATCTGAGAAATGCAAAGCCTACCATGAACCACTCAGTAAAGAAGTTGCAAAAGGTGGTTTCTCCACCACAGTTCCCTCTACTCTCACAATCTTTATGGCCTAAAGCTCAAACATGAACTGTTTATGGGAAGTTAAGCATATGCTTATAACTATGCAAATAGATGATCTATTTGGATGATCACTGGACAACCCAGCTCTTGTATTCATTCATTCCTTTTTTAATATAAAAGATGACTAAAAAATAGTATTATAACAAAATCCAACATGTCCAAAAAACAGATTATTTATTCAAATACTCTGTTTACTAAATATTGCCTACATCTTATGCACAGATTAAGACAATTTACAAATACTCTGCTTACTAACTATTGCCTATCTTATGCACAGATTAAAATAATTTATTTGGAATCTTTTTAAAATTTATTTTAAACATGAACTATGACAGACATAATTTAGTGACTGGAGCCATATCTTTATACGGATTCAGTCATCATTAACATGGTAAAATGCTGGTTAATAAAGCATTTCAATAAAGGCACAAATAAAGTAGTTTATACTGAGTTAGTACTATCTTAGAAAAAAGCACAAATAATTCATGTCAAAAAAATATTCCTTAAACATTTACTTAGCCTAAAAATAGTTACATATTTATACAACATATGGAGTTTTGAACAAAAGGCAAATAAAATGAGCAATTCCCTGTGGGTCAACTTCCAAAATTTCTATTAAAATTATTTTTCAAAACACCTTGACATATTAATACAGGTACTATGAAGAGAGATATTTTTAGTGCTAAAAATAGGTAATTAAAGGAAAAAAATATAACCAAAGGACAGAAAGGGATATCCAACACAATTCCTGTTTCATGTGTAAAGGGTTTATTTTAAATCTTCTCATTTTATGCATAACCTAAAGTCACATTAGTATTAAGAATATTTTAAAAGATAAAATTTGGTACAGAAAATTCTACATTTAAAGATTTTAAGGTGTTTTTCATTGTTGTTAGCTGCATTCAAAAGAAATCCTAAAGAGATCACTGGGCAAAAACTCTTTGAAGCAAGGATGCTCTGAGAAGGTAGAATAAGCAGACACAGGCCTCGTCAGCAACATCCCCACAAGCTTACAGCAGAGATGGGCTCTCAGAATCCCTGAAGACACATCAAGAACATGGAAAACAATAACCTAGAAAGCTTTGAAATGTTCTTAAATAAACTAATGTAAGGTATGCACAGACTGCTTTCATGTTAGTTACTTTACTGGTAAAGAACTGTTACACTCATCAGACCTACCTAAGATTGCTGCCTAATCTGGGGTTCTATAATCCAGAAGCTTGCTAAATATGCTTCCCAGACCAGCAGAATCGATATCCTATGGAAACTTGTCCAAAATACAAATTCTCATTGAACTATCCCAGTTCAACGGAATCAGAAAGTGTGGGGGGAGGGGGAAGGGGGGGGTTGGCAATCTACGTTTTATGCAGGCCTCACCGTGATTCTGGTGTACATTGAAGTCTGAGAACTACTACAACCAAAAAGAAGAGATGTACAGAAACCAGAGAGAACTCTGAGAACAATGAAGTTCAATGAAAAGTTTGTGACAGAATAACAGAGGAATCAAGATAAACTAGCTTTAGCAAAAATAAACCTGTGGCAATGACATTTACAAGTCCTCTATATGAAGAATTACTCCCAAGAGAAGGTAAGCAGATGTTCTCCATTTCCAAGGGAAGATAAAGAAGACATGAACTTTAAGTTGTAGCATAAGAACTTTAGATCAAAATATAATTAAAGTCTGCTGACACAGAGTGTTGTTAAACATTAAAATGAATTGCTGAGAGTTTATAGAACTTCTTCTCTGAGTATTTGTGTCAAAAACTAGATAAGATTATGAGGGAACTGAGTGGCTCAGTTGGCTGCGCATCTGACTTCGGCTCAGGTCACGATCTCACGGTTCGTGCGTTCAAGCCCCATGTCAGGCTCTGAGCTGTCAGTGCAGCTTTGGATTCAGTGACTCCTGCTCTCTCTCTCTGTCCCTCCCCCACCTGCTCACTCTCTGTCTCTCTCAAAAATAAACAAACATTAAGAAAAAAAATTTAGAAAAACTAGATAAGATTAGAAACTCTTATGGTTCTTTCCACCTAAACGATGACCATTATTTACATAAATGGATTAATATTTAGAAAATGTGAGAAACATGAGAGAAGTTGTTACATCATAGATCTTTTACAATTATCTAAAATTTAAAACATCTGATAACTATATTAAATATCTAAATGTTAAAACTATAAGACTATTTATTCAAACTCTAAACATAAACACTGAAAGTATTTATTTAAATTATAGATAATGATGTTCTTTAAAAGTTCAAAAAGTGACCAACAGCACATAAAATTCTTGGCTGACACAATTTACATGTATTTTCAAATAAAAAGAAGAAATTGAATATAAATAAATAAGAAGTAGAAGACTGAGTAGCTGGTACCTAAAAACTGTACCCCGGATTTTAAAAAGATCACTGAAAAAATTCATAACATGAATATATATGTATATATATTCTAAAATATCTAATTATATGATATATAACATATATTATATTATATTATATATATTATGCATTTATATATATGTGTGTATGTGTGTGTATGTGTGTGTGTGGTGCAAAATGACAGCAATAACCAAATGCATAGCTTTGACAAACTGCTTCTGATATCCTCTCACAATCTTATAATTTTATATAAATAAATTCATTAAATAAATATGGAAATAGGTAACTAAAATTAAAAGGTACAAAAGGGTCCTTGTCCTGAACTCCAGCAATATCTGGTAAGTCTCACATGTAAGTGTGCCATAATTATAATTCCTGAAACAGAAGTTTTTTTTAAATGTTGAAAAAGTCACCAAAAGTTTAAAAGTTCAAGTCAATTGATTTCCATTTGTATAGAAAGTTACTATGAGGATGACTCTATAATCTATTCACTTCTAAAATATTTTGCAGGTGCAGTCTTTACTGACAAAAAATAATTGCAATAATTTAGTAAATGTTCATATTTATTGTAGTTAGCATAATTTAGGAAGTTAACATTTTTCTTTACCTTTTCTACCTTTCCACCATTGATGTCACTGGGGAGGAATTTCTTGCCAATTGTTCTTAAGTCTGTCTAAAATAAAAATATTATTATTAAAATATAATTGTAGAGAAAAGTAAATCTAAATCTAATCTTACTCATAAACAAAGATGAAGTTACTTAAGGTTTATAGAATGAAATTTAAGTATCTTTTAGCTGATTATGAGATCTAGACATATAATCAATCTTTTCAAATAACATAGTCCCATACATATGTTGTTTAAAGTACACTGGTAAGTTGACTAGTAATGTTTAAGGACTTAATTCTGGTCGTATTCCTTTTGATAACTTTTTAACTTACTAAATTTTCTCTATTAAAACCTAACACTTGCTTTTATGTAAACTGTAGTCTTACTAAAAAACTTAATGCCCAAGCCCAAACCAAATGACTACTTTTAAATACATAAACAGAATATATTCTTGATAACTGAATCCTATGTGACCTTGCTATGCAGAGCCATGAAAACACATTATTCTACAAGCTGTGATACCCAAAACAAAGCTACATAACATACAAATATCCTAGGAAACAACACAACTGCAACAGCAAGAACAGTAAGATATTACTGTAGTAAAAGTATATTTCATTTGCTTAAATAAATTATAGAAATCTAAATTAGTGAAGAAATGACTAACTCTATGAAAGTGCAGAAGTACATATTTCTCAGCAAACCAAAGCAAAACATTGAAAGGAAAACATAAGGACTGACATAAACAAAGTTATAGCATTTCTGATATAAAAACAAAACTTCAACTGTACAATTCACATAAAAAGCAGAACCACAAAGGATACTGTCCTCTTTAGGAAGTGCAAACTAAAGGAATGGTAAGAAGTTTGCTCCGAGGAAAACTGTCAATACTCATGAAGGAGGCCTAATTATTTAAGCTAAGAAATTATCTTGGTGACTGGGAGTGTGCGGTTAGATTGCTAACCAAATTTATATTGTTTTGCTATTCCTTAAAATATAATAACAGTAGGTCGTCATCTCCTTAAGAGCAAAATAAAAGAAAACAGTGCATTTAATCACATAAATTGTTAAGGCAAAAATTCATGTTAGACTCAAGGGGAAAACACTAGATGATTAAAATTACTGTAATATAAAATGAATACATAGAGAGAAGTAGGGTAGTCTCCTTTGACCACCTACAATAATAGAACATCCTCTTATTGAAATATCAGTATGTGATCAGCTTAAGAAACGAGCATAAAATTACACAATCGGCCAGTCTTTTACCACCATAATTCATATTTTGTTTCCCAATGTAATGCAAGGGTTACTCCCAAGCTACAAACTCACCAAATGGAACTGTCAGGCAAACTAAGCCCCAAATCAAAACACTTGTGAAACAATGCATCAGCTTTATCATGTTTGTAGCCTCTAACCAATAACGGAGTGAAAAAATTATAAAGCATACCTCGAGTTGCAAGCTTTTTCATCTTGCAAATACTGAGTAACAGATGGGCAAAAACTATTTACATTAGCCTTCCCTATGTTAGGATTGTTTTGAAGATTAAATGTCAATATACGCAAAGCACTTAGTCAATAAACTGCAAAGAGTAAGCACTTAATGAATATTAGCTATCATGTTAATTTTAGTGAATATAAGACATGTACATTTTGCTATCATCTGAGTATGAATAATCATTAAGCCAGTAATACAACTAACAGTTCATAAAAATATAGGCATTATTTTGAAGTCATTCAAAGGCTAAAATATTTAAATGTGTATAAGAAACAGAATATATACAAATTTTATGATACATCATGGTCCCTCATTTCTGGCTTTTAGCAGTAATTACGAAATGTAACATAAACTAACATGAGAAGTAGAAATAAGCATGACACTAAAATCCTAAGCTTTGATTCACTACAAACTGTAATTAACTAATAGGACTGTGGACACTGTCACAAATTCTCTAAATTCAGGTAATTTACTTTTTTATGAAGTGGAAAAAATATCATGAATCCTATCTCACAAAGTTGTTATCAGGCTAAAAGGAGACAATATATTCAAAGTTTGCCTAACTTTTAAAGTGCTGTACACACATAATGAATATTATTTCATTATTCTTTTAGCAAGATGAAAATGACCTACCAAATCTTTAGGCATCCTAAAATCAAAGTCAATTTATAAATACTGCAAAGGCAATTTTCTGATTCAGATGCCATTATATCAGGATCAGTAGGACAAATGGGTCCAAAAATCCATTGATATTGTACATAAAAATTTATGCAGGAGAAATATTTAGCCTATAAATAGACATGCATGTGTGCACACATACAAAAGATTCTTGACTATTTATTGAGTGAGTTCAATGGAATATCTATCTGGCAAATCATTTTATATTGTATAGAATCTTAAAAGAAATTTTTAAAAATCTATTTTTAAATTTTTACCAATACATGGTATTCAGTAATTTAATACTGAGCTATCACTTAATTTACTTCTGAATAATTCAGGTATTTGATCCCCAAACTGCATGTTTGATTTCAATGTCATTTCTTAATATTCCTACTCCCCATTCTGTAGAGTAAAAACTTAAGAATCTTCCTTTTCAACATAAAAATCTATACAGAAATGAGTTATGTAGCTGCTCTTTTTAGAAGGGCCTGCTTTCACAAGGTTGGCCCTAGGCTAACCTCTGGGAACTATGTACTTGAACCGTCTCCTAACTGAAAATGTGGTTCACTGCCTAGACTATATATATTTGTATAAACAATGTGATTTATGGTGAATAGCTGTTTTTTGGAAGGAGGAGTCTAGAATTGTTTCATTTAGGCACAGAGTACTTTTGTAAGCAGTCCAATCAATGCCTTGGGTGCTGGTCTCCAGTGGACTTCCCTGAGCAGAAACACTGTCCAGTTATCCTTGCTTTGCAAAAGTTAGCATTATGCCACTTTGCTGTCACAAAAGACCTACGTGAGTTTTCACTAACTGAAAGAAATTTGAAGATTTTCATTTTACAGAAAAAGAAAAACAAAAATAGGGCTGTTTTATAGTAAGCCTTCATAGAACACAGAACACACCGCAAACAGTGAGAGGGCCACAGCTAAGCTCCTTCCCCAGGAACCACACTCAGCATCTCAGCATCAAGCCACAGTAGGTTTGAACTGTGTTGTATGCATCTGTGTTTTATCTTGATTTATTTTGTGCATCCTTTAGCAAGATATGCCCTATGGTGTCAGAAAAACCTAAGAGAGGTTACTTTTTAGGTCTGGGAATGCTCTAAAATCTTTCTACATAAATTAATGGTAATTGCTTCTTCACTTTACACCATTTTGGCTTATAAAATTTTCATAGGAATGCTCTACTTTTGGATAGCAGGGAAAACCTGCACATATATTACTGCATTTTCACTGCTGGACAAAGGAACAAGCTCAGTGTGCCCCCACACAGGAGGAGGGGGACATAAGAAAGCTGATGCATGGATTATTCTCCCAATATGTAATAAGTTATATGTAATAAGAATCAATAATACAAGCCTTTTTTAGCTACTGATCACTCAAAAGATGAAAAAATTCAATAGAAATGCCTGATTTTATTTAAAGATGATAAGTAAGGTTCAAAGTAGATTATCTGTCTGGTGTAGACCTCATCCTAATTAAAAGTATTTTTTTTTTTTCCTATTATGTGGCATGATAGCTTAGGCTGGAATTTTCAACCATATATTTCAGAGAAAATTATAAAAAAATTAATTCATAAAATAATGGTTATCATTACCTCTTATGTGCATAGGACAAATACTTCATCTTGATTTATTTTAAAGTTTTACAACTGAGCCTGGGTGACTCAGTCGGTTAAATGTCGGACTCTTGATCTCTTGAGGTCATGACCTCAGAGCTCATGAGATTGAGCCCCACGTGGGAGCCTCCTTAGGATTCTCTCTCTCCCACTCTCTCTGCCCCTCTCCCACTCATGCTCATGTGTCTGTGGGCTCACTCTCTCTCAAAATATATAAATAAGCTTTTAAAAAATAATAAAGCTTCACACCCAATTATAGATAGCTCATTGCTATTTATCTAAATATATAAGAAAAATAAGAAAAGCAGAGATTGTCACGAAATCTCTTCCTCATCATCTTTAGAAATTTTTTTCAATGAATAGAGGTCTTTCACTATTTTTTGAAAGTAGAATTCACTTATTAGGGTACAGGTCAAAAAAAAAGTGTATAGGGAATATTTCCCTTTGGAGTCATAGATAACATGTATAACTTCTAAAGCTTACTTTAAAAAATTTTATAGTCTATTATTAAAAACCTACATTCTCAGCTTAGAACAAAAAATGATCTTGTTAGTTTTATTGAATAAAATTTAAAGAAGTTGAAAATAAATGACAGAATTGAAACATAAATTTTATCTGTTTAAGTCCATTTAATTATATATAAATTTAAGTAATTTGAAAAGAAAAAGTTATACACAGTTATACATTTATTTTATCTTAAATGTTCTTATCAGTTGCTACCATTTCTGCTTCATGTTATACCTCTTTTGCAGTGATATGACGGATTCATCAGGCAGTAATTCTCTTATAAATTTAGTTGACTATGTATCATAATGTATAAATTTAACTAAATAGATTAAATTATAATTTAATAGGTTGTTATTATAAAAGCAATATGAAAAAACTCTCACTGGGGTAACTACAAAACTGAAAAAAGAATATTCATTTAACTTACATCTAAATTTCAAATAATTTTTATAACTTCAAAAAAAATCCAAAAGCCAATCCCAATCATGAAAAAGATACAGCTATTACAGACAGGTGGAGGGAGAGAGATTGGAAAGAAATAAATACACAACATTAACAGTAATTATAAATAGACCTAATTTTCTTATTTTACTTTTGTATTCTAAAGTGTTCTACAATATATATTACTTTTGTTAACAGGAAAAGTTATTTTGAAACAATAAATACAGCTGTCAAAAAGCTATAACCTACCTACAGTTCCTATGTTAACTGGTAATTTGTTTTAATAAATATGATCAGTTTTTTCTGCTAATATGTATCTACTGTAAATGTTATGAAATTTTATAACTGATCAATGGGAGGAAATGAGAGTTTTAATTGCATTTTTTTTCTTTTCACTGGATTCTGTATAATAGATGTTACAAGAAACATATATTTCTAAAAATTGGGCTGATATGAGATTACCAAATTCAACAAACATCACTGCAACTTAAAATGTACAATAAAAATAAAAGATGTCCTCCATATTACTTATCTTAATATCCAATTTATTCTATAAGAGGTTTCTCATGAACATAGCTTCCAGATTTAAAATGTTTATATAAGATAATAAACAAAACCTACATTGAGAGCAATCAGGATGATGTCATTTATATTGACTTTGTCAGGAGAACTTGTACAAGCTTCAATGCCTTCATCTGAAAGATACCTGTTAAAATAAAATAAATGGCTTAATATTTTCTAAAATAAAAATTAACCAAGATTATTTTCTTAAGTCAACATGCAGTTTTGTTCTGTACTATAAAATGCTTCTACTACAAATACTAGGGAAAGGGCCTTAGATATTCCCTATTTACAATCTCTGATAGAACAAGAATGGGCAATGCATGTTTTCTATCTTTTGTATCCTTAAAAGGATGTTGCATTAAAAATTATCCAAATGCTTTCTGAGAAATTTAAGTATCAAAATACTTTTTGGGGTGCCTGGGTGGCTTAGTCAGTTAAGCATCTGACTTCAGCCCAGGTCATGATCTCACAGTTTTGTGAGTTTGAGCCCCACACTGGGTTCTGCACTGACAATGTGGAGCCTGCTTTGGATCCTCTGCCTCCCTCTCTCTCTGCCCCTCTCTCTCTGCCCCTCTCCCGTTCTCTCTCTCTCTCTCTCTCTCTCAAAAATATAAATGAATAAACATTAAATAAATACTTCTTAATGAACGTATGAGCTATTCTTACTGTTAAGCAAATATAATATTTGACTTAAATATTTGTTAATACAGAAGTTCTTAGAGATTTGAGATGTGCTATAAAATAGAACTAAAAATAACATAGATTTAAATTTAATCCCTGATAATTTGCTTCTCCGCTACTTTCTCATTTTATCTTCTCAGGTCCCCTTTCTTGGACATAATATTCACCAGAATGCTTTAATATGTATTATCAACTTAAAGTGGCAGAAAGAGAGGCAACTTTTTATCTTATGCCTTTTACTTTCCTATTCTCTTTTCAGCTTTTTAACTCATTGCCTTATTGTCTTTTGATCTTTTATCCAGTCCAAACCAACCACACATCTATTGCACACAATAATTAATTCAAGAGTAAAAAGATGATTGAATCCAAGGGGGTGGGGGAATCATCTATACCCATTCATACATGCCCAACTCAAGCATTTTATTTTCTTTGATAAATTCTAGAATTCAGGTATCATCTCCCAAAAGTCCACCTATACAAATGACCATTAACATCTCACAACTTTCATAAACAGTATTAAGACCTTTAACCAAAGGGCCGGTGCCAGCATCGCCCCTACATATATTCTTCCACTAAAAAGAGACAGGAGTGTTAGTCTGACAGAACTAACTCGAGGTCATTCCTGATGGCCAGCAATTCCACCATCAATTCCCAACATCAGACCGATTCTAAGACACTTGTCAATGTAAACTACCTGGAGACAGCAACCAAAGAGCTGAGTACATGTCATTAATCATTTTATAAATTCACTTCTAGAAATATTAAGTCCCTCCTTAATATGTGAAAAGTATTATGTGCATCACTAATAAGATTAGTAAAATGATGAAAATTAAACACCTGCCTTCAAGGAGTTCACTGTCTTATATACAACACCACACAATAAATATACAGTTAACATGCAAGGCCAAAATAATTATAAACAAAATGTTATAGTGCCTCAAAGTGGCTGGGGGATGGGAAAGAGTGCAAAAAAGGGAATAGTATGAAGAACGACATGAAAGTAAAAATATGTAAAGTACCTTCTACAGGCAAAAACCTAGAATATCCTGGCTAGAAAATGGGGAAGAAATGAGAGATGAATATAGGTTGAGACCAATTATAGAAAGCAATGGTACACAGAGAGATATGGGTGGTATCTTAAATCCTGAATAAGTGATAACAAAAAACACAATTTTCAAAATTCCTATACAATGTGGAAATAGTATACAATGACATACTTTGCTTTTAGAAAGGCAAGTCTTTAAGATTTAAACGATCATAGGGTGACAGATAAACTGGAATAAATCTTTAAAAATAATCAAAATTCACCTCTTCAATTCTACAGATGAGGGAAAGAAGGCCCAAAGATGTTAACAGACCTTCCCAAAAACACAAACTTCAGTGACACAAAGTTAAAAAAACAATGCCTCCTGAGTCCCAGTTCATCAGTCTTTTCGTTCCAACACACCATTTTTATTTATCAACTACAATCGCTAATATTAGAAATACTATACGCTCACTAACATAAGCCAATACCTATACAAATCAATTTCCTGAACAACTAGGCAATTTCACCAATACACACACAAAAAGCACAACCAGGCAAATTCAGTCAGTGAACTCCAAAATAATATATTAAATAAAAATATGCCTAGTTTCATCATAAAAGATCAGAGAACTAATACCAATAATTAAAGATTCAAAAACTGTTATCACAACAAAAATATCTAATTCTACATATATAAAAAAGGGAAAGTCTAAGAAAAATTGTCAAGGCCAAAGCCATAAGGAGGTGAAAATTTGACTTGATACATGTGGAAGTCAAATATCATGTGATTTCTTTCAAATAATGCCTTTAAAAGGCCTCCTGAACGTAACAAATTCTAAAATGTGGCTGAGTCTCAGTTTCCATGTGTTACAAGTCTCCCTTACTCATCCTTCATATTTTGAAAAATCAAAGGATCTGAGCCTTACCACTATACTCCTATCAAGAAACAAGAGACCCATTCACAGGTCTTCCCAGTAACACCTTGGTCATCCTTGTATAAATACTGTACCATTTTCACTGAAGGACTGAATCTAAATTAACAGTAACCTGAGATTTACAAATTAATCCTTTTGTTTTTGTAAACATTTAATACTCCAACATTATCCATGAATAAAACAAATAAAAAGGGATAAAGCAAATGATAAAAGTCAAATGCCCAAACTGGCTTCAAGATGCACCACAGTAACGCAGTTAGCTGAAAGAACAAAACACAACATTCACCAGCCTTAATGTGGTCACTGGGAAAGAAAGGAAGGGAAAACCGGAGCAGGTGTGCCAGATCTGATCCCTGTGCACATCTGCAAGACGGACCTGGAGGGAAGAGAACTGTAATCAGTTCCCATGTACCATCTTTGAGCTGGCAAAACCCAAAGGCATAGACCTTAAAGAAGAAACAAACCCCAGAGAGTTCTTGTTTACTAAAACAGCAAACACATACATTTTTTTCCATTCTAGTGGAGATTTTGGAACAGTAACATTATAGAATCACTCATTGCTGCTCTGTACTAAAAACACATTGAAATACATTTTATTGACAAGCAAGGCACTAGAGGGCTAAATTTCTTCATGATACTCACAGAATAGACTAACATTTCTCATGAATTTTAACTTCAAATAATGCCATTTTAAGTCACAGTTTAATATGTGCTCATTAAAAAAAAAAAGATTTTAGAAACTGCTTCCTTCATTCACAAATAGAAGACATTAACATCCCATCTTACTCAGAGTCACTTAATTTGTAATCCTGAGCAACTCTTTTCACTTTAGAAGTAAAAGCTCCAAAATTAATTGTTATCCACCAATTTGGGGAAGAGGGGATTTCCTATTCCAAATATTGAATATATATTCAATAAGAAGGGTCACACAGCGTAAGTACTACTGCCAGAACCATCTTCATTTCATGTTCAGAACCCACTTGGGCATATAAAACAAATGTGCCCAAACTATAGTTCAAGAGTCTCAATTGATAGAAAACTTTGATAAGACAAATATTATCATTTTAATCTCATTTATCTGATTGAGATAGTGGATCACCATCAATACCTCTTACTACCAGTGAGACAAAAGACAGTCAATTACCCTTTGATTCATTCCTCTGAAAGCAGGTAAAATCCTTGAGTCTAACTTATTCACTGGCTACACTGAAAATCTAATGAGGAGGACTGGGACAAGCCGAAGACTACATGACCCATCTAAAGGGGATAGCCTTAATTCGCATCCAGGTGACTGTCTGTAGGAGGACAGGTAAAGCAATTATTGTCAGATCTTCTCATTTTTAGCTTTTAGTTTTTTTTGTAAAGCAATATATAAGCCAAACAAAACATAGTTCAGCCTGCAGGTGGAACACATACTTTGTACTTACTAATCATATTAGTTTATTAAAATTATCTGCTTATTTGCTCCTGTATAGTTTCAAGTTGTCTGTCTTCCACATGCAAGTTTGTACCACAAGTGTCTCTCAAATGATGTAATATTCATGGCTGACTTCCTGTTCAAGCAGAAGAATAAAAGAACTTTCATTCAAATCACTTTGTAGCATTCTTGGAAAGCAATGCATATAATTATACATGTAATAAATATTCTTACCAGAGTTGTCTACATCAAAATAAAAAAGTGTCAAATCATTTAGCTTGGCCTAAACATTTTACTAACTAGACATATGGAACTCATCCTTACTTCAGATTTCCAGACTCCATATATTTTTTTAGGGAAGAGGAATGTTCTAATTAATTAGCCAGAAATACTAACAAGCAAACACTAAAGTTTTCTTCCCTTCCACCCATCTTCATCCACTGAAGCAATGAATGCCCATTCAAGTTTGAACTGAGACCTGAATTCCTAAAGTAATCAAAGACAGAATCAATTACTGCACATACAAATTAGGCTGATGACACAAGAAAATTCTTTCAAATGCCAATGAGAAAACTAAGAATGAAAACATTCTTCCCAAATGGATAAGAACTCAATCAAAAAATAACGGGGGGCACCTGGGTGGCTCAGTTGGTTAAGAGTCTGGCTCTTGATTTCAGCTCTGGTCATGATCTCACAGTTTGTGGGATCAAGCCCCACGTTGGGCTCTGTGCTGAGAGTACAGGACTTTCTTGGGATTCTCTCTCCCTCTCTCTCTTCCCCTACCCACTCATGCTCTTTCTCTATCTCTCAAAGTAAATGAATAAACTTAAAAAAAAATGGACATATCTGAACACTGAATGGTATACAGCAGTCTTAACTGTCTCGCAATAAAACCCAAGTCAAATGGCCTTGTGTGGTTTTTATGGTCTTTGATCTATACATGATTATTTACTACCACACTGAGATTACTGGCCCAAATATTTGTCTAAATATCAAAATGGGAATTTTAACAAATGAATTCCTGCTTAGACACAATAAAAATAAAGATAACTAACTTCCAATTAGCTAAGCCTATATGTGGAAAGAAGGGAATAAAACATGAAATAATTTTAAAAATCACTTATATTAAAAGGTATCTTCAGTCCTATCAAATATGGAAGTTAATAACCTACTGTAAACCTTCAAAACATTTAATATATATATGTGTATACACACACACACACACATACACATACACACACACACACACACACACACACACACACACACACATTTGTAAGCTCTTCACCCATCATGGATGGGGCTTGAAATCATGACCCTAAGATCAAGAGTCACATGTTCTACCAACTGAGCCAGGCAGGCACTCTGTCAAAACACTTAAAAATACTTTTAAAAACTGTCCAAATAAACGTCTCTCTATCCTCTCTGCCTATCCTGTTTCTATCCCCATAGTGTAAGTGGATTGTAACACGCTTGCCAAAAAATTCAGTTTTTGCTATTATATCCCAGAGACACTGAGATAACTTGCTAATTCCCTCCTCTAGGAAGGAGAAAATGGCTTACAAGTTCCTATTTATGAATACAATTTGGGAAAATATAATGCGGGCATACCTTGTTTTATTGTACTTTGCTATACTGTGCTTTGCGGATATTGTATTTTTTACAAATGGAAGGTCTGTGGCCACCCTGTGTCAAGCAAGTCTATCGGTGTCGTTTTTCCAACAGCATTTGTGCACTTCCTACCTGTGTGTCACACTTTGGGAATTCTCACAATATTTCAACTTTTTCACTGTTATCTTATTTTGTTATGGTGATCTGTGACCCGTGATCTCTAATGTTGCTATTGTAATTGTTTTGGGGTGCCATGAACCACATCCATGTAAGACAGTAAGCTTAATCGATAACTGTGTGTGTTCTGACTGTTCCACCCACCACTGCTCTCTCATCTCTCCCTTCTCAGGCCTTCCTATTCCCTTGAAATCAAGCCAATTGATAACCCCACGTTGACCTCTAAGTGTTAAGTGAAAGGAAGAGTCACACATCTCTCACTTTAAATCAAAAGCTAAAATGATTAAGCTTAGTGAGGAAGGCATGTCAAAAGCAGAGACAGGCTGAAAGCTGGGCCACTGCACCAGTTGCCAAGTTGTAAATGCAAGGAAACAGTTCTTAAAGGAAATTAAATGGGCTATTCCGGGGAACACACAAATGATAAGAAAGTGACACAGCCTTATTGCCAACACGGAGAAAGTTTTAATGGTTTTGATAGAAGACCAAACCAGTCACGACATTCCCTTAAGCCAAACCCTAATCCAGTCCAAAACAAGGCCCCAACTCTCTTGAGTCCTATGAAGGCTGAGAGAAGTAAGGAAGTCACAGAGTTAGTTTGAAGCTGGCAGGGATTGGTTCATGAGGTTTAAGGGAAGAAGCCACCTCCATAACATAAAAGTGCAAGATGAAGCAGCGAGTGGGCAAGTAGAAGCTGCCACAAGTTCTCCAGAAGACCTAGCTGAGATCATTAATGCCAGTGGCTACACTAAACAACAGATTTTCAATGCAGATGAAACACCTTTCTATTAGAAGAAGATACCATCTAGGACTCATAGCTAGAGAGGAGAAGTCAATGCCTAGCTTCAAAGGTTGAAAGGACAGGTTGACCCTTTTTTTACTGCCTAATGTAGCTGGTGATTTTAAGTTGAAGCCAACAATCATTTACCATTTTGCAAAACCTAGGCACCCTTAAGAATTGCATTAAATCGGGGCACCTGGGTGGCTCAGTCGGTTAAGCATCGACTTCAGCTCAGGTCATGATATTGCAGTTTGTGAGTTCGAGCCCTGCGTCGGGCTCTGTGCTGTCAGCTTGGACAGTGAGCCTGAAGCCCGCTTCAGATTGTGTCTCTCTCTCTGCCCCTTCCCTGCTTGTTCTCTGTCTCTCTCAAAAATAAATAAATATTAAAAATTAAGAAAAAAAGAATTACATTAAAAATTAAGAAGAAAAGAATTACATTAAATCTATTCTACCTGTGCTCTATAAATAAAACAACAAAGCCTGGACTACAGCACATCTCTTTACAACATGGTTTACTGAATATTTTAAGCCCAACGTTGAAACTTACTTCTCAGTTACAAAGCTTCCTTTCAAATTAATTATTGCTCATTGACAATGCACCAGGTCACCCAAGATCTCTGATGGAGATGTACAAGATTAATGTTGTTTTCATGCCTGCTAACACAACATCCATTCTGTGTCCATTCTGCAGTCAAGGAGTAATTTAGATTTTGAAGTTTGTTATTTAAGAAATACATTTTTAAAAAAAGGAAAAGAAATACATTTTGAAAAGCTATAGCTGCCATAGATAGTGATTCCTCTGATGGATCTGGGCAAACTAAACTAAAGACCTTCTGGAAAGAATTCACCATTCCAGATGCCGTTAAGAATATTCTTTTTTTTAAATTTTTTAATTGTTTTTATTTATTTTTGAGACAGAGAGAGACAGAGCATGAGCAGGGGAGGGGCAGAGAGAGAGGGAGACACAGAATCCGAAGCAGGCTCCAGGCTCTGAGCTGTCAGCACAGAGCCCGACGCGGGGCTCGAACTCACGAACTGTGAGATCGTGACCTGAGCTGAAGTCGGACGCTTAACTGACTGAGCTACCCAGGTGCCCCAAGAATACTCCTGATTCATAGGACAAGTCACAATAGCAACATTCACAAGCATTTGGAAGAGGTTGATTCCAACCCTCATCGGTGACTTTGAGGGGTTCAAGGTTTCAGTGGAAGAAGTAACTGTACATGTGGTGGAAATAACAAGAGAGCTACAATTAGAAGTGGAGCCTGAAGATGGGACTGAACCGCTGCCATCTCATGATAAAAACTTAAACAGATCAGGAGTTGGTTCTTATGGATGAGCAAACAAGTGGTTTCTTGAGATGGAATTTGTTCCTGGTGAAGATACTGTGAAGATTATTAAAATAAAGGACTTAGAATATTACATAAACTTAGTTGATAAAGCAGCCGCAGGCTTAAGAGTACTGACTCCAATTTTGAAGGGAGTTCTGCTGTGGGTAAAATGCTATCAAACAGCATCACATGCTACAGAGAAATTGTTCATGATAGGAAGTCAAGTGATGAGGAAAATTTCATTGATGTCTCATTTTTAACAATTGCCATAGCCACCCCAATCTTCAGCAACCA
Organism: Panthera onca; assembly: GCF_046562875.1. NCBI lineage: Eukaryota > Metazoa > Chordata > Mammalia > Carnivora > Felidae > Panthera > Panthera onca. The sequence goes on from NC_138339.1 coordinate 204,334,632, forward strand.
CAGCTTGATCAGTCAGCAGCCATCAACATCTAGGCAAGACCCTCCACCAGCAAAAAGATCACAACTTGCTGAAGGTGAGGTGACAGCATTTGTTAGCAATAAAGTATTTTTAAGTTATGCACATTGTTTTGGACATAATGTTACTGTACATTTAATAGACTATAGGGAAGACATAACTTCTATATGCACTGGGAAACCAAAACATTAGTTTGACTAGCTTTGTGACGGTATTCCTCTTCCTGCAGTGATATGAAACCAAACGCACAATATCTCTGAGGTATGCCTGTGTTTAACCACACTGAGTAGCAAGATTAGTACAATACCAAGGGCTAACAAAAATTGGTACAAAATTTGCTTCAGATCCCTTGGTACAGATGGAATCAATATATTCATTACAGTTTATAGATACATTATGGGTAAAAAAAATCACTGAAAACAATACAAATTGATATGCCAGCAGTTAAGCTGAATGAACCCATGGGATTCTATGCCCAAATCGCTATTAAGCACAGAGAATAGGAGGAGCAAAACACTACTAAAGATAATTCAGAAGAGAACGTACTATGACACACAAAAGATAAAAATGAAAAAAGAGGTCTTCTATTTCATTTCCATTAACAACCAAGTATCTCTTCTATCACTATAATTTCCTTTCCTTCTTTAGGTAACATGGACACCTACTATGTCAAAATAAATACCAGCGAATTCTTGGAATCTCTATTCCAACAATTAAAATAAGGACCTGAATCAACACTAGCTCGAAATGTAATTTTCTCTATGGTTTATGCATGAATGGATCAGATGAAAAAAGTTATGTATTACTTAAAGTACCACTAAAGTACAATCACCTACTCTTGATCTTAATATAGTAAACTATTTTTAATATAAAACTTATTTTATTCAGAAGTAAACTATTTTTTTAAAAGTGTTTAGTTTTATGATTTCTTTACAAACACAAATGTACACCATTTCCATTAAGCTAACCTATGACATTAAATTTTTTCCACAAGTACATGCTTACACACACTCACTACACCTCAGAAAATCTATTTAATTTCTTTCACACTAACTTTTCAAATTTTTATATTATTTAAATAGAAACACCAAAGCAGAGATCATCATAAAAACCTTACCATTTTAAATGTAACCATTTCAGAAAAATTAACCTGCATAAACAGGATGAATATGCAAAAACTAAGAAAAAAATAGATACGTGAAGCATTACAAAAAGCCTTGATATACATCATGATTAATACCCATACTACTCAAGCATTTCAGTGTCCAGACAAAAATTTTTTGACCCAACATTAAACATTGGACAATAGAAATTAGAAAAAGTTATAAAGGAAAATCCTTTGTAAAGTTATTATACCTAATTTAAAAGATTTGAAAGTGTTTAAGTTCTGAAACCTACATTTGTTTTTGCGAAGCACTCCCTTTAAAATACTGAAGATTTATTAGTGAATTCTGAAGATGTACTACTTGAAAACACCACTAGATGACAACCTTGCTTCACAAAGGAAAATATCATCCTACTGCTGAAAGGTATGACTCCAAAGATGTATTACCTTTAAAATAAAAGTTTTGGCATTTGCAGGTTTTTGGTTTTTTTTTTAATGTTTATTCATTTTTGAGAGACAGAGAGAGACAGAGTAGGGAGGGGCAGAAAGAGAGGGAAACACAGAATCCGAAGCAGGCTCCAGGCTCTGAGCTGCCAGCACAGAGCATGATGCAGGGCTTGAACTCATGATCCATGAGATCATGACCTGAGTCAAAGTCGGACACTTAACTGACTGAGCCTACCTGGGCACCCTGGCATTTGCTGGCTTGTAAGGGGTAGGAGAGATATCAAAGAAAATAAAATAGACTATTATAATTTTAGAATTTGTGTTTGCTATAAAGGTCACTCAGGATTTAAAAACAAACTTATTTATTAGTATTTGAGAGAGATCTCATAAGAAAAAATATTAAAGAGTATCAAAAGATAATTTATCCTATGTTCATTCTTTGGAAATAGAGACTTATGAAAAATATACATAAATTATTAGAGAATAATGCTTTTTTGCTGTGGAGTAGTTACAAAGAATAACTATGTTATTTCGATAGTTGCTTTTCTCCGACATTAAAATAAATAAGCACGGCAATTTTAAGATAATAACCATAAGAAGATAGTTGACAATAAATTATAAACTTCTATTTTTTAAAACCCATTTTTAGATATTAAAATATTTTCCCCATACATAAACCAACCTATGATGATGATTAACCCTGGAATGCTTATTTGGTATAAAAAAGTTATAACAGCTGAGCAAGTAAATTTTATAAGTAATTCTTGTGAAATCCCATAATTGATATATTACAAAGAATAGTGGCAATGGGAACCTCACCATGTTATTATTCATTTTTGCTAACCAGACCTTCACATAAATTTAAAAGTATAAAATGAATCCTGGATATTTTTACTTTCATCGGAGGTTATAATCTATATCCTTCATCTAATTCAACATTTTCATATTTTAATTCAGAAGCAGAACTGAAGTTATGTTTCAGTAACTCATATTTTAAAATGTAAGAGCATTTGATATTTCTGTCATCTTTTCCTCAGCCCAAAGGTGACAGCTATAAAACTACATATCAGGTGGAAAGCCTCGCTTTAGGCCCGATGCCCTGTGCGTGGACTGCTACAATAGAGCATCAGTATCTGTGGAGTTCATGCCGAGGACCTCCCAGGATTAACTCCAGGAGACTGCACACTCGGTTAAGTCTGTATAAGAAAGGTTGTTTAAAAATGTAAGATACCACAGCAAAAACTAGCAGGCATTTTTATGAAAAGCCTGGAGAGACTGCCATCCGATCTGTGCTGTTTAGTAAGGCAGAACTACACGTACATCTCAGCCTCACCCTGTAATACATGTGGAATCCCGGCCAATTGAATCTTTCTGCACCTCAGTTTCTACCCCCAAGGAATAAATGAAAATGGAGATAATGCTGAAAATGTTGATTTACAGAGTTGTTTTCAAGAATAAGAGAAAGAACTAGCAAATGCTTGGTATAAAGTAGATGCTAAGTAAATAATACTTCTTTTTCCTTCTTAAACACTATACTCTTGGTGTTTGTTCTGGAAAATATTTTCAAAACATGATATTCAAAGATGCCCTCTGGGTTCTTAGAAGAAAAAGAATGAGAATTGCTAAACAATAAAGGGAATTTCCTCAAAGGCTACAACTAATAGTCAAGGTGTGTATGTTTCTTTATAGGAAGCCTGAACTCCATATTTCTAACATATTACTGACAAAGAGTTCATTGAGAATAGAAGGAAACTGTTAGGAAGATGGAAAAATTTTATTATTTAATTTGTTGATATCTTCCAATTTTGCATATATGAATAAATATATATAGTTTGTAACAAAAAAATAACTCACTCCATGAGACTGTGCAACTTGTTTCTGCCCCAAACAGAATTTCCAATGCAAAATAAATACATTGCCATCATTTTTGCCCAATCTGCCATTTACGTCAAAATATAAAACAATGATGTCAAGAAATATCTGGTGAGTAATAAACTTAAAATTCTATTGTACAGAGAGTTATAATTATAATAACTAATCTTAAAATTAGACACTTTATCATTTGCTTATAATTTATTTAAACTAATACCATTTACTTAAAACTTTAAACAAAAATCTACTTCAATTGTCGTAGGCAATTATGACAAATACCTATTTGTAATATATGTAATCATATTTTTACCATCTTTTAGTATAACATTTCTCCATAAATTAAAGTGAAATGACAATGAAAGAGGTCTAAAGTAAAAGAGTGTTCACTTAAATATGCAACCAACTTAATTAAATATTAAACAAGTAAGTGACTTATTTGCCCAAACAGTGAAACAGCCCCCATACACACAAACACACACACAAATATATGTGTGTATGTATGTATGTGTGTGTATGTATATATATATATATATATATATATATATTAGTCAATAAATATGCATTCTAATTTTCATTTTTTTAATGTATCTTACACACAAAATGCCTTGTGTTGATCAAATTTTTGAAACTGAAAAGCTGTAATACAAAGTGTTAATTTTTAGCTTGGAAGACATCATTTAAATATATTCTCATATCTCTTTGTAGTGGGCTAAATGGTGGTGCCCAAATGTCCTAATCTCTCAGACCTGTAAATATGTGCCTTTATTGGAAAAATGGTCTTAACGGATAAGTGAAGGATCTTGAGATGATTATCTACGAGGGCCCTAAATCCAATGACAAGAAAACTTAGAGGAGAAAGGCAGAGGGAGTTCAGAAGCAGATACACAGAGGGAAGAGACACAAAGAGGAGGAGAAGGCCGTGAGACAATGGAGGCAGACACTGGAGTGAGGAGGTCTTAAACCAAGGATTGCCAATAATCCCCATAAGCAAGGAGAGTCAAAGAACTGATTTGGCCTCCAGAACTGCTTGAGAGCATAATTCTGCTGTTTTAAGCCACACAGTTTGTGGCAATTTGTTACAGCAGCCACAGCAAACTAATACACTTATTATAAATTTAAGTAATTATGTGGGAAGTACTAGTTAAATTCAGTAAGAATACATTTTTGAAAAATAATCCTTTAGATTAGAATCTACAAAGAAGCATGTATTCTATTCAAATTAAATGCCTTCATTAGCTATTCCTGATTAATTCCTTGTGTGAACTTGATTGACTTTTTAAGTCTATAAAAATAATAAAATACAAACTGTAGAGAGGTATAATAAAAAGTTAAAAGTTGTCCTCCCCTAATTCTTCTAAAAAATAAACACTATTAACAATCTTAGGTATATATATCCCTGTAATATACATACACATAAATAAGAGTGGAATTTAGAAGAAAATATTTGTTTGCTTATAAAAACAGAATCATTTTATACAAAAGTTTTGGCAGTAAATCTTTGTATTTAAGAATATATCATGGCCAACTTCCATTTTAAGCATATGGATTTCCCCATTTCATCTTTTTCAATAGACCAAACTAGTCCCTTCCACATAGGGGCTATACCATACTTTAACTATTCAGGCTGTTACTAACTTTATATTAACAATACTTCCTTGGGGCTCCTGGGTGGCTCAGTCGGTTAAGTGTCTGACTTCAGCTCAGGTCATGATGAGTTCAAGCCCCACATCAGGCTCTGTGCTGATAGCTCAGAGCCTGGAAACTGTTTTGGATTCTCTGTCTCCCTCTCTCTCTGCCCCTCCCCCTCTCATGCTCTGTCACTCTCAAATATAAGTAAACGTTAAAAAAAAAAAATTAAAAAAAACCACAACACTTCCTTGAGTATCTTTGTAGACATGCAACAGAGGACAAATATTAATATTTTACTCAAGATATTTCTAAAAGTGGTGCTGCTGTGTCATATGTATTAGAACAGAAGAAAAGAACTTTAAGCTCTAAAATTATGATTGTGCTTTTGGAAATACTTAAATGTTTCAATAAAAATGATTATTTATAAATAATTTCTAATTTTAAGAAATCTTACTTGATGAACAAATATCCCCAGAGAGCTTTACAATTAACAAGGCACTTTCAATGACTGAATAAGAATTTAGATAAATGACATGATCCCTCCCTATGCTCTCTCAGACTCTTGAGTTCAAGTTGACATATTTGACTCCTGGGATTTCCATACCTATTAGGGGGGTGTGTGTGTGTGTGTGTGTGTGTGTGTGTGTGCGCGTGCGCGCGCGCTTGTGTGTGCTGTTAGTGCCATTTAAAAAGACAGGAATCAGGGGCATCTGTGGCTCAGTCGGTTAAGCGTCCAACTCTTGATTTTGGCCCAGGTCATGCATCAGGCTCGGTGCTGACAGTGTGGAGCCTGCTTAGGACTCTCTCTCTCTTTCTCTCTCTCTCTCTGTCTCTCTCTCTGTCTCTCTCTCTCATCTCTCTCTGCCCCTCCCCTGCTCAAGCGCTATCTCACAAAATGAACTTAAAAAGAAAAAAAAGACAGGGATCAATATATGATCTCTAAAGTACCAGTTCTAGGTATGATGGAGTAAGAACCTATTGGCAGTATGACACCCTCAGCCCCCTGCAAGAAAAAGCTGAAAAAAAAAATACAAAAATCAACTAAAGCTACTACAAAGTGAGCAGAAAATACTGGGAAATGCATGCTCACTTGGATGTGGAAGACAGGGAGCTACAAGCACCTTATGGTCTTTGGTGCTTTAAGCCCTGGTCAGAGTGCAGTACATTGGCAGTCCAGAAGCAAGTGTGCACAAGGACATATCAACAATCTTTCTGCTCTGGGGAACAGAAAAAGGAAGTAAGGAAACCAGGAGCACTGAAGGGTGTGGGGGAATCAGGCAAGAGACAAACCCAGAGAGGGGATCTGTAGGCTCTGTCTACCCACCTCTCTGACAACCTCTGAACAACCAATGTGCAGAAAAGACTCATGGCAAACCAGCTCAAGACAAAAGATTTGAACGACAAATGGAATTGCTGCACATATGAAGAGTCTTCAGTTCATGCCCAGCCAAAAAAAAAAAAAAAAAAAAAAAATGCCATCTACAACTTAGGAAACCATATCATCAGTAAAAAGCAACGGAACCAAAATCTCCACCACTTAACAACCCATAATACCCAGAAAACAATCCAAAATTACCCAACATACAAAGAACCAAGGAACGAAAAAATAAAACACATTCTCTAGAAAAAAATAAAATTTATCAAATTTGATCCCAAGATGAACCAAATGTTGGAACTAAAATATAAGAACATTAAAATAAATGTTATAACTATTCTCAATTAAGAAAAAATGCTTTCAATGCAGAGAGATGATGTTTCAGCAGAGACAGAAACAATTAAAGAATCAAGTTAAAGTTCTAGAATGGAAAACTATTTGTGAAATAAAATGGAATTAACAGCACGATAAGCACAGTGGAAAAAGTTAAGTGAATTATAAGACAGATGCTGCAACATGTCTAGATTTTACATAAAGTAGTACATTATTAACAATAAATGCAGTATGAAAAGTTAAGGATATCATATACTATACTCCTTAGGAAAACCACTATAAAAATAATGCAAAAGAGAAATGATAGTACACAAAAGTGTGTACGTGACTGTTTAAAGCATCATTATTTATAACAGCAAAAACTATAGGATCCCAAAAGTCCATCAACTGATGAATGGACTTTATTAAAATTGTAACATACTTATACCACTATGAAAATAAACAAAATAAAAATACACATAATGGCATGACTGAATCTCAAAAACATGATCTCAAGTGAAAGAAGGCAACATACAAAAGACTACACGGTGTGATTCCATTTAGATGAAATTTTAGAAAAAGCAAAATTATTGACAGAAAGCAGATCAGAGTGTGCTCAGAGTTGGGGTGAGGGAGGGTATCAAATACAAAGGAGCTGAAAGGTGAAAAATCCATTTACACAACTGCATATATTAAAATTCCATCAAACTGCACTCTTAAAATTGGCAAGTTTAATTGCATGTAAACAATATCTTAGTAAACATAAAAAAGGAAAGACATAGAAGAGAGGAACCAGAATTTCAGATAAGTTTGCTAATTTATTAATGATACACAGAAAGTAGCAACACTAGCAAAACAAAAGCCTTTGAATCCTTAGTCCAGTCTTTACAATAACCAGAGCTGCCTCACAGCTTTTTTGTTATTGAAAATAATGATAAATACATTCAAAATATAAAACTTAGCAAGATATGAGCCTAAAATTAAATACAAACAGAAATAAATGACCTATATGTTAATTAATACTGTAACCACACCAAAATAAACTAACCAAGTAAACAAGAAATTAAACATTTAAATTAAACATTAGAAACTCTAAACAAATCTTGAATTCTAGTAGGTTCCTTTTTCCAGTGATGTAGCAACTCTAAAACTACTCTGAACAAATGAGAAAATATACTGATGATGTTAGGAAGTCAGGGTTCTCACTGTTGGAGAAGGGAGATACAAATATAGATGGTAGACGGCTAGAAATAAACCTCTGGTGTTGTACTAGAAATAGAAGTTTCAGGATAAACTCATGATTTTATACTTATATATCAATGTATTCATTCTCATGTGTGTGGATTGTCCCGAAACAGCACATGTCATGTAATAGTTACATCTTCATTAATTTCATCACGAAAAAAGCCTTGATATGACTCTTAATTTTAAAAGGGCAGTAAAGCATTTTTTATAATATCTGACATATAAAAATCAGGAACTACTACAGATTATAAAATCTGAACATTTATAAGACAAGGCCATCATCTTTTCCAGTAAAAACATGCTTCCCACTTTAAAGATGTGCACATGAAAAAGATGATATTTAATCATATAATAGTAACAAATAACTAAATATGTACATTTCTATTAAACACATGTTAATAATAATCCTAAAATGAATAAAAGTCAAACTGGCAACAGGTAAGGGTATTTGGGGAAGTATTATTTTAAAAACATGCCTATACAAAAAACTGTACATTGACAAAATTGTATTTTGTGAATCTATTTTTTTAACTTCCCTAATTTAGAAAATATGAAACCCATATTTTGGCAGTACATTCATCCTGCAGGTAATGTTAAATAAAGACTCAAAACTTGTTATTTTATCTGTCAAAAAGCCTGAAACTTCATTGCCAATGAATATAGACACAAATATAGTTTCTAGTGTGTGTAACAGCACTCATGTAAATCAGGTTACAGAAATTAGGTTACAAGAATTTGGACTTTTACAGGACCAAAAACACTAACAAAACTTTTTTAAAGTTTCTTTAGAGCTAATTCAGTCTCCTGAATTATTTTTTTCCTTCCCTCAGCAAAATTTTTATTTGGGACTTATTTGGCACTACAAATAATACAAAGGTAAAAGCTCAGACCCATCTTGAATAAGTCTATGGTCCAGGGAAGTGTGGGTGGCTTAGTCAGTTAAGCATCTGACTCTTGATTTTAGCTTAGGTCATGATCTCACAGTTTGTGAGTTCCAGCCCCATATTGGGCTCTTCTGCACTGACAGCGCAGAGCCTGCTTGAGATTCTCTCTCTCTCTCTCTCTCTCTCTCTCTCTCTCTCTCTCTCTCTGCCTCTCCCCCACTCATTTTCTCCTTCTCTCTCTCTCAAAAAAAAAAAAAAAAAAAAAAAAAAAAAAAAAAAAAAAAAGAACAGTCCATGGTCCAGTGAACTGGTAGACATGAAAACAAAAAGCTATAATAAAAAGAAACAAAACTGTTCCAATGTACCTGGTATGAGTAAGATGAATGAGGAAGTTAAGTTTGCATGGAAAGATCAGCGTAGGCTCTTAGGAGAAAGTGGTATCATCAACTGAGATTAGAAAGAACACAACTAATTATCAGTCATTTCTGTGAATGGTAAACCTTGCATGAGTGCAAAAAAGATCAGAGTTTCTGCCTATCTTGCAGAAAAGATAAGATAGGCAAATTATAGTAGTCAAAAGTATGTTCTATATGCAAACTGTAGCATCAGTAATACATTCCACAATCGTGAGGTTAAACTGGCATACAGCATCATAAAGTCTGTGATAAGTAAATAAGATATTATTTGTTAATTTTATACCTTTCTCAACTCACAGTTTTCTTATTTGACAAAGATGAAATTTCTTACATCATCTACCTTAATAAAAGAAGATCTCAGGGCACCTGGGTGGCTCAGTCGGTTAGGCATCTGACTTCAGCTCAGGTCATGATCTCATGGTTCATGGGTTCAAGCCCTGCATCAGGCTCTGGGCTCACAGCTTGCTCAGAGCCTGGAGCCTGCTTTGGATTCTGTGTCTCCTTCTTTCTCTGTCCCTCCCCACTCACAGTCTATCTCTCTCTGCCTCTCAAAAATAAATAAATGTAAAAAAAAAAAAAAAAAATTAAAAAAAAAAAAGATCTCACTTATAATTGAGCCATGTTAATACAATTCTAAGGCAATTGATTATTGTTCTACAAAATCCAGTGGATCACCATTTGCCAAAACAACCAATCTCAAGACCAAATAAGTCTGGCTATTTACCATATTGCCTTTTAAGAAAGTCACAAGAGAAGCTAACCTAAAATAGTAAACGATTTGAAAAGTCCTGCAATCAACAACCTGTTTGCTTTTCTATTTTTTTTAAATACAGAATTAATTAGATGAGGGAACCTAACTTTGCCATTTAACATCCTCAGAACATCCATACACACACACACACACACACACACACACATGAATGTTTTTTTTTTTTTTGAGTAGACTTCATGCCCAGCGTAGAGCCCAATGAATTCACGACCCTGAAACCAAGACCTAAGCTGAGATCAAGAGTCAGACGCTTAACCAACTGAGCCACCAAGGTGCCCCAGAACATACTTTATATTAACATATTAGTATGAGGATTTAACACTATTTGTAAGTAACCCTAAAAGTCTCAACATAGTAACGTGTAGTTCTGCTCAGTCACAAATTTGAAGCACATCTGCTGAATGGCTGCTTTATAGGAATGAGTCACAGAAGAATTCTGCCAACCACCACATATCCATGTCTGAGGGCAACTTTTCAGTACTCTACAGTGGTATTCACAAGGAATCAGGCCATATCCTTCACCAATACCAGGGGTACACTGTAATCCTTGTAACACATGGAGAACATATTATAGCACCATAGCTATTTTCTTGTATTATAAAATGAAAATATTAAGTAACACAGTGTATAAGTTAGGCCAATGAAACTCGGGATGCTTTACATTAATATATAACAGCAGCTAACACTATTTAGTATGTGTTATGTGCTTACACCGTTCTAAGTGCTTTGTGTATATGAACTTATTGAGGCCCCACAACAATTCTATGAGGTATATACTAGCATTATTCATTTTACAGATAAGGAACCTCAAATACAAAGAGCTTGGTGAAACTTGCTCATGGACACATAGCTTACAAATAGAGCTGGCATACTAATCCCAGGAGTCTGGCCCCAGTTTATACTCTGAGTACCCACACTAAACCCAGAGTAAAAAAATGTCAAAGTTCAAAACCTGTGTGACCTGAGATAAGGAACCCACACTGCTGTGCCTCAGGTTAATCACATATAAACTAAGAGAATTAGAAGAGATCATCTTTAATGTTCCATCTAGGTCTGAGTCATTAAAGACTTCTAAAGCCTTTAAAATATACCTTCTTCAGCTTCCGACAACTATAGTTCCACCTTTCCAGGCCTGCTGCTCCTTTCCCTCTGGTTCTTCCACCATCTCTCTGAAAGGACCTCATCATGCCACAGCAAAACTTGAATTTTCACGTTCAGGATAATATTGTGAGAAGCCTTGCTTTTGCAAAAAAAAAAAAAAAAAAAAGGTACTTTCCTCAGACCTCTTCTTTTTCTAACTCTCATGTGGATCAGCTAGGAATGTTTTTGACTGCATACAATAGAAAATCAGACTGGGGGAACAATATTAAAGTCTGAGACACTGACTAGGAAGCTACTACATCAATCCAAATCAGAGATGAAGATAGCGTAGAACAGGGCAGTGACAAGGAGGGTATAGATAACCAGAAAGAGGCAAGAGGCATTTAGAGATGAAATTCTATAGTAGTAGCTGGTGAGTCAGGGGAAATAAGGAAAGTGAGGATGGATGGTGAGAGTTAAGAGTGAGAAGCAGTTTTGGGGGAAAGATGATGAATTCAGTTTGGGGCAGGTTGGCTCTGATGTGTCTGCCAGACAGCCAAATGGACATGCCTTGCGGGCAGCAGATGTTAAAAGAGTTGTCTGAGCTGCAGATAAACAGAAGAATAAGAGGAAGGGGGAAATGGTAGAGGAGAAAACTGGCTGACATTTTCTTACTCCCTCTGTCCGTACTGGATGGCATACACTCGAACTGTGGCAGCCAGGTGTTTGCCATATAAAACAAACAAACAAACAAGTAAAAAGACAAGACAAGACAAGACAAGACAAGACAAGACAAAAGAAAGGAAAGGAAAGGAAAGGAAAGGAAAGGAAAGGAAAGGAAAGGAAAGAGAAAGAAACATATAATAGAAGGTTTTTCTTTAAAGAAGCCAGAGTCTCTTTGGGAAGAACTAAGATAGCAAGTACAGACACTGAGTACCAGGGAATAAACAAGTTCATCCCATTTTAGCATTTATAGGTCCTAAACTGAGTTATTAAGTAATCCACTTTGTCACTCCAGAGCAAAGCCTTTCAGAAAGAGTTCCTCCCAGGTATACAGTTTTTCTCCTGGCTCATTTTAAAGTAAGAACTAATAACCACATACCAAAGATAAATGGGAAAAGTCTATAACATGAAACAGAGACCAAGAACTACGAACAGAAAAAAATGGCACTAGAGGAAACAGAAATAATTCAGAAGACGAAAGGATCTCTGATTACTTCCCTTAGAGTCAAAAGATCAAAGAAGAACAAAACACCATGAAACATATTAAAGCATCCATAAAAGAAGACTCCATAAAAGAGCAGAGTGTTATAAAAAAATATTTTAAAAAGGGGAATTCCTAGAAATTAAAATATTTATCAAAATTAAAAACCCAAAAGCAAGTTTGGAAAATGTCTAGGAAGTCTCTCAGGAAGTAAAACAAAAAAATACAAGAGAAAAAAGTAAAAGAACTACTGACTTGTTCACTTTCAAACAGTTAATTTTAAGCTTTGTAAAGTGTACCTCGAGAAAAATTATTTTTTTAAAAGGAGAAATAATTAGCTAACATAACTTAAAGTCAAAGGTTAACTCTTTCAAGTGTCAGGCATGACTGGATGGTGGGCTGTAGATTACCATTCTGAAAAGCTGACAGTTTCCAAGAAAGAATAATGTAAAACTAAAGCTCCAGGATGCAGAGCACTCAAAGAAAAAAAAAACAACAAAAAAAAAAAACAAAAAAAAAAAGGAAAAATAGAGAGAGAGCACTTGTTTCAAAACCATGATTTTAAAAGTTAAAAATTTTAAATATATTTCCCACAACCCAACCATCCCACTCTAGGTAAGCAATCTTGATAAAAATCTGAAACACAAGTACAAAGAGATGCAGCATATAAGGGTGCTTCACAACACTTTTATAAGAAGAAGCATGAAAATCAGAAATGACCTAAATTGTCAATCTGTATGGGAAGGAATAAAAAAACCATGATATGCAGTACATTCACACAGTTTACTACTACATAGCAATTAAAAACAAACTATATTGACTCACTTAAGAAATGTGTATTGAGGCCCAGCCATATGCCAGATACTGTTCTAGGTGCTGGGGATTCCACAATGAGCAAGACAAAGTCTTTGCCTTCGGGGAGCTTACAAATAGATGTTTGTATACCAGCATGGACAGAGGACAGAGTAAGATGTGAAACAATAACTACATAAATTCTTAAATTATTCACTAAGCAATCCTACATATTATTTATGTACACATAAAGGTCAATGTATTCTTTAATGACCTTAAAGAATATATGCAGGGACGCCTGGGTGGCTCAATCGGTTAAGTGTCTGACTTCGGCTCAGGTCATGATCTCGCAGTTCATGGGTCCGAGCCCCGCGTTGGGCTCTGTGCTGACAGCTCAGAGCCTGGAGCCAGTTTTGGATTCTGTGTCTCCCTCTCTCTCTGCTCGTCCCCCACTCGCACTCATGTTCTCTCTCTTTCTCAAAAATAAATAATAAGCATTCAAAAAAATTTTTAAAAAAGAATTATGTGCCAAAATCATAGTACGGTTGCTTCTGAAAAAGGAAAGAAGGAGATATGACTAAGATATGAGTCAAAGGGAACTTCTACCTGAGACACCTTCTTTATCAGGAAAATTTTTAAATTTTTTTAAATTGCTTTATTTACTGCCAAAAAGAGAACTTAAAGAAAAAAATCCAGAGGGTCATACACATATCTAAATAAAGGTTGTAGAAAGAGAAGAGTATTGAGGAAACTGGCACGGAAAAAATATAAGAGAATTTCCCAAAGCTAAAGATATAAATAATGAAATAACCTAGTAAAAAAGTTCCCAATACAATAAATGGGGGAGGGGGGAAAGTACTTAATTGTAAATTTTCAAGATACCAGGGATATAAAAAGAGGATTCTAACAAACTTACAGTCAGCAAATAAAAAGGAAGAAGGAAAAAGGAAGAAGAAATATGAATGAGCCTGGCATCAGACTTTTTGTGATTAATGCCTTCAAGAAAACGATTTCTACTTATAGTTCTACACCTATCCAAAATATCATTCAGGTGTGAGGGCAAAATAAATATAGTTTCAGACATGGAATGCCTAAGAAAATTTACTTTTATCCATCCATTCATAGCAAATTAAATTACATAAGGGTATGGCCTAATAAAGAAATGGAAAAAAACTAAGAAAGAAAATGGAGCCAGAAAGTGAACCCAATACAAGAAAATGATAAGTTGAAATCTCAAAAGAGAGATGCACAGCAGAACTAAAAAAAAAAAAAAAAAAAAAAAATTCACTTCAGACTAGAAAAAGGAGGGAGCACTTCAGAAGGAGCTGCCCAAGGTGGGAAAAACAAGGAGAAGAAGGCATTCCTCACATGTGATTATTTTCGTTTCTCAACCTTACATATTAACACTTGGGGGTGGGTAATTCTTTGTTGTAGAGGGCTGTCCTGTGCAGTGTAGGATGTTTAACAGCATTCCTAGGCTCTAGATGCCAGTGATACTCCTTGAGTTGTGACAACCAAAAATGTCTCCAGACATTACCAAATGTCATGGGGGTGGGGGTGTTGGGAAAACTGCCATTGAGAACCACTATCTAAAAGAACGAAAAATAGATAAAGCAAGCAATGTAAAAAAAAGTAAATAAGTAATAATGGCAAATAGAAACTCCAGGAAGTACAAAAAACTATATAAGAAAGAAAATATCAGAGCTATTTACATGATTTTCTGTAAAGAAAATTTACAGTCACAATAATAGAAACACTATGAATTTAATTGTGGCCACAGTGTCAGCCAGTATAATAGCTATGGAAGACTTAATTATGGTTACATGACAAAATGTACATATCATCTATCTTGACACTGGAAAAATACAGATAAGAAGTGGGGCAAGCGATAGGCTTCTAAAAAATAACATTAAATTTATTAGGGAGGGTAGACAAGTAGTAGGACAGGCTAAATATTCATCTATCCCATGAATCAACAGATAAATATAAGAAAAATATATATAAATTTAAAATTTATAAAGTCAAAACAGCTTGATAAAGGCTTATTATTCTCAAGGAGGAAAATAACCATCAGAAATATTTAAGAATTAAAGTAGGATGGGAGAAGGGGAGAGACAGAGGAGCAGGAACTACAGTTTTCATTGTTAAGTCCTTCAGTATCCTTTGGTGTTTTTTTTTAGCTATAAGCATATAATACTTTGATATAAATCTTAGGCAATTGATAAAAATCAATGAGTATAGGGGTGACTGGGTGGCTCAGTCGGTTGAGCGACCGACTTCAGCTCAGGTCATGATCTCACGGTTTGTGAGTTCGAGCCCCGCGTGGGGCTCTGTGCTGACAGCTCAGAGCCTGGAGCCTGCTTGGGATTCTGTGTCTCCCTCTCTCTCTGTCCCTCCCCCACTCATGTTCTGTCTCTCGGTCTCAGAAATAAACAAACATTAAAAAAAAGTTAAAAAAAAATCAATGAGTATCTGGGGCACCTGGGTGGCTCAGTCAGTTGGGCGTTTGACTTCAGCTCAAGTCATGATCTTACAACTGGTTGAGTTCGATCCTCATGTTGCGCTCTGTGCTGACAGCTCAGAGCCTGGAGCCTGCTTCACATTCTGTGTCTCCCTCTCCCTCTGCCCCTCTCCCGCTCATGCTCTCTTTCTCTCAAAAATAAACGTTAATTTTTTTTAAAATCAATGAGTATCTTTTATAAGAAATATTATTTACATAAATAAAAACAAAACAGTATCATCAACCGTTCATATACTGAATTTTAACTGTAATCTAATCTTATAAATGCTATAATAGAACCATTGATTCAATTTATTCAACAAATATTTAATTTAAAAAAACCTACTACAAATTTTGAGTAAGTTAAGTGAGTAAAAATAAGTTAAATAAAAGAAAGGTTTGACCATATGAGCAATGAAAAGATATTCTTGAATTAGGCAGTGTCCTGATTAAAAGTTCTGCTTTAGGTAGACTAGTCTAAAAAGTATAAATAAATTCTATCACACAAGTTTAAGTGCAAAGTAGTAAGAAAGTGTGTGTAGAATATGATAGTAATCGTCAGAACAGGCAGAAAAAAACAAAGATGGGGCGGGGATAAAAATGATGATGATATGATGGTAATAACAATTATTATGACAATGACAAGCAAATACTGTACCTTTAAATGCCAGATATCAACCTAATTATTTGATACATAATGTCATTTAATTGTCATAATAACCCCCCATATTATTTTATCTCCATTTATCTGTCATTCATAAAAATATCAAACAAAACTTGTGCTGGCACCTATTCCTGGAAGACCGCATTTTATATTTTTATCTTTCTCTGATTCAACAAGTAGTCATTCATTGCTAACTGTTTATTACATATTTGAAATGGTTAGCTTTTCATTTTTATAATTAAAATAAACTGAAATTATTTGTATTGGAATCCCCTATCTCAAAAATTAATATCCAAGTCCAATTTTTATGAAGAAGTATATTCTGTTGCATAAAATAATTCAAAGAAAGGCATTATTCATGACTACTAATCTATATTTTAATTAAATAATGAACTACATACACAGTAATATCAAGAGTTTTAGTTAATGTCACCGTAACACACTTTAAATCCATTTATATGTATGATCCCATTTATGTTACAGGAGAAACAAATACAAATAATTAGAACCCCAGAGAAATAATCTGTCTTTGTAAACATTTTAAAATTCAAATTAACGTCTGGGGGAAAAAAAGAAAAATAAGGATAGCCAGAGCAGACTGAAGATTACAAAGTGGAAATGTAAAGAATAAAAACATTGCACTAAAGACAAATGAAAGTATACTAGCTAGGCTACCAGGAATTACACGCAACCTCATTATGGCCAGCTAGAACACAGCGATATTTTCCCGTGGGGGAAATAAAGGAGCCGGGCTACAAGGCCATGTAGTTTCCAATTCAGAAGTTCCATGTCACGATCATCAAGGTGCACTCAAAGGAACCTTTCTTTGCTCAGTAACAGTCTAGGGTAACGAGCTAGCTTCTGTTATTTTAAATTAAGAGTAGACAGTCAATATTCTACCTCAAGTGTACCAAACTTGTTATACTGAATGAAGTTATAAAGGTACCCAAAATCAAGAGAAGAATGATTCATTGGTTATTAATTCCACATTTTCCTCACTATGAAGAGAGGAAGTTTTATGAAATTAGAAATATCAAGAAGAGAAGCAGCTCCACAAAGTGGCAAGAGACCATTACTCTCAACCGTTCAACCAAAACAAACTGGTAAAACAACGAATTCCTAGGTTTTTAAACCCATTAGAGAACTGAAGCCACAAAGAAACTTCTGGGGATTAAACTCCAGAAAGTGACTAGTCCTTCACAGGAGAGAAGAGATCCACAGTGATTCCATCCCTGGTGAAGTAAAAGGAATTTAACCCTTTGAGCAAGGAGAAATCAGCTAGACTTGTAACAAACTTTATAGCCACATGTAGTCTGGTCTCACAGATTAGACACCCAAGGACCATCTGTGCCATCTCACACCAGCACACACAAGTGCTCGGGTATTGTAGGCCAAAAGCTGGGACCAGAAAAAAGAGACAGAGAGAGAGAGAAAGGGAACGAGGGAGAGAAGTCTGTCGGAGGCACAATGGACTTCTAGCTACAGAAGAATAATTCTAGAGCAGGAAATCGGAGAGGTAACCTCTGAACACATCAGGCTTTCAGCTACAAATGACTATGGCAGGGCAGGAGAGAAGAAAGAACTTCTCATCTCCCCCCACCTCTCCTCACTCCTGAATCTCCAGGTACGCCAAGTTTTCAACTATAGGGAGTAAGGTAGAAGCTGAAAGAAACCATTCCAAGGCACTCCAGGCTTTAATAGAAGAAACATGCAACAGGGCTGAAAGAGGCACAACAAGCAGAACGTGAATCATGAGTCTGATAAGGCAGCAAAAGGGAGAGAAACAGATCTCCCACAGTTTTAAAGATGGCAGCTTAACTGTGAAGCAAGAGCAGATCCTTGGAATCTGCCAGTGTTCAGATCCCAGGTCCTATCAAAGAGAAAGTTGTGACCCTATCCTCAAAGCAACTGAACCAATGGTGATTTGCCACAAATTAAAACTGAAGAAAAAAAAAAAAAAAAAGCCACAATAACCACAAATTTGATTAACTCATCCCTCCTCACTGCATATCTAGAAGAAGGGCATGGGAATGAGTATTATTTGTTTCATTCTCTACAGCTGTTTTATACAAAAACAATGCAATAAAAAATTAGATGGCATACCATAAAGCAAAAATAGATTGTAACAATCAAAAGATAAAATAGTTTGGGCACCTGGGTGACTCAGTCGGTTAAACGTCCTACTTCAGCTCAGGTCACTATCTCACGGTTTGTGGGTTCAAGCCCCGCGTCAGGATCTGTGCTGACAGCTCCGAGCCTGCAGCCTGCCTTGGATTCTGTGTCTCCCTCTCTCTGCCCTTCCCCTGCTCACACTCTGTCTCTCTCTCTCAAAAATAAATAAATTAAAAAAAAAATTTTTAAAGATGAAATAAAGGGGGTTCCGGAAGATGGCGGCGTAGGAGGACGCGGGGCTCACAGCGCGTCCGGCCGATCACTTAGATTCCACCTACACCTGCCTAAAGAACCCAGAAAACCGCCAGAGGATTAGCAGAAGGGAGTCTCAGGAGTCAAGCGCAGACTAGAGGCCCACGGAAGAGGGTAGGAAGGGCGGCGAGGCGGTGCGCGCTCCACGGACTGGAGGGAGGGAGCCGGGGCGGAGGGGCGGCTCGCCGGCCAAGCAGAGCCCCCGAGTCTGGCTGGCAAAAGCGGAGGGGCCGGACAGACTGTGTTCCGACAGCAAGCGCGACTTAGCGTCTGGGAGGTCATAAGTTAACAGCTCTGCTCGGAAAGCGGGAAGGCTGGAGGACAAAGGGAGGGAGAGCTGCTGAGCCCCCGGACGGCAGAGCTCAGCTTGGCGGGGAACAAAGGCACCAGCGCCATCTCCCCCGCCCATCCCCCAGCCAAAATCCCAAAGGGAACCAGTTCCTGCCAGGGAACTTGCTCGCTCCTCACAAACACCCAACTCTGTGCTTCTGCGGAGCCAAACCTCCGGCAGCGGATCTGACTCCCTCCCGCTGCCACAGGGCTCCTCCTGAAGTGGATCACCTAAGGAGAAGCGAGCTAAGCCTGCCCCTCCAGCCCCCGTGCACCTTGCCTACCCACCCCAGCTAATACGCCAGATCCCCAGCAACACAAGCCTGGCAGTGTGCAAGTAGCCCAGACGGAACACGCCACCCCACAGTGAATCCCGCCCCTAGGAGAGGGGAAGAGAAGGCACACACCAGTCTGACTGTGGCCCCAGCAGTGGGCTGGGGGCAGACATCTGGTCGGACTGCGGCCCCGCCCACTAACTCCAGTTATACACCACAGCACAGGGGAAGTGCACTGCAGGTCCTCACCACACCAGGGACTCTCCAAAATGACCAAACGGAAGAATTCCCCTCAGAAGAATCTCCAGGAAATAACAACAGCTAATGAACTGATCAAAAAGGATTTAAATAATATAACAGAAAGTGAATTTAGAATAATAGTCATAAAATTAATCGCTGGGCTTGAAAACAGTATACAGGACAGCAGAGAATCTCTTGCCATAAAGATCGAGGGACTAAGGAACAGTCACGAGGAGTTGAAAAACGCTTTAAACGAAATGCAAAACAAAATGGAAACCACAATGGCTCGGCTTGAAGAGGCAGAGGAGAGAATAGGTGAACTAGAAGATAAAGTTATGGAGAAAGAGGAAGCTGAAGGAAAGAGAGATAAAAAAATCCAGGAGTATGAGGGGAAAATTAGAGAACTAAGTGATACACTAAAAAAAAATAATATACGCATAATTGGTATCCCAGAGGAGGAAAAGAGAGGGAAAGGTGCTGAAGGGGTACTTGAACAAATTATAGCTGAGAACTTCCCTGAACTGGGGAAGGAAAAAGGCATTGAAATCCAAGAGGCACAGAGAACTCCCTTCAGACGTAACTTGAATCGATCTTCTGCACGACATATCATAGTGAAACTGGCAAAATACAAGGATAAAGAGAAAATTCTGAAAGCAGCAAGGGATAAACGTGCCCTCACATATAAAGGGAGACCTATAAGACTCGTGACTGATCTCTCCTTTGAAACTTGGCAGGCCAGAAAGGCTTGGCACGATATCTACAGTGTGCTAAACAGAAAAAATATGCAGCCGAGAATCCTTTATCCAGCAAGTCTGTCATTTAGAATAGAAGGAGAGATAAAGGTCTTCCCAAACAAACAAAAACTGAAGGAATTTGTCACCACGAAACCAGCCCTACAAGAGATCCTAAGGGGGATCCTGTGAGACAAAGTACCAGAGACATCACTACAAGCATAAAACATACAGACATCACAATGACTCTAAACCCGTATCTTTCTATAATAACACTGAATGTAAATGGATTAAATGCGCCAACTAAAAGACATAGGGTATCAGAATGGATAAAAAAACAAGACCCATCTATTTGCTGTCTACAAGAGACTCATTTTAGATCTGAGGACACCTTTAGATTGAGAGTGAGGGGATGGAGAACTATTTATCATGCTCCTGGAAGCCAAAAGAAAGCTGGAGTAGCCATACTTATATCAGACAAACTAGACTTTAAATTAAAGGCTGTAACAAGAGATGAAGAAGGGCATTATATAATAATCACAGGGTCTATCCACCAGGAAGAGCTAACTATTATAAATGTCTATGCGCCAAATACCCGAGCCCCCAGATATATAAAACAATTACTCATAAACATAAGCAACCTTATTGATAAGAATGTGGTCATTGCAGGGGACTTTAACACCCCACTTACAGAAATGGATAGATCATCTAGACACACAGTCAATAAAGAAACAAGGGCCCTGAATGATACATTGGATCAGATGGACTTGACAGATATATTTAGAACTCTGCATCCCAAAGCAACAGAATATACTTTCTTCTCGAGTGCACATGGAACATTCTCCAAGATAGATCATATACTGGGTCACAAAACAGCCCTTCATAAGTTTACAAGAATTGAAATTATACCATGCATACTTTCAGACCACAATGCTATGAAGCTTGAAATCAACCACAGGAAAAAGTCTGGAAAACCTCCAAAAGCATGGAGGTTAAAGAACACCCTACTAACGAATGAGTGGGTCAACCAGGCAATTAGAGAAGAAATTAAAACATATATGGAAACAAACGAAAATGAAAATACAACAATCCAAACGCTCTGGGATGCAGCGAAGGCAGTCCTGAGAGGAAAATACATTGCAATCCAGGCCTATCTCAAGAAACAAGAAAAATCCCAAATACAAAATCTAACAGCACACCTAAAGGAAATAGAAGCAGAACAGCAAAGGCAGCCTAAACCCAGCAGAAGAAGAGAAATAATAAAGATCAGAGCAGAAATAAACAATATAGAATCTAAAAAAACTGTAGAGCAGATCAACGAAACCAAGAGTTGGTTTTTTGAAAAAATAAACAAAATTGACAAACCTCTAGCCAGGCTTCTCAAAAAGAAAAGGGAGATGACCCAAATAGATAAAATCATGAATGAAAATGGAATTATTACAACCAATCCCTCAGAGATACAAACAATTATCAGGGAATACTATGAAAAATTATATGCCAGCAAATTGGACAACCTGGAAGAAATGGACAAATTTCTAAACACCCACACTCTTCCAAAACTCAATCAGGAGGAAATAGAAAGCTTGAACAGACCCATAACCAGCGAAGAAATTGAATCGGTTATCAAAAATCTCCCAACAAATAAGAGTCCAGGACCAGATGGCTTCCCAGGGGAGTTCTACCAGACATTTAAAGCAGAGATAATACCTATCCTTCTCAAGCTATTCCAAGAAATAGAAAGGGAAGGAAAACTTCCAGACTCATTCTATGAAGCCAGTATTACTTTGATTCCTAAACCAGACAGAGACCCAGTAAAAAAAGAGAACTACAGGCCAATATCCCTGATGAATATGGATGCAAAAATTCTTAATAAGATACTAGCAAATCGAATTCAACAGCATATAAAAAGAATTATTCACCATGATCAAGTGGGATTCATTCCTGGGATGCAGGGCTGGTTCAACATTCGCAAATCGATAAACGTGATACATCACATTAACAAAAAAAAAGAGAAGAACCATATGATCCTGTCAATCGATGCAGAAAAGGCCTTTGACAAAATCCAGCACCCTTTCTTAATAAAAACCCTTGAGAAAGTCGTGATAGAAGGAACATACTTAAAGATCATAAAGGCCATTTATGAAAAGCCCACAGCTAACATCATCCTCAACGGGGAAAAACTGAGAGCTTTTTCCCTGAGATCAGGAACACGACAGGGATGCCCACTGTCACCGCTGCTGTTTAACATAGTGCTGGAAGTTCTAGCATCAGCAATCAGACAACAAAAGGAAATCAAAGGCATCAAAATTGGCAAAGATGAAGTCAAGCTTTCGCTTTTTGCAGATGACATGATATTATACATGGAAAATCCGATAGACTCCACCAAAAGTCTGCTAGAACTGATACATGAATTCAGCAAAGTTGCAGGATACAAAATCAATGTGCAGAAATCAGTTGCATTCTTATACACTAACAATGAAGCAACAGAAAGACAAATGAAGAAACTGATCCCATTCACAATTGCACCAAGAAGCATAAAATACCTAGGAATAAATCTAACCAAAGATGTAAAAGATCTGTATGCTGAAAACTATAGAAAGCTTATGCAGGTAATTGAAGAAGATTTAAAGAAATGGAAAGACATTCCCTGCTCATGGATTGGAAGAATAAATATTGTCAAAATGTCAATACTACCCAAAGCTATCTACACATTCAATGCAATCCCAATCAAAATTGCACCAGCATTCTTCTCGAAACTAGAACAAGCCATCCTAAAATTCATATGGAACCACAAAAGGCCCCGAATAGCCAAAGTAATTTTGAAGAAGAAGACCAAAGCAGGAGGCATCACAATCCCAGACTTTAGCCTCTACTACAAAGCTGTCATCATCAAGACAGCATGGTATTGGCACAATAACAGACACATAGACCAATGGAATAGAATAGAAACCCCAGAACTAGACCCACAAACGTATGGCCAACTCATCTTTGACAAAGCAGGAAAGAACATCCAATGGAAAAAAGACAGTCTCTTTAACAAATGGTGCTGGGAGAACTGGACAGCAACATGCAGAAGGTTGAAACTAGACCACTTTCTCACACCATTCACAAAAATAAACTCAAAATGGATAAAGGACCTGAATGTGAGACAGGAAACCATCAAAACCTTAGAGGAGAAAGCAGGAAAAGACCTCTCTGACCTCAGCCGTAGCAATCTCTTACTCGGCACATCCCCAAAGGCAAGGGAATTAAAAGCAAAAGTGAATTACTGGGACCTTATGAAGATAAAAAGCTTCTGCACAGCAAAGGAAACAACCAACAAAACTAAAAGGCAACCAACGGAATGGGAAAAGATATTTGCAAATGACACATCGGACAAAGGGCTAGTATCCAAAATCTATAAAGAGCTCATCAAACTCCACACCCGAAAAACAAATAACCCAGTGAAGAAATGGGCAGAAAACATGAATAGACACTTCTCTAAAGAAGACATCCGGATGGCCAACAGGCACATGAAAAGATGTTCAACGTCGCTCCTTATCAGGGAAATACAAATCAAAACCATACTCAGATACCACCTCACGCCAGTCAGAGTGGCCAAAATGAAGAAATCAGGAGACTATAGATGCTGGAGAGGATGTGGAGAAACGGGAACCCTCTTGCACTGTTGGTGGGAATGCAAATTGGTGCAGCCACTCTGGAAAGCAGTGTGGAGGTTCCTCAGAAAATTAAAAATAGACCTACCCTATGACCCAGCAATAGCACTGCTAGGAATTTATCCAAGGGATACAGGAGTACTGATGCATAGGGGCACCTGTACCCCAATGTTTATAGCGGCACTCTCAACAATAGCCAAATTATGGAAAGAGCCTAAATGTCCATCAACTGATGAATGGATAAAGAAATTGTGGTTTATATACACAATGGAATACTACGTGGCAATGAGAAAAAATGAAATATGGCCTTTTGTAGCAACATGGATGGAACTGGAGAGTGTGATGCTAAGTGAAATAAGCCATACAGAGAAAGACAGATACCATATGGTTTCACTCTTATGTGGATCCTGAGAAACATAACAGAAACCCATGGGGGAGGGGAAGGAAAAAAAAAAAAAAAAAAAAAAAAAAGAGGTTAGAGTGGGAGAGAGCCAAAGCATAAGAGACTGTTAAAAACTGAGAACAAACTGAGGGTTGATGGGGGGTGGGAGGGAGGGCAGGGTGGGTGATGGGTATTGAGGAGGGCACCTTTTGGGATGAGCACTGGGTGTTGTATGGAAACCAATTTGACAGTAAATTTCATATATTAAAAAATAAAAAAAAATAAAATAAAAAAAAATAAAAACAAAAAAAGAAAGCAAAAAAAAAAAAAAAAAGATGAAATAAAAAAAAAACAGAATAGAGGTGAGTCAAATGTCAAAACTGGTAGGCACTATAAATAAAAAGGTATGGAAAAACTGAACAATAAGCAGGAAGAGATGAGGAATTTCAAAGGATATGTAAACAATAAAAAAAAGAAATGCTAAAAATGAAAAATACAGGATCAGAAATAAATTCAATAAATAGGCTTTAGAGCAGACATAAAAGAGTAAAGGATTGGTGAAATTGAACATTAGATAAAAAGGAAGTAGCTAAATTATTAAAAAAAAAAAAAGTGAAGAGTTAACAGAATGGAAAATCCAAGATAACAGAAGCTAATAATATGGAGTGTCAGTAGTGCTCTAAAAAGAAATAAAAGAGAAAATGAAGGAGAATATATAAAAAAATAGTGTCTACATAATTTCTAAAATGGATCAAAGATACCAAACCACAGATGAAAAAGCTCAACAAACCCCACACAGACTAAATATAAAGAAAACCACAGCAAGGCACATCACATTCAAACTGATAGTGAAAAACAGTAAAAAAAAAAAAAAAAATTTTAATAGCAGTGAGAGAATAAAGACACATTACGTATTGAGGAAAAATGTAAGAATTTCCACTAACTTGTCTTCAGAAACAATTCATTCCAGAAGAAAATAAAGCCACATCTTAAAAGTACTGAAATAGGAAAAAAGTCAACCTATAAATCTATATCCAGAAAAAATATCTTTCAAAAAGGCAACAGCTGAGAGAATTTACCACTAGCAGAGACAAAATATAAGAAATACTAATAGAAGTTATTAGTCATAAGCAAAATAATACAAGATGAAACCACAGGAAAGAATTAAAAGCATCTGAAATGGTAAATATGTATGTAAATACAGAAAATCTTTTAAAATACCTTTACATACATATGTAAATTTCTTTAACTCTACAGATTGTTTAAAGTGAAATAATAAAAATACTGTGAAGGATACATACATGAAAAAAAAAACAGAAGAACAACGGGCAGGCTGGGATAAACAAAATTACACTGCTATAAAATTCTTACAGTGTTCATGAAGTTATTATTATTTGAAGGTAAACTATGATAACGTAAAGATTCATACTGAAATCTCTTGAAGAGCAGCCATTTTTAAAATGACACTAAAAGGTATAATGAAGGTCAATATAGGAGGCAAAACAGTATACTAAAAAATAAATGCTGGGGCGCCTGAGTGGCTCAGTCGGTTGAGCGTCCGACTTCGGGTCAGGTCATGATCTCATGGTTTGTGGGTTCGAGCCCCACATTAGGCTCTGTGCTGACAGTTCAGAGCCTGGAGCCTGCTTTGAATTCTGTGCCTCCCTCTCTCTGCCCCTCTCCCACGCACAACATGTCTCTCTCCGTCTCTCAAAAATGAATAAATGTTAAAAAAAAATTTTTTTTAAATAAATGCTATACCAAAAAAAAAGGTAGAAAAAAGAGATACAAAGATCAATGGAGATAAGAAAACAATGAAATGGGAGTCTAAAATAAGCCATATTAATATTTATATTAAGTAATGAATTAAACACTCCAGACTTTCAACTACTAAAAGCAGGAAGTGGGGCAAAAGAATTGAGAGAAGTCCCCTGAGATGCTTAGTCAGCTACCAGAGGCTTAAGGCTCTCAGGAGAAGTAGGGGAAAGCACTCCAAGGCATTCCAAGTCTTCAAGACAGTTGAAGAGAGGAAGCAGGGCCAGATTTCACTCTGCCATAGTTATACCAATTTGCATTCACAACAGCATCCTAGGAGAGTGTCTGTTTCATCACAACCTTGCCAACACAATATGTCATATTTTTTTTTTTTTTTTTTAAACTTGCCATCCTATGGGTGTTCTAGGATATCCCAGGGTCACTTTAATTTGCAGGTCTCCGTAAGTATGAACAATTTCTCATATGTTTGAGAACCATTTTTGTCTCTTTTTGTATATGAATTGCCCTTTCCACATTTTCTTCTACTACATGTATGGTTTTAAGTAGACTGTAATCAATGTGGAGTTTATTCTGTGTATGGTATAAAGACACGGATGGAATTTTACCTTTCTTTGAATGGCTACCAAGTGGTCCGAGTACTTTCAAAATGAGCCTTCATTGTACTGCCTTGAGATGTTGCTTATGCCAGAAATGTTTTTCAGCCCCAAATGTTGTCTGAACTGTGAAAATAAATCTGAGCCCTTTACATATTTTTTCTTTGCCAGCTGGAATGATGTTAACCTTTGTAGCAGAGAGCACTGGGGGCTGCAGGATAAAAGGGTTTTGCTTCGTGATTCCAGTGTTCTTGTACAATAGGCTCCTACAGGGCAGCCTGGCCAATACCATCAGGGCGCACCATCTCTCAGGTGGTTGCATAGTGGAGTGACTCCAGGAAGATTTGTCCCTTGTGAACAGTTTTTCCTTACATCTTAAAGGTAAATTTTAAGAAGCTACTGAAGTGACTTCCAGCGCAGGACCACGAGCAGTTCCATTCCCATTTACTGTCTTCTTCAATGTGGTGTGAATCTCAGCCCCTTAGGATAGAGGAAGTTCTTCCTCGTAAGGGGTAATAGCTGCTCCTTATATCTGTTATTCCTATATTCTTTGGAATTGTCTTTGCTTCTTACTAGATACGGCCTCATTTTTCCAATCAATATCCGGTTACACTTCATAATTTTTATTCTAAATTGTCTCTGTTCAGATTACTGTGTGGGTTTCTCTCTCCTCATTGGAACCAGAATGAGACATGACCTTTGCCACATACTAAGTTTCCATTTGTACTTCAGTCTAATTCAGGACTTTCTGCTTTTCTATTCATGCAACAATACCACACTGCCATAATTATACAGACTTTATAATTTAATGTTTGATAGGGCTATTCCCCCTACTCATATATAGTTTTTTTTTTCCTTTTTAAGTGGTTTCCTGGATATTCTCACATGTTTTTTATTATAAATTTTAGTATCAATTTGCCTAATTCTATAAAGTAACTTGTTGATATTTCTATTGTGATTTTATTCAATGTATAAAGTAACTTAGGGAGAGCTGACATCCTTATAATGTTGAGTTGTTCTATCCAAGAACAAAGATGTCTTTCCAATTTTACTTTTGTATCTTTAATGAGTGCTTTAAATTTTTCTTCATACAGGCTTTTCCACATTTGTTAAATTTATTCCTAAATATTTAATCTTCTTTGTTTCTATGGTAAACATCTGCTATCAATTTTGTTCCCTGTTTATTATTCATGTGTATGAAAAAATTGATTTTTGTGTGTTAATTTTACATCCTGCTACTTCTCTAAATTATTTTATTGTCGGATTTAGTTTTTTCATTGATTCTCTGGGGTTTCAGGTATATCATATCATCTGCAGACTGAGACAGTTTTATAACTTCTTTATCCTGATTTATCTTGGTTAAAACCCTGACTAATATCTCTGGTACAGTGTTGAATAGTTAAGAGTACTGGGCATCCTTGCTTTGTTAATGATTTTCTGTGTTTCTCCATTATGTAAGACAAGGGCTTTAAGACTAAATGATATAGCATTGTATCCAGTTTAAAAAGTATCCCTTCATTCCTATTTTCTTGAGTGTTTTTATCATGAATGGATGCTAAATTTTCTCAAAGGCTTTCAAAATCAGCATCAATGGAGATAATATGATTTTTTCCTTATATTTATTAATATGGTCCATGATACTAATAGATTTCTTAATATTCAATCAAGCTCATATATTTCTTTCTTAATGTAGTACTGAATTATGTTTGCCATTATTTGTTTAGAAATATTGTGTCAACATTAATGAGTTGTATTTGTCTGTAGTTTTCCTTCACTGTACTGTCCATATGGTTTAGGTTTCAGTGTTACACTTCCTTTATAAAAGAAATCAGGAAGTTTTCCTTTCTTTTTTTCTGAAATAACTTACAAAATATTTAGATTATACATTATATGAAGATTTGGTAGAATTCCCCAGGAAAAGTATCTGAGCTTGAACGCTTTTGGGAGTTATTCCTTGATAACTTTATTATTTCTATGGTCATTGGTTTGCTTAAGCTTTCTAACTCCAGTAGAGTCAATATCAGTCATTTGTATTTCCCTAGAAAATTAGTTATTTCACATTCTATTATTTTCAAAAGTATTGGCAGTGTGGTCTCATGATATTTTTAATTATTTGGCTTCAATTGCTAATTCTCCTTGTTCTTTCTTATTTTATATATTTGTATTTTCTGTTTTCCCTTGAGTAAGTTAGGTAATGATTTCCCTATTTTGTTAACTTTTTCATCAAGTGATGAATGCATATAAAGAAAATGTGGTTATTTCCATAAGTGGAATACTGTTCAGTCATAAAAAGGAGTGAAGGGCTGATACATGCTACAACATGAGCAAACCATAAAAACATTATGCTAAATGAAAGAAACCAAATACGTAATGCCACATATTGTATGATTCCATTTATATGAAATATCCATAGGCAAATCCATTAAGACAGAAAGCAGATTAGGGGTTGCCAGGTGCTTGAAGATAAAGCGGTGAGGGGAGGGAATGATTAATGGGTATAAGCCTTCTTTTTGGGTAATAAAAACGTTATAGAATTAGATAGTGGTGACGACTGCACAACACTGTGAATATGCTAAAAGTTACTGAATTGTACACTTTAAAAGGGTGAATTTTATGAGATCAATAAAGCTGGTAATTTTTAAAAAGCTACTATATAGCCAGAGAGAAAAACACACCAGGAATTTGGTTTATTTATTAGAGTTATTGTTTTTCTATTTTCTTCCTCATCAATTTTTGCTTTTTATCTTTATTATTTTTCTTCCTTCTGCTTTCTTTTGGCTTGCTTTGTTGTTCTTCCTCTAGTTTTTTCTGAAACTAAAAATTTAATTCATTTACTTTTATTTTTTCATTTTTATTGATAACAATGGTTAGTGCAAAGAATTTTTCTCTGATCATTGCTTTAAATGCATCGCATAAATTATGATATGCAGTGTCTTCACTGCTGCTATGTTTAACTCCATGATTTTAATCGTATTTTCCCTTTTACCAAGGAACTGTTTGATTATTTTTTTTAAATTTCCAGATGGAAGAGACTATTTTACTTATGTTAGTAAACTCTAGTTTTATCACAGTGTAATCAAAATGTTGTAATACTTCTACTTTATGGAAGTTACTAAGGCTTTCTTTGTAATCTATCATGAATTTGATTAATGTGCCATAGGTACCCAATAGGAATGTATATTCTCTATTATCAAGGTGTAGCATTTACTATGCACCCATAAGATCAACCACATTGATTACAGTATTTAGATCTTCTACCTCCTTATTTGTCCTCTTGATTTACTTAAGTAGCGAAAGCAGTGCAGTGCACTACACTTCTATCTTTGTGTCCTTACATCTCCTGTGGGTTTTGTTTCAGAAAGGTAGTTGCTATGTTCTTTGATGCATAAATAGTCATAAGTGTAATACTTTAATTGTCCAGGATGGGTTTTACCATTAACCTTCTTTGTCACATTTAATGCTTTTTGGCTCGAATTCTACCATATCTGATGCCAAGATCACTATCCCTGTTCTCATATTGTTCCATATATCTGGTCCTTTTGTCCATCCTACTTTTGTCCATCCTTTTTACCTTTAACCACTCTGAATCACTTTAATTTTTTAATGTTTATTTATTTTGAGAGAGACAGAGAGCATGAGCGGGGAAGGCACAGAGCTGAATCAGTTTATTTTAAAGTATTCCTCTTATAAATAGAATATAGTTGGGTCTTGTTATATGAGACATTTTATCCCAATATTTTATAAACCATGTATTTTGATATTTTTAGCATGGTTCTTTGTCCACAAGATATGTATAATTTGCTAACTTTGTTAATTTTTTGTTGTTGTTTTTACAAAGTTCTATACTCTTGTTTTAGTAGTGCCTTTGTACGTTATCTTTTTTAATTCACTTGGGTCCAGTTTCCTCATTTAACTTTTTAAAATCTGGCTTATCAGGTGCTTTTGGCACGCACTATTTTCCTCTTTCCCTCTCCCCTCTCCTCCTGCTTTCTAGTTTCATTATTTCTCATGTTGTCACAATATATAACATTTTTACATTAGTATTCCATCCTCATCCCCATCTTTCTTTTAACCTTATGCATATATTTATATATGTTTTAAGAGGCTCACCATCAAACCTTTTGACGAAGTTTCCCAAACATCATTTGGTTGAATGAAACTCATCTTCTAGACTTCTCAAAAAGGCATG
Source organism: Panthera onca (assembly GCF_046562875.1). Classification (NCBI taxonomy): domain Eukaryota; kingdom Metazoa; phylum Chordata; class Mammalia; order Carnivora; family Felidae; genus Panthera; species Panthera onca. The sequence goes on from NC_138339.1 coordinate 204,365,538, forward strand.
AGAAGTACAGAATTCCCTAAGTTATGATATATTGAAAATTATTTTTATATGACTTTAATATTTAAAAGATACCTTCAAGCATACATAGAACATTCTCCAAAGCAGGTCACATGTTAGATCACAAAACAAGTCTCAATAAATTCAAAAAGACTGAAATAATATTATGTATCTTTTCAGACCACACTGGTATGAAACTAAAAATCAACCACCTGAAAAAAAATCTGGAAAGAACACAAATACATGGAGGCCAAATAACATGCTGCTAAACAATGAATGGGTCAACCAAGGAATCAAAGAAGAAATCAAAAAGTACATGAAAACGAAAACAAAACGGTCCGAAACTTTGGGACGCAGCAAAAGCTGTTCTAAGAAGGAAGTTTACAGCAATACAGGCCTACATCAAGAAGCAAGAAAAATCTCAAGTAAACACCCTAACCTTACACCTAAAGGAACTAGAAAAAGAACAACGAAGCTCAAAGCCAGTAGAAGGAAGGAAAAAATGAGGATTAGAACAGAAATAAATGAAATAGAGACTTTAAAAAAGAATAAAACACACCAATGAAACCAGAAGCTGGTTCTGTGAAAAGATAAACAAAATTGGTAAGTACTTAGCCAGACTCATAAAAAAAGGGGAGGGGGGGGTGATTCAAGTAAACAGAATCAGAAATAAAAAAGAATCAACCACTGACCAAAGAAATAAAAAAGATGGTAAGAAAATAATGTAAAAAAATTGTACACCAGCAGATGGAAAACGTAGAACTGGATAAATTCCTAGAAATACATAACCTTCCAAGACTGAATCAGGAAGAAACAGAAAATTTGAAAAGACCAATTATTAGCAGTGAAATTAAATCAGTAATCAAAAAATTCTGAAGAAAAGACCAGATGGCTTCACAGGTGAATTCTACTAAACATTTAAAGAAGAGTTAATACCTATTCTTCTCAAACTATTCTAAAAAATAGAAGAGGAAGAAAGACTTTTTCTATTCTACTATTTATTTATTGTACAAGGCCAGCATTACCCTGATACCAAAACTAGATAAAGACACTAAAAAAAGAGAGAGAACTATAGGCCAATGTCTCTGATTAACATAGATGCAAAAATCCTCAACATAATATCAGCAAACTGCATACAACAATATATTAAAAAGGTTATTCACCACGATCAAGTGGTATTTATTCCTGGGATGCAAGGGTAGTTCAATATTTGCATATCAGTCAATGTGACACATCACAATAACTAAAACAAAGGATAAAAATAGTATCATCTTAATAGATGCAGAAAGCATTTGATGGAACTCAATATCCATCCATGATAAAAACTCTCAACAAAATGGGATTAAAGGAAACATATCGCTACATAATAAAGACCATCTGTGAAAAAGCCACAACATCATATTTAGTGGGGGAAAACAGAACATTTCCTTAGATCAGAAGATAAGGATGTCTACTGTCACTACTTCTATTCAACAGAATACTGGAAGTTCTGGCCACAGCAATCAGACAACAAAAAGAAATAAAAGGCATCCAAATTGGTAAGGAAGAAGTAAAACTTTCACTATTTACAGATGACATGATACTATACATAGAAAACCCTAAAGAAGCCACCAAAAAAAAACTGAGAGAACTAATAAAACATGAGAACTAATAAATACAGAAAATTGCAGCATACAAAATCAATATACAGAAATCTGTTGCATTTCTATACACTTTCTGAAGTAGCAGAAAGAGAAATTAAGAAGACTATCCCACTTACAACTGCACCAAAAAGGATAAAGTAACTAGGAATAAACTTCACCAGTGTGGTGAAAGACCTGTATCCTGAAAACTATTAAACACTGATGAAAGAAACTGAAGATGACACAAACAAATGCAAAGATACTCCATGCTCATGGATTGGGAGAACTACTATTGTTAAAATGCCCATACTAACTCAAAGCAATCTACAGATTTAATGCAATCCCTACCAAAACACCAATAGCATTTTTCACAGAACTAGAACAAATAATGCTAAAATTTGTATGGCACCACAAAAGACCTCAAATGGCCACAGCAATCTTGAGAAAGAACAAAGGTGGAAGTATCACAATCCCAGATTTTAAGATATACCACAAAACAGTAGTAATTAAAACAGACACCTAGATCAAAGAAATGGAATAGAGAGCCCCAAAGCACATGCATATATGGCATCTAAAACTCTTTAAGTCGTATGCCTGGCAAACTCTACAGTATGGATCTCCTTAAATCTCCCACCTGGGGGCCTTAATTGGAACCTGGTACCTTTAAGATATGCATACTTTAAAATACTCTTCTGGTGTATCAAGTGACTTTAGTATTTTCAGATTTAGGGTAGATTTCATCTTTCTGGTAGTCATTCCTATTCACTCTCAAGCCATTTCATTTGCATCTCTCTTCTTCTTTTCTAAAAGTTTTACAAAGTCTGCCTTGAATCACCAAACCCTACAGCAAGACAAGGTTGGAGTGGTAGTGTGTGGAAACATGGTGCTGATTTCTGTTAACGTTTTCTTTTTACCCTCAGCTGTTTGATGGTTTCAGCATTCTCTGCCTTTACATAACGTTGAGAGTGTGGTTTTTACACAGAATTTTTATATGTGTGCAGTTATTTGTATAGTTTAAGGAGACTGGGGGCTTTTTTTGTAGTTTAAGAAAATGTGTATTGGGGCGCCTGGGTGGCTCAGTCAGTTAAGTGTCTGACTTCGGCTCAGGTCATGATCTCACAGTTCGTGAGTTCGAGCCCCATGTCAGGCTCTGTGCTGACAGCTCAGAGCCCGGAGCCTGCTTCAGATTCTGGGTCTCCCTCTCTCTCTGCCCCTCCCCTGCTCATGCTCTGTCTCTCTCTGTCTCAAAAATAAATAAAAACATTTAAAAAAAAACACCTATATAAAAAAAGAAAATGTGTATTGTAAAATCTGAATTTTTATGTATTATTTATTTATTAATTTTTTAATATAATTTATTGTCAAGTTAGCTAACATACAGTGTATATACAGTGTGCTCTTGGTTTTGGGGGTAGATTCCTGTGATTCATCACTTACATAGTTTAAAGAGATTTGGAGAGGTTGTTTACTACACTATTACCATCTTCTAGCTATCAGAAGTCTGAATGCGTTTTGTTCAACACATACATAAGGTGATTCTAAAATTTATATGTAAAGGGGCACCTGGGTGGCTCAGTTGGTTAAGCATCCGACTTTGGCTCAGGTCATGATCTCATGGCTTGTGAGTTTCAGCCCCCACATCAGGCTCCATGGTGACAGCTCGGAGCCTGGAACCTGCCTCCAATTCTATGTCTCCCTCTCACTCTGCCCCTTCCTCATGCACATTCTATCTCTGTCTCTCAAAAATAAATGAACATTAAAAAAATTTGTTTAATGTAAATGCAAAAAATCAAGGATAGTCAAATTACTCCGAAGAAAACATGAGGACTCGCACTAATTGATATCAGTTCTTCTATTAAGTTGTATTAATCAAGACAGTATGATATGGGCATGGAGAAAGTCAACTGGAACTATGAAATGGAATAGTGTCTAAATATAGGCCCACAGGATATGGTCAATAGATCTTCAACCAAAATGTCAAGTCAACCCAGGGAAAGAAAAATCTTTTCAACACATGTTACTGAAACAACTGAATATTTGTACAAAAAAATAAATAAATAAAACAGCCTTTTTCCCATGCCATACATCAAAATTAATTAGTTCATATATCTAAATATAAGCCTAAAGCTTCTGAAAGCGATCATAAAAGAATATTTTCACAAACTTGAAGTAGGGGAACAATTTTTAAAGAGAACATGAAATGCACTAATCATGAAAGAAAAAAAAAATGAAAAAATTGATCTTTACCAAAATCAAACACTCTTAGTATCAAAAGATACTATTAATGAAATAAACCAATAAAAGATGGAAAAAGACATTCAGAGCATATGTAACTGTCAAAAGACTTTTATCTATAACATATAAACAATTCCTACAAATCAATATTTAAAAGTCAAACATCCAATTTTTTTAAATGGGCAAAAGAGTCAGATAGGTACTTCATAAAATGATAAGCACATGAAAAAGGGTTCAATATCTTACTATCTTTAGTCATCAAGAAAAAGCACATTAAAACCACAATGAGATGCCATGTCATGTAAGTATGAATGGCTAAAATTAAAAGGACTAAAAACACTGAATTTTGGTGAGGGAGTAGAGAAACCAAATGTCTCACACATTGTTGGCTGGAATGGAAAATGTCACCTGCATTGTGAAAATGAAGTGCCTATTTCTTATAAAGATAAACATAAAGCTGCCCTAGGATCCACCAATTCTACTCTTAGATATTTATCCAAAAGAAATGAAAACATATGCCCACAAAAATACTTGTACAAGATGTTCACAGTCTTATTCCTAATAACCAGACACGAAAAACAACCCAAAATGGCTATCAACAGGAAAGTAATTACACAAATTATGGCATATGTAAACATGAAATTCTATATAATATTAAGAATAAACTAACTGACACAGGCAAGGGCATGAATGAAACTCGAAAACATGTTAGGCTTCTAAGAAGTCAGACAAAAATAATTCCATTTTTATGATGTCTAATTACAGGAAAATTAATTCATGGTGACAAATGTCAGAAAAAGATGACCAGGAGGGAACAGGCCAGTGGAAGAGACAAAACAGGAGAACACTTTCTTGTGTGACAGTGGCATTTTGTATTTTGTTTGGAATGGTGATTACATTCTGTGCACACAACTATCAAAACTTAATCACCACTAAACACAGCCTACACATTTTAATGTATGTTAAGTATGCTACAATTAAAAAAGAAAAGTCCCATCACTTTCTTTATTCAGTAAACATTTGAGTCTGTAGTCCTGGGAATTCAAAGATAAAAAGAACATGGACATTGACCTGAAATAAATTCAGTTTCAGTGAAGCTTAGCTGAGTTGTAGAGATAGCACAATTAGCTAGAGATACAATATTATAGGAACTCAGAGAAATGACACCTTATTCCTCTTAGAGACTTCCCATAAAAAATGACGGTTATGTTTTAAAATGAAAGGCAAGGTACGCCTGGGTAGCTCAGTTGGTTGAGCATCAACTCTTGATCAGGTCATGATCTCACGCGTTCATGGGACTGAGTCCCACCTGGGGCTCTGTGCTGATAGTGCAAAGCCTGCTTGGGATTCTCTCTCTTCCCTCTCTCTGTCTGCCTCTCTCTCTCCCTCTCAAAATAAACATTTAAAAAATAAATCAAATGAAAGGAAAGAATCAACTAACTTAAATGGAGCATTAAAGACAGAAACAGCAAGATGAGACATGACACAATAATTGGAACCAGTATACCATGTACATAAGAGACCAACGAGCAGGTTGATGTTGTTAGAATGGAAACTATGGAGAGGAAGGAGCAAGAAAGGAAGCCAGAGAGAAACAAGAGGCTGCACAAATCTTTGTAAAGAAAACAGACTTCATCCTGTAGGTGAAGAGAAATCTAAAGGTTAAACAGCTATTTTAAATAACTTATTCTAACAGCCCTGAAAAAGATGGATTTGAGAGAGGAAGAAGACCAATCAGGAAGCTACTAACGTGCTCCCAAGAATGAAGGCCTAAAGTGGAAAAATACTCAAAAGGTAAAACAGGCAGGACTGATTCATCATTTAAATATAAGAGAATATGGTAAAACAGACTCTTAGGTAACTGGTGAGATGAGTGCACCACCGACTAAGCCAGAATAGAAAGAGAATTTGGAAACATTCTTCTGAGAAAGAGAAGCACAGTTAGAAACACTGAAGTCAGAGGTGCCTTTATGATACTTAGTTCAAATTGTACAGCAAGATAATACAAATTGTGTATTTCAAAATGTGTCACATTTTAAAATACAGGTTTAGGCAGATTTAGGCATCATCAGCATGTAGAAACTAGTCTAAATATGAAATCAAATGAGATTCATCAGTTAAAGTAAGAAGAATGAGAATGTAGAATAAAAACCGAACTTTGGTAGTACCAACAGGGAGAGTAAGAAAAGGCAAGGAAGGGTGGGATAAGAATACCATAAAAAGACAGCAAATGAAGAATCAAGAAGGAGAAAGAGAACAAGAATTCTGCAGTGTTAAGGGAGACAACAGTGAATTTCAAGGAGTGGGTTGACCAATACTCTCCAATGCAGCAAAGAGGTCAGTTAGGAAAGGCCTGAAATGTACCTCATTGGGAGGTCACTGGTAACTTCAACAAAAGCATCTCAGTAATGTGGAAGAAGCACATGTCAGACTACAGCAGGAAGGAGAAGCAATGGTAGGCGTAGGTGATAGAATTCTACATATGAACACAGTCATACATGCGCTCAGCATTAAAGCGACTTTCAAAACAAAGAAAAATACCAGAAAAGGAATACATAAAATAGTCTCTTAAAAAGGAAATGCAGATCTTGAAGAAAAATGTCTTGCTTAATGAATATTTACTTATTAAATGAATGTTTTAAATATAGCTTCACCTACTGGCTTGGAAACAGCACTAAAATAAGAAGGGACTCCATAGTTGACTGTATCAGCTCAGTCATGAGAAAAGTGAGAGCAAGTATTCCCATCTGACTGCTTTTTCATTAATATGCTCCTAAAACATCATTAGTTAAAAAAAAAAAATAACATTCCTGCTCTTCTTCAGAAATCTAGATCTAAGAAATACATTATGAGGTCTTCCTGATCTTCCTTTAAAAATCCTTACCCCTCAGGGGTGCCTGGGTGGCTCAGTCAGTTCAGCGTCCGACTTTGGCTTAGATCATGATCTCATGGTTCGTGAGTTCGAGCCCCACATCAGGCTCTGTGCTGACAGCTCAGAGCCTGGAGCCTGCTTCAGATTCTGTGTCTCCCTCTTTCTCTGCCCCTCTCCTACTCGTGTTCTCTTATCTCTCTCTTTCTCAAAAATACATAAACATTTAAAAAAATTTTTTAAATAATAAAAAAATCTTTACACTTCAAAATACCTATCTTCTAAAGCATTTTTACATAAATATAAACATACATATCTCATATAAGTATACATTATTTACAAAAATATGTATTATATTTTTATATAGTGTTTAAAACCAATAAATACCTTAGTTTTGAGGCATCCAACAAATTTAAGTACTCTAAAGCAAAAAACATCAAAAAGCTGTCAGCACTAACACCAATAGAATAAGTTGTATTAGCTGATTTTACTTTTAAATTGCTGGGGAGGAAAGAAACAAGTCAGGGGCACTGAGAGAGAACCAGAATTCTCCATTTCTTCAACTTCCCTTAAGAAAAAATTCATTGATGAAGTTTATCTCTAAAGATTGTTTTTCTTTAAATTGTCCCTGCCAGAATATTAATCCCTCAACCCATCTTTGCAATAAAAGCCAGAGTGATCTTTGTAAACTCAGCAAATCTGATTTTTTCATGGTCCTGATTTAAAACTCTCAATAGATCTCTGCACCAAGGTGGTACAGGGAATCCATTAAGTCATTCATACAAAACTTGGCCATTTGAGAAAAGAAAGCAATTCAATTTGCATATCTTACAATATGATATGTAAAAATAATCATGATTTTTACAGAAAAACTAATGTACTCTTCCAAACTATGATATTTTTCAAGTGTGTGGATGAGCCATCAAGATTGCAGTAGTCTATTTAATTTAGCTAAAATTCAGGGCCTGGTTTTCTCAGTAATGGCATTTGCCTATTATTGGTTACATTTGTTAAATGGCACATTTGCTTGTTATCACTGTGCTAGTTATACCCCAGGATACCAACGTGGCTAGATGAAGTGTAAAAGTTCTGATGAAACAGCAATGTAATTTCTATGATCAGAATAATGTCAAAAACGGAAACCGTGTATAGATCCCAGTGAATATGAATCTCCACATGGTGGGACCGGCAACTCTACAAGTTTGAGGACACATTCCAAAAAAGGAAAAATATGAATGAGTATAAGAATGGATATTGAAAAACTGGATCTTATTAGACCCTTTGTGCCTAATCCCCTGAACACTGTTAAAAACTTTATCTTCAATCTTTGTCCTATCAAGGCATGAATTTTTTTGTCATGAATTCCATTTCTAATCTAAAACAGCTTCTTACAAATAAATTAGGTTAATTTAAGTATGACTGGTTACCCAATGTGTTAATGACTGACTTCTATATTTTACACAGGATTGATATGTTTTAACAAGTTTTTCAACTTCACATCCACCGTTTCCTCTCCTTAAGCAGTATACTGATTTGATAAAAACTATCTGTAGTCTAGGTTTTCTATAAAATCCAAAAGTTGTCCAGGTGTGACAGAAATTCTCAATTGAAACCAATGAAGGATTTCTATCTGCTCTAGGACATAATGGAAAAGTTCTATTAAAATCAGTAGACCATTTCAAAAACACCTAACAATTCTGTATTTGATAGAAAGCCCCACTACAAGTACCACCACATTCCTATCAAATAGTTAGGATTTACTAATCTGTGAGGCAGCTCCATTCATAGCAATCATTACAAATAAGGATATAAACAAGGATTGTGGTTGTTTTAGAAAATTATTTTTGATAAATACTGGATAAGTAGCATGTACTACTTATTCCAACTTCTTCTAACTAATAATGGACTAATAAATCTACCTCACTAATTACTTAGGGTAAAGCTAAGTAAACTTATTCTGTAAAGGGCTAGATAGTAAAAATTGTAGGTATTTTTGCAGGCCATAGGATCTCTATCACAACTACTCATCTCTGTCCACAGCACAAAAGCCTGGTCTAACTGTGTATGAGTACAACTTTATTTACAAAAGTAAGCATAAGGTCAAATTGGGCCACAGTCTGCCAACTCTGTACTTAGGATAAAGCTATATAATCCTTTTTCTTTAAAAACCATACTCAGGGCACCTGGGTGACTCAGTTAGTTAAGTGTCCTACTTAGCCCAGGTCATGATCTCACAGTTCCTGAGTTCGAACCCCGCGTCAGGGCTCTGGGCTGACAGCCCTGAACCTGGATCCTGCTTCAGATTCTGTGTCTCCCTCTCTCTCTCTCTCTGCCCCTCCCCCACTCACGCTCTGTCTCCGTCTCTCAAAAATAAACGTTAAAAAAACTTTTTTTTTTAATTAACGTTTATTTATTTTTGAGACAGAGAGAGACAGAGCATGAACGGGGGAGGGGCAGAGAGAGAGGGAGACACAGAGTTGGAAGCAGGCTCCAGGCTCTGAGCCGTCAGCCCAGAGCCCGACGCGGGGCTGGAACTCACGGACCGCAAGATCGTGACCTGAGCTGAAGTCGGACGCTTAACCGACTGAGCCACCCAGGCGCCCCCAAAAAAAACCTTTTTAAGCCAGACTCAAAATGTATTTAAAATGTACTTTAAAAATGTATTTAATCTTTAAAAAAGTATATTGTTCCGGGGCGCCTGGGTGGCTCAGTCGGTTAAGCATCCGACTTCGGCTCAGGTCATGATATCACAGTCTGTGAGTTCAAGCCCTGCGTCGGACTCTGCGCTGACAGCTCAGAGCCTGGAACCTGCTTCGGATTCTGTGTCTCCCTCTCTCTCTGCTCCTCTGCTGCTCATGCTCTCTGTCTCAAAAATAAAATAAAAACATAAAAAAAAAATTTTTTTAAGGTATATTGTTCCATAAATTTACATATTACATAACTGGCTCCAAACATTTAATTTTTAAGGAGGATATCCCATTGCTCCTTAAATAAAATCCTTATTTATAACACTAAAAGGTAAATACTTAATAACAATGCAACATTTCAATAAGAATGTTAAATTACCTGCCTTCAGCTTCTGAGACTTAACTAAATTCATATCCAAAAATAATAGATTGCATATTGACGTTTTTCTCTCTCAAATGTCTATTCTTCCTGTACAAGTAAAATAATATATGAAATATTCAACCTGTATTATTTATCTTTAATTTGAGGCACCAACATTTATAAGACTACCAAATGCTAAAACATACTTTATAATGAGATTCAAAACCCACACTGAAACCCGTAAGATATAAGGATTTTGTCTTTATCAAGGTAACCCTTTAAGAGACTATATATTCTAAAATAAAGAACACATTTTTTTCAAAAGTAACACAATTTCAGAAATCCATACATGTGCAAATTACATGAATTTATTTACTGGCTACAGTAAGTTATGAGAGTCCAGGCTTAACACGCAATAGAAACAGTGCAAGTATTTATTGGGCACTCGGCATACGACAAGCAGTGTTCTGAAACACTTTGTGTGTATTAACTCATTAATCCTCATAAGTATACTATGGATTAGGTGCTACAATTGGCACCATTTAAGAGATGAATAAACTGAGGGAGCAAGCAGTTGAATTAATGTACTCAAGGTTATTTAATCAGTGGCAGAACCAGGACTGACCCTGGTTCTAGAGAGTTGGACTTCAGTGCCCATGCTTTTAACACAAGCCATATCAGGTATATTTGTGTGCCAACTATACTTCAATTAACACTTAAAATTAATACAAAAAAAAAAAAAGTAGGTATAAATTTAACTGAAAATCAAGAATACAGAGTTTTGTTTTCACAACCACTCTCTTTTCAAAGTAATCACTCATGACAACCCAGTTTTGTGATATAATTCTAATTAACTACTAATTCTAATATGAATTAACTATGTAAAATCATGTAATTTACGGGGGCACCTGGGTGGCTCAGTGGGCTAAGCAGCCGACTTCGGCTCAGGTCAGGATCTCACAGTTCGTGTGTTTGAGTCCTGCACCAGGCCCTGTGCTGACAGCTCAGAGCCTGGAGCCTGCTTCGGATTCTGTGTCTCCCTCTCTCTCTCTGTTCTCCCCAACTCGCACTCTGTCTCTGTCTCTCTCAAAAATAAATAAAAGTTAAAAAAAATTTAAATCATGTAGTTTACTAATCTCAGTTTCAAACACAAATCAATTCAAGCTTGCAAGCCTATTCCTCTTTCACAATGCTGACATCCTGCTGATTTCTTAGTTCACTCATAGCGGGTACTTAGGCAAAAAAGAAAAAAAAAAATGGTGCTGCAGGGCAATACCAGGCAAGCCATAACAGCAAAAAGCAAGCTGAATATAACAAAACATTCAGTCAAACAGCCTATTTTTCCACTTTGAAAATACATGTCTTAGATACATAGAAATCTATAATCATACATCTTTTAAATACACTTTTGCTTAAGGCAGGATAGCATTACCAGTAACGATAAACAATTCAATTTACACATGAAAGTTATTGTGATAAAGTAAAACATTTTAAAAGACCACCAACAGTCCAATTCAATTTTATTTTTCATGAAAACATGTTTAGGCAGGAATAATTCAAACCATGTCAAGCAATGTCAGCCAATATAACAGCCATACAGATAAGTCTCATAACACCAACTATAAACTAATATTACTTCATAACCAAAAGTATAAGAAAGTTAACAAAATGCAGTGGAAAGGTACTTTCTCATAACAAACATGATCACTCTTTAATGTGTCATACTAGGTATCAGCCACATGACTAAACCAAGAAGGCTTGCAATCGCCTTTTATAAGCAAATATAATACATACATACAACCTACTCATTATTATAGAATGATATATAATTAGAGAAAGAGGGCTTTGCAAACCCCAAAGTCCTTTCCACACATTAGATCATCACTAAAAATAAAAAAAAAATAAAGTAGAATATTAGCAAGTAATTAAATCAAATCAAAAGTACAAAATAAAAAGTGCTTCACTTCATTCATTCATACCAAATTCATACAACTTTACCATAATTTGAACAGTATCAGTAAGTGAAAAATTCAAAATGTGTCCAGGTAGAAGGGAACTACTTCAAGTGTGGTCCACTGATCAGTACCAATCTTCAAACTCTTTGTTACTGCTTCATGATGGAATAAGTACAGAAACTGAGGCAAACCATTTAGAAACTCTAAAAGCAATCTGACATTGCTGCAAGATGTTATACTTCACAAAGGTAGTGATGTGTGAAAAACTGGAAATTTTAAAAATTGGAAGACAGCTTGAGAATCACTGAGCTAGGCCACATTTCCCAGAATCCCTTTTAGGTAGGTGAGATTAAGTTCTTGGAAACCAAGGAAGTGATGTGTGCCACCTTTCCCATCAGGGAACTCATTCTATGGCTCTCAGCTGTCCTTTCCCTTCTGCTAACTAAAACCCTGATGTCGCAGCTACCCTATGTGCATGAAAACAATGACAATACGTACCCTACCTAACTAGTGCTTCTCAAACTCAAATGTACAAAAAAGTCACTAGGAGAACCCTGTTAAAATACAGATGCTGATTCAGTAGGTCTGTGGTAGAGACTGAGACTCTACATTGCTAACAAGGTATCAGGTAATGCTAATGATGCTGGTCTTAGGACCACACTTCGAGTAGCAGGAGTTAGGGGACAACTAAAGTTAGATGGAAAGAACTTGGGTCCATAAATGACAGCACAAAGCAGATTCCCCAACACTGTGGGTTTTTCTGTGATGAGGAAAAAAAAAAAAAAAGGCTATGTTCTTTAGACCTTTGTAATGTGGGGTCTCTGTATATCAGCCTAACTTTCAACCTAACTAATAGAAAGCAGTTTTGTAAATATTAAGAAGGGTATACCTCAGGCCAGTTTTACATTTTAATTAAAATAATATCAACATAAATGCTTATTCACATAAGTATAAATTGGAAAAAAGTTCAAGGCCTTATTGCCCTTTCAAGACAATCCGACTCTAGAAAGCATGCTATGATTTCTGTCATGTATCATTTAAATATTATTACTCTGTACCCATTAACATTTACACCACTACACTGGACTAACTTTTTCATGATGTCAAAACAAAATCTGAATGTTAACCTCTCATTGTTAAGAAGCTACATCTAATTATATGAAGACATCTTTCAATTGGGAATTATCCCTACAAAAGAAATCTTTTCCTTATAACTGGTAGAAAATTTATTGAGTAAAATGGCAGGTGTCTCTGTATAACAAAGAATAGCTAGATATGTCTACCGACAAAGTTAATATTATTTGGGATCGTTATTTTGCACCAGTAACGATGTAAAACACAGACACAATTTCATGGTATTGTTGCAGCAATCATATTTTTAATATATGTATATGAAATAGTTTCATTTTTTAATGAAATGAAACACCTAATTAACATATGCTTATAAAGACTTCTGACAAATGTGTAATTAACTAAATAAAGGAAAAAAAAGTAAAAACAAAGCACATAACCACAACCAGAAAAAGTGGTCAAAAAATTTATCAGCAGCAACCAAAATAAGGAAAAACAACATCCTGATCTTGTAGAACTTCAGAATGTCCAAAGAGGAATCTGACAGAGCCTGGGTACTAACCTGTACCAAGAAGCATAACTAAGGAAAGAAGTCAAATTAACACAATCCTGGAGAAATCTCACTGTTACAATGTAGAGTGAAACACACTGAGAGATTCAGCAAGCAGCCTGGACAAAAGATCATGGCAAACTCCCAGGAACAGAAGCCTCTGCATACCAACCTAGGCTCTCAGCGCAAGCAAAAAGGGTCAATGGTATGTGCCATTCTGAGTTTGGTAAACTGAGGAAGGCCACTGAGAAGAAGGCCTTCCCCTAACTAGTAACATATAGATGACCTTTTCTGTTGTTCATAATTGAAAGTTAACAAAAGAGCAACCTGTGCTTGGCAGGGTCCTCACGTAAAATCCAGTGGGCTGGAACCTTATGCCAGCTTAATAAACTGGGAAGTGTCCCAGTGTCCACTTCTTTGCCTCATCAAAGGCCACAGAATGAATGATAACCTCCTCTCCTAATGCCTTTCTAACCAGGGACCCCGACATAACAAGCAATTATGAAACATCAAAAGGAAAAGTAAAAATTTGTAGTATCCCATAAAATATCAAAAGTGTAAAGAAATAATTAGGACCTAGGACAAATTTATACTAAAAACAAACTTCTGAAAATAGTTTCTATTAACATTGGTTTGAGAAAGAACATTTCAAACCCCTCCCAAAACAGTTGGTTGTCCCATGCAAGAAATGTTACCAACGTATCTGTAAGTGTGTATGTTTGTATTCAGTTAGAAGCAAATATCAATAAACAGAGAAAGCTTTGGGGTGCTAGTGGCTCAGTCGGTTAAGCATCAGACTCTTGATTTCGGCTCAGGTCATGATCTCTTGGTCTGTGGGATTGAGCCCTGCTTGGGGGATTGAGCCCTGCTTGGGGGCTCTGAGCTGACAGCGCAGAGCCTGCTTGGGATTCTCTCTCTCTCCCTCTCTCTGCCCCTCTGCTGCTCCTGTGCTTGCACACACACACACGTGCTCTCTCTCTCTCTCAAAATAAAAGAATAAACATTTTTAAAATTTTTTTTTAAGGTTTATTCATTTTTTGATAGAGAGAGAGCGTGAGTGGGGGAGGAACACAGTGAGAGGGAGACACAGAATCCGAAGCAGAGTCCAGGCTCTGAACTGACAGCCCGACGTGGGGCTCAAACCCGTGGACTGTGAGATCCTGACATGAGCTGAAGTCAGACGTTCAATTGACTGAGCCACCCAGGCGCCCCTAAAACAATAAACATTTTTAAAAAATAGGGAAAGCTTGTATAACAGGTTATTTCCTACATTACTGTAAAAATTACATTTTTTCATAAAACTAGTTTTTAAAATTTCACAACATTCATTTCACAAGTAACAATTTTCTCCTCTACGCAAGGCTTGAAAAAGTTTTATATTCCTGGAGAACACAAAAACAGTATGATGAAATATACTGAGACTAAATTACAATGGAATTTGTGGAACATTCATTCCACAAGCATGTACATGCCTACTGTGGACCTTGCACCCCGCTAAATGCCAGAACACCTCAGAGATATGACTTCATCCTCGTCCTACAGGAGCTTACGAAATAAGACATCAATCAAACTATTTTAACTATTTGGAAAAACCAAATATTTACTTATTTCTTTTGATCTAACAATATTAGAATATATTAATGGCAAAAGGAAAAATTATTTCACTAACTTTATCATGATCATCTACCAACTTTCCAGACACTTAAGCTTAAATACATCCCTATTTCTCTTCCAAAACAAAACTTAAACTGAATTATTCTTAAATCCATTATAAACTGTTGGCTTAATTTATTTAAGTTTTTTCCCCATTAATATTTATGCTTAATGTTTCATATTCTGTATTTTTAAAAATTTATTAATTTTCAAACTTCTCAAGGTCCTGCCTAGGAATTTAATAGAATAAAAAATTTTTTTTCTTAATATCTTTCTTCACTTAATATCCATTATAGACTGACTGTCTTCTGAAAAGTTGCAGCTGAATTTTATGAGCATTTTATATTTAGAGGAGTTTTAAGGGGATTTGGGGGGGGGGAATTAAAAAAAGAAACGTTCAAATATCTGAAGTTTTAAAAAATGTTTTTAAAAACTGCTCTGAGTCTTTAATAATCCAATCCAGTAATCCAATACCGACCTAAGCAAATAACCTTATCACAGAACTCTTAAAGACATATCCATTTTCTCTTTTCAGAAAAGTCACTGATTTCATATTCCAATGCTCCCCTGCCCTGCCCTGCAGCTCCTAAAAAGCTAAGTCTCCTTTAAAATGCTGAAATTCCCAGGTGCCTGAGTGGCTTACTCGGTTGAGCGTCTTTGGCTCAGGTCATGATCTCCTGGTTTGTGGGTTTGAGCCCCCCGCGTCAGGCTCTGTGCTGACAGCTCGGAGCCTGGAGCCTGCTTCGGATTCTGTGTCTCCCTCTCTCTCTGCCCCTCCCCTGCTCATGCTCTGTCTCTCAAAAATAAATGCATGTAAAAAAATAAAAAATACATTAAAAAAATTTTAAATGCTGAAATTCCTCAGTGCTTGCACCTAGCCTCTTCTTATTTAAAGTTTGATTTTTAGATCACTGATAGGTGCTAATAGAAATGTAATGCAAGCCACATACGTAATTTTAAATTTTCTGGTAATCACATTTTAAAAAGTAAAGAGAAACATGTGCAATTAATTTAATAACATATTTTAACACAATATAGTGATGGCATTATTTCAATATGCAAACAATATGAAAATGAATGAGAGATATTTATATCCTTTTTTGGTACTAAGTCTTCCAAACCTGGTGTGTATTTTACATTTACATCACATGCAAATTTGGGTTAGACATATTTCAAGTATTCAGTAACCACATGTGGCTAATGTCTACCATACTGGATAGTGCAGCCTTAGATGATCTCATCCATGCACTACTTCAGTCATCAGCTATACCCAAATGACTCCATATTTATATCTCTAATCCAGTCTTCTTCCTAGTGCAAGATTAGTATTTCCTAATATCTAACTGACATCTTACTTTAGATGACTCAAAGGCACCTCGTACTCAAATAATGTCCAACTTCAATTCATGATCCACCCCTCAAAAATGTACTCCTTTTCTAAGACTCCCTATCTAGCCATACTGTAATCAGTTTAGGTATACAAGCCAGAAACCCAGAAATCAACCCCTTGACACCTCCTTCTCTCTCTTTCCCATATATAGATGCGTATATTTAGATGGATATAGTCCATCTAAAAGTTCTGTCCATTTTACCTCTCAAATACCAATCAAATCAATCTCTGTTCTCCATCGCAATCATCACCACCATTCTACCACTCTACTCAAGCCAAGCTCCGAGCCATTTTCTTCAATGCAAGCATTTCTCAACATCTAACTATGATGTCATCCCTACTTCAACCGTCCCAACCCCTGATAAAACTTTCCAACTGATTTCTACTGCCTCCAGAATGAAAGCAAGGCCTGAGCTACATGACCCAGACCCTAAGTGTCTCCCAGTTCCGCCTCACTATACCACCTCTGTCTTGCCCTCCACTCATCCTGGTCCTTCAGACCTTTGTACTCACCATGTTCCTTACTGCCCTATAAACTCTGCATATGCTGCTTTACCCTTACTTAGTCTATTTAATTCCCACTCATCCTCCAGATCTCAGGGAAGCATTCTCTGACCACCACAAAGACACCAAATTTCCCTTCTATAAGCTCATCTAGAACCATGTCCCTTTTCGTTTCTGTGTACTTTACAGATGCAATGTTTGAATATGTAATTAATGGCTTTCTCCCCTTAAGACTACATCTGATTGAACTAAAGAGTCTGCCACAGCAAGATGTTTAATAATTATTTGTTGAATGAATGTGTTAGTGAATCTGCCTTGTTTTTTCCCTAGACAAAGACTAGACACCATGTGAGATGGCATATATAACATGCCCTGCTTATACAGCACTAGTTCTGGAAAGCTTCCCAGACTTCTCAAGCAAAATACCAGTATATGACATGTTTAAATTCTGACCAACTAGTATATCATCACCAAAACAAACAGTGCCTTGTGTACAAGATGCATAAACATTTACTATGTGTATTTCAGTACACACATTACTATATGGGGTTACATATTTCTCTGCATTATTGCAGAGGCTTACTTATTGTTGTAAAGATACCATATCTTCAGCAGCACCATCCTAAGATGAGGGTAGCTATCTGTCTCCACTTTAAAGGCTGTGAAACTGTAATAAGTATAAAAACTGCTCATGCATGCACACAGACTTACACCTATCAAGTCAGGGTGTGAAACCTATAGGGGTTATAGTAATAAGGTACAGGCAGGCTCTGTCCAGTCCTGGAGCATGATGTGGTTCTTTCCTCCTTCTCTATATCACCAGTGTGCTTCCTTTCTGCTCTCAGTATCCTTGATTTGACACCCTTGTTAACATTTTATGTTATCACCACATATTTCTTGCCCCCTCTTCTCTGCTTTTCTTTGTTTTCATTCTATGACCTCATAAAAATGTTTCTCAATTTTTACACAAAAATTTTTGCATTGTTGGGAGTGCAGTCTACTTCTTCTAAAGATCATCTGGAGGCAAAGTCTTCTTCAGCTACTTCCAGAGCCTACATCTTACAAAAAATCACAGTTTCTAAATAGTTGGGACTTAACTGCAACATGGTAAGTCAAAATGCCAATATTCTTCTTTTGTCAAAAGGAGAAAACATAAACCAAAAAAGTTGATATAGTTATATTTTTATGGTTCTTGAAATGTTACTATGTAATTTTTACTTGATTTAGCAAATGCTGCTGTGTGAGAGGAGAAAATTATTTTCAACTTGCTGAGGTAGCAAGTTTCTTTTTATACCCCCTTTATGCTTGAGGCAGTCAAGTCTACAGGCAGTTGAAACTAGATTTATAGGTTATTCACCAAAAAAAAAAAAAAAAAAAAAAAAAATCACTGCAAACAGCACCTTGAAACCTGAAAACTTGCACAGTTTAACAGAATATCCAGTCATTTTTTTTTTAGCACTTTATAGTATCAGAAGCTGCCAGGCAGTGTGTAACATATTTTGAGACAGAAGGTCAACAAGGCTTATTACTGTTGAACTATAATTTCACAAACAAGGTAAACCAAAGAGATAGTTACAAATGCTCATTAAAGAAATGGGAAATGTTTCAAAATAGGAGGTCTCTGATAAGTCCCCTGAAACCAAAATATAAATCAACTGGTTTCTTCTAATGTTCTTGAACATGATCTATTATTGTTTCAGCTAAAAAGTGTGTTCATGGTTCTTATCCTTTCCAAAAGAGTATACCAAGAGTATGTTTATATCAAAGTGGTAATGATAGAATATATTATAATTTTAGATAATAAAATATCCTGCACTTAATGTACAACCTTATAAAGAACTACTAATATCCTTTACAAATGTACTTATGCCTAAGAATTATGTTGGAATATAAGGGAGCAAAATTTCACATACTCTTTGTATAAACTCTTATTGTCTATTACCAACAGTGTAGTACATAAAGGTATAGTTATATTGATGGTACTGCAAAGGTTGCTTTTCTTTTTTTTTTTTCTTTCATTTTTTTATGTTTATTTTTGAGAGAGAGAGAGAGACAGATGTGAGCGGGGGAGGGGCAGAGAGAGGGAGACACAGAATCTGAGGCAGGCTCCGGGCTTCGAGCTGTCAGCGCAGAGCCTGACATGGGGCTCAGACCCACAAGCCACGAGATCATGACCCGAGCGGAAGTAGGACGCTGAACCGACTGCAGAACCTGGTGCCCCAGGTTGCTTTTCACTTAAAGACTGGGATCAATGACCAGCAGTCTCCTGAGGAAGTGTTGTGTCTCTCAGAAAACAGAAACCATACAAGACAGGTGCAGGGTGGACTACAGGACAGGAATCTGACTTTCTTGGTCATGACCATTAATGTATTTGGAAGGAAGCTTCCACGTGATGGAATGGGAAAAGCAGCTCTCCCTCTGTGGCCAGGCTAAAAGTCAGGAATTACAAATTCCAGCAAAATGTCCTGAAGTACCACTTTGAAATATCATTCTCAAGGCAACATGTGGAATAGGGCAGGCCCCCTTCAAGACAAGACAGCATTCACTTTGTACCCATACTGCCACTGTGCTTCCTAAATAATAAATGGACAGAACTTGTAGATGGACTATATCCATCTAAATATATATCAAAGTTGTTCTTCTTCAGCACTAAATTTTGATAAAGACTGTTACAAGCTATCATCTTTCTTAGGTGTCTCAAGGTGAAAGAAAGGGAGAGGAGTATACACTTGGGCCAGAGGATGGTCAGTGTGGTCGTAGCACCAGTCATCAAAGAGAGAGAATCCAAAAGGGAAGGTGAAATTCAAGGCGAACAAGGTAAGAAGACCTTCGTGTTCATCCTTCTATTTTCCCTCTAACCCTGCCCTCCTCACCAAAACACAAAAACAAAAATCCCAGAGCACAACCTGGTTAAGCCTTGTTATGTTAGAAACCTGGAGTTTCTCAGAAATTATGTTCATAATACAAATGGAAACACACTATTTCTAATGCTACCTTATGGTGTCTTCAACTCCAAACTGCCGAGTAAGGCAAAGACATACAATATGGTGTCTTACTTTTTCAGACCTTATTCTCAGACTTAGAAAAATACACAATTAACCAGATTTTCAGATAACCCTAATCAGACCTTAGGTGAGCCACCGCAAGATAAAGGTTTCTTTGTTTCCAAAATCACCATTCCTCAGCATAAGCACTTTATCTTTCCCAAAGAAAAAAGTAAATTTACACACTACAAAATGCTTAAATCCAATTTTCTATTTTAAAATGTATCATTTTTTTTTATCAACAATTTAAATTAGAAGTGGTCACCATGGCTTGATGGAAATGAGTTTTGAATCTTTATTCCGCCCGTTTGGGCTCTATTCTTGGTTCTGCTACTTGTAACTGAGGAAATTTTTGATTCCCATGGTGCTTCAGTTTCTTCATCCGCACCTGAAGACATTAAGCTATACCATCACTAATTCTATGGAAAATACCTTCTCTTTTTTTTTCGTTCATTTTTTTAAATGTTTATTTATTTTTGAGAGAGACACAGACAGAGATAGAGACAGCACAAGCAGGGGAGGGGCAGAGAGAGAGGGAGACACAAAAATCAGAAGCAGGCCCCAGGCTCTGAGCTGTCAGCACAAACCCAGGGGCCATGAGATCATGACCTGAAGCCAAAGTCAAACGCTTAACTGACTGAGCTACCCAGGCGCTCCACCTTTTCAAAAACACAATCACAACTAATTGTGTTCTAACATGTTTCTATTTTTTTAAAGTTTCAAAAGGTTGGGGCACCTTTTGAAAGTCAGTAGGGCATCTGACTCTTGATTTCAGTTCAGGTCATGATCTCCTGGGTTCCTGAGTTGGAGCCCCAAAATGGGCTCCTTCCTGACACTCTGGAGCCTACTTGGGATACTCTCTCCCACGCCCGCTCGCTCTCTCAAAATAAATAAACTTTAAAATAAATAAAAATTTCAAAAGATTCACATTTCTATAAAAATTTTAAAGATTCAAATGGTTAGTAGAAATATACAAATCCCCCTTAAGGGATTCTCCAAGGAGAAAAACCAAAAAGGTATTAAGTAAATCTGTTATCTAGACAAATTAAGTAAAATCTCCTCTCATACTGAAGTCTATTCCACACATAACTAAGTACCACAAAAGATCAATGTACTATTTAGTGCATTATTTAAACATAATCACCATACTGTGTAAGTCCCTGAAAGTTTTAAAGTTCAAATCAGCAAAACCTGATGTTTTCTATGCTACTCATCACTAAAGAAAAAAATTATTGTAAAGTCTGCCAGGGTGGCTACTGTTGGAGTTATATTTTAAAATATTGATTTTGTGGGGGTTCTAATGAAGATTAAGGACTTAGGAGGGGGAAAAATACTCAGAAAATAACAAACTGGAATAATAGATTAGAAACCTAAGCTTTTTTGGCATAAGATATTACCCTAACCTATTGTTTTAGGTGAAGATAATAGAAAGGATTTAATAGTTTAGGTTAGCATCTATTTCTTTTTAAGTCCTACAAGTCATTAAGTGAATAGATTAAGTACTAAGAAAAATGGTTTTGTCAGTGACAATAATAGAGAATCTCAAGAGTTAGAGGAAACTGAGAATATCAGAACTGAAATGAACTGGTCAGAGGTACTCTTTGGTCATCAATTCTCCTTCTAGTACTCTTCTCTGCCTAAACATTTGAAATTCTGTATTTTAACACAGTAAGTCTGTACTTAAATGTAAGATCTATACAGGTCACCTGAACGCCTAGGAGATCCTTTTGTTTGGCACAAATCTAACCCATTCAAGACCCATTAGGAATTACATGTAACTCCAAAATTCCTAGAAAAACAGCCTTATTAGACCCATGGCTTACTATTGCCTTCATTAGTCACTGCCTTACAAAAGCAACAGAAATCTGGTGGAAAAAGAAACATGTTAAACAGATAATTTGTGATATAAAGTAACAAATGTTACAATATAACATTCCTTTAGCTTTATAACAAAGGGAGGCACTCTAAGATTGGGTGGAAACCCCTGCTAGCAGTCTGATTGGCAGGGTCTGAATTCTAATTGGCAGGGGCATCCCAAGGTCAATTGTATGAGACTTTACTGAAAACCTACACTGTAGTGGCTCCCTGGCACCAAAAATACACAGAAAAATCAGTTATAGTTCCCCACCCTTAAGGAGTTTAGGGTCCAAAACCAAAAAAGAACAATTTAGTATGTGTTTGGAACCAAAATATGAGACTAGCCTTTCTAAAGGAGGTGGGGTCATGTTGGAAAGAAGTAAAAGACCAAGTTTCTACCTGAAGTTGTATCACTAGGTTGAAGAACTAAGGCTCAATCTAACGAAGCATGGGAAAAAACTGAAATAGAAGAGTGATCCAAGGAGGCGCCTCAGTGGCTCTGGCAATTAAGCATCCAACTTCACCTCAGCTCATGATTCCTGAGATTGGGCCCTAAATTCAGCCCTGTGCGGACAGCTTGGAGCCTGCTTGGGATTCTCTCTCTCTGCCCCTCCCATGCTTACGTGCTTGCTCTCTCTCTGAATAAAGAAACTTTAATAATAATAACAATAATAATAATAATAATAATAAAACGAAGAGTGACCCAAGAATCTTCAATACGTCCTTTGAGGTAAAGAAACTGAAGGTAGAAATTCCAGAACAAAAGTAAAACTGGGTAAGGTTAGCTTTTAACTCCACAGTCTGTTATGCTAATGGTGTTCACGGAAAAACTATAGGAACAAGGCATAACAGTGGGAAGGACCAGGCCCCCTGTGCTCACCTTTCAGCTCCACCACTTTCTAGATACGTAAAGTTACTTTTAACAGTTCTGTGCTAGTCTTCTAACTTGAACAGCCAGGAGCCCCCTCTCTTCAAAATACAGGTGTTAAATCTGGCCCAACCTTTCGGGTCTTAAGCCTCACTGCACACCCTCCTACTTCCACGAACCACAAGGATCTAGTGTCAGTTCTGCAAACCAATAAGCGCTTCCCTACTTCTGTGTTGCGTCTCCAGTGGCTCTGCCTAGAAAGCCCTTTCCTCGCCGACTTTCAAAACCCACTTCTCTAGGAACCTAGTGAGCTCTCCTTCCCCTCCAATTCCATAGCACATTTGCCTGCCCCTCTGTACAGTTTGCCACTGTCTCCGTTTTTGTGTTCGTTCTTTGGATGCCTCCCTCTCTGCTCTTTTCCCTAAGATAGTGAACTGCCAGAGAGCAGGGGCAAATCTTTTTCATCCTTCCTACCCCTCCTCTCTGTGCCTATGAAGGCCTGGAAAAGCGTTACTAAATTAAACAATGTTAACAACTGCAATGACCTCAGTTTCAGAAACGGCTTAATTTCGCATAATTTTTTCTTGCTCTCAGATGTTAAAATCTTGACGTGAAACGTGTTTAAAAATCAGAACACTGCCATCGCTTCAAGAAAAGTTCTACGGAGCACCCACACGAGTTGACAATGAGGTCATTCCTAGCTTCAGAAGTTGTGAGTGTGCCACGGAGGGCAGCTTCACACCGGTCCGTACACTACTCCGAAATTACGGAAAAGAAGCGGCGGCCCAGGCAGCCGCACAGGCTTTGCTTGGGTCGACCCTCAACTTAACGCGGGCCCGCGGGCCCGCGGGCTCCGGCCGCGCTCGCCCCTCTCCGCCGCACACGGTTCTCCAGCCCTCGCCTCCCCTCGTCCCGCCGCAGCAACACCGCCCGGAGCGGCGCGCACGGCGCGGCAGGTCCTATCGGGCGGATCCGCTCCGGCCTGGGCCGCCAGCCGCCCTGCCTGCTCTGCCAGCGGCCCCCCGGCCTCTCCCCGGCCCGCCGCCCGCCGCCCGGGGCCCAGGCCGCGCCGCCGCCGCCGCCGCCCCGAGGGGAGCTGGGGGACTCGCTCGGCTCCGCGTGGCGCCGGGGGCGGAGCCGGCCCGGAGGGCCGGAGAGAGGCCGGGGGCAGGCGGCGGCCTCCGCCTACCCCGACACGTACCCACCGCCCCCAACCCCAACCCTCCTCGGGGCCCCGGCCCGCGCCCGCGGCCGGGCGGCCGGCGGGACTTGCCACTTACCAACCCGCTTGGGACAACGCCGCGCCGGGGACCTCAGACATGGTAGCTGCTTAGGTCGGGGGTGGGGGTGGGGGGCTGGGGGTGGGGGTGGGGGGGGTAGGCCTCCTACTTGAGACCAAAAAAAAAAAAAAAAAAAAAAAAAAGAACGAAAGAAAAGAAAAGAAAAAAAAAAAACTCCTCTGGTCGGCTCTGCAACTGGGCATGCTCAGTGCGGCCGGCGCTTCCGCGTGCGGGTTCCACTCGCCGCGTTTTCCGAGCGGCCGCAGGGGCAGGCCTGGCGTGGAGCTTGGTAGTTGCAGCCCGCTGGAGGCCTTGTTCCCCCCCGCCCCGCCACCCCCCGCTACGGACCGTCTGGGGCCTGGAGTTCGCTGGCCAATTTGTGAAGAAGTACCACGAGGCTTTGCCTCTCCACCGAAAGCTGATCATTTTTTGTTTTGGGTCACTTTTCTGAGTTGTACACCTTGGAAACTAATGGGGACGTTTTTTCTAGAGCAGAAAGTAACGTCCGCATTTCTAGCGCCTACAGGCGGTCATTTCACAGAAACCAGGATATGCTAGGGTTGAGGGATGGGTCGGTTGCGAGGAAGTGTTTAGTTTCGGGGTAGTAAAACTCAAAGGAATGGTAACCCCAGTCACCCTGCACAAGAGAAAAGTTTACTTTTTTTTTTTTTTAAGTACTCGGTCCATTCACCCCGCTTTTCCATCTGCCCCGACGCAAAGAATGAAGTCGCATTTTTTCGAGTCCCCACAGGCAAATCAGTTTGTAGAGATTGTACCACAATGAAAGCGGTCAACCCAGGAAAACCTCCACTTAAGGGACATGAGTAAATCGGGCAGTTGTGTGTTTGTTTTCTCTGTCGCTCTGCCACTGGACCCGTCCAAAGTCCCAGCGCAGCCCTGTGACGTTAGCACGAAGACAGCCAGGCCCGGCTCCCACAGCTTCGCTGGTGTCCTTCTCCGGCTTTCAGGAGCGATGAAGCACAGGGGCGGGTCCCCGAGTAAGCATGCGCGGCGGCGTGGCGGAACGGCGCGCTGGGCGCGCCAGCGCGATTGGACGGCTGAGACTTACGACAGCCAATCGGGGAGGAGCAGGTGGAAGAGGCCGCGGGCAGGGGAGACGCTCCCTAAAAGTTTGCTCCGCCCTCTCTGGTTTTCCACCTCTGTGAGTACTCGAGATAAAGACGCTTCTGTGTGGTTCCAGCCCCAACTGTCAAGTCTCGGGGAGAAACCGAGAACTTAAGCCGTATCATCGCGGCTGCCTCATTTGAAACCATCATCACAAAGACAGACTGCGGAACTGGTCAGAGAAGCTCCTGGGACTGGGGAGGAAATTGACAGTTACAGAAGGAAGGAAATAATTGCTGTGGGCGGAGCTAAAACTCAATACAAATTTTTCTCCTTCTAATTGGGATACATACTCTGGGCTTCCCAACTCATAGTTTTAAAATCTCGATGCCTTTCTTAACTCTAATGCTATCGAAATATGTTTTCAAGCACATTGCTTAGAAACTAATTTTAATGAAACATATTTCCAAGTATTTAGAATCAGAAATAATTTCATCCTATTCTCTGCAATTTACAGTAGCATACGGTGTTTAGGCCATACACTTGGCTACAAGTATATTTCAGTTTATTGGCACCAGTCATTATATACAGGAGTCAGGAAAAGATTTACCATTCTGAAGGTAAATAGATGGCTCAAATTGCTAATATTTTTTATTGGTTGTTAAATAGAATCCACTCTTACCGATTATTTACATTTTGCAATTAGTTTAACTTGTTAACTATGAAAATGATATGCTGTCCTAGTATCAGAATTACTCACTTCTTAACTGTGAGTCCTTTATACATTTGTTTTCATGGTACAGTGAATTTACCATTGCAAAGCACTTACAATAACTTTAATAATATGCTCCACGAAACACTGTATTCCCTTACTTTAAGACATATTTTAAAGAATGAGTTGAGGATAACCACTAGAAAAATTTGGGACAATATTAGCATCAAAAACAATGACAATAATTTACTGAATTAAAAAAAATAAGTAAAATGCATGCTTTCAGAGTGGCACTAAAAATAACAAACAGCAACTGCCTGGCTCGGTTTCATATGAATATTACAGCAAAAGTCTATAATGATTGGGGGGGGGGGGGATTCCACTTTTCTTTAAAAACATCATCCTGGGGGTATCTGGGTGGCTCAGTCGATTAAGTGTCCAACTCTTGATTTTGGATCTGGTCATGATCTCACGGTTCATGAAGTTTAAACCCCGTATAACAGGCTCTGCACTGACAGTGGGGAGCCTGCTTGGGATTCCCCCTCTCCCCTCTCTGCTCCTCCCCTGTGCTCTCTCTCACTCTTTATCTCTCTAAATAAATAAATAAACTTTTTTTTTTTTTTTTTGAAAAGGGGGTACCTGGGTGGCTCAGTTGGTTAAACATCCCACTCTTGATTCCAGCAAGGGTCATGATCTCACTGCTCGTGAGTTCAAGCCCCTAGGAGGGCTCTGTGCTGACATCACAGAGCCTGCTTGGGATTGTCTCTCTCCCTCTCTCTCTGCCCCTCCTCTGCTCTCTCTCTCTCTCAAAAATAAATAAACTTTAAGGGGAAAAAAGTACAATTGAGATACTTCACACCCACTAGGATGGCTATACTTGAAAAGATGGATGATAACAAGTGTTGATGAGGATGTGAAGAAATTGGAATCTTCATACATGGTTGGTAGGAATGTGAAATTGTGCAACTATTTTGGAAACTGTCAGTTTTTAAAAAAGTTAAACATAGAGTTTCCATATGAGTCTGCATTTCTACTCCTAGGTATATATATATCCAAGAGAAATAAAAACTAATGTCCACACAAAAACTTGTACTTGATGTTCATATTAGCATCATTCATTATAGCCAATGATGTTTGGAAACAATCCAAAATGTCCATGAACTGATGAATAGACAAACAAAAGGACTGGGATTCCACAAACTAAAGAAAAGGGAATTTGCTGTTACCCCATTAGGCATTATTCTAGGAGATACGATTTAGGAGATGAATTTTTAAGAGGAAGAGTAAAATAGTTGACCTCTAGAAATTAACTTCTAGAATTCTGTGATTCTAAACCATGCAGATGAACCCCATTTGTTTTAAAGTTTCTTAACTAGTAAATACAAGCAATAGGGTGTGGCCATCAGGACAAATGGAGTCATGCCATGACAACAGACAACCACAGAATGTTAGTGGCTTTTAATTCAAAGTGTTTATTTTTATAAAGAAAGACAAGAAAAAAAATTTCTGTCCAAAGTGGGTGTTTGGAGGGTGGGGAGGAAGGCCTCTGATCATCATGGTCATCCACACTCCTTTTTTAAAAAAACGTTTCATTTTGAGAGATACAGCGTGACTGAGGGAGATGTAGGAAGAAGGGGGGAAGAAGATATGAAGCAGGCTCCACCCTGACAGCAGAGAGCCCAGTGCGGAGCTCAAACCCACAGAACCATGAGATCATGACTTGAGCCGAAGTCAGTACCTCAACCGGCTGAGTCAACCAGGTGCCCCCTCACTCCAGAATCTTGACAGAGCATTAACCAGTAACATTGCTGGTCAAAGCAGTAGAGGGTAAAAAAGACTCTGGAGAACCTCACACTGGAAATTAATGCCCTGCCAGGACTGGACATACGACAACACAGAAAGTCAATCACCAGGTGCCAGAAGGTAGAGAACCATAAATATTCAATGAGCACGATTAATGCTTATGGGAGCCAATAAGGTACCAGTATTATTTGTAATAACAAAACCCTGAAGGTAACTAAAATGTCCAACAATGAGGGAATATTTAAATAAGTTATAATAGGGACCATGTAGACTTTACCAAAAAATGAAGTAGATCACTATGTACTAAGATATATTAGTCAGATATGTATGTAGAGTAAGAATATAAGTACTGCAAGTCATTAAGAAAAAGGTTTAAAAAAGATTTAAAAAATAACAATAAAAAGAAACAGGTAAAAATCCCATTAGAAAACTGTGCAAAGTGTATGAATAGGCAATATGCAAAAATAAAATCTAAGTGATCAATAAATATGTGAAAAGTTTAACCATATCAATAACCACAATATTAGTTTCAGGTGTGCAACATAGTGATTAAAGCAATGGGCTATCAATAAAATTCCACTTTTCATCTGACCCAGTAACAAAACTAGTAAAGAATATCAAATGTTGACAACGATACAGGGAAATGATTCCTAATACACTCCTCATAAGAGTAAAGTTGATACAACCACTTTGGAGAGTGATTTGGCAATATCTAACAAAACTGAAAAATGTGCATACCTTATGGTTGCACATTTTCACTTTTACGTACTTATTCCAGAGAAAGATATTCGCTGACACATTGCTTTCAAATAGAAGAATGAAAACAACGCCAATGTTCAATTGAGGATAAATGGGTTAAAAAAAAAAAAAAGGTGGTATGCTCATAAAATAAAATGCTCTATGCCAGTTTAAAGGAATACCCTAGACCTCTATGTAAATTTGGGTAGATCTCAACGACATAAAACCAGGTTAAAAAACAAAACAAAGCAGTTTAGCAACTTTATAAACATAAACAGTATTACATTATGTGAAATTTTAAAAGCACATACTAAAATATATATACCAACAGAGGTCTCCACAATGATGGAAATATTCTATATCTCCACTGTCCAATATGGGAATGGGAGCCATTCGCCACATGTGGCTACATGTGCACTTGGAATAAGGCTAGTGTGGACAGGCAGCGCCAGTGGCAGTAAAATGACTGTTCCAGAATCTTACCAGGCAGCCCTCCCGGTCTTTCTCGGTGCCAGCCGGCAACAGTTACTTCCCCGTGCCTCCTGCCCCGCTGCCAGTGCCGACCATGGGGCTGGTGAAGAGCCCGGATGGGAAGGGCATAAATTCTCCTGCTACTACACCCAGCCACACTGCCTGTCCCCAGTGCAACTGCTGTGCAGACTAAGTGCAGTAGCCGGCCTCCTTTTTCAACCGTCCAGTCCAGATGTGTTGTCCTTCCTGCAACAAGATGATTAAGACTCAGCTGTCCTATCATGCCGGCGCCCTCACGCAGCTGTTTGGGGAGCCTGTGCCTGCTGGGGTGCATAGCTGGCTGCTTGCTGCTTCATCCCTTTTTGTCTGGATGCACTTGTGGACCATGACTGTCCCAACTGCAAAGCTCTTCTAGGCACCTACTAAAAGCATTTACGTAGCAGGCTGCCAGACCTGAAGGGAGCCACGTGCTGCAGGAAGTGCTCTCCAACTCTTACCCAGTCCAGCCCCAGGGATGGGGGTTTCATCTTGGGGGCCTCATCGCTCTAAGGGCTTCACCTTCATGTCTTCTTTTGGGGCAAAAATATCGCAAAAGTAACACACCTCTAAAAGCCCAGAGATTGCTGCTTGGAGTTGTGCACAGGACATGCAAAGACAGTCACCTTGAGTGTTGGTTCAAGGGTTTCCCACCTACCGTGACCCCAAGTCACCCCATCTAACTGTGACCATTGCCCCGTCTGAATATCTTCTAGTAATTTGCCATTGGCCGGCTTCTTTTCTTGCCTCCGTGGGCCTTTCTGGGTGCCGTCTCAAGCTGAGAGGCCACAGTTTGCCTTAATTTTGAGACTGCTCTGGCCCGAATACAGCAGGCCCAGCTTTTAGTGCCTGCCATCATGTTCATCTGTTCCCACTTCCGATGATAGAAATCTTGCCTTATAAACTAAGGGCTTGGCTCTCAGAGTCTGTAACTGTGTGCTTTCATTAGCACACAAATTCACTTTAATTTCTTCATTCCTTTTTAAGTACAAGGAGGAGCTATCCACACCCACAAGACACACACGCATGAGGTCATAAATGCATGCTGGATACAAGTGTAGGGCTGGATCTTGTCATGGGTCTGCCTTCCCTCAGCTCTTTTTACCAGATCCTCAGCCACTTTACATGAAGAGCCTTTTTCTTATAGAGGAATTGTTTGAATTAACCATTTTATAACCCCCTTTTGGTCTTAAACACCTTCGAACATAATTTTGAAAGGAGACATTTATAGAACCATTTTTCTTGACCATATGACTGCTATCATTTTCCCATTTGCCAGTGCGCTCTCTTTTTGTTGTTGTTGTTAACAGAAAAAGTAATGGATAATCTTATCCACTGCCTCTGTGTGGGTTCTGTGTGGTTCTTAAAAGTCCCTATAATGAGGGGTGCCTGAGTGGCTCAGTCGGTTAAGGGTCCTACTTTGGCTCAAGTCATGATCTCACAGTTCGTGGGTTCAAGCCCCACGGCTGGCTCCGTGCTGACAGTTCAGAGCCCGGAGCCTGCTTCTGATTCTGTGTCTCCCTCTCTCTCTCTGCCCCTCCCCTGCTCACACTCTGTCTCTGTCTCTCTGTCTCTCTCTCTGTCTCTCTCTCTCTCTCAGAAATAAACAAGCATTTTTTAAAAAAATTATTTTTTAAATCTCTATAATGGAACTGTTAAAGTGAGACTCCCTTTTGGGTTCCCAGTGGTGAGTTTAGAAAGACAAAGGAAAGCACAGTTTGAGCACATCCTGGTCCATGGTGCTGGAAAGCTTGGAGACCTGACTGTTTCAAAGGAATCTCATTTCTGATTTTATTTTTCAGAAATACAGTTTGTTGCAGAACATCAGAAGACATGATTTCTATGACTCAATCAGCAATCCAGAGTTCTCGATTAGCTTGTATTTCATCTTCAAAATCAAGATAAGCTGGGCTTGACTTTCAAAAGTCCCCATTTTGATACTAAATAGGCACAGGGAATGCACGTGAATAACATTATGTAGAATCAAACTAGACCTTGAACAAAAATTGGTATATTGGCTGACAATTATAGTTGTAACCATTGATTCGGCTTATTCATGATGTTTTGAAAGTTCCAGTAATTATCTTTGCAATGGATATGGATACTACATAGCACTTTGGTGTTAATCTGCTTTTTAAAAAATAAAGTCTTTTTGTTCATTTGGTGAACTATTTATTAAAAAAAAGAATATGGCTAGTGCCAATGGTGAAACTGATTTTTTACACTTTATTTTAATAAATTTAAATCAGTGGCTACATACTGGACAGCACAGATTTATTTATGTCTGGATGTGTAGATGCATACACATGTATGTAGAAGAATGAAAACTGATTTGAGGACATACGACAAACTCAGAATACTGGTGGGGTATAAGGGTAGTTGCCAAAGAGGATTTTTTTCTTCACTGGTTAAGTTTATTTCTTTAAAAAAAGAATAGGAGCAATTATGACAATCTATTAGTTACTGTTCCTTGAGTAGTAAGAGTATGGATGGTTTTATATTATTACTTATACTTATTGCTACATTTTAAATACCTCAAAAAGGCAAGTTGCAACACTTTTATTACATGATACTTTATAACAATAACATTAATATACTTTTATTTTAGTATACTGTTCTGTTATATCATCAACATAATCAAAATATAAGTAGTATGAGAAAAAATAAGGAAGAAAAAAAAAAGGAGAGGAGGGCAAAAAAACAAACAAAAAAACCCCACCAGACTGTAATAGTGACCCTCAGAAATTTGAAAGACACATGTACAAGAACATTTAGACTTGTTGTCAGTCTCAGAGGGTAGTTCTAAGGACTATAGAGAAGACTTCATCTTAATATAATAAAAAAATCTTAACCTAGAGGCAGTCCAACAAGGAAAACAGGCAACCTCAGAACAGTGGGAGTTCCCCGGTGATGGAGGTGCTAAGTCTCCATTAGATGAATGTTACAAAAAGGAATCCAAGTGGTTAGATGGGTTCAGTGGCTTATCAAAGGATTTTCTAAGGAACCCTAGTGGCTCTCCATGGTGCCTCAAGAACCACAGTAGGGGACAAGGAGAAGGGT
This sequence comes from Panthera onca, assembly GCF_046562875.1. NCBI lineage: Eukaryota > Metazoa > Chordata > Mammalia > Carnivora > Felidae > Panthera > Panthera onca. The sequence goes on from NC_138339.1 coordinate 204,397,366, forward strand.
CAGGAAGCTGGAGTCAAGGCCTCCAAGCCCACTCAAAGCTGAACAGCACTATTTTAACTTGCTTTACACACTGCATTTTGATGACAGATTTAATTTGAATGAAGCAGTCAGCAAATAAAAAGAAGTTTTGAGAACCATGAGGCTACATGAATAAACCAGTTATTGATTCAACAGGGATGTATTAAACCCACACTAGGAGCCAATCATTGTGCGAGGCACTGCAGGTAATATCTGCAGTCATGATCCCGGCCTTTGAAGTTTATAGTCTGAGGATAAAAACATTAAGTTATGTATACACAGTTAATTAGTTCCAATTGTGAGTGCCATGAAGGTGCAATCAAAGCTGCAAACTTACGTATAATATTAGAATTCGTATTTTTATTATTAAAATGACTAATTATAAACTAAACTTGATTTTGTGCTATGTATATGTGTGTGCTTGCATTAGACTATTTATTCAAATATTATTTTAACAAAATGTATTTACTTAGGGGCTAGGCATGGGTAGGCAGCTGTGAGTAAGACCAATGGAGTCCTTGTCCTCATAGAGATTCCATTCTAGCTGTTTAGGGAAGAAACCATGAATTTTATTTAATGCATTAAATTTCAGAAATTATCACTGTAGGTTTTGTCAGTTACTACAAAATACAACAAAATATGAGCATAACTGAACATAAATACAGGAAGATGAGTTATAAGTGAAGAAAAAGATTGAGAGGACATACACATAAATGTTACTAATATAGATATCTGGGTGGTCATAGAAGAAGCATGATTTTATGCCCTTAAATGTATGTGTATTTTCCAAAACTAGCAGGTACTATTTTTACAAAAACATATACAGGTCTGATGAGAATATGGCAGAGTGAATTATTGTGGCATCTTTTATTCTCTGAAATCTTAGTGTTTCACATCTATGTGCAGTATGGTTGGTAGTTGTAACAACTTGAAGAGTCTTCTGCCCTTGTTGATTTTATCATCTAATATACTGCAACACTTCTCATGATATGTACTTTAGGATTCTGTTTATATTATTTCTCTTTGTTGTTTGAATTACATTCATATATTCGAAATATCATTTCTTATATCTTGCTTTACCTGACCTAAGTATCCTACATACCCTTTTCAATTAATCATTTTTTATAAGTAACTGAGTACTTCAAATGTCTTTGAGATTTCAACTAAACATTTCCAAATCTACATGAAGTAGTTTTGATATTCCCACTGAAAGTATGGTAGATATAGGAGATGTTGTTTCAGGCCTCTTCAATCTCAGCAACAGCTGACTTAAGTGAGCAATGTTTTTCAAATAGAATGAATAAAGATACAGGGGGTCCTATAGAACCCAGGAGCACAAAAGTGGTGAACCTTAGGAAGAATAGGAAGTAATAGCTGAAAGCCACCAGACTCCCAGGCAAGATTCCATCTCTACTCTCTTTTGTTCCCTACTCTCCTTTGCTTTCTTCTTTCTCTTTACTTTCTAATTTGTATGACAGTGTGTGTGTTTAGATCCTGAGTTTATGTATCTTGGTCCCATTCCCCAGAGAGACCATGTCACATTCTTGATCCCAAACAGAAATTTCAGAGAAGGCATCTGGCATGGCATGGGTAAAGAGCTCAGCATGGGGTTCAATCAGTATGGTCAGAGGATGGGATCACGTTTGACACAGAGGCTGCCACATGAGAAAAAGCTGGCAATTGAGGCACTTACCTGAGCAGACACCCCAAAAGCTATCTACCATAGTTGTATTCCTACTAAATGCTTGTAAAATAAAATTTTAAGAACATATGATTTAAAAGAATGCTAGTTGCACCCACTTATAAAATCAATCATCACAAGTTAATGTATCTTCTGTATATATTCCAATTTTACCATAATCATTTGAATTCAAATAAAAATCATGGACAGTCACTTTCCAACAACTTTACAACATAGGCCACTTCATAAGTATGTACAAGAGGAATTGGCCCCTTTTGTTTTCTTCATGGTACAAAGTTAGGCTGCATATCTTTTCGTTATTTCATTCAATATACTTCAAGTACTACATTCTGTCATATTCCTTAAAGCCATTAAACTTGCCTTTTATGCTGTTTTGGGCAAAGACCATATGTATTTGGTGTCCACACATGATCTAAAACAGTGCGCAGGATGGTCTGTTTTTAAAGTTGTTTTTTGTTTTTTGTTTGCTTGGTTTTTTTGTTTTTTTTTTTTCAGAGAAAGAGAAATAGAGCATGTACATGTGAGCTGGAGAGAGACAGACAGAGAGAGAGGATCCCAAGCAGGCTCCACGCTGTCAGCACAGAGCCCAACTCAGGGCTCAATGCCAGGAACCATGACATCATGACCTGAGCCAAAATCAAGAGTAGGTCACTTACCCGACTGAGGTGTCCAGACACCCCAAGAATGATCTGTTTTTAAAGAGATGTGGAAATTACCCGCAAAGATCTTTGTAGACTTTTGTTGTAATATTCATACTTAATGAAATTTGCTAAGATTCTTTCCCATACTTTCTCACCGTTCACAAAATTACCATGTAAATATTTTACAAATCATTTATCCTCTTCGAAGCTCGCCGCTAATACCCGACCTAACATGCAGCTCTGTCTTCATAGTCTCTCCAGAGTTCAATCATTGTCATTTGTCCCTGCTCTCTGGTACTCATGCCACTTTTCAGCACACTGATAAGACTTATCGAAACTAATTGGAATTAATTTTAGAACTAACATTTCACAAGAAGGCACATGAAAGAACACATGAATATGCTTTATTCCTCACCTTGTTTCCAACTAATGTTAACTCCTCGCTTTAGAGTGGTCAGTTAGGTAAGAAAATTCAGTGTAAAATGGATGCTGGCCATATCTCTTTATGGGTATTTCTTCCACTACCCATATCTCTTGCATTATTGGGAAGTTTTGACCAAAATATATCCACATATGTATTATCAAAAGAAAAAAATATGTATCCAAATATATGTATGTATTTATTTAGTGAGTTCATCCTGACAAGTAATTTTCAGTCAGATTTATAAACGGAAGAGCTAAGATCCCCGAGTGTTTTGACTCCACAACACACACACACTTAGCTCCGACACTCGTGAGTAACCGGAAAATAGTGGGGTCCTTGATGAGGAGAAGAGGATGAAATGAATGTGCCGACTTGGGGCGTGTTGAAGCAGAAGTGACAAACTATGCCAAGTATCGAGTCGAAATGTGGGCTATAAACAGATGAAGGGCAGATTTGGAGGTGCTGATTTGTAGAGTCATCTTCTTAAAGAACTTGTTGAAGCCTTACAAACAGGTTGTGAGGAGTAACGTAAATGCTGAGGAGAGGCTCAATTCTCAAGCCTAAGGCACAACCACAGTAAACAGTAGGGAGAAGGAAGAAGGAGCAAAGAAGTACAGAAGCTGTACTCAGGTTGCTGGAAGAACTGCTATGGCTCAAGGACAGATAATGTGGATGGATTATTAAACCAAATACACTGAATTAAGTTAAAATATATTTGCTTGACAAGCCGTAAGCCAAGACCTTAATAAAACGACTATATACGGCCCCCTTCCTCAGTTCATCCTGTACATTGATATTCACATATCTTCATCTTTATTACCATCACAACAAAATTTGTTGAATGTGAAAGGTATTTCCTTAAATGCAAATGAGGAAACAGGACTATGGTTGTAAAATAACCCTTCCAAGATAGCTGTGCCATTAAATGACAAATCTGAGATTTAAATCTGTGTCTATCCAACACTCACACCACCTTCTTACCCAATACGCCATTTCCCAAATATGAGACAAGTAGACATAGAGATCATTTCTAGATTTCTGGCATGAGATGTCTATTATTTTTAGGATAAGCATTTCCATACTGTTTGTGGGCATGATTTATTGTATTTTATTATTTTTTTAACGTTTATTTATTTGAGAAAGACAGAGTGAGCAGGGGAGGGACAGAGAGAGAGAGAGAGAGAGAGTCCCAAGCAAGCTCTGTGTTGTCAGTGTAGAGCCCAATGCAGGGCTTGATCTCATGACCATGAGATCATGACCTGAGCGGGAATCAAGTCAGAGGCTTAACCAACTGAGCCACCCAGGTGCCCTCGTGGACATGATTTAAATAACATCGACTCAATAAATATTGAATCAAAAACATTGTGAGAAAGTTGCTCTCCTTTCCAATTCTCTTTCAGTTTGTCTAACGACCTCAAAAAAGTGGTGTCTGTTTGGAGCAAGTATTTCTAACATCCCTCTAGCATTTGCCAACCTCCATTTTTAACAAAAAAAGATAGCAGGCCTGAAGGTCAAAATCTTCTGTAGACAACAATTTCTAACCATAATTTAACAATGTTACTTAGTTTTCATTGTAATTATTTTTTATAATTATTTCTATTCGTGGAAACTTACTCTGACTTTCCATTTACAGTAGTGAATAAAGTTTCTTCTCTAAATGCACATAAGATTTTAAAAAGTGGCTCCATTTAGGAGCACCTAGGTACCTCAATCTGTTAAGCATCCAACTTCAGCGCACATCATGATCTCATTGGGCTCTCTGCTCTCAGCACGGAGACCACTGCGGATCCTGTCTCTCTCTCTCTCTCTCTGCCCCTTCCCCCACCCTCAAAAATAAATAAACATTAAAAAGAGTGGCTCTGTTTAAAAACATATATTAAGCAAATAATAACACAGGAAGTATGTGGATATGACAAAATTGCGAGTGTAGCTTGTACAATTTTTCTTTCTTTCTTCCTTTTTCTTCTTTCTTTCTTCCCCCTGCCTCTTTCTCTCTCTTCCTTACTCTTTCTTTTCTTTCTTTCTTTCTTTCTTTCTTTCTTTCTTTCTTTCTTTCTTCTTTCCTTCTGTTCCTGCTCAGCAGCTGTAGGAGTACTAGCTGGCATTCTGCACTTGGATAGAATGTTACTAGGCCAGAAAGTTTAGCTGGGCTTTGAGACTGCTCTCACAATCTAAATACCTTCACTGACTTTCCAGGGCTAAAAATAGTGAGAGCCTTAAATTACCAGCCAGGAGTCATGTCTGATAATTTTTGCTGTAAAGAATTAGAAGGGGAATTTTCTAAGCCCGGGGAGAAAAGTCAGTTCGTGTACACTTTTATGCCTAAAATGTCTCAGTAACAAGTAAAAGTTTGTCTTGCCCCTCTGCTCATTCAAAATTATCCTATTACCTGTGTTCTACTTCTCAAGAAAGATCTTTAGGCACAGATCAGCTCTTGTAGAAGAGGATCATGTGAGTGGAGATTAAGGGAGTTGCTGGGCAGACAGGTTCTATCTAGTTAGTGTTTAAAAAACAACAACCTGGGGCGCCTGGGTGGCTCAGTCAGTTAAACATCCAGTTTCAGCTCAGGTCATGATCTTGCAGTTCATGGGTTCCAGCCCCACATCGGGCTCTGTGCTGATAGCTCAGAGGCTGGAGCCTGCTTCAGATTCTGTGTCTCCCTCCCTCTCTCTGCCCCTACCCCACTTGCTGTCTCTCTCTCTCTCTCTCAAAAATAAATAAACATTAAAAGAAAAAGAAAGAAAGAAAGAAAGAAAGAAAGAAAGAAAGAAAGAAAGAAAAAATTTGACTCATAACTCTTGTGTGAGCTAGGTAATGGGAGTTCTTATAATATGTTATATATCATTCTATGTATTAGCTCATTTAATCTTAACAACAAAGCTGTTAGAGATTGTGTGTGTGTGTGTGTGTATGTGTGTGTGTGTAAAATACCCATCTTGCAGGTGATAAAACTGAGGCTCGAATTTGTAGTTGGTCAATGGCAGCACCAGTTTGAGTCTAAACTTCTGGTAACAGGTTATCCATCCTCCACTGCCTATTCAACCCCATTTTTGTGCTTTTTGTAAACTCTCAAAGCTACCCTGGATTTCAGGCGGCAGAGACTTAAAGGTGAGAAAAGGAAGGTTGGTTTTGGGAACAGCAAAGAATAAAGAGGACAGCCAGATAGAAGAGGCTGGGGGGGGGGGGGTCTCTAAATTTCAACAAAATAAACCTGTAATGATGTTTCAAGTAGTTGAGTGTTTCAGTAAATGTTTTTAAAAAGGGTGATAAATGGAGTAATTTTATAATGCTTCTGCTTGACTCCGAATGAGAGGAAGAGAAAGTAACAGGTCTATATTTGTAGACATAAGTTATCCAAAATCATTCCTTCAGATACCCATCAAAATTCTGAGAAGTCAAATAAAAATCATTGCTAATTAAGTGTTAACTATTAGTTTATTACTGTGGTCCAAATTTTCACAGACCTGATCTGCCTGCGATTTCAAGTGAGGTTGCATTAGCATCTACACGCTTTTTACACCTCAGCTAGGAAACATCCTCCCCCAATATTAGTTTCAATAATTCAAATTTCTCATATATAAGAATTGTATTTCTTGTACAATGGATGGATAGTTTTAAATACATTAAGCCCTTTTTCTAATCAATGAACAAACTCAGTCACATTTAATGGAATACTGATACAATAAATCATGATAGAATTGAAATTTGGCAAATCTGGGCTCCACTATTGACACTAGAATAACCAGTTGAATGGCCTCACTCAGATCATTTACTTCTCAGGGACTCCCGAGAGTTTTTTTCCCCCCCAAAGTGTTCGCTTTGTGAATAATTGAATTATGAAGTCGTTTAGACCCTCCAAATTTGTATGGTTTCAAGTGTAATTTTATTACTTCAAATTAATGGTAGGTTGGCAAGTTTCAGAGATGGCTGTGCCAGTGTGTATCCTGCCCCATATGCTCTTCTTACCGTGTGACATTCACATGCCTCCACTGACAGGTGGGGTTGATCATTTGTTCCTTTTAAGTCTCTATAACTTCCTTGACCATTCCCATGTGGGTGAAGTAAGGCTGCTTGGTTTCTGAGGCTGGATCACAAAAGACAAAACAGCTCAGTCTAGCCTCTCCCTCACCCTCCCGCCCCCTTGCCGCATCTAGCTTATGCTTGCGCTCAGACCCCAACCACCGTATTGTGAGGAAGCTCAGGTCACACAGAAAGGCCATGCATGGAAGTTCCAGCCAACAGCCTTAGGCCCGCAACAGATAATCACCAGCAACTGCCACACGTGTGAGTAAACGAATCTTCAGATGATTCAGACTTCAGCCCTTGGCTCTTCCCGCTGAGGCCTCGGACAGCATGGATCAGATGGATCAGAGAAGAGTTGAGCCTGCAGTGTCCTGTACGATTTCTAGTTCCTGAACCGCAGGAACCATGACAAAGAATACGTGGCTATTATTATTATGTTAAGCCATTAAATTTTGGGGTAATCTGTCAGGCAGCCACAGTAATCCTGGGATATGAGAAACTAACATGTATGAATTGCATGCTACGTTGCAGGCACTGTGGTGGTGTCTGATTTGTGTCACTCCCTTCAGTCTGCACCGTGATTCAATACTTGCTCTCGTGCTACATTATTGGACATATCTGTGATTTATTTTATGCCAGGTTATTGGTTAGTAATGCAGCTACCAGACAGAACGTTGCCCGTTGGGAAAAATAATTAATACTTTAAGATGTTCCATTTTCTAGTGTTGTTCCGAGAAATGCCCTGTGCTGCCTGATTTGTCCAAAACAAAAACTACTGTGAGGTCGTGAAAACCCATTTCAGGGTTGATGCTCAGAGAGAAATATTTTTATGTCGAGTTTTGAAAAAAATATTTTTAAGATGATTAAAAGTGAACTCTAAAATGCCTCCATCTCTTAGGTTTAATTCTGTAAATGTATCAATATATTTATTTTTCAGATGCCTTTTAGAAAGAGGGATTTCTGTTACTATTATAAAATATTTCTTCTGCCTCTTCTCTCATAATAATTAATATCTATTTTTCTTAAGCTTTACTGAAGGTAAGAAGTACAAGTAAAAAAGTGGTCAAATGAGGTAGAGGTGTTTCCTCTCATAATTTAAAAAATATATATATATTTTATGCCAGACCCTGATTGTTTACAGAATGTAGCTGGGACTCACAGCTAGTGTTTCAGGAAGATACCTATTTCCCCTCAGTCAGTCTCTATAATGTAAAAATAAGAATAGAAATATAGTAATATAGTAAAATTATACATATACATAGATGTGTATATATATTAATTTTATGTATTCATTATGATTGGTGGTATTTAGTATCAGACACAAATATTATTATTATTAATTACAAATATTTTAAACATTTATTACATTAATATTATTATGATTGAAATACTTGGGGCAGAAATTCAACCCACACTGAGTTCAAAGCAGCAATTCAAACTGCTTTGTTTTATCAGTCATCAACAAATAGAACAGATGCAGTTTTTTGTTGACAGATAATATTCAGTGGTATATTGGATCTTGAGCTAGAAACACTGGTGAATATTAAAGTCATAAATAATTCAATCCTTTGTAGCGTCAGTGTATGACCTCAAAATAACCCTGCTCAATCTGAAGCCACTGGTAATGGCCCAAAGTTCGGCAAGGCCAAATCATACCCTGCCATATATAGTAACACACTGTAATATAGAGTTTCAACAAAGAAAATACAGTTAGCATAATAATGAGGCATTAGCTGAAATGCACACGGAGTTGTTGACCTGAAACAAAAAATCTACAGAAAGGATGTGTTCTGAAGGATGCTGACAAAGTAATTAAAATAACTAGAAAAATAGACCTCGCTTAAAACTTACCAAGTCATAAGTCCTGTCTTAGTCACTTAACCTCTAACTTCTGCTCCCTGATCCCTACAGACTATTTTAATATTCAGTTATTCAATAGAGTAAATTCAGAGCATTGCTGTACTTAATTCTAACATTCCTGCCACCAGCACCTCTACCCCCACACCAAACTACATGATTTCCATATTATGATAATGTCTTTTCCTCTTTGGTGGCTCTTTACTAACTGTGCTCTTAGACTTGAATACCCTTTTCTTCTTTTATACCTCAGATTTCACTTCTGGGAAATCTCACCTGATTTACCCAGAGCGACTGCTGCTTCCTCTGCCTGTAGGTTCACATGTCATTTTGTATACCCATTTTCTCCAGTTCTCACTGCATCACACTGATATCAATGATGTGTTTATTCATCCGTGTCTCCTTTTCCACTGGGAGGTGCTTAAAGGCAGGGACCATTATCTCACCCTTTTACTACCCAGCGCGGTCAGAGAGCTTGGTGGTCAACAGTAGGGACTTGGAAGTTACACACCCAGGTTGGAGCCCTAGCTCCACCTTTTATTAGCAGCGTGATCCTGAGAGAACTACTTGGCTTCTGACCTCTCTCTGAATGGACTGTCCTAACAAGATTGCTTGGAAGATTAAATGAAGTACAATACACATCACAGAAATTGTTACACAGCAAATACTCAACAAACGTTGGTCAGCAAATATAATAAGTGTTTGCTGTCATCTGATTAATTGGAAATGTTTATTCTAGGTTAGATCCGACTAATAGACTGAAATTAGTGTAGTGAGACCATTGGTCCTTTCTATATTAAAAGAACTCCATGCACTTACGAATGTTATTTAACAAATCTGCAGTGCATCATGGAAATCACTATAAAAACAATCCATGGAGATGTTATTTGACTCAATACTTTCACCTGTTCCAGGACATCCTCAAAACCACAAAACAATCACCATCATCGTAATAGGTATCAATTATACCAAATTCACTCCCCATAATCTTTCTCTACTAACATGGGAGTGCATTTAATTTGTTAAAATTAAATATGAAAGTGAATTCAATACCACCACTATAGAATATATTATTATTTTCAGAACATATAATGATTTAATATCTTTAGAAATGGTGACTACTGGTAAAGAAAGTAGGAACAGCAGAGGAATAGCTTTCTATCATGTTTTCTTATATAATAGCACTGGCATTAGGCTTAGCCCTATTAAATAATGTGGAAGTCAGTATTCCAAAATGGGCATCTACAGGCTCCCATGAAACATAATCACACAGCAGAGGCCACAATCAAGGATATGACATGTTCAGTGTGCAGGAGGGCAAGGGAACTTGGTACGGAATCTGATCGTGCTTTTGCTATAGGGCCAGAAGGTTGAAACATTTGGCACTTTTCAGTATCAACTTCACTCTGAGGATGAATTTAATCTGGATAATTGCCTGGATATAAGTTAACCTTACTCATGGTCCTGGACAGTAATAATAATGAGCTGCCACCTGCTTCAAGCTACAGTCCTGGCCACAGAGCAGTGGCTGAACAAAGCGGAAATGTCTGTGTAGAGCAGAGAAGTCCTTCTCAGGGGAACTGGAAAGGGTTTCTGAATAGAGAAAAAAAATCAACTCTGTCTCTCCCATCCATACCTACTTCTTTGTCACATAAAGACTGAAGGTAATTTCCTCCTCTCCACATGAAAATGCAAAATAACACCAAGGACAGCTCCTACTACTTAAAAACCGCGTGCACGAGGTAGGAGGTAAGAATTGAGCTGAATAATAATACTGTTCAACATTTCCCTCCATTATCACTGCTCTTCATTTCTTCTTGTACTTAAGCTCTTTTCAGAAATGTCAAGCAAATAGCCAGTATGGTATTACCTCGAAATGCACACTGTATCTACAAATAGTGGGGGGGTTTGATCCTTATTATATATAAACTGTAAGGCTTTTAAAATTTAAGGCTCTTAGAAAAGCCTAAGTAAATTCATTCATTCTCAAATTTAGACCTTCCAGCAGATGATAGCTTAAAAATTGATTATTCTGACTTTAACAAAGTAAAATGAGATTTCCCGGTAACTATTAATACGTGAAATTAAATGCAATGGGTAAAAATGTAAATAGATTGGTAATGCCTTGAACTTACGTAATTTTTTTTATTACATCTGAAATTATTTATTAAGGATAGTTTTGTTCTTGTTGCAGAGTTGTATAGATATTCTTTTTTTTTTTTTTTGAAAGGGGCAGAGGGAGAGAGACAGAGAATCTCAAGTAGGTGCCATGCTTAGCATGGAACCTGATACAGGGCTCAATCCTCAGACCGTGAGATCATGACCTGAGCTGAAATCAGGAGTCAGTCACTTCACCGACTGAGCCACCCGAGTACCCAGTATAGATATTCTTTTAATCTTCATGTTAGTAATGAAAAAACTTTATATGTGCATATGCACATATATATGGGAAATTAGGCAACTGTCTCTTGGTAAATTTGATGGTGAATGAGTTAAAGGAGAACTCAGGAATCCTGAGCAATTCAAGTCAATAAATATATAAGCTATCACAAATTCTCAACCAATAACCCTAGCTAATAACCTCCTTATACTATTGACCAACTGAAAAAAAGTAGGACTTTTTTCACTCATTCTTGTAATATCCATGGGTGTCACCAGGTGGTCATAAATTAGGGCTCACTAGTGTAGTTACTAGAATCTGAAGGATCAAGTAGAAAAACACCTTTTTTATTAAAGGAAATATATTCAGGGACATGCAGTCAAAAACTTAATAGGGATAGAAATAATTGTCAAAGCTCTTCTTGGCAGCAAAACACCACCAAAGACTCATTTTCTCCAATTCCCCTCCTCCATTCTCACCTAAACCTACTCCATTTTGCCCCATTATGTCACCGAAACTGCTCTTGTCAAGGTCATCATAGACGTCTACACTGTCAAATCCAATGCTCGGTCTTTCCTCCTCGCTCTTTTTTGGCCTATCCAGCCTTGGGATTTAGTACATTAATCTAACAGCCTTGACATTGAGCACAGTTGAGTACTTCTTTCTCCCTGATACACATTCTTCATTCAGATTGCAAGATACCATCCTCTTGATTTTTCTCCCACAAGAATATGCTCAGGGAAGCACTCTTTGCCAATGCCCTATAATCCAGGATGCCTGAGAGGTCAATGATCTGAAGATTTGCAATATTGGAAAAACAAAATTCTCTGCACCAAACCAGAGAAATGCAAACAAAGCAGGAGGTGGAAAGCCTAGCATGAGATGAGATCGGCACTTAAAAATATCTAATGCTCAGGTTCCTACCTAGCATCTCTTGTTATGACTTCTCTTCTTGCAAAAAGGGGATAATTATTCTAATTGCAAATATTCAGTGGGCTTGCAGCTCAGGGGCTAAAAGCTGCTTAGTTTTTGCCTCTTCACTTGCAGACCATATGTTCACTGTACTGTGAGACAAAGGCCAAGATAAAGGCCTTGACTCTGAGGTCTGGGCAAATGAAGAAACTGAAGGTTGTTGCTAAGACATACAAATTCCGTGCCCAGATTCTGAGTTGAAAGACTCTAATTTAACAAGATAAACAGATTTGGTGATTAACCCATGGAATTGCAAACTCAGAGCCAACTAAATTCTTCAATTGTATTGCTTTCTCAGAAATCTCAGATTTAGTAAATAAAAGTTGGTGATTTCTCAACCCTTAAATCCTAAGTAATCCTTGGACCTTCTCTCAGTGATGTTCTGATAAGTGGTAAAACTGGCAGGAGGGATGGGGACAATGATTCATGGCATTTACTGATTTCTGTGGTATAAATACTCCCACCATGGCCATTTCAAGCTGTCAGTGTGCCACTGAATATACTATTGGCTCTTACAACCCTGCCTTCTTTGCCCCAGTTAGAAGTGTACTGCTAAAAGACATACATCCACCAGAAGAAGATTCTTTCCTAATGCTCATTATCTGTGGAGGATACTAGTCTAGGGAGATCCTTCCAGAGGAAAGGACCAGAGGCAGCCAGACTGACCAAGGATTTTCCTTTACTTTCCAAGCAAAATGTCCATATTGCTCCTTATTTGCAGGTTATGATATGGAATCAGTGACCACTCTCAGTTGTTTCCTATTCTATCCTCCTCTCTGTAAGCGTTCTAAGTCAAAATAAGTCAATTTCAATCAGCAGCTGCATTATGAGTACATTGAAAGTGATTAGGGTTTGCATTTATCCATAGATTCTCAGGCCATGAGTGTTATATCCAGACCTATTTGAAAACATGCATCATCCAATTATCTTAAATTTAGAGTAAGATGGAGTAACTGGACCAAATGCTGAGCCATCTTCCTTTGGGAAGGGCAGGAGCACTCGTGGATGTGTACGTGATTATGTGCCAAACTAAGGTATGTTTGGAAGTTTGTGTATGTGAAGAAAGATATGTATTGGTGTTGAGTCACCCAAGGGTAGATTCCACTTGATTTTCTCTAACAGTCATTATCCTTCTTTTGCTAACAGTACTGTATTTGGATTGTTTTGGGGTCCCTGCTTCTCTCCCACTCTCATCCATATGGGTCGAGGTACAATTTGGTCTTTCTTTCTGCAGAGAGCTGTGTGACCCAGGCCCGGCCAGTCAGACCACTGCTTTCTTCTAGAGAGTAATCAAGATGGACAGTAAGGTCAAGTAAGAACGAAATCTAGGATTTTTGCTGGAGTTATGAGCAAGAGACATTTTCTCTTTTATTTTGTATTTGAATCTTGAAAGATACAAGATTAGAGATCCAGAAGCCACCAGTTGGAGCCAAAAACTGATGCACCACAATGGACAGCATGGTTGAAAGAGGCAAACTGATTTTAGTACCTGGATCAAGCCTAACCTGAAGAAAGTGGATTGCATGAGCCAATAGGTTATTTAGCCAGTTTAGATTGGATGTTTTACCCCTCAGAGCCATTTCAAGTGCTTCTTCTAGCTTACTTAAAGAGAAAAAAATCTACACTAAGTTGATAGAAGTTTTATCTTTTAATACTTATGCTTCCTCAGATTCCCTTAGATTCCTTTAGCCACAATCTGCTTTTTAAATTAAATGGCATACTATCATTTCCCCCCAAAATCAAATCACATTAAAAAAAGACAGAATTCTGATTACTTTATTCCGTTTGCCTCCTTTTCACAAAGTCCAGAAAATCAATGCATAAAACAAATATGTGCATAATTTATGTTTACTAAATCAAATTGAAAAATTGAGATTTCTGCACTAGCTAGGTTCTGTGACACAACCCCAGCCCTGTCATCTATGATCAAAAATTCTGCTGCCATCAAGATCTTGTCTCCACTGTGTTCCATTCAATTCTATTGACCCTCAAACCTTTCTTTACAGAAATCAAGATGACAAATAGCTCATATAATTAAATAATTTATATTATCATAATAGGATAAGGACATGCTCCAGTAAATCCCTTTTGTCATCTCATATAGAAATATTTTGAAGCAAGCCAACCTTTTGTTGTCCTTCAAATCAAAATTGTACTGGAAACTCCCACTTTGCCAAATTATTGCAACAATACCAGTGACTTCTTTTTAAGTCATAAGTTAAATTAAATATGTCTTGAAAGAGCATGGGATCTTGATTATGACAAAGCTTTATTTACATAAGACAATTAGGTATTGACAGACACCAGTAAATTGTAATCCAGACATAAATTAATATATCTGTTTCTTACATTTAATGATCTATAACATAATATATTTGATCTTTCACTGGACAAAAATGTTGCATTTTATTTTTCTCCTTTTTCAATAATATATCTAATCTTCCCATTCTCATTTTCATAAGGAATGCCTTGTCCCCCTACATGAGGGTCAGATAAATTCCCTGGTTGTTTTCTGAACTATCAGAACTCAACTGGTAGTCTCAGAAAGTCTATAGTTTGAACAGGGAACGGCAGAGAATTCGTGCCGGGCAAGAAGGAAAGAAATTAGGCACCAAATTTATATCTTAAGAAAAAAACAAGCACTTCATAGGGTCTAGAAATCCAGGGACCATTTGTTCTTGATCTGTGCTAGGGATAGATCCATACTCATGGAGGGATCAGAGGGCATTTCTCAGGAAACAGAAAAATTAACTAAAAGGCTCCATCTACTCCTCCGGCTTTAAGTTCCCTTTCTTTGAGGTAGAAATGGATTTATTGTGACTGTTTTGTAAAACTTGCAAAAAAAAAAAAAAAAGAAGAAGAAGAAGTGGGGGATAATTTAATCACAATCAGTTAAAACTACTGTCTCTTTGTACTCTGCAGGTATTTTAGGGATTTGGTTAATGGGAACTGAGTTGGGGGTACTTTTAGCCTGGATTTGGTGGCATATATTGATGTAGCTTGTAGGCACTTCCCTAGATAGTTGTTATTGCTAGCTGTGCCAGAGCAGGAATGACCTTCAGGAATCTTCCTACACCCCACTGTGCAGGCCCACCCAGCATGGTGATACAAGGACATTAGTGATACATTGGTTAATGAGTGCCATCAGAACAGTCACTGCCTGGGAGATCTTGAAATGTCCTGAAATCCTATAACTAACATATGAAACAAACTTTGAAAGAAGTTTCCCCAAATTTAGCAAGAATATTAAAATCATACACGGGCTTCGTCAACAAGGTGTTGTGAAGCTGAATATTTTCTAAACTTTCAGTAAGAAAATAAGCAAGCGTAAGTTAACTATGCTAAAGAAAAGCCTGAATTATCTTTCTATTCTCTGGATCAAAAATATATTCTGAAATTATTGTTATATAGAGAGACAATGAATATGCAGCTAAAAATATAGGGAAAAAGTATTATAGTGATGTATCAGGAAGTTCATCAATCACAAGAATTTTGTTAATTTTCTGCATCTTAGCTTTTCAAACTTTTGGGATTTGTAATTTGTTGTGATTAGTATCTTTCTAAATAAATAGTTTCTTACCAGATTTTATATCTATAATATTATATATATTTTTTTTCTTGAAGAAGCCTCTCTCCCAAATTGTGTCAGCTTCAGGACACACAGAACTTGGATCCGCACATACCTTCAAAATAAATATCAATAAAATTTTATCCATTTGAATGCAAACTAAAAAATTCTTCCTATTATCCTGGATTTCGAAATATCTAGATTATCTGCTGAATTTAAAAAAAGAATCTCTTATCAAAATGACTGTTTCACCAGAGAGTCATAATCAATGACTGGGGTTATAGGAAAAAAACATATCAAATCTGATTTGGAGCCTCTACCAATTCCCCAGGCAATGAGACCTCATTTCTCTGAGGGTTCAATCCCACTGAAAATTAAAGAAAATTTTAAATTACTCTGGTAATCATGGAAAATCATGTTCTGGCTCTTTGCCTCCTTATCATATGGTTCTTCTCATCTAAACACAGCAAGTTCTTCCTTTATATTTTTACTCAGTATCTTTTGGCTAAGCATAAAACAGTCACTATCAATTTCTCACCAGTTCCTGAACATTCCTAAATTGAAATTATTTTAGAGTAGTTATTCACAGGACTTGCAAGTTGGAATGAAAAAGCAGTGAAACTCAATTTCATTATAAGCTTTGAAGTAAAGGGATGTTGCATCAAAAACTTGACTGGTTGGTAGGTGGTATTTGCTTATTTTATTCTGGAATGCTACAGCACAGCAGCTTTTAAACCACTGAAAAACCCAGCTGGTGATATTCTGAAATACATTCCCTGTACATAATCAGGGAAGTCTCAGCTTGACTGGGTGTTTTTGCACAGAATTCACTGAAAAGAATACATCTGTATTATTTCATGGCAGTGACTTCATTTATAACATTATGCACTTTCCTTCTCATAGTGGCTGCTTCGGTTAATGATCCTGTTCCATAGCAGGTTGGATATTTTCTCTGGTGGGTATCAAAATAGTGAGACTAACAAATGATTCTGAAAACCCTGAGGACAGTTCAAAATTCAAAGTTTGCAGTACTTAATGGGCCAAAAGCCTAAGGTTTTGAAGCTATGCATACACAAGCAATGTGAAATGGAGAACACTTAAAAATTGACACTTAAAAATTTTAATAGTCCAGGGGTGCCTAGGTGGCTCAGTTGGTTAAGGGTCCGACTTTAACTCAGGTCATGATCTTGCAGTTCATGAGTTTGAGCCCTGCATGTTAACAGCACAGAGCCTGCTTCAGATCCTCTGTCTCCCTCTCTCTCTCTGCCCCTCACCCCCCCCAAAAAAATGAAGAAAGATTTAAAAAATAATAATAATAGTCCAGTGTGTTACTGACTTCTATGGGAAACCAGAGCTCTTCCCTAACCCATTCACTCCAATTTGTGAAAAGAGTCAAGAACAAAGTGGAGTCCCAAGTGTACACAATTTAAGTCTTGCTATCAGAAGTGGACAATTTGGTGGAAATTGCAAAGACATAGTCAATAGAATTCAAATGAGACCGTCATCCTTCCTTCCTATGTCACTGGGCTGGCTTTCTCCACTCTCTTTCCCTCACTGTGACTACTGTGTCAAGGTAGAGCCTGAGGGTAGGTATTTCTCGCGTGGGAACCTCACCTCACTGCGATTTAAACAGTGCATTCCTTTGGAGTACTAGGGTCTGTTATGTAATGCCCCTGTGACTCTGTGGGGCAGTAAGTTGTTGTTTGATGAATCAAGAGATTTGGGGTTCCTATCTCTTCCTATTACATGGTGAAAATTACCTACTTAAAACAATAGATTCTAAAATCAAAATGGGGAGATTAGAATTCAAAGTAATATAATGATTACGTTTCATTGAAATGGAATTGAAGGTGATCATTTTGCTTTCATTTTCATCTTAACACCTTGGGCAGAAAGAGAAAAACCAACTTGATATAAGCCAAGCTACAAACTACAGAGAACTCAGAAAGATTGGAGTGCTGTAAAACACACTGACAACACCTCATGTGAATGAGATTTTGAGGATTAGTTTCTGTGAGGGATAAATTACTCAGTACTCAGATTTTTAGCATAGGTGATGTTAGTGCCCAGAAAAAAATAAATTATATTAGATTTGGAAGGAAGAATAAGAAGTTCTATCTATAGAAAATTTGAAAATACACTGCTATTACATGGGCTATCACAATATGATTCAACTCAGGGGAAAACCCAAAAAACTATAGCACATTTACTTCATTTTACAAATGTAATAAAATAAATGCATTTATTAGGAAAAAATTCATGGATTAATTTAGAGGAAATAAGCCACAGGCTTTCTGCAGATAATTTAAAAATAACTCACTGGAGGCTCAAGAAAATGTGTGGCATGAATTAAAAAGACCAGATTTCTGGAAGAAAAAAATTCTTCATGGTTGATTGCAATGTCTAAAATAATGTAATGTCAAAGATGCTATCACAGAAAGGGATAGAGCATTTCTTTTAAAATGTAAAGATTGCTCAAGGGGAAGATCAGGTAAAAATAAAATTATGTGAGGAAAAAAATATCCAGGACTAACCTTGACTTAATATCTCAGTGATGTATAGAAGCGTGCACACACACACACACACACACACACACACACACACACATGAGTACCAGTGAAACGGGAAATTTGTATAAGTCAATGGACTGGTCAATGCTAATATGTAAATATCCTTTTGATATTGTACTATTGTTTTGCGAGATGTTGCCATTGGGGAAAGTGGGTACAGTGTACATGTGAATCTGCAACTATGTCAAAATGGAATTTTTAATTTTAAAATACTAATACAAATGTAAAATGTCAAGGATAAGTTTTTAAATATTGAAAAGTAGGAATCTTGCTAGATATAGGCACTTAATAACCACGATGTACAACATGTACAGAGAAGAGTAGAGAGAGAATAATGAGTTGTTTGCTTCAGTCAGAGAAAGACATTGAGGGAAATTCTTATTTCCATATTGTCTATTTTTCTTTTTATTTTGAGAGACAGAGAGTGTGCACGTGTAAAGGAGGGAGGGGTAGAGAGAGAGAAAGAACCTTAAGCAGGTTCCACACCCAGTGCAGAGCCCCACATGGGAATCGATCTCACGACCCTGAGATCATGACCTGAGCTGAAATCAAGAGTCAGATGCCGACTGAGCCACCCACGTGCCCTTCCATATTGACTTTTGAAATAGAGAAGTCGCTGGTAATACATCAAATACTGGCAGCTACATGTACTAGCCTCAAGTTAGTAATAATTGGATAATGGTAGTTCAGAATCTGTGACTTGTTGCTGTTAGCCACTGTGAGCCTGAGAGCAGTCACACTGTTATTACCTTTGTACACCTATTGCCCATGAGAGTACTTGGCACATGACAGGCATTCAATAAATGCTTATTCTTTCTAAAAAAGAAAGAGGGAACGAAGGTCTGAGGATTAGCGAAATGCCAGGGTAACCACTGTTGTCGGAAGATGTATAACTTAATAATTAAGTGAACGGTCAAATTCTGGGTTCAAATTCTGGCTCTGTCCCTAACTAGTTAGGGAAACGATGCACACTCTCTAATCCTTGGAAAGCCACCCTTCAAATGAGGATGCTGGCAATAACACCACTTACTCCACAGGTTGCTGAGAAGCTCAAGAAAGTAAACGCAACAAGAGCACATGGGCACAGAGTCGGGTACACAATTAAGGATCCTCAATGAACGTTAGTTGTTACTATCCATAAGGAAGATCCTAGTGCTAACTTCAAGAATGTTAGGCCAGTAATCTTTCTTCCATATTTGGGCAAATTGGTTAAAAGTAGAACTAGCAACTAAGGTAAATAAAACAAAAGCAAGAAGATAATCCTTGCACATTTACTGGAGTTCTTCACAAGTACAATTGTTTGTTAAACACTTAGTAAATGGCAGGTGCTTTGTGAAGTGTTCAACTTAACTTTAACAATGACCCCAAGAGGGGTGCCCGGGTGGTTCGGTTAAGCGCCTGATTTTGGCTCAGGTCATGATCCCATGGCTTGTGAGTTCGAGCCCCGTGTTGGGCTCTGTGCTGACAGCTCAGAGCCTGCTTTGGATTCTGTGTCTCCCTCCCTCTCTCCCCCCACCTTGCTCGCTCTCTGTCTCTGTTTCTCTCTCAAAAAGAAATAAACGTTTAAAAAATATAGCCCTAAGAGGTATGTACTGTTATTATACCCATTCACACACGGGGAGAGCAAAACAAAAGTTTACTAATTTTTCAACAAAGAAAATCAAACAACTAGAAATCAGGGAAGCCAAACTTTATGCTGAGGGGCTTCCTTGAGAGCCCATGCTTTGACATCCACATGATAGTTGCTCCTTTTGGGGAACAAAGAACATTAAAGTGTGATCAAGGACCTAAATACCAAAGGATATAACTGTAGATTATCAGGCAGTACATATTTTATTGGATGGTAAGCACCAAAAATTGTGGAAAAGGGGGTCTCAATTATTAATAGAAATTACTTCTAATGGCTATGTAACTGGAATAGAGACAGTTTTATAAACAAGCAGTGTGCATGGTTTAACTTCCCAATGCCTCAGTGATTCAAGGAAGAAGCAACTAAAATGATCAAGTAATTCCTGGAAGAATAAACAGAAAACTAGTGAGTTGATTGCCTCTGAAAGAACATGAGTGACAGGAAGAAAGATAAAGAGGAGACTTACTCTTCATTATAGACCTTTCAGGCTTTTCTGATTTTTTATTTCTTTTTTACCATGTATGTATTTTCAAAAAGAAATGACAAAAAAAATACAGTGGCTTGAAGAGGATGTTTGGATATCCAATTTGATACTCTAGAAATTTAAAGTATCAAACAAATGATCTCTATGTAGTTATTGGATCAGATAGAGCTTGGCTTCAAGCCAATATGGCATTTATGGTTTTTGTTAAACCTGCGGTTTATTAATTTTTATATTAAATCTAGACTTCACATAATCTCATTATTGAATACCTTAATAACTTTTGTTTCTATGCAACTTCAGTCTTTTGATATTAAAGTTCAATGAATGTTTTAGAATCTGGTCTCAATTTTATATATTTCTTTGCTTGCCTGGTACAACAGTAATGAATTTTGTGGTAGCCTGAATAAAGTCCTCCCCCCAAACATCTATATCCTAATCCCTGGAATTTGTGAATATACTACCTTACAGAGAAAAAGGAATTTTGTAGATTTATTTAAGCTAAGGAATTTGAGATGAAAGATTGCCCTGGATTAGTTGAGTGGACCCAATGTAATCACAAGGTCCTGGTATGAAGAAGGCAGGATGGTCAAAAAAGATGTGAAGAAGACAAAAGCAGAGGTAAGAGTGATGTAGCCCTAAACCAATGAATAAAGGCAGTCTCTAGAAGCTAGAAATGGCAAGGAGTAGATTCTTTCCTACAGCCTCCAGAAGGAATGCAATCTGCTGGCACCTTAGCGTTAGCCCCGTGAGACTCGTTTCAGACTTTGGACCAGCAGAACTGTAAGATATTGAACTTGTGTTGTTTTAAGCCACTAAATTTGTGTTGACTTGTCACAGCAGCAATAGGAAACTAACGCAAATGCTGAGTATCCAGTTTCTTGAATATTGTAAATCAGAGAACAGATACATATAGATGATAGCAAAGCTAAAGATAATACACCACAGTAAGTAGAGATTTTACTCTAAGTAACAGGTTTATACACAAAATTCAAGATTATTTTAACAGGGAGAAACAATCAACAACATTAATTATATCAACAACAAGTTTATAAACACTAAATAATTATCTTAGAAGTGAAAACTCATTATTAAAATTACACTTGATTGAGTAAATATTTACTGACCCAAGCTGGGTGTCTATCAAGGTCTGAGGCTCAGCTGAGTTGAACGGACCTATAGAACTGAGCAGAGAGCAAGAGAAGAAGGGGAGTTAATGGGTCAGCCACAAGACCATATGAAAGATGAAGGAGTGGTTGTGGAGGCAAAGCGTAGAGAGTGGCCATGATGCAGTAGAGTGCATAGTGGAGGTGACCTATGGGTAAGAAGGAAGCCTGCATCTGCACCTGTGGGTAGGGATGAAGTTGTTAGGACTTTCCCAAACAACTAGAATGGCCACAGTGATTTGCCCAGTTCATAATTTCATCCTTTAGCTGCATCTCAATCATCTGCAGAAAGCAAGTAGACTTTTCCATTCAGACCTTCCGTATAAGAAGAGCCATATGTTAGTACAACAGTCAGTGCATGGGGACTCAGAACTCTTGTTCCATCACACTGTTTTGTAAGAGAATAAAATAGGGGCCCCTGGGTGGCTCAGTCGGTTGGGCGTCTGACTTTGGCTCAGGTCATGATCTCCTGGTTCGTGGGTCCGAGCCCTGTGTCAGGGCTGTGCTGACAGCCCAGAATCTGCTTTGGATTCTGTGTCTCCCTCTCTCTCTGCCCCTCCCCTGCTCACCCTCTGTCTGCCTCTATCTCTCAAAAATAAATAAACATTAAATAAAAGAATAAAATAGTCTATTTCCATGGGACTTTCTATGTCCCTGTGTTCCCTCCCTCCCCCACTGCCATTTAGTTCTTGAGCCCAATAGATGGATTGCAAAACATGCATAAGAACCTACTTTACACATCTTAGTTGTAACTTTCTTTACTGTGAGTTTCTGTGAATATAAGTCACAAATGTTCCAATTTACTAGTAATTACTTAAATATATCTTCTTTCAGAAATTAAAAATGGAAAGGAGAGAGTGTTGCTAAGTAGAATTATAATTCATTGGTTATAAACAGAATTAACATTTGTAATGTGCAGACCTGGAGAGTTTTATTTCATAGAGACTGACTAATATAATCCTTTCTATTTTACTGTCTTGACTTCTCAAACAAATTTATCTAACTTCTGAAACAAAATTGGAAAAGTTGGTGGTCTTCAGTCATTTAAAAGCAGGTTAAATATGTTATGATTAAATGAGTAAGTGTAACTACTTTAAGAGATAATATACTCTAGGACTGTTAAAACTTAACGTGTACCTATTGTGCTCAAATTAACTACCCTATTATCTTCATTTTATAATTCTCTACATTTAGTTAAACACGTGGTTCGCAATATACCAAAGGATGGTACCTGAAAAGAAGAATTATATAAGCTTATGATATGATCAGTAAATCCAATTAAGTTCACTCTAGAGTAAAGATGAGAGAAAAACTATTCTTTTTTATTCTTTTTTTGAAATTTATTATTTAATTTTTGAGGGGGAGGGGCAGAGGGAGAGAGAGAATTTTAAGCAGGCTTCATGCCCAGCGTGGAGCCCAACTCAGGGCTCAATCTCACAATTGTGAGATCATGACCTGAGCTGAAATCAAGAGTCAGACTTAGCTTAACCAACTGAATGACCCAAGCTCCCCCCAGCTATTTTTTTACTGAGGTATAATTGATATATAGTATTATATAACTTTCAAGTGTACAACATTATAATTTGACATCGTCTGCACTACAAGATGATCCCCACTATAAATCTAGTTATCATCCATCACCATGCAAATGACTCCCTTCATTCACTTGGCCCACCACCCATCCCCCATCCCTTCTGGTAACCACAAATCTGTTCTCTGTGTCTGTGAATTTGTTTTTGTTTTATTTTGTTTGTACATTTGTTGTTGTTTGCATTATACACATGAGTGAAATCATACAGTATTTGTCTTTCCCCATCTGTCTTATTTCATTCAGCATACTTTCAAGGTCTAACCATGTTGTCCCAAATGGCAAGATTTCTTTCTTTAAAAAAAAAAATTTTTTTTTAATGTTTATTTATTTTTGAGAGAGAGGAAGAGGAACAGAACATGAGCAGGGGAGGGGCAGAGAGAGAGGGAGACACAGAACCTGAAGCATGCTCCAGGCTCTGAGCTGTCAGCACAGATCCCAATACAGGGCTTGAACCCACAAACCATGAGATCATAACCTGGGCTGAAGTCAGATGCTTAATCTACTGAGCCACCCTGGCACCTCAGATTTCTTTCTTTTTTTTTAAGGCTGAATAACATTACATTGTATGTACATCCACCACATCTTTACCTATTCATCACTGATGAGCACGTAGGTTGTTTCCAATTATTGGCTATGAGAAAAACTATTCTTACAAAGAGATGATGAATCAAGAATGTTAAGGAGGTGCGTGGGTGGCTCAGTCAGTGGAGCGACTGACTTTGGCTCAGGTCATGATCTCACCGCTTGTGAGTTTGAGCCCCACGTTGGGCTCTGTCCTGACAGCTTGGAGCCTGGAGCCTGCTTCAGATCCTGTGTATCCCTCTCCCTCTGCCCCTCCCTCGCTCATGCTTTGTGTGTGTGTGTGTCTCTCTCTCAAATATAAACATTAAAAAAAAACTTTTTTAAAGAAAGAATGTTAAGTGCTTAATACTTTCTGTGTTGTCATTTACAGAGTCTTGCATCCTAAAGCTGAGACTGATGCTTGCTTGATGTTGGTTGTAGTTGCATATTTGCTCCTCTGATTGGTTTTAGACATAGAGAAAGGTTTGTACACTTTTGTATGTTGGGATGCAGGGAGGTATCTTGCTATGGACTCTGGCTCCATGAATCGGCTTCCCTGGACACAGTGATGGATCCAGGCATAAGCACCTGGATTACACTGGGCTGTTGATGACCCCTTACCTTCCTGCTACAGGACAATGGGCAAGTGGCTCAAGGTGATCCTAGTGAAGCCTTCCACAGGGCTGAGGTTTCCTTCCTTCATGATGATGAAGCTGAGACGAAGTGAACTTTGGGTTGGGCTTCTGCTCCCTCCACTGCCTGACACTGCCCTTGTCAAGAGTCCCAATAGCTTTCATTGCCAAAGCACTCACTTTTCTCTTGCTTGATTTCTCAGCAGCAAAGCATTTGACCACTTTAGCTAGTGTTGACACCTTTATCTTCTGTGGAACTTTTCTCTTGCCTCTATAACTCCACAGTCTTGATTTTTTCCTACATCACCAGCCATTTCTTCTAAGGCTCCTTGGCTGACTTTTCCTCCTCAGCTGCTCTAAATGTTGGGTACTCTATGGTTCTTTCCTTTGCTCCCTTCTCTTTTTTGTCTACACTCTTGCCCTAGAGGTTCTTATCTAGACTCTAGGGTGAAATATCATCCATATGATAATGGAACCCAAATCTCTGAGTCTCCACATCCATTCTCTCACTGTTGCCTATTTGACATCTCTCTCTCAGACCTACCATGGTGCAGCTAATTTGCGATTCTCGCATTCTACCCATCTCCCAACCTAAACTATCTGTTTCCCTCTTAGTTTTTCCACCTGAGTAACTAATACACCATCAACTTAAAAAAATACTGGCACTATCCCTAGTCTGAGACATCATTGTCTCTTACTTAGACCCCTGTAGTAACCTTCCCAACTGGACACTCCACTTCTCTCTATGTAAATCACTTCTTGCTAAAGCATCACTTGACATCTTGTCATTCAGATTCAAATTTCACCCTCTCAGAGAAATTTTCTATGACCAGTCATTGTCAGATAGTCACACAGTCCCGTTTTAATTTTTTGGCCTAGCTTTTCTCTCTCTCTTTCCATCTCTCTGTCCCTATCACTCTCTCCTTAATTTACAGTTTCCCACAGTTGGAATCTATGCCCCATGTTTTGTTCACCAGTGTGCCTCACCAGTGTACTTGTTCCTAGTGCAGAGTACAGACTTGATAAACATCTATTTAGTGACAAATTGAAGGGGTAATTGTTCTCCCTAGAACTTCTCTGAATAATTTAAATTCCCAGCGCACCCATAAACCTTTATGTTTTACAACAGCTCTCTACACTTCCGTACCAAGTCATTGACCTTGTCCCCATTATAAACTTATTGAGATATTGTTAAGAAGAATCTAAGTTTATAAAACTGAGGTCTTCATCTTGTACTTATTGATTTGAAAGGCCTTTTATACATTAATACATTACCTTTTGTCTATCAAATTGCAAAAAATTTTTTCCTATTTTGTTATTGGTACTTTAAATTTGTTATTGGGCTTTATTGCTATTTATTTATTTATTTATTGCTTTTTAGAAGTTAAAATTGTTATTCTACTGTCTTTAGTGTTATGCTTAGGAATATCTTTTCTTCCCCCAAGTTATATGAATATTTATCTGTTTGTTCTCTGGTGGTGTATATTTTTTTTGCAAATCATTTCCATTTAATTTCTCTGAAACTTGCTTCACTATCAGGTGAGAGGTATGGATTCACCTTTATTCTCTTCTAAGTCATGAGACAGTTGTCGCAAAACCAGTCACTCCTAAGTCCATCCTTTTGCCAACAATGTGAACTTGAGCCAGTATGTGTGGTGGTCAAAAGGATGACCTTGAGTTCAGACAACATAGGTTAAAACCAGACTGATCCTCTTATTACATGCTGTCTAAGGTTTCTAAAGCTCACTCTCTTAATCTGCAAAAAATGAGATAATAGTAGTATCTACCTCAAACAATTGTGGCAAGACTAAGGTCATTGTGAAATACTCAACATTATTCCTGGCACATGGCATGCTTCATGATAATTCTTATAAACCTTTTAATTTCTTAATTTAGCCCTTCAACGTCAAATGGAATTTTGGTTGAAATTATATTGAATGTATAGATTATTTTATAGAATTGCCTTATTTATAGTATACAGTGTTCCCATTTACAAGCAGAGCATCTCATATCACATATATCACATAGAGTATATCATTATAAATATATATATATATAGGTACATATATACGTATATATATACCTATATATATATATAATTGCTATTTTTAATGAGATCTCTTCTCATTCTATTGTCTAATTGATTAGTGCTTAGAATTCTATCATTAAAGATTTTTCTCTGAATATATGGTCATATTCCATTATTAATGGTATATATTTCTCTTTTCTCTCTTTTTTCATTGGTCAGACTTATAAAATGTTTGCGTATTTTACCAGCCTTTTAAAGATTTTATCAGTTCTATTTTTGTTTTGTCTCTTTTATTGGTCCTCTTTTTAACTGAATTTCTTTCTCCTTGTAGATTTATTAATTAATTTTTCCTGCTTTCTTTTTGTTTATGTTTTTGGGTTTTTCCCTCCAATATTTTAGTTGTGTGCATTATTTTTTTAAAATATAGCTTTGGTTATAACCCACAGAGTTTTTTATTTTCCCTTGGGATGATCTCATTGTTCATTTCTAAACTGTCAGGGATTTTCACTTCTGGTAACTTTAGGCTAGAAAAGACAGCATTCCCTTGGAAAATGGTAACAACAATCTCTTTAAAATGTTACTGATTAAATCATTGGTATTGTATATATTTATGTCCTGTTCTACTTAATAGTTTCAGTTTTTACATTTAATTCTGTTATCTTCTGGAATTTAGGTTTTTAGGTGGTTATTTGTTATTTCCTTCTGTGTGACAAACTACTACAACTCAGTGACTATAAACAACATATATTTATTATCTCGCAGTGTCTATGGGCCAGGAGGCCAAGAACAACTTAACTGGATCCTTGGCTCAGGGTCTCACAAGGCTGAAATTATGTGGAGCCAGACTATGATCGCTTTCAGAGTTTGGGGTTCTCTTCCAAATTTATCTGATTGTTGATAGAATTCACTTCCTTGTAATTGTAGGAGTGAGGACCCTCTTTCTTACTATGCTGTGGGTCACTCTCAAATCTGAAAGATTCCTGAAATTCCTTGTTAAGTGGTCCTCCTAGAAGACCTCTCACAACAGGGAGATTTGCTTCTGCAAGGCCAGCAGATTCTCTGACATCTAAACCTTGTTTTAAAGGACTCACTTGATTGGGTCAGGCCCACCCAGGACAATCTCCATTTTAATTAATTTAAAGCCAACTGATTAGACACCTTCATCATATCTGCCAAATCTACTCATTTTTTCCCCTCTTATCTAATCTAACCATAGCCATGCTATTCATAATATTTACAGGTCCTGTCCATGGTCAAATGAAGAAGATTATACAGAAAGTGTGCACTAAGAGGCAGGAATCTTTAATATCTGGTAGGACTAGTTCTGCCTCACTATGACTCTTTAAAGAATTTTTGTGTTTTATTTTTGCTTTTTAATATTTCTACGTGAAATTTAGGAACAATTTGTCTAGGTAAAAATACATCTGTTGTATTTTTATTGGGATCATATTAAATTAGCTAATTAACTTAGAGGAAACTGGTTTTACTCCTAACCAAGCATATAATGATGTATTTCCATTAATTCAGGTGTTCTATATGTGGCCTTCCTTTGGTTTAGAATCTTTTTCCATATAGGCATTGCAAACTTATGAAAAAAATAGACTTGGAATTTTTATTTTCTTGAAATAGTTCTAATAGCATTGGAATTCTTTTTTTTATAATGTTTTACAAAATTCCTATAAAATCGCCTGGACCTGGTAATGTTTTTAGAAGATCACGCTTTGACGGTTGCTGTTTTTTTTTTCTTGGACATTGGTCTGTTTACATATTCTATCTTTTGTATGGTAATTTATTCATTTCATTTAGGTTTTCCAATTTATTTACATAGAGTTGAGCAGAGTAATCACAGAATTCTTTCTGGGGTTACTTTCCTGCTGTCATTTCTTAATCTATCTAGTTACACCTTTCTTATTTTTCATTGATTAAGTTAACTTGTTTATATATTCTATTTTTTTCCTTAGTCGGGTTTTGGATTTATTAATCAGTTTTATTTTTCTATTTTTTTAAATCCTTGACTCTACCTTCATATTTATTAATACTTCCTTCTATTTCCTTCAGTTTACTTTATTTTTCTTTTTCAAATCTTTTAAGTTGATAGTTTAATTAATTTATTTTTATTTCCTTTTTTAAAAGTAATCTAAATATTTAGGGCTATGACATTTTTTTTGCACTGTGATATAGCATTTCCACTGTAAATATCATTATATATTTTCAAATTCTATAATTTCAGTTTTTAGCTCTTCTTTGACCCATAACCCAAGTTTTTTACAATTTGTTAAATTATCAGATGAAGAAGACTTATTATCTGATTTATTTTTAATTTTATTTTATTGTAATCCAATTTATTGATTCAAGGTTACTCTGTGTTCTAATTATAATCAAGTTCCATGACTGTTCCTTAGGCATTTGAAAACAAGGTGTATTTTGTATTTTCAGGAACAGAGTTTGACATGCATGGAACAGATTTATTTTAATAATGTTGTGTTGGTTTTTTAGACCTTACTCTCCTCTATTCAGGTCTCTTTTTGTCTATTCCTCCTTGTAATTCCTATCATTTGTGCTTTATAAATGTCACTGCTATTTTGAGTGGTGCATAGATTTTTGTAACTTTTATATTTTCACTGTCAACTGTCCCTTTGGTATCATAAAGGTCATGTATTATGTAATTTAATCCTGAATTCCACTTTATCTGATATTGACTTGTCAAAACCTACTTCAGTTTCAACGCTTCTGAAAGTTTTAGATGTGTCTTCTGCATACAGAACAAAGTTTTGCTTTGAGCTCTAACCTGAAAATACATTTTCCTTTAATAGGTGAGTTAAGCTCATTTACATTTATCAACATAATAGATGTATTTGGCCTTATTTCTGTCATATTGTTTTATGTTATGTGGTCTGATCAGTTTTGTTTGGTTTGGTTTTGCCTTGTTTTGTTTTGTTTTATCACTTTTGTTTTTAAAAGTCTTTCCAGGGGTGCTTGGGTGGCTCAGTCAGTTGAGCGTCCAACTCTTGATTTCAACTCAGGTCATTGTCTCACAGTTTGTGGGATCCAGCAACTCATCAGGCTCTGAGCTAACAGCACAGAGCTTGCATAGGATTGGGGTTCTCTCTCTCTGCTTTTCTCTCTGTTACTCCCCTGCTCGCACATGTGCTCTCTCTCTCTCTCTCTCTCTCAAAATAAATAAATAGACTTAAAAAAAGTCTCTCTAATGTGATTTGTTTTTATGTGTATGTAGTTTTCTTGATGTTTAAGCGGGTCTAAATTTTTATTTCTCTATTTACCTTTATTTTTTTTTAACACTATTAGTTTTCTATGAGGCTCAATGATAATAAAATATTTTCTCCTCTTCTTGTTTCTTTTGGTCCCTTTGTGTTCCATTATGAATCGATAAAATTATATTTCTTAGGGGCACCTGGGTGGCTCATTCCTTTAAGTGTCCAACTCTTGATTTTGGCTCAGATCATGATCTCATGGTCGTCATGAGATAAATCCTGTGTGTGGCTCCACACTGGGTCCACTTAGGATTCTCTCTCCCTCTCCCTCTGTCCATCCCCCACTCATGCTCTCTCTCTCTCTCCAAAAAATTATATTTCTTTATATTTGTTAAATTTTCCTTTACTTCCAGTATTTGACTGTCAACTTGAGGTAATATTCTTTGACCTCCAGATACTATTGATGGGACAATCTCCCTCTTTTCTCTCCTGACTCTCCTAATTTGCTTAGCTACTTTCTAAATTGTAAGGACATACATGGCTTATTTCTATCATTCTATTCTCATTTGTTTCAGTCTAGTTCTACAGTTAAATATATTTAATTCTCACCACAAGTTCTTTTACTTTCGTTTGCCTAGTCTTTCTTGGTTGGTGAAATTTATCCCGCATTATTTTCCTCAGTAGGGGCTCACAGGCATTCTTAGTTTTTGAGTTCTTATGTTCTTACAATGTTCCCAAGGCCCTGAAGGACAACCTGGATGGTCATAAAATTGTTAGCTTAGTAACTTTGCTAATATATGCCTTGGTATTGACCATTTAAGGTCAGTTTTCCATGTACCAGTGTATACCCTTTCAAGAGACAGATTAAAAAATTTTTATAACCTTGAGAATTTCCTATAGTATTTGCCACTGATCTGGTCGTCTTTATGTGATCCAATAATGCATAAATTGGCTCTTCTTTGCCTGACCCCTCTATTGTGTTTTTTCTAGTTCTTTTAAACTCTTTACTTTTTTTTTTAACTTTTCCCATTTCTATTTCCTCCATCCTCTATATTCCCATGAATTTTCTACAGTGTAGAAAATTCTTTTCTTTTATAGTTCATCTTTATTTCTCTAGTGGCTTTACCTTTTCTCATCTACTTTTTTTAGTTCTGCCATGTTATTTTATGTTTTATTTCTTTCTGTTATTTCACAACATTTATATCTAGTGCTTCTGTGTGGTTTCTTTCTGCATAAATAATTGTTTCTTTTACCATTAAAAAAATATTCATTATGAAGTGCTTTGTACCAAACACCACTATTCCATGGCATTATTTTTTGGAGAGTATTCAGTTCTTAACTGATACTGCAACTCCCTTTTATCTGTTTTTTAAATAATATCTTTTTATCAATGTTGTATCAGTTTCTTTTCCTTAGCAGTGCTTTTAAATGAGTGATATTTTCCTGTACTGGCTGTTTGCAGTTGTTTCCTGTGGAAGGGTTCAGAGCATTACTATTAAAACCAGCGCAACTATAGTGTCAGGGATACCTTACTTTTATTTAACACCATGCAATTAACAAAGCATTTTGGACATATGCTCTTATTTTTACTTTCATCCTGTCAGTACCCTGTAAACTAGATCGAGTAATTATTATACCCATTTTTCAGATGAGATTTGGAATCAAACAGATTATAAAACTTTTCTGAGTAGTAAGTGATTAAAACATGACGTCCAGCTCCAGGCTCCACCACTAAATATATTGAAACTAACACATCTCTTTGCATAGGTATCTTCCCTTTAGGTGCTTCTTGCTTATCTTAAAATGGGCAATGACACATAAGTTTTGTTTCTGTTATGAAAAGAGTGAATTTGTTTATTGTTCATTTTCTTCTTATTTGAATTTTAACTTATATAGAATTCAGGATGATCTTAAGGAAATGCTGTATCTATTTCCTGCTCAATGGGTAATTAGCTGGTTACCTAACTTCATGGGTCTCAGTTTCTTTACCTTAAAGTACCTAGGCTTGAACGCAAATATCTGAAACTCACATTCAAAGAGTCTAGCTCTCAATATCTTTTGAACTGAGACAACACCATGTCATCTTGAATCAAACATAAGATTGATCACAAGATGAGGTTCTTATAGCCCTTCTTGTCTTCAGGAAATGTAAGCACAGAGATTCCTTATGAGAGGAGACATCATGGGAAAGACAACAAAACATTCTACAGGCTCCCAATGTGTTATTGTCAACCTCACTTGTCCTCCCTGCAAACAGTTCAGTTTTACCAGCATCTCAATCTTAGACAAACTGAAACTAATGTCCTAGTTAATTCCACGGGACAGAGTTTTTCCTCTCTGTTTTCTACAGTTTGTTCTCATCTGTCTCTCCCCGCTCTGCCTTTCTGCCTCTCTCTGATACAATGTTGACTACTCTTGTACCTCTTTGACTCAACAAACACATAGTGTGTGCTTAACACATGCCAACACAGTGTTGAGTACTGGGGTTAGTGCTTGAGAAATAACCCTTATTGAAAGTTATAACATTTTGATCAATTCTGAGGAAAAAAAGAAATGGAAATTCAATCAATAAAGTAGAGAGGCTGTCACACCATAGCTTATTGTTATCTCCAATCTGGAAATGTAACAACAAACATACTTCGTGGTTTGCACAGTTTTTATTTATTACATATCATTTTCTCCTTCAGCCAGATTTGTGGCTTATAAAAATAACCAAATATTTGCTTACAAATTGTTATAATGAAAATCTGTAGCCTGCTGCAGTAAGATTCATAGTCATGGTAACTTTGAAAGCATTTGTTTGCATTTGGAGTGTGGGGAATAATTTAAATTTTAAATTTTTGCATAAATTATTTATATGTTGAGTCCAAGATGCAGTACAATTACAACAACATTTTTAAGGAGTGAGGCAGAAGTTTAAAATTTATAAATACCTCTTTACATTTTGGCGGCACTAGATATAGTTTTCTAGAAAGCTGTATTTTTTGTTGTTTGAATAGCAGTTAGTTGTTTTCACTTTCTCTAACAGATGGAACCAAAGCATTGTGAACATTTTTATTAAAACAGCAAATGAAGCTATGAAAGAAGTGTCACATTGCCAAGTATTCATCTTGCAAATTAAATTCTACAACTTAGCAGGTGGTTTAAGTTCCCTTTAGAAATTTAAAATCAGCTTATTTCATTTCTCTGTGGTTTAACACAGACACAGGTTCACTGCTGCATTCACTTACACAGGATCTGTTTGCATGTTTCTTAGAATTGACAGTTGGGAAAATATTTGCCAACTCTCACTCCAAACGGCTCATGATTGCCACATTCAAATGGTTGAGTCTTTAATTTCCTTTACTATTAAAGTCTACTGTTTCTCTCTGGAATCTGTTTGCAAGGCCCTGATAGATCCCAAACTTTAAACCCCAAATTCAGTACATTTTTTGACTATCTTAATATATATCATCATTCAGTGTGCTGGCATCATACTACCCAATATAGAAAAACTCTCAATATTAGATAGTAATTGCTATGGATGAAGTTTGTGTTCCCTCAAAATTCGTATGTTTAATCTTAATCTCCAATGTGATGGTATTTGGAGGTGGGGACTTTGGGTGGTGATCAGATCATGACAATGGAGATCTCGTGAATGGGATTAGTACCCTTATAAAAGAGACTCCAGAGAGCAGTTTCTCCCCTTCCACAATGTGAAGACACATTAAGAAAGTGTTGTCTAGGGGCGCCTGGGTGGCGCAGTCGGTTAAGCGTCCGACTTCAGCCAGGTCACCATCTCGCGGTCCGTGAGTTCCAGCCCCGCGTCAGGCTCTGGGCTGATGGCTCGGAGCCTGGAGCCTGTTTCCGATTCTGTGTCTCCCTCTCTCTCTGCCCCTCCCCCGTTCATGCTCTGTCTCTCTCTGTCCCAAAAATAAATTAAAAAACGTTGAAAAAAAAATTAAAAAAAAAAAGAAAGTGTTGTCTATAAACCAGGAAGCAGGTCCTCACCAGACACTGAATCTTTCAACACCTTGATCTTGAACTTCCCAGCCTCTAGAATTGTGAGAAATAAATTTTTGTTGTTTATGAGCTATCCAGTCTATGATATTCTGTGATAGTAGCCTAGACTGCTTCTGGTTTAGAGAATGACAGTGAATTGGCATTTCCAAGTCTCTGCAGGACTGTACTAGTTAGCTGTAGGGAATCAGATACATTAAAAAACAAACAAACAAACAAACAAACAGGAATCAGATACATTAAAGAGCTAGCATTAGAGGGCATTTCAGAGGGGATGAAGTAGAAGCAGTTTTACTGCTTCTAATGCCACTGCCGTAAGATTAATTTCCAAAAGCATCAGTTTTCCTTCAAAAAAGTTTTCAATGTTTTTCCACTACCTACGAAATAAGACTTAAGACTCATCATTCATATGCTTCTGTTTCATCCACAAACCATTTTTATGACTACTTCTCAATAGATCTTTTGTTACCAGTAAACTATTTACTATTTCCCAAACAAGATGATTCTGCTTTGCCCACCCCTCTGTTCACCTTCACCCTGTACCTTCTTCTCCTTTTAAAAAAATATTTATCTATTTATTTTTGAGAAAGAGAGAGAGAGGCAGAGAGAGAGGGAGACAGAGAATCCCAAGCAGGCCCCGTACTGTCAGCATGGAGCCTGATGCAGGACTCGAACTCATGAACTGTGAAATCATGATCTAAGCCAAAATCAAGAGTTGGATACTTAACTGAGTGAACAACCTAGGCACTCCCCTTCTCTGTTTGATTGCCTAAATCCTTTTCCCTGCAGACACAACTTAAATTGTAATATGATGAAACCCTCTTTAACCATGTTGGATTGCCCTTATTCTCCTTTAAGCCTGTCTAGCACTACTTATTACATGATAGCTTGTATTGTTCTTTATTTTTTATGTGTACATTCTATCTTCCCAAGTAGAATGTAAGATCCTGACAGTAGAGACGTCATGTTACACACTGAATTTCTAGCACCCAGCACCCAGGACATAGTAATCAGCAATTTGCGTGATGTTGGTAAAGGGACCAAGAATTCTCCAGGCTACATCAAGAAATATACAACACAATTAGGGCTAGCTCATAGTCCTTGGGGTTTGCAATTACGGCTAAAGTTTTGCTTGTCCAGCATGCTTTCTCATTTCCCTTCTGGCTTTTCTGAAGACACTACCCTTTTTCTTTTTTAAATTTTTTTTTTTTCAACATTTTTTATTTATTTTTGGGACAGAGAGAGACAGAGCATGAACGGGGGAGGGGCAGAGAGAGAGGGAGACACAGAATCGGAAACAGGCTCCAGGCTCCAAGCCAGCAGCCCAGAGCCTGACGCGGGGCTCGAACTCACGGACCGCGAGATCGTGACCCGGCTGAAGTCGGACGCTTAACCGACTGCGCCACCCAGGCGCCCCGACACTACCCTTTTTCTATGTAAAGTTGTCAATTTTAGTGCTGAATTTGTCAGAACAGGTTAGTAACCAACTTCAGCGCATTGATAAGTTTAAACAAAGTTTGAATTCTCACATGATGTCTGGTGTCCTTCAGTTCAGAGCTCTTCTCCATATTATCCTTACTCTGGAAACCAGGCTAAGATCCCAACTCCTATCTGAAATATTACCAATGAAGAAGCAGAGGAATAAAGTGTGGCCAATTGTGCACTGGCTCTTAAAACTTCCTCATAGAAGTAACACATATATACTGGCAGAAAGCTGCACATATAAACCAATGAAATAGAATTGAGGGTCCAGGATTAAATCTTTACATTCATGGTCAGTCGATTTTTGACAAGGATGCCGAGAAAATTCAATAGTGAAAAAAGAGTCTTTGCAACAAATGGTGTTTGTTACAAAGATGCAAAAGATGCAAAAGATGTCTACATACAAGAGAATGAAATTGAATCCCTACCTCACACCTATAGAAAAAAATAATTGAAATCAATCATAGACCTAAAGGTGAAATCTAAGTATAAAATGTAAATGTAAAATGTAAAGTTAAATGTAAAAGCTAAAATTATAAAACCCTTGACACAGGACTAAATCTCAGGTTTCTTATATATGGCACAAACAACAAAAGAAAAGAGATCGATAAATTGGACTTCATTAAAATGAAAATCTTTGAGTTTCAAAGGATACTATCAAGAAAATGAAAAGACAACCCAAGGATTGGTAAAATATATTTGCAAATCATATCTGACAAGGGACCTATATCCAGAATGTAAAAAAAAACAAACCTCTTACAACTCAACAATAAAACCACAGTCCAATAAAAAATGGGCAAAGGATTTGAATAGACATTTCTCCAGAGAAGATGTACAAATTACCAGTAAGCACATGAAAAGATGTTCAACATCATTAGTCATTAGGGAAATGCAAACCAAAATCATAATTAGGTACTCACAAAGATAGTTAAATTTCGAAGACAGAAAACAAGAAGTGTTGGTGGAGAAATTGAAACCATTATACATTGTGGCTGGGCATGTAAAATGGTGCAGCTGCTTTGGAAAACAGTTTAACAGTTCTTCAAAAAGATAATCATAGAGGTACCACATGATGTAACAATTCCACTCCTGGGTATATACCCAAAAGAAATGAAAACATATGTCCACACAAAAACCTGTAAAAAAATGTTCTTAGCAACATTTTTCATATTAGCCAAAAAGTAGAGACAACCAAAATGTCCATCAGTGGATGAACGGATAAACAAAATGTGGTAAATCTATACAATGAAATATTATTTAGCCATAACAAGGAATGAAGTACTGATTCATGCTACAACTCGGATGAACCTTGTAACATTATGCTAAGTGAAAGAAGCCATTCATGAAAGGCCACGTATTGTAGCAAACATCCAGAATAGGTAAATCCATAGAGACAGAAAATATACTAGCAATGAGCAGAGGGGGAAGAGGAAATGGGAAGTGACTGCTAAGGGATGTGGGGTTTCTTTGTGGAGTGATAAAATGTCTTAGAATTAGATAATGGAAATAGTTATACAACTTGTGAGTACACTAAAAACCACTGAATTGTACAACCGAAGAGGATGGATTTTATTAAAGGTATGCAAATTATAACTCAATAAAGCTTTTTTTTTTTTTTTTTTTTTTTTTTAAGTCAGATGAATCACTTTGCTTACTTTCATTGGTCAAAGAAAGTCGTATGTCCATAAGTTACTCCAAAAGGACAGGGAACTACAATCCTACCATGTGCCTGGAAAGAAAGCGGCAATATTTGGTTAACAATATCAATGACTAAAAAAGGTGCTTTCAGTCTTTAGCCACACAAGTAGGCATAGGCCAACTGTGATATTACACCCTCTTGGATACTATGATTGTTCCAGTAGTGGGCATGTAACATAAGGAAGGCTGACCGGTCCTTTTATGGAATGAAGGAATGTTACAGACAGAGAAGCTTAGGATTATGAAATAGGATAGAGGTCTGGCACTATCAGAGCTGTACTACAAGAGGTCAGCCTTGTGGAGAGAGGCGGCACCTAGCTGTGACTTTTCAACTCCTAGATATTCAAGATGCAGAAGAATTCTGACTAATGAGTCATTAACAGCAAAGTGGAATCTTAGAAATCTTTGTCCATCAGAAGTCTCACATATTTCCTGAGAAATCTTGAGAGTATTTCTTTTCTGCCATCTTCTAGAATCTGTTCTCTTTCTTTAGGCTATTTCCAATGCTTAAAAGGAACAATTGTCCTCCAACCCAGTCTCTCATGTCCTCGCCCCCCCTCCCCCCTTACTTTCAATGTCGGGCTCCATGTTTAATCATGCTCCAGAGTGAAAGGTTTTTAGCGGGGCTTATTATTTCTGTGTTTTGCTGCCTGTGTTATACAGATTCTACAATGGCTTCCAATGATCTCCAACTATTCGCACGTAATCCTGTTTTCTCCAGAGTGAGCTGGACCTAGCGACTTACTTTTAGCAAACAGAATAAATCAAAAGTGATGGAACATCACCTCCAGAATTAGGTTACAAAATGACTGATTTCTGATTTGCTTGTCCTCTCTCACTTTCTCACTTGCTTACTCTGGTAGAGGCTAGATACCATATTTTAAGCTGCCCTATGGAGAGGCCCTCGTTGCAAGGAACTGAGGGTGGCCTCCAGTTTCTTAGTTTCCCCAAGAAACTAAGACTAAGTCCTGTCAATATCACTTGAGTGAACGTGGAGATAGATATTCTTCCAGTTGAACTTGAGTTTCCTGCAGCCCAGCTGATACCTTGATTGCAGACTGTGAGAGACCTTGAAACAGAGGACCCAACTCAGCCATCCCCACATCTCTGACACACACAGACTTTGATATAATAAATATTTTTTAACTCACTAAATTTGGGGGGCAATTTGTTATATAGCAACAGATAGCCAATACAGTGCTCCCTCCTCAAAAGCTTCACGCAAGTTCTCTATAGGTCAAGGTTAGAATTCATCATGTATAACTTCGTTCTAAACCGCTCTCAGAAATTATCCTTACTGACTCGTTTTTCAAGGCCCTGAACCAAGCGGATTCATGCTGCTTGTCTTCCTTTTGGTGGGCTGCTTCCTCATCCCTGTATGCTGCCTGGCGGTGGGGTGGGGGTGGGGGGTGAAAATGGAGTTTATGCCTCCTCCTTTGCTCGGTGGTTTTAACCAGAATTTTAGCTCAAAGTGTCCCATAGTTTCTCCTCCCAAGGACACAATATTGCATTCACACTACTAGAGCCTTTTTCCTCCTGGACACTCTCCAAAATGTTCCAATTTGCAGTGAATATATAGTTAATCACCCGCTATAGGAACCTCATTATAATAAATTCTGGGACTGGATGAGTATCAGGATAGTAGTAAAGTACAGAATAGGCTTAAGTAGGCTTTTTATATAAGCAAGTGACGGTTCTACAGTAAGGCTCTGATCATGTCACTGCTAGTTTCAATCCTCTGATGGCCTATCAATCTCTACAAATGATGCCACAGCTACTTAGTGTTCTCCCTGTCATGCTGTTCCTTACCATCCTTCCTCATATCCTGGGGTCCCACCATGCTTTATTCCTTGGCATTCCCTCGAGCTGCTAGGATCTCTCAGGCCTGGTGCCTTTGGTGTGTATGGTTCCTTCTACTGAGAAGGCTCATTTCTAGTTTCCTCATGATCAAAACTTAGGTGGTATAACAGTCTCAGAATCTCTAAAGAGGTCAGGCCTCCTCTCCTACCCTGTCCCTCCTCCCAGGTACAGGCATATTGTAAGACTGGTCATTTTGAAGGCATTTCATCGATCACCAAGAGGGCCAAGGGGCTTTTCCCTGGGCTGAGCAAAGGGGATAAGAGGTGGATCCATGTAAGGCAATCATTGTGGTTTTATGATGTGCTGCTACAGAGGTGATGTGAGCCCAGAGACTGCTATTGCAGCCTCAGCCTGAGGAGCCTGAGGTAGGTGGGAGGCACGGTGAAGGACAGGACCAAAGGAGGCAAAGGACACTGGGGTTACTTCAGCTCAGGTAACCTGGCTTGCATAATCCCTATGGTCTGTCCTAACTCACTCATTCCAACTGATTTAGGGCCAAAGCCAATGATTAGTTTCGGCATATACATTTCTCTGTGGTACTTTGTAAGAAGGGATTTAAAAGGGTTTATAAAGGATTTTGGTAATCCGGGACCCCCTATGCCAGCTATCTGTCTTTTTCTATAAAATTGTATGTTGACATCTCATTTGATGTGACTTTTTTCCTTTGGGAGCAGTCCGTGGCTCCCAGGTTGAGTTGAGCATCCTCCTCTGAGATCCCCATAAGACTTTGTAATTACACCAGATATAGCACTCTGGGCTTCAATTATTCTTTAACACATGTGTTTCCCCACCAGACAGGATCTTCTTGAGAGAAGTGACCATGTCCTTCGTCTTTGGTTCCTCAGTACCTAGTATGGTTCTTGGCCTATGGTATTTTCTCAACATGTATTTAATATATGAATTAATGTTCTATAATATCTTAGTTCTTACCTAATCTTTGTCACATTATAGCAATTGCTCGTATATTACCTTGAATTGTTCTTAATAAGTTAGAATTTACAAGTCTCCTCCCCTCATTCAGAAATCAGAATCTGTCCATACTGGTGTTGATCTCTGTCCCCTTTCTAGGTGGTCTTGATGGCCCCCTGCATCTGTAGTCTACTCTGCCCTGCCTCAAAATTAAATGAGAAGATCTCGAATCTGCACGTCAACTTTCCCATCCGAGGAATCACTGGGGTTTGAAAATAGTCAAGCCTAAGACAGAGTTGCTAAGTGAGCCCACAAATCCAGCTAGGAGAACCCCATAAATAATTGGGGCTAGGATGCCTCTCTGGCTTCTTCTGCTTCAGTCTCTAGGGTTCCTCTGTCGTAGCCAACATCTCCCCCACACAGATACTTGCTCACACACACACAGCTACACTGGTCAGTGTCTTGGCTTCCCATGGAAGCTCAGGAATGTCTCCTGCCAGCAGTGGGGGTCTGCCCATTACCATGTTCATGCCAGCTCTATTCTCCTGGGAGATTAGGCTCAGTCTGTCCTCCCTTGATTTGGTGACACTAAGGACATAAGAGACCTAGCCAGTGCCTAAAATACAAGAAGCAGTTACCATTTCACTTCTCTTGAGCAACTTGCTGGTCACCTGGGGCTCACTTCCCGCTCAGATCTGATGGATATTCTGGTCCACGGCTCACTTCCCTCAACTCCTCTGGGAAGACTTTCACTCTTGCTTCATTATATTCTGAACATCTATCTCTATCTTTACACTTGTTCCTACAAGAAATCCAACCAAATAAAATATTTTATAATTTTGTGTGAATTTTTACTCAAGTTGGGAGGCTCAAGGAGCATGAGGATCTTCACACAGTCTTCTACTATCTGCCCCTGTGTGTCTATTTCACCCCTTGGTGTCCTCCCAGGTGAGCTGTTGAGCACAGCCCCGGGGGACGTGTGTTGGACCCTCACACAGCGGTGCCTCTGCCAGCAGTTTTGGTTTAAAAAGTTTCCTCTTCCTCATCATACTTGTTTTGAATGCAGTTTCTAGTATGATTTGGCACTGGGTCTCAGAACAGTTCCTTCTGTGTAAATCCCTCCATTTCCCACCTATTCAACCACTCTCGCCCTAGGAATAAAGCACCGCCTTTGTTTCTGACACTCGTTCTAGAACTGGGCAGCCTCTGCCATGCCTTGCATGTGCTGGCCTGGTCCCAGAGATTGGTCTCCCTTCCCCCAGCTGATCCTGCACTGTTTACCACTAAACCCCTGCTTTGGGAAAACCTTAACAATTGACTGGGACAGCAAAGCTTTTTCCATTTCATAGATGTGTGTGCTGAGCCCGAGGCGGTGTTTCCTCCTGAATCTGCACGCAGGAGAGCAGATTAATCAAAAAGATCTTAAGCAGGCACTGTTTGTTTTGCATGAACAAACAGCAATTGCTCTTTGTTTAAATTTAATAGTTAAAAATGAACAGTTCTAGTGATAATTACCACATATTTATATTGGCATTTTACTTTTTAAGTTCCAGAAGAACAGCAGTTTAACTGAATTGAATCATATTTATCAAGCCAAAGGTTAAATACTACTGGCTTTTAAATAGAAAAGACAGTGAACTTACTAAGAAAATGCCCCCAAATTAATAGTCATGTGTAATATACACGTCTTTTGTTGGGGGGTGTGCAGAGTGAGGAGAGAAATAGAAGGAACTAACAGGAGATTGAAGGAAGTAAACATAACATTTGTTTACTAATATGGGGGGAACACATAGAAAATCATCATTGTTGCTAATATTCACACAGGCTTCCTTTGGTCATTAGACCAATGAAACACGTTTGTCATAGAAGACACCACTGTACAAAGCAAACACTAAAAACTTTACACCACACAACTAATCCTGCTGATGCAGCACTTACCACACTACAAGTGCGAATGTTGACAGTGGCATTTTTAATAAGAATATCAATTGTGATAATTTTATGATTTACAAAACGCACTACTGGTTTATGAATCGTGCTTAATTTTGATCCTGTTTCTAACCACTACCAAGAAGAAATGTTCCTTTTTCATTTGTGACCATCTATTCGCACCTCCCTTTAAAATGTGTCTTTCCAGTGCATGGTACACGGACATTTTAATTAAAACTCTCCTACATGGGAGCTTCTGTCCTGCTTCCAGTAAATAATTCCAAGTAGGAATGTTGGAACAAAGACCAAGTTATGCATTGAAAGCAGTCACCAATTTGGAATTAGAAAAAGAGTACATTTCATGTAACATATTTATTGAAAAAGTCCCTTTCGTTATTTTTACTTTTGAAATTGAAGGCACAATTCAAGTTATGGAATTATAGAACTGGAAGATCAACCTCTCCTCACTTTCCTAGGTAAGGTAACAAGAGGTTAATTATGTACCTGAGACCTACAACCAGTGGAAGGACTGGAACTAATACGAAAAGCTCCTGATTTCTAGATTCACATTCTTTCTACAAGCTCAGTCTTCCAGTAGTAAATAAAATTAATTCAAAGTATTAAGCTTCATTGTGTTTTAATAGATCAATGTTCTAAATGAAATTAAGATATCAATATTTCAACCAGTCAAACCATTGACTTTGTGTGGATATATTTTCATGTTTATAGTTTCTTGCATATTTAATATTCAGGATGGTCTTTCCATAGACCCAATTTTCAATCCCTACAATTACTCAAGGTTGAAGGAAGGATGAAACATAGGCTTTCAATATTTGCATCTTTTATGCCAAATGAGAGTTCAAAAAATTAGTTTCAGTGAGGTTTTAATATTAAAATATGACTTGAATTGCAGGAGAATACATTAATAGGAAATATATATTCATTCTCAGATAAGTAAAATGCTTAATCCATTATTTCTAAGCTGATTTTTTTGTTGTCTTATAAGATTATGTTGCTGATTCTATTTTATTAGAAAAGTGCTTTACAATATTCATTGAACAATACTTCATACAAATAATCTTTCTTGAGAATTTGTAATAAATCGGTGACTTTCTGACAATTAAAAATAGAAATAGCCTTCATATATCACTGTATCAGATAAGCTGCTTCCAGCTACAAGTAACAGAAATCCTAAATTAACCTGACTAAACAACAGGGAAATGTATCAGCTCACAAAACAGCAAGTTTCCTTTGGTTGATCAGCAGCTCAATTGTGTCAGCAAAGACTTTGTTTTTTTAAATCTCTTTGAATGGGTATCCAAAGTGCTGGCTTCATCCTCTGTGAGGTAAGTTTAAGCATTATCCCCATTTTACAAATGAGGAAATTTATGGCCTTAAAATGATACCCTCATGGTCCCTTCATGGTCATAAAATGCCTACCAGTAGTAATCAGGGTTATTTCATTTGCATCCAATGGGAAGGGCAGACACTAGCTTCCTGTTGCTCTCTCTTAAGAAAGGAAGAATTTTCACAGAAGTGTCTAGTACACTTCTTGCATCCCGTTGGCCAGAACT
This sequence comes from Panthera onca, assembly GCF_046562875.1. NCBI lineage: Eukaryota > Metazoa > Chordata > Mammalia > Carnivora > Felidae > Panthera > Panthera onca. Next base: position 204,440,274 of record NC_138339.1, read on the forward strand.
GAGCCTCACATTCATTTTTGTACCAACTATTGGCAAAGGGGTGGGACTTTTAACTCAGTCAGATGGACCCTTGAGTCAGAGGCCAATTCTCCAACAATGGATTGCTGTTATGCTCTGAGGAGGGGAGAAATTCTGCCCTGAACAGGGGAGGCCCCAACTCCCTCTGAAACATTCTACCCTCTTGACTTCCATAACATCACATTCTTAGTTTGCCTCTGGCTCTCTAATCTCCATGTCTCGGACTGTTTTTCAGGCTCCTCTTCCTCTTTCCTGCTTCTAAATGTTGGAGTTATGCATGTCTCAATCCTTAGTCCTCTTTTTTCTTCCTCTAAATCTCTCCCTAGGTTGCCTTACTCATTCCTGTGGGCTTTGGATATCACCCTAAGTTGATCATCTTCCACTCAAAACTTTCTCCTGAGCTCCAGATTCACATATTCCATGTGCCACATTCAGGGACTCATCTTTTTTTCATTTTGTTTCTCCTCTTTCTCCTACAACCAGTATTACTCAAACTTGAGCACACACCAGAAATCAGTTGAAGGGCTTGCTAAAAGACAAATTGCTTGGCTCCTCCCCAGAGTTTCCGATTCACTAGGTCTGGGTTGGTATTAAAGAGTCTGCATTTCTAACAGGTTTCTGAGTGAGGCGGATGCTCCAGATCCCGGGACAATACTTTGAGAACAATTGTCCCAGAGTGTTGCCCTGGGAATGTTCACAGCGGAGCCATTGACACAAAGAAGGAAGGAAGAAAAAGATAACATAAGGAAGGTAGGTACATCCATTGCCTGAGGCATTGGTCCTAAAGCATTATGCATCATTTCCACTGACATTCTGTTGTCTCCACTGAAGCTATGGGAAACTGGGAAATATAATGCAGTTGGCCAGTCATTTACCTGGCTCCATTCTAGTGCAATAAAAGAATAGAGGAGTGGATTTTGATGGACCACTAGAAGTCCATCTTATGATGGATGCCAAGTAATCAGCAGCCACACTTGCTTTCTTTTATTTTCTCCAGTGTTCACCTAGGGTTTCCACACTTGCTTCCATACTATTCTATGTCCAGTCTTAACTTATCAAAGTAACTAAGTGACAACACAGAAAAGTTAATGCCATTGAAATATTTTTATTATTTACACTTCCCAAGAGAAAAAGGCACACATAGCACACCACACAGGGCCAAAGGGGAAGCACCTGGTTTTGGTCAGGTGGCAGAAGAGAAGAGTGAGAGGAAAGGCGGGGTCAGCGTCTTTGTGGACGTTTCCATGGAAAGGCAAGGCAGGGCATACAGTTGAGGACTGGTTAATTTGAATCACCCAGCTATAGAGGTGGTGTCTAGTTGGCTGGTAATCTGGCCTTGGGACGATTTAGAGCAGGGGAAACATTGGCTTGGTGTGTGAGAACTAGATAAAGTATGGTGTTTGGGAGAATCGGTTCCAGTAGGTTGGTTTGCTTTTGAAAGGAGTGCTCTCCACAGGGCCCTTTGCTATCTCTAAGGATTGGCTAGCCCTGGGAGGGGTAGTCTTTTCCTGTGTCTATAAGGCCCCCCAAATGTCAAAACATCACAAGATGCAGAAAATAAAAAACATGATTAATACCCACATACTCTGCTCTGCATATGGCTAAGTCATCCTCATTCTTTGGTCTCAGTTTAAGTGTCACCTCCATTGAGGAGTCTTTCCAGAAACACTTTGTGTTAGCAGATACCAGTGTATTTCACAGATTCTGCTTATTGTCTATTTATCACTCACCACAATGTATTATTTTATTTTATTTTATTTTATTTTATTTTTTTTTTTTTTAATTTTTTTTTTTTTAACGTTTATTTATTTTTGAGACAGAGTGAGACAGAGCATGAACGGGGGAGGGGCAGAGAGAGAGGGAGACACAGAATCAGAAGCAGGCTCCAGGCTCTGAGCCATCAGCCCAGAGCCCGACGCGGGGCTCGAACTCACGGACCGTGAGATCGTGACCTGGGCCGAAGTCGGACGTCTAACCGACTGAGCCACCCAGGCGCCCCAATTTTATTTTATTTTTTAATTTAGTATCTGTCTCCTTTGCTAGGAGTCAGCTTCATCAGGACAAGAACCATGACCCTTTTTTCACCTCTGTATTATTTATCTAGGGAGATCATTTTTGTTGGAGACTCAAAACCCTGTCTCTTCCCTTCTTATTTGCAGAATCCTAATTTAATTCAGGTATTAGGAGATTTTTGTTCTCAGGGAAGATGAGGCAAGTGGTCTAGGGACAGGCATGTATTCCAAATCTAGCCATTGAGATACAATATGAGAAATCTGGAAAATCTTCTGTGAGCTGTGTGCGGATGTAAGGTCTGGAGTTGCAGCAGCCATATTGCAACCATGAAGGAATGTCAAGAGAACTGCTGAGATACCAATTCTGAGATCTGACATCATTAAGCTGCTCTACCTGCCTAGGAACCACTTAACAATTATTAAGAAAGATAATAATAACACTACATATTTAAGCCATTTTCTGTTGAGGTGGTTGTATGAAGCCAAGTGTACTGTGACTTAGCACACTGCTTGACATACAATTAATGCAGGTATTTGTTGTTGTTGAATGAATAAAAGACTACATCACAAAGATAAAATAAGGAAGGTTGAGGTAGACATCCAGATATTTTAACTTGCATAAAAGACACAATTTTGATTTTGGGGGTTTAAATTTAAAGGGGAGAGATATGGATGCAGGGCACATATTATACAGACTGGCTATCTTTATTAGCCAACTTAGACAAATACTCTTCCGTTCATTTAAATAAAACTTTAATGAGGACTTACTACTTTGAAAAGAACTACATTAAGGAGGCATATAGCATACTGTTTGAAAACACAGGCCACATAAATACTTAAATACAGCCACTTAAAACGTAGTGACCTTAAGGCAAGTCACTAAATCTCACTTAAGTTTAGTTTACTCCTCTCTAAAAAGGAAATATTTACACTTTTAAAAGGTTAGTGTGATGAGATAATAAAGTGCTCAATGTCCTACATGCCTAGAAAATAGTAAACACCCAAAAGCATAGTTTTACAATTACTATTATTAAACATATTTGAAAGAAACATAACATACAGGTGAAAAATATATAGCTCCTTTCCATAACTACACTATCAGAGAACACGTAGGTAATATCAAACAGTGTGAGGAATGTGAAGGAAGGAAAGTTCTGCCTTGGATGGTCACACAACGTTTCAGTAGAAAAGACATTTGGGGGCACCTGGATGCTCAGTCGGTTAAGTATCTGACTCTTGATTTTGGCTCAGGTCATGATCTCACAGTTTGTGGGTTTGAGCCCCGCATCGGGTTCTGCACTGACAGCGCAGAGCCTGCTTGGGATTCTCTCCCCCTCTCTCTCTCTCTGCTCTCCCCTTGCTCTCTCTCTCCCTCAAAAACAAAATAAACATGAAAAAAGAAAGAGGGGCACCTAGGGGGCTCCATCGTTGAAGCGTCTGACTTTAGCTCAGGTCATGATCTCGTAGTTCGTGGGTTCGCGCTCCACATCAGGCTCTGTGCTGACTGCTCAGAGCCTGGAGCCTGCTTGGGATTCTGTGTCTCCCTCTCTCTCTGCCCTTCTGCCGCTCATGCTCTGTCTCTCTCTCTCTCTCTCTCTCTCTCTCTCTCAACAATAAATAAACATTTTTTTAAGTTTTTTAAAAATTAAAAAGAAGGAAATAAAGAAAAGACATTTGATTGGGAGCTTTAAGGAAGGGTTGTATTCTAACCTGCAGAGATGAGCAGGGAAGCATGTGTGTCATGGTGGCTGGAGAGGGAGAACTGATAAACATATTTCAGGCAGCAAACCATGGAGTAAGAGGGCACGCAAGTACCAGGCAGTTTACATAGTGGCTGAGAGGATGGTGTGGCTCCAGTACAGGCTTACAGAGGAGGCCCATGGAGATGAGCACACGGGAGTGCTACATCATAGAGGAGTCTCAAAACTTGAGAAGGCTGGGACTCTTCTGGTAAGCAATGAGGTGGCATGAAACGGTTTTGAAGCCAGGCGGGAAAGGGACATGAAGCAAGTGTGACAGACACTTAATTGTCTCCCCACCGCCATCCTTTTGGTTCGCCTAGCTTTAATGGATGTTGACCACCAGCTCTGACCATGTAACCCAAGTCTGAGCAATGAGCGATGAGGGTGCCTCTGGAAAATGAATTTTTTTTTAAGTTTGTTTATTTATTTTGAGAGAGACAGAGACAGAGCAAGTAGGGGAGGGGCAGAGAGAGAGAGAGAGAGAGAGAGAATCCCAAGCAGGCTCCATGCTGCCAGTGTAGAGCCCAGTGTGGGGCTGGAACTCACAAAACTGCGAGATCATGACCTGAACCGAAACCCTGAGTCGGATGCTTCACCAACTGAGCAACCCAGGCGCCCCGGAATTTTTTTTTTTTTTAAAGAGAAAGATAAACAGGGAGAAACTCATTTTGCTATCACCTTCTGCATCTCATTCCCCTTGCTGAACTCATGTTGTGAATTCTGTTGAGCAGAGATATGGTGCCTAGAGCCTCAGTAGCAATCTTTGGTCCCTGAGGAAAGATCTCTCTCACACACACTGAGGATGATTAAGAATATTAAAAAAACCTGGATCTGTGATGACATTGTTGATCTGTTGAACTTCTCGACCCACCTACTCCCAGAAGACTAGTTAAGTAAGCTGTAGATATATTATGGTTTCAGCCACTAGCGGTCAGGTTTCTGGTATTTGTGGTCACACCATTGTAACTAATGATTAGAAGGATGTTTTGAGCAGGACTCATAGAGGATCAATGGGAATGGATTAAGGCTGTGATGAAAATGAAGGCAGGTAGTAGAAAAAAATTATTGAGGACATCTTGTGGGTGATTTTTAAGTTAAGAGATGTGCACAGCACTTAAATGTATCAGACACTGGGAAGCATTATGCTCATTTAATTCTCACAAAACCTCTATGAGGTGAGCACATCACTATCACCATTTTCAAATGAGGAAACTGAGTAGAGACAGATGACACAATTCCCTCAAGGACACACAGCTGGTTGGGAGCAAACATTTATCCAAGCAGTTTAGCTCCAGAGGAGTCTGTGCTCTTAAATACTAGTATTTATCTTTCATTTACGCACAAGGACCATCTTACTTCCATATAATAATTCTATGAGGAAAATGCCACCATTTTTGCCATTTTACAAAGGAGGAAACTGAAACAGAGAGGTTAAGAAATTTCAGGTCACATGCGTAGCAAGGGATGAGCAGAAAATCAAGCCCAGGTCCACCTGACTCCAAGGTTCTAACCTTAATGCTAAATTCCCCGCGAGAAGACCATTCCAGACATCTGCGTCAGAGAAGTGGTTTCAGAAATGTAAAGGGAAACACTTACATGTCTCTGCAGGACAGATTGGGAAGACAGATTAGAAAGAATTAGGGACAGATTATATATAAGGGGAAAAGATGCAAAGTGATTCTGTTTTTTCAAAGCTAAGTGAACACACAGGGATTTTTTTAAAAAGGAAGTCTAGAAAATAAATGTATATTCTGAGTGAACACTTCAAAATCATTGTCAGCATATCCAAAGAGTTGGGATCAACTCCAAAAGCAGACATGGAGATGAACCATTCCTTGTTTAAGTAGCAATTTCTCTGTGCATCTAAAAATGTGGTCCAGGAGAATGGGTAGGTGCTTTTTCTATGTAATCATTTGACCATTTAAGATCCTTGAATCAATCCTCTAAGCAAAGCTCCCTGATAACGCACCTCCCCCAGGGGTAGGATGGGATTGACTGTCCCCCCAGCTCAGGCTTCTGCTGCTGCCACACATAGTCTCCCCTGGTGTGGCACATAAGGCACCATTTGTTTTCAGAACACAATATATTGCACTGCTAGGGCTGGAGTTCGCGACACGAATTATACTCACAGAATCTCTGCGGGCTCTTTCCAGGGTTTCTTCTCTAGGGCCCATGTACATGGTAGCTCCAATCCATTTAATCACTTTGTTCTTTCCTCTTATAGAACACTACTTCTATCCCTTGGCTAACATAGGTGATTTTCCTAGTTTCTTAGTTCCTGTAGAAGTTCAGCTCTAGATCAAGGCTTGGTTTTGGGTTAAAATTGCTTTTCTCATCTTGATCTGAAGCTCAATTTGATGGCTTCCATAAACTCAACTTATTAAAAAAAATTCAGCATATTTCATTCAATAACTAATTAATTAATTAAAAGTAGGCATTGGCTAAGTACCAGGCGCCATGCTAGAAGCTTACGGCCTGTGAAAGTCGTGCTTTTCAGTCTGTGATGTGGAGAGGAAACACCTGGGCATCTTGTTAAAAATGCAGATGTAAATGCAGTAGATCTGGGGTAAGGCTGGAGATCCTGTGTCTTTAAGAGACTCCCGATTGAGATCCATTCTGATAACAATCCAAGGAAGACAGGAACATAGATAGTTAAGTTCAAGCAATAAAGATTTATAAACACAATGATAAATGTGTGAGAAACTGAGAAAGGAAGGGGGTTTCCCAAATTGCTCTGGTCTGTGCTGCTTCCTCAGGAACCTACCCCAGATGGCTCCTGGTTCATTTCAGTACTTCTGGGTCTACTCCAAACTTCTGTCACCAGCTCCTACCCTAAACACTTGCTAAACACCTATTCACAACATGTATTCTCTCCCTGTCTACAAAAGCATCCCTCCCCAATGGTCTTCTAGTGTTCCATTTAAACCTTTATTGAATTTCCTCATTTTGGCATCTAACTTCTCATCCATCAATCACTCCTCAGGAAAAGTCCATTTTCCAGGCAGACAATGCCAAATTCTGTGATCTTATCCTATGAACATCAGTAGAGTATAAACATATACATGCATTAATTTACATCTATATGTTGATTCTTTTGTGTGTTATAATAATAGCTAACACGGAGAGCTTAAAGTATGTCAAGCATTGTGATATTCATAAAAGTCTATGGGATAGAAACTACGATCTCTCATTTTGCCTATCGAATACAATTGAGACAGAGAGGTTGAGGTCACATTGCCATTAACTAGTGGAGCCATAATTTCAATGTTGCATCAGCAGTTAGGTCTTCAGAGAAAGGTGCCGTTTAAAATAAAGCTAGTAACGATACAATCTACTCACTGTTGTGATAAGGTTGGGAACCCGTGTTAATCATCCCTGTAGCATGGGAAATCTCCATGATATGGAAGGAATTGGACATATTCTCCTCTGCATTTGAGTGGATGGGTACTGGGAGATTTTGTATCTAATCCACATGCTTTCAAACCTGGTTAAGTGACTGTACCGTGGTAACGTATGGCCCTAGATGAGTCACTTAAACTCTTTTTTTTTTTTTAATTTTTAATGTTTATTTATTTTTGAAAGAGACAGAGAGAGAGAGAGAGAGAGAGAGAGAGCAGAGGAAGCGCAGAGAGAAAGAGGGAGACACAGAATCCAAAGTAGGCTCCAGGCTCTGAGATGTCTGCACAGAGCCTGACATGGGGCTCAAACCCATGACCTGAGCTGAAGTCGGACGCTTAACTGACTGAGCCATCCAGGCGCCCCTGAGCCACTTAAACTCTTAATTCACTTCTGTCTTCTATAGATGAGAGATTCACTTTTATTTGATACTTTAGGTCTTGATCAAGCCTTTCAGTCAAGTGTCTCAAAATGCAAATACAAATTTTGGTTTTATAAAATCATCTGGGTTTAGCAGGAAATCTGATCTCACTAGAGAATTGTACCATGTTGAGTTCTTTCTAGGCTGTCACTGTAATTGAATTGCCTTTTGCCGAAGGGATTATTTTGAACTCGTGGAAAACTCCTTAGAAAAATAAAATAAAATAAATGACAATGAAAGCCCAAAGGACATTCAATATGAAACCAAATTATTATAGCATTAAAGGATCTAAGTTAAATCCATGAAGGCAAGAAAATTCAAAGGAAGATTTTAGGAATAAAATTCCTTCATTTTCGTGTCTCACTGCACGTGCATGACCACTTCCTTAAACATGTAGGAGGGAGTAGAGGCAGTGAAATTATTTAGCTGGCAACTCCCATGGACCTTTAGATCAGTGAAGGAGCTTAAAATATTGGTAATAGGAACAGGATCATAGGGAATAATCCAATTTTTTCTTTTCTTTTTTTCCCAAAATGAGCCCTTTCATTATTACTATTCTCTCATCTTTTCCTCTTCCTTGGTACTTTCTTCAGCGTACTTCCTGGAAGCTACAGAAGCTATCTTTTGGCCATCAAAATGGTACCACAAAAATGAGATTCCATTTCAACTGCTATGACCATCCCTTCACCTAATCATCTAATCACCTCCCACCTCCAATCATTACTGCCTCCCAGTTTCTATCTCCTCGTGTTCATTTTCTTTCTCTTTTTTGGCTCATCCTAACAAGAACGGTCTTTGTTCTTTTCATTTGGTCCCCTGTTAAACTTCAAATAAAATCCATTTCCTATGTTGGTGCCTTCACCAGATCTCTGTAGTGTCCTGGTGACCAGGTACAACTGTTTCAATGGGCTTGCATGTGGGGTGTTCTGATATAAGCAGGCAAAGACAGAGCTCTTGAATCAGTGGGCAAGAAGCCGATTTTGTCTTTTGTACCAGGTCGTTTAAAGAGCCTTGAACTTAGCTATAATGTGCCTCATATTCCTACAAACAGATGCTTCCTGCCTCTTCCTATAACAAGTTAAAATAAATATTCTGGAGTCACTTTCATTCATACAGGATAACTCTTTTCTATAAGTGACGAAAACCTCTGTCAACTCCCTGGATTCTTTTTCTATGACAACCAGAGGGTATCCCTGTCTTGTGTAGGCTCAGGTGAGTATTTTTTCCAGTGTTAGGAACAATTCCTTCTCCTCTCAATTGTATGGAGCAACATCTTTGGTTCAGTCACATATATAGTTTTGCAATTCAGGGAATCAGATATAATTTATTCCTCTCATTCTTTCTCCCCTTGGAATCAAAATGTTCTAAAATTTGGTAATTTCTCTTGCATGGTTTCAATTCAACGTGTTAGCTTTTCCTTTCTGGCTATCTTCCATGCCACAGAAAAACCTGGGAGGGTGGCAAACCCACCTAAATTCTATTTTTTTTAACATTAAATCTAGTTAAGGTAATAGAAATATGCTGGTTGACCTTTATTACACACAACTCTTTAGCTTTATATCCCTTTCCTCACCTAAGTCAATTTATTCAAATGTTAATACAATGCAGTTCTGCATCTTTTTCACAAGATGGCACCATAACTTTCTGTATTTATTATCAAGCAGGAAAATACAAAAGAATTCTAAAATTTGTAGTTTAAATTATATAAATTGTAGTTGAATATTAAAAGGACTATAATAGCACAAAACTATATGATGATCTAATTTTCTTTAAGATATTCTAACTCCCTTAAAAAAAGTAATCAGTGAAAATCAGAATGAACTCAAGGATATTTGTGTTTTTATTTCTCCTTTGTCTTTAATATCTATTAAATCAGGAAAGCCTTTTTTTTTTTTCTTTAGAATAACATGATATGGTATTTCCACTGGTGCAAAGATTCTAGGTCTTTATTTAGGCTTCTACTTTCTTGATTCAATTTTTCTAACAAGGTAATAAATACCTGGAGATCAACCATTCCATTGTCATTAATATTAAGAATATCAGAAATTTTTTTCATAAATTTAGTCTGGGGGAACATGAGTTCAAAGTTGAATCTTACTGCTATCTACGAGTGTGACCCTATAAAGAGTAGACATCTTTTCAAAATAAGATATAGATAATCGAAGCAATAAGGCAAACAAAAGAAAAAGTAAAGTGAATACATAATTATCTAAATTCTTCTATGTCAAGGCCCTGAAATATGCATTTCATGTAACTCTATGGAATCATAATTTATTGAGCTCTTACCCAATGGTATACATTACAGTAGAATCTTTACATGCATGAACTCAATTCTCAAAACCTGATGAGGTGGTTACTATTATTACCCATATTTTACTTGGGAGGAACTGACATTTAATAAGATCATTTATTCATTCATTTCCTCCTTCAACAAGTGATTATTGACTACCTACTATGTGACTTGAACACTTGAATGTGGCATCGTTGGAATTTACACCCAGAATCTGCCAAGACCGAAATCCAAGAGTCATTCACTTAATTACAGAGCTATAAAAAATCAATTTCTCAGATAAGCTTAATAGGCAATTAAGTGGTGAAAAAGAAAAAAAAAATTCCACTCTGAGTAACCAATTTGACACACCACCACCAAGAGCATTAGTTTCTTGCTCGATGTGTTTTCCATAATGTTGATTTAAAGCTCCTCTATACAAGGTTCAACTTAGCCAGAATATGATATGTGCTTCAATTATATAACAATTCAACAACCATTCCTTAAACACTGAATCTGTACAGAATAAAACACTTTTGAGGTAAAGATAGGCTTACTGTGACTTCTAAGCTGGTTAAGTGTCTGGCTCTTGATTTAGGCTCAGGTCCTGATCTCACAGTTTGTGAGTTTGAGACCCCATTGGGCTCTGCACCAATGGCACAGAGCCTGCTGGTATTTCTCTCTCCCTCTCTGCCCATCCCCTGCTCTCCTGTGAGTGCATGTGCATGCTCTTTCTCTCAAAATGAATAAACATTAAAAAAAAAAAAAAAAAAAAGATGGTAGGCTAACCAGAAGGAGAAAATTCCTCTATGTCTCTAACAACAATAAGAATATATAGAAATCCTAATAAAACATTTTCAATTATTTTAATAGAAGGTAGCCAAGCTCAACACTAGAAAAAAAAATCTCCAGGTTGCATAAATGAAGAAATTTATTTAAAGGCTCAGAGTAAAAGGGAATTAAAGCTGCACTGTGAGGCACCTGATACCATAATCAGGACTTTAATACTTGGTGGAGATAAGACGTAAGGTGCAGATGCTATAGACAGCAAGAACTCCATTTGCTGCTTAAAGAGAAAAGAGGAGAAAGAATTGTTTCATGAGACCAATAGGCCTTAGGTAGACCCCACAGGTAGCCATCTGCCTGGGGATGAGGAGGAAATAATCCATGCAGAAGAGTCAAATCTGTGTTCAGGCGCAAGGATGGAAGTTCACACTACCCACATTAGTTCAGAGCCTCAGTAGAGGCAATGTTATACCAGCTCTGAGGCATCCTCATGGGCCCATGAGAAACTGCTAAGAAAGAGAACTCTTATGGAAAATGAACCCAAACACAGTAATTACATGACAATGCTTAGTAGCAAACAAGAGAACCCCCCAGTCCTAACAAAGGGGAGATTTCACAGCTATAATAACAAAGCAATCTGAAGGGAACTTTAATATAAACATGTTTTAAGTGTTTAAAGAGATAGGCTATATGCATTTTTAAATGAGCAGATCCCTAAAGCTGCAAGAAATTAGACTATTAAAAAAATCATAGATAGGAAACAATAGAGTCAGCATAAAAAAAAACAAAAACAAAAAACAAAAAACAAAACAAAAAAACCCTCAACAGACTTGTTTCATAATGGTTTAGTTACAGTATAAGATGTGATATGAAATGAAAGATAGATCTCTGGAGATAATCCAGAACACAGCACAGAGAAATAAAGATGAAAACCATGAAAATAGAGTTAAGAGAAATAGAAGGATAGAATGAAAAGATCTGAGTATGAAAGGAAGATATCGAAGAGATTTCCAGAAGTGAATCAAGACATGAGACCTCAGACTGAAGAAACACACACTATTTTGCGCAGGATAAAAAAAAAAAAAAAAATCTTAGACATACAATTGCAAGACAGAGTGATCAAACTTAAGAATAATGAGAAAATCTTAGAAGTAACTAAAGAAAACACAGATTAACTTCAACAATAGACAATCAACACAGACGTTGACTAACATCAGCAAGGGAAGATGTAGGGTTTTTTGTTTGTTTGTTTGCTTGTTTTTACATAGGGTCCATGCCTAACATGGGGCTCAAACTCACGACCCTGATATCAGGAGTCACATATTCTATTAACTGAGCCATCCAGGTGCCCCCAAGACAAGGTATGTTAATGAAAAAAAGTACCAAGAGACAAAAGGGGTGCTGAGTGTACTAAACTTTATTCTAAAATGAAGGCAATTTAAAGACACTTCCAGTTTAATTTATAACACCTGAAAGAAGTTTAAGTTGGTCAACATGTTCCTCTTGTACAAGCATGGCTTTCCCTTTAATGGAAAAATTGCCCAAAGTAGAAGTGGGAACTGGTAAGTACAAGAAAGCCACTTCTGGTTAAGGAAATGCAGAACAGGTCAAATACTGGAACTATTTCTTCTTTTATTGTCTGTCCTTGTAAAACATGCTGTCAGTTGCCTTCCTAAGAACCCTCCTGTTACATGAGTGAACAGATTAAAAAACAAAACAAAACAAAACAAAATAAAACTTCTGTTTCAGCACGAAAGAGGGTTAGAAAGCCATAGATTTTCAGACTTCAAAATGTCAACAATAAAGGTTTTCCTTCATGCATTTTGTGTACAGCTTTTTTTGTGTGTATGGCTTTTTCTCCAGCTTCCATCTCTATCCTTGGGTTGGGGGTAGATGGGGGGAAGTACAACTTTAGGCATTTTACATTCTGGGTGAGCGAATTCCTCCTTGTGTGGGTCTGTTCTGCACCTTGCAGAGCATCCAGTATCTCTGGCCTCCAACCACTAATTGCCAATAAATCTCCCACCCATGCCAGTTGTTTTGGCAACTAAAAATTCCCCCGTATTTTTTGAGTACCAGTTCCTCTGCACTGCAAGACTAATTGCTTTTCTTTTCCAGAAAGTCACCACCAGAGCTACTACCAGCCCAGCACTTATCTAAAGACATGCCCTTGGGGCACCTGGGTGGCTCAGTGGTTAAGCGTCCGACTTCTGCTCAGGTCACGATCTCGCGGTCCGTGAGTTCGAGCCCCGCGTCAGGCTCTGGGCTGATGGCTCAGAGCTCAGAGCCTGGAGCGTGCTTCCGATTCTGTGTCTTCCTCTCTCTCTGCCCCTCCCCCGTTCATGCTCTGTTTCTCTCTGTCCCAAAAATAAATAAACGTTAAAAAAAAAAAAAAATTTTAAAGACACGCCCTTATCACCTTCATCCCCCATTGTCTTATCACCTCGCCATTGAAACAAAGCTGGCTGCAACCAGAACAGCAATTTTGTTTCAACTAATGCTAATTCCCAATCTCAATCCAAGAAAATATAATGTTCTCTAATTAACCAATCATATTAAAGTCAAGTTATTATGCAAACTCATAGGAGAGAGGCTTGTGCCCTTGTCACTTGTGTGCTCTTTCTTTCCCCTGTCCATTGATAAATCCTTCAGCTTGTTCCTAATTCTGAGCCCTGAGTACAAAGTCTCTCAAACCCCCTACACATATACACCGATTGCACCTAGAAATGCAACTTCAGATTCCTATTGTGTAGTGTATGTTAGATCTGAAGAGTGGGAAAGTCAGTATTTAAGCCCCTTTGAAAGTCAGTGAGAAAATTTGGGAAGAGAAATATTACTTCTTTCCTGGAGACAGAGCAATTTCAGAACCATAAATAAATAACAGGCAGAAAGGAGTAAAATGTTTCCTGCTGACCCCCCAATCCCAGACTTAAGTGAGCGGGGCAAGAAAGGACACCAATGAGTACCTTAGAAATGATGTATTCTCTTGCTTTCTTTGCCGATCTTGGTGAAGATCTTTTTTTTTTTTTTTTTTTTTTTTTATTTTTTTTTATTTTTTAATATATGAAATTTACTGTCAAATTGGTTTCCATACAACACCCAGTGCTCAAGTGAAGATCTTTAAATAGGAAACGAGTCTCCTTTTTTAAACAAAGTATTTTCTCATGAAGATTCTATCGTATTAGAGAATAGAGTGATGACAAAATGAGATGAGAAAAACCAGTAACAAAGTGGTGAGGCAGGAGGTTTACTTTAGTAGGAAAGGGCCTTTTTGAGGCCTGTCGAGATTGTGTGGCCTTGGCATTGGAGGCAGAGAACACAGAGAGACCCTCTGTAGATGCAAGGAGAGGAAATGCAGCAAGGTGTCAGACTAAGCCTGAGGCTTAGGAAGAATGCTAGGAGGAAATGACAATGAACAAAGCAGCCACCTGGAAAGCAGCCCCTTAGTCCTGTGCTACACAAGTAAGATGAGCGTCCAGAGAAAAAATATGCAACACAGCAAAACGGCCAAAGAAAAAAGAAAGAGGGAAAAAAAAAAATCATGCCTATATCCAGCACATTTATACCTAGGCCATCAAGGTTTGCGTGATTACCAATGATATAGTCATTCATTCATTCATTCATACAAATTTTTATGGCTCTATTATTACATGCTTCATGCTGTGCAACGTGCCGCACAAAGATGACAAAATAAAATCCTGTCCTTCCGGGCTGGGTAAGGAAGACTGACAATTAAGCCATCAGAATCAAAACCATGTGATCGAGTGCTATAGCACAGAATATAGCACAGAATATAGGATGCTATGGGAACTGGAGAGGAGGAGAGAATGACTTTTTTCCTACAGTGATAGAGAAGGCTGGAAAATACTTCACTGACTGTGTCTTTAAGGGGTGAATAGGAAAGCTAAGACATAGAAGTATAGGACAGAATGCTGAGGTGTAGAAACTGCAATTGGTCCATAATTGTTAAAACCCAGGTTGCCTGTGGGATAGGGTGGGGGTGGGGGGTGAAGCTAAAGAGGTGGGCAGAGGCCTGTTTATGAAAAACCTGTGTCATGATAAAGAGGCTTGATTTTATGTTTTAAGAAAACCAGACCAAGTAAAGGATTGCAAACAAAAAAAAATATGACCAATACTCATTAATGGACTATCCAATAGCCATTTTCATGAAAACATTTTTTTAACGTTTATTTATTTTTGAGAGACAGAGAACGAGTAGGAGAGGGGCAGAGACAGAGAGAGAGAAGGAGACACAGAATCCGAAGCAGGTTCCAGGCTCCAAGCTGTCAGCACAGAGCCTGACATGGGGCTCGAACTCATGAACCACGAGATCATGACCTGAGCCAAAGCCGGATGTTTAACCTACTGAGCCACCCAGGCGCCCCTCCAATAACCATTTTCAAATTCCTTCTTCCTTGCTCATTTCTCTCTCTAGAAGCTGGGGAAAAAAAAAAAAAAAAAGAAAAAAATATATATAGATTCATCTTTCTGGTCTCCCTTGAAGCTGATTTGCTCCTAGGACACAGTTCTGGTCAATGTGACATAGGAGGAGGTCTCCTGAGTAGACTTCTAGGGAAGATTTTTTCCTCCTGGATAAAAGCAGAAAGGCATGAAAGAGAAACTCCTCACCACTCTGGCCATACCCTTCCTTCTTGTCTTTTAATTCTTAGGCCTGAGAACAGGATGCCTGGTGCCTTTTGAAAGACCTAGAGAATCACAGATACATCAGCCAAATGCCCTAAAATTTGGACCTGCTCATCTGATCCCCAAACCAGAAGCACCCAATTTTTTATGGTTACATGAACAATATTCTTATGGCTTAAGCCACTGTCAGCTGGAGTTTTCTGTAATATGCGGCCCAAAGCATTCCTAACTGTTATAGAGAGTGATTTATTAAGAATTCCTCAAATGTGGTATTTATGAGCTAAATTAAACTTATTCTAGAATTTACCAAAGACTCTAAATCAGTATTCTACCAGCTGGTAAGCAGCTTTGCAAAAAGGGTCTACTACTTACGTGTTACAGATGCTTGAAAGTCCTACTTCCTTTAGAATCAGTATATCAATGACATTATGTTGGATTGGTCATAGTTCTTATTCACCATGACTCTTACTCTTTAATGATACAAGACTATTAGTTTTATCATTATCTATTTAATTTGTTTTGCATTCTTTGGTTACGCTTACAGTGTAGGCTTATTTTAAGGTGATCTTTAATTTTCCAAATACTTGACTCTAGGTCATGCATGCTTTGTGGTTCAAATAGAACTCAACTGTGTTGCTACTGATAAGCCAGTAACTCTCACCAAAAACTTGTTTGTGCAAGGATACCTGTACAAAGTGATGAGCTACTCCTGCTCTTGTGATTTTTTTTTTTAACATTCAAATGCCATCAGGGTGTCACAATACAACATACAATGACATAAGCTTACATATGAAAAATCATATTTGTATTCTTTTCCTATCATATAAGCAATTCGTATGTGTTATGAAATACAAATGTTTCCTAGCTCCCTCTTTTCCCCATTCATAGCAATCTTTATACAGTAACCAGGTTTTGGCTTTACATTTTCCTAGAATGCTTCTCTACAACTGCTCCCACTGGGGCCACCCACTGGGACCACCCAAGAGTACTGCCAATCACTACTTAGAACCCTGACCCATAGTCCACTTCCCTGAGGCCACCATGTTTCTTTGGTCTCTACCATACTGTGCAGGTATATGCAAATTTCTCTATAGAGTGCTAGCAGGAAAAGAATAATGTTCTAGCTAACATAAAACATTTTATTTTCGTATCAAAAGCAAGGGCACCAGAGACATCTACCTTTGCAAGGAGGTCAGTCTTCCTTCATAGCCTGCCTCTCCTGCTTATGGGATAAGTCATGCCTTCTTCTTCAGTTCTCTCCATCTGCAACTCCACTCTCTTCTCCTGGGAACAGACCACATCTTTACATAATCAGAAACCCCATTTTCTGGTTCCTTCCCCCTTCCCTTTTATACAATACCCCAAATATATGCTAATGTCAGGTGATTAGGGTTTGATTCCATCTCCATGTGTGAAAGTGAATATAGATTTTTCTATTCTGAGTACCTGTTCTACTTTGTTGGGGGTGTCTTCGCTTGAAACATGCAGATAATAATAGTAGCCACTCTCAGAGACTGGCTGGGAGGATTAAGTGATAGCTCACAGTTTATAACAGTGACTGGCACATAGAAATCACTGCAGAGGAGTTTGTATTGAAAAATAATGTGGGAGTTCCTTTGCCTGGTGTATCTGATTAAGATGTGTATATCTTCTAATGACTAGTTTCTTTCTGAAATAGAATAATCAAGTCCTGTGCCAGGGCTATTAGTTTGTTTAAATAAATAAGTACTAAGATTCAAATAGTACTAGTCTGGAAAATACAAATGCAGGGGGAAAAACGGAGACTGGGAAAGGTCATTGGATTATTTTTAAAACAACATAAAAAGAAAATAGCGAAACAACAGAATAGGAAATATAGTAAGAAAACATATTATGGAAGAACAAAGAGAAAAGAGGAAGAAAATCAAGTTGTTTGTTCCATTAAGCAAGCCTCAGAGTTAATGAATCTAGTTTCCTGTGGATTATGGCCAGGAGAAAATGAACAGTTTAGGTAACAGCCAATCCTCACTGGATGCAGAGGTCCAGAAAATTGCCAAGGCAATAGCAGCTATTTATGACATTGTGGGAAGAGCGGATATTGGGACTTTCTTTTTATTAAGCAGCTGAGACAATGGCAGGATACTATCAAGTGGTGGAGGTGAGGAACAGAGCATGTCCAAAACTCAGCAGAAGTGTAGCCAACAGCAACACAAATGTCAGGGATGCTCTAAGTGCTTCTTGAGTTCAGTTGTGTTGAACTATAAAAGAGATGTAAAAACAGTGCAAAGAAATATGGGAACTAAAAGAGAAACAGAAGGAGAGACTCTGTGCTTTATAGCCTCTCTAAAGATGGGACATGGTTTTTAGTGCCAAAACCAAAGTTGGCTTCCAATCTGAACCATATGTCATTGGGTAAGTTACTTCAATACTGTGAACCTCAGTTTCCTCACCTGCAAAAAAAAAAAAAAAAAAAAAAAAGGATATTAGAGAGTTGTTATGTGTGAGTGAAATAATGTTATGTTGTCCCTGCCTGCTTTAGAGCAAGTACTCTCTCCCCTTTTCCATAACTAATTGAGAAACCTATTTTATAGAGGAAAATTAGCATACTAAAAAATTAGAAAAAGCATGAAACAACAAACATTTTTAATGATATTGGTTTGTGTTTGGAGACAATGAAAAATGTAAAAGCACTGAAAGGGATCTGAGATTCAGATCAGTTCCTTAAGAAATCAAAGAATTAAATCACCAAGCACATGCTGTGTATATTTGTAATTTAGGCCAATCAGAGAATAAAATTGGCTTTATACTTATTATATCCAGCTCAAACTTAGATATCCTGTTTCCTAAATTATAGCTTTACTTGAATATCTCACAGACGTCTCAAACTTTGCATGTTCAAAACTGATCTCGTGGGTGCCTCAATACAGAGATCTCTATAGGGACCTCCCAGAACAATACATGGCACCACATTCACTTAATTCAAACACCAAACCTAAGAGGTTTCCTTGATTCATCCTTTCCTTTAGCTCGTACACCCTTTTCATCCTGCCTCCAAAATCTGCCCATTATTCTTCATGTCTATTGCCAGCCTCTGCTCCAAGCCAGTACCTCTCTCTACTCAGCTTCTGATGTCCAGTCTTGCTTGCTTACAGTCCGTTCTATACACAGCCATGAGAACGATCTTTTAAACACATAAATCAGATGATGCCGTTTGGAGCCTAAAAGCCTTCAATAGATTCTCTTAAACTTAAGAGTGAAATTTCACTCCTTTCCAGAGCCTACAAAGCCCAAAATGATCTGGCCCATGACGACTGCTCCACTTCATCTCACCTCACTTTCCAACAGGCTCACGGACCTTTAACAGTTTCTAGAACATTCCACGCTTGTTCTGATCGCTGGGCTTTTGTATTTGCTGTTTCCTTTGTCTGGAAAGCTTTCCCCCAGCTCCTGACATAGTTGACCCCACCCTGCCTTTAGTTCTCAGACAAGCCTTTTCTGAACATCCAATGTAAACAATTCCTCCTTTTCACTTTCAATCACTATCACACCTTGTAATTATTTATTGATTTATTGCTTTAGCTTTTACTTATCTATCTCTCTCACTAGAATTTGGGCTTTGTCTGGGTAGAGACTGTGTTTGTTCTATACTGTGTTATATCTCTTACATTCACTGGCACTTATTAGATGCTCAAAAACTATTTGTGAAATGAATGAATGTTTCGTATATGTCCTTTATTTCTCTTTCTGTAAATGTATATGTGCGGGTATAAACATTTACGCTTATACTCACTGCATCAAAAAAAAAAAAAGTTAAGTCCCTGTGAGAGTGCAATCAAAAGTTTTTCTCCTTTTAATTTTCCCATCATTTTTTAAATATTTGCATTTTGTTGTTTCTGTGGTTATTCAAGCCAAACATGAAGATTACTTTCTCCCACAGTAATTAGCTCCTTCTGGGAAAACTTTTTAGAAAGATTCTTTGTGGTCTTGCCCAATCTGAGCCCTGGACTTATGTAAATTTTTTTTTTTTTTTTTTTTTTTTTTTGCCCTTTATATTTCATCTCAACTGGCAAAATACTGATTGACAGCTTAAAATCCATGTCCCTCTCTTGGAGTGGGAATTGATATAGGGATTAGGAAACCCCAGAACAGGGTAAGAAATCCAACTGCCTGCTACAAATTTGAAGTCCAAGAGAACATCCAGGCCAGATGGTTTAAACGTGCCTTGTTACTAATAACTTAGTATAAAGAAGATAATAAGTCCCTTGCTAGATAGCATGTTTCAAATGGTTTTAGAGATGGGAATTAAGGCAATAAAAACCAGGTGAATAAACCAATTTTTCTTGTTGAAAATGCAGGTGGTACTTTCAAGCGCAGCTGCTATATTTTAAGGGAAGATGATTAGTAATATGTTTCCCGAATTTTATTATTTTGAAACTTGCTTCTGCTTTGCAAAAATTTGAGACCTTACACAAATGCAAGATATTATGATAATTAATATCATTAACACTGACATTTTCATTTGTATTAGTTGTCAATTGCTGTGTAACAAATTGTTCCTGAAACTTGGTTGGTTAAAGCTACAATATTTATTATCTCAATTTCTGTAGGTCAGGAATCTGGGCATGGCTTAATTAGGACCTTTGTTCAGATTCTCTCACAGGCTGCAATCAAGGTGTTCGCTGCAGAAATCTCAACGCTCCAGGAGGGAAGGCTCCACTTCCCTGCTCACTCACTTGGTTGTTGGTGGGCAGGATTCGGTTCTACATTGGGCTATTCCTCATTCCTGGTATTGTGGGCTTTTCATCAGGCAGTTCATGTGGCAGCTTGCTGCATCAGAGCATGAGAGCGAGGGAGCAAGAAAGAGTGCTATTAAGACTGAAATCACAGTCTTGTAAAATCTACTGTCCAAGTGGCATCCTATCACTTTTGCTATATCCTATTTGTTAGAAGCAAGTCACAAGGTCTATACTACACACAAAGGAAGGAGATTCTATAAGGGAGTAAACAGCAGGAGACAGGGATTGTTAGAACCACTTGAGAAGCAGGTGATTATATCATTCTTGCTTTTGGTATGCCGAAGCAATGTCAGCTTGTACTTAAGAAAACAAGTTTTGAAATTGGAGAAAAGAGATTGAATCCCAGATGTGTTATTTGTAAGCCAAATGGCTGGACAAGTTGCTTAACTTCTGTAAATGTCCATTTCCTAATCTCTAAAAATCTTTCCATAGGATCAGAAGAAGAATTCAATGAGATATCAAAGTAGAGCACTTAGCACAGCATTTGACAATCAGTAAGTGCTCAATGAGTATTATTGATTATCATCAGTATAAAATGAGACCATACAAGTGGCAGGGCCATCAATATTTAGGATTGATATGCGAAAAGCCCAAAACCTAAAATGATGTTGGTTATCTCAATATAAGCTGTACATTTGATCCTGAACAATGTGGGAGTTAGGGAGCTGGCCCCTCGTGCAGTCAAAAACCCACATATAACTTTTGACTCCCCCAAAACTTAACTAGTAGCCTATTGTTGGCTGGAAGCCTTACTGATAACATAAGGACATATGACTATTAACACGTATTTTGTATCTGTATTATATACTGCATTCTTATCATAAAGTAAGCTAGAGAAAAGAATGTTATTAAGAAAATCATTTGGAAGAGAAATTGCATTTATAATACTACACTGTATTTATAAAAAAAAATCTGCATATAAGTGGATCTGCATTTCAAACCCATGTTGTTCAAAGGTTAACTGTATTAGATAAACAATCCATCATTAGGTTCCTGGGTTCTACCTCCAAAATGTACTTTCAATTTATAGGCCTCTTTCTTTCTCCTTGGACACATTCTCTTGCCATATCCTCCTAATTAGCCTCCCCAGTTCCTCTCTTTAAGGTCCTCCACTAAAGCTCCCTGCAGCAACCAAGGTGATCTTTAAAATACTTTCAAAGACTAAATCACTCTCCAGCTTTAACAACTTTCAATGGCTTCTCATTTCACATGAAATTCAAGTATTTTAATGTGATCGACAAGAACCTCCCTATTTTTCCAACTCATCTCCCACTTTACTTGCCTTTTATACTCAGCTGTCCTGGATTTCCTTTGGGTCCTTGAACTTGTCAAATTCTTGCATGCCTCCGGGTCTTTGCACATGCTGTTTCCTTTGCCTGAACCACTCTTCCTCACACACTTCATCTAGCTGACTCTGGTCATCCTTCAAGTCACAGCACATATTACTTTCTCACAACAGCCTCTGCCACTTCCCTCCTCCAATTCAAAGAGGGCTTTCCCATTATTATTTCTAGTATCTTGCTCTTTTCCTTCACAGTTTCTAATTTTATATTCTAGGTGATTGTATGTTTAACGTCTGTCTCTTGTGAGAGGGCTGAAACTGTGTCTGTTTTATTTACTATTTCATATTCAAGTCTAAGACAATACCTGACTCATAGTAGGTATTTATTTTTTAACATTAATTCTACATACTTTGAGGAACACTTAAATATACAAAGGAAGAGTGCAATGTTAGAAAGATAATGTGAACAATATTCATGGCTCATCTAATGGAGAATTCAACGTGCTTTCAGGAAACTGAAGATACTTAAATGTTGCTCCCCAGTTTCTATCAATAATCTTCTAAAAATAAACATCTCCATTTGACACGAACAGACACATTTAAAATAAGTGTGTAATTCAGAAGAGCTGGCCATTTTCAGATTGCTTATGTGCCAGGAAATATGCAGTCAACAAAAAAATACCAGAGAGGTGGCGGCAAAGACTGTCCGGATCTGCGTGGCTGAAATGAGTATCACTTCAATAGGTAGCAATTCGTGAAGAAAAAGGTATCCTTGGAAAGCAGTAGCACTGAAAGATGGCAGGTCACAAATCTGGTGATGGGGAATAAGATGTATAGTAAGGCCCATTTTCCCCAGCATTGTATTTAAGGTCAAAAGAAGATCTCAATACTTGAACTGCAGCATATTTCCTAATACTAAATCTCCTTACTTGTAACACCTCACCTTACCTTCAATGAGTATCCACAGTTAAAAGAAGCATCTAGACTTTCTACATTTCAGGGCACCTCTATGCATCAGAAAACAGCTTTCTCCCTCTCCCATTCCACTGTAAGGTATACTATGTATTTTAAAAATTAAGTATCTAAAGACTCAGAGTAGTCTCATTTTTTATTTTATTTTATTTTTAGCTGAAATAATGTTACTGATTTTTTAAATATAGTCAGTATCTTTTAGAGATATATACGATACTTACACATGAAACAATATTTGGGAATTGTTTCAAATGATTTAGGGCAATGGTGGGGACTGCAGGTTTAGATAAAACAAGATAGATAATTATTGAACCTGGATGATAATATAGGGAGGTTCATTATACTATTCTACTTATTTTTACTTGTTTGAAATTGTTAATAATCAAAATTTAGAAAGAATGCTCACAAAATATCTTTACAACCTCCTAGATTTGATGCTCCCAATCCCATCGTAGGTTACAATGCCGACCATACTGCCCTTAAAACCCTCATCATGGAGAAGAGAGGGAAACAAACCAGAAGAGACTCTTAACAATAGAGAACAAACTGAAGGTTGATGGAGGGAGGTGAGTGAGGGGTGGGCTGGATGGGTGATGGGAACTAAGGAGGGCACTTGTTGTGACGAGCACTGGCTGTTGTATGTAAGTGATGAATCACTGAATTCTACTTCTGAAACCTATATTGCCATGTATGTTAACTATAATTCAAATGAAAACAACAAAAACCCTCATCATTGAGGTCTGGTTCAGACTGCTACTATTGGATCCTGACTCCACCATTTAACAGCAGACATTGTTGGTACATGCTGAGAGAAGCAGCATAACCTTTCTGTGACTCAGTTTCCTTTTCTGTAAAATGGGGAGAAAAATGCCAATCTCAAACTACTGTGAAGGTACAGTGAAATCACAAATGTTAAATGCAGTCTGGCATATAATAAGTGCTTGTTCCGCTAATAATGACAATCATATTTAAATTAATTCAATTGATTATTTACTGAGGACTTACTCTCTGGGGCACTATTCTAAAGGTAGCTGTTATTATTCTCAGATTTAGCTATCAGCTAAAAATACACAGAAACACTGCATAAGAGGAGAAATTTGCAGAAACTGAAGAGTTGGAATGAAAGAGGGAAAGCAATGAAGAATCAGAATGAGGGAATAAGAAATAAAGTCATGGGTGCTGGTTTAACTATGTTTTCCTCCTTTGTCCCCATCCCTTTAAGCAATAGGGAAGAGATAAGAGGACATCTTTGGTTTCTGAAGGACATAAGACTCCATGGGCAGACGATGTCCTTTGAGGGTCCTCCTTATAATGGATAAGAATACAATTGCCTGGTTAATTAAAAGAAAAAAAATCTATTCGCTGGGAACCCTTATCCATTCAGTAAGGACAAACCCAGGAGAATTTTTATCTCAAGCTCAAAACCTTAGGGGAAAAGATTCATGAGGATTTGATATGCATTTGTTTTTCAGGCCGCATCTAAAGGAAAAAAAAAAAAAAAACCCTTACCTGGTCATGCATCTGTGTTGCTTACTTACCCAGTGCCACTGTGGCTTGAGAAAGACTCAGAAGCAAGGGCAGGAAGGAAGTTTGTCCAAGGATAAAGTTTCACTGACGTGTTAAGTGCCATACTTCTCCTTTTGCAGCTGCCTGGTGCTGTTCCTGCCTGCTAGTTCTCCCTGACCTCTGCCTCTGGTCAGGGACCACAGACCCCATGGTGTCCCAGCCCTGATGTGAATCCTCCTCACTTCCTTGTCTCTGCTGCCTGCCCGTCCCCTGGCCCACCTGCTCGGGTCCCGTAGCCCTCCTGGCCTGGAGCTGTCCACCTCTCTGCTCTCCAGGTCAGCAGCTTTGTGCACCTGCTGCCACTTCATGCCTCTGTGCTGTCAAGAAAAAGCAAGAGCAGGAATTGTGACCTTGGGGACTAAGACTCTTAAGAGTAAAAGAATTATTGGGAGTTGTATTACACACTAGAATGGGAGACAGGTACAGAAGAAAAACTTTTTGCGGGGGGACAGCATGTGAGTTTTTTTTAGTATGGAAATTTTGTTTAGGAATTCTTTTAGAGTGTATTTGAAAGATTTCAAAAAATTAAAACTCTTACATAAGTCTCAATTACGTTATCTAATTCAGGATGAATGCAGACGATCTGGGTTCAGATCGGGAGTCGGGCCCCCTCTTCCCTCACCATGTGGTTATCTGACAAAATAAGTTGCCCACCATATTCTTTTAAGTCATTTCTTCTTTTATGATGTGTGTCAACATCTGAATTAAAGTCTATTTGTTTTTTTTAAATTTCCTCTTTTCTTTATTTCATTTTTAAGCTTACAGCTAGGGAGAGAAGGAGAATCATGCCACAGTATGATTCTAATCTAATGGCATTTGTAGCAATTACAGGGGAGAATTGGAAACTCAGTTTCGCTGATGTGATCTTTTAAAAATTGCTGTAAGTTTTCTAGAGTAACTGATGCTCTCCAGTGACTTTTTTTTTTTTTTTTTTTTTTTTTTTTTTTGGTAATTTGAGTGTAGGGGAGTAGTGGGAGTTGGCAGAATGTCCACATTGAGAATCCTGGGGGGTGGGAGGGGGGCGGATAGGAATTGGCAGAATCCAGTTATCTCTCTGAGCACTCAGTGTTGCACGGTAACTCTTTACACATCCCTTGCTGACTTCCTGCTGACATCACCAGATCAGTCTTTGTGGACATTTGCCACTCTCCTAGACACTTCTCAACCCCTCACCGCTTTTTGAGACCATCAGGGCTGTGGAAGGTGAGCTTCTCCAGCTTTCCTCGTTCCCACTGTGATGCTCTGTATATGTATCATCTCCGTGAAGACGCCAATATATGTGTTGGGGGCTGGCAGGCAAGAATGTTGCAAAAATACTAGCAGTGGTATTTTCTAGTGGGGGAAATTATAAGGGATTGCTACGTTCTTCTTAAAATCTCTATCCTCTGCAAATTGTCAGGAAAGAACAGTTCATGATATTTGGATCAGAAGAAAACTGTTTGTAAATGACTGAAAGAAATCTTTTTTCTCTCCCTTTCAATTTTTCTCCCCTTTTAGTGCTTCTGGCACCCCCCTCATTCCTTCGAAGAGAGCCAATATCAATTTTAGAGAAACAGTGGGAGAAAACATTTATTTTGGAGACCTCAGAAGAAATAGTTCTTTGTCTTCAGCCCAGTATTTACATTTTCCTCCCAGTTTCTGTCTGTAGCCACAAGACGGTCTCCATTTTTATCCCTAACCGTCTGGTCTTGTTCCTTGTCCCTTTTCCAGATTCTGTGCCTCCTAGAAGTGCCTAGTCTTACCCAATCCCTCACCCTTTCCTGACCTCTGTTAGCCCTTCCCATGCCTTCTAGATCCATGAATTCTGGATCCACGATCAGCAAAATCCTCTGGTTCTCCACCTTCTGGAATGTACCTGGCTGTTCCCTGAGGATACCACTCCCTGGCAACCTTCACACACTCCTCTCATCTGAGGACCAGAAGGAAAGCATAAAATGCTCCTCATTTCCATACCCAAGCCATTTCTCTTCCTACCAAGCCCAGATCTTTTGAGTCTCCTGCCTTCTTATTTGCCACATTTTCTTCTGTTTCTTGGCTGTCAAATGTTGACTTCCTTCCTAGAGTCCTCTCATAGAAGATTTTGGTTCACTGTCTTCCCTGCCCTTATAGCTGTCATTATTCTCAGAGATGTTTGACCTCACAAGGATGACACATCTGGTCTCTCTGGTCTTGGCCCCTCCAATTCCAGTACATTTTTTCCACACTTCACTTCAGCCATCTTCACCCATGGCGATGACCCTAGTCATCACCGGTGATGGCACCCCCTCTGAAACTGCACTTTCACTACTCTACTTCTCAAATACCACCTCCTATCTTTCCAGCTCACTTGTTCCTCTACCCATGGTTCTAACATATGTCAGTAACCACTTTCTACTATTCATCATTCCTTTTCTGTTTTCACATCCCTGTTTCCCAGATTAGATTTCATGGTCCATCGCTCCCCGGCAACCACCCTCAACCAACTTGTCCCTCTGATGAAGATATCACATTCACCTGTCAAAACTCCAACTTGTTTGAACACATGCCTGCATCAAAGTTGCTAAACGATGCTAGGAAAATGACACTCAGGACTTCTGCAGTGACCGGTGGCATCCTGATCATTATTACAGACCCCAAACAAGCACCCAACAGTACCCAGCAATCCTAGCACATTTCTCTACTGAGTGTATTTTCCTATGGTGTGAAACCACTCTCACACCTTCCCACACCTCTTCTTACTCCCTCAGCCCATCTTTCCTCACTCTTCTTTGATAAAAGAGAATTAAGACCTCTTTCTTCTTCCTATTGCCAAAGAGAAAAACCTACCTACTCCTCATGTTCTCTGTCTTCCTGTATTTCCTCTTCCTCTTCCTACCTTCCTCTTCTTGTGTCTTGGCTGCCATCTCTTGTCTCCTTCTCAAAGACTTCACCCCTTTGAATTATTTCCTCTCACTTCAACATTATCAGTCTCTCTCTACAGGAAGATTCCCATCGGCACACCAGACGAGCTTGGCTGTCCTATTTAAAGCAACAACCTCCTTTTACCCAACATTTCCTTTTTGCTTTCTCATTACTTCCCCTTTGCTTTTCTCTGCAAAATATCACCAGATGGGTTCTACGCTTTGTTTCTACTTCTTTATTCTCATTTTTTTCTTCAAATAATTTCAGTCTGGCTTCTGCCTCCACCATTCTACTTCAGTGTCTGCTGTGTGTCTGAAATTTACTTGTCCAAGGCATCCTCCACCCCTTGAAATCATCTGTTTTCCAGTCTTCACAGTTCACATAGTGGAAACATTGTCTTTCCATAAGCTCAAGCCAGACATGTAAGGGACATTTTTTTCCCCATCTTGTTTCTTCTTCTTCCTCACTTAATGGGTTTATGCTTCCACCCCTGGCCAACTCCAGTCTATTTTGCACGAAACAGCCTGGAAGGTAATCTGTTTAAATGCAAATTGCATGTTTTAGCACACCTTTTAATGGCATCCATTATACATGCAATACACTCCTAATCACCTTACCTCCAACTCTTAAAGGCACAGCCCAGATGTCAGTCTCTCCCGATTAGCGATTAGCGTTCTTCACTCCACCCCCAAGTCTGAATCAATTGCCCTTCCATAGCTTCTGGGCAGCCAGATCTCTCTCCCCCACTCCCCACCTGCTCCTCCCCTACTACTCTACCCCACTCCCTTCTACCTCTCGTAATGCTGCAAATTCTTTCAGAGCTGGGAATATGCTTATTGTGTTCATGATGATATCCCAAGCTTCTAGCACAGTGTCTAGCAGATAGGGTTTCCTTGATAATAATTATAAATAGATGAATGACTCTCCCTACTTTATATGTCTCTCCCTTGTAACTGTCATAGTTCACATTTAACATCTCTCTGGTAGACCCACATGCAATTGATAAACAATCCTCTTACTCATTTAAGTGAATTTTTTTTTTTTTGTCAATACAGGTTTATTGACCATTATTTGATGAACACAAGACAAATAAAATAAGCAATTTCTGCAGTCTGTAGAAGATTCAGAGACATGAAAAGGTTCTGTGAGGAAATTTTCTCCTATAGGGCCAGCCATGATAATTACATGTGGAATGATGACAGATATGAGGGACCTTCAGCATCATGTTGCTGATCACACAAAGATCTATCCCAAGGGTCTACATTAAGGGAAGAGAAACAGCAAAAAAATAAACTAAAATAAGTAAAATGAAATAAAATAAAATAATAAAAAATAGGAACAACTAGGAGTAAAAATTTTCAACACAACAGTTTTTCCTCCTAGGTATAGCTTAAAATTAATCCAAAGCTAGGGTCACTTGGGTGGCTCAGTCAGTTAAGTGTCTGACTTCAGCTAAGGTCATGATTTCATGGTTCATGAGTTTGAGTCCTGAGTCAAGTTCTGTGCTGACAGCTCAGAGCCTGGAGCCTGCTTGGGATTCTATGTCTCCTTCTCTCTGCCCCTCCCCCACTCATGCTCTGTCTCTCTCAAAAATAAGCATACATTAAAAATTTTTTTTTTAATTAATCCAAAGCTCAGTGTAAAGTATGTTTCATTTGAATTCTCTGGAACTTTATTGTTTTCAAAACACCTGCAATATATATTAAAGAAGGTAAAGTTTATTTTGTTTTAATTAATTTATTCATTCAATGAATGTTCATTGAGATCTTCCATGTGTAAAGTACTGGCCCAGGTACCAGAAATACTCAAAGAAAAAGACCCTGAGGGTATCTGCCTTCATTGAGTTTACGTTTGAATTCAAAGACAGACATTGAACAACTAATTATGTAATTCAATTTTTACTTATAATTGTGACAAGAGCTCTAAATAAGAAACTAAGAAACTATGAAAACACATAAAGTAAATAATCTCCATTGGCCCTTCCATATGCATCTCTACTTTTCCTGCTCTGCTCTGTGGCCTGGGAAGCTGACCTCTCTGGGCCACACCCATGAGTTTCCTTGCTGTCTGGCTTCCCTTGGGGTTCAGCAGAAGATAAGAGGGCAGAAGGGGATCAAGGTCAGGGTAATTACTTTCCGGCTCCCTCCCAGCACACCATGGGGAAGCAGTAGTTGCATTGCTCTCTTCAGGTCCTGGGGACTAGTTCCTTTTCTGGTCACTCAGGCCTAGGGACAGTCACAGCTCTCATGTATCAGTCCAGCATTCCTCACCAACCCCGGTGGGCTCCCCTTAACCCTGCATGCATCTGTGCGAATCATCTCCTTGTTGAGCCCAACAGTTTTCCAGTTTGTGTGTGCTACCTATTTCCTTTTGTCATCCTGACTAACACAGAGCAGAGAGCTGGGGAATCTGATCTAATTTAGACAGAAGGGCTAAGGACCATGAAGACTTCCTAAAACAAGTCATATTTAAGCTGAGTGCTGAGAGATGTTATTTTCCTGGCAGGTCCTTCTTACACCTCCTCTTTTCTCTCTGCATCAACCTAGAAACATCCACATGTCCAGAGGAGAGTAATAGTATATGTCATCAATTGTTCTTTTCTTTATCCCTTTTTTTCCACTGCCCTCCCTCAACCCTAGCAGTAAACACTTTCTCTTTCTGGTTTCTCTAGGATGGCCTCTCCTTGATATCTTTATGTCCTCTGAGAGCTTTCCTTCTTCCTTACTCTTCTTCTCCAATCTTTCATGTCCTGCCAATATCCCTAAAATATGTGCACCCTCCCCAATGTGACCCACAATGTGACAAGAATATGTCTTCTCTCTCACTGCTCCTATGTATTCAGCCACGTGAGATACTCGCTGTTTCGTGCCTTTGTTCACAGTTTTTCTTCTTCTGGATCATCCTAACCTCATCTGTCCCCCCTGTTGAAATCCTATTCAGTTTAAATGCCACCCCTCCACAAAGCCCTCCTAAAGGTCTCAGCAGGAAGTATTCACTTCCATTATTTTTTTTGTTCCCATAAATACTTTTTAACCTTTCTTGTGCTTCCCACATGATTTATAGTTTTGATATTTGTGGAAATGTCTTATTTCTCTCCCATGATTATCACCTCTGAGAAGGCAGGGACTAGTCTGTCTATGGAACATCTACAACAATGCATCTAACGCAATGCCAGCACGTAGTAGGAGCCCTATGGCTCCTTCAGTATCCATTTATACATATTTTATCTTCTATATTATAGAAAATCATTCTGAGGTTATTCCCTTATACAACAAAATAAATGAAAGCATTAGTGTGCTCTCTTTGTATGTGGTCCTTGGCGTGGTTACTTTCATAATACACTTTTTTATTGCAATGTAATTAAGTTGTACAGTTAAACCAAACATAGCTAAGGGAAACAGAGCTAAGAATATTGCCTCCAGTTACAACTTGGAAGGCCTGATTTTCTCCCTCTATTTCCAGTCTTTTAACGTTTGAGAATCAGTCATGCCAAAATATTTATCATCTCAGGAAAAATAAAATGAAAATCTTTTAAGGGCCTCCAGATACTGTATAGCTGCATGGAGCTAGACAAGTAAGAATGGGGCATAGACAGATTAACTGAGGGGGAAATGACAATATGTGTCCCAAAGCTTCATGTTCCACACTTCAAATGGAGATTTCTAAAAGTTCTCTCCTCCAGGAGGTTTTTGTTATGTCTATTGTTTTGTTTGATAATGTTAGAAGATGAGGAATTGGGGATTTTAACTCTAAAGGAAAAAAAAAAAAACTT
The DNA here is from genome assembly GCF_046562875.1 of Panthera onca. Classification (NCBI taxonomy): domain Eukaryota; kingdom Metazoa; phylum Chordata; class Mammalia; order Carnivora; family Felidae; genus Panthera; species Panthera onca. Next base: position 204,470,809 of record NC_138339.1, read on the forward strand.
GAATTCTATGTAGTCTGTGTAATTAGATTTGGTTTTAAATGGTAGTTCCTTTATTTTAAAGATATATTTAAAATAAAGTGCTAACAATACCATGTATTAATCCCTCAGTAACTCTTTTAACCTTATAACCAGCTCCAATGCAGATATTGTCCCCATTTTATAGATGAGGAGATAGAGACTCAAGTTATTAATTGCCTGACTGTCCTGTTCCGGGGTACCGTTGTCAGATGACAGCTCTTCCTTGGGCCAGTGCTCATGTTCTTAGACACTATTCATCCCTTCTCCTGCCTTTATCACTGGAGTGAATGCACATTTGCTTGGCCATCCTCTGTCTATGCTACTAATGTTTTACAATTCTCTGAAACCTATATTGCGTCAGAAAGCCTTCCTTAGGGAGGACAGCTGCACAGAGAGCTACAGAAGAGATAGACCAGCCAGAAACACGGCAGGGAAATGGATGCATCCAGAACGGACTAGCCCTATACGGAGTCTGACATGGCTTCCTTCGCCTTCTAAGCCACCAATGGCTGGGAAATGAGTCTGATAATTTTCTGGGAAGGAGAGTCTATGGGAGGACAATAGAAGGACTTTATGCCCTGCACACATAAGTAAGCATGCTCTGAGAGCATATATCATCTTCTATTTTAAAAATCGCTCCTGTGAAACTGGGTTTTAAGGCTGTTGGGTGGCAGATTTTTCACATTGCTTTCAGTGCATATTTGAATACACCCCCCCCACCCCTTCCCAGTTGTTATATAAGTTGTTTAAACCTCAAAAGCCTCAAAGACACAGAGGCTGGAGAAAAATATTTTTTATTGAATTGAAACGGTATTTTTTTTTTAATCGAGAAAGCAGCCATCTAAGTGTTTTTTCCTATTTTCTATCTCACATATAACAAAACACCTCAACAGTAGCATGAGAGACAGTATTCAGAAAGCAATTCCAAACACATTAAAAGACCTGCTTTGGAAAAATGAGTCAAGTGAGTTTTTTCCCTTTAAAGGCCACAAAAAAGAAACACCCTTCTAACAGGGTGTTGGGTTGAAAAGGGGATAAGAGGGGGAACACAATATCTCATCGAAAATCTTGCAGGCAAGAGCGTTTATTACTGCAGGAAGCAGACGGTGAGCCTAGCTTATAAATGAGATCCTGCAGACAAGGGAGATGTATCTTGCTGAAGTATTACTGTATGGAACGAACCTTTAAAGCTTGGACTCTGAAGGCATAAACCATCGTCAAATAAATCTAAACCGATGTATTCATTTTTAATAAAAGAAAATGTGACATAGCATGGCCACAATAATATGTAATTTCATCCTTGCATTTCAATTCTCAAGGGTTATTTAATTCTCCTTAAAACATTCCAGAGAGCTGCAAGGGGTTAGATGAAAATAAATATTCTCACCTAGAATGATATTCATTTCATCAGCATTTTCCCTGCCATGGAAAAACAATAGTAGAATGCTCAGATATGAAGGTCCATCCATGGTTTATCTATATAATAATTTTAAACATCCAGTTTGACACATAAATTGTTAGAAAAGGGGATGGTTAATTAAAAAAAAAAAGAAAAAACTATTTAAAGGCCTTTTATTGGGATATTTAAATTTCCAGCCAAGAAGATAACTCCCACAGGAAAGACATAAATATTAATTGTGAAAAATAAAGAGATTTGAACAGACATGGGATTATTTTATTAAAAGTGGCTCTCAGTATGGATAATCTATGGGTTAATTGCAGTCCTGAAACAAATAACTGACAAAGTTGTTTTTAAAAAAATGTTTTCCTTAATGTGACATTAGGTTTTTGACCTCAGCTTTTTGTCTCTCTGTTTTCTCTTCCATTTTTCCTTGTTGCCTTCCTTCCCTGCTGTGTTCCAGTATGATTTAAGTTAGTTATATTAAAGACACATAAGCAAGTTGGTAAATGAAATAGAAATAAAAATTACTTGAATATGAGAACTTTACTACAATCCTCTATAAAACTGTTGACTCTTTCTGTCACTGACAATGCAGCTGGGTGAGTTTTATGGTGACCCAAGCAATGTTAGGCTTTTTTCAATGACCAGAATCATTAGTTACATCCCCTCTACCAAGGCCCAACATATTGGAGAAAATTCTAGTTTCTATTATATAACTGTATTTAACGTAAGAATGACTTTTTAAAAAAGTTTTTATTTATTTATTTATTTGAGAGAGACAGTGCTTGGGGGAGAGGGGCAGAGAGGGAGGGAGAGAGAATCTCAAGCAGGCTCTGCACTGTCCGCACAGAGCCCGACTGGGGGCTCGATCTCATAAACCATGAGATCATGACCTGAACAGAGATCAAGAGTCAGACACTTAACTGACTGTGCCACCGAGGCACCCTGAGAATACCTTTCATGAAGCTCATATTGTTCAAAGAGACAGATACAATTAATCTAGTAATTAATGAGTTTGATTCAAAAAAATAAACTCTGGGTGCAATTCAAGAAATGCTGACTTTCAGGATATAGTGTCTAAAACTTTAGTTTTCATGTTGAAGAGAACCTTAAAAAGTTAAGGAGAAAAAAGGCTGGCAGCTTCTGCAAAAGTCAAACATAGAATTACTGTATCACATAGGAATTCTGCTTCCTGGTATCTATCCAAAAGAACTGAAAACAGGTACTCCAAAAATACATGTACATGCATGTTCATATAAGCACTATTTCTAATAGCCAAAAGGTGGAAATAGCCCAAATGTCCATCAGTGGATGAATGGATAAACAAATTGTAGTATATAAACATGGTGGAATATTATTCAGCTATAAAAAGGAATACAGTACTGATTCATGCTACTGAATGAATCACTGAAATGTTCACTTTAAAGAGGTTAACATAATGTTGTGTGAATTTCACCTCAGAAAAGAAAAAGAAAGAAAAGAGAAAAGAAAAGAAAAGAAAAGAAAAGAAAAGAAAAGGAAAGGAAAGAAAAGAAAAGAAAAGGAAAGAAAAAAAAGGCTTCCCCCCCGCCAAAAGTTAAGGAATGAAAACTGAAAGCCACTGAAATTGTAGCTCAGAAAAATATGGTCAGGAAGCATCGGGTAGTCAGAATTTGATGTCAATGAACATGTGATGAAACCAGGAAACAGAAAAAAGGGAACCCAATGGCAAATATATTATGAACAAAAAAACTTCTGCAGAAACATTCTTAAAAGAAGCAAGCCCTCTCTAGAGCAAACTTAGAGGAAGTTCTTTTTAAATGAATAAAACGTAAATAGTAGAATGTTTTTTAAAATATATATATCTGTTTTAAAGTTCATTTATTTATTTTGAGGGGGAGAGGGGCAGACAGAGAGGGAGAGAGAGAGAATCCTAAGCAAGCTCCACACTGTCAGCAGGGAGCCCAATGCAGGGCTCGAACCCACGAACTGTGAGATCATGACCTGAGCTGAAATGAAGAGGCGGATGCTTTACAGTATGAGCCACCCGGGCACCCCTAAAATGTATATTTTTGAACCAATTACCTAGTAAAGGTTCTAACTTAATTGTTTTGGTTAATAATAAATAACTCATTTATAGTTTATTAAATGATATAATTATCATCAAATGTATGGTATATTTCTAAGAGTTTAAATATGCTCCCTCAGTCCTATATACACTAGGGTTTTGGTTTGTAAAAATCATTTTCTGAAAGTTATGCAAAGGAAAAGTTCAGTCTATCTTTGGTCTGTTAAAAAAAATCTGGGCAGGTTACATTTAAATATTTTTAGCATACGAAACAAAGAACTATCAGAATAAGGGGTGTGGAGCAGTTCTTAAGTACAAAAAGAAGACTAAAGACGTCCACATGTTGGGTCTGAGTTATAGAGATGGCATGATACAGTCATTTCAAATAATTTTAATGATTAGGGTAAGTTAATCTGAAAAAAGGAGAAAAGCAGTTTGAAAAAACGGAGACCATGTTGAGTACAATACAGTAGGATAAGAGAGCAGATAGGAAAAAGAAATGGAAAGTGTTCAGGAAGCAATTACTCGCTATCCCAGGGTTCTGTGAATGATCTAACAGTAGGTGCCCTGGGAGTGGAAAGGGGCCACTGTGAGTAAATAGGACCTGAGGGAAGTAATCAGAGATAAGAATAACGAGTATCAGAGGCACAAGATACAGAATAGAGAGAGAGGATGACAAAGTTTACAGCCCGAACTTCAAAGACCTGGCACAATAAGAAAGAAAGCTAAAGCTGACGACTGAATAAAGGATCTGTTCGCAAATATTATGAAAATGTAAGATGATGGAATACAAGCTCACTGAAGGAGGCAGGGAGGGCGGGTGACAGAAAACCCAGGGATGATGCGCAAAAACCAGTAACATTATCAAAAGCATAAATGAATTTTAGCCTTCATGTTCAAATGCGTAGGTAGGAAAGGCGAGTAGGTGTCGTGGTTCAGAACCTCATTCTCCGAAGAAACAATTTTGGAAAAGCATGGTCTCATTTTGACTGAAAAATAGGTAGTCACTGGCAATTAAGCATATGCTGGGGCCTGAGTTTCTCTTCTAGAAGTTTCAAGGAGATGCGTTAACAGAAACCAAAACAGAGAAACTTAGAGCCTTTCCCAAAACTGACCGGGTATTTGGGAAAATACCAGGCAAATAGCACAAAGAAAAATAACCACAGGGGAAGAAAATAACTAATAAAAATGATGAAAGAAATCATTTATTATCCTATATCACATTTTGAAACAAACGTGGCAATCAAGGAGCATATTTAACTATTTGTTTGAATTCTACCAGAAGCAGACCTATCACCTCACAACCCATTTAAAAATATTTGTATTTATGCATAAATATTGGTATCAAGCCAGGTGTTTTGTCATAATTACTGTTAATGACTCTTCCAAATGTCAAATGATATGGTTTTACATTTAATTTTGTCTCTTTCCAGCTCTGTCGCTTAATATTTGTAAGTTCAGTCTACTTCTCTGTGGGAAGGAGCTTACGACACCTGCTGTATAGGCCACTTGGCATTGAAAGGATGGCATAGGATAATGTTGTGATGAACTCTGCAGTTGGTGAAACACTTTATTAACATTAATTTTGTTGTCACTAGTATTATTATTTATCATTAGTGGTCACATCGCCAGTATGCCCCAGGCAACATGGAAAGGTGGGGGGGGGAAAGGTTATGGCTAAAAACTATACAAAGCTTATTTGGTATAGATGTAACATGATGCTAGAGAGAATAACAAGCTCACTTTTTTCTACGGAACTGTTTTAATTAAATACTATATTTTATTAACAACCATACTTCTGTTAAAAATGCGGAAAGATGCACGTTAAAAAATGATTCACACAGAAATTAGTCCAGTGTAATTAGTGTGAATGATCAAAACACCAGCATATAAGAGCACATGTGCCCTATTATAAAAACCAGGTGTTTAAATAAGATAAAACCACCTCCTGAATCAAGAGGGGATTTGAGTTGAGTTATGCTTTTCAAATATAGAAAAGATTGTTTCTAATTGCTTTTTACATAGGTACCAAATTTGTGCGCATTATAAAAATGTTTCAAAAAGAAGTTATCAATGTGATGTGAGCATCTGTATGCATTTCAGCCACTCTCAATATATCTTTGGCCCTGACTAAGGAAGGGAATTTAAATATCAATCTAGTATAGAATAATAGAAGGGAAAATGCTAACCAAAATGGAAGGAGAACATATTTTTTTTCCCGAATCCTGAGTTTAGCATAGAAATTTCTGCATAGATTTTGAATCCTGGGAAGGTCGTGGAAAGATGGAACAAGGTCCTGAAAAAGGCAGAAAGTGACCAGCTCAAGAGACAGGTGGTGGTCTAAAAAGAAGGGAACAGCTGGGCCTCTGAGACCAGGGGAAAGGGACGGAGTGCAGGGGCAAACACAAACAGTTTATAAATAGGGGGGTCAGGATTTAAGAAAGGTCATGCTCAACGGCCTCAATTTTCTTGATTAATTGGAAGGCAAGATTATCTTCTGAGAGTGGGGCAGGCAGGGGCAGGTGGGGGAGCTAAAATTAAAAGCAAAACCAAATGAAACATTAGTCATTGTCACAGATCCAGGAATGGGATTAACCCCAAGATACGTGAAACTTTTCTTTTTTTTTTTACATCTTTTCCCAAAGATGTAAAAGATCGCAATCTAGCATCCTAACTCTTTCACATGACTGTCAGATTATCCACTAGTGGTTGATGTGACTTCCCCACTTTCTCTCAGACATATTCTCCATTAAGTTGCTAAAGACACATAGCAACTTTTTGTGTTTTGCTCTGGTTGAAAACTGATGCATTAATCTCCAATTGTCCCAGGCTATACATGATTGCAAAAACTGCTTCTCGTCAGATTAAGAGCAGTCATTTCCAGGGCCCTAGGCATGAGGCTGTCTCTTAGCAGTAACATGATTATGAAACCTTAGTTCCTACTAAATATCTTCATCTCTGAAGATAATCTTCTGGAGAAAATGCCTGCCATCTCTACTCTAATTACTACAGGGTTCCAAAGGAAGCTGTCTGAGGGTGAAGTCAGTTTGCTCTACTCTTTACATGTGCCAGGAAACAACTTCAAGATCTTGTCCCTTCCTTTTTACCAAAAAAGTTGTCAGATAAAGAAAAGTTTGAGTATCGTCCAACAAAGCTCACCTATCTGATTAGCCATAATAAGCATCTTTTCACATGTTAATGATTGACAAAGTTTCTGTCCTTGGCCCAAACTCTAATAGGGCTTTTTCTCTGAGCTCTTTTCAACTAGGTCTCGACTTTTGGGCTTCTGCGTTCATGTCTGCATTGTCCAATTTCAGCAAGAATCCTGCTAAGTCACTTTAGCCAGACAGTCTCATCCTCCATACTTGTCACCCTCAATAGCTAATCTCATTTTCCACCATCTCCCAGGGGACCTCCGATATCCTTAGCCTGCAGGGATCCTGTTAGGTTGGTTTAGCCAGAATCCCCTTTACCCCTGATGTTTCCTCTTAGTAATTTTCCATCTACTGACCCCCACCCTGCTCCTTGACTCTCAATTCTCACTTTTCCTGTCTGTAATTGGAGTTGAGCCAATCTCTCTCCTCCACGGCAAGACCCCACTACAGTGGTCTCCACACCTATTGTGATAATCCCCCTGAATAACGTTTACCTTACCATTCTTTAAGTGTCATGATTTTTTTTTATTGTATATTTTTTTTTCCTTCCAAGTTTTTATTTAAATTCAAGTTAGTTAATATATACTATAGTGTGAGTTTCAAGAGTAGAATTTAGTGATTCATCACTTACATATAACACCCAGTGCCCATCACAAGTGCCCTCCTTAGTACCCATCATCCATTTGACCCATCCCCCTACCTAACACCCCTCCAGCAACCCTCAGTTTGCTCTCTATAGTTAAGAGTCTCTTATGGTTTGCCTCCCTCTCTGTTTTTATCTAATTTGTTTTTCCTTCCCTTCCCCTATGTTCATCTGTTTTGTTTCTTAAATTCCACATATGGGTGCAATCATACAGTATTTGTCTTTCCCTGACTGACTTTTTTCACTTTTTCACTTAGCATAACATACACTAGCTCCATCCATGTAATTGCAAATGGCAAGATTTCATTGTGTTTGATGACTAATATTCCATTATACGTATATATATATATATATATATATATATATATATATATATATATGTATATCCATTTATCCATTTTATCAGTCAATGGAAATTGGCTTTTTCCATAATTTAGCTCTTGCTGATAATGCTGCTATATGCTATAAACACTGGGCTGTATGTGCACCTTTGAATCAATATTTTTCTCCTTTGGATAAATACCTAGTAGTGCAATTGTTGGGTCAGAAGGAAGTTCTATTTTCAACTTTCTGAGGAACCTCCACACTGTTTTCCAGAGCGGCAGCACCAGTTTACATTCCCACCAACAGCGTGTGAATGTTTCCTTTTCTGTGCATTCTTCCCAACATCCGTTGTTTCCTAAGTTAATTTTAGCTATTCTGACAGGTTTAAGGTGGTATCTCATTGTGATTTTGATTTGTAATTCCCAGATGATGAGTGATGTTGAGCATTTTTCATGGGTCTGTTAGCCATCTGGATGTCTTCTTTGGAGAAATGTCTGTTCATGTCTTCTGTCTATTTCTTAACTGGATTATTTATCTTTTGGGGTGTTGAGTTTGTTAAGTTCTTTATAGATTTTGGATACTAGCCCTTTATCTGATATGTCATTTGCAAATATCTTCTCCCATTCTGTTGGCTGCCTTTTAGTTTTTCAATTGTTTTCTTCACAGTGCAGAAGCTTTTTATCTTGATGAAGTCCCAATAGTTCATGTTTGCTTTTGTTTCTCTTGCCTCTAGCTATGTGTCTAGTAAGAAGTTGCTCCAGCCAAGGTCAGAGAGCTTGCTGCCGGTGTTGTATAGAATTCTGATGGTTTCCTGTCTCCCATTTAGGTCTCTCATCCATTTTGAATTTATTTTTTGTGTGTGTTATAAGAAAGTAGTCCAGTGTCATTCTTCTGCATGTCATTGTCCAGCTTTCCCAATACGATTTGTAGAAGAGACTGTCTTTTTTCCAGGATATTCTTTTCTGCTTTGTCGAAGATTAGTTGACCATATAGCTGTGGGTCCATTTCTGGGTTTTCTATTCTGTTCCATTGATCTATGTGTCTGTTTTTGTGCCAGTACCATACTGTCTTGATGACTATAGCTTTGTAATACAGCTTGAAGTCCAGAACTGTCATGCCTACTGCTTTTCTTTTCTTTTTTTTAAAGTTTATTTATTTATTTTGAGAGAGTAAGTGAAGGGAAGGTGCAGAAAGAGAGGAAGAGAGAGAATCCCATGGGGCTTGATGTCAAGAACCACGAGATCATGACTTGAGCCAAAATGAAGAGTTGGATGCTTAACCAACTAAGCCCCAAGGTGTCCCTTGACTTCCTTTTCTTTTTCAACATTACCTTGGCTATTTGGAGTCTTTGTGGTTCCATACAAATTTTAGAATTATTTGTTCTGGCTTTGTGAAAAATGCTGGTGGTATTCTGATAGGGATTGCATTAAATGTGTAGATTGCTTTGGGTAGTATTGACATTTTAACAATATTTGCTCTTCCAATCCATGAGCATGGAATGTGTTTCCATTTCTTTTTGTCTTCTTCAATTTTTTTCACAAGGGTTCTATAGTTTTCAGCTTACCGAACTTTTACCTCTTTGGTTAGGTTTATTCCTAGGTGTTTTATAGCTTTTGGTGTAATTGTAAATGGGAACAATTCCTTGATTTCTCTTTCTGCTGCTTCATTATTGGTGTATAGAAATGCAACTGATTTCTGTACATTGATTTTATATCCTATGACTTTGCTGAAGTCATGTATCAGTTCTAGCAGTTTTTTGATGGAGTCTTTCGGGGTTTTCTCCATAGAGTATCATGTTGCCTGCAAAGTGTGAAAGTTTGACTGCTTCCTTGCCAATTTGGATGCCTTTTATTTCTTTTTGTTGTCTGATTGCTGAGGCTTGGACTTCCAGTACTATGCTGAACAACAATGGTGAGAGCAGATGTCCCTGTTGTGTTCCTGATCTTAAGGCAAAAACTCTCAGTTTTTCCCCACTGAGGATGATAATTAGCTGTGGGTCTTTCATATATGGCCTTTATGACGTGGAGGTATGTTCCTTCTATCCATACTTTCTTGAGGGTTTTTATCAAGAAAGAATGCTCTATTTTGTTAAATGCTTTTTCTGAATCTATTGAGAGGATCATATGGTTCTTATCATTTGTTTTATTAATGTGGTGTCTCATTTTTAATTGATGTGCAGATATTGAACCACCCTTGCAGCCCAGGAATAAATCCTACTTAATCATGGTGAATAATTCTCTTAATGTACTGTTGAATTCAATTTGCTACTATCTTGTTGAGAATTTTTGCACCTATGTTCATCAGGGATATTTGTCTGTAATTCTCCTTTTTAGTGGGGTCTTTGATTTTGGAATCAAGGTAATGCTGGCCTCATAGAAAGAGTTTAGAAGTTTTCCTTCAATTTCTATTTTTTGGAATAGTTTGAGAACAATAGATATTAACTATTCTTTAAATGTTTGGTAGTATTCCTCTGGGAAGCCATCTGGCCTTGGACCTTGTAGGTTGGGAGATTTTTGATTACTGATTCAATTTCTTTGCTGGATATAAGTCTGTTCAAATTTCCTATTTCTTCCCGTTTCAGGTTTGGTAGTTTACAGTTTTCTAGGAATGTATCCATTTCTTCCAGATTGCCCAATTTGTTGGCGTTTAATTGTTCATAATATTCTTTTCTAATTGTTTGCATTTTTTTAAAACATTTATTTATTATTGAGAGACAGAGAGACACAGAGCACAAGCAGGAGAGGGGCCAAGAGATGGAGAGACACAGAATCTGAAGCAGGCTCCAGGCTCTGAGTTGTCAGCACAGAGCCCAATGCAGGGCTCCATCTCACGAACCACGAGATGACCTGAGCCGAAGTCAGACACTTAACCGACTGAGCCACCCAGGCGCCCCTAATTGTTTGCATTTTTGTGGTGTTGGTTGTGATCTCTCCTCTTTCATTCATGATTTTATTTATTTGGTTCCTTTCTCTTTTCTCTTTGATAAGTCTGGCTAGGGGTTTATCAATTTTGTTAATTCTTTCAAAGAACCAGCTCCTAGTTTCATTGATCTGTTCTACTATGTTGTTGTTGTTATTGTTGTTGTTTTTAATGTTTGATTTGTTCATTTTGAGAGAGAGTGAGAGCACAAGCAGGGGAGGGGAAAAGAGAGATGGACAGAGATAGATACCAAACAGGCTCCAGCACAGAACCCCACGTGGGCCTTGATCCTACAAACCGTGAGATCATGACCTGAGCTGAGATCAAGAATTGGATGTGTAACTGACTGAGCCACCCAGGCATCCCTGTTCTACTGTGTTTTTATTTCTATATCATTTATTTCTGCTCTAATCTTTGTTATTTCCTGTCTTCTGCTGGTCCTAAGCTTTATTTGCTGTTCTTTTTTTTAATGTACATTTATTTATTTTGAGAGAGAGAGAAAGAGGAGAGAGAGAGTGTTTAAGAGAAAGAGAGAGGAAGAGAGAATCTCAAGCAGGCTCTGCACTGTCAGCACACAGCCCACCTTGGGCTCAAACTCACAAACCATGAGATCATGACCTCTGCCAAAATCAAGGGTCAGATGCATAACGAACTGAGCAACCCAGGTTCTCCTTTATTTGTTCTTTTTCCAGCTGCTTTAGGTGTAAGGTTAGGTTGTGTATTTGAGACTTTTCTTGCTTCTTGAGGAAAGCCTGTATTTGCTATAAACTTCCCTCTTATGACCTCCTTTGCTGCATCCCAAAGGTTTTGGACTACCATGTTTTCATTTTCATTTGTGTCCTTGTATTTTTTTTTATTTCTTTTTTTAATTTCCTGGTTAACCCATTCATTCTTTAATAGGATGTTCTTTAACCTCCATGTATTTGTAGTCCTTCCAAATTTTTTCTTGTTGTTGACTTCAAGTTTCATACCATTGTGGTCTGAAAATATGTATGGTATGATCTCAATCTTTTTGTACTGATTGAGGCCTGATTTGTGACCTACTTTGTGATCTATTCTGGAGAATGTCCACGTGCACTTGAAGAGAATTGTATTCTGCTGCTTTAGGATGAAATGCTCTAAAATAGCTGCTACATCCATCTGGTCCTGTGTGTCATTCAAAGCCATTGTTTCCTTATTGATTTTCTGCTTAGATAATCTGTCCATTGTTGTAAATGGGTTTTAAAGTTCCCTGCAATTATTGTATTGTTATCAATGAGTTTCTCTAAGATTGTTATTAATCGATTTATATATTTGGCATCTTTCACATTGGGGGCAAAAATATTTATAATTGTTAGATCTTCTTGTTGGATAGACCCCTTTATTATGATATAGTGCCTTTCTTCATCTCTTATTACAGTCTTTGGTTTAAAATCTAGTTTGTCTGATACAAGTATGGCTACTCCAGCTTTCTTTTGGTGTCCATGAGCATGATAAATCGTTCTCCACCCTCTCACCTTCAATCTGGAAGTGACTTTGTGTCTAAAATGAGTCTCTTGTAAGTACTATGTTGGAGTCTTGTTTTTTGTTTTTTGTTTTTTGTTTTTTGTTTTTTGTTTTTCCCATCCTGATACCCTATGTCTTCTAATTGAAGCATTTAGTTCATTTACATTCAGAGTAATTATTGATAGATAGATAGATAGATAGATATGAATTTGGTGCCATTATATTACCTGTATAGTTGCTGGTCCTGTGGATTGTCTGTTCCTTTCTAGCCTTTACTGCTTTTGGTCTCTCCCACTCAAAGGGTCCCCTTTAATATTTCTTGCAGAGGTGGTTTAGTGTTCACAAACTCCTTTAGTTTTTGCTTGTCTTAGAAATTCTTGGTCTCTCCTTCTATTCTGAATGACATCCTTGCTGGATAAAGTATTCTTAGCTGCACATTTTTCGCATTTAGCATGTTGAATATATCATGCCACTCCCTTCTGGCCTGCCAGGTTTCTGTAGACAGGTCTGCTGCTAACCTTATGCATCTACCCTTGTAGGTTAGGGACCTTTTGTTCCTTACTGCTTTCAGAATTCTCTTTATCTTTGTATTTTTGCAAGTTTCACTATGATATGTCTTGGTGCTGACCTGTTTTTGTTGATTTTGAGGGGAGTTCCCTGTGCCTCTCAGACCTGAATGCCTGCTTCCTTCCCCAGATTAGGGAAGTTCTCAGCTACAATTTGTTCAAATAAACCTTCTTCCATCTTTTCCTGCTCTCCTTTTTCTGGGACTCTTAATGATACGGATATTATTACACTTTATGGAATCGCTGAATTTCCTGTCTATATTTGTGATCTAATAGTTTTCTTTCCCTCTTATTTTCAGTTTCCTTATTTTCCATAATTTTAGTTTCTATATAACTTATTCAATCTTTTGCCTTTTTCCATCCTTGTAGTCTTTACAGCCAGCCAGTTTTGCATCTGAGTTATAGCATTTTTTATTTTAGCCTACTTTTTAGGTCTTTTATCTCTGCAGCAAGATCTTCTCTGGTGTCTTCTATGCTTCTTTCCAGCCCATTCTTATGACTGTTGTTCTAAATTTTTGTTTAGATATATTGCTTATTTCTTTTTATTTCTTTTTTTAGTAAATCCCTGACTGTGATTTCTTATTGATTTTTCTTTTGGTGAGAATTCCTCTGTCTTGTCATTTTGTTTAGGTTTCTGTCTTTTGCATATTACTAAAGCTTGTTATATTTCCTATTCCTGAGAGTAATGTTATATTAAGAATGGGTCCTACACTGTCCAGGGCCTACCACTTCAGAGTGTTTCTGCTGTATGCTGTGTGCACTCTGTTGTTGTGATATGGCTGTTTTTCCCACCAAGTCAGTCCTCTGCAGAGTTCCTCCTTGCTTGCAGTGGCAAGTGTTTGGACCTTTAAGTAGGGGGTGCTTTGATTTGTTTGCTAAAATAAGTTTGATTAAAAAACCAAAAAAACAAACCAAAAAAACCTGATCCAAAAAATGAGAAAAAGAAAGTGAACCAAAACCAAAAGAAAGCAAAAACCCAAACAGGCAAACAAATGAAAAACTATAAACCTGATTTCAAAGAATAAGAAAGAAGGGGGGGAGGGGGGAAGAAGCCTGATCCAAAAAAAAGAGAAAAGGAAACGAAAAAACAAACAAACAAAAAACTATAAGCCTGATCAGAAAGAAAGAAAGAAAGAAAGAAAGAAAGAAAGAGAAAGAAAAAGAAAGAAAGAAAGAAAGAAAGAAAGAAAGAAAGAAAGAAAGAAAGAGAAAGAAAGAAAGTCTGGTCCTATTTCCACCATAACTAAAGCTGACACTTTGGAGCACTCTATGATCAGTAGATTTGGTGCATGTGGGGCGCCTGGGCTGGTCCTCTGCTAAGTGTGTTAACAATCAGACCTGCCCTTACAAAGATGCCCTTGTAGGGTGCAGGAGAGTGGGGTTTGGCTTAGGCAGCCCAGACTCCACTGGGGGCACTGTGTTGCTCACTGAAGTCTGACCATGCCAGTGTGGGGAGCGGTGGGGAAGATGGCATCTCCTTGCTCTCTCCTCACTGGAGAGGGGAGCTCATGCCTGCCACTGTTCAGGAAGCCCTCACAGAAAAGCGAACAATCTCCTCTCTTGTGTCTCAGACTTCCATCAGATCCCTGCCCTCATCTGTCTGTGCCTGGGCCATCAACATGCCCAGCACTACAGTTTCCTGTGTTTTATCTCTGGCATGCAGCTGGGATTCAAAACTCCAAATCTTAAAGGAGCCAGTATGGCACATACTTGCTCCCCTCTTCCTCCGGAGAGCCTCACTATGTCGTGTCTGGTGCCATTTTGTCCAAGAAAAGCAGTCGCATGGCTGATCAGGTGCTTAGAGCTTATGGTGAAGCACAGCAAAAAGCAGCAACCAGGTTATCTGCCCTCTGCACAAGCTTCTGTCCCTTGCTAATGAACGGCCACTCAATGGCACCCACCAGGACTTTTGTCTTTGGAGAGGCAATATACCCTCTTCCAAATATACTCCAGGAAGTGGAAAGTTCTCTCCCAGTGCAACCCAGGAGATCTCTATCAAACTGTCCACTCCACTCCTAGACCTCTGCCCTCCTCCTCCACAGGAACACTGCCACTTTCCCAGCTCAACTCCGGCAAATGGTGCAGACTTCTAAGACTCAGAATTTGAGCTCCCCTGCTTTTAAAAACCTGCAATAGTCAGTTCCTCTTTCCCCCTCTCTCTTTCTCTCTTTCTCCTCTTTTTGCAAAAAAGGGTCCCTTCCCTCTGCAGCTCTTTGGCTTTTCTCTCCTCCAATTTATGTCTCCTCACCTCATACTTGCCACATTCTCTCCCTCTAATTGTGCAGATTGTTCTCTTAATCCTCAGATCAATTTCCTAGATGTTCAAAATGATTTGATGTTAATCTGGCTGTGTTCAAGGAATGAGGCAAGTCTAGGGTCCCCCTACAACTCTGCCATCTTAACTCTCTATCCTCTCTATCATGAATTTTTTTTTTCAAATATCAACAGTTAGATGTAGACTTACAAATGTGATCAATGCTTCAGTCCACTTAACATAAACCACAGTGAAGTAAGACCCATAATATCACAGCATCTGGTGAAATAATTGTCTTACTTTTGGACAATTCCTCTAGGTGAATCCAAAATAGTTGCATTGGTTTATTGCTACATTTTAGGCAAACATGTTGGTGGAATCTCTAGGAAGGAAGTCTGCTGCCAATTCTATACGGGAGCCCCCTTTAATCTTTGATTAACCTTCATTAAGTCCCAGAAGTGTTGTTCAAAACAGCTGGTCAAGAAGGATTTTGGATTCCTGGGGCTGGAATGTATGAAACTAGTAGGTGTAAATACCATACATATATAAAGAAGACAGGAGAATAGATGTCTGCTAAGCCTAACTGATATTGAAAGCACAATTTTATCACCTACTCTTATCCATAGCCAATCCAGATGGAAAATCAAATTTGTGGGTTGTATACACCACAATAATAAAGCCCTAGATGTATGGCCAGGGGAAAAGAAATGATGAAGCTGTACGATGCCCTGGAAATAGCCACAACTGTTTCAAAGAAATAGAGGTTCTATTACCCAGAGCACAGCTTGTCTTCTTACTAACAACCAGCCCATGAAAGGCTGTTGATGGAGCTCCTCCTACATGTGTCAGAGCACTGAGAATCTGCGGTTTGATAGTGATCATTGAGTTGAAAATTATGCATCTCAGAGATCAGCAACGGCCCAGGAACCAATCAAACGTGAATATCCAAGGACAGGCAAAATGGGATGGCATGATTGGATTTAAGCACATTTACTAACTCACCTTCCAACCATCCAACTATTAATAATTGTAGCTCGTCAATAGGAGAGGAAAATGCACAAAAGAGGCTGCTACTGTGAGTCACTTTGTTTTATCCTAGGTGAAAATAAATGTAATCTAAGACATTTTTCCTTGTTATTATAAAAGAACATCCTTCTGTCTGTTCTTAGTAGTGTATCAGTGTCAATTTCATGATTTTAACAGTATATTATAGTTACATAAGAGGCTATTGTTGGTGAAAGCTGGGTAGGAGATATATAGGAACTCTTGCAACTTCTTATGAGTCTTCTATAAAAGATTTTTGAAAATCAACCAAAACAAAAAGATCCTTCTGCATACAAATTTGTCTCAATCTGTTTCCAATGACCTATCAGAAAAAGATGATCTACATTATTAGCAGAGGAAGTGCTTCCCTTTCTATCCTTCTTCCAGATTTCTTCTTTACCTACTGTTTAAAGGTAGTAATAGAGGAGGAATGAAGACTAGGTCCAGTCTATGCAGGTACAGTGTTGGGGCATAAGTGTATTAGGACTTTTGGATATTTGTTGTATGTGGGGAAACAAAGCTCACAAAGCCCATGGTTTATGAGGCTATGGTGCAGCTGGGCCCAAGTTGGGCATACAATTTATGACTCATACCTGAAGTGGGCCCTTGGTTTGGCCCAGGAACTGGCATCCCTCTCCAGGGTCAAGGAGAGAAGGAAGGCCAACCTGCCAGCCCTTTTACCTTCTCTATTTATATACCTTTCTTCCCCATCCCTGCCAGCTAGACAAAACAAGCCCAGGCCCAGGTTTCACTGGCTCATGCATCTACCCAAAGCCTTACTAGAAAGAATCCTCTCAACTGGGTAATGCAGACCAGTTGTGCTCCCATGTAATCCCCACTGATCAGTAATGCAGCCCCACAATGACCAACCCTTTCTCTAATTTCCCACCAGACTAAGACAAGGCCTTGTTAGAGTCTAACTGTGTCTTTAACTTTTAAAATTTGGCCTATCCTCCTTGCGCTCATTCCACTTGAAATCATTATACAGTTGCTTGGATCACCTGTTCCACATGGGCAATTCATCAAAGGTATGTAGAGGAAAGCATAATAACCATGCTTGTCAGCTGTCTAGGCGCTTTGGCCAGTTTGGACACTGATCCTGAGTCTCCAGAAATATGCAAGAGAGATTAATAGGAGAGGTAAGTGTTCTCATCTCCATATGCATCTGATTCCCACAATATCTCTACTGCTTAGTTACCATGTGTGGCTGATGTGGGAAAGATCCCAGATGAGTTATGGATAAAGCAATGAAAGAGTGTTGTGAAATCTACTGGCCAAGCCAGTTCTTCACTGTGATGGTGGCAGTGAGAAGTGTTGGGTGAGTGTGAGGAATAGAAACCAGAGAAGACATTAGCTGTGAGAAGACAGAAGGGGGAAAAAACACAAGAAATGGAAGGGAAATGTACACATAATATTAACCACAGACATTTGGGTAGATCAAAACAAAATAACAGCAATTTAACAGTGTTTAGCCAATAAAAAGAAGTTTGGTACGGCTTATAATATTTTTCAAGAAATAAATAAGCTATATAATGTCATTGATTAGTTTATTCATTCATTTAATATTTATTGAGCCTCTACTGTGTGCCAGGTATTGTTCCGGGCACAAGGAATAATACCGCTTGTATGGTAAGCAGGACATCCCCAAATCTCTGTCCTCACAGAGTTGACATTCTGGTAGAGAAAGACAGACACTTAACAAACTGTGTGTGTGTGTGTGTGTGTGTGTGTGTGTGTGTGTGTGTATGAGCACACGCATTCACACAAGTAGTGAATATACATTATGTTAGCATTATATATGTACATAAAATATTGCTATCTACCATAGTATTACTATCTAACATAGATCTAACATTTTCTATGCATGTATGTATGTGTGTGTCTTATGAAGAAAAATACATGGGAAAGAATGACAGGGAGGGACGGCAGATACAGTATGCAATTGTAAATAAGGTGAATAAGAGGGCTTCACTGATATTTGACCTTTGATCAAACATCTTAAGAAGACAATGGAGTAATCCATGAGAATATCTGGAAAAAGAACTTTCAGGAAGAGGAAACAATAAAAATATCAAGGCAGCACAAATAGAGCAAACGGAGCATAACAGGAGAAGTCAAACCAGTAATGGGAGCCATATCATATAGGGCATGGTAAATTTTTGTCTTTGGATGTGAGGGTGATCTGGCTGCAACACCTGTCACTCCATTGATCTCTAGGGTTGATTCGGCTGGTCTGGTTGGCTAGGCAAGTGTCCCCTTCCTCCCTCACCACTCCATGTGCGTCCCTACTGAAGCTGCGCGCTGGGTCAAAGAGGATGACCTTCCCCGATAGAGGAGGACCGTTCTTTGGTCAAGGGTATACGAGCAGCTGTGCTCTCCTGCTAGAACCTCCAAACAAGCTCTCAAGGTCCATTTGTAGGAGAACATAGGGTAGTCAAGCTTCCAAGACTCCAGACACAGCCAAATGAGGCGCTGCACATGGCAGTCTGACTTTCTTTAAAAAAAAAAAAAAAAAAAAAGAGCTTTGTCTTTTAGTTGAAGTGGCAATGGAGCCATCGGAGGGTTTTGAGCAGAAGAGGACCAAGCTCTGACTTACATTTGTAGAGAATCACTCTGACTGCTGTATTGAGAAGAGGCTCTGTAGGAGCAAGGGGTGGAAGCAGCAGGACCCAGTTAGACAATTATTGATTCAGAGGAATTGAGGGGACAGGGCAGGTGATAGTGGTGGAGATGAGGAGGAGTGGTCAGATTTGAGGTATAAGTGAGAGGGTAGGATGAATAGGTTTGCTGAAAGGTTGGACATGAGATGTAAGAGAATCAGGGTGGGGGTAAGGAAGACTGAAATGTTTGGTCTGAATGCTGACTGAAAGAGTACAGTGGGAAAAACTACAGCGGCAGCAGTTCCTGGGAGATGGACTGTGAAGAGTCGAGTTTAGATTGTGTTAAATGCGAGATGTCTGCTAGACATCTGGGGGTCATAATACAATCGTGTTCAGTCCAGAGCCAAAGCCATAAACATTTTTATATAAGTATAATTTTTAAGCCCCTTCAAATGATTGTGTGGCTATATAAATACCTAGTTATTTAAAATTAACTTTATTTTTATGTCATCCCATATGTTAACATATTTTTTTTCCAAATGAACAGGAATGACAGCAACCGACAGCCAAGAGTGTTATACAAGAATCAACAAAAGTAGAATTTGATCCAATTTATTTAGCATATTAATCACATAATTTGGAAAACTTTGCATTAAAAAGAAACAAACATGAACACATTCTTCCATTCTGGCTAATGTGGATTTCACTCTCCAAGTCATCTGTGTGTTTTCCGTACTATAACAATTAAAATCTATTGATTCTACTTTATCCACATGTACATGAGAAATAAAATCTGGCTTATTTCTATTTTTTAAAAATTCATGAGCTTATATCTGGCATTCAGTCATGCACGATTGTAATTTGCTACTCTTATGTTCTCTTCATTTTTTTTTTAGTGTTCAGCGTCTTTGACTCTCTGGTGTCAGAACAAATGTGTCCAGTGTCTTCCCAAAGCATGCACATCATCCTTTTTTCTTTTATAGAGTCCCAGAGAAGTCAGGATCTGAGCCCCGGGCACTGAGAACACAGGTTGTGCTGACCCCAGGCTAGCGTGCTGTGGTAATCACCATGACTGTGGATCAGAGACAAATGGATATGTGAAGCAGAAATACAGTTATATGCATGTTATTATTTCTGTGATTGAATTGGTTCAACTTGGGCATTTTATCACATCTATCATTTGTTTCAACAGCCTCTCAATAAACAATAAAAAGACCCTGGATTTCAATTAGCAGGAGAAATTCTTGGATGGCAAAAAGAATAAAAAGAGAAATGAAGGAAAGATGCAGTGCAGGATAAGGACAGGATATTTTTAAGGAAGGAAGGGAGGAAGGAAGGGAGGGAGGAAGGAAGGAAGGGAGGGAGGAAGGAAGGAAGGGAGGAAGAAAAGAAGGAAGGCAGGGAGGGAGGAAGGAAGGGAGGAAGGAAGGAAGGAAGGAAAGAAGGAAGGGAGGGAGGAAGGAAGGAAAGAAGGAAGGAAGGGAGGGAGGAAGGAAGGAAGGGAGGCAGGGAGGGAGGGAGGAAAGAAGGAAGGAAGGGAGGGAGGAAGGAAGGAAGGAAGGGAGGGAGGAAGGAAGGAAGGGAGGGAGGAAGGAAGGGAGGGAGGGAGGGAGTCAGGCAGGCAGGCAAACAACCAGTGACTCCCCAAATCCAGCTTTGTGTTTATTGTATTTTTCCCAACTTGTATAGTCCTCCAATTTCCTAGCTAGTATTGTGGTAGGTAGTTTTCAGATTCTGACTAGGCTGACTTTGTGATTTCCCTCCTTTTTCTTCCTCTTCCCACTCCCCTTTTATATATTAACCCTCAGAGAGCTTTGACAGAGATAGGCATGCCTATCAACCTAAACATAACATTTTGATCTAAATAAAAATCCACCGTGAGTAGCTGAGTATACAATTAACATGCTCCATTTTAACCTCAACATTACCAGGGATTCCTTCCCAACAGAAGGAAAGAAAGAACAGACTCCTCTCAGTCAGTGAGAACTGCAGTAAATCTGCAGTCTTACGCTTGGCCTGCTATACGAGAGAATAAAGTGTTTGAATAGGAAAGGCTGCAGACCAGTATTTTTACGTGACATTATCCAGATAATTGCACAATTCTTGATATCATTATGCTAATATACACATGGACCAAGCTAAAGGCTTGTTTAAAGACTAGCATTTTATGCAACCACTTATGTGCTTAGATGCAACCACTGAGCTGTCTCTCCTCTATTCTTTTTCAGTTGCTAGATTTAAAAGAAAAGCAATCAGGCCAAAAAAAAAAAAAAAAAAAAAAAGCTAGAAAGAAGGAAAGATGAGTGATTTGATCATCACAAACCCCAGAGCCCTGTTAAAAAGTATTTGTACTTTAAAAAATCTTTTTTGCTGAAAGCTTTTTCAGGAGAAATAAATTATACTGACTCTATATAAATAAAAGCAGAAAGAGCAAAGACGAACATGAACATATATTACCAATGCCATTCATCAAATATAGTTGACACTTCAATCTAATCCAGCAAATGAAAACACAGAAGTTTATAGAGTTATAGGAAGTAAGCAATTTAAACATACTGGGTCACAAGGTCATCTAACAACACAACTAGGAAGATGTTCCCTTTTCTGTTCGTCTCTCTTTCTTCCTTTTGAATCTCTCAAAGACCGATGGATATCCATCCTTCTCACAGGGTGAGGTGATCCTTAAATCAGATAATTAAGAACAGCAGTCCAAATGTTCCTTAACAAGTCCACCTTCCTCGAATGTCATAAAATAAAAGGACATTTCGTGCATTTCATACTGTCATTATGGTGCTGGGCTTCCCTTTCCATAGTAAAGTAATACAGTTCTTAACTAATTAGTTCATTAATTTTAAATGTGATTCCCAGCAAAAACTCTTTGAGAGAGTTTAATCTCTCTTCAAAGTGTGTGAGGTTGTAAAAAACAGTTCTCGGAGCACTGTCAGCACTGATCATTAACGGTCTGAGCGGGCGAGGAAATACAGAGCTGCGAAAACACGTCCCATTTGTTTTTGAAAGCAAACCTCCGAGGCCGCTTTATAACCAGAAATCATATCCATGTCATGCAGATGCTGTGGTAAACTTTACGGTTCCAATTAGGAACGGACAGTTTTCAATGCGCTGCTCAAACACTTTGCTAGTCTATATGTAAATACTTCACTAAAACCACTGAACGGTGATGGGGTTCAATATTAATATCGCAAATTAAAGATGACATCGGAATGTCTACTATCCAGAAGAGCAATCAGCGCTCATGGCAAGGCAATAATCAGCGGCTTAAGCAACTTTCGAGCACCATGGGGGAAAAAACAAATGTGATGGAGCTTGGAAATTGCACTGGTGCATGAAGAACATATCATATTAAAGAGCAACTGCTGATTGACCCGGTGATGAAGTGGAGGATAGGACCATATGCTTCCATAAAGGACATTTGGAAATGGCTTCCAGATTATCCCCCGAGAACTCAAGACTATTACCTGGTGTATTCCCATTAATTGACAATGTAAACTTTATCTGTAACGGTGAAATAAGCTGTCAAAATAACTGCCTGTCCTCCTGGGAGGAAAAATTTACCTGAATAATTACCTTGCCCAGCATATTTTCCTGACGGAAATATCAAAGGGTTATGATGGCTGGAGTTCCCTTAAGTATTACAGTCATTGCCTTGAAAAGAGGGATGGTTTCAACTTCTTGACTCGGATACTTTGGATGGGGAAAACACGTATGTTAACGTGGAGAAGGAGAATATAAAGTTACACAAGAGGTAGGAGATGAGGGGCGCCTGGGTGGCGCAGTCGGTTAAGCGTCCGACTTCAGCCAGGTCACGATCTCGCGGTCTGTGAGTTCGAGCCCCGCGTCAGGCTCTGGGCTGATGGCTCGGAGCCTGGAGCCTGTTTCAGATTCTGTGTCTCCCTCTCTCTCTGCCCCTCCCCCGTTCATGCTCTGTCTCTCTCTGTCCCAAAAATAAATAAAAAAAAAAAAAAAAAAAAAAAAACGTTGAAAAAAAAGAGGTAGGAGATGAATCAATGAAGAGTTTATAGTCCCAAGCATGGGGCCCTCTGCCACCAGCTAAGAATACTGCTCCGGGTCTGCTTCCTTTGGTAAATCGTGTTTTACTTATAGAAATTAATAATACAGAACAGGTAAGAGAGTGTACACTGATGGCTCCAGGCACGAGTCCTCATTCCAAGAATCTCCGCGGGAGAAACTATATAATTCCCAAGACACCGCACCACCATTTCTTCTTGTATTCTGGGCCAAAGGCAAGAAGTGAAGATGGCGCAGATGTAAACAGGTGTCGTTTGTCCGTGACACTGTGCAGGGGTCACAAGAATAAACTCTGGAGGAAGGCTGCTGGATTTCAAGTCCTGGCTCTGCCACCTACCAGCTGTGTGGCATTGGGCAGGTTACTCAATCTCTGGGCTTTAGCTTTCCTCTGTAAAATGGAGCTACCTTTCAGGTCGGAGCCTGGTAAATGTGCCATAGCTACTACCTTGTATTATTGTCTTCTGGTCCTAGAACAGTCTAAGGATGCTTTTAGGGAGCAATGTAAGAGTCCAATGGTGGTTCAAAAGTGAGGAGAGAAGTTTTGAGACTCTCTCATAACCCCCTTCGGCTGTGCCTGCTCTGGCTCCACACCCTGGACCTGCTGCTCCTGACGCAGCTGGGTCCAGGCAGCCATGCTCCTCCACAGGTGCCTTCTCGACCGGGGGCGGAGACCTGGGTAGTAAGCTGGGGCCACAGGCACCTTTTGCCCATACTGCCTTTCTTTGAACTACATCTTCCCACAAGTGACTCTGCTTCCAAGCACAGGAACATACACTTAGCACCATGCAGAACATGGAGCCATCCCACTGCGAACACCTGTTGCCCCCCTTTCCCTATCACTACAGAAAGTACCAGTCTTCTGAAGTTGGCTACCACCATCTCCACTGGTTTCCTGGGATCACCTCCTAAATAAAGAATATGTGTTAGAATTCTTGCCCCCAGGTGTTCTGATCGAGGAATAAGAGCCTAAAATTCTAGTGGTTGCACTGTGTTGGGTGTTACAGATACTGCGTCAACAACAACAACAAAGCAGACACCTGTCAGCAGGTGAACAAAGTAGGTAATGACCAGAAACATTGGTATCTTATGCTAATCTTGATGACTTTTATTCCAGCCTACCCTTTTTTCTGACTATTCTTGTTTTCCAAGAGGCTTTCAACGAGGATTAGAAGAAAAGAAACAGGATATTGAAATGGCACCAAAGAGAAACGTTGCTTTGTACTGTAATTGCCGTGAGTGTGGAGACAGACTGTGAAGAACAGATGCCACATTGGGTTGAGATTTTTCTCACCTGCACCTTTTCCAGGAGGCTGACATGAGAGGGAGGATGTGACATGAGAGCAATCTCCCTGTAACAATCATCCGCCACAACTGTACAATCCATAATGGCTGTAATAGAGAAAGCAAACAGTAATAAAGGCACATTATTACCTTGCCTCTGAGATCAAACAATGCTCAGGTTGATGGAGGGTACACTTTCATGTCTCCTGAAAAGTCCATATTTCTGGATATCACTGAACTACCAAGACTTTTCCTAAGGTAAGGTTAAAAAAATAATTGTGGTTTAGGCGTCTACTTGAAAAGGAGAACAAACCGCTATTTGAGTTCTGTGAGAGAACAACAGAGACCCTGAATATAGACGGTGTCTCTGACCCATTGTGTAGCAAAAGAAAAATAAAGCTGGGGCTGTCCATTAATACCTGCCTTGAATTCAGGAGTAGTTGGAGTGGGTAGGACAGGCAGGAGGTATTATTATTTTTTAATGGCCACTTCAGCAAAGATGTTCACGCTAGCATTGTTCTTGGGGAAAAAAGCTTCCATTCTGTGAGATGCTTGTCACACTCCAATTAAAAACAGATTTATTGTTAAGAGGTTGTAGATTATCGGTTTTCTTCCACCTGTATTTTGTCTATTGTTGAGAATCTTACATAAAGAAAAAGTTAGAGGCCTAGAAGAGCTTTTTATAAGTCCAGAGTGGGAAAATATTGCCACTTAAAAAATACTATTTCTGAAAGAAAGCAGAGGTGTCAGAGACAAAGAGAAAAAGAGGGAGACGTGTCAGTCAGTCAATAGTATTTATTGAACACTCACTGTGTGGGGAGAACACAAAGGGCATAATATACTCAGTGCTTGTTCTCCAGGAGCGTGGAATCTGATGGAAGGACAGGCATTAACAGGAGGATAACACTTTCAAAGAACACGATTAATTGCAACTTTGAAGACTTGTGTGTGACTTTGTGTCTGTGCCTGTGTGTGCACGCACGTTCACACGCACACGCACATTTGTGTTTGTGCGTGTTTAAAGGGAGCTGGAAAGTAAGAAACAGCCATGGTAATAAAATCAGAGAATGAACGCCCCTGAACACAGGAGAAATGATACAAGAATACAAATTATCCCATAGCACTTTTGTCTTTCAGTTGACTCTTCGGTGAGTATAAATCAGAAGTGGAAATATAACACAGGATACCTTTCTTGTCATTGGGACATCGAGTAACTGGCATCCTACCATGTCTGATAGCGAATGCTTCAAAGATATGCATCATATGTATTACTGTTCCACTGCATGGAAGTGATCTGACTTGAAAATGCAATGACAGGGAGCCATATTGGGGAACAGAAATTGTTTACAAAATCGCTTGGTCTGTTGGTGAATCCAGGCCTTCATTTAGAATTCATTATTTTATAAACTGCACAAAGGGATTTCCAAGTTGTCAAGCTTGGTTTGTAAAAAATAAAATAAAAAGATATGATAAAATGTCTGGCACAAGCTTTTCTGACTTTAATTTTTTTTCTGCGTACTATTCATCTTCCCAGTCATAGCGGTACTCCATCAGCTGTGATAGCTGCTATTTTCTCTGGATTTAGATCAAACAACCTCAGAACATCCATCAGGGCCATTTTTACATCCTTTCTCCTTTGATGCCAAACCCCAAAGATTCCCCATCATGTACAGTCTGCAAGCTGTGGGGCTGACAAGCATTAGTAACCTTGGAATGTCACCCAGACACCAGCTTTCATCCTGGAGGAGGCTAATGAATTTTGCTGCAACCAACTTGGTCTCGAAATGATTTTTCTTTAGGTCACCTTTCATAGTTAAAATAGTTTGCTTTCTTAGAGTTTACTTTTCGTCTGCTGAGTGAGAGCGGCCAGAGGATTGAGCTTGAGGACGGGAGAGTCTGGAGCACAAAATTGTGATAACTGCTTTTAACGCTGTCATTTTTGTCATCATCTGGGCACGACTCTAATTTCTTAGTGTCCCCAACTGCTAAATGTCGTTATTTAAAGGTATAGTCCACAATATAGGATTTTCAACCTTTTAAGCCTAAGTTTCCCTTGAAAAATAAATACACACTACCTACACACAATCTACTTTTAACATACGTGATTGTAAGAAATTAAAGTTCAGCCCTGATGGTTAAAGAATATGCAGCGTTAGAAGCAGTTATCAAAATTTTGTGCTCCAGACTCTTGTGCTCTGGTTCAATCTTTGCCATTTTTACTTGGCAGATAAAAAGTGAACTACAGGGAAGCAAACTATTTTAACTATGAAAGATGACCTAAGAAACAAAAAAAAATATTTCACAAACACACACACACACACACACACACACACACATTCCCATGTAGAATTAATTATCCGTTTGGTGCATCTTAAAAAAATTTTTTTTTTACAATTATTTATTTTTGAGACACAGAGACAGAGCACAAGTGGGGGACGGGCAGAGAGACAATGAGACACAGAATCCGAAGCAGGCTCCAGGCTCTGAGCTGTCAGCACAGAGCCCCATGCAGGGGCAGGTTTCGAACTCACAAACAGGGAGATCATGACCTGAGCAGAAGTCAGTTGCTCAACTGACTGAGCCACCCAGGCGCCCTCCATTTGCTACACCTTAAAGGAGAAAATGCAGAACGACATAAAGTATACTTAATAAAATTTTCAATGAGTTTGTATTTTATTAAGCACAACAGCAACTCCACATACTCCTTAACAGGCTAGTGCACACACGTGTGAGATGTGTCAATGGTCACGCAATTTGGGCACGCATAAAAATGTGCCTAATCTTCAGAATAGCAGTGTCACAGATTTAAGAATCACTGGCCTAGGTCTGTAACAGGCAACAACAATTTCTGGGTCCGGTAAGGCACTCATGGCACAGAAAACTGTTGACGTGGCCCAAGTCAAGTGTTCAAACTCAGGATTCATGCATTTATGTAATTAATATTGTCGAAGGGTAACCACACGCATTCACCACTGTGCACTCACCCCCTCGCTGCTTGGGACAGAACAGACCCTCAAAATTTCAAATCAAAATCAATTTAATGGATGCAGCTGTGTAACCTAAGTTTCCTTGCCTCCTCCCAGCTGATGGCTGCTCGTGCGGTCTTCTGAATGACTGACATCTTCACTGACGGCCGCCCTCCCCCTGAAAACCCCAGCCACGCATGGTTCCTCTCTGCGCCTTCACCCAGCGGCCGGCACGTGCTGCGCCCCGGCCCTGGCGCACGCGCGCCGCGCCCTACAGATCCGCTGGAGGGCGCCAGCGTCCTCCCTGAGAAGGCGCGCTCCCCCGGACCTCGGAGCTGGAAGCTCCTCCGTGCCAAGGACCGTCGCAGTCCCTGCCTTCACATGGACGCTTCACCGCGTTTGCCCCAGGAGAGGAGGCAGTGCCTCTGTTCCTCACTTTGTTTCACCCTTTCTCAGCTAGGCATCCAAAGAGCAGGGTCTCGCCAAACCCGCGTGAAAACAGCTCCCTCGGCTCCCCACCCCCGCCAGCCGCTATCCCACGTCCCACCCACATCTGAAAAGCGCTGGATGCTGTCCTCCCAGGCCTTGCGGGCCCCCCAACGCCCGCCTGGTACGTCCGCCCCCACTGCCGCGTCTTGGGGCAACTACCGCAGTGCGTCTTGAACTTTCATGCCGCCGAATCACCTGGGGATCTTGTTAAAATGTAATTCTAATTTGGTAAGCCTGCCCTGGGCCTGCATTTATCTGGGCGGGGATTAGGCTCGAAATTTAAGGGGGCTACAAAAAACTCAACATTCAAGGTAAATAGTATTCTAATGAAATATTAATCATATTTAATGCGATATTTGAAATGTAATATTTATTTTAATATATTAAAATTAATGCTTATTAGCAATTAAATATTAATAGAAAAAATATTTATATAAATAATTAATGCAATATTGATAATATTTAATGCAATATTTTGGAAAATACAAATCAATACCCCCCAAAAAATCCATGATGAACAAAATATCCAGATTTTATTTTTTATTTTATTTTTTTATTATTTAAAAAAATTTTTTTTACATTTATTTATTTTTGAGAGACAGAACAGAAGTAGGGGAAGGGCAAAGAGAGTGGGAGACGCAGAATCCGAAGCAGGCTCCAGGCTCTGAGCCATCAGCGCAGAGCCGGACTAGGGACTGGACGCTCCAACTCACCAAACGTGAGATCATGACCTGAGCCGAAGTCAGACACTCAAGCGGCTGAACCACCCAGGCGCCCCTATCCAGATTTTAAATACAGGGTTAAAGACCCCAAGCGGTGTTGACCACATTTTGGGCAGCAAGGCCCCATAGCCGGAAACATTTTAATTTCCTCTGAGAGGTAACCGCCTTCCCCCCGCCCGCGCAGCCCTTACGCACACCCCCACACCCCGCCCCACTTTACCAATTAGGCACCAGTCTGCCAATTGGGTGCATGCTAAGACCATACCACATCTCATCTTAACCTTATAACGACCACGTAAAGTAATTGTAATCAGTTAAGGAAACTATTCCAGAGTAGTGTTTCTCAACTGGGCACTTAGCAGTGCCTGGAAACATTTTGGGTTGTCACAGATGTGAGTGGTCTTCTGGCAGGTAGAGGGGAGGTGGCACGCAAGGGATGGCACTAAGCACCATACAAGGCCCAGGACAGCGTCTCACGACAAAGAATTATCTGTACTAAGATGTCACTAGTAAGAAACCATGCTTTAAAAATAGGATACTGTATCTAGATTATATCATAGATAATAGATACCATAACTGAGTTTGAACTAAAGTTTTTTCTGACTTTTAAGTTTTTTTTCTGCTCATCATTTTCCCCCACCAGAAAGAAAGCATTCCTACTTCTAACTCTTGACATTGACTTAGTCACAATAAATATAACGTCTTTAGGTATAAAGGTACAATATAAGAAAATTAATATTCCGGGAGTCTTAGGGGAACAGCCCATTGAGTGACAAATAGAAAAGGTTGAGAAGAATTGCTCAATGTTACTAATTTAGAGCCAATTAAAGATACAAGCGCATTGTGGTTCTGTAGAAAGTTGGCTTCAACGATGTTAGTGAAAGTAAATCTTGAACTACATTCTCTGGTGTGGAATTTGGAAAGCTTAACTTACCCTGTAGCACCTTAGATTTGAAGCTGGTAGAAATTCAGCTAGCTTTCTAAAATTTTCTATATATGTCCATTGATTCATAAGTCAGATGCAAAAGAAAAAATGCTTAGAAGTATTTCAATGTGTGAGCATATGAATTAATAAAACATCAGTGTAATATTTCCATCTCATAATATTTTAGGAGTATTACAAACGGTAGAACCCAACGTTACTCTGTGGTCCTTGTGATCCCCAAGCTCCAAGGCATAAAAAAACTATCAGAGGTTTTAAATATCTTAAAGTCAATTTTGCCTGCCCTGTACAAAAAGTTGAACATAAAGGTACTGTATTAGTGAATGATTATTGCAGAGGTACGGATTGAAGACTTGCATAGTGTTTTTCAGCTCCAAAGCCAGCTTTCTAGGATCCGCTCTGTGACGCTGAGGCTAGAGTTCTACGAACTACATTTTGCAGGCTCCCTTGACGTCTACGTTCTGTTAGGTTCTCTAATGGAAGCACAGGAGATTGGAGGGCAGAAGGAAGGGAAGGTATTTCTGTTTCGTTCTCCGGCTTCCAGACACCACTGCTCCAGGAGCCTCTGGGTTCTTTCGACACTTCCAGCACCAGACAGGCTATATCCCCTCAGGGGACTGACACCAGCCCTGGCTGACAAGAGACCCCCTCTGAACTCGGAGGTTCTGATGACCTCCTTTCTTTTGTGCTCCCAGGCCTGGGGGCAGTAGCTGCCCTCAGCAGTTACTAATAGTAGGGCTACTTCAGCATTTCCTTTCCGCTCTTTCAGACTTCAAACTCTTGCATCAGTAATTCCTGTATGAAATCCCCTCTGCTTGAAATACCTATTCTGGCTTCTATTTTCTTAACTAGAACCTACCTAGAGGCTATTACAACAAATAAGGTATAACAACAAAATGCACACGAGTGGGCTGATTACACCCCTTTATATACAGTTTATAAGTTGTGCATTTCTCAGTGACCCTATTAGAAATAACATGTGCAAAACATGACATAGCATGCTTGGAACAGAACAGGTGCTCATAAAAAGGGTATATTTCTTTGTCATTCTATGTTTTCCTTTTCCTCTAGCAGAAGAAGTAGAAGATTAGGTGGATCAAAATGATTTAAAAAAAAAAAAATTCCAGCTGTTCAACCAAAAGAAGCAAGGTCTGGAATGTATTTCAATAATGTATCTCAACCAGATGTTAACTAGAGTTTTCTCCTCTTTAAAGAGCAATGATGCCTGTCCGAGAGAAACACTTTAATCATCCCACTCTCCCTTTGGGACAATGGAAAATTGCCACATGCAAATGCTGCAGGCCTAATTGATCATGTGTGAGTATGTATATGTGACTGTGTATAACTGAGGTTGTTCAGTTTCTGACTTGCCTGTTTATTTTTAACAAATACCTCTGCATTTTTCTATACATCCTTGATGTTCTTAAGTCTTAAAGAAACTTGAATATTTTTGGCAGCCTGGCTTCAGCCATCTAAATTATACTGTGACATAACTGTAAATGTTTTCTCTAAAACCCAGAATCCTAGGAACGTTGAAATTTTCTGAATATTCTGACAATCATTTTATTCTATATAAACACAGCAGTTAGTGATTTTATATCATTTTCAATGACATTTGGTATGTGGGGAGAAGATAAATAAATGACTGTATCTTTACAGAGCCAGTTAGACATCTCATAAAATGGAATACCTCGTTGTTCAAAAGATTCATGTTAGAGGAAAATGCTTTCTTGCCTTCATTCACTTGACCACACTTAGGTCTGCAGTTAATAAAGCTATTTATATGGCTGCTTTCTGCAGGTTACCAGTGGTCCAACACCATGAGCTATCCAGTGAATGCAGAACAACATCTTGGATGCTAGCAGTACCGAGGGAACGTAAGATATGGGTCTTGCTTTATTATCGATAGTCTCCAGCAGAAAGTAATGGGATAATCACATGTCTTTACGTCAGTGTGATAAAATTTGTAAATACATGCACCGGTGGAGGGCTCTTTGTGCTGCACTTAGATGTGCATAATGATAGATAATTTGTGGTAGTGAGGCCATGTGGAGGCAGGAGAATAATTACTGTAACCTGTGATAGAACTCTGTTTTCTTAGCCTAAGTTCCTCCCAGGAGAATAAAGCCTGAGACTTAGGCTTTGCAGGCAGTTTATTTTGGAAAGTGATGCCAGGGACCAGGAGTGAAGGACCGGGAAGAGTCGAACCAGGAAGAGAAGGCAAATCAAGTGTGCATTATTGAGTTGGTCACCACAGTGGGCAACTGGAGCTCTACCCTGCTGGTACCCTCTGCTGAACAGAACTGTCCATGCAGAGGATCACAGGGAGAAACATTTATCCGTTGGCTCTAAGATCTCCCTTGGATCTCTTTTGGTTGAGGGTTGCCCATTGAGAGTTAACTCCCTCTCACTCCTAAGGGCATAGATGTCCCATACCGGAGCACAAGGAACCCAGGACAGGTGAGAGAATTGATATTGTCAGCATAAAATCAGTCATAGCTTGTGCAGATCGGTTCACAGTGGCCATGGCTACAATAGGAAGCAAGATGGAGAGGATATGGGGCAGCACCTAAGGGGAGTCTGACAGGGTCAATTGTCTCCCAACAGGGTTTGAACAAGGAAGTCTTCTGCAAAAGAGATTTGGCCCTATGTGCTACAATCAATGTTTTAATAAGGAAGTTCTGGTCAGGAGGGGCTAGATTATATTTTCCTATATTTGTAAACCATCTAATTTCTCGAGAAATTTCACTACTAAGAATTAATTTACTTCTTAGCTCTTGTGTAAGTGATAGATCCTCAACTTTGAAGAAAGGGAGACTTTCGTGTGTGTTTTTAAAATCTGGCTAGGATTTTAATCCTTACCGTTTATCGTAACACCCCATGGGGCCACCCGTACTTTGGGAGGGGAGGCAAATACTTTGTTTCAAAAAGCAACTGTCAATATAAACAATTTGAGTTACCCCAAATCAGCTTGTTAGCACCCTTCCGATGGCCCACACATTCCTTTAAAAGAAATACTGAACCTTGGGCAAGAATGATTTGCTCACCAGGCTACCATCCAGGAATGGGCACAGGACAACTCCACCCATGTGCATCTGGGAGCTCCTCAGAGCATCTGGTTAACCACCCCCGCCCCAGGAGGGCAGGGGAGAGGATTGCAGAGCACCCCAAAGAGGAGCAATGCAGCCCGGGGCCCACACAGGAGGGTCTGGGTCAAAATGATTCTGACTTAGAACATCCTGAGGAAGATGCTCCAAAACACAAGGGGGAAAGAGAAGAAGGAGCTGAGATCCCCTTGGTCCAGGGTCTAAGGGCAGTACTAGTTTTCCTATTCTCTTTTTCAAAAGCACCTTTTTTCTAAAGACCAAATCACTGTTATTCTGGCAGACTAAACACTTGGAGAAATGGACTTCCCTTTGTGTGCTAATGCCAAGCGTTTACAAATTGGGCTTTATGCAGCGCAGAAATATGTGTGTATAGGAAACCAGTTTTTATCTGCAGTACAACCAAGGGGCAACTCATTAGCAGTATTAAAACACCATCTTCATGCTTTATATATTACTCTCCAGACATTCATATTCCACTTAGAAGGTACTCCTGGTTTGAACAGAATGGAATGTATCTCATTTTCATTTGATGTGTAATGGAATCTATAGGTAACACTGAATATTTTCTTCTTCATTTGCGAAGATGCCTCTTTATTATTTGAACACTCGGTTAATATTTCTTACCACCTACCACAGAGTCTACAGAAAACAACACTACCAAGGTCAGACAGTACAGATATTGTCACACGTACCCTTTCTTAAGGCAGCATTAAAATGTTCCTGTTACTGTTGAACCGTTCCTGTTTCCATGAGGTTAACATATAAAAATGTATTATTCATGAAAGAAAATGCATTTCATATATTTGGCCAATTGTTATTATTGTTCTAGAGGGGCAAATAAATGAAAATGGTGGTAGTTGTAGAAATGCATCCTTATTCAGAACTTAATGTACAATACCAATTTAGACTACTTACCTTCTTCAACTTTAAACCTTCCATTAAACTGCAAAGCTTGATGTCAGCTAAACTCTATAAATGTTAATTTAAGGTCAAGGTGCTCCTGGGAAGCATTTGAATGCTTAAAGCTGAGACCAAGAAAACTTCTTTTCAAAGATTTATGGGATGATATGGCTCCTTTTTGAAAAATAGGAACTCGATTTCTACTTTTTCCAATCACTTTCTATTTCAAGCTCCAGGACACACTTTTCTTTATGGATCTTTCTGAGATATTTAATAGCATTCTGGAGATGTTAAAATGCACATTTTTTCCATGTGTAATGTATAGTGTCTCTCCAATTTAAACTTCATTTAGTAATGCCGAGTGCTTTGTACAGTGAGGGATGAAGCATCCGTAACTTGGGAGCACCTTTGCCCATAAAGTAGCCGAAACACAAATGCATATCCAAATTATCATGAGGTAGGATTTTTTGGCCAATGAGCACCTTTTCTGAAACTGAATCACGTACCAAAATGAATTCAAGATGCAGTTCAAAGAGGTCCAGTGTCGGTTTTTCTTTGTTGTCTAAGTTGCTGTATGGAATAAAATTGGTTACCAAGGAATGTAAACACATCCCCCGCTTTTAGGCTACTTAAACAGGGATCTTTCAACAGGGATCTGGAATCTTTCTGAGGCAGCAGTTAGGGGGAGCGTCACGATTTCTTCTTTTCAGGAAGCCATGAGACCACTGCACCTGCACAGGAATGTGAGGTGCGCTAAGCAGAGGGCAGCATCATCACCATATTCATACCTCTCTCTGAGATATAGACTTGATAGGCCAAAGTTTACCACTCTCCTACGAAGCCGCCATCCACAACCCCTGGCCAAGGAAGGTCGATCTAGATGCTCCCTTATAAGCATTTATATAACATAGTATATAACACACCAGCTCCTAGAGCAAGTGATGAAAGGCCAGCAAAGACAGGCTTTCTACAAGTTCAGTAGGTGGTTTGACACAACAGCTTTGTTCAGAAAGGGATAATCTTCATGAGGTAGAGCAAGGAGATTTTTCTCTCAGATATTTGCAAGTGATCAACAACAACACAGCTGAGTGATTGGCAGAGGAGCTGAAGGTGAAATAACACCCGGAGAAGGCTGTTGGCAGAGGCCACGTAGCAGTAAAGGTTGTCAGGGAGCCGAAGCTCTAATAATGCCAGGGTCATAAAGTAGAAACTGGGCATGAGAGAGACATTCCTCTGAAACATCAGGAGAGAGAAGTTAAGTTGTAGTAATTACATATTACCAGAATCAAAATCATTTCCGTGAGGCCTGCTTGTAAACCTTTCCCTAATTCCCTGAAATACTCGCTGTCTTCATTCTCTGTTTTTGCACACTTCCTTAACCAAGATAACCTGGGTTCTCTGCCAGGCCCAACAAAACAGGGGCACACTGGTGGCTTGGGGGGCCTCCAGGGGAGGCTTTGAGATAAACTAACAAAACTTATCTTCTGAGGGAGGACTTGAGATCACATGACTCTCAAGAGGTTGAATCACACAGTCTTAAAGATAGTTGTTGCATTCCTGAGGAAAGTTCAGGTTTTTTGGGGGGCATGGATGCAGCTGAGGTTGGTGTGGGTGTGACTTACATCAGCCCCAACAGGAATGCAGGCAGTTGCACGGGAACAGCTGCCCCGAGGGGCTGGGGGGTGAACGCTGGTCCTAGACTTACCCCAGCTGACATGGAGAGACTTGATTTTCTAGACAAAAGCACATTGTGAGGCCTCTCTGTTGGTTATCTGAGTGTAGAAGGAAGACTCCAAAATGTAACAGTGTCTTGGAAGTCTTGATAGGACAGATTTGCTTGCAACCAGTGTTGGCTTCCCATTAGGACTTCATTCTCTATGCAGAAATCTGGTCTCAAATACTCGAGAGAATAGGAAAAAAATTCCAGGTAACTCATCCAGCCTTACTCATGCAGTGGTCGGATGTGGTAGAAAGAACACAGGATAAGAATTGGGAACCTACTTATAATTGGGGGCACTGAAGTTCATTTCTCTGGGCCTCAGTTCCTTCATGGGTAAAACTGGGAAGGGAGACTAGATAAACATGAAGACTATAATTTTAAATGTTTGTTTATTTATTTTGAGAGAGAGAAAGAGAGAGAGAGTAGGGGAGGGGCAGAGAGAGAAAGGGAGAGAGAGAATTCCCAGAAGGCTCCGTGCTGTTAGCACAGAGTCCGACTTGAGGCTCGAACTCAAGAACCGTGAGATTATGACTTGAGCCGAAATTGAGAGTCAGATGCTTAAATGCTGACTGAGCTACCCAGGCACCCCTGAAGACCATAATTTTAAAAGATGAGGATCTCTGTTTTCACCCTGACACTTCCATAGGTTAGACCCCTGCTCTCCCTGGCACAAACTCAGGATAGAAAGGAATATTTTTCTACGAGCTTTGCAATTGTTAGCTTTAATTACCATATGGTAACTTCCGGGGTTATGGATAGAGATGTAAATATTGAGCCACAGTCTACTCAGACTCTATAATATTTTGGCCTTGTCAAATGTGTAAGATGCATCCATGTGAGAAAGGGTACAATTCTCCTTAGTAGGCAGTGTAAACAACAGCCTATAGGGCAGGCTGGAAAGGTCAGGGAATTGACTCCCCTCCGGAACCCTCAGGACAGACTGGCCAGAGCTGGTACGTAACTGCCCCGCAGGTAGGATAACTTAAACGCACGTGTCCCATCCCGGGTCCCAGAGTTTCCTTGGGGGGATTTGGCTTCAGCTGCCCACAGTTAAATCACTACTGTAAACCTGGCCCTCTGAGCCAGCGTCCGTCCTCAATCTCCCACCTGCCCAGTATAACATCTTATGAGGAGGAAAGCGCCTCCTGGTAATTCCCAACTGTCTTAAGACTTCTCCAAAAGATTCATGCTCCTAAATAGAGAACATGAGCCTGCCAGTAGTTTTTGGGGTTCTCCTAGAAGCAAACCCTGAGATAAGACTTGGAGTTTACATAGGCGTGATCACAGGACACCATGAAAGGGAGTAAAGCAGGGAGACCGCAAAGCTTTCTTATCAAGCCAGCTTGCACTCTGGGCAGCTGGAGCCAAGTCTCACTGGAAGCCCCGTGAGCCAGGGCAAGACACGTGCCTGAAAGTTGTCCCACCTGAGGAGCAGTTATAGACCCACTCTGGTCAGTCTCTGCCTGAGGTTTGACGAGGAGAGTCACTTCCCCGGCCCCTCCAGCTTGACTGGTAGGCTACAAAGTGGGTTCTGGCAGCAAGAGAAAGCGTAGGGAATGTATCGGAGCTTGCAGGGAGAAGCCGCTGGAGCAGTAAGGGCAAGGAGTTGGGATTGGGGGAAGACTGGCTCTGTTATGAGGATGCTGCAGTTTCCCACTTCAACGAGATGTAAAAGGGAGAGTCAAAGCCTGATTGTCCTAAGATCAGCTCAGTGGCCCTGTGTTCTGGCAGTCCTTCAGCCAGCTTGCTAGACTTGGCTCCTCTCCCCATGGAGGAATATTTTGCGTTACAACTGCATGCACCCTTCATGTTGTACCCTGAAATAAGACTGACAGTTTCTGTCCGTGTGATCATAGGACACCATGAATGTTGCCCAATTCAGAGAAAGAATCAAAGAGTCTGATCATTGCTGCTCACGGTAAGAAATCATTCATAGCTTATTTACTTATACATTGCCTCTTTCTAGAAAGGATCTAAGATTCATAGGATCATAGTCTTCTAGAAACTTTCAGAGTTTTGAAATGGTCCCTTCACTGGGATGTGGGACATATATTTGTATGCTGACAGTGAGGGGCTCTTCCTCACATATTTGGGATAGCATTGTTCAAAAGTTTCTCTACTCATCTATTAAAAAAAAAACACGGTTGCTTTTGATAATGTGCTCAGAACCATGTTAGCCTCTGGAAGTACAATGATGAAAAAGATATGCTCCCTACACTCAAGGAACTTTGCCTCTAGTAAAAAGGACGGAAAAGTAAACAGCCAAGCACAATACAGTGTGATGAGCTAATCAGTGAGGTCCATGCAGAAGGCATGCACAGAGTGCACCCACGGGAGAATAGCACCGAGTCTTGGGGTGTGTGTGTATACGCGTGTGTGTGCACACTTCTCTCTTTGCATATTTGTGTGAATTCGGAGGGCAGAGCAGTTTCAGGCAGAGAGCACGCATGTGTAGAGGCCCAGGGCTTAGAAACCAATGGTGACTTAAGAAAACAACAAGTCAGTGGCTGTAGCTGGAGCATAAGGCGGGAAGCAAGGAGAGAAAAGGTGGAAGTAGAAGCCAGTTAAGCCTAATTAGCCAGATTGAGGGTTTGGATTTTAGTACGTGGTAATGGACAGTTATTGCAGGCTTTTAAGGGAGGAAATGACATGATCAGCTTTCCTTTTTGGAAAATGACTCTGGCTGCCATGTGGATGACTGGAGGCTGGAGACCCTCCGGAAGTCATATGAGAGCTGACAGACTTTGAGATGAGGTGGTGGCCACGGAGATGGGGAAAAGTAGGCTGTTCTCAAGCTTTCCTTGGCACCCTAGGCAGACACAGGTGGCTTTCCTCTGTCCTGAGTATGAGACCTACCTCTGTGATTGCATGTATCATGACCTATTAAAACATTGGCTTGCATGTGTACTTCTCCATGGACAGAGACTTTCCTGAAGTGAATAAATGCTTATTTTCATCTTGTGTTCAGTCTGCCAACCTTGCCTGGCACATGGTAGTTTCCTAGATGCTTGCTGAGGGAGAAATATGTATCCCTTATGCATTTCACCCAATTATCTAGCTCTACCACAGCTGTAGGGAACAT
The DNA here is from genome assembly GCF_046562875.1 of Panthera onca. Taxonomy (NCBI): domain Eukaryota; kingdom Metazoa; phylum Chordata; class Mammalia; order Carnivora; family Felidae; genus Panthera; species Panthera onca. The sequence goes on from NC_138339.1 coordinate 204,508,523, forward strand.
ATTTAAATGTGTTTTGTCTTTAGTCTCTTCAGGGGGCACCTCGGAGGCTCAGTCAGTTGAGTGTCCAACTCTTGGTTTCAGCTCAGGTCACAATGTCAAAGTTCGTGAGATCCAGCCCCACGTCGGGCTCTGTGTTGAGAGCATGGAACCTGCTTGGGATTTTCTCTCTCTGTCTCTCTAAATAAGTAAATGATAAGCAAACAAACAAACAAACTTGAAGAAAATAGTTGCTTCAGATCTCCCCTGTCTGCTTCCAGACTCAACAACCTACTCTTTTCCATGGTGGTGTATTTGACTGGGTTTTAAATCCTTCCCCATCCTAGTTCATCTAGTGATACTAAATTTTTAGGACTGTGCATCGCACTTCTGACATCTTGAGAGAGAAAAGCCAAGCTCCAGAAGGTAAGTGGACAGAAGAATCTAACCAGCGTTTTACTGCTGGCCAGTGTCTACTCCTACCTGCATGATCCCTTCCTCCGAAGGCCAAGCTAGAGACTAAAGCCAAAAAAAGTCCTTCAAAGAAGTGAACAACTTCCGCATACATTCTACAGCAGTGTCCTCTTATGTAAAGTTTGGGGAGGAGGCAGAGAGACTGGAGGAAGAGTCAAGTGGGCAAGGGTGGATTCAGCCCCAAAAGCAAAGGAGGAGAAACAACCAGTTGAAATGAGAATGCAAGAGGGTCTGCATTGCAGTTTATCCTCTAGGCTGTCAAAGCACAGAGTATCAACTTCAATCCTACTCACAATTTACCAGCCGTGTCCTTCCCATAAAAATAAAGCATTTAACATTCCTTGTCGTTTTCCTTTAGATACACATGTATAAGCACATACTTTCTAGCAGGAGAAGGAGAGAGACAGCAATATTGAAGAATAAAAGTTCCATTGTTCTGTTGCCTCTAAAGTAAATGATGGAAATTATAAGCTAATTTACATATGGGAGATTAGCAGGGTATCCCTTTATTCCTATTAATATATTTTCCCTTCCTAATTATAAAGATTTGAATCTTTTTAAAACAACTTTATACAAAACATTTGTGTGGATATAAGAACTGCATGTTAAATGCTAATTCTGGATGAGTTATTTGCATAACCTCACAAAGGAGCTAAATTGCTTGTATTTAATAATAAATAGAGAGTTTAAAAAGGATTGCGGATATCTTGAAAATGTGAAACAGAGAAAAAATTTGCTTCTATTTTAAGATACGGAATTTTTTTTCCCACTTTGAATTTAAAACTACTTCTCCATCCTCTAGGGAAAACTTGTCCTAACTTTCCGATAAGCTTAATATTCCGGGGCTCCTACAACATGGCAATTCAAATACATTGACGGTGAAGAGCTAATATGTTTTTAAATGAACATGGATAATTTTCAAAAGATGATAAACTGCATCTAAAATGGTTTTACATTTGGAAAGTGGAGACTTTTGAAGATTACAGAGTCTGCCTATGATGGTAAAATGGAAAGCATTGTAGAAGTTATCCGGAGTATTTGGGGAGAATCAAAATGCATAAAAAAGAAAGATGAAAGACTTTTCTTTAAAGTGTGGGATTTGACAGGGTCCATGACTCGGATATCTGTTGCCATTTTTGCAGGTGAGCAGGAAAAACATGCGAGTAGAGAAAACCTGTGAAATAACTAAGGTGATAAATAGCAAATCAAAATTAGATGCATTTATGTTTTTTGAAGGCTGGAAGGAGTCTTTTATCAGCATTTAGTGTGGTAGCCACTTCATCCTTCTCTTTCTCCTCCTCCCCTCAACTCTCTGCTGAGTGGACTCTCTATTCCAGTTTCCTGGCCGTCTCTTTGCCAATTCTTCATTCTCTTGCAGTTTCCTCTTTCTCTCTTTGACCTTGAGCTGTTGACCTCTACTTCAGTCCTGGGCTTTCTTTTCTTTTTCTCCTCACACCTACTTCTGGATGAGCTCTTCAGTTTCCATGGCTTTAAATTCTATCTTTGTGCCCCAAATATCTCTGTGCTTCCTCTCCTTAAAATTAACAGATTCTACACCCTGCTGCAAAATGGCTACTCTGGGTTGTTGCAAGTTTGACCTGATCTATAAACATGCCACTTTTCTATTAAAACCCTTTCAATGGCTTCCCATTGCAGAAGAATAAAAACTAAACTCTTTACAATAGTGTTAGAGACTGAATATTGGTGTCCTCCCAAAACATTCATATGATGAAATCCTAACCTCCAATGTGATGGTATTTGGAGTGGGGCCTTTGCGAGGTAATTAGGTCATGAGAGTGGAGCCCTCATGAATGTGATTCGTGCTTTTATAAAAGAGACCCCAGATGGCTTCCTCACTCACTTTTGCCATGTGAAGACACAGCAAAAAGACAGCCATCAATGACCCTCACTAAATACTGAATCTTGTGGCACCTTGATATTGAACTTCGCACCCCCTAGAATTGTGAGAAATTAATGCTTGTTGTTTTGTTACGGAGCCTGATCTGGATCACCTGGCAGAAGAACCAAGCGGCATTCGGAGATCTTGGAAGGTAGGAGTCTTATTTTATGCAGGTGGGCTCAGAGGAGATCACTCTCTAGAGGTCTGAGCCCCAAGCGTAATCACTGGGGACAATTTATAGTCTGTTACTTCTGCGTTAGTCGCAATTTGGTGCACGTGGCCAGCAGGGCAGGAAGAAGAACCCAGAAGGAGAGTCTTTGGGCAGGGACTGGAATTCCCCTATCAGTCCTGTCGGCCATCTTATAATTTTTCACTATCAGTTTAAGCCACCCAGTCTATGGTAGTCCACTATAGGAACCCAAATGCACTAAGGCAAATGGTCCATAAGGACCCCACATGATCTGGCCCTTGCCTGACAAAGAGCCCTTGCCCCTTCTACCTTTCTGACTTCCCCCCAGCCCTTCAAATGTCCCATGCTTTTTCCAGCATCTGACACTTTTCCACATGCTTTTCCTCTACTGGAAATACTCTTTCCTACTTTTTATGTAACTGACTCTTTGAATTATCAGCTCAAATGCCAGACCTCTCTCAGTGAGGTCTTCAGTGCCTACCAGTTCTGTGTAAGCTCTCCCCTGTAATGTACCATGTATCACTCTACCTTGTCTGTTTCCTTCAAAGCACTGAACCATAATTTGTATTTAATATATTTTTTTGTTTACTTGTGTATTGACTACCCTTTCTACTAGACTGCTAATACCCTAAGGACAGGGACTGTATTTGTTTTATTACCTAAAGAGCTTAGTACAATACCTGTCACGTATTAGACCTTCAACAAATATTTGTAGAATGAATGAAGAAACAAATAATTGAACTGAGGGCAATTACAGAGGTGAAGTTTTCTACAAAATTCTTAGTGAAAGAGTGAAACTAGTCAACTGCTTAGTATCTGAAAATTCAATGGTGAGTGGCTGTAGTTTGCTTCTTGAGGACTTAATACAGTTTAGGGAAGAAATTATGACCTATAGCAATATTTCCATATCTAGAGAATATTAAAGGTTTTGGAATGTAGCCTTTCAAAATGTCAAGTGCCCATTGTATTGAGGTTTTTAATGTTTTCAAATGATTTAAGTTAAATTGCATGCTCATTATTTACTCACAAAACACTTGCATGGCCCCAAGGAATAGAGTCAACCATACTATAAACAAATACAGAAAGTCAGCATGCAGAGAATGAAGTGAGCTGTCTGTGTACATCTCCAGTTTTCCTAGCATGAGACAGAAAAAATCATGGCAAGGTGACTCTAGGGGAGAATTATGTACCAGTGTGGGTTGGGACCAAACAACTTTAGCTCTGAGAATCTATGATTCAGTGACTCTCAACATTCAATGAGTTGATATGGCTCCTTGAATTTCTATGCCATTTTCTCTGTTCTAATATAATTTTTCCTCAAGTCCTAAATATTGTTTCTGGAGATATCCAGAATAATTACCTATGCAAGGATGATATAAAACCCATGGCATTTCAAAAACAAAAAACAAACAAATAAAAAACAACCCAAAAGGCATTGTGACCTGCCAGGGAATAGCCTCTGTCCCACTGATTCCTTTGAGTGACATTTCAAAGCTGATTACTTAGCCCTACTCAGACAGATATCCCACTGCAATCAACATCCTTCTTGTGTTTGCCTCAACAGGGATTTTGCCTTAATAAGGAATATAGAATTGGGTTCTTAGTGATAATTATGATAATAATTTTCAAAGGACAAGTCTTTCCCTTAATAAATAATCCTTTTCTAAGAGCAAGCATCCTTGAATCTTATCTCTGCTGTTTTTCAAATGAACATTTAAAAAAAATCAATTTTGATACTTGAGACTGATGCAAGGATAAGTGGAACTCTGACATGACAGACTCTGCTTTTCTGTTGATATGACTATGTGTCCCTAATGCCAACAGTAGGGGGGAAACAAGCAAACTTATTAACATCATCCTTAATCTACCAATACCGAAGATAACCTCAGATTCATAGTAAATAAAATATCCCATCCCTGTCCAAAAATAGCTTATTAAAATCAACAGAGGCTACCAAATCAACATATTGTTACCATTGTAGTTTAATACAAGGCAGATGGTGTTTGGATGGCTTGAGGTGATTTAGCGCCTGTTTCCACTCACCATCCCTCAATCTACCTCCAATAATATATAATTAAGTGAAAACAGAGTATTTACTAGGCTGTAGCTATAAGTCGTTTACCCTCCCTTAAATTCACATTGCTGCCTCTACGCTGCTCATATATGGGAATTCTGGACCCACCACTGGAGACAGCAATATGGTGAGGTAACTAAAATTATACAAGATTCTAAAGGAATACAAAATAGAATAAATGGCTGGGAGGCAGTGGGAGTACAGTATTCTCATGACATTTTCTCTATACCATCACACCTCAAGGCAGATGCCTGAATTTCACCGTTACAATGGTAAGAGCACTGAACAAAGAATTGAGAGAGCAAGGATCTAATTTGGTCATGCCACTCTTAGCTGTGGATCTTTACCCAAGCCTTCAATTTCCTTATCCTAAAATGAATGTATTGTATTTCTGCTTCTGGAAAAATAAAGTAGGCATTGTTTTCCCTATGTATTCTGTTAAATACAACTCAAAAACCCTGGACATTGTATATAAAATATAAGACACTGAAAGGTGGAGAAAAGAAGGCAGATCAACAGGAGACTTTGGGACTTAAGAAAAGACATGGTGGTGAGTTCCCTATGTTTTATTTTAGCCTCATATATCCCAGACCTGGAGTTGAAGAAGCCAGTGGGGATGTCAAATGGGAATGTCAGTGGGGGCAAGAGAAAAAATACACAGCTAAGACCTGCTCTCAATGTAGTCAAAGGACCAGAAAAAGGCAGCACAGCAAGACAGAAAACATTTAGACCATAAAAACCAAGAATCACAGAAAAGACTGTGGCCCCACCCCCACCCCCACTAGAAAAGGCTGAGTAGAATGAGGACTTGAGACTTCTACTCACACAGTGCTCTGACAAGGTGCCCCAACACCCCACCAGGGTAATGTCTGAGAAGGCCAAGTAGGAAGCCAGGACATTCATCCCTGCCAACCAGTAATGAGCCCTCTCCCTCACCCCTTCAGTGTCACTGAAGACCACATGAGAGTCTGTAGTTTCACCACCATCCAGCAGTAATAAGGTGCCCCTACCTCCTCTCTCCTGGGGTGATGTCAGAGGAGGCCTAAAGGAGAATCAGGACTTTTACTATCAACCAGCAGTAACAAGGCCATATCCACAATGATGTCAGTAAAGACCATAAGGGGAGCTAAAAGTCCCACTCTTCCACCAATAATGAGGATCCCTCAACAGAGTCTGAATGACTACAGAAATTACCCTGCCTGGCAGTCATAAGGAGGCACCCTCCCCTGTTCCTGAAAGAATATGTCCAAGGAAGAGAGTTAAAAGGTGCAAATAACATCTATTATCTCATTACAAAATACAAAAATGTCCAGATTTCCATCAAAAATCATTCATACCAATAATAAGGAAGACCTAAAACTTAAAAAGACTTGATAGATACCAATACCAAGATACAGAGATGTTAGAATTATATGACAAAGATCTTAAATGCTTTAAGATGTTTTATGCCCAACATAAAAATGCTTTGATGAAAAATTAAAAACACTTTAGAAATGAATGAGAAAATAGAATGCCTCATCAAAGAATGGAAGGTATAAAAAGAACCAAAGGGAAACTTGAGAACTGTAAAATACAAATCACTAAATACAATGGAAAGAATCAGTGAAATGGAAGATAGAACAATAGAAATTACCCAGTCTGAACATCAGGAAGCAAATAGACTAAAAAAATAAAATGAACAGAAATTCACAGACCTGGGGAACTATAACAAAAGATCTGACATTTGAGGTATCCAAGTCCCAGAGGAGAGGAGAAAAAGGATGAGATTGAAAAAGTACTCAGAAATATAATGATTGGAAACTGCCTAAATTTGACAAGAGATATATACCTACAAATTCAGGAAGTTGAGTGAAGCCCAAATAGGAAAAACCCAATCAAATCCATGACAAGACACATCATCATTAACTTCTGAAAATGAAAGACAAAGACAAAATTTTGAAAGCAGCCAGATAAAGATGACACATTACCAATGTGGGAAAAAATTCACATGACAGTGTGTTGCTTATCAAAATGAAGGTCAGAAGAAAGTGAAAATAAAAAATATATTGAAATGAATGGAAATGAAATTATAACACACCAAAATCTATATGACACAGTTAAAGCAGTGCTGAGAGGAAACTTTGTAACACTAATAGCATGTTACTAAAATGAAACATTCTCAGATCAATAATATTATATCCCACCTCAAGAACCTGGAAAAGGAGAGCAAGATAAACCCAAAGCAAGCAGAAGGAAAAAAATAATAAAGAGCAGAAGTTAATGAAATTCAGAACAGAAAAATGAATTGACCAAAGAGTTCTTTTTTTTTTTAATTCAAGTATAATTAACATACAGTGCTATATTAGTTTCAGGTACACAATATAGTGATTCAACAATTCTATACATTTCTCAGTGCCTATCAAGATAAGTGTACTCTTAATCCTCTTGACCTATTTCACCCATCTCCTCATCTACCTCCCCTCTGGTAACCAGCAGTTTGTTCTCTGCATTTAAGAGTGGTTTTTGTTTGTCCCTTGTTTAGTTTGTTCATTTGTTTTGTTTCTTATATTCCACATGTGAATGAAATCATATTTGTCTTTTTTTGACTGTCTTATTTCCATTAGCATTATACCCTCAAGTTTCATCCATGTTGCAAATGGCAGGATTTTATTCATTTTTATAGCTGAGTAATATTCCAGTGTGTGTGTGTGTGTGTGTGTGTGTGTGTGTACACCACATCTTCCTTATTCATTCATCTACTGATAAACACTTAGGTTACTTCTGTATGTAGGCTATCGTCAATAATGCTGCAACAAACGGGTGCATATATCTTTTCAAACTGGTGTTTTCATTTTCTTTGGGTAAATACCCAGTAGTAGAATTACTGGATCATATGGTATTTCTATTTTTAATCTTTTGAGGAAACTCTATACTCTTTTCCAAAATGGCTGTACCAATTTGCATTCCAACCAACAGTGTAGGAAGGATCCTTTTTCTCCACATTCCCACCACTTAATATTTTTTGTCTTTTTGCCATCTGACAGACATAGGGTGGTGTCTCATTGTGGTTTTTATTTGCATTTTCCTGATGATTAGTGATGTTGAGCATCTTTTCATGTGTCTGTTGGCCATATGTATGTCTTCTTTGTAAAAATGTCTATTTAGGTCCTCTGCCCATTTTTCTGGCCAAATTGAGAATTTTGTGTGTGTTGAATTGTATATAAGTTCTTTATGTAGTTTGGATATTAACCCCTTATCAAATACATCATTTGAAAATATCTTCTCTCATTCAGTAGGTTGCCTTTTTGTTTTGTTGATGGTTTTATTTGCCATGCAAAAGCTTTTTATTTTGGTGTCATCCCAATAGTTTGTTTTTGCTTTTAGTTTCTTGCCTGAGGAGGCATATTCATAGATATGTTGATAATGGTGATGTCCACAAGACTACTGCCTATGTTTCCTTTTAGGAATTTTATGGTGTCAGTTCTCACATTTAGGTCCATTTCAGTTTATTTTTGTGTATGATGTAAGAAAGTGGTCCAGTTTTCACTTTTGCATGTAGCTGTCCAGCTTTCTCAGCACTATTTATTGGAGAGGCTGTCTTTTCCCTGTTGGATATTGCCACTTCCTTTTCATAGATGAATTGACCAGATTAGCATGGGTTGGTTTCTGGACTCTGTATCCTGTTTTATTGTTCTATGCATCTATTTTTGTGCCAGTACCTTCAGTTTTGATTGCAATAGCTTTGTAGTGATTCTTGAAATCTGGGATTGTGATGTGTTCAGCTTTGTTTTTCTTTTTCAAGATTTCTTTTGGGTTTTTGGGCTTTTTTTTTTTTTTTTTTTTTGTAGTTCCATATAAATTTTAGTATAATTTGTTCTGGTTCTGTGAAAAATATTGTTGGTATTTTGATAGGGATTACATTAAATCTGTAGATTATTTTGGGGAGTATAGACATTTTAACATTATTGGTTTTTCCTCATCAGCATGGAACATCTTTCCATTTGTTTATGTCAACTTCAGTTTCCTTCCTCAATGTTTTTTAAAATTTCTTTTTGGGAGAGCACAAGTGGGAGAGGGGCAAAGAGAGGGGGACAGAGGATCTGAAGCAGGCTCCACACTGACAGGCTGACAGCAGTGAACCCAATGTGGGGATTGAACTCATGAGCCATGAGATCATGACGTGTGCCAAAGTCTGATGCTCAACTGCCTGAGCCACCCAGGTGCCCCTTCCTTCCCCAGTGTTTTGTAGTTTCAGGGTACAGAGTTCACCTCCTCAGTTAAGTTTATTCCTAGGTATTTTACTCTTTGTGGTGCAATTTGTAAATGGGATTTTTTTTCTCAGTTTCAAAGATCTGGTTCTCTTAAAAGATTAATAACACTGACATATTTCTGATATGGTAAAGAAAAGAGAAAGAAGGCAGATTACCAATATCAGAAATGAAACAGAGGCTATCGCTAAAAACCCTGCAGACATCAAATAATATTAAGGGAATACTAAAGACAGCTGTACACACAAATTTGGCAACTTATAAGAAATGGACCAATTCCTCAGACAACACAAATTATCGTAATTCACCTAACATAAAATAGATCATTTGAATAGTTCTGTAACTATTAGAATTGAATTCATAATTTTAAACACTACCCCCAAATAATGTTCCTTTCCTAAATGGTTCAATGGAGAATTCTATCAAAATGTTTAAAAAATTAATACCAATTCTACACACAATCTCTTCCAGAAAATAGAAGCACAAAGAACATTCCTAATTCATTTTATGAAGCTAATATTTTTCAGATGTCAACACCAGATGAGGGTAGTACAAAAGAAGAAAACTGCACACCAATATCCTTTATGAATATAAATAAAAAATATTTAACAAAATATTAACAAATAGATTTCAGCAATGTAAAACAGAACTGTTATACCATGAGCAAGTGAGATTCATTCCAGAAATGCAAGACTGGTTCAATATTTGAAGCTTATTTAATTTAATCAATTTGATGTAATCTATATGAAAGAAGAAAAAAATCCCATCAAATCAATAAATACAGAACTATCATTTGACAAAACTCAATACTCATTCATGAAAAATAGGAGTAGAGGTGAATTTATACAACTTGATAAAGAAACCTTCTAAAAAAACATAACTAACATACTAAATGGTACATTACAAGGATGTCTGCCTTTCCCACTATAATTCAACATAGTGTTAATAAGCCAGTGCAATAAGACAAAAAAAGGAAATAAAAGGCATACAGATCATAAAAGAAGAAATAGAACTATCTCTATATTCTATTACAGAGCCATAATTGCCTATGTAGAAAATTTCAAAATCTACCAAAAAATCTCCTAGAACTAAGTAGATTTGGCAATTTGGCATGATGCAAGATTTACATACAAAAGTTTATTGCATTTCCATACTAACAATGGACATATGGACACTAAAAATTAAAAACACAACACCTGTATAGTAGCTGTGTGCGCGTGTGTGTGTGTGTGTGTGTGTGTGTGTGTGTAAATCTAACAAGACATGTACATGATTGTATGCTAAAACTACATAATGCTGATATAAGACATCAAAGATCTAAATAAATGGATAGAAATACAGTGATCATAGGTTAGAATAGTCAACATAATAAAGATATCAGTTATCTCAAAATTGACATACAAAGTTGACACAGTTTCTACAAAAATTCCAAGTTTTTTTTTATAGATAGGTATAATGTTATTCTAAACTTATATGGATAGGCCAAGGAACTAGAATAGCTAAAACAATTTTGAAAAGAGAATAAAGCGGTATTTTTTTACACATTAATCAAGACTGTGGTATTGATGTAGGAATAGACAAACAGATCAGTGGAACAGAGAACCTAGAAATACATCTACACAAAAATGCCCAGTAGATTTTTGACAAAGGTGCAAAGGTGGGAGAAAGATAGTCCATGCAAAAATAGTGCTGTAGGAATTGGACATCTTAGTTTAAAAAAAAAAAAGAAAAGACCCTTGACCTAGGTCTCATACTGTATAAAAAAAATTATGTCAAAATGGATAACAGACGTAAATGTAAAACCATTAAACTTTTAAGAAAATATTCAATAATGAGGGCTAAGCAAAGACTTCTTTGACTTGATACTAAAAACAGCCATAAAAGGAAAAATTGATAAATTGGACATTATCAAACATTTAAAAATATTTGCTTTGTATTTTTAAATATTTACTTTGTATTTTCTTAGGACCCTGCTAAGAAAATGACAGGACTAATTACAGGCTGGCAGAAAATATTTGTAAATCACCTGACAGAGGGCTAGTGTTTAGAATATAAAAAGAACTCTCAAAACTGGTAAAAAACAAAAAACAAAAAACAATCCTATTAGAAAATTAACAAAAGACACGGAGAGACATTTCACCAAAGAGGATATAAAATGGCAGATAAATACGTGAAGAAATACTCAACAATATTAGCCATTGGAGAAATGCAAACTAAAACCATAATTCTATGCCACCGTATACCTATCAGAATGGCTAACATACAGAATAGTGACAACACAAAGTGTTGGTGAGGATGTGGAGAAACTGAATCACTCATTTATTGCTGGTGGGAGTGTAAAATGGTAACTTCACTCTTGAAAACAGCTTGGCAGTTTCTTAAAAAAATAAAATAAACATGCAACTACCATATGACCCAACAATTACACTCCTGGGCATTTATCCCAGAACAATGAAAACTTATGTTTATACAAAAAAAAAAAAACAAACCTGTACACAAAAGTAGATCGCAGTTTTCTTCATGATAGACAAAAGCTGGGAACAGTCCACATGCCCTTCAGTGAGTGAGGAAGTAAACAAACTGTGGGCCCATCCATAGCAAATAATGCTGCTCAGCAAGACAAAGAAACAAGCCGTTGATATATCTAACAATTGGATGACTCTCCAGAGAATTATGCTAAGTGGAAAAAAGCCAATCTCAAAAGGTTAGATTTCTACAACATTGTTCAAACGACAACATTACAGAAATGAAGAACAGATCAGTTGCTGTGGGGTTAAGGAGTGGGTGATGGTGGAAGGAAGTGGCTATAGAAGTCAACATGAAATATACATGATGGAAGTGTTCAGTACTTGACTGTATCAATATTAATATCCTGATTATGACATTGGATTTTAGATTTGTGAGTGGTTACCTTTTGGGGGAGCTGGATAAGGGATACACTGGACCTCTCTGCATTTTTAAAAAAAAACTATGTGTGGATTTATAGTTGTCTCAAAAAGAAAAAAAGAGAGGGTATCACCCTGGGTAGTCTCTTGTATCACTTGTCAGTTCACTAACTCATTCAGTTACTATTTCAGTTGAACTATATTGTGAATCAAAAAAAAAAAAAAGTGTAAACATAAGACACAAAGCCTAATTTAAGCTAATGATTTTTTAGCATTTATTACTACAGTAGAAATAGGTCACTGAGCTAGAAATGAATAGACTATATTCAAAATGGTAAATTCTCCTTGCATAATCTTCTCAGGTTGAGAATAGCAACTTTAGGATCATCTTGTGATACACTATCTAGAATAAAGCAAAAATGTCATGTTCATTTCATATAATCCTGTAAAAAGCCCAGGAGAAAAAATTCTATCACACACGTGTGGCCTGGCGTCATACTAGGAGGGAATGAATGACAATTTCCCATTCACTATAAAATGCCATTGTAAAGAATACAAGGTCACATAAATACTGTGTTATTTCTGGCAAAAACCAAAGAGAAAACAAACTGCACAAAACAATACAAAATAAAATAAAAACCAACAGCCCATTTGCACAGTATAGCTTTTTCTGAAGGTAACTCGTCCATTTGTTCTGACTGAACTCTTGCGCAAGCCAGAATTTGCATATGGGCTGGGATGAGAGGAGCTTACAATGTGTTGTCTATTGCTGAACTTGTATTGAGAATCAGCACTCAGGGCTCAATGTGAAATAGAAAGTTAGGCAGGCAATCCAACTAGCTGCATTCCAAGGAGTCTAAGCTAAGAGGCAAAGTCCAGATGTGAGCTGCAAGTCAGAAACCGGGGGTAGCAGAAATCCCACCCAGAGCGGAAGAAGCTTAGGGAAATTTTTCACAGTATTGGGGCATCACTGAAGATACTTCTGTAGGGTACTTCTGTTTTCACTACAGGTGAGAGAGCTGCTAAAGATTCCAGGTCAGTTCAGACACATTTATCTGACCAATATTTACTAAGAACATCTTGTACATGTTGGGCTTTGTGCTAAGTGTTGGGGGAGCAAAGGACACGAAGTGCTTACAGCTCTGTTTAAGAGAAGGATAAGGTAGCAATGACCAAGGGCTGTGAAAAGCTGGAGGTGAGCACGGGGTGAGATTTGTGCCCCCAAAAAAGGCATTTGTGGTGTTCTGTGGGTTGGTGGCACTACAGGGACGGAGAGGGAGGCAGGCCACAGAAAATGTTCCCAAGATCGTGCTTCTTGAACTGGGTCTTGAAAGGACAAAACCTTTCAAGGAGAGAAGGGTTGGGAAAGAAATGTCAGGCAGAGGAAAAAGAATCTACATGAGATACTATGGCTTGGAAAACCATGATGCCTCTAGAAAAATCTCATTTCTGAAGAAATTGACCAGGTAAAGCTGGGCCCTTGGGGGACACTAGATAGAGCCACTGACGAGGGTGAGACAGAAAACTGAAAGTAAGGGCACGAAATGGAAAATGCACAAAGAAAAGCTTATTTTCTATGTTCTAAACGCCAGCTCCCAGGTTTCAGTGCCCTAGGCAGAGACTTACAACCAGTGATTCTCAAACTTTAGTGTACATATGATTCTTCTGGGATGTTGCTAAAATACATGTTCTGATGTGTTAGGTTTGGGGAGGGGTCTGAGATGCTACCTTTCTAACAGGCCTCTGGATGACAATGCTGATTCTACTGGTCCATGGACCACTCTGTCAACAGCAGAGGTTTAGAGTGCACGAGTCTTTAGAGTGGATATGGAAACGTTCCTTTGGAGTGAGGGAAGAAAATGTTAGAACTTACGTTTATAGTCTTTATCAAAAAGTTAGAAAATTAAACTTTGCTATGATAATGTACAGATCAACTCTGGCCCCTTCACTCAGTCTGTCTGCTAGACAGTTGACATGTGTAATATGTGAGGTAACTGTCTCAGTCTGTCTGCTAGACAGTTGACATGTGTAATATGTGAGGAGGGGCAGGAGAGGCATTCTATAATTTGGAGGCATTGGCAGTGACACCTTTTATTCTACATCAAATTTCAACTTACAGCTACATACTGCAGTTACAGTATATTTTTCAGTGGATATCTGGGTTATATAATCTAATGCTAATTCAGCTTCATGAAATGAACAAGTGGCTTCAAAGGATTCCTATGCACAAGCCACTGATTAAAAACACTAGGTATGTATGTAAATATAAGTGAACAAAAAGCGTTTGCAAGAATGTTTCTACTCCTGGAGTGAACTCTTGATAGTCGCACAGTGACATCCAAACAATGATTCCAAGAGCTGACTCCACGTTGGTTAAAAATAAATCAAAATGAAGAGTAGGACTACTTGAAGTATGGATTTGCATCTAATATTAGCAACTACTTCCACCATGAATGTGTATTGTTCCTTGGGATATCAGTGAAGCCATCGCGATTCACAGGACTTTTTTTTTTTCTTTTCCCCTTTTTCTTTTTTAAGAGAGAGAGAGAAAGAGCACACAAGTGTGTGATCAGGGAAGGGGCAAAGAGAGAAGGAGAAAGAAAATCTTAAGCAGACTCCACGCTCAGTGCTGAGACTGATGCAGGGCTCAGTCTCATGACCATGAGATCATAACCTGGGCTGAAATCAAGAATAGGATGCTTAACTGACTGAGCCACCCAGGTGTCCCTAGCAAGAATTTTTAAAACAAAGAACTCCATAAAGCAAACCTCTACTATTTTTCAGCTACATTTAAGACATGAAGTGGGGGGGGGGGGGGGGGGGCGTTGCGTGACTCAGTCAGTTGAACAACTGACTCTTGATTGATGTTCAGGTCATGATCCCAGGGTCATGGGATTGAGCCCCAAGTTAGGCTCTGCACTGAGCATGGATCCTGCTTGAGATTTTCTCCCTCTCTCTCTCTCTCTCTCTCTCTCAATCTCTCTCTCCTTCTGCCCCTCTCTCCCGCTCCTAGGCTCTCTCTCTCTCTCAAATAAAAATAAAAAATAAGATAAAATAAGACATGCAATACTCAATTTGGGACACAATTTTATTAAATGTGATGATACATTTTTAAAAACCAGTTTTACATTTTTTTACATGATAGCAGAGGTAAAAAGTCACCTATTGGGAGATGACTTATTCCTTCTGGTGGAGTAAGAAATGGCTGAAAGACTACATGAAAGCAATATGGCAACCAATTTCATCAAATATCAAATAGTGACTCAAGGACCCTCTCCTCCAGGTCCCAGAGTCCTCTCCATTCAGCTAGAAGTTGAGGATAGTACTTGCGAGATTTTTGATAGGCCTGGAAGTGGTTCACATCACTTTTGCTCATATTCTGTCAGCCTGAACTGACAACCTGACTGTAACTAACTGCAAGAGAGGCTGGGAAATGTCATCTACCAACATTTTACAAAAAGCTGAGTTTGAAGTTGGTATCTCTGTTGAGTAAGACTGGAGGCTGAGAAGTGGGTCAGGGAACTCTTATATTTCTTTATGGTTACACTGTGTATATGGGGCTTTTTTGAAAATTATTTCAAAAAAATAATTTTTTTTAAATAAAAAAATAACAATAGATGGGCATCCCAGTCAACCATTTAGAATGGGCAACCAAATCTGTTTTGAGTATGTGATTTTCTTTTCTAAAGTTTTATTTTTTTTTGAGGGTATAGTACTTAGACCTATTTGAAAATGTAGATAAACAGGAAAATAATGCTTAAGGTCTGCTAACATTTTATTCAAAATACATATAAATGACTTTCTACTATATTCCTAGAAAAATAATGACAACATTAATAGATTTTAGGGTGTATTATGAAGACTAAGCATTAAAATATATGAATCTAGATGGGTTTACTTTCTCTTAAAATTAGTCTATAAACTAGTATGTAAAATACCCATTTCTGAATGCTTAATTGATATCTAATAATATTCTCTAGAATTTGGGGAATTAATCTAATTAATTTTGCTAAGCTGACAACAAAATGCATAGAAAACAACTCAAGAAATGAAGACCATATAACAGATGAGTGTTCTTATTACCTCTGGAAATAATAATTCCCAGGGAAGATAAAACGTTCATCATACTGTTGTAAAATGAATGAAAGCTGCAATTTAAAATTCCAAATCCTGATAACATAACTGTACAAGAGGGGAAAGTGAAATTTACAAGGAACGATTAGAAAAATTATAAATACTTAGGTTTTCTAAAATTATTTTATAATGTATTTGATCGCTGAGCTATTAAGTTTTTTCTCTCATAAAATTATAATAAATTCTAGTCAGTCTGAAAATCCTATCAGCAGGAAGCATGTGTCTTTTTTTAATGCAATGTGGCTTTAAAATGAGCAGTTCCCAATTATTAACCTTAAAACATCTCAACAGACAGAAGTAGAGATAAATGCTTTGTTTTTCTGGAACTCCACATCAGGTTTTCATCCTCTCCTCCTTCCTTCATAGGAAGCAATTAAATCTTTGTGTAGAAGATTTACAAGTCTGTGGAAAGGGAAAATCATCAGAGCAAATCCCTGTGGCCATTTGAAAAAAGTACAGGTTTCCCCCACTATCCAAAAGTAGAGCCTTCCAATGAAATGTTTTGTAAACTGAAATGGCATCAAGGAAAGAAGCAATCACCAATAATTTATATGGAAAAATTTTGAGCATTCTGAGACTCAAATAATAACCTCTCTTAGGCTTTTCTGTTACTTTAGGACACATCTTGCTAACGGATGCACAAAATAAATTGAGAAAAAGCACAGATGCTCACGGACACAGTTCAAAGCCATAGTGGCCTGATGCTGAGTGAAGTTCCCAGGAAGGAGCTTGGCAGTCCCCTTCTTGCTGGTAAGAGTGAATGCTGCCTCTATAAAGGCTCACTCCAAAACAAACGCTGAATGCTATTCTCACTTTTCACCTTTTTTCATAAAAGCAAAAATCCTTTTCAGATTTCTTTCCATTAGCAAAAACATACTCATGTAGGTCTTTTATAAAAGCAACGTGACATAATGTGAACTTTCAAAAAGCAAGGGGTATTTGTATCAGGGTAGCCAATAACAATTGAACTTTTGAGTTATTAAAGCAATACATTTTTTAATCAATTTGGGAAATGTGATGAGTATCTGAAATCTTTACTTGGTATTAAATGAGTTTTCTCTCCTAAGACAAGAATTCTCAGACTGACCTCTTTAGGTTTCTGCGAAACCTAACTCAATTATTATATTTTCCCTCAGACTTTCTAAAGAAATATTTTTAAAAATCAGTATGGTATTTGTTTTATTTTACATAATTTTTATGGTAGTTAGCTGTCACGTAAATCTAGAATATTTATAAATACACTTCTTTTTAAACCTGGTGTAATATCTAGAGTTGCTAGAAGTGATACCATCATCACTGCTCTACGTAGAGTTCAGGTTAATACGTGATGATGTTTGGCAGGTCATAGCTGATGGTCTCATGCGGGAGCGGTCCCATCAACAAAAGAATGAAGTAAGGTGCTTAACAGATCTAGTTTTAAAGTAAGCATATTTGAGGTTGCAAACAGGATCTGGGAAAACAAGATTGGAATTTGTTTTAGATCTTCTGGGAAACTCCTTCAGCTCAAGAGAGTACAAACACCATAAAAAAAT
Source organism: Panthera onca (assembly GCF_046562875.1). NCBI lineage: Eukaryota > Metazoa > Chordata > Mammalia > Carnivora > Felidae > Panthera > Panthera onca. The sequence goes on from NC_138339.1 coordinate 204,525,935, forward strand.
CTTTCAGTTGTCGAACAGCTGAATGCTGATGAATGAATGTGCACCTGAAGTGCCCACACCAGCAGATTTACTGGATATGGTACTATTTTGGGGAGTCAGCACATGCTGTATACTCATTACCTGCCAGAGTCCAAGGACAGGATGCAGCCCAAAGATATGGGCAGCAAAAGACACAGTTCAGAAACATACAGCTGTGAGCCATGACCAACTCAAAAATATCCAAAAATATTTTCAAAAGCATAGAACCATTTATTTTGTAGTTGCTTTTAACAAAACAGAAATCCTTACGATACCGCCTCCGTCCTTGGCTTGACCTGCTATGAGCCAAATGTTTGTGCTGCTCCGTAACTCATATGTTGAAATCTTAACCTCCAAAACAGACAGTATTAGGTGGTGCAGCCTTTGGGAGATGTTTAGGTCATGAGCGTGGAGCCCTTGTGGATGGGAATCATGCCCTTATAAAAGAGATACCTTGGAGCTTTCTAGTTCCTTCCACCTGATGAGGACACAATGAGAAGGTGCAAGCTATAAACCAGAAAGAGGCTCTTCACTGGCATAAAACCATGCTGGTGCCTTAATCTTGGGTTTTCCAGGCTTTAAAACTGTGTGAAATAACTTTCTGTTGTTTCTAAGCCACTCGGTCTGTGGTTATTGTTACAGCAGCCCAAATGGACTTAGACATGACCCTTATACCTCTTATCAGGATTACTGACTCAGCCTCCCATCTCCTTCAGTCTCTTCAATGACTTCTCACATTTAAGTGTGAACTCTTGCCAAGCCATCTACCTAAAAAGATATTCTTAGGATTTTCTCCCTTCCCCTAACCGCCCCCCCCCCCCACAGCTTCTATTCTTCAGTGACGGCCCACGTGGAAGCCAATTTGCAAAGATGGCTGCTCCCTGTAGTCTATACCATTTGCAATGTGACTTTGCAGCTCCTTCCATTGAGAGGTAGAGTCTAATTCCCTACCACTTCAATCTGGCTTTGTGATATGTATTGACCAAAATAATGTGGCAAAAATGATAGAGTGCCAGTTCAAGTCTAGGCCTCAAGGGTCCTTGGCATGCTTCTGCTCTTGCTCTCTTGTACCCCTATCCCCTGATACATGAGAAGAAACACACAGTAGCCAGGCAGAGCATGCAAGACTGTGTGGAGACAAGCTTGGACACTTGAGCCAACAATGAGCCAACAAACCATCAAGTCTAACATGTAAGTGAGTTATTCCAGACCAGCCAGCCCCCAGCTGACCTTCTAATTGACTGCAGTCCAACTGACAGCAAGCCCAGTTAAGAGACACTGAGCCTAGCCCACATTGCAGAACCACCCAGCCTACCTTAGAACAATAGGCAATAGCAAATAGCCCTTGTTTTAAGTTGGGGGGTGATTTGTTAAATATCAGTAACTAAGGAATGTAGTCCCCATTCATTCCATGCTTATTGCCAGCTCTAAGTTTATATGTTGTTTTTCCTAGAATGCCTCCTTCTCTTTCCTCCACTTGCATCTGTTTGCTTTTAAGACCCAGGTCAAGTGCTTTCTCACCAAGCCTTCTTTGACTACAATCCAAAGAAAGATATCTCTTTAGTTGAGTAACACATTTTTCATTTTTCTCTGTCATATATCATGTATCCTGTGTTCAATTATACAAACCCTGAGTTATCTCAACCCCTAACATGGAGCTAGCTCATTTTTTGATGCTTCATAAAAATTTACCAGCAAAAACAGATATGCTGTTCTCCCCACCCATCCAGCCTGTGGCATGGTTTAGGTATCAATACCAACTCCCTCAACTGACCCTGTCTTGGAACTGATTAACAAGTCAAGTTTCCCTGTTGAAGATCTTTGTAAAGATAATTGATGGCTATATAAATACAGTTTACTTAAACCATCAGTTTCCTTTATTAAAAAAAAATTTAAGTTTGTTTATTTTGAGAGAGAGCGTGTGTGTATGCACACAGGAGTGGGGGGAGGGGAGAGAGAGAGGGAGAGAGAGAATATCCCAAGCAGGCCCTACACTGTCAGTGCAGAGCCTGATGTGGGGCTCGAACTCATGAACCATGAGATCATGACCTGAGCTGAAATCAAGAGTCGAACACTTAACCGACAGAGCCACCCAGAAGCCCCTAAACCATTAATTTTCTTTAAATGGAAGAACTGGTATTGATATATTTTTCATATATATATGAATAAATATAGGATATATATATATATATATGGATATAGCCATATATATGAATATATGTATGTGTGTATATATGTGTGTGTGTATGTGTGTGTGTGTGTGTGTGTGTGTGTTCTTAAGAGAATTCTTCCTTTGTAAGGGCTATCAGTTTTTGTTTCTGCTCATTAAGTATGTACTTCATATTCATTTTACTTGACACTACAGGAAATTGTGCATGACTCAGGCTACATAATTCTGAGCTTATTTCTGGGATGCTTTGTCTATTATTTCAAATTGTCACAAGGTCGGTTGACTCTTTACATGCATCAGGTAAAATAAGAAATATGTATATACATACCAATTTAAACACCATAATAAATTCCTATATTCAGTATCATCCATGACTACCTCATGTTCTAACATCACTTTTTTTTCCGGAATATATACTACTTACGCATGATACAGCAAATGTTACAGCATTGGAATTTTAGTGCAATAAACAGTTATAGCATATTTACCACTTTGAACTCGTCCATCACCTCAGTACAATTACTGAGTAATCTATTTAAAAATTAAGTTTTCGTAAGTGTAGTTTTACTGGCTTTTCCTTAGAAATCCAGAAATGCATGCTCATTTATTAAAAAAAAAAACTGTCTCAGCTCAAAACTCTTATGCTAAGATTAGTGTTAAATAATGATATTACTGAATATTATATATAGGCCACTCAAGAAGCAAATTTAAGCCAATTTACAACTTGGCTCATAAATAGTTATCTGTTAGAAGTTGTACTGGTTAGAAGGGATAAGAGTAGCTCTCCCTTATTTAAAGGCAACCATTTACTGACTTTTTGTTATGTATCAGATACATGTAAAGAACTTTAGCTTTATAATATGACTAAATCCTCACAATAATCCCATGAAATAGGCGTTAGTATTAGTATGAGGTACTAGTGTTTGCAAATAAGGAAACTGAGATTCTGGGAAGTATCTTGCTCATTATCACATAGATAATAAGCCATATATATATATTATATATATAATATATATATATCTTTTACTATTACATGCCTTCCAGGTTGCTCTTGTTTTTAAGGTCCAGATCATTCTGATGGCAAAGCTTCTTCCTGTTTTCACAGCACATCATTTTATCTAGGTAGCTGCTGCCTTTTGCATACAGTCAACACAGGGGAGTGGGTGTGGTGCCTGTACAGTTTCTTCACATAAGTAATTATAATGCTTGTGTCATGATTTAAAATGCTTGTGTCATGATTGGGGCACCTGTGTGGCTCAGTTGGTTAAGTGTCCGACCTCAGCTCAGGTCATGATCTCATAGCCCGTGAGTTTGAGCCTCGCGTCAGGCTCTGTGCTGACAGCTCAGAGCCTGGAGCCTGCTTCGGATTCTGTGTCTCCCTCTCTCTGCCCCTCCCCTGCTCATGCTCTGTCTCTCTCTGTCTCAGCAATAAATAAAAAATTTTTTAAAAAGTCTGCTAAACTTATTAGTGCTAAATTACTAGAAACTTGAGGATTAAATCCTTGAAAAATATTTATGTTTTAAAAGAAAATAACCAGGGTGCCTGGGTGGCTCAGTCAGTTAAGTGTTGCACTTTGGCTCAGGTCATGATCTCACAGGTCCTGAGTTCGAGCCCCATGTAGGGCTCCATGCTGACAGCTCAGAACCTGGAACCTGCTTTGGATTCTGGGTCCCCTCTCTCTCTGCCCCTCCCCCTCTCATGCTCTGTCTCTGTCTCTGTCTGTCTCTCTCTCTCTCTCTCAGGAATAAATAAACATTAATTTTTTTTAAATAAAAGAAGGTAACCAAAAAGGAATTGCTTAATCCAAAGGAAGCAGTTACTAGTGATAGAATTTTAGGCAGCTGTGAGGACATATAATTAGATCAGTGGTTCTCAGTGTTGGTAGCACATTGGAATCACCTGTAGAGCTTTAAAAAAAAAAAATCCTGAGTCATCAATCCCCAGAGGTCTTATTCAGTTGTTTTGTGTGGTAGATACTGGGTACCACTGTGTTTTATAAAAGCTGCAAATGTAATGATAATGATCAACCAGGGTATAAAGCCAATAGTTTGGATAAGGGGTCATAAAATGCCTATATATCCAACAAAATGGTTCTGGCCTTGGTTCTCCTCAGATGGTATGTCAATCTGTGGCACTGAGCTTGCTCTTTAAATGGAACACAAATTTCTCACCAACATGCCAGTAGGTGCACTTCAAGAGTTTTAAAAATCTTCTTCTGTGATACAGCTGGAAGAAAACATGGGGGGAAAATATTTATAACTCTGAGGTATGAAGTGAATGAATTAGACATGAATTCCAGAAGCCAAAACAAAAACAATTGATAAATTGGGCTACAATAGGATCCATTATTTTTGCATAGCCCAAATCACCAAAAAGTCAAAAGAAAACTCGCCAACTGAGAAAAGCTATTTGTCACATGTTGACAAATATGTCATTTTGTTAAAATATAAATGTTTTAAAAGGGTTGAGGGGTCTGGGAGCAGCAACACCCCAAATTCAGTGAAGACATCTAGCAACCAAATCTTGGTTTCTAAATACCATCCTTCATTAAAAGGAACTAGGCTCCTTAGAGAAATGGCTGAGTCCAGTGCTAGAAGAGCAGAGAACAAGATAAGCCTGGGACATTGTTGTGCCAGAAAGTAAGGAAATGTTCAAAGAATGATGATGACACTTCAAAAGGACACAGGAACCGGGTTCAAGAGAATCCCATTGCCTAAATCTGGGACAATTTAAGCACCCAGATAAATATAGTAACTGATTATAATCCATTTAATAAGATAGGAGTCTATGAATGCATACTGATACAAATTTTTTAAATGAAAGTTAAGGATGCCTGGGTGACTCAGTTGGTTGAGCATCCAACTCTTGATTTCAGCTCAGATCATGATCCCAGGATCTTGGGATGAAGCCTCTGCATCCCGCTCCGTGCTGAGGGTGGAGCCTCTTGGGATTCTCTCTCTCTCCCTCTGCCCCCTCCCCTGCTCATGTGTGCTCCCTTTCTCTCTCTCTTTCTCTCAAAAAAATAAAAAATTAAAAAAAAAGTTAAATGAAGAACAGGATATTTGCATGGTCTTGAAGTATCTCCCCACAGAATACTTACTAAACAGGAAACATGTGGTTTTAGAGACAAGGCAGGCAGACACCAGTTTACTCAGGCGATCAAAGTTAACATCATCAGTAAGGAGATGAATCCATCTGATAGGATGCAATGAGAACACAGCATCTCTTCTGTGGTACTCCTGCCAATGATGCATAACATGAATTTGATCATGAAGAAACAAAATGTGGGGGACTCTACTTTAAAAAAAAATTGCTCTGTGGTCTTCATAACTATTGAGGTCATGAAAATCTATAAAAGACTGAGGAACTATTCTAAACTGAAGGACACTAAAGATGCATCACAACTAAATGTAAACTTGATTCCAAACTAGATCCCTTTTTTGTAAAGGACATCACTAGGGAAGTCGGAAAAATCTGAAAGGGGGCTGAGGATTAGATGGTAGTAAAATGTCAGTTTTGATCTCCTGATTTGGGTACTTATTATTATATAGGAATATGCTTTTGAATTAAATATTTGGGGATTATAGAATATCAAGTCAGCAACATCAAGTCAGCCAATGCCTCAGGAAAAAAATCTCTGTGTTGTATTTGCAGTTTTTCTGTAAGTTTGGAATCGTTTCAAAAAATTTCAATACACTGGAATTTATTAGGAAAGCTCAATGAGGTAGATATGTGAATTTACATATTTTCCCCCAAGGAAAGCAAGAAAATAGCAACTCTCTAGCTACTAGATATGCTAAACTATAAGAGATTTTGCTAGGTAAGTATAAATATATCTAACCCTGAGTTTCTAACCACTGGTCTTACTTTGCTTCAAACATTTAGGACTTCTAGGAGTAAAGGTACCTCTTATAAGGACTATGACTATTATTTCCTTCTCAAAATTTGGTGGAAGAAGGAAAGAATCCTTCTGAAGGATTAAAGAGAAAGATAGGTACATAAAGCCCAAAATTTCTGCAGCAACTCTCTAACAAATTTAAACACTTAGCTGTAGTTAAAAATTTTAAGTACAGTTATTTGTGAAGTTCCAACAAATATTTCACAATTTTTTTCAGAAGTACACTAAGTTTTTTTTTTTTTAATGTTGCCTCCTCTCAGAGATAAGAAAAACATGGTGTTCATTGTATTAGACCTTAAAGAGACCTCTGGAGCTCATCTAACCCAAATACCTCCTGCTGGATGATAGCCCCATCCCTTTTGTTCTGCCCTGGTGGGTATAGAGAACAGATGGAAGTCATCCTCTGATCCTGTGAGCTCCAGGGTCTACAGATTGAGAGCCTGACCCCTGTGCAGGGTGCAGCCACGCCATGCCTGACTCCCTGTGGATCTCCTCCTGCCCGTGTGGATGTTGATATTTCGTGGTTCACAAGCTCCACGGGCAACAAGTTCTTCAGGACAGCAATGCTTACCTCGCAGCTGGTGGTGTTAATCCTCCTGAATTGTGTCGTTTGTGGACCAAGCTAAATGCAAAAGGGCGGACACTGCCTTTCATTATACTCTGAGGATATCTATGGGACATACAGTGGTCATAATTCACCGCTTCCCAGAGTATAATCATCTTTCAAACAGGATGGCTCCTTAAAGTCATCTTTTCAGCTTCTCTTCCCAGACTTCACCTACCCTGCAGAAAGAACATACATTCAGTCTCATGCTCCTCCTTCCTCACCCCACTGTCCTATAGATGTACTAACCAGCCATCAAATGGATTGACTGAATTACCCTTTCGTTTTTTGTTTTGTTTTGTTTTGTTTTGTTTTTTGCTGTCACCTGAAATGAGAAGAGGGCACAATATGGAGAGCACCACAGGAGAGAGAAGCAAAAGACAGAGATACTGCTAAAAATAGAGAAATTAGCAGGGAACTCTGTTCCTGGGATATCTGAATTCAAATGTTTTATACCTGAAATAAACCCCAGGAAATCAATGAATCTTCATAAAACCACAGAGTGAGAAAAGACTGTAGTTATTTGTTTCAGCTGAATCCTGTTTACTATGATTATTCACAGAAGTTCTTGAGCTATAATCCATACTCTTCATTGACAAAAGCTCTTTTTCCTTTTTTCCCCTTAAATCCAGAGGAAGCAAATTTGTGTAGTATGACCCAGACCCTATAATTTAAGCCCTTGTGCTCTCCCTGGATAAGGATGTATGAACTCTATATTTCTGAAACCTCTCAACCTCCTTATGAGTTAGGAGCTATTACTTTCTGTGTTTCTCAGATGAGAAAATGGATTCTTAGAAAGCTGAGTCACTTACCCAGGGCCACACAGTTTATTAGTGGCTGAGTCTGGATTTGAAGCCAGAACTGTCTAATTCTGACCAATTATTTTAGTACTCTCATTTAAAAAATAATTGCATGGGAATTCAAGCTGGTGCAGTCATGCTGGAAAACAGTATGGAGGTTCCTCAAAAAACTAAAAATAGAACTACCCTACGGCCCAGCAATTGCACTACTAGGCATTTATCCAAGGGATACAGGTGTGCTGTTTTGAAGGGACATATGCATCCCCATGTTTATAGTAGACTATCAACAATAGCCAAAGTATGGAAAGAGCCCAAATGTCCATCGATGGATGAATTGATAAAGAAGATGTGGTGTATATGTACAATGGAGTATTACTTGGCAATCAAAAACAATGAAATCTTGCTATTTGCAACTACGTGGATGGAACTGGAGGGGATTATGCTAAGTGAAATTAGAGAAAGACAAAAATCATATGACTTCACTCATATGAGGACTTTAAGAGACAAAACAGATGAACATAAGTGAAGGGAAACAAAAATAATATAAAAACAGGGAGGGAGAAGAGACTCATAAATATGGAGAACAAACTGAGGGTTACCGGAGGGGTTATGGGAGGGGGGATGGGCTAAATGGGTAAGGGGCACTAAGGAATCTACTCCTGAAATCATTGTTGCACTATGCTAACTAATTTGGATGTAAATTTAAAAAATAAAATAATAAAGTAAAATAAATAAAATAAAAATTAAAAATTGCATGTTTTGATGTGTACAAAAGAATATATGTAACATATGGAAAACCCAACAGACTCCACCAAAAGTCTGCTAGAACTGATACATGAATTCAGCAAAGTCGCAGGGTACAAAATTAATGTACAGAAATCGGTTGCATTTTTGTACATCAATAATGAAGCAACAGAAAGAGAAATAAAGGAACTGATCCCATTTACAATTGCACCAAGAACCATAAAATACCTATGAATAAACCTAACCAAAGATGTAAAGGATCTGTATGCTGAAAACTATAGAAAGCTTATGAAGGAAATTGAAGACACAAAGAAATAGAAAAACCTTCCATGTTCATGGATTGGAAGAATAAATATTGTTAAAATGTCGATACAACCCAAAGCAATCTACACACACATTCAATGCAATCCCAATCAAAATTGCACTGGCATTCTTCTCCAAGCTAGAACAAACAATCCTAAAATTTGTATGGAACCACAAAAGACCCTGAATAGCCAAAGTAATATTGAAGAAGAAAAATAAAGTGGGAGGCATCACAATCCCAGACTACAGCCTCTGCTACAAAGCTATAATCAACAAGACCGTAAAGGTTGCTGGAGGGTTACTGGAGGGGTATTGGTACAAAAACAGACATAGACCAATGGAATAGAATAAAGAGTCCAGAATTGGACCTACAAATGTATGACCAACTAATCTTTGACAAAGCAGGAAAGAGTATCCAATGGAAAAGAGACAGTCTCTTTAACAAATGGTGCTGGGAGAACTGGACCACAACATGCAGAAGAATGAAACTAGATCACTTTCTTACACCATACACAAAAATCAACTCAAAATGGATGAAAGACTTGAATGTGAGACAGGAAACCATCAAAACCCTAGAGGAGAAAGCAGGCAACAACCTCTTTGACCTCAGCTGCAGCAATTTCTTACTCGACCCATCTCCAAAGGCAAGGGAATTAAAAGCAAAAACGAACTATTGGGACCTCATCAAGATAAAAAAAACTTCTGTACTGCAAAGGAAACAATCAACAAAACTGAAAGGCAACCAATGGAATGGGAAAAGATATTTGCAAATGATATATCGGATAAAGGGCTAGTATCCAAAATCTATAAAGAACTCACCAAACGCCACACCCGAAAAACAAAAAATCCAGTGAAGAAATGGGCAGAAGACATGAATAGACACTTTTTCAAAGAAGACATCCAGATGGCCAAAAGACACATGAAATGATGCTCAATGTCACTCATCATCAGGGAAACACAAATCAAAACCAAACTGAGATACCACCTCACACTGGTCAGAGTGGCTGAAATGAACAAATCAGGAGACTATAGATGCTGGCGAGGATGTGGAGAAATGGGAACCCTCTTGCACTGTTGGTGGGAATGCAAACTGGTGCAGCCACTCTGGAAAACAGTGTGGATGATCCTCAAAAAATTAAAAATAGAGCTATCCTATGACCCACCAATAGCACTACTAGGAATTTGCACAAGGGATGCAGGAGTGCTGATGGATAGGGACACTTATACCCCAATGTTTATAGGAGCACTTTCAACAATAGCCAAATTATGGAAATAGCCTAAACGTCCATCAACTGAATAATGGATAAAGAAGGCGTGGTTTATATATACAATGGAATACTACTTGGAAATGAAAAAGAATGAAATCCTGCCATTTGCAGTAACGTGGACGGAACTGGAGGCTGTTATGCTAAGTGAAATAAGTCAGTCAGACAAAGATAGATACCATATGTTTTCACTCATATGTGGATCTTGAGAAACTTAACAGAAGACCATGGGGGAAGGGAAGGGGAAAAAAAGTTACAAACAGAGAGGGAGGGAGGCAAACCATAAGAGACTCTTAAATACAGAGAACAAACTGAGGGTTGGTGGGGGTGGGGGAGAGGGGAAAGTGGGTGATGGGCATTGAGGAGACCGTTTGTTGGGATGAGCACTGGGTGTTGTATGGAAGCCAATTTGACAATAAATTGTATTAAAAATAAAATTAAAAAGCACATATGTAACATATAATATTCTGGTTATCTATTGCAAAGTAGACCACTTCAAATCATGTGGCTTAATACAGCAATCAATTACAATCCCACAGTTCTAAGGATTTGTTCAGCTCAGCAGGACACATTCCCCTTGGGTTTCTCATGCCATTGCACTAAGATGGTGTCTGGGGCTAGAGTTATCTGTAAGCTAACTGTGCTGGATACACATGATGGCTTTTTCCCTCACATATCTGGTGCCTCCCTTGGGATAGCTGGTTAGACATCTCCCTGTCTCCCTGCAGTCTCTCCGTGTGGCTAACTTGGGTTTCTTCACAGGATGGTGGTCTTAAGATAGTTGGACTTCCTACATGGTGGTTTGCTTCCCCAGAGTGTGTATTCTAGGGTGGCCAAGAAAAGCAGACCCAAGGCTTCTTATGACTTAAGCTTATAAGTCATACAGTGTCACTTCTGCATCTTCTTGATTTTGCCCCCCCAGGTTCAGTGTGCAAGAGGATTACACAGGACCCTTGTGTAATATTAGGAAGCATGGTGCATTGGAAAGCCATCTTTGCAAACTGGTTACCAAATATAAGTTGTGAGGTATACTCAAAATAACATCAGCCATCAATCAATGTTTCCACCTGACCCATCCCCTTGTGCTCTACAAGTGGTAAATGCTATCCTGCATTGTTTATTCTTATACTCTCATGTGGTTGAAAAACTGACTATACAGACTATTTAGTTTTGCTCATTTTAAAACTCTATTTGAATGGTATATAGTATATAGTCTTCCGTTTCTTGCATTTTTACTCTCACAACTCTATTTTTAAGATTCACTTCTTGTGTTGCATATAGACTTGACTCACCCATATTCACTATTGTAGAATATTCTTTTGTGGGAAGATACCAAAATGTGTCCATTCTTTTGTTAGTGGATATTTGGGGTGTCCCTGTTTTTTGCTACTATACACACTGCAGTTGTGAACATTTTGTGTTTGTCTCCTGAGGTCCATATATTAGACTTTGTCTGAGACATATCCCCAAGAGGGGATGCTGGGTTGTGGGTCACAGGGAAAAATATTCTTTTAATTGGCCTCCCTGTCTCCAGGCTCACACCTCTCTAGTCCTTTCTCTATACACTTGGTAGAATGATCTTTCTAGAATACAAATATGGTGTTATTCCCTTACCTCAGGGCCTTCAGTGACTCCCCACTGACGATACCAGTTGTTTTCAAACTTTTGTGTACATTAGAAGAACCTGAGGGGTTTGTCAAAAACATTAGTGTCTTGGTCGTGCCATTGGAGATTCTGATGCCATCACTAAGGGCAGACAGATATGTTTTAACAAGCTTCCCAAATAATTCTGTTGTATATCAAAATTTGAGAATCACTGGATACCTATTAAAGTCTAACTCCTTACAATAATGGAAAAACCATTCCACAGTTTGTTTTTCTCCTATGACTCCAGCTTTATCTTTTGTCCCAACTTGTCAAGTACCCTCCGAGAAAGCAAAGCCAAAGGACTTGAAGTTTTTGAAATGGCTTCTCCTGCCCCTGACCCCATCCCATCCATTTTTTGTTATTGCACCTGTAGTTCTTTATTGTGATTCTTTTTTTTTTTTACTGTCAGTCTCTCTTTACTAAGGGGAAAGAACTTGGAAATCAAGGAAAGTTTCTTATTGCCGGTGTGTCTGAAACATCTTGTATAGTACCTAAGTGCTTAAGGAATATTTGTCAAATACATTGATTTTCCCAAGGTCACAAAACCAGTTAATGGTGCATCTGGGACAAGAACCTGGAGTTCGTCATTTCTAGTCCAATGATCTTTTAAAAAAAATTTTTTTTAAATATTTATTTATTTTTGACAGACACACACACACACACACACACACCATGAGCGGGGGAGGGGCACAGAGAGAGAGGGAGACACAGAATCTGAAGCAGGCTCCAGGCTCTGAGCTGTCAGCACAGAGCCCGACCGGGGGGGGGGGGGGGGGGGGGGGGGACGGGGGGCTGGAACTCACAGACCGCGAGATCATGTCCTGAGCTGAAGTCAGACGCTCAACTGACTGAGCCACCCAGGCGCCCCTAGTCCATTGATCTTTCTATACCATGCAATGGGTCTAAAGACTAGACATCACACATTGTCATGGTGTTCTTAGTATCTGGACTAAAAGGAAAAGGATGACCTTCATTCCCCATTCTTAAGAAAGGAATCCACGTTCACTCCTGAAGGATTATATTGAAAGAGTATAGAAATAAATGTAAATCCTTAGACCTCAATTTCATCCCCCAAAGGACTAAATTATTTTTCTCCAAAGCATAGGAAATTTTGCTTCTATTTGCTTTGGTAAATACCTTAACTTTGAAAATCTACCATTGTTTTTAAGATTGCCTTTGGAAAAATTATATCTACTTATTTAACCTCTCATCTTGTTCCTATTTGTTATAATTTTATTTACTATCACTTGCCTTATAAATATTTACTGTATTGTAATTACTTCCATTGTCTTAATAAAAATCCACGCAGACAATGTGGAATCTGTATAAAACTACTCATATTTTTATAATGCATTTTTGAGAGATGTTTTTTGAAGATCCCCCCATAGAACAGAATGTGAATGGGTTGTTATTGTTGTGTTTTGATTTGGCTTCTAGGTTTAGAATTCTCTCCAAATGCTCTCTCAATCAGACTTCGAAGCTATTCTACAATGTAGTGTTTTCATGCTTCTGAATTTCTGCTCTTTGTAGAAAAGCCATGCTGTATGCAGCTTCAAAGAAAATATAAACAACACAAAGATTTATCTGGAAAATCAATTAAGGTGATTATTGGTTAAATGAGGTTAATTTCATGTTGAAAGGAGCCAAGATATTTCCCTTTAGTGACAGATCCTATTTTGCTAATATAAATTCTTGCCCTGACCGTGAGCTGCGGCAGACAATTTGAGACAAGAATAATTAATTAAAAGATACATTTCATGAAGCAGATGACATTGACAGAGTAAAAAATAAGCAAAGCAGAAAAGTAAAGCAGAATTCACCATCTAGAGATAAAGCACTAAAAAACATTCAGCCCTTTCAAGTGGCAAAGGTATTTTCTTCTGATGCACAAAAATGCAGAGAGCAATTCAACCCTTTAGAGGTCTGTTTTTCATCAGCTTTGATCTGAAAATTGAGACAAGTGTTTGGAGTACTGTCGCTGATAAGGAGGAAAGTGAAGGCTGGAAGCATACTCGAACAGAATGTGGTTACTCACACCCTGAACGATTAAACACTCACTGCATTTTTTTTAAAAGGCAAATTCTACAAGTCACACGGTTTCAGAAATCATTACAGAGAAAAAGAACAGCACACGCAGTACTTTCATAAGAGCAAAAGCTGTCATGACCACAGAATACCAAAGCATAAGCTGTGCACATATTCCCAGTTTCATCTTTAGTTTCTCTTATTTGTTTCTAGACACTGTTTTCTCTGCCACCGACAGTGTTTACAGTCTCTGGCTGTCACATAATGAAACAGAAGCGGAAAGCCTTTATTATGGTGTTAGTACTTTAGAAAGATACCAACATAGCTGGGTATCAGACTTCCACTTGTTTTATTTTATTTTGTTTTTATTCTCTCTCCTGAGGAATACTATTTCCTTGACCTGAGGATCTTGGGGAATCTTTGGTCAGCAGGTTGTTGGTAATTGAAAGGTCAAATTCATAGACCAGTTGCATTGTTGAGACACAATCCAGTTTCTCCCTAGAAGAGGAAGAGATATTCCATAAGCCGACCCATCACTACAACCCTAAAATCTTAGAGTCCAGGCAAGAGGCAGACTGATAAAGAGTGAAACTTCCCCCAGCTGGCCCACGTTCGGCTTGTGGAAAATCTGACCGTTTCTTTTCAGTGCCCCTCTCAGTTTTAGGGAGGCAAGTCTTCATGCTTCACAGCTGAAAAACAGAAAATTCCCACTTAACCACTGGGCTTTAGTTTCCTCTTTTGCATTAACAGAATGTGTGAAATCTCTTTAGAGTTGTACCTTTTTAGTATCTGTGCTAAATGTGCATGTGAGACAAAGAAGTACAGTTAATGAAATCATTTAAGCATTACTTGGCACCCACGATGTGGCAGATACCACATGGTGCTGGAGACACAAACAGGAGTGAGATGTAATTATGCCAGGCCTCAAGCAGTCAAGGTCTGGTTGGGGAGACAGATCTGCAAACACCCAATTACAATATAATGACATAATATGGTAACTGCTGTAGCCGTGCCTCGCTGGGAGCTGTAGGAGTAGAGAAGGAGGATGAACCCATTCTGCTGGGTTTTTGGAAGAAGGAGCCTGGGACCATGTGGCAGAGGAAGCGATATATTTATCAGCTGAGCTGGAGTTCTCCAAGTAGTGAAGGCATGGAAAGCCATTCCAGAAAGAGAAACCTGCAAAAGCCAGGGCTGGTTGAGTGTTAGGAAGGTTTCCTGTCAAGTCACCTCTTCCGATAAGAGGAAACCTTGGAGAAGAAAATTAATCCCCACCTGCAACACTGGAGAATAGAGGAAAGCAGCTGAAGCAAACATTAGAGTTGCTTTTGAAAGGGGAAAGTGGAGGTAGAAATGGCACAGAGGCACAGGGCAGCATGGCAGGGAGCGAGCAGTGCAGTAGAGGGTAAAGCCAGCCCCAGGCTAGTGCCCTTTTTTTTTAACCTGCTCTTTCTGTGCCCATACACTTATCCAGTGGATTCTTTTTCATTTTTGCACACATTACCCTAGCAATTTGGTCTTTGAAGTAGCACTGATCCCTTGAATGTCCTCTGGATTCAAAGATATTTCCAGGCTTTACGCAGTCCTGGGGGAAAGGGTTGTCTAAATCCCAGGAGAGAGAGAGAGAGGCTAGGTGTCTTCTCAGAAGAACAAAAACAGAAGAGGGACAAACATTGCCTCCATAGAATTTGGGATCTCAAGGGGATCGACTCTTTGGGAGAACTGGGCCTTTGACAGCAATAAAATTGAAAAGAAAAGCAGAAGCCTGTTATCTGAATGACCAGGGACACTCAGCCAGAATTATTACTGATGTTGGGAGCAGTGACTGAGGACACAGATTTTCCAGTCCAGTTGGAGGTTCTTGAAAAGATGAGGAGCAGATTCAAATACGTCAGGGATGCCTCCCCTTATCCCATAATGGGTCAATTACATCAGTTTAGATGATACAGTTTCATTTTTATGATTATTTCCTTAACATATTTCTTCATCCTGTTAGACTATAAGCTCCATGAGGGAAAACTCTTTTTGTTCATCACTGTGGGTTCAAGTGTCTGGCGCAGAGCCTGGCACATAGTAAGTGCTCAATAAATATTTGATGAGTAAGTGCCAAGTTGACTCCCATCTTTTGGGAGATTGACCCATAATTATATATGTGATCCTCACTGTACAACAGCTGCTAGGTGTTTGACCTACGAGAATGCTATAGACGGCTTGTAGATGGAAGACGAAGAGAAGGGTAGAATTTGCTGAGTGTAAGCAGCACGGGTGGAACTGAAGCCCTCTGATAAGGTTGCTGAAGGCAAGTGGCCTTCACTCAACCTTTTCTCCACTCTACCCTCCACCATATTGAATTTCTTTCTATTCCTTGAACATGGCATGTTCCCATTGTCTGCAGGTCTTCACACATACTATTCCATCTGCCAAAACTGACACTGGATCACCAGTTTCTGTAAACTGTTTTATCGAAATGCAGTCTTACCCATTCATTTAAATATTGTCTATGGCTGCTTTTTTGTTACAATGGCAAAGTTGAGTAGTTGTGACAGAGGACTTACAGCCCATAAAACACAAGATATCTGCTATCCGTCCCTTTGCAGAAAAAGCTTGCCAACCTCTGCTCCATATCTATCTTAAAATTTTCATATAATAGAATATTTATGAAATATAATAGATATTAGATCAAGTTAAATGATGCAATTTAACAACAACATTGTACATACAACATTTGTACACCAGTGATGCAATCAGCCAAATCCAGACTGGCACATTCTACCCGAGTTTCTTCAATAAATCAACTGCATTAAAAAGAGGGGAAGGAGATGATAGTACACAGGAGACTTAACAAACACAAATGCTTACAAGGGGACAAGGAGGAAAACAGAGGAGTAAAATTTGCTACATATAAAACAAGAAGGAATGAGTGGTAGGACTTAAATGCATTCAAAGGCAGATTTTTTTTTTTTTTTTAATATTAAGGCTCCAACAAAACATGTTGACTGACTGAATTTGACCAGACACACCTAACTTGTGAGTTCTTGTGTGGAGGTGAATGCTTCTTAGCATAATTGACTATTATTATCCATTTGTTTCTCAAGCTCCCTCAGATCAAATATCTGATTTTATTATATTAGTTATTAACAGGTCTATGTATCACTCCCAAGCCCTGTGGAATTGTATCCTCTTAGATTTTCTTTGACTTGCAATACCCTACAATGTTTGTTCCCCACAATGAATATCAGTAGGTATTTTCCCAATAGGAATCGCGTGTCGTAATCATCTACCCACACATTTCGAACCTTGTTAGTTCCATATGTGCTGTGTTTCTATTCTTCCTTCTGTTGAAAACACCTCATTTGGCACCATCTGCAAAGTTTAATAAATTCTTTATTTGTTCTTTCATAGAACTACCAAAAATATTAAATGAAACCTTTTAAATAGAAATCAGAAGTTGCACAGTTCAGCTCTATGACTAGGTATGTGACCTTAGCAAAGCTATTTAATCCCGAGGTACTTCTCCATTTTAGTATTTTTCTCCATTGCTTCACTCTTTCCCCTTATTTGTTATCTTGAGTGAAATTACTTATGAGGCTATCTCCTGCTTTTTATGAGTGTCAGAGTCATAGAATGGCCAACTTGATATACCTTCTTTTAAAAAAATGTTTGTTTGTTCTAAGTAAATATTTCATGAAGGAATTGCATAAAGGAGTTCTTGCATGAATTTGTTTCTTTGGTTCTGCTGTGTCATTTAGCCACATTGTGATTAAAATGTATTTGTACAATGAAAACAGTATAACTACAATAAAATATGTAAAGTGCCCTAAATTTCTTCTAATGAAAAAAAAAAAAACATGGGACATGTACATTAAATGAAACTATATAAGATGAATGAAAATTTATCATATAAGCAACAGAATGTGTATAGAATTTCAAATGACACATCAGTAAAAAGATGTCTAAATAGTCACTCTTTCAAGTCACTCTTGCAAGTTAAGAGACAAAGAACAAAGACTTAGTAGAAAAATGGGAAAAGATACAAACAGTAATTCACCAAAAAGATATAACAATGGTCCATGATATATGAAAATATGTTCAATAATAGGTTTCTTGTAATGAGAGAAATTCAAACTAGAACAACCCTGGGATACAAGTTCTAGGTAATTGGTAGTGTTAAAAAGTATGACAACATATTGTGTTGGCCATGCTGTAGGGCAACAGACACTCTTAGATGAGGCTGGGAGAATGTAAACTGATACTGCCGTTGGGGAATAATTTGGCAATATCTAACAAAATTACATATGCTGTTATCTTTTGACCTGATAGTCCCATTTCTAGAAATTTGCCCTGATGGTATATCTTTAACAATATGAAAAAGTACATGCACACAGTTACTCATTTCAGCGTTACTTATAACTGCAAAGTATTTGAAGGCGTCTAAGTGCCCATGCATCAAAGGGTGGTTGAATAAGTATAGTATATCCACACAGTAAAATATCAAGAGGCTGTTAAAAAAAAAGTGAGGAACATCTTTGTTAACTCATATGGATTAATTTCCAGTCTATAATTTCAAGCGAAACATCCAAGTACAAGAGAGTATCATAATATATATAGTATAGTATGAGAACACATATGTTCTCATAGAGACAGAAATACAGGAAGGATAAATCAAAGCCAAGATTGGTCACCTAAAGGAAATGGGTAAGGTCTGGGTGGACAGAACGTGAATAGGGTGGATGGGCTGAGAGAAGCTACACTTCTCTGAGTATACGATTTTTTTTTAATAGTTATGACTCTGGGAATCATGGCAATTCCATGAGTAATGTTATCTATACTCAATAAACAGTTAAAATAAATCATGAAGCAGAGGGAACTCAAAATACACACACCAACACATTTGGAAAACAGTATTTGAACTTCTATACTGTTAAGACTAAAAAAAAAAAAAAACACTGGGTTTCTAGTTACCAAATTTGTTTTGCACTGGGGAATGGGTAGCAATTCAATAACTAGGTGTATTCTAGAATTGAGCAAATAAATGAATATACTGTGGATCATCAAAGACTAGTTTCTCATTGTTGGAGAAAGAATGAGGCGGGATGGAATGAACCACGAGGTGGTGGTTTGGAATCAGAGGTGTCAGTATGAACTCGTGGTCTTTAATATATTTAGAGGTAGAGAAAAAGATATAGATGAGTGTGTATGGAATGTATATACATATATACAGGCACATGCTTCTTATCTCTTCTCTCTACAAGAACCCAGAAACAATGACACCTCAGTGAACTCAACTGGCACTTGGTTCTTCAGTAAAGGGAGCCAAGGCTCCTTGGCTGATTCCAGGGATGAGGCAAGAAAAATACACAAAGAAGCATCTTGTGGTGCCAGAAAGTAATGAGATGCTCAAAAACTGATGGGGGCATGGGAAAAGGATACAAGAGTTCATTTGAGGGAACTCTTATTGTCAAAGCTGGAAAAAGCCACAAGATATGTAATAAGATTAATACTATATTATAACCTATAGAATAAAATAAATTGCATGAGTCCCTGCTGATAGAAATAAATAATTAATATTTTTATGTAAGCCTTTCTTTTCCACAATATCTTCATCAGCAAGTAGGGCCAGTAGAGTTAGTATCCAAATACTATAAAGAACTTATCAAACTCCTCAACACGTGAAAACCAAATAATCCAGTGAAGAAATGGGCGTAAGACATGCATAGACACTTTTCCAAAGAAGCCATCCAGCATGCAAAGATGCTCAACATCACTCATCATCAGGGAAATACAAATCAAACCAAATTGAGATACGACTTCACACCAGTCATAGTGGCTAAAATTAACAACTCTGCAAACAACAGATGCTGGCAAGGATGTGGAGAAACAGGAACCCACTGTTGGTGGGAATGCAAACTAGTGCAGTCACTCTGGAAACCAGTGTGGAGGTTCCTCAAAAAATTAAAAATAAAACTCTCCTATGGCCTAGAAACAGCACTACTAGGAATTTATCCATAGGATACAGGAGTGCTGATTCATAGGGGCACTTGTACCCCAATGTTTATAGTAGCACTTTCAACAATAACCAAATCATGGGAAGAGCCCAAATCAACTGACGGATGGATAAAGAAGATGAGGCAATGAGAAGGAATGAAATCCTGCCATTTGCAACAACATGGATGGAACTGGAGGGTATTATGCTAAGTGAAATAAGTCAGAGAAAGACAGATATCATATATTTTCACTCATATGTGGAACTTGAGAAACCTAACAGAAGACCATGGGGGAAGGGGGGAAGATCGTTTCAGTAGAGAGGGAGGCAAATCATAAGAGACTCTTAAATACAGAGAACAAACTGGGGGTTTATGGGGGGCAAGGAGAAGGAAAAATGGGTGATGGGCATTGAGAAGGGCACTTGTTGGGATGAGCACTGGGTGTTGTATATAATCAATGAATCACAGGAGCCTACCCCCAAAACCAAGAGCACACTGTATACCCTGTATGTTAGCCAACTTGACAATAAATTATATTTAAAAAAATTAAAGTAGGGACAGTAGTATTTATCTTGCAATATTGTTGTAAGGATACATTGAGACAGGGGATTCAACAGAATAGTTCAAAACATACGGATGGTGTCTGTAAATGTTGACTTATTTTCCTGCCCCACTTTCTTTGAACACAATCTTTTCCCAGGAAATCAGAATCACAATTTTGCAGGTAAATAACTTGTAAGGTCTTGATTTCATTTTAGAAACATGGTCTTAGTCTTTTTTAGGAACCTCCTTCAAAATGGTACCTTCTACCTATTGAGGTGCTAGTGATAGTTAATCTAGACTAGTCACTGGGAATCCATTCTCACCTCTCTATGTATTCCAGCCCTGACTTCTTCTTCCCTTCAGATAAGTGGTGGAGTGATGCTCAGACTTGGCATTCAGATCTCTGTGATTCTGTGCATGCCCTGGACAGCTGGCTATGAGGGAGCACCGAGGGCTTAGAAGTGGTGACTGTCTTCTCCTTGGGGAACAGTCTTCTTGGTAGAGCACCCGTCATTTTCATAAAGGTGCTGATCTCCCATGGAAGAAGTTCAGCTTGGCCCTTTCAGTATTTTTCTTTTTTCTGCCTTAATATTTGGGTGGTCCATTTTTAGGGTTGGTAAGATGTTTGATGAATCTGTATTTTCTACGCATATTGTCTTCAGACAGTACGATCCTTGAAGGCAGAGAATATTTCTGCTTTTCTTTGCTAATCCTTCAGCATCTGATGTAATAATCTGCACAGTGGACTTGATGCTATCAATCCAGCTTTGGGTGCAGACTAATCTTAGAAAACAGATATAAATCCAATTCTTCTGTAGGAAACAGATATAAATCCAATTCTTCCGTTAGAGATAATACTACCTGATTTTTACCTATTGTATAGAGACGTCTGACCACATCATTTTTAAGTTAGAAAAACATACTATGATGTATGTAGAAGTGCTTTGGACTCTTTGGCATAAAGACAGATAATTCACTGAATATAGTATTACTTCATTTATTCAGCAAATGTTTACTAAGCATTCATGATGGCCCTGGCACTGTGTTGAATAAGATAAGAATAAGACTCAGAAGCAAGTAAATGATAGTATCTGCCCTCGGTGGGTTTGCAGTCAAATAGAGCATGACAGATGTGTAAATGTGTGCAGCAAAGTGTCATGCTGTATGTGCCATGATAACCATCTGTACAGCATACACTAAGGCACAAGGGAAGTCAAGTCATTCCACTAAAATTGTTGAGAAAGCCTTCAGAGAGAAACGATCAATTTGAGTCAAGTTGGCAAGATCATCTAGCAGCAGCATGAAGAACAAGTAAGGAAAGGCGTGACTGCAAACAGGGAGACCAGTTAGGGGATAACTGCAAGAGCCCAGGCTAGACACCATGAGACCTGGAACAGCAGAATGGAGAGCACCTATCACTATGCAGGGCCCACAGGAGGAGATGAGTAAATATTTATTAAATATGTGAGAAAGAGAGAACTTAAGACAATAAATGTTAAAGTAGATGTGACAGGAAGTAATCATTCATTCACCTAACAAGTATTTATTGTGCATCTACTAAATGTCAAACACTGCTCTAGGTTATGAGGATATAGAGTTAATAAAACAGACTCTGCTGTCAGGAAATTTACATTCTAATGGGGAAGGGAAATAAACAAATAGATAAATATGTATAAGTCAAGTCTATATAAGTGCTATGAAGAGAAATGAAGCAGGATAGGAACACTAGAGAATAGGAGGGCAGTGGGTTGCTGATTTTATGTCAGGTGGTCATGGAGATCCTCTCTGATAGATGTGTATATCAACAGACAGCTGAATGAAGGAAGTGGGGAGCCATGTGAGTATCTGAGAGGAGGAAGGTCCAGGTAGAAATAGGAAGGCTAGTATTTGTGGCACAGAGGGATTATAGAGAGAGAGGCAACAGAGGAGGACAGAGAGGAACATTATGATTCTTGGGCAGATTGTGGTGGGATGTCTTTTCAAGAGAGCGGGTGTCTTAAAGGCTCTGTGAGCAGATATTGAAGGGGTGTTCTGGAGCCTCTACTGACAGCTTTATTTTATGGTGGAGGCATCTCTGGGAGCACACAGGGCTCCAGAGCACCAGACCATTGAGAAAGGGAAAACCAAAGAGTGACTCCAGTAAGTGTCCATTGATAAATAGATAAAACTATGAGATACATATGTACACACACACACACACACACACACACACACACACACACAGAGGAATATTATTCAGCCATAAAAAGAGAAATTCTGCTATTTGCAACAATATGAATGAACATTAAGGGCATTATGCTAGACAAATACCTTATGATTTTACTTATATGTTGAATCTAAAAAAAGCTTAGCTCATAGATACAGAGAGCACACTGGTTGTTGCCAGAGGTGGGGGGGTGGGGGAGTGGATGAAATGGGCAAAGATGTTGAAAAGGTACAAATTTTCAGTTATAAATAAGTTTTGGGGATATAATATATAGCATGGTGACTATAGTTAATACTATTGTCTATATGTAGTATTGTCTATTTGAAATTTCCTAAGGGAAGAGTTCTTGAAAGTTTTATCCTGAGGAAACAAATGTTTGTAACCATATATGGTGATAGTGTTAAACTTACGGTGGTTATCTTTTTATTTTATTTTCTAGAGAGAGAGCATGAGTGGGGGAAAGGGGCAGAGGGAGAAAGAGAGAGAGAGAGAATGACAGAGAGAGAGAGAGAGAGAGAGAGAGAGAGAGAATCTCAAGCAGGCTCCACTCTCAGCACAGAGTCTGACACGGGGCTCAATCCCACACCCCTGGGATCATGACCTGGGCTGAAATAAGTGTGGGACACTCAACTGACTGAGCCACCCAGGCACCCCTGCGGTGATCATTTTAATATAAATGTCAACTTGTTATGTTGTATACCTAAAAACTAACACAACATGTCAATTTTTTCTGAATTAAAAAAAAAGTGACTTCAGGCTTCTTTGTTGGATTCCTGATGCCATCTAACCAAACATGTAGTATATGGAAAGCAAACTGGGAAGGTGGCAAATGACTTTAATTTGGATATATTGAGTTTGAGGTGTCTAGGGGATGGCCAAGAGGAGATGTGTAGCAAGTGAGCAAGTGATTTATGTAAGAAACTGTACTAGGAAAGACGCTAGAGCTGGAAAAGAGAGTCATGTACTTATTTATGACAGTAATATCATGGGAGTTGATGTATTCACCAGGGGAGGGGAAGACGACTGAGATCATTACCTAAGATTACCAACATTTTAAGAAAGGACCAAAATAAATGAGCCTGCAAACAAGACTGAGAAGGAATACTGAGACATAGGAGGAGAGATAATAGAAGTGTGCTATCAAAAAAGTCAAAGGAGAAGAGATTTGTCAAGAAGACAAGAATAATCGGGGTTCCTGGGTCAGTTGGTTAAGCATCCAACTCTTAATTTGCTTGGGTTCTCTCCCTCTCTCTCTGCCCCTCCCTGATTTGTGTGCTGTCTCTCAAAATAAATAAACTTTAAAAAAAAAAAGAATAATCAACATTGTCCAGTGAGGAAATGTCAAATGGGAGGTGAGAAAATAATGACATTGAGCATGGGTTATGTTTTCAG
This sequence comes from Panthera onca, assembly GCF_046562875.1. Lineage (NCBI taxonomy): Eukaryota > Metazoa > Chordata > Mammalia > Carnivora > Felidae > Panthera > Panthera onca. The sequence goes on from NC_138339.1 coordinate 204,549,532, forward strand.
GAAGCTCTGGTATAAAGGGAAAACGTGAGGGAGGTGTTAGGTTGGAGGGAATCAAGGTTACCAAGGCACGGTAGTGCTTGCGTTTGTTTTTGTTTTAAGGTGGCTGAACTTTGAACAATTTGTTGTCTTTGGAGAGCAAGACTTCTTTTAAGAGGAAGCTGACATTCTAGGAGGGAGAGGAAATTAGCTAGCTGAGCACACTCTCACAGGAGCCAAGAGAGAAGGAGAACAAGAGTGTTCCACTCGGAAGACGGGTTTACAAGTGAGAATGTCCACCCTTTTTACTAAATTATGATCCTGCCATTATTTTAAAATTTGAGATTTCATAAATTAGGGGTTATTTGCATTAATTTTGATTTTTTTAAAGTTAAAAAAAGTTAATTTCTCATTAAAACATTAAATAGAAATTAAATATTAAAATTTGATTAATTTAAAACTATTTTTTATCTTGGTCATAAAGGTTTTTGGTGCCCCTTAGACTTTGAACCAGAAGCAAGTGCCCCATTTGCCTGGCCCTATCTCCCAGCCCTGCTTTACACAGACATGCACTTTATCCACCAATGAAAATGTTGTTAGGATTAATCATCCCAAAAAGAGGTTAATTCTAGAACAAGCACTGGGGACTAGGGGCATGCAGAGATGGACACTGAGGCTTGGGGGTGTGATAGGCCTGCCTGGATTCCAGGAAGGTAGAAATCCTCAGTGACTTCCTTGGAAGGACACTGTAGAGAAAGGCACATGCAAGTGACCGTGTCCCCCTGACAGATGGGCCTGGCTTTGAATGTGAGCACATATGATATTCGTTAAGTGTTCACTAAGTTATTCTTCTATGATCAAACCCCCATATCTTCAGTAAAGTCTTCTTTCTTTTTGTTTTTTAAGTTTATTTACTTGTTTTGAGAGAGACAGAGACAGCACAAGTGTGGGAGGGTGAGGGGGGTGGTGAGGATACCAAGTAGGCTTTCTGTTGTCAGCGCAGAGCCTGACATAGGACTTAAACCCAGGAACACGTGAGACCATGACCTGAGTCAAAACCGAGTCGGAAGCTGCACCAATTGGGCCTCCCAGGTGCCCCCGTAAGGTCTTCTTTCTACCATGACAAATTGTTTACTACCCAGCAAAAATATCCCAGACTGTTGATAATGAGCTTATATCATTACAAAATTATGAACCCATGCAGTACACTTCCTTATTTTAGTACATTCCTTTCTTTCCACACAGCACAATTTATGTTCTTCCTCTTGTGATAGCTTTTTCTCCATCTCTGTCTGATATATTCATGCAATAGATTTATGAGTTTCATATCTTTACTCCTTTTCTAACCGTATAAAGTGCTACCCACACAGTTGATTGCCATAGTTTTTATTTCTTGTTGAAACGTAACTTAATTCCTTATTGCTACTGACTTACAGTTTTCACTGGTGATAAAAAGAGAACGAGGAAATCTACTTGTGAGTATCAGAGTTCACAGCATTATAAAAATAGCTAGTTGATGGCAAAATGTCCCACTAGCCAGTCATGTAAACTCAAGTAATTGTTTTCTCGGGTATTGGCAAAGGAGTAGACATCTATTCATAATCTCCTTGCCAACGGTGTGATAGTAAACATTTAAAAACTTGCTCTCCAGAAAATAAAAAAGCCCTCATTTTTTTGTGTTTATCAATTTCTCTGTTGTAAATGCTCTTGCTATGATTGATTTCAAGCTGCCAACCTGACATTGTGGAATATGGAATAGGAAGTATTGCACAGTATTATATGATATTTTCACCATACAGATACAATGAATACATAAGGATATAGGTGACCATAAAATAACTAGGAAGTGATGAGTTTTGAATATTTGCTACTCTTTTTTAAAACAAATTTTACTTAGTTCTAAGTTTACACAATTTAATTTTTAATAGTGACTTGTAAAATGCCTGAAATTTTAACAATCAGCTGTAATGAGCCTGTGTTACACAGTTTCAGTACAGCACTGCTCCTTACTGACCTTAGTGGGAAGGAGTGGGTTATGAGGAGACAGACCTGAAGCACAAAATTCCTTATTTATAAGACTAGCTGCAGCTCTGAGGGTTGGTGGCTGCCAGCACTGAAGAAACAATGATAGAGAAACTGGAAAACTTAGCAAAAGAAACTTTCGGTGCAAGAGGTACGAGCGTAAATTATATTATCGTGCCTGTCTTGCCCTCTGAAAAACTCATGATGCTTTGACACATCTCGTTTTGCACTACACAAGTAGGGCCATGCTACTGGATCTGCCTCATTCTACTACTCTGCTGGACAACTTTGTTTAGGAACTGGAATGTTACTCCTTTTTAGGTTTAAGCCAAAAATCTCATTCTGGAGTTGGAAAATGAGGATTTATCATAAAATTGGTGAGTCTTAAAAGTAATGTAGGGGGTTATTATTTGTAGAGTATTGCTTCTAAGATCGAAACTCTCTCTTTCTCTCTCTCTCTCTAGCGAAATAAGATTGGGCATGCTTGGGTAGGAAGAAAAGTTCCATCTTCCCCAGTCTTATGTCAAAGTCAGAGCAACTGAGGAGATTGTCTTTGCACTATCTCTGCTCTATGTGCTTCCAGCTGGGCCATATTCTTGACCCACGTTCCCAGTGTTTAGATCAGTCACTCAGGATTGAAAGGCTCAGACCCAGGGCATGTGCAAATTCTATTTGTTGAGAGCACATGCGTTTGGGGGGAAGGCCAACTGCTTCTGTGTTGCTCCAGAGCTGCAGCTCAGCACACCTGGAGGAAAGTGGGAAATGTGGACTTGAAAATGTAGTCTTGGACCTGTTGCCACTTCTATTTCTAATAATGAAGCCTAATACTGTAATGCAACTTTTTCATGAATGTAGCTACTATATATTATTATGTTCTATTTATGTGCTACTTAATGAATTTCCATTCTGTGGGCAAATTACATTTTGATTGCTTCTCTATTCTGGCTGTGAAATATGCCAGCCAAATCAAGCATTTTTGGTATAGGGCAGTGGTTTTCCAAAGATCTTCCTGATAGGAGACACTTGTTGAGCAGTTCCATTCTCCTGTTGAGTTCTGAGTAAGATTCTATTTGATAAAAGAATTTTCATTGCTCAGAAGTCAAGTTTGAAAACCACCAATGAGAGAGACAAGAGGCTCTTCCTATGCTACATGACAAAAGTAAGAAAGAATTAATCTGGAAGCATTGGAAAGTCACTGTTGGAACTTAGACTATGATACAAGCCAGTTTGTCTAAAGCTAAAAGAGATATGAATAAAGCCCTTAATATTAAATTGAAGATTGTTGTCCTGATACCATTCTTACTCAAGGACTATTGATTTTTTTTTTTTAAATCAAGCTGTTTAAAAATGTTGTGCTAAGGATGAAACCATATTCAATGACAAATGGACTGCCTAAACTGTCTTCACAGGGCCTTATCAAAGCTTTTCACATGGTGCTTGGATGGTTTGTTTTGATGGGCAGAATCTGAGTCAGGCACCCTTATCTAGCTTCATTATTATGGATATGAACATGGTTCCGGAGACTCTCACTAGTTCCACAAAAGGAGATTTTTTTTTAAATGCAGCCTGATAAATTTTCCATTCAACGAGAGCTGGAGAATGTTTTATTCCACTGTACTGTAGCTTAAAGACATCTGACCCGGGTTTCTGCAGAAAGTTGTTTTTATAGGGAGAATATTGAGGTTACAACTTTTGAATATTATTCTCCTCTCTTCTTTTGCTCCAAACAGGGTTTGAGTGTTTTTCCACCCAGATTTAGTAATCTGAGAGATCCTAGAATGAAAGACAGACAGGCATCAGGAAAGACGGAATTGAGAGCTCTGCCAAACATCTGGATGAGACATCTGGAATATCAAGCTCACTTCATCACTGTATTAACTCAGATCAGTCTAATTCACTCAGAAAAAGAGAGAGAGAGACAGAGAGAGATTGAGAGAGAGTAGTGTTAAATCTGTAGCCTGACAGCACCACATTTTCAGCTACTGATGCTTCCTAGTTTGTACAGTTGTTCTCTTCTGTTTTCTCATAACTCAAAAGTTGGAAAGAGCTTAACATGTAGGTCAGGAGAACAAGAAGCCTGTCATTGGGGTGAGCAGTATCAGGCTTTCAAATTACTGGCAAGAGTATTCACTACAGGCTGGGCATTATGCAGAGATTATCTGATTTCTTTCTTTTTTTTTAAGTTTATTTTTGTTGGGAGAGAGAGAGTGGGAGAGGTAGAGAGAGAGGGAGAGAGAGAATCCAAAGCAGGCTTTGTGCAATCAGTGCAGAGCCCCACATGGGGCTTGATCCCATGAACCCCAAGATCATGACCTAAGCCAAAACTCAAGAGTGGACACTTAACCAACTGAGCCACCCAGGTACCCCCTGATTTATTTCTTATAACAACACTGAAGAAGGAAACCTTATTACCCCTACTTTGTTGAGTAGGAAATTGAAGGCTAGAGAGATTTCAAAACTTACTCAAGGTCACTTAGCTGGTAAACAATAGAAAAAGGCTACAGATCTAGGGAGTGGGATGCTAAGGTCTGAGCACTGAACTGCCCACTGTATAATAGTAGAGTCAAAGGAAATGGTGCGTGATGTGGGAAAGAAAGACAAATGAAAAATTAAATTTCCTTGCTACTTATATACTTACATACTTTCCTTGATATTGCCCATTGACAAGTCCTGGAGACAGCAGAGTGACCTTCCTCTGAGAGTTCAGCTGCCTTTATGATGACAGTCTGCTAAGGGCAAAGGGCAATCTTAGTTTAACACTAACCCAACCTCCAAGATCCTGTAAGTCTACTTTAACATGTAAAAATTGCTTTGGACACTTCCTTTATCAGTACTCCCCAAGATATATGTTGGCAACCATACTCCAAGCATGTGGCCCCATGGATACACACCTGAAGGGTCTCATGACTGAGTTTTTACTAAACAGCAATAAATGACCTTTTCCTAACAATGGCTAGCCCCCTCAGGATCCTGGAAACCTTGCTTTCAAAATACCTTAGAGACTTACGCTATCCCTAACCCCCTCCCAACTTGAAGGTATATAATCAGTCACTGGTCACAACCCCAGTGCAGCTCTTTCTGCCCACAGGTCCTGTCCCCATGCTTTAGTAAAACCACCTTTTTTACTGGAAACATCTCAAGAATTCTTTCTTGGCTGTTGGCTCTGAACCCCAACACTTAATTTTTTTTTTATATTTGTTATTTTTGAGACAGACACGGGGGGTGGGGAGCAGGGGAGGAACAGAGAGAGAGGGAGACATAGAATCCCAAGCAGGCTCCAGGCTCTGAGCTGTCAGCACAGAGCCCAATGTGGGGCTTGAACTCATGGACTGCAAGATCATGACCCAAGCTAAAGTCAGACACTAAACCAAGTCACCCAGGCGCCCCTGAATCCCAACACTTTAGACCATATCAGTGGGCAAGTGTAACTGCCACAGATACCCATGCAGGGATTGAAAGACAGCAGATGGTGAAGAGCAATTGTTCTTGTCCCAGAAGGGCCTATGTGGGGCCTTGCGTCTGAGCATTCATCTATGCATTCGACTTCTTTCTGTTTCCATACATAATGTGAAATTTCCTGCATCTCTGAAATTTTATTATGCGCCTTATGTAATCATTTGTATAAGGTCAAGTTTGCATAAGTCAAGTGTTGAGTAACCCAGTGAGCATCTGTATATCATTATGCTGTAACTAAATAGAAAGGGAAAGGAGAGAGATCGGTAGGATAGGTTTTTTATTTGGAGGCTCACAGGGCAAGTATTATACAGAATAAAGATGTGGGAATGAGAAGGAAAACAGAAATTATGAAGGGAACAGCAATTGGAGAGAACAAGTTAACTCTTAATGGCACAAATGCACATGCTAGCCTGGATCCTGCTCACTTCTCTTCTTTCCTTTCCTTTCCTTTCCTTTCCTTTCCTTTCCTTTCCTTTCCTTTCCTTTCCTTTCCTTCCTTGTTTTATCATAAAGCTCTTTCAGAGTCTCAGGATCATAAACATGCCCAGGGCATCTCAGTTATGATATTTATAAGGGTACTGAAAAAAATATGGAAGTTAAGAAAGTAAGGAAAAACAGAAAAAAGTCTAGCAGCTAAACAACCAGGTCTTGCAGATCATAGACCTTTGTTCACAAAGTCAAACCTCAAGGAGAACTGGAACAGCACTGAGCTGCTAACATGGTAGTATCTCATTACTTGCCCTCATCTCCAGCAGCCCTCCAGTGCCTCTGTCTCGACTTTCACTTCTCTGGGAACCACTGACTCTCCTCTCCTTTCTACATCATGGCTTTTTCTTACTTGTAACTTCAGCAGCCTCCTGGCTTTGGCTTATTTCTGTGTAGGTCACAGTTTATGGCAAAGAAAGTCTATTTTATTTATTCTTTCATTCAAAGTATACCCAGCTTGGATTAGTCATCTCCCCTATATGTTCACTTGACTCTTTTCTTCCCCATATTGAGTACTTTTTAGAACATTTGACCAGGTCACAAGAATCCCTTTAACTGTCCCTTACACCCCCATAAGTGTGGACTTAACAGTCATTTTGTACAACCTGATCCCCTCAAGGACAGCCAAGTTCTTGCTCCTGGCCTAGTCACATACTGTTGTGTTTTGCTGCAACGCAGACAGAATTCAGCTCTCTCGCTAGTTTCCTTTAAAATATCTGGTCATTCTGAGTATCTTATAATTTTTGTAGTCTTTGCAGTAAGGTAAAAGGGAGAGAGGTCATTCAGACTCTTCTTTCCCTCTCCTTTTTAACTGTCTTTCCTGGGTCCCACTCATTCTTCTCCTTGTGTCTGCATAGTAGTTTAGAGTAATCATCTTTTGCAATTTGAGCTGACTCACTAAGCCAATCAGCTTATCAAAATATTACTTCCAAGCAAGATTTTCCTCCTCAGGGGAGTTCTGGTCAATATAATGATAGATTTGTACTTGGAAGCTTTGGCCAATTTTCTAATAGCACTGATTGATGAGTGAAGGAGTCAATCTTTGGGAGAAAAATAAAGAGCATTAGAGATGAGAGTGAGAAAGAGAATATTTCTTGGGTAGATAATGGCTCTCCAATTCCTGATTTCTGTTCTCTCTAAGGTCGGGCTGTAGTCCATCCCTAGTGCTCTGTGAAATAGCCCATTACCTAACAATTCCCTTTTTTAAACTTAGATTAGCTAGTCTATTTACTTGTCATCCAATAAACTTAATTGAAGTATTCCTCTATCAAGAAGCATCACTTTTTATTTTCTTTGCCAGTTATCTTGTCTGTACTTTCCACTTGACTGAAAGCTTCTTAAGGGCAAGGAATGCATTTGTCTTGCTCACTGTTTTATTCTCAGCACCTAGCATGTTTCCTGGACATTGAATAAATATATTTTGAATGCCTGCCAACTGTGTACCAAACACTATTTTGTGTAATGCTGTTGTAAAGATGAAAGACATGATCCTTGATCTTACACTGTTTAGAGTCAGCCCAGTTCGACTTCAGTTTTAATCGTCCCTTGTACTAGGTTGGAATCTTTGAGCTTTAGTAAAGGGGGCAGTGTTGGCTCAAGTGACCAAATCTCACAAGGGACAGTGGAAAAACTGGGCCTTTTGGGATACCTGCAACCAGAGACAGATATGATCAGAATTGTTTTCCCTTTATTGTTTTTAACTGTGGGTTGGCTTTACCATGTAAATCTTATTTCCTCCTGGGTATGTGAGAGTAACCAGCAACAGTGCTCAACGTTTATGTTATTCCAGCTTTATCATGATTTTCCATAGTTCTACTTTGGGGAAAAATCCTGGGGAATCCCACTCCCCCAGCTGGTTCAGCTTGTGTTCAGTGTACTTTTCTGGACCAATTACAGCGGAGGGAAAGCACTGGGATTATTTTAGTTTGGATCATGACCAGTAAGATCTGTAGGGCGGTAGCAACTTCCAATCTCAGCCACATGGATGGGACATGGTCAGAAAGGGGGTAGGGGCTCTTCTGGGCAGACAAAATAATAGATGTCTGCCCCTCTACCCCCTCATGTTCACACCCATCAACTTCTCTTCTTGACTTTATTTAACAAATACTTATCAAATGCTCATTTAGTGTAAAGCACTGTGCTAAGCTCTTAGGCTAAGCATTTATGTTTTAGGTATCAAAACTAACTTAATAAAGGGAAACAAATGTCTTTTCTTAAACCCTATAATCATAACCCAGTTTTTCCTGCATTTATTTTTCAGAGTCACAGCAGAGTAAAACCTTCAAGCACTGGTTTATTTGGACCATCTCAGTGCACATGAATCAGGTGATTTTATCTCTTATTCCTATCCTTGCCATCCCTAATATGTCAGGTAGTCCTGTATCTATACCATCAGACTTGTTTGTTCTACTTCTCTATCCTTTTATCATGGTTCCATTAACTCACACCCAAGGGTGTCAAGAGAATAAATAGCCCAATAAAACAAAAGAATATACTTCCAAATTTAAAAAGAAAGAAACATACAAGAAATACATAAATCATACCGTATGACAATAGCCTGGAAGATTGCATGGGAGGATCTTTGTGTTTTCTGTAAAGGAAAAGAAAAATGGAATTTCCATGCCTTGCATCAGCACTTGACAGCTGGGGTTATTGTATAGTGGGCACCAAAAATGAGGGATGTTCATCAGGAATACTTTTGCCTGAATACGCATAATTCCATGGAGGGAGGATGACCACATTTTTCTCTGGTGATGGCCTTACGATTGCACATAATTTAAGCATGAAACCAACCCACATTTTATCTAAGAAATTATTTTTTTATATTTAATTTTTTTTAATGTTTATTTTTGAGAGAGACACAGACAGAGACAGAGAGAGAGAGCAGGGGAGGGGCAGAGAGAGGGAGACACAGAATCCAAAGCAGGCTCCAGGCTCCGAGCTGTCAGCACAGAGCCCTACGCGGGGCTTGAACTCGTGAATCACAAGATCATGACCTGAGCCGAAGTCAGACACTTAACCTACTGTACCACCCAGGCGCCCCTTGCCTAAGAAATTCTTAATCATGAACATTTCTTCTTCATAAAAAAATGGTTCCTTACAACATGGGTTTGGCATGCCAACGTCCTATCACTTAATGCCACACCTATATATAATGGAGACTCATGTCTCAATCAACTCTTCCCAGATAAACAGAAAGCACTTGCCCAAGAGTAATAAACACCTGGCACACAGGTTGCTTAGAGCTCAAATGAAGATAAATTTGTTAGCCTGACCTAAATGTTTGCAGGATCTCAAATTAATCTAATGTTATCTGACATTTGGTCCTTTTTCTATCTAAACCCAAAAGACCACTCTTTGATCAGGGTCTCATCACTCTTTTTCAAGAGGCAATTGTTATTTTGCCTCCTGGTGCTCACCTGCTGCTTCCATACAATACATTGTGATCTCCAACTGTAGCACCCAAACTCAAGCAGAATATAATTCTAAGGCATTCTAAATCAAATGCTTGGTTCTTGGGGTCAATACTAATGTAGTATTGACTAACTAAAGCTAACATCAAAGGGAAACTTTTTTTTAAAGATTCTCTCATGACTTGAACTAGAAATAAATTATATTAGCATTTAAAAATGCACTTTAGATATCTCTTAATTTAAGCTCATAGTTTTACAGTTGAGGAAACTCAGATTCCAAGAAGTAATTTCCCCAAGGTCGCACAGATCTTAGGAACAGTGCTAACTTATGCTAGAACATAATTTTGTTTTACCTTAATTATGGAGAAAGTGAAACTATTTAACTGTTCCAAATATGTTCTATACATTTTAATATGTTTAGTTATGAAAAACAAAGAGTTTTTTCCCCCGTCAATAGAAAGCTGGATTGGCAAGCAGCCAGCCAGCTTACCTGCCAGTTTCCCTAGATTCACAAGTCAGTAATTACCTTACCTTTCTAGGAAATAAGGATTCAGGACACCAAACTCTGAGGGGGAGAAGGCAGTGCAGAGAGGGAGAAAAACCACTGAGAAGGTCAGCAGCTGTAGATGCAGAAAACACCTGCCCCAATCTCCCTGTTAAACAAGAACAGACTTACACCACTGATATTATTTTTACCATTACTATTATTAATTAACATAATCTAGCTTCTGGTGTCCTCCAAAAACATGCCGTGCCCACGCAGAACGTTTGCCGCTCTTAGGACTTTCTCCTCCCTTCCTGACCAGTGCCTGTCTGCTGTTACCTGGAAGCCTGAGGTTTACAGAAGCCTGAGGTCACACTCACTGGAATCTAACCTGATCTTCTGCCCGAAACAGGGAGATGGTTTTATGATAGGACAGAACAAAGCCACTGGAATCACATTGCATGTGCCTCACACCCAGGAATCCAAAACATGGTGTGATCACTGTGTGCGTCCTGAAAACCCTTCCAGGCTTGCAAATTTCCCTTGTGGAACCATTTTGGCCAGCTGGTCAACCCCTCTGCTATCCAGCTCTGACTGCTCTACACAGGATCACCATACAATGCTACTGATTTTTTCAAACATCTGTCCATTGTATTTATTCAGAAGTAACAGGTCTCTAGCTGATAGTCTGACTGCCTATGGGGACCAATTGCACTCAAGGGGATTTTTTTATTATTATTATTTCAAATTTTCTCCTCTTCAGATAGTTTACTTAATCAAGCATTTGTTTAACATCAGAGTGAAATTTAAATAAAAGGAAATTCACTAACCTTTGTATGTTCTGCAGGAGACGGATTACAGAAATTGTAAATCCAGTGACAGTTCTACAAAGCAATGAAAAAAAGAATGAATTCTAGCTACACGCACATCATGGATGAATCTCCCAGATATAATGGTGAGCAAGAAAAGGGGGACACAAAAGAATGCATGCTGAATAATTCCGTTTTTATCAAGTTCAAAAGCAATAAACCTAATCGCTGGTGATACAGGTCAGATAGTAACTGCTGTCGGCAGGGCTCTCAGCTGCACATGAGCACTGTGCTGCCTCCAGGAGAGTTCTGTCTTGATCTGGACGGTGACAAAATTAATTTATACTTATGTAAATATCCACCCAGTTATAGACTTAGGATTTGTATATTTTACTATATATGAATGTATATGTTTATATAAGTATGTAAACACATGCTTATTTGTATATTATATATACTAGACTTATTTGTATATACTATATGTAAGTATACACTTACTGTGTATAAATGTATATATAGAATGCTTTAATCTTTAAAATTGTAGAAGTATATTATATCTCTTTTGTTTAAGTTTTATTTATTTATTTTGAGGTGGGGGGAGTGTGGGCAAGGAGTGGAGAGAGTGGGAGAGAGAGAGAGACAGAGACAGAGAGAGATAGACAGAGAGAATCCTAAGCAGGCTCTGCACTGACAGCCCCGATGGGGGGCTAGATCTCACCACTGCTACATGATGACCTGAACAGAAGTCAAGAGTCAGAAGCTTGACCCACTGAACCACCCAGAAGCCCCCATCTCTTTTTTCTTTTTTTTTTAAGTTTTTTAAAAAATATCTCATGACATGTTTCAGTCTCAGATTCATATAAGGAACATTCTTTAAGCTCATCATTCCTGTAATTACAAATTTCCTTCTCAGGATACATAGTGTGTAGTCTTAGCTTTTGTCCGTGGAGACGTTCATGGCTTACCCCCCGTGTGGATGCTCCTCCGGGGACATTCCAAGCCAGGCTGCTGTGCAGACAGGGTAGGTTCCTCACCTCCTCACTTCACCCAGTTTGGTCTTCCGGTGTCGCTGTGTTCCACCGGTCAGAAACATCTTCTAGAAATCCACAGTACTCACCATCTTTTTGGATGTGCCACACATAGCCAAAAGAACACTCTTAAATCCTCCTTCAAATAGTTCAAAATTATTTTCAATATAACAGCATCATAGTAGCAAAGAACATTGTAGTAAATTCATACTCCTCACAAGCAAATATGAGAAATGCAGGAGTGAGATCCCAGTGATTAAAGCACACTAACAAATCACTTCTCCTGTGTCCATTTTCTTTGTCCATCTGTTCCTATACGTATCAATAATTTAAAGTGTAATCATATCTGTATCAATTTTCCTTTTGAAAAAATATTTCATTAAATTGATATACTATTATTTAGCTACCTATTCTCATTTTCGGTAAGGGTTTTTTTTTTTTTGTTTGTTTTTTGTTTTTGTTATTTATTGATGTATTTAGAGAGCGAGCAGGGGAGAGGGCAGAGGGAAAGAAAATTTTAAGCAGGCTCCACACTCAGCACGGAGTCTGACATGGAACTCGATCTGATGACCCTGGGATCATGACCTGAGCTGAAATCAAGAGTCGGACGCTCAACTGACTGAGTCACCCAGGTGCCTCTACTTATTCTCATTTTATAAGACGTTTGATGTGTTTTCAGATCTTTTGGAAAGAATATCTTTGAGCATGTAACTTTTTCACTGTTTTGATACTGAGCGTGCCCTGATTTCCCAAGGAGAGGATTACTGGGTGGGAAGACTGGTATGGCTCTTGGAACATATAGGCAAATTTGTTTTAGAAAATGGTTGTACTAATTTCTAGTGTTAGCAATGTATAACATATATTATATATTGTATAAGACCAATTTCACCAGTCTTGCCAACATTAATTTTTTTCAATGAAAGCTTTATTGAGATATTCATATACCACCCATATCCATTAGCAGTCACTCCCAATTTTCCCCTCCTCTCAGATCTTGACAGCCACTAATCTACTTTCTGTGTCTATGGATTTTCCTATTGTGGACATTTCCTGTAACTGGAATCATACATTACGTGATCTTTCATGTCTGTCTTCTTTCACTAAGTCTTGTTTTTTAGGTTCATCCATGTCGTAGCATGAATCGGTGTTTCCTTCCTTTTTATGGCTGAATAATATTCCATTGTATGGATAAGATAGATGTTTTTATTGATTCTTCAGTTGATGGACAATTGGGTTGTTTCCACTTTGGGGCTATTAACAATAATGCTGCTATGAGCATTTGTGTAAAGGCTTTTGTGTGGATATATTTCACATCCTCTTGCATACATAACCAGGAGTGGGATTGCTGGGTGATGGTAACTCTATGTTTAACTTTATGAGAAATTGGTAAACTGTTTTGGAAAATGTACCATTTCACATTCCCACAAGCAATGCCTGAGAATTCTAATTTCTCCACATCCTGGCCAACACTCATTATCAGTCTTTTTTATTATAGCCATCCTAGTGCATGTGAAGTGGTATTTTATTGTGGCTTAATTTCAATTTGTCAAATGAATGAAGATGTTGAAAATTTTTTTTCATGGGTTGGCCATTTTTGATTGGGTCATTTTTCTTTTTTGTTGAATTGTGAGAGTTCTTTATATATTTTGAATACACTTCATATATGATTTGTTAGTGTTTTCTTTCACTCCTTGGGTTGTCTTTTCACTTTCTTAATGGTATCCTTTGAGGCACACATGTTTTTAATTTTGATGGAGTCCAGTTTACTTATTTTATCTTTATGTCACTTATGCTGTTGCTGTAGTATCTAAGAAACCATTCCCTAATCCCAGATTATAGATTTATGCCTATGTTTTCTTCTAAGAGTTTTACAGTCTTAGATCTTACATTTAAGTAGATGAACCATTTTGAGTTAATTTTTGTGTGAAGTATGATCCAACTCTGTTCTTTTTATGTGGATATCCAGTTGTTCCAACACTGTTTGTTGAAAGACTGTTCTTTCCCCCGTTGAATTTCTTGGCATTCTTAATGAAAATCAGTTGACCTTAAGTACAAGGGTTTATTTCTGGATTGTTAATTCAATTCCATTGATCTATATTTCTATCTTATGCCAGTTACACACTTTTAAAACAAAAAGTTTTAAGTTTGTTTATTTACTTTGAGAGAGAGAGAGAGAGAGCACAAGCAGGGGAGGGGCAGAGAGAGAGGGAGAGAGAGGATTGTAAGCAGGATCCACACTGTCAGTGCAGAGCCTGATGCAGGGCTCCAACCCATGAACCGTGAGATCATGTCCTGAACTGAAATCAAGAGTCGGATGCTTAATTGACTGAGCCACCCAGGAACCCCTACACTGTCTTGATTACTGTATCTTTGCAGTTAATTTTGAAATCTAGAAGAGTGTGTCTTCCAACTTTATCAAGATTTTTTTGGCTATTCTAGGTTTCATAGATTTCCGTATGACTTTTATATTAAGCTTGTCAATTTCTACCCAAAAAAGTTAGCTGAGGTTTTGATAGGTATTATGTTGAATCTGCAAATTAATTTGGGGTGTGTTGCCATGTTAACAATATTAACTCTTCTAACCCATGAATACAAAGTATCTTTCCATTTGTTTAGGTCATCTTTTTTTTTTAACAATATTTTCTAGATTTCAGTGTACAAGTCTTGCATACATTTTGTTAGATTTATTTCTTAGCACTTTATTCTTCTTGATGCTATCACAAATACAATGGCTTTGTAAATTTCATTTACAGATTGTTCATGTTAGTCTGTAGAAATACAATTGATTTTTGGCTATTGATCATATATCCTACAACCTTGCTAAACTTATTTATAAGTTCTGATCGCTTTTGTGAATTCCTTTAGATTTCCTATATATAAGATTATATCATATGCAATACATATGATTTTACTTCTTCCTTTCCACTTTTTTTTCCTGCCTATTTTCCCAAATCTCTGTTATAATATCAAATTGAAGTGGTGAGAGCAAACATTCTTGTCTTGTTCCTGATTTTGGGGGAAAGCATCTAGTCATTCACCACTGAGTATTATGTTAGCTATGGGTTTTTATAAATGGTCTTTATTAAGTATATGGGAGTTCCTTAATAAAGTTAAAAATACAAAGATCTAAAAATATCAAGATATAAAAGATATGAAAATAGAAAGGGAGTTCCCTTCTATTTTTAGGTTTTGAGTGTTTTTCTCATGAAAGTGTGTTGGGTTTTGTCAAATGTTTTTTCTGTGTCTACTGAGATTATCGTGTAATTTTTTCCCCTTTCATTCTATTAATGTGTTATGCTACATAGATTGATTTTTATATGTTAAACTACCCATGCATTCCTGGGATAAAACCTACTTGATCATGGCATATAGTCTTTTTATATGTTACAGGATTTGGTTTGCTAGGATCTTGTTGAGGATTTTCACATTTATATTCATAAGAGATATTGGTTATGAATATCTCATGAATATGAACATTCTTGTGATGTTTTCATCTGGCTTCAGTGTAAGGATAATAGAAGCTCATAGAAGGAACTGGGAAGTATTTCTTCCTCTTCTGTGTTTTGGAAGAGTTTGTGAATGATTGATATTAATTCTTTTTTAAACATTTGGTAGAATTCACCAGAATATAATTCTTCTACACATTTAAATGATATGGTATGAACACAGTGTTATTTTAGTTTCTTTTTTTCTTTTTTTATAACTAGCAAGGTTAAATATTTTCCCATATGTTTGCTTGCTAATTATCTCTGCTGGCATGTATTGTTTGTTCATGTCCTTTGCTCATTTTCATATTGGGGTCTCAGTGTTTTTCTTATCAATTTTAATGAGCTTTTTATAATAGTAACTTTCAGACCATTGTATTTAATTCCAGTAATTTTTCATTATCTGGAAATAGTAATGTATTTTAGGCATAAGGAGGATAAGTCAGGTTTTAAAAACTCCTGTTTTCAATAATTTTCTTTCAATTTTATCCTGTTGACATACAAAATTATTTCATATTTAACAGGGGAAACAGGAGGTCACAAATCTAATTAACATTTTTATATTCCTTGATGCCCAGACCAATTTTTAAAACTTTATTTCTTGAATATTTATTTGTTTTTACTACACCTATATATGAGAAATATCAGATCTATATGGTTTTATTCTTCCTCTGAGTTCTTGCTGATAGTTTTGTGTGTGGGTTCAACTTATTGAGTACATGCTTACACACTCAGTTCAACATCAAATTCTGACTTTTTTACCCAGCAAGACATCAAAATGAGAGTCAATATGTATATTAAAAATTAGTTTTGTTTACCATGCTAAAGAAGAGGACTTGAGGAGTCCTCTGTATTGTCAAACATTTGATTAATAAGACCAGTTGTCATAAATTCTCATTAGAGGATTTTAAGCTATAATAGCATTCCCCACAGGCCTATCACAGTGCTTTGGACATCTTCCATTAGAAATGTATTATTTATGATTAGATCTGGAAATGTCTTATTCCAAATATATTTCATGTGAGGTGTGTGTGTGTGTGAGAGAGAGAGAGAGAGGGAGGGAGACTGGGCTGGGGGGGGGGGAGAGGAAGAGAGAGAGAGAGAGAGATGAGGAGGAAAGAATGTGGGTGTGTGACTTTAAATGCAGGAAAAGTAAATAAAACACCCAGAGGCAAAAAGATACATTTTTGATAGAACAGATTAGGAACCAAATGTCTCTTAGAGTCTGCTTTAAGAAAGCAGATTTGAACTAGCTAGTGTAGACAGTTTTTGTGTGTTTTGTTTGTTTGTTTGTTTGACTCTTTGAATTGTCACCAAATACAAAATAGCCATTTGTGTTAGGAAATTTTTTATCTCCTACTCTCGTCACCTTATATGGGTATGTGCACAGTTATACAACATCTTTTCATTCCATTTATACACAAGCAATGTCCATGCTGAGTATATGGAAGTTGGGGGGGGGGGAGTTTGTTTTAATCATTCATATGTTTTCCTTACTCTTTGGTTCATTTCTCTTGATCATTAATGTTACTATTCCTATAAATTATATTCCTTTAAGAAATATCTCCACAGAATACATATCTCTATGTGCGATTTAATTGAGTATAGTTATTGCTAGAAGCTTGCTGGACAATATATTCAACAAAATTCTTTTTTTCCTAAGTTGTTCTGATTCCATGTTTTGAATTAGGCAAGGCTGCAAGCTCTATTATTTATGTCTACATGATCCTTGTACAAGGTACCTAACCTTTCTGGGCTCAATTTCCCCATTCTTAAAGAGGATAATTCTTTCCCTTTGAGATTGTTGAGAGTCCACCAAATGTTTGCTCTGGCCCCCTTAGCATATGTTGAAAGAATAGAAGCCATTGGGCAAAGGAAAGATAAAAGACAGCATAGGACAGAGGAGCATCATTAAAGACCGAACCTTGTCTTCTCTCCTGCCCAGATTATTTATAGCCCATGCCCATTAACTGAAAAATGACTACAAGTGAAGGGAAGGAGAAAAAAGAGAAAAAAAATCCTGAAATAATGTGACTATGTAAAACCACGAATAAACCAAGAAGACAAAGGAGTGCCCGAGTCTATCACGAACTGGCCAGACTGACTTTTCTTCATTAACCTGCAGTTATAAGTCTCCTTCCTTATAGTTTGATAAATGCCTCAATCCTCAGAATTCTCTTCAATCATAGTTGGATGTAGCTTGAGGGAATCGCTGGAAGATTTGGAGAGGAGGTGTTTTAAAGACTGTTTTTATACCCTTTCTCCTTATTATATCCTTCATAGATTTCGTATCCATTTTTAATGTTTATGTATTTATATTAGAGAGAGAGAGAGAGAGAGAGAGCACAAGGCAGGTAAGGCAGAGAGAGGGAGACACAGAATTTGAAGCAGCTTCCAGGCTCCAAGCTGTCAGTACAGAGCCGGATGCGGGACTTGAACCCACAAACCACGAGATCATGACCTGATTCGAAGTTGGACGCTTAACTGACTGAGCCACCCAGGCAACCCTATCCAATTATTTTATTCTAAGTGTTGACATCAGCTTTTAGGTATCTGCTTCCTTTTGAACAGGAAAATCTGTGAGTCACTTTTTGGAAACTTCTCCAACTAAAATCACTATTTATTTTCCCTATTTCTAATAGGAATAGTCTATCTAAAGTCCAGGAAAAAATGTACCCTTTACTCCCCTTCCTCATATAATCACCAGATTATGAAAATATCTACAGTCCTGACTAAGTATATCAACATTACAAATAACTCCAAGTAGGTCATCGGAACTTCAAATAGTAATAAGCATTACCATTAGCAGGAGCCCAGAGAGCAGAGGTCAGGAGTTAAGTTTTCATGCAAACTAAAGACTTCTAAAAGCTTTTACATAGGAAACTATTTATCAGCTCTTTACATCCAGTCACGTGGATACGTTTTATTCATCTGGGGAGTACACTGATGCTGGGAAGGAAAAACTTCCCTCCCCAAAGGCAACTTCTTTAGCGCCATTAGTGATGATGCTTCCTGATAAGAGTCAACACTGCGCCTTCACATTATCTCTTTCTACAACTGTGAGAACCTTCCCAGCACATCAGCAAGAGCAAGCAAATGAAGAGCAAATGAAAACCTGAAAACAACTCGAAGAAAACGGAAGCACCTCCTGTCTCGTTACAGAGTTTAATTGAACCAAAAAGTTAGATTCTCTAAGTTTGGTGCAAATTCATTTGGCAGCAAAACTTAAACTGATATAAGACTGTTTAAAGACTATTTATCCTACTTAGTATGAATATCCATTGATTTCTGTGCACAAATAACAATGTGCTTGATTACAGAGAACATACCTGTTGAAGATGTGGTATCTATATCTCCGCACGTTACATAAGCTATATGCATGTAATTACTTTTCTGGAAATCAGAAGTTCCTGAACCCTAAACCACTTCTAGCCTCAAAGGTTTTAGGTGAAGAAGTGTGAATTAGGGGCACCTGGGTGGCTCAGTCGGTTAAGTGGCCTACTCTTGATTTTGGCTCGGGTCATGAGACCCACGTTGGGCTCTGCACTCAGCATGGAGCCTGCTTAAGATTCTCCCTCTCGCTCTCTCTCAGCCCCTACCCCTGCTTGCTCTCTCTCTGTCTAAAAATAAAAAAATAAATAAAACTAAGAAATAGTGTGGATTAGGACTAGTTTTTCCACTTAGGTTGTATAGAATTACTCTAGACATTTTTTTTAATATGGTATTACACATGGCTCATGTTCCTGACCCCAGTTTCCTCATCTGTATCCATAAATTATAACATATCTAAATAAGAGTACTAGGTAATTAATGATAACTAAGCACTTAAAATAATATGTTTGCATATAAATATATAAAACATACATATGTTTATGTATATACAAACATATACACACAAAACTGGCATGGCAAACACCTTGAATTTAGTAAACACAAAGGTATGTAACTGAAACTTTCATATATATTACCACAGGATAATATATATAAATCAGCAATCTATTTCTCAGAGGCAAGGCTTTAACCAAGAGCCCTGGCAGCAGGTAGGATGGAGCATCACTGACATGTCTGTCTTCACAGACACTATCTTCAGGCAGAGAACTCCTAGATTTCTCCTCAAATTGCTGAAGATCTTAGAGGACCCTGATGTTCATGGAATCTAATTTATATGTTATTTAAAGAGCTTGTATGTGGCATCTATATCTACACTGGGCACTGTAGGCATTTCTTCTTGATTACATTGCAGGAACAGCTAAGGTTTACATTATGTTTTTCAAAGAACTGCAATATATACTCTCCATATTTCATTTTGCACAATGGGGATAATAATAGGCACATCAGGAGTTGTTTTGCAGATTGGATAACACATCAAATGTCAATCCCAACACATGCCACAGGATATCACTGTGAGATAGTATCCTTAGCACTATTGGCCTCAGTTTTCAGATGAGAACCAGAAATTGTAGGTGGCTTGCCCAACATCACATGACTAGTAAACTGGAAAACTGACACTTGATCTCATTTTGCTGATGACAAGTTCAGTGTTCTTTCTATACCATCTCACTATGTAAAATAAATACTGGTATCTTTTAGGGGCACCTGGGTGGCTCAGTCGGTTAAGAGTCCGACTTCGGCTCAGGTCATGATCTCACAGTTCGTGGGTTTGAGCCCCACGTCGGGCTCTGTGCTGACAGCTCAGAGTCTGGAGCCTGCTTCGGATTCTGTGTCTCCCTCTGTCTCTGCTCCTCCCCTTTCATTCTCTCTCTCTCTCTCTCTCTCTCTCTCTCAAAAATAAATAAAAGTTAAAAAAAATAATGGTGTCTTTTACCACAGTTTTTGAACATGGAAATGGCTTTATTATTTTTGTGATTATTCAAATAATACACACTCATTATATAAACGTTTGCACAGATCTAAAATTGGACAGATATAAAGAAAAAAGTACAAAAAAGTCACTCATCATCCAATCACCCAAAGAGAACTGTGTTAATTAGGAGTATAATCTTTAAGACATTTTTTCATGCATAAACACATGTAAATACAATATAACAATTAAAGCAGGATAATATATATCATGTTCTATAGTGTGGGTTTTTTCATATAAAATATAGACACATTTCCATATCAATAAACAAATGTTTTAGTTATGAGTTTCCAAGTATTTACTAATATGTACAAAACTGTACCTTTTTTTTTTTTTTTTATAATTTATTGTCAAGTTAGCTAACATACAGATTATATAGTGTGGTCTTGGTTTTAGGGGTAGATTCCCATGATTCATCACTTACATACAACACTCAGTGCTCATCCCAACAAGTGTCTTCCTCAATGCCCATCACCCATTTCCCCCCTCTCCTGTCCCCCCCCCCCCCATCAACCCTCAGTTTGTTCTCCACATTAAAGAGTCTCTTATGGGTCACCTACCTCTCTGCAACTTTTTTCCCCCTTCCCTCCCCCCGTGTTTAAACAAACAAAACAGAAACAGAATCATTCTGAGCCACTGGACTTGTGGTTGTCAAACTGGAGGGGTTCTGGGGGGTAGATGAAATAGGGGAAGGGGATTAAGAGGTATAAACTTCCAGTTATAAAATAAATAAGTCATGGGGATGAAAAGTAAAGCATAGAGAATATAGCGAATAATATTGTAATAACTTAGTGTGGTGAAAAAAGACTTGTACCTTTCTGAAATACTACTTAATTTATTCCTAAGATCTACAAGTCAATCTTTCTGATTCACAGTGGAATTAGTCACTCCTATGTTTTCTTGGTTATTCATTGTTTTACATAGTTACATCACTTCAGGATTTTTGTTCCTTTTCTCTTTCCCTTCACCTGGGGCAACTGTCACTAAATGGGCAAGAGCTATGAATCACCTAGGCAGCAGAGAAGACAAAGTTGGATCCTTGATGATCCTCTTCCCTTTGATGCTGCCTTTTATCTGTCTTTTGGTCAACAGTTTTATTCTTGCCCCATCTGCAAAGAGTGTTAGAACCATTTTTTGACATCTGGCTGTCAGATTGTACATTCTCTATCCACCTTATTCCAAACACAAGGTCTCTTCATGTTTGCCCACCATCCCATCTGTCTCAGCCTGTGCAGCCAGATATAACCAAAATAACATAGACTGGGTAGCTTAAACAACAGACATTTATATCTCATGGTTCTAGAGGCTGGGAAGTCTAAGATCAGACACTAACAGATGTGTAAGTGTCTGGTGAGATCCCACTGCCTGGTTCGTAAACAACTGTCTTCTCACTCTGTCCTCACATGGCGGAAGGGGCAAGAGAGCAACCTGTGGCCTCCTTTATGAAAGGGCACTAATCCCATTTGTGAGGGCTTCACCCTCATGACTTAATCACCTCTCAAAGTCCCCCCTCCTAATACCATCACATTTGGAGGGACACAAATATTCAGTCCATTACACTATCTGTACCCTCTCAACTGCTCTCCCCATGCCAAAAGACTTTCCCCTTGGGGCCACCGGCTGACACATCTAACAGTCATTGCTATTCTACTAGGGTTCCATGTTGTGGTAGGCTGAATAATAACTCCCCAAATATTCACATTCTTCTCCCCAGAACTTGTGAATATGTTACCTCATATGGTAAAATAGACTTTGCAGATGGGATGAATTAAATATCTTGACAAGGAGAGATTATAGTGGATTCTCTTGGTGGGCCCAGTAAATCACAAAGCCTTTATAAGGGGAAAGCAGAAGGTTCAGAAGCAGAAAAGGAGAAATGATGGAAGAAGAGAGAAAGGAAGACTGGTAGATGATATGCTGCTGGCTTTAGAGATGGAGGAAAAAGTCATGAGTCAAGGAATGTAGACAAACTCTAGACATTAGAAGAGTCAAGAACAGATTCCTCCCTATAGCCTTCAAAAGGAATGCAGACCTCTCAACCACCTTGGTTTTATTCCATTGAGATTAATTTTAAAGTTTTTACCACTAGACTTATAATAAATATGTATTTTTTCTCCTAAAGTTTATTTATTTTGAGTGACAGAGAGCATGTATGTGTGAGAGGGGGAGGGGCAGCGAGAGTGAGAGAGAGAGAGAGAGAGAGAGAGAGAGAGAATCCCAAGCAGGCTCTGTGCTGTCAGCACAGACTCCCTTACAGGGCTCGAACTCACAAACCGTGAGATAGATCATGACTTGAGCCGAAATCAAGAGTCCGACACTCAACTGAGCCACCCAGGTGCCCCTAAATATGTACTGTTGTAAGCCACTAAATTTGTGGTAATTTGTTACAGCAGTAATAGGAAACTAATACACATATGAAACATAGAGTTTCTTTATTTTTTAAAATTTGTATTCATGTAATCTCTACGTAAGCTCTATGTGAGCTCAAGCTCACAACCCTGAGATCAGTTGTCACATGCTCCTCTGACTCAGCCAGCCAGGTGCCCTGAAACAGAGTTTCTTTAAAAATCCTGCAGTATCCCTGGGCTTTATCTAGGGAAATAAAACATAGGTATCCTCTCCATTGGTGCTACCCCAGCCTGGTGCCAAGCTCAACTGGACTTCTATTGTCCCTACTCATCCCTCCTTCCAAGTTTGGTCAAGAGGGATGTAGAGAACTACATTCCTTCCCAGAGATCACCCCCAGCAGCCAAGTCCATTATCTTACTCTCTGTAAAGAATAAACCTGTTTCGGGGCGCCTGGGTGGTGCAGTCAGTTAAGCGTCCGACTTCAGCCAGGTCACGATCTCGCGGTCTGTGAGTTCGAGCCCCGCGTCAGGCTCTGGGCTGATGGCTCGGAGCCTGGAGCCTGTTTCCGATTCTGTGTCTCCCTCTCTCTCTGCCCCTCCCCCGTTCATGCTCTGTCTCTCTCTGTCCCAAAAATAAATAAAAAACGTTGAAAAAAAAAATTAAAAAAAAAAAAAAAAAAAAAAAGAATAAACCTGTTTCCCTGCCCTGACAGATTCTTCCAAATCTATCATTTGTTTTAACACTTTCTCTCATGAAGTACACTCTTACAAATGTAAAGTTTCTCGATTTAAGTTTAAAATTTCATTCACAAATATATGTTTTCTATTTGTCCTTCTCCGGAACCAAAGAATGCATCGCTTCAGGGATCTGTAGAGAGAGAAGCTGGGCAAATATCACTGCATTTTAACCTTGTTAAAGGTTGGAGGTCATGTAGACCTCCATCAACACTTTTAATATTTGCAGAATATTTCATTATATGGTTACTCCAGAACTTACTTGCAGAAATTAATATGCTTGTATTTACATTTTTGAAGAGTTATAAAATCATTTAAGGAAAAACCCAAGAAACAGATTTCATAGGTCCAAGTTTATGCACACTTAACATTTAGAAACTTATTGTCTGATTGCTTTTCTTTTATGGTTGAAGTAAAAGAGGAATCATCCCTTTGGTTGGACCAATTTTTGCTTTCACCTATACTCCAGTGTGTGAGGGCCTAGTTTGTCCACACTCTGTTCAATTAAAGGCGTTATTCATTTTTTCTTTATCCTCAGTGGACCAAAAATAATATCAAATCGGTATTTTACTTTGTGTATCTTTATTAGTCAGGTTAATAATCTTTTTTAATGTCTGTTGGCCATTTTTATTCTTTCTCTAGATTCACCAATCATATTCTCAGCCCATTTTTCTACATCTTTTTCAGATTAGCCTTTATATACCATCACAACAATTTTCCCCATGCTTGTCACTTGCCTTTTTACTTTGTATTTATTTTCACTTTTTCATTTGACTTTTCTTCCTTATTTTGTTTGTTTGTTGGTCAAAGTATAGTTGACACACAACGTTACATTAGTTTTGGGTACACAACATAGTGATTCAACATCTCTGTTAGTCTGTTCTCACCACAAGTGTACCTACCATCTGTCGCCATCCGCTATAACAATACCATTGACTGGGTTCCCTACGCTGTGCCTTTTATTCCTATGACATATTCATTCCATAACAGGAAGCCTATATCTCCTACTCCCCTTCACCCATTTTGCCCGTCCCCCAACCCCCTTCCTTCTGGCAACTATCAGTTTGTTCTCTGTATTTATAGGTCTGTTTCTGCTTTGTTTTTTAGACTCTACGAATTTTTTATTTTACATTTATGGTTACTCTGCCACATGAGATTGTCAAGTATGTCAATCATTCCTTTAAATGTTCTGATTTAGGTCATCCTCCAGCTTTTAATATTGGTTCTGTTTGTGATTTGCAGCATGTGATATCTGAATGTTTGGATTAAGTAGGCACGTTTAAAAAGAAAAAAAATTTCAGTGACACATGTCAACAGGCTTTATTTCATAATAAATAAATAAATGTACTTTGAGTTAACTGAAGATTCAAGGTCTTTAAATGCTGTCAGGCATAACTGAATGACTTTCTGAAGTTATACAGTAATATTTATAACAGCTTGTCCCCAAGAAAGCACAGTCATTTTATTTTGGGGTTCAACTAGTGACTTACGCTTCACATTTGGCATCTTTTCCTTCTACAAACTAATACACTTTCTAAAACCCATTCATGAGATTTCCCTTTCTGCTGTGCCTGTTCTTCGCGGAATTGTTTGGATTTTCAAGAGAATTTGGAGCACTTAGTCTCTAGACCTTTTCTCTCAATGTAGCCTCTTGCTATTTAGACTGAGGTGACAGAGTGGAATCACTGTTGAGCCTACCAGAGTTATTGTGTCCACTGAGAGGTTAGACTGCTGTGTTAAGGAGGTGTGTATCTCACATCTTTGAGGGAAATCTGGCCTCTAAAGTAACCAGGGGGAAACCCTGTGACAGTGTTTATACCAGATTACCAGATCAAACATTCTGACTAAAATGAACAATCAATTCAGTTAGGTGCTTTAATTGGCAGTAACTCGAGCAGTCGTTTGTGTGAATTAATGGAAACAAGCAGTGATTTGGTATTTTGTGAATACAAACTCTATTTTGGATTTTTAAAAATTGAAATCGTTGTCATCGCCCTCATGTTTTATTTCAACACACTGTCGCCCTTGGTATCGTGTGTGTGTGTGTGTGTGTGTGTGTGTTGGGGAGAGACAGGTGGTAAAGAGAGAAATCCATGCATGTAATTGTTTTATAGGTAAAAGTGTTTTAACATGGGATTTTTTTCAAGTATCAGTAATTCCTTCAAAGACATTCTTGATCAACTTGTATTAATAAACAGTTCTCTAAATAAACACTATAGTAATTATGTTCCAGATAACTTAAATGTCCCCACTTAAAATAACTAAGTTAAAAATACTGCAGAATATTACACAACCATTAAAAAGAATAAACATAAATTTAAAACTCTTATTTGTTGAGGTTTTTTTTTTCCTTAATGTACTCCTACCAAGTGAAACTTACTAAGTCCAACTGATAAACACTCAAGACTTGGTATACTATGAATGGAAGCAAAACCAACGCATTAATTTTTTTTTAAATAATAACTTCTGGCTCAAAAATATTACATTGAATATTTTCAAATGTCAGATATCTGGAATGCTAGAAATCTTTAATTTGATTTTGCTAAAACACTTTGGTTAAAAATTGAGTCTATTGGTACTGTGTTTTTTCCCCTGATAAATTCAAGTAGCTTGTATGAAAAATATCTGATATATTTTCATCTTATAATCTTTTCTATAGACATTCAGAAAGCTTTGGTTCCTCTTGACCACATTCTATCTAAATCAAATTCATTTTGTCCAACAAAAAGTTCAGGAAGGCTGCACAGAAATATTATTAATGTTGAAATACCAGACATTTTCTAGATAATTCTATAGAAAAGATAATTCTGAATAGGATTTTTTTATCTTGATAATGTGCTGTTATTCATTTTTCTTGGAACTATTTTCTCCTGATCTATACAGTTTTTCTCCTGTGGTGGTAAAACCACTATTTTGCTAATAGTTAACAATGTATCTTCCAGATGGTCATACCCTCTGCTTTGGTTCCTTGACCTTTTTCTTCAACAGTGCAAAATTCTTTTCAACAGATTCTTTCTAAAGATATCCACTAGCTTTTGACAATGAGATTTCTTAGGAACCCAATAAACCTTCTGTCTAATTGCTTTTCATCTCTGACCAACTTGTCATTTTTGGCCGCTCATTTATGTGTGTCCAGAAGACTTAAATTCTTTATGCTTGTTATCAATTGTTACTTTGGCAAGATCATTTCCATTTCCAAATTGCACAAATTCCTTTTCATTTCTCTTGTTAAAGAAAGATTTTTTAAAACCCAATTTCAGTATTGTACACATTTAAGGGACATAATTAATTTCATGCTTGTCCTCATTTATCAGCAAGCTTGTTTCCTTTTTTTGTGTCTCCTTCCCCTGATATATTTGTTAACACCCCACTGAATAGTGTTAATCCTTTATATTATTAGAATATTTTGCTTACTTGCAAACACGTATCTTGTCAATGAAACTTGTCTCCTTATGTGATGTGTTCACTTGGCTTCCTTCTCATCTTCTTATTTGTCAAACAGATTTTATTTGTCAAAATCTCTTAGTGGTATGTACTCATGCCACGTGTTCTACAGACTTCTTACTCCAGAAGGAATTAAAAGATAGGCTGGCTTTTCATTAAAATCTTTTAAACTGAATCATTCCTCCACACTGCTTCATTTTCATACTTTTTTTTTTCCTGAACACTTGGGTTATTTGGGATTTTTTTGTGTGTGAATTATTATACACTCAAGTCTCTACTATTATACTGGAATCAATGATTTTCTGCATGATATCTGTTTTTATATCCATAGTCTTCTATAAAACACTTATATATATTTCATCAAAAAAGTATCTTTTTTTTTTAAAGTTTTTGTCTAAATTCCAGTTAGTTAACATACAGTATAATATTAATTTCAAGGGTACAATATAGTGATTCAACACTTCTGTACAACACCTGGTACTCATCACAACTAGTGCACTCCTTAATCCCATCACCTATTTCACCCATCCCCCTACCCACCTCCCCTCTGGTAACCATCAGTTCTCCACAGTTAAGAGTCTGTTTCTTGGTTTGCTTCTCTCTTTTTTTAAGCTTTTATTCATTTGTTTTGTTTCTTAAATTCCACATGTGAGTGATATCATATGGTATTTTGTTCTTCTCTGATTTTGCTTAGCCTAGTTGTCTCTAGTTCTATCCATGTCATTGCAAATGGCAAGATTTCATTCTTTTTTGTGGCTGAGTAATATTCCATAATGTAGTCATGTATATGTGTGTGTGTATATGTATACACACACACACACACACACACACACACACACACACAGCACATCCTCTTCATCCATTCATCAGTCGATGGACACTTGGGCTATTTCTATAATTTGGCTATTGTTGTAATGTTGCTATAACTATCGGGGTGTAGGTATCCCTTTGAAGAATTATTTTTGTATCCTTTGGGTAGATACCTCGTAGAGAAATTTCTGGGTTGTAGAGCAGGTCTATTTTTAACTTTTTGAGGAAACTCCATATTATTTTCCAGAGTGGCTATACCAGTTAGCATTCCCACCCACAGTGCAAGAGGGTTCTCCTTTCTCTACATCCCTGCCAGCAATGTTATTTCTTGTCTTTTTGATTTTAGCCATTCTGGTAGACATGAGGTGATGTCTCATTGTGCTTTTGCTTTTCTTTTCCTGATAATTGGTGATGTTTAGCATCTTTTCAAGTGCATGTTGGCCATTTGTGTGTCTTCTTTGGAAAAATGTCTATTCAGATCCTCTACCCATTTTTTAATTGGATTTTTTTGATTGACTTTTATGAGTTGTTATAGTTTGGATGTTAACCCCTTATTGGATATAGCATTTGCAAATATCTTCTCCCGTTCAGTAGGTTGCCTTTTCATTTTCTTGATGGTTTCCTTTGCTGTGAGAAAGCTTTTTAGTTTGATGTAGTCCTGTTTGTTTATTTTTGCTTTTGTTGCCCTTGCTTGAAGAGACAGATCAAAAGATATATATCTATCATTAAGATAAATGTTGAAGAGCAAACATATTGCCTATGTTGTCTTCTAGGAGTTTTATAGCTTCAGGTCTTATACTTAAATGTTTAACCTATTTTAAGTTTATTTTTGTATATTTTTGTGTATGGTATAAGAATGTAGTCTATCTTGGGGTACCTGGGTGGCTCAGTTGGTTAAGCGTCCAACTTCGGCTCAGGTCATAATCTCACAGTCTGTGAGTTCGAGCCCCGTGTCAGGCTCTGTGCTGACAGCTCAGAGCCTGGAGCCTGCTTTGGATTCTGTGTCTCCTTCTCTCTCTGCCCCTCCCCACTTGTGCTCTGTCTCTCAAAAAGAAATAAATGTAAAAAAAAATTAAAAAAAGAATATAGTCTATCTTCATTCTTTTGCATGTGGCTGTCCAGTTTTCCCAACATCATTTGTTGAAGAGGCTGTCTTTTCCTCATTGTATATTCTTGCTTCTGTCATAGATCAATTTACTGTATAATCATGGCTTTATTTCTGGGTTCTGTATTCTGTTCCACTGATCTTTGAGTCTGTTTTGTACCAGTGTCACACTGTTTTGATTACTACAGCTTTGTAGTATATGTTGAAATTTGGGACTGTGATACCTCTAGCTTTGTTCTTCTTTCTCAAGATTCCTTTGGCTATTTGGTCTTTTGTGGTTCCATAGAGATTTTAGAATTATTTTCTCTAGTTCTCTGAAAAATACCATTGGTATTTTGACAGAAATTGCATTGAATTGGTAGATTACCTTGGATAGCATATACATTTTAACAATATGAAATCTTCCCAATCCATGAGCATAAAATGTCTTTTCATTTATTTGTGTTGTCTTCAATTTCTTTCATCAATGTCATGTTTTTCTGCATCTAATGAGATGATCGTTTGATTTTTATCATTTGCTTTATTAATGTGGTCTATCATATTAATTATAAGAAGTAATTTTGAGAATAAAATAAGTGCATATTCTTGAAGGAATTATGTAAATTGTAATACACTCTGCATAAATTAATTTTTATTAAAACCCCCTCTTCGTTTATGTAGGGGATCAGAAAATGTGATGTTAATTGATTTCTAGGTAAAATTTGATCTAGGGAAAGTGTATACATTAAAATTAGACTAGGAGTAGGAAATGAGATTGGAGAAAGGAGGGAAAAAGTTGGAGAAAGGAAAAGAAAAAAGAAAGGAGCTTCCTGTTCTACTCTTGGAAACTTTAGTTTTCTTTTTTCATTTCTGAAAGTGGAATGTTTTCTTTCTACCTACTCTATCATCTCATAATAGATTTGACCTTGAGCTAGACAATGCAGCCAGGTCATATCTACTCTGTAGGATGATGTCTCATTATCACTACCCCAAGGAGCCTTCATAGACATTTTATACCTAATCACCTCTCCCTTATAAAAGTTTAATACTACAGATTTAGTGTATATATAGATCTGTACTGTGGCCCTTTGGAAAGCCACAAACCATTGCAACTAGATATAATTTTTTTGGCCCAAAATATCAATTTTCACTCCCTACAGGGTTATTATTGTCTCTATGTAGAGTTTCTGTGATGAGGGAGAGGTGGGAGTATTAGTACTTCAAGTTCACCATATTTCTCTTGTCGAAAGTCATAAGGTCTCTCGTTAGTTGAAAATAAGTGAAAGCCAGGAGGCAAAGGAATTCACAGATAGTCTATGCAGCTCTAGGACACAGAGGTGGATGGAGAAGGATCAAGAGTGGATCTAGATGGGTGAATAGAAGATATTAACACAGCCGACAAGCCAATAGCCATGAAATACATTCTCTGTGTGTGGTGGTTTTGAGAACAGGCAAAGCCAAAAGTCAGAAGAGTTGATATTCTATCAGGGAAAGGGCAGACAGGAAATCAGGGTAATAAAAAGAGCTTAACACAGAAAACAAACAAATAACAATGGCTAGACTGATTCAAGACCTAGCTCTTCTTCCCAAATCTTAATTCAGGAGTCCTCAAACTTCATGATGAATGGACACTCTCCTGCTGGTATCTCAATGGGTTCTTAGTTCATGAAGGTTCTTCTAGGGATGTGGTCCAAGAGAATTGAGTACAACATTTCAGTTGATAGGAAGATAAAAGAGGCTTAGGAGAAGTTGTTGAGTGGAAGCCTTATCCACAACATAAACACGTATTTTATATGTTATATGTATTATAAACTGTATCCTTATAATAAAGTAAGCTAAAGAAAAGAAAATGTCATTAAGAAGGTCATAAGGAAGACAAAATACATTTACAGTACTGCACTATATCTATCAAAAAATCTGCATGTAAGTGGACCCATACATTTCAAACCCATGTTGTTCAAGGGGCAACTGTATTCATAAGTTACAAACCTTTACTTTGGGAAATCACGTGTAATAAGTTATTCTCAAACATTCACAAATTTGACTTTTCTACTTGTGACTAATTATGAATGACCCCAAGTTTTCATGTCATACTAGTAATTTGTCATTTACCTGGGGGTGCTAGTTTTAATTCTTTGTGTTACAAGGTAGCTGTTCTTCAGCTCCCGAGTGAGGCTAGCTTACTATCCTACATTCACATTCAAATCAGCTTTGTGTTTAGCAACTTTTATGGCCATACACAAAGCGAAACATAAACACAAAACCTTTGTGTGTAATGATTCATACAGTCATTTTATGACAACAATTATGCGTAATGGTGCTATTTACAAATGGAGGGATTTGCAAAGATATGGTGAGGGTCCACTACAGTTGCAAATCTAAGGCTATAAAACATAAAAGATTTTTCTCATAGGATTTTAGTTTTGTTACAGTTGTAGATAACACATAAGAGAAGTCTTCAAAAGTGCAAAATTAGAAAGAAAAAGAAAGAGAGACCTAGGTGTTATTTTTTTTCACTTTAAAGTCCTAGAACAAACCAAGCTTTTAATTTATCTAGCACCCTTTATAAGTGGCACAAAAATGAAACAAATGGTAATTTTAAGAGAATAAATACTGACTCTGTTCTGCTTAAAATAAAATTACATATTCTCTTGTAAAAGAAAAGATGTCAGAGTTAGCACAGAAGAATGGATTCATGTTATTAAGAATTCACAATTAAAATATTAAAATTCTGACATTATAAAAATGCTCATAAACCCACAACCATCATTTGATGTCAAGATGATATTGTAGTCATTAAAAAATAATATTACCCAGAAATTCTATTCTGAACAAAGACGTTAGATAGAAGAACTTTATTAAATAAAATTAGCATTCCTAAAGGTGTTGAAATCCACTTTGAGTAACTTTGTGATTGTGAACTGTAAATACGAACACTAAGTACATATTTAAACTTGGTGAGTTACGTTGACTTTTTATTTTAATCACATATTGAGTTCTGCAGTTTGTAGGAAATAGTATCAGATTTATATTCAGAACAGTTTTCAATGTTTATGTGCGTATTTAAATGTTAAAGATACATTTCTTAGCAAGATGACACCTCAGGAGGCACTATATGTAGCCAACTTACCACGGTGGCTGAATTGTATTCATCTATATGTTCATCAGTAAAGTAGAGAACATGCATATTTACTTATTTTTGTCTGCATAGCACAACAATCTGGACAGGCAGTCAACCTTTAAATGAACGTTTGAACCTATCCCTTCGCTTCACTTTGGCATTAGAAGCAAGAATCAATTAGTGATAAAGTTTGTATAAAGTGGAAATATGCAATGGAACTGCAAACTTATTTACTACTCCTATATTTAATCACACAAATGATAGCATAACAATAAATGGGCATTTAAAAAGTATATTTTCCCTATGTCATGTAAAATAGAAAAAAATAAGCTACTGAGCATTGTGAAAAATCCACTTTTTTCATTTGCCAAGTTTCTTTCCATTCTAAGCTACATGCATTAGCAATGAAATTCTCAAAATGCATTAGTGGAAATATTGTGTGGAAAAACATCTTTTTTTCTTTATGATAAAGAGAATGATATTTACTACTTTACAGAGCATGACATTTGGCGTTATCATACTGCAAATGTGGAAACAAGGATTTTATGAATGGTTCTGTTTTCAGATTTTAGGGGATAGTTAAATTTTGTATAACAAAGTTGCCACTTTCGATATATTCCAAGCAACTGTTATTTTTCACTATCTTCACTGCATATGTTGACTCTCTAAGGAAATGTATTTTGAAATCTCAAGGTTCATTGTAGTTCTGCATATATCTTCAGTTTAAGCAGAAACATCTTACAAATCATACCACATTTATTTTTTCCACACCTATTTTTAGTTCTAGTAATACACATTTCTTTCAGTTAACTATCTGCCTTAATTTGTAAATAAGGCAAATATGTAAGTTCTGCAATAAGAATATTTTAGGTACTTCTAAGTAGAATGTCCTGAGACATGGGACATTCTGATACCAGTTATTTATTCTGCTTATATGATTAAGAATTAATGTTCCATATTTTCTTTTTCACCACTTCCTAAATAATACCTTTCTCTTCTCAGTCAAGTATACTTGCTCACCTTGTTCATAGACTTCCTGAAGTTCCATCATTCTTCTACACACTTTTCCCAAATAAGTAGAATTGTACAATCACTTTTCCTGGTAAATGGCAGCAGATATTAACCGCTGTGGAAGGCAGAATAATGGCCCACCAAAGATGTCCATGTCCTAATTTCTGGAATATGTGAATATGTTACCTTACATGGCAAAAGAAAACTAAGGGTACAGATTAAAGTTGCTTATCTGTTGACTTTACAATATGGAGATTATACTTAATTATTGAGGTGGACCCTTAAAAGCAGGAAGGGAAGACTGAAGAGTGCGTGACAGATGTGATGATACATAACGAAGCAGACAAGATTTGAAGCATAAGAGACTTGATCTGCTCTTGCTGGTTTTGAAACTGGAGAACAGGGCTGTGAGCCTAGGCATGTGAGTGGTTTCTAGAAGCTGGAACAAGCCTTAAGCTGACAAGAAGAAGAAATGGGAATCTGTCTACGACAGCATGGATTTTGCCAATGACTTGCTTGGGCATAGACATGAATTCTCCCCTAGATTCTCTAAAAAGGAATGTGGCTCTTTTAGTACCTTAGTTTTAGCCCTGGTGAGACCCATTTTGAGCTTCTGACCTCCAGAACTATAAGATAATACATTTCTGTTGTTTTAAGCCTAGTTTGTGGTAATTTATGTCACTACAATAGAAAACTAATATGATCATATTCACCTCAAAGCATTAATCTATTAATTTAAATATCCGATAAGCATCCATCAACTATCTTCTAGATAGATAGGGTTGGTTCTTTTTCACTATGGAAAACTAGGTGAAATGATTTAGCTCCTGGTCCTTCCAGAATTCTATTGAAATATTAGTGAAGAAGTTAATAGGAAAATATAATCATTAAAAAATCAAAAACCAGGAGTGGGGATATCATCAGATAAGGGCTTGTAATAAATTTGTAGAAGAGAAAGTAGATGGGGGCCTGTTGATGAGTAAGCTTGAGTAAAAGAATCTACAGACCAAAATCTATGCAGGAAAATGTATAGTAGAAATGAGCATCACCATTTCCTATCAAGTCCTGGGAGACTTCAGATTCTGTATTGGAAAGTTTAGAAACAGGGAGTGAAAATTGAGACGGAAATCAAGGTGATTGTGTGAGGCAAATTCTATAGATCAGCTATAAGTTTCCTCAACTGCAACCCCAGGCTAAAAATAAATGGGACAGTCTGCCAGAGAAGGGCTAAGGTGTCTTGTGTGTGAGTTGTCCGCCAGAGTAAGCCTCCCTCAAACTGAAAGATGGAAGAAAAGAATCCTGCCTATTCCTTCACTTAAAGTGAAGATAGTCAATAGATTTAATTATATTTGTCAGGTAAATGTTATAAACATTGTCAATGTAAACACTGTAATCTAGCAGATAGAAATGGCAAGTGAAAGCTGGCAACAGAGAGGTAGAAGGAACTAATTTCCTCATTTTATGGTAGCTGAGAGATTTCACTGAAAGTTGTTCAAATGAGAAACGAGATTTAAGTATGTATATTATTTAAAATTATGAATGTGACATATTCTGGTAAGCAGCCTCGAAGATGGTCCCCAATGATCCCTGTCTCCTGGTGTTCACATCTTTGTGTAATCTTTTCATTTTGAGTGTGGGCTTGATTTATTGACTAACTCCTAAAGACTAGAATACAGCAGACATGATGGGGTGTCACTTGAGATTAGCTTATAAAAAAGGACTGTGTCTTCCACCCTGAGTGCTTTGTTGGATTGCTCAGCTGCCAGGTTGTGAGACAGTCATGTGGAAAGACCTACAATGATCCTTTTCCCAGAGGTGAGCCTTCAGGCATGACTGAATTCCTGGCTGATAAAATGCCTGCAACCTCACGAGAAATCTTGAGTTAGAGGTATTCACCTTAGCCACACCCAGATTCCTGACCCAAAGAAATCTTGCAGTAGTAAATCTTGTTACATTATTTCTTTGTGTTATGAATTTATTACGTAGGTAATTTATTATGCAGTGATAGTGAATATATGTGTTTATATATATTTACGTATACACATATATACACACACATAATTTTCTATTGACTTTGTAAACAAATTTTGCCATATAAATTTTTAATTTTTAATTTTTTTTAACATTCATTCATTTGTGATAGACAGACAGAGTGCCAACAGAGGAGGGGAAGAGAAAGAGGGAGACACAGAATCTGAAGCTGGCTCCAGGCTCTGAGCTGTCAGCACAGAGCCCAATGTAGGGTTTGAACTCATGAACCGCGAGATCATGACCTGAGCTGAAGTTGGACACTTAATCGACTGAGCCACCCAGGAGCCACTAAATTTCTAATTTTTAGATAGTCAAATACATTTCATCATCTTTTTCAGAAATTTTAGCTTCTCTATCCATAGATTATATATGTAGTATCCTATATTTTTGTGTACGAATGTTTTAGTGTATTTTTTAAAATGTTTATTTTTTGAGAGATAGAGAGACAAAGCATGAGCAGGGGAGGAGCAGACACACACACACACACACACACACACACACACACACACAGAATCTGAAACAGGCCCAGGCTCCAAGCTGCCAGTACAGAGCCTGATGTGGGGCTTGAACTCACAAACTGTGAGATCATGACCTGAGCCAAAGTTGGATGCTTTAACCAATTTAGCCACCCAGGTGCCCCATTGTATGAATGTTTTTAAAATTTTACAATTATAGCTTTAATCCATATGACATGTATTTTCTTTTCTAAAATAGAGTCCAATTTGACTTTTTACATGTAATGAGTCAGTTTTGTCTGCAAAACTTATTAAATAATCCATCATTTTCCCACTTGTGTAAAAAATATAATAAATTTAATGACTTATCATAAATACTTGGATTTGTTTCTGAAGACTGTTCTGTTCTACAGATCCATTTGCTTCTTTTTATACCAATATCTTACTGAGATGATGAATGCATGCTCTAGCTAATTAGGAAAGCAAGTTCTGACCTCATCCAAATCACTTTTCTTTTCTACATTTATGGGCTATTCAATCTATAATGTACCAAAAGCTCAAGATGGACAAGAAAAGACAGCTCAGTTTAAAAAATCAGCAAAGATCACAAAAAAGATTATTTACAAAAGAGCAATTCCAAATGACCAACAGAAATAAACCTAAGGAAAAAAATTCAAATTCTCTAATAGTCAATATTAGCTGATTAAATTAACCATGAGCTATAATCTTACCCTATCTGGCAACAATTTAAGAGATCTAACATCTATTTCTGTTGAGGCTGCAAAAGAAAAGGAACTTTTTTCCTTTAAAGGAAAAAAGTAAACCTAAAGTAAACCTAACTTTACTTACCTCACCTTACTGACAAAGAAACTGAAATATGCATTGTTGCAGAATTTTGGGAATTGCTACAGCCTTTTGGTGATAGCTAAAAAAAAAAAAAAAAAAAAAAAAATTTAAGAAAAATATACCTTTAACCCTGCAGTTCCATTCCTGGGAATTTATATTAAAGAAATAAATCAACTAGTAATTAAGAATATTTGTACAGAATGTTTATTGAAGCAATGATCATTGTGGCACAAAACTAAAAGCATTTTTCATGGTACCTGATACCATGAAATTTTCAACAATTTAAAAATAATTCTTTAGAATTATTATAGTTGATTTAAAGAGATTTCCATCAAGAACTCTTAAGTGAGAAGAGGAAAATGTAGAAAAGTTCAGTAACATGATCTCAATTTTGCACAATAGTGACCAAAACCCTAAAAAAGTAGAATAGGACCCCCAAAAGAAACAAACAAACATTCAAGCTGAAACCATGCAAGTTGATTTTAATAATCAATGGAGAAAACTATGGTTGTTCTAGAGCCTTTAAACACTTAGTCAAAAACTAAAACCTTTGTGTCAGTCATAAATGTATGGAGAAATTAACAAATTTTTAACTAATGTTTATTTAGTACACTGTAAATTAAACCATGAAGAGCATTAAGAGTTAAAGCATTTTATTTCTTTGTAAAACAACTTATTAAAACAAACTTATCAAGAATAATTGGAATTAGAACAAACAATCCTAAGACTTGTATGGAGCCACAAAAACCTCGAAGAGCCAAAGCGATCTTGAAAAAGAAAAACAAAACTGGAGGCATTACAATTCCAGATTTTGAGTTATATTACAAAGTGGTAGTAATTAAAACAGTATGGTAATGGTACTGGCATAAAAATAGAAACATAGATGAATGGAACAGAATAGAAACCCAGAAATAAACTCACAATCACATGGTCAATTAATATTTGATAAAGGAAGAAAGAATATGCAATGAGAAAAACACAGCCTTTTCAACAAATGGTGTTGGGAAAATCGGACAACTACATGAAAAAGAATGAAACTGGACCACATCCTTATACCATATACAAAAATAAACTCAAAATGGATTAAAAACCTAAATGTGAGACCTGAAACCACAAAAATCCTTGAGGAGAGTAGAGGCATTGATTTCCCTGACATTGGTGATAGCAACATTTTTCTAGATATGTCTCTACAGGTAAGGGAAATAAAAGCCAAAATAAACTATTAGGACTACATCAAAACAAAAAGTTTCTGTACAGCAAAGGAACAGTCAACAAAACTAAAAGGCAACCTATTGAATAGAAGATATTTGCAAATGACATATCCAGTAAATGGTTAGTATTCAAAATATATAAAGAACTTATACAACTCAACACCCAAAAACAAACCAATTAAAAAATGGGCAGAAGACATGAACAGACATTTCTCTAGAGAAGACATACAGATGGCCAATAGACACATGCAAAAATACTCAGCATCACTCATCACCAGGGAAATGCAAATCAAAACTACAATGAGGTCACCTCACACCTGTCAGAAGGGTTAAAATAAAAAACACAAGAAACAAGAGTTGGCCAGGATGGGGAGAAAAAGGAACCCCTTGCACTGTTGGTGGGAATGCAAACTGGTGCAGCCACTGTGGAAAACAGTACCGAGGTTCCTCAAAAAGTTAAAAATGGAACTACCCTATGATCCAGTAATTGCACTAGTGGGTGTTTACTCAAAAAATACACAAACACTAATTCAAAGGGATACACAGACCTATATGTTTATTGAAGCACTATTTACAATGGCCAAACTATGGAAGCAGCCCAAGTGTCCATTGATAGGTGAATGGATAAAGAACAGGTGAGATATATATATATATATATATATATATATATATATATATATACATATATATATATAGTCAAAAATTATGCAGCCATAAGAAAAAAATGAAATCTTGTCATTTGCAACAATATGGATAGAGCTAGAAAGTATAATGCTAAGCAAAATAAGTCAGTCAGAGAAAGACAAATACCATATTCTTTCACTAATATGTGGAATTTGAGAAACACAAAAGAGCAAAGGAACAAAATAGACACAAACCAAGAAACAGACTCTTAGCTGTAGAAAACAAACTAATGGTTACCAGAGGGGACGTAGGTGTGTGCGTGTGTGTGTGTGTGTGTGTGTGTGTGAGAAATAGGCAATGGGGATTAAAAAATACACTTACCATGATGAAAAAAAAAAAGAAGAAGAAGAATTGGAAAAGTGCTGCTACCTTCTCATTGGATAACTTACAAAACAGCAAGTATCTTTTCCATTTCCGTTTCTGGGGAGTTATCATACTTCTTTATAACTTTGGATCAGTTTCTGACACTGTATCTTTTGCTCCTTCTTTTTCTTTCTCTTTCTTTCTTTCTTTCTTTCTTTCTTTCTTTCTTTCTTTCTTCTTTCTTTCTTCCTAATGTTTATTTATTTTTGAGAGACAGAGAGACAGAGATAGAGTGTGAGCGGGGGGCGAGGTGGGGGCAGAGGGAGAGGGAGATACAGAATCTGAAGCACTCTCCAGACTCTGTCAGCACAGAGCCTGATGTGTGGCTCAACCCATGAACCAGGACCCCAGCATGACCATGATCCCAGCGGAAGTCAGCTGCCAAACCACTGAGCCACCCAGGCGTCCCGATCCTTTGCACTTTCAGTGCTGTGAAATATCTCCAGAAACGCTTTTAATGCAAAGTTTTTCGCTGGCATCACTCCCTCTGGGACATAATTATTTTAATCACAATCACTTTCCTCATTTATGTTGTTAAGTCCACTTTCGCTAAGTTCCTCTGGCTGCATAGCTGTGATCTCCTGAATGGCTGTAGGGTC
Organism: Panthera onca; assembly: GCF_046562875.1. Taxonomy (NCBI): domain Eukaryota; kingdom Metazoa; phylum Chordata; class Mammalia; order Carnivora; family Felidae; genus Panthera; species Panthera onca. The sequence continues at coordinate 204,588,294 of NC_138339.1, forward strand.
AACGTTCCCATCGCCAGCTACCACTGTTAAACTCCACTTATATTCAATTTGAATTCACTTCCAGCATTATTACTTCTTACCTTTGCTGCTCTCTCATCTTTGTTGCCCATGTACCTCTTTTGATTATTTAAGTTTTGTGGATATCACGTGGTTTTACCTCTGGCAGAGAAAATGGCAACACACCTACAAGGTTTTCCCTCTGTACGTGATCTGAATAAAGATGGGCAGTGACCAATCATCAACAGATTTCGAAAGAAGTGACGTGATTGGTCACTTATCATGACGTACATTTGTTATTTACAAGGTGATCTGTGGAGTGACAAGCTAGCGGTGATGTTTGTACTTTATGCAGTTGTTCACAGAGAATACATTCTGGCAACTGAATTTTGAACTATATTGTTGGGGGGGACTGGTATTCTTTAACTGAACTGTGGTAAGTTTCTTTATGTAGCAACTATGCAAAGTGAAGGCTTCCTGTATATGAAAATACGTGTATGATTATATAGTCATGTTCTTTTTTAAAAAAATGTAATTGTGGTAAAAACACATAACATAAAATGTACCCATTTTAATCAGTTTTAAGCACAGGGTTCATTAGTGTTAAGTATATTCACATTGTTGTATAACAGATCTCCAGAACTTTTTCATCTTGCAGAACTAAAACTCTACACCCATTAAACAAAAGGAATGTTTAATATGTTTATATAATCATGAAGAAATATCAAAGGATTCTTAATAGGGTGGAAACATTTGTTAATGGGAAAAGCCTGTGTTTCTGAATTGAGGGAGGGAGAATTAGGCAAAAGAAAAACAACAGAAAAAACTGCATTAAGACAAAACATATACCATAGTAGCACATTTATGTGATTATAAATGTAAAACCATTGATGTGTACATATGTAAATAAAAACAAAGGTAACTAATTTAACAGAAATAAAAGTTAGATTAGCAAAAATTGAAAGTAGGAGATAGCAGAGGGAGTAGAAGTAAGCTAATTTTCTAATCTTTCATAACAGAGTCAGTTGATAGTATTGAGTATCAATAAATTTAGAAAACAAAGCATAAGTATAATATTCAGTAATATAGAGGTAATGACCAGAAGGGCTTGAAATTAAAAAGGCTAAATGTGGTTATCTCTGCTAAATAGAACTAGGAGTGAAGAATGGGAGATTTTTGCTTGCTGTTTTATAATCTTCTGTAATGTTGGATTTTTTATTACCATATTTATTTTATTTTTATAATTAAAAAATGGTAAACTTAGTACATATTCTCTGGGTGCTTACAATCAAGTTACCCACTGCATAAGAATTAAAGTACCACTTAAGGCAGTATCATTCAACAATATAATTATCTGTTTCTAAATATATATATAATATGATCATTTTTCCTTAAGAAGTGAAGTTTAGTAGCAGCACTAATAAGGAAAAACGAGGCACTACATTTAAAACTTCTATGATCATTATGCAGACAGTAATGTCTAACACCATAAAATACTAAGATGAATTAAGGTAAGTAACAGGACAGCAGTAAAAACATTAACCTAAAATTTGAAACCAATTTAAATATCCTATGGTCAGCTATACCATATAATGAAAAACCACATCAGTTTCCTCCATAAGTGGATCAAGGCACTTCAGCATTACTAGTATTAGTCAGTCATAATAGAAAAATGGATCCTGATCTACAAGGCTTTCTAGAACATACCTGATGTTGAGTATTTTTGGTAGAAGTCATTCATTTCTTTCAGAACTAGCCACATTTAAATTATGGCTTTAAATATAATTGTGAGCACATTTCTAGACTTTCAGAGAATGTGTGAATATATACGAATATGGGAGAGGGGTAGTGATAGAATTTGCCAGAATTTGTGAGTAAAAATCAAATCATCTTTTTCTAGATGTTAAATATAGCATGATAGCAGAGTAGCAGCTGTGTTTGTTTGCTTTCCTGCTGCTGTTCTTAAAAGAGTGTACTTTGGCATTTTTGTATGGAGCCAAAGAATGGTGTGGATTTTTAATTTGTGCACAGTGTAAGGTGGTGGTTGGTAATAGACATTCTTTTCTCTAAGTTTTGGAATCGAAAGGTAATATATTAATGTGAGAAATTACATTTTGTTTACCAAGAGGAGCAGAAGATTCGATTACACTTTCTCAATACTAATTTTCAGAATGCATCATGTAAATGGACAGAAAGAATGAAATAAATTAGCAAACCACATGTAGGAGAACATCTGTTGTCCAATCTTACACATGGTGATTAAGGCAAATAGACTGTTTGGTCCCAGCTCTCTTTGAACGCATGTGAAAACCCATCTTGCAGCCGTGATGGTTGCTTTTCCAGGACTGTTACAAAGGCTTTGACTCCTCAGAGTTGAGAGAGAGAGACATAGGTCATATATTAAATGCTTAGCATGCTTTCTCCATGAAAAAATAAGGATTAAATATATACACAAGAGGTTCCATGAATCAGTAAACATAAAAAAAACCAATATTTTCAATTATATTTTATATTTTGCACACACACATAAACCTACAAGCCGTCTACCATTAATTAAATTTTTTTAGAAGGTGTAGTCCCTATTAACAAAAGTAAAGGATCAAGTTAGTTAAATACTTTTCAGAATGTTAAAGCTTTTAAGAAACCTGGATGCTTATACTAGTGATGGGACAATTCTCCATGTTACTCTGTGTAACTAAAGCAAAAATGTTGATTCTGCCTTTATGTTTTTCTTTTACCGATTCTCTTGTCTGTAATTCCCTGTTCAGCTCTTCCTAGAAATTAAACTTAATTCCTTTCACTCTGAAGGTGTAGAGAGCTCTTTCTAATCTTCAATAAATTTTCAATAATGCATGGGTTAAGGTATACTCATGTGTAACAGAAAGGAAACTCTGGAATATAGTTCAAAAGCTGAATGAGAAAGGCACAGAAATGAACCAGTCTAGAAAGCTGAATAGATGATGGCAAGTGTGGAATGTCCATTAAAGGGCTTCTTAGGATTCTTAGGAAAGTTGTATTTGGTAAATTTTTAAAATTCCCTCTTGTTATCTTCAAACCTCCAGGAGAATTTTGTTTATCATTATGCACTGTTTGTCTTTATTGAGGGGAATTAAGGGACAGATAAAACCTTCACAAATAATGGGCACTGACTGGCTCTACCTATGAAAACCTGCTCTGGAAAAAAAGGGTCATAGTCTTCATATTATACCACAGGTTTCTTGTCATCTACTCTGCCCTTTGTCCTCTGGTTTTCTCTCAACCATTCTATTTGTGGGTTTTGAAGAAAAGGTTTAGAACCTGCCAGAATTACAGTGCAGTGTATCTCTATATGTAAATTTGAAAGCTGTGCCACTATTCCAAGTTAATGATAAAAACTTTTTTATACCCCAGGTCCACACTAATATAAGAGAAATGAAAATATAAAAGAAACTAATCATTATTGAATGTCCATCATGTAGTATTAATCACCTTCCATAATCGTGGACCAGAAAGATCAAAAAACTACAACCAGTTTGGGTGACAAGTCAAACCCAGTGGGTTTTATGTAGTGATTTCAGTTTTGCCTGCTCAAGATACTGCCGTATCTCGTTTTTATTTGTTCCTTTGAGGAACTCCACAATTCCTTGTGGTTTAAAGTACCAGTGCATTCCATGATCCCACTTGTAGAACACCACCTCCCCCTGCTAGGTCCCCTCAACAAAGCAAAGCATACTCCTGTGTGATCAGTCAGAGCTCTCTCTCTGAATTTGCTTGAATTAGCAAGGGAGATTGATTGGCTGAGCCACTGCAAGTAGGACAGAATGAGAAAGTCATAAAAAAAGCAAACAGAGAAAAGTAGATGTGAGAGGTGTCAGGGAGAAAGAGAGAAGGGAGGTCCTGGTTGACTTGACTCTCTTAACAGAACTAACTTTATGGGCATGTAACCTTACAGCCACATAGGATTCTGAACTGGCACATAAGGTTTAATGATTTGCTGTAGCCATCTTGAAATTCTTAATGATTTTTAAACAAGGGCATCTCGCTTTTTTCATTTTGTATATTATGTAGCCAGTTCTGGTCTCCAGCTCCAGTTTCTGACATGTGGTTCCTTCTACTATGTGAACTTCCTTAGTGTTTTTCTCTGCTTTGTAGGAAAATAAAATGTCCTTCCGTGCTTGAGCTAGTTTGAGTTGAGAATTTGTAACTTGCAATGGAAACAGTTGTGACAAACGTCTTCAGACCTGCACTTCCTATCAGTCCTCAGGTTGTGGTACCAACAAACCCTGGTTATCTGTGAAGAATAAATTATTCACTTATGAATGATTTATGACACAGTTTTAACACTAAATCTTGTTTTCCTGCCATCTGTCATGACTTTAACTGACTTCACAGCATCAATTAGATAGTCCATGGAATGAAAACTAATGTTAACTATTCCTAAATATAATATTTCAGTATGTAATATTTTAATATATAATGTGAATACTTAAAATATGTTTTCAAAACTAGAAATGTATATGATAGTTATATAGCATGTAGCAAATGCATGCGAGGGAAAATTATTACGTGTTTAGAATGTTTTTCAGTTTATAAAATGCTTTTACACACAATATGTTACTGTAAGAAGTTCTCTATTTTGAAAGGAATCACTGGGCCATTGATGGATAAACCATCTGCCTGGTAATGGGTATGTTTTCACATTTTAGTATTCGGAAACAAGTGAAAATAGCATCTCACTGCCATATAAAAGCATGACTTTATAAGAAAAGCTGAATCTGAAAATCAGTTTGTGGTACTGGTCATCAGAAGGTAGTACATATACAGAGAAGCAGAGAAAAATCCATCTCTATCAACCAAAACAACAGAAGGGATCAGGTGCTGATTTATCCAAACAGATCTCAAATACAGGGATGCTTTCAACTGGAAGAGTAAAAGCAAGGACGACATGGGCAAAACGCAAGAAATCACATGTAGTAATTAGATGAGAAGGAACACCCACGCCTGGGTGACACAGTTGGTTAAGTGACCAACTCTTGATTTTAGCTCAGGTCATGATCTCACGGTTCGTGGGATGGAGCCCCGCATCTGGCTCTGTGCTGCCAGCGTGGAGCCTACTTGGGATTCTCTCTCCCTCTTCTCTCTCTGCCCCTACATCTTCCTCTCTCAAAATAAATAAATAAACATGAAAAAATTATTAAAAAAAAAAAGAAAAAGAACATGTACTTCACATTCTGAAATATTAACATGAGGTCCTGTCTTGTGAAACTTCACTTCAGTAGGTTCGGTGGAACTAGAATTACTATTTAATTTCGAAAAGCATGTGGGCAAATTTACTAAGGTCAGAAATACATGGCTATAAAAGTAAATAGACCAGGCCTGAACAGTAAGGTTTCACACAGACTTGATGGAGGACAAATACACGTTGCCACAGTTTTGGGGTTTTATCTGCCAAAACGGTTCTGGTCTAGACTGTTCTGGGTGTTCATCTTCGTAGAGGACTTCCACAGAGGCTTCCCCGGTGTGGCAGCCCAGCGTCCCAGCATCCTCCATGGCTCTCCTCATTTCTTCCTTCCCCAGAGCAGTCTGCCCTTGCCCGAAACCACGATTCAGGAAACGAGTAAGGTGTGGCTCTTCCTTGTCGCGGGGTAAGCAGAGAGAGGATGTTTTATTTTGTTTACTCCGGCTCACTCCCTCCTGTTAGGAAGAGGTGGAAATTAGGTTTAGGGACTCATTTAACTGAGAGAGGTGAGGAAGAGAGTTATAGAAATGGCAAGACCTTAAAATGAATTCAGGATTTAGTAACCATCTGAAGGACAACGGCAGATGGTAAGTTTAGAGGTGTACAAATATAATAGGAGGAGGTCAGATGAATTTCGATAGCAATCGCGGAAGAAGTGCGTGATCGTTTTGAAGAATAAAGAAGAGAAGAGAAACCATATGGTGAGATGATAATTAGGCTCCAGTGTTTGCCTTTAAGAAAAGAAAAACCTTGGAAACTTATTTATGAAGACACAGCCTAAGGTAAAGGAAAAGATTTATTGGAAAAGAAAAGAAAGACAGATGACCATCTAGGTCTAAGTTGCAGAGTTTTGGAGAGATTTTACCGTAAAATTAAAACTAAGGGAAATGAAGACAGGAAATATATAGTAATTTAAACAATACAGAACTATGAATCAGGCTGCCTTATTATAGGAATAATAGAATAGGACTGAGAAATGGAACAGAGTTCTCAAAGAAATTACTTGTAAAAAGTAATCAAAAACATTTTGACACTGACAATAAATGAGTGAATTCTGTACTTACTACAATTCAAATCTGTCCTTTATGTCCAGGAAGAAAACAAACATTTTCTTAGAGTGCAGAGAAAAGTCTCTGTTGAGTATGGGTGACTAGATAAGCGTATAAACTCAGAAATCACTCCATTCCCTCTGTTAGGTCTGACTTTGTGTCTTTTAAGGTCAACTGAATTCTGAAGTTTCATGCAATGAAGCAACTAGTCAACGTGTCTTTCTGCCGCCCATTCTCTCTAGTCCAGGCTCTATTGCTATGCTGGTGTGTGACAGTTTCTGCTTTGAAAGGTTTTTCCTGCTATTCTTTTGAGGTAGTGGAGGGGTGTGGAGAGAGCGGCTGCATGTTAAACAGGAGGAGTGAGGAGTCCATCACGTAACCTTCGCCGAGTGCTGTGGCCGCAGCCTGCAGAGTGCAGGGAGGGATCAGAGTGGAGTCTGAGGAAGACTGAGGCTGCCTCCACCATGAGGTTGAGCAGGGGGCAGAGCTTGATCTGAGGCAGGGCAATAGCGTGGAGGGAATGGATTTGTCGGGGATGAAGGAAGAGGATTCGGCAGGATTTCGAGACTGGATGTGAAATGGGGCAAGTGTCTGCTTAGACAACGGGTAGGCTGTGTTGCTATTCATCGAGGTGAGCTCATGGGGTGAGAGGCACATAGAGAAAATGCTGAGTTCACTTTTGTTATGTGGTGGATTTTAGGTGTCTGTTGGATAGTGTCATGATTTTCTCTTTTCCAGTGCTGACCATCAAACTCTTGATGGGTATTTTTCTTTACATGGATTAATTAATAAACTCTCGAAGTCAAAGTTATCAGTCCTGTAACCCAGAAACAACAACAACATCAACGTCCCATTATCTGCTAATTTAATTAGTTCACTTCTGAAGGGGCAATCTTATTTCATTTCTCCTTTCCAGATTTTGAGGTGTCGCTCACTGTTCTCACCCTATATCCTCTTGACTTGGGTGTAATTGGTCAAAGAGAAGGAAAAGTCAAAGAACTTTCAGAATTTCTGCCTGCAATCCTGAAGAACAGTGTGGTGCTGGCAAACACTGGCAATTGGAAATGGAATTGTGAGAGGTTCAGTTTTGTTAGATGCTGAAATTAGGACGATCCAAGGAGAACTGTGATTTCACAGAATGGCAGACTACTGGATGGGACTTTCAAGGGGAAGAAAAATTAACATGTAGTGATTATATAATGTGTACTAGGCACTTTGCTAGAACTCTCTCATATATGATACCTCAATTAATCTTTTTTTTAAAATTAATTTATTTATTTTGATAGAGAGAGAGAGAGAGAGAGGGCATGACTGTACATGTGCACGAGTTGGGTAGGGACAGAGAGAGAGAATCCCAAGCAGGCTCTGCACTGACAGAGGAGACGCTAATTCCGGGCTCGATTTCACTAACTGTGAGATCATGACCTGAGCCGAAATCAAGAGTCAGATGCTTAACTAACTGAGCCACCCAGGCACCCTCAATTAATCTTGATAACATACTTGCAAGTTATTTCTCCTGTTTCGTAAATGGAAATAAATATCCTTAGAGAATCAGTTATTCAGTGGGTTATTAGAGCATTTTGAATGAAGGAAGAAGGATGATAACGCCCTTGGTGCCCTATACCAAAGGTATGAAAATTGGTTTTCAGGGGGAAAAAAAAGTCTCTTTTAATATATAAAACACTGATATACATATAAAGTATTATATATATATATATATATATATATATATATATATATATATATATGGAACCTAAACAAATATACAGTATATCTGAGGTATTAAAATTTCATGGGGGGTATAAGGAAAAATGTCTGCAATAATTTTAAAGGGGGTGATAATAAAAGGTTGAAAAACACTGATGTAGACACATTTCATTTAATATAACTTTTACCCTTTTTTTCCCTTTTTTTCCCTTTTTTGCAGAATTCCTTTTTGTTTCACATGAAAGCTGATGTTACACAATAATTCATACAATAGGTAAAAACAGTGTTGGTTGAAGTGTCACTGGGGAGAAGGCCCAGAAACATACCTTTCCTGATGTCTTTTCCCTCACTTCCTGTGGTAGCCCTTGAGGTGCTGATATGAAGCTTAGAGCTCTGAGAATCTTACTTGGGATATCAGAGGGACACAATTTAACCTCTTTATTAAGAAGTAAATGAGTAAACAGAGGCAAGCTTATAATGCGTAAGCATGAACTTCTTTGGTGATTGTATTATTCACACAACATGGAACTGAATCAGGCCTTCTATCTTGAGGCCTACTACAGAGGTGAGACACAAGGAGTCAGTAAGAGAAAGAAAAGCCCAAGTGCAGGTCAGGAAGAGAGTGTTTAGAGAAAAAAGTGAGGAGAGATGTTCAAGAAGGATATCGTCACAAGGAAAAAAAACCAACTGGGGGGAACTGTGTATGGTGACAGATGTTAACTCCAGTTAACTCAGTGAACATTTCACAATATATACAAATACCTAATCATTATGTTGTATACCTGAAACTAATACAATGTTACATGTCAACTATATCCCCCCAAATAAATTAATTGAAAAATGGATACTGTCATTATCAGTAGTAAATGGAGAGGTTACCAAGGAATGAGAAAGCAGATCTGGCAGTGTGAAGTTCTCTGGTGATTTGTGAGCGCAGTTTCAGAATCGTGTATGGGCAGAGCTTGGCTTCCCAGGAAACCAGATATTTAAGACACCATCAGCAAGTAGGTAAGGATGCTAACTTTGCTAACTGTTGCAGCTAATTACCCACCCTTCCATGATTGGATAGAAATGTCAATGCGTTCCTTACAGCAAAATGAGAAAACAGTTTTTAGTCTATTGTGTGTCAAGATGGGTTCAGCTAAAGAATTAGAACGCAGAGAAAACAATGCACAAAATGGGTGTCTTCAGGACAGACCTCAATAAAGACAGGTTTTCTGTAACTTGATTTTATCAAATGTCTGGAACACAGAAATTCACCTGAGGATAAAAAAGGAAGAACATATATGATGATGAGATAGAGACACAGATGAAGGAAAAAGAAAATTTGAGGATCTCTATTGAGCACCATAGAATTCTTCTACCTTCTGTTACATGCATTTTTAGCTTTGAGTGACATCATTGCTATTTGCTATTGTCAGACAAATTATTATCCAACTGACTCAACAAATTATATTTGGGCTTTAGTAATTGTGCTTTAGTATGAGGGAATTAAACTGTAATCTTACAAGAGTCTTAGTAATTACTTAATTCCTTTTTTTGCTATTTATTTCAAACATTGGGAGTGTGATCCAGTAGTGACATCTAACACTTTCAACTGAACCTTAGTTAAGTGTCTCACACTAATAGGAATATTCTTGTTCTCCTTTACACAGCTCTATCATCTACAAACATGGGCAGATTAATTTTCTAATCAAAACATTCTAGGAAACTATTAAGCATGACATTAAACTGTGTTATACTAATTATATTCCCTATGAAGAATTTCTATCTGAACTTCCAGCATAAGACCCTAGAGAAAACTTATCAGAGCACAAATTGCTCAACTGTGTTTTAAGAAGAATCACATATCCATTTAAGCATTTTGCTTTTCATCCCTACCTTAAATCGACTCTGTTCTCCACAGTGATTCATTATGGTGGCAAGATCTTGTTGACCTTGTTAAACAGATTTTGTTAAAGGTGTTAAAGCCTGTGTAGGTATGTACCATGGCAAAGGGAAGTATTTCACTCTATTTTGAACATTTGTCCAAAAGTAGTATTTGCTTCTTACTAGCATACTACTCTCATCAGACAACAAGAAATAACTGAATATAATTAATTGTGATATACCAAGGGGTGGAAATCATTTAGCAGGGGTCAGAAGACAATTTTCTGTAAAGGACCAGACAGTAAACAGTTTAAGTTTTGCAGGCAAGATGCTCTCTGTCACAACTACTCTGGTCTACAGTTGTACAGGAAAGGCAGCTTTGGACAATAGGTAAGAGAATGGGCATAGCCATATTCCAACAGCATTTTATCTACAAAGAGTAGCTGGCAGATCAAAACCACAGTGAGATACTACTTGACAGCCACTAACGTGGCTGGATTAAAAAAGCCAGGTTAGAAAAATGTTGGTGATGCTATGGTGAAATTGGAGACCTCATGCTCTACTGGTGGGAACGTAAAATGGTGCAGCCAGTTTGGTAAATCTGGCAGCTCTTCAGACATAGAGTTACCATATGACCCTGCAATTCCTCTTCTAAGCATATATCCAAGAGAAATGAATACTTATGTCCACATAAAACTGTGTAAATGAATATTTATAGAAGCATTATTTATAATAGCCAAAAGAAACAACCCAAATGTCCACCAACTGATGAAAATCTAAACAAAAGGTGGTATATCCATACTATGGAATATTACTCAGCCCTTCAGGGATATTTGGCTGTCTTGGGAAATTTTGGCGCCATCTAGTGGCTGAAATAAGGAATGCTGCTAAACATCCTAGGATGCACAGGATGGCCTCCCCTCACCCTCCCATAACAAAGAATTATCAAGCTTTAAATGTCAATAGGGCTGAACTTGAGAAACCCTGGTGTACATATGTACATTATATGATTAGCATTCTGTGCATATGATTTGCATATCAGTTAGCATTCTGTGCATATGATTTGCTTTCTCTCCATCTTACATTATATTATAAAACAGCAGCAGTTTAAACTAAGACCAACAAGCATGTGGAGAATGCAGAAGTAACCAGGCCTCAAAACCAGCTGGGCAAGCAGCAGTAGTATACTTTGCTCATGAATTTGAAATGAAGGTGCAAAGTCAGTGCTAATGGCCAGATAATGATTCTAACACCCTGCGATTAAGTACAAAGTGCTAGGGAACTTTCGTATAATGAGGTATATCCCAACTGAGTCAGGTGGTAAAGCAATAGACAGTAGTAAAGTTACATAAATTGGCTTTGAATTAGGCTTGTGATTATGCTTCTTGTCTTAATCCACTGACCGCTTGGAAAGCATGAACAACAAAGAGCTGAATTTGTAATTTTTTTGTAGAGCTTTGGTAGAACTACAAAATTGTAGAAAAATTTTGTTGAAAGAAGGAAATAGGGTGTTTTCTTTTGTTGTTGTTTCTTGGCTCTCTGCCTCTGTATTACTTTAAGGGAGAGAGGGAAAATGCATGAGATAAGAGAGAATGAAAGAAAGTGGAAGGCAAGTGGAGGGAAGGGAACAGATTTTATTATTAATAAAAAAAAATGTTTAGGGCACCTGGTGGCTTGGTCGGTTAAGTGTCCGACTTCACCTCAGGTCATGATCTCACAGTGTGTGGGTTTGAGCCCTGTGTTGGGCTCTGTGCTGACAGCTCAGAGCCTGGAACCTGCTTAGGATTCTGCGTCTCCCTCTCTCTATGCCCTTCCCCAACTCTCACTCTGTCTCTGTCCCTCTTTCTCTCAAAAATGAATAAACATTAAAAAAAAATGTTTAAAAAGGGGGTTGTCATCCTCTCTCTCACTTTAAAAAAAAAAAGTTAAAGTCATCCTAAAAGGAAATTAATTATTTCACTTTTCCTTACATGCAACTTAATAGCTCAGAGTGGTCTCAATGCCAATAAATTAAGATAATTTTGGAGGAATAGAAAGAGTTAAGGGAGCTATCCCCAAAGTTCCTATGTTTTGTTAAAAACTTGATATGAAACATTTCTTTTTATTTAGTTTTTAGTTTTGTGAGGGAGAGAGAGAGAGAGGGGCAGAGGGAGAGAGGGAGACAGAGAATTCAAAGCAGGCTCTGTGCTGGCTACAGAAATCCTGATGTGGGGCTTGAACTCATGAATCATGAGATCATGACCTGAGCTGAAGTTGGCTGCTTAACCAACTGGGCCACTCAGGCACCCCATGAAACATTTCTGATAAACAAAAAAATTATAGAAAATAGTAAAATAGACAGAAATATACCCATTGCTGAGATTAAATACTTGTTAATATTTTGCTAGATTTACTTCTGATCTTTCCTTTTAAATAAATAAAACATTACAGATACTTCAGCTGTAAACTTTCAGCTTTAATTCCTCATCTCTTCTTTCATTCCTCTCTGGAAGTAGGTGGTTTTGGGGCATATTTCCCTTGTGTTTTTACACACACACACACACACACACACACACACACACTATGTATACATATACATATATCTTTGTATGTATGTATTTGCCACTTGATTTTTCTCTTTATTATTGAGCTATATCTACAGGTAGATCTAGTTATTTGATACAATATAGGATTCTACCGTATAATAAACCTCTGTGTGTTTTATTCTTTCCATGACTGCAGGATGGTTAAATAGTGTTCAAGAAGTATCTTTGTATGGGCATCTTTGGGCTTCTGCAGGGACCCATGTAGACGAGGAAGTGCAGGGTCACAGATACATGGACGTTCAGTTCACGTTTACTAGGTGTCACCAAGTTGCTGTCCAAAGTGGCTGTACCAGTTTTGCACTCTTGTCATCTTTGTAGGAATCCATAAATTTTGGCCAAAACTTGGTGCCAAGAGACTCTGTACTATTTACCAATCTGATAAGGGTAAAACGGTACCTCATACAATTGCCATTAAAAAAAAAAAATAGACTGAGAATGATCCATCCCTTCCCTCAACTTTTCACTCCTTTCTCTCTTAGATAGTCACGAAGAGTGAATCCTCACAACAATTGCATTAGTAATTGTCTGGATTTGAGACTGAGCAGAAATGATAAAGGAAAGACACACATTTTTGGATTCCAAGCTTCTGGAGTCCTGCCTATTGTCTCCATAAATTTAGTCCCAGCCCTGTGCACCGAGCCTGGCACAAGGAGCGTGTCCAAAACTGTTGCTCAGTGGGATGTATCATCTTCTTGTGGGGGTGTCAGAATGGGAAGCAGTGCATGCTACTGTGAAGTTTAAGTAATAAACAAGTTAAAACTGTATTTTTAAAAATGTAAAACGTAGAGAAAAGCATTTTCACAGAGACATTGCAGTTGCAATTGATTTCTGAGAAAAATTCGAGTGATCTATGTGAAACCTGAAAATTAATTATAATAACTTCTGTTTATTTATACATAGTACTCTTCTACATGCCAAGGACTTGAGAAAGAAAAGAGCAGTCCTTCACATCAGGTAACTAGTCTGACACTTACAGCAAGGGCTCAATGTTTTTAAAAGCTAGCCTGACACTCACAGCTAAGCCATGTTGTTCCCTTATGGACATAAACAATCCCACAGAACACCAAAATCAGATAAGGGCACTTGACCTTGGTGTTGTTTGTGCATAGATGAAATTGAAAGTGGTTTTGGGTCTTGTGTTGTCTCTCTTCAAGGCAGAGTGCCCTTATCACATAGGTATCTCTGAACAACTCCACTTGTTCAACTACAGGTCTTTCTCCTGGTGGTCTTTGGTGGGAAACGCTTTCACAGACATTTCTATCTCATTTAAGCCTGTTAGCTATTATTATTATTATTATTATTATTATTATCCCCTTTTGCAGATGGGAAGGCAAAGAAAGAAAGTTTAATGTCATCTACATCAGATAGCTCGTAAATGACAGGGACAAAACCTGCACCTGGGTCTAGTGGCCATTAAGACCTCACGAATTGGGGCGCCTGGGTGGCGCAGTCGGTTAAGCGTCCGACTTCAGCCAGGTCACGATCTCGCGGTCCGTGAGTTCGAGCCCCGCGTCAGGCTCTGGGCTGATGGCTCGGAGCCTGGAGCCTGTTTCCGATTCTGTGTCTCCCTCTCTCTCCCTCTCTCTCTGCCCCTCCCCCGTTCATGCTCTGTCTCTCTCTGTCCCAAAAATAAATAAAAAAACGTTGAAAAAAAAAAAAAAAAAAAAAAAAAGGACCTCACGAATTACTTCAGTTCTCCGGACCCTGCTGTTCTCCTGGATTTCCCCCTAAAGATTAGGTGCTCTTTGAAGATGGAGACTGGCACAGAAAGTCTGGTAGAGTAAAAACAAATAGACATTAAAAAACAAAACAAAACCCAATGACTATAGCCTGAGAGCTTACTTGCAAGTAAGGTCCCTCTTCTGAACCTCTGTGGCAATCTTCCCAGTTACTTGTTTCTTGTCCCCAAATCTGCATGTTTACCAGTCTTGGCCCATACCACCTCTCTGTAGTCAGAAGTTGGATAACTTAAGGCAAGAGTTCGAAGGAAAAGATGACTTTAAAAGGGGGAAAAACACAGTGATGTGTGAGAAAACTCCTTTAACCTCGAGGCTTGCCCTTCGGCATACATAGCAAACTCTCTCGCATGGTTTCAGCTCAAGGCCCTTCACTGGCCCTTCACTGCAGGCTCTATGCTCTTGAGTGCTCTTGGCCTTGCTTCCAGCTCTGAATGCCTCACATCTGATGTCTTGCCACTCTTGCCTGCCTAGTGAAAATCCATGGACTCTTACTTAAGCCTTTCCAGCTCTGCTCCTTCAGATTTAATATTCCCCCTCTTTGCTCTCAATGAACCTTTAAAACAACTGCTATACATTTATATTATTTTGTTATTTGTGTAAGGGTTTGTGAAGCACAGATGTGAGCTCCTTAAGGACGTGGCCTAGACCTTTCTGATTTTTAGTGGGCTCCTTTACCACTCCACATAGGGCTCTCAGCACTTGGATACTCAGCAGCAGCTCGGTACATCCAGGCAACATACTCTTGGAGCGTTCTGATTGCTGTTGTTCTCACCTGCCTTTCAAGGGCAGATCCTAGAACTACTTTTCCCAGTGGCCATCGCACCAGGGCGTCCCGAGTGGGGCAAGAGAGGGTTGGCAGATGATTTCACATTCCAACGCTGCTCGAATGGTGGTGCAGAGGGTCTCGCTTGCCTTTCAGCTTAGCAGGAGCCGGTTCTCCAAATTCCAAATAAACCCGGACAGGTAACTTCCTAATAGGTTTTCCGCGCTTTCGCGACCTAATCCCGCCCTTGCCCTTAAGGTAGCTGCCACGGTTGAGTGGCGAAATGAACGGGCGGCACAGCCAATCATGTTTCGCTCTGCCCGGAAAAGGCGGATCCCGGGAATGTCTTTGACGAAGCGGCGCGTGATTGGCGGGTCCCGAGCCGTCAGCCGTGGCGGGAGTTTTCGGATGTGTTGGCTGCGGCCCCGGCAGCAGCAGTTGGGCTGAGCTGGGCCGGCACGGCTGGCGGCGGAACCGGGAAGGCTAATCCGCCGCAGATTCCTGCGCTCACGGCTTGTGGCTTGCATTTCAGGCGCCTTCTTTCCGTCCCCGAGAGCTGCGCAGAAAGATGGATCGGCACCGGCCTCGGCTGCACCACCCGAAGCAGGGCTCGGCCGCCGGGGCCCCCTACCCCTCCTCAGCCTCGCTCCGTAGCTGCCGGGAAAGCAAGATGCCGGGCCGGAAGGGCCCTCAGCACCCTCCGCCCAGCGGCGCGGAGGAACCTGGAGAGAAACGCCCCAAGTTTGTAAGTTTCGCCTGGAGTTTTGGTGGGGCAGCTCCTGCAGGGCCGAAGGGCTGCGGCTCAGGTCCCAGGATCCTTCAATTTCATGAAACTCTGACTTGGCTGACAGCCGAGTGGGTGGGTGGGTCCACGGTGTAAACGGGAATGGGTCGGGGGCTACATTTTGTTCTAGATTGCTAGAGCTTCCAGTCTCCTAATAGATTTACGACGACAGGGTCCAGTTCTGTTTGGACCCACTGCCAAATACACTCACTGGTCACTGTGTTGCCCCACATTTGTTCTGGCTGACATGAAAAGCAGTTCAAATGTGAATGTATTGACGTCACCTAGGTGAACCTTGCATTTTTTTGAGTCGAACTTCTCCCCACCCTTCTGGCTTCCGAGGGTATGAGACATAGCAAAGTGAACTTTTAGGGGGTAGTATTTCTTTTTCTGCTGTAATTTTCCAAGGAGAAACAACAGGTTTTAAAACTTGGCGGGCTATGTAGTCACTGCTAAGGAATGTTTTGTTTATATTGGAAAGAAACTCGCTATTCTGGTTGCTTCTCTTACTCACTTTAACACCCAAGGGAGATGTCATGATCAGCGGTTTGTGAATCTTTTTGTTGGTGTCCACTAGTGAAAGAATAGGCAGTGATGACTGCTTTGTAAAAATGTGTGTAAATAAATCACAGAAGGTTAATAGATTTGGGGTAAATCTAACAATTGAGAATTTAATATTTGACCCCTCCATTTAATTAGGAATATGGAGTTATGGAATATAACTTTTTCAGTTTTAGGCACAGTTATACAACACAGCATGTGCCTTCTGTGAACAAATAAATCTCGTTAGGAATTTAAGTCAGGATACATACCTTAAGGGAATAGACATTTGTGGAGCAGGAGTGAGTTGCTAACAATTAAAAGTAATGGTTGAATAAAACTGGGAGCAGAGCTATGAGATGTATCAGAATACTGAAAATGAGGGACAACATGGATTAATTTTTCTAAATTAAGTAGCAAGAGGGCCATAGGACTGGCAGAATTTGCAGGAGGGTCAACTATGTTGTTGATTGTTTTGTTGGTAGAGTTGAGGAACAAATAGGATGGAGTTAAATTGGCGAGGCAGGATTCTAGCCAATATGAGAAGAATCCTGGGGCAATGACTTTTCTTCCTTTTAGAGTCTTTTGTTTGGGTTAATGATGCCATTCCATTTTGTTTCTTCTATGCTCCAGAATACATGAGGTATTTTGGATTTTCGGTGACTTCCAGCAAGGAGGTTATGAAAACAGAAGTGAAATAATTAATATTTAGGTTTAGTTTCATTGAAGGATGTATCTACATGATTTGGATTCTAGCTCTTCTCTAGCTCTAGTTTTTCATTTCTTAAGTATGTTGTTTTTATATTTTTTAAATTTTTATTTATTTTTGAGAGAGAGACAGAGCGTGAGCGGGGAGGAGAAAGAGGAGGAGACACAAAATCTGAAGTAGGCTCCAAGCTGTCCACGCAGCTCGCAGCTCGAACTCAAATACAATGAGATCATGACCTGAGCCAAAGTCAGACCCTTAACTGACTGAGCCACCCAGGTGCCACTCTTAAGTATGCTAAAAGGGTTATTGTAAAGATGAAAAGACCTCTAAAAACAATACTTTGAAGCTTTAAAGTTAATAAACATATCTAAAAATACAGTGTTTGTTTTTATTTTTTATTTTTTTTAATGTTTATTTATTTTTAACGTTTATTTATTTTTGAGATAGAGAGAGAGCATGAATGGGGGAGGGTCAGAGAGAGAGGGAGACACAGAATCCGAAACAGGCTCCAGGCTCTGAGCTGTCAGCACAGAGCCCGACGCGGGGCTTGAACTCACATACCGCAAGATCATGACCTGAGCCGAAGTCGGATGCTTAACCGACTGAGCCACCCAGGCGCCCTAATGTTTATTTATTTTTGAGAGGGAGAGAGAGCACATGAGTGAGAGGGGGACAGAGGATCCAAAGCAGCCTCTGTGCTGAGCCACCCAGATGCACCCAGTGTTTGTTTTTAGATAGGAGTCTGATTTGAATCATGTCTTCATAATTAATTTAGAGGTAATTTGGACTGTTTGTAATCCCTGAAACTAATTTAGATACTTATAGTTTCTTTAGCTATATTTTCCATTTCACTAATTCTGTTATCAGAGATAACTTGCTTGGAATATTTAACTTGCTTGGATATTTAATTTAACTTGCTTGGAATATTTAAGTTTAGCAATTACAGTTGCCTGTTGAACAACATGGGTTTAAACTGCACAGGTCAACTTAATGCATGGATTTATTACAGTACAGTACTGTAAATCTGTTTTTTCTTACTATTTTCTTAATAACATTTTCTTTTCTCTAGCTTTGTTTAGGAATACAGTATATAATATAACATACGAAATATGCCTTAATTGGTTATCAGTAAGGCTTCCAGTCAACAGAAGGCTATTGGTAGTTAAGTTTTTCGGGAGTCACAAGTTATACATGAATTTTTGGCTGTGTGAGGACTAGCGCTTCTAACCGCCGTGTTGATCAAAGTCATTTGCTATGTGACTCTTTTTATTCTTTATTTGATAGTTCTGTTATGTGCACTTTTTGGACTATCTACATTGATTGCACCTGATGGCTTACTACTCTCTCTTCCCATGCTTGTAAGCTCATTGCTTTATCTTAGCCTATCTTCCAAGAGGCATTATGGGCGATGCTTTTCTCAGAGTGCCACTGATTTGGGATCACCTCTATCTGAAGTAGGACTCTTAGGGGGCTTTAACAACCCTAACTCTGTTCCTGGCCTGTGTCTCAGTATGCCAGGCTGAAGGCTGCCTTCTGAGTAGCTCTTCCCAGTCAACCTATTTCACACCTGTTCTCAGTCTCACCCTAGTAACTCTTGTTTTGAGGATGGAGACCATCCTTCCTCATGAGATCTTAGCAATGCCTCTACAAGTGACTGTTCTGTAGTTCAGTTTGCTGTACTACTAGATGTCAAGGCACTTCTTGGCTTTTGCTTGAGTTGCTGGGGGCAGCTGCTTTTGACTGGAACAAGCAACAGAGTTTGGTGATACGACAGGAAAAGCGATAATGTAGGTGTTTGGCACATTCCACAAAGCTGCAAGCTGGTAGTAGAACTGAGTGGTAAATTGGCCACTTGCTCTGTTCTTGGGTTGGAAGGCATGAGCTCTGGGGCCCACTGAAATCTTGGTTTACTTTAAGCCCTGGTAAAGCAGACCAGTCCTTGTTTTCTACTGTGTGTTTAGTCGCGAGTCTCAAGGTACTGTTGCCTTGTGTATAAAAGTTTGTAGTATAGAATTTCTCCCCATAGATCTGTGTAAACAGAAATTCATCTGTTGTGAGTGTAGGACAGTTTGGCCACACAAGAAATCCACTACTTTGGGGCTGCTTGTGAACTAACCAACTTGATTTCAGTAGAAAATATGGTAAGCAGTGAGTATTGAGATGCTGAGGCTAGTAACTGGGGACAGGATGAAACCATAGGAGATTGGCAGGCCAAGGCAGGTACCTGGATGAAGGCTTTGTGAAGGTAGATGGAGTTCAGTAGGATCATGAAGTTTTGTCCTGCCGGAGGTCACACTCATAGTACCTGAGCCTGAGTCCTGTTTCCCTTGTAGAACAGAACAAAACAGTTGCCCTACTTGACGCTGGGCGCTTCAGTCCTACTCTTACGAACACACAGTGCACAAGGTGGTGGCCCCCATATCTGTGTTGAGAGCAGGATGTGTGGCTTCTGGAGAAGCCGTGGGTCAATGTTTTGATAGGAGGCCTGTATGTTTGGTGGTCCCAGTTGGCAGAGTGACTCTTCTTTTTAATTAGGAATATCCTTTAAGAGTTGTTACAGACTTTGGTGTAAATCTTGCATCTAATCTTATACTTTCCATTGAACAGATTGTTCATTATTGTTTAATTATGTCATTACTGTACCTTCAATTTTGGTTGTGAGAGATATTTCACCCTGTTCAGTAATATATATGTGTCTACCATTTTGGACATCATTACTAATAACAATTACTTTAATAAATGAACGAAGCTCTGTTCTAGGTACCATACGTGTGTGTGTGTGTATATATACATATATATGCACCATATATATGTATATCAACTCCTTTAACCCTTACAACAACCCTATGAGGTGTGTGGTATTATTAGTCTTGTTTGCTGGATGGAAAAAGCAAAATGCAGAGGTTGAATTGCCTTAGGTCACACAACTGCCTGTTGCTGAGGACAGGATTTGAACCTTGGCAAGCTGTCTCCTACATTCTTAGTCACTGTCCTGTATTGCTCTTCTGTGCTGTTGGGAATTTTAACCTTTACTACTTGTCTCACTCAAGAGCCATTAAAAATAGTAATACCTTTAATGAGTACAGAATTAGTGATTTCCTGATCACGGGCAGGTTGTGAGGTGGCAGGAGGAATCCAGTGGAAGAACTATTATTTGTTGTACTGGGAACTTGAGTGGAACTGAAATTGGAGTAGGCATGATGGGATTAGTGCATGGCCACCTCTTGGCTTTGGGTTCATTTGGAGGCAGCTGTGGCAGGCTGAAAAATGACATCCCCCCCCCCCCCCCCCCCCAGAAGATAACCAGGTCTTAATCCCTGAAACCTGTGAATGTTGCCTGCCATTGCAACAAAAAGATTTTTAAATTAAGGGTTTTAAAATGGGGAGATTACTCTGGATTACCGGGCTGGGCCCTACATGCAAACAAACATAGGTGTCCTTGTAAGAGGGAGGCAGGTGGAAATTTGACTACAGAAGAGGAGAATGTGATGTGACTCAAAGGCAGAGGTTAGTGGTGCAGCCACAAGCCAGCGAATGCTGTCAGCCCTAAGAAACCAGAAGAAGAAAAGAACTGGTTTCCTCTAGAGCTTCCGAGGGAGAGCGGTACTGCTAACACCTTGGTTGGAGCCCAGTGAAACTGATTTCTGACTTCAGGCTTCCAGCACTGAGAGAATACATTTTTGTTCTGAGCCATTAAGTTTGTAGGAATTTGTTTTGGCAGCCACAGGAAATGAACACAACAGGTGTAGTTATGAGGGTGACCATGTTAAAAGGTTTGGTTTACCAGTTCATCCATGTGTATTTTAGGAGAACTGTCAGATTGACCTAAATGTCTTCCTTTTGGTAACATTTTCTTTTGGACCGTGATTTGGGGGGATGTAAGATAACAGTTTGGTCCTCTGGAACAGCAGCTAGAACTTGATTCCAACTTGTTCTGCTGCCTCATTTTCGAAGTTGCTAGAAAGCTGAGAAAAATGTGGAATTATTTTTGTGTGCCTTTTGAATTTATTTCTTCATTGTGTCCTCAGCTAAAGTGATACTTTCAGTTGTATTAGAGTTAAATTGTCAAGAATCGGAGGCAGTGTTCTTATTTGGGCACTTGAGTGTTATGTCAAAATTCCAGCTAACCCATCTGACACTGAAACCTTCATAAGGTAAGATCATTTATTTTCTTCAGGCCAGTCTTTTAAGTAAATTGCCTGAATTGTCCCAGACTTTTGTTTTTTTCCTGACAGAGGAAAAGAAGTTTTCTCTGTTGGTTAATATATAATTTATCAAAAGCTACCAAAATATATAAAGTGGCTTTTGGGAGTATGTTTAGCTGCTGAAAATAGATGATATATGGTAGTTATTACTTCTGGATCACTCTGGATCTTTTTTTTTTTTTTTTTTTTTTTTGTGGGTAAAAAGGGGTGGGAGTAGGGATAATTGTCTCAGATTTAGAGCAAGGCTTAATTGCTTTTTTTCAAAGACTCATGTCTTTAATTACGAAGCAAGCAAACTGACATACATTTATTACACTGTGAAACCTTGCATCTCATCTAGTCTGTCTTGTAGCAATTGCTTCTGAACAGATGTTACCTGAAACACCTTTGTGCAGTTGGTAGAATGCTAAAATTTGTCATGCTTTTATTATTGTTGTCGTGAATTAACTCTACTTTATGGCATAACTTTATTGCTGTGTCCTAGAATCTTTATATATTTATTGCCTTATAAATTGGATTTAAAATTGGCTTTTTATATAGAATGTAAATTAACATGTGTATAACTTGTTTATGCTTGCAGAATAATACAAGACAAAACTGCTATGTATTATCCGAATGTAATTGTCTTTAACTCAGCACATAGTATCCTCCAAGCTAGGCATGTCGTGAACGCCACAGAATATGCTTACTGTCACACTCTGCTTGTTTATCCCAGAAACTAATTTGACTTTTAGGTCTATAAAATATAGATTAAGCGTAACCTTTTACTTCATGGGATATTAAGGATCAAAGCATGAGCTTTCTTTGAACAGGATCTACAAAGGTAACTTTTCTCGAAGTAGCAGCAGGGTGGCATTGAAATACCTTCCCGTCGGGAGTAATTTTCTCAAATAGCAAATCAAATAATCGTTATTAACTTAGGGGAGGATTTGAGAGTTTCAATAAGTTAAGTTTTGGTGCTGGAATATTTCAGTTACTAGCTAATTAATGAAAACTTCGGAAATGCTTGTCATAGATTTGATTCTTCAAAAAGATCCACTGCTATCCTTTTGTACAGCTTTTTATAGAAAAGGCACCGTGAATAGCATTTATGAGCAGGGACCCGGACCGCTTTTAGAGTTTGGATCCTAGCTGTATGATGCATTACTTGGGCAAGTTACTTCTCTCCATGCCTCCGTCGCCTCAGGTGCAAAATGGGATTGTTGGGAGGATTAAAGGTTACTGCGTGATGGACCTAGAATAGTACCTGGCTCAATGTAACTGCTACGCGAATATTTGCCGTTTATAGGATTGTTGCTGCTGTCATCGTTAGCAGTACTAGCAGTAGTACAATCTTTTTCTAGATCGTAGGGCGTTGGGGATATTACGCTGGATATTTGAATTACTTTCCTATGCTGGAAACTCCTAACGGGGTCAGGCTTTTTCCTCATAGTGTGGTGGAGGCGGAGTCGTCCCATTCTCAGTTCTTATCCCGGCATGCCAGGTGCCATTCGGGTTGATGCAGACTTCTGATTGTGATGGCTGAATGGTCAGAGCAAATTGCTGAAGCTTTCGGAGGGGAGGGGGTTATGGTTTTATGTGTAAAATGCGGATCATGAAACTCTGACATCTGCGTGCAGATGAAACTTAGAAAAGAAACCTACAAAGGAAACAACCTCAAATTTAGAAAAAAATCCTTGTGCTACTCCAATGTGGACTTGAATGATAATAAAAATAATGTTGCTTATATATGTATAGATATAAAACTAAAAATATAACTCCTTATGCTTATGGCGCTTTTACAACTATAAAACTCAAACAGATTTACATATAAAACCAAAAACAAAACTATAAAACCAATAAAATTCAAATGAACAACAACATTAATTTAATGTGATTGATGATGATGTTTCGCTGAAATTAAGTCATCAGTGTTGGATTTAATAGTGGAAAGATATGTGTATGGCTTGCTGTTTTCCTTTTTGCCTGCCAGAGTCTTGGATGGAAATGGAATCCCAGAGGCTGAGGAAGCAAAGTACAGTGATAAATCCAAAGACTCAGCCCCACACTGAGTAGAGACCTGTCGTCTGACATCACTGTCTCTTTCACAAGATCTTAACTTGAGGCTCCGAGTGAAATGGTGAACTCTTATAAACTTGTTTATGATAAAAAAAATACATAAATCAAAAAAAAAATAGAGCCATATGTACATATTTTCTAGTAAGTTGTATGAAGCTGTTGAAACAGGGCAGAAAGAATCGGACCCAAGCCCACCAGCATCTATATTCATTTTTCTCTTGAAATTTAACTTGCCATAGCTCTAAGTATGTGGTTCCTTGAATAGTGTCATTTTGGAGTTATGGACAACTTAATTCCTCCTATGTAGGGGAGATTGTGAAAACCTATGTAGCATGATTGATGTTGTTTGGCTTCTTCTATTGCCCTGTGGTAGTACACACACATAGCAGTGTGGGTACCAGAAGTGCCTGGTGGAAGGAGCATGGTCGTTGAGTGGCCATTCAGATTGTCCAGATTATGCTTCTTTTACTTCAAATGTTTAAGATAATCTTGGAAGAATACAAAATTTAAAAAGTCTAATGGACCTGGAGAGTCTGTGAAGAGAACTGTAGACCTTGGCTTGAGGAATCCAAGAGCTGACGTAAGTCAAGAAGTTAGAGTACTTGAACCAGGCCAAGGTTTTTGTACCTTTAGTTTTTCACTAGTGATGAGCTAGAAGTAACTAGTACATGTTTATCAGTTGTGAAGGATGTTTACAATATGCTTCATAACAGTTTACTTCTCTTTTTTTAAATGTTTATTTTTCAGAGAGAGAGAGAGAGAGAGAGAGAGCGCCTGTGTGAGACAGAGAGCATACAAGCGGGAGAGGGGCAGAGAGAGGGGGACAGAGGATCCAAAGCCAGATCCCTACTGTCAGCAAAAAGCCTGATGCAGGCTCCAACTCATGAACCCTGAGATCATGACTGAGCCAAAGTCGGATGCTTAACTGACTGAGCTACCCAGGTGCCCCAAAACAGTTTACTTCTAAATAATTTACTGAGGGTAAAAAAAAAAAAAAAAAAAAAAAATATATATATATATATATATATATATACACATATATATATATTTTAACTTCAAAGGAAATGTTTACTCTCAATAATATATATATGTAGTCATATAATAATACAATATATTACAATACAATACAATATTACAATACAATATAGATTCATATAATAATATATATATAAAATCATACAAAAGAGGTATATAGAACACGATGTACTCTCCAATAAGCTTCAGAAATGAAACTGTATAAATCCTATTAAAATGTCTGTTTTCTCCCTTCCTGTCAATATCTCCTTGTAATCTTTGCTCTTTATTTTCTTGAGGTAAAGGGCTTATAGGCCTTTTTGTTTATTTCATGAGGGACCTTCATGGGTTAAAGATGGCTAAATACCTGTTCAACTCTCCAAGGATATTATTGCTAATTCTAGGTTATTCTGGAAGTTAAAAAAGAAAAGTACATGCTTCTTTTGGAGTTATGATGTAGAATTTCTTGAAACTCTTAGTAAGATACATGGGTTAGTCTAATTGTAAGATCCATAATAGTGCATTTATAAGGCTTATTTTATTATAAAGTATCTTCCCAGGATGTGGGAGTTTATCCTGTAATTGCTGCATTTTTCTGAGGTGGGTTGTTTATTTGGGCATCATAAAATGAAACTATGCAGCATTCAGTTTTTAACTAGGATTTACGAATTGGTGACATTAATTATGGACTGTTCTGTAGTATTAAATTGTTTTGTGGATCAAATCCTTGGGTAGAATGCAATTTATAAGGACAATTATAATTCATTTCTAATGAAAAATTTGACAGTCTGAGAAATGAACATGAAAAACAGAATGCATTTAATCTGCAAATCAGAAATTCAATGTGACAGTTTCATCTCTTCGTAGAAGATGATGGTCTCCAATTAGCACCATGCTCTAACTTCAGTCAGCCTCTCTTCTGAGGGTATTATTTTGCTGTTATTGATATGTTATCTTGAATCTGCTTTCATTTACTTTACGCATGTGTTTGTGAGCTTTTGGAAGTCACTCTTCCTCTCTGTAATGCTTGGCATAGGCTTGAGCTTACTCCAGTAGGTTTGTGATGCTTTGCTAATTGGAAATCTATGCAGAACTACTCTTGTAACCTTACACCACCTGGTTCATTAATCTAGTCATGATTAACTCAAATTGAAATGTTATTGATATACCCTAAATGTCTATTTCTTTTTATAAAAGATTTCAGTGGTGGTGGGCAAGGGCAGGTAAAGGTTACCAGAAACAAATCTGGGTCATTGGAGAACTGGGCCTGCCAATTTGGGCTCCTTTGGGGGCCTGGCAATGTGGCTTTAGAGCCCTATGGTGGTAAAAAGGGCTCAGGATGGATTCACTGGATTCAAATATGGCTGTGTATCCTTGGGCAAATTAATTAGCTTCTGTGCCTCAGTTTTCCTATCTGTGAAATGGATTAGATGATGACAGTATGTCCACTTACAGATTGTTGTAAGGATTGCTTGAGGTAATGCGTGTTACAGTAGTTTGGGCACAGTGCCTAGCAGTTAATACATGACAGCTATTATGAGTTTTACTCTTTTGATTTTTTCTCAGATACCAAAGTAGGGGAATCTCATCTGTAGGACTGAATTCTCTAGGGCTGGTCATTTTGAAGGACATGTGGCAGGATGTCAGTTATCAGCAGCATTTTGACCATTCTTTTTAGCTTCTCACCTCCCTTTTTCCCTACGCTCCTGTTGGACACCTGCTTTGTGTCCAGAGACCCAACTTGACCTTAATTGTGGTGGGGAACACACCAGGAGGTTTGGGTCCTGGACATATCCCCCCCACCCCCTTTCTGTTTCATCTAGATCTCCAGCCCCATGACCTTGCCTCTCTTTCTTTCTCTGTCAGCTTCCCGCTGACATTTGCTCCACACTGTAGCCACACTCCTTAAAAGTAACCCTGGACCTCCTTTTGAACTAGGATGCCTTCACATTCCTTGCCTCCTCAAACCCGAGGTAGGGTAGAATGTAAATAAATAATAAGGCCTCTGACTTCCTTGTTCTGTGCCTCAGATCTCCAAGCCTAGAGCAACCTGACAGGCTCTCTGTGTCTTCACTGGGCCGCTGCATCAGGGTGGAAACCTTCCCAGCTCTGTGAACTGATTCCCTAACATTCAGTGTCTCTGGGCCCCGTTGATTAGCTGGGTCCTGAAAGCTGCTCAATAATCATCATCATCACAATAGCTACATTTATTCAGCTCTCACAGTGGGCTGGGCACGATTTTAATCACTTAATCCTAATTCACTGCTTTGAAGTGGGCACTCTCAGCACCCTTGTGTTGGACCTGATGGAACTGAGGCACAGGAGGAGGGCTCTGGGGACTTTCCTGAGGTGCCACAGCTGGGAATAGGGAGCGATGGATATCGGCACACACAGTCTAACTCCAGAGTCCTGGCTTTGAACTAGCTCTTTGGTTACCTTCTTTTCCATTTCTCTTGATTTTTATGCTAAACCATTATCATCACTCTCTTTCCCTTCACTATGGGCCTGATCCTTTTTTTGTTGTAAATAGTTTTTTTAAACTGAAAAAGTAGTGTGTGCACTTCTTAAAAAGCCCATGAATTTAAGATTACAGAGTGAGATTCACTGAGACTTCCTTACATCCCAGGCGACCAATTCAGCTTTTTCCCGTACAGAGGCCACGGTGACTTCTATTATTTTCTTTTGTATCCTTTAATGATATTCTGTGTGTGTGTGTAAAATACCCACTTGTATCCACACGGGAACATTCCACAGCGTTCCCTTAAAAGATCTTAGAGATGGTTACCCCTGACTCTTAGCACTCACCTTGACACCCTCTTCAGAGAGAAAATAAAGGACATTTTGCTTGAACTTGCTCAATTTCCTGCTGTCTGCACCTGTAATCTTCTATATCTGCAACTCTTCCTCCTCTCCCCT
Organism: Panthera onca; assembly: GCF_046562875.1. Classification (NCBI taxonomy): domain Eukaryota; kingdom Metazoa; phylum Chordata; class Mammalia; order Carnivora; family Felidae; genus Panthera; species Panthera onca. The sequence continues at coordinate 204,615,447 of NC_138339.1, forward strand.
CCAATATCCACAGAAGAAATGTCTGTGTTCCTGTTCAAGGTTAATCCCTTTACCACCGTTCTTGCCCCAGTCCTGTTCCATTAGGTATGTTTCACTCCTTAGAGGTTGCATTCTCTAAGAATGTTCCAGCGTCTTCCATTATAAAAGAAAAAGCAGAAGCAAAACCAAACAGCCTCCCTCTCCAACTTTCCCTTGACCTCTTTTCCCCTGCCGAATACGATCGATGCTCTGCTTCCTTCCCTTGTTGCCAAATTCTGTCAATTAGTTCTTTTCATTTGTTCAGTAAATATTTGAATGTTCTTTATACCGTATGGCACAGGTAGTTACAATTTATTCCTTGACTTTAAAAGGCTAATATTCAGTCTGGTATGAAGAGAAGTGTGAACCAATGGGGGAAGTGTTATTGAGGAGTCCATTTTGTGTAATCTTGAAGGACTCAGGCTCTGAAATTCACCTGAGTTTGAATCCTGGCTCTGTATTTGATAGCCGTGTGACCTTGGAAAATTACTGTGTTTTTCTCTGTTTGTTTCTTCATCTATAAAATGGGAACATTGGTACCTATGTTATGTATTAGATATGATTAAGTGTGTTAGAATGGGGGTTAACACATAAGTACTAAACAGCTCTTACCTTTTTCTACTATTATGATGGCATTGGCAAAGGGTGGAGAGCGCTCATTGAGGAAGGAAGCCACCTCCCATTGGTTTCTCAACCTTGCCTTTGCTTCTGTTCATTCCACTAAAATTGCTTTGGCAGATCGACAATTGCCAACTTGGTGGCTGATTTTTCAAATTTCATCTTCTTCACACTATTAGCACTGATAATGCTGATTATCTGTCTCTTCTGATCTTTGCTCATCACTCCTTGCACCCTTTTATTTTCATTTTTTTTAATGTTTATTTTTGAGAGAGAGCGCGGGAGAGCAAGCGCACAATCAGGCGAGGGGCAGAGAGATAGGGAGAGAGAGAGTCCCAAGTAGGCTCCACTCTCAGTGCAGAGCCCAGTGTGGGGCTCAATCCCATGAACTGTGAGATCATGACCTAAGCCTAAGTCAAGAGTTGGACGCTTAACCCACTGAGCCACCCAGGTGTCCCCTTTGCACCCTTTTAAATTAGTGTTCTCAAGTACTGTCTCAGATCATCATCTTCCAGTTTATACCTCCTTTCAGCATGATCTTGTCCATTTCTTTAGCTTTTACTACTACTTAGATCAGTGTTTTTCAGAACTTTCTTTGATGATATAAATATTCTGTTCTGCTATGTCCAGTTTGCTAGTCACTAGCTCTATGAGCTGACTTTTTAATTTGGTTTAATTTGAATTAACTAGCCATGTGTAAACTAGTGGCCAATGACAAACTTTGACCTACATTCATTTTAAAGGGTCTGCCCGTGGTCTTCAGTGTCTTCTCCTATAAGTCAGACTGCCTACAGTGATGTGACGAGTTATTCCTGTTGGATAACATGCACATCTCATTCTGCAAAGACGATGTACTTTCATAGCCTCTGATGCCACCATTAGTGAAAGGTTTATGAGCAAAACAACAGCAGCAATGACAGAAACAGGTGTGAGGTCACACCTGATAGAATGGTTGTCATCAAGAAGACGAGATAACAAGTGTTGGTGAGGATGTAGAGGGAACCCTTGTGCCCTGTTGTGGTCACTGTAAATTGGAGCCGCCACGATGGAAAACATTGTGGAGCCTCCTCAACAAATTGTAAATAGGACTATATAATTCAGCAGTCCCACAGGATATATATCCAAAGGAAATGAAATCAAGATCTCAAAGAGATATCTTCACTCCCACGTTTATGGTAGCATTATTCACGATAGCCAAGATATGGAAACAATCTAAGTGTCAACAAATGAATGGATAAAAGAAGATGCAGTATATGTATGCACACACACTGGAATATTTTTCAGCCATGAGAAAGAAGGAAATCCTACTTTTTGTGACAGCATGGATGGACTTTGATGACATTATGCTTAGGGAGATAAGCTGGAAAGAGAAAGACAGATAGTCTATGATAACACTTACAATGTAGCCTCTAAAAAAGCCAAACTTGTACAAACAGAAAGCAGAATGGTGGTTACCAGGGGCCAGGAATTGGGAAGGATGGGGGAATTGGGGAGAGGTTAAAGACTACAAATTTCCAAGTAAAACGTAAGTTCTAGATCTTTAATGCACCGTTTAGTGATTATAGTCAACAATACTGTATTATATACCCCCAAATTGCTAAGAGACTGCATCTTAAATGTTTTCAGTACAAAAAATAAGTGACAATTAGGTGCTGTGATAGAGGTATTAGCTAACGCCACGGCAGTAATCATTGCAATATTTAAGTGTATGAAATCAACACTTCGTACACCTTACATTGACACGTTACATGTCAATTATATTTCAAACAGAAGAGAAAAATAGGGGAGGGTTACCTTCACACCTTTGTAAGATCTGCAGTCCTTGATAATTTGCACTAAGTTGTTAGGATCATTGGGTGCCTTCTCATGGCTCTGGCTATCAACTGAGGACTTCCCCATAATCCTTGTTGACTTGTTTTATTGGTGTGCTTGAATTATGGGGTTATTGTCATGAAATGATGTACTTTTAGAAGTTCTTTACAAATATCCTTGGGCTCTTGGTAGAGGGTGTTGAATTTTGGCACTGCTGGAAGATTGCCAAGGGCAGTTTAGGCTGTAGTTGCTTGAGCTTGTGTCTTGCCTGCAGAAATTGGTGTGTTCAAAATCTAACTTGTGACACAGAATGCTATGTGCTGGAATTTCACTATGTGGTGATATGACACAGTGCAAATTTTGGTGCTGTATTGGGCTGCTCTGTACCATTCAAGGATTTACCTTTCTAGATGCCTTTGGATAAGTGCAAAGAAAAGCATTAAGATGAGGAACCTGTGTATTTTAGTATATGTAGCCCTTGTAGGACAGTTGCTTTTGTGAAATTATTTTCTGAATTACCAGAAAGGGGAAATAAGTGACTCAGGCTCTTTATTTATTTATTTTTTTCTCTACAGCCTACTGGATTGTATCCTCCTTCAGGGCAGGTGCCGTGTTTTATAGTTCTTTCTGTGCCAGGTGTAGCATATTGTCTGGTTAGCTTAGATGCTAACTAGATTCAGCTTGGTTAATATTTCTAAAAGAAATGTAAAATGACCTACCTTTTATGAATAACACTAGGACTGCATGTAACAGTTGGGAATGTGCTCTTTTTTTGTTTTTCAGAAGTTAACTTTGCAATATGAAAATCATCCTTTGGACTCATGTTCATTGACAAAACAATTTAGAGAATAGTACAAAAAGTAGTAATCAAATTAATGAAAGAAAACTTAGTGGTGATGTAGTTATTATAAAGAGCTCAAACTTCATCAGTAATTAAAAAAAACTAATATTTTGGGGCACCTGGGTGACTCAGTCAGTAAAGCATCTACCTCTTGAGATTGGCTCAGGTCATGATCTAGTGGTTCGTGGGATCGAGCTCCCCCCCAACCCCATCAGACTCTACACTGAGTGGGAAGTCTGCTTGAGATTCTCTCTCTCTGTCTCTGTCTCTCTGTCTCTCTCTCTCTCTGTCTCTCTCTCTCTCTCTCTCTCTCTCTCTTTCCCCTTCCCCTGCTCACTCTTTCTCTCTCAAACAAACATTAAAAAAACCTTAATTTTCTTTGATTAGCTATTACCCTGTAATTTTTGATGTGGATCTGTTTTTTGTTTTTTGTTTTTTTTTTTTTTTTGATGTGGATATTTTTTGTGGTTTATGTTTTAGTCTGAATTGGGAGGGCATGGTTTATAATGCTTGTAGTACATCCTACAGCTTAAATTCTACGTGTTAGAAATAATAATAATAAAAAAAACCCCTATTCACTCAATCTCTATTATACACTTCAGAGAGCAACTTTAGGACCTAAAGGGGGAAACTCCCTCACAAAATAGACATTCTTGTTCGTGTTAGTCAGTTTACAGAAATTACAATCCCTTGCTCTCAGCTCCTGAGAGCTCATTCACCTGAACTTTAAAAAAAAATTTTTTTTTATGTTTATTTTTGAGAGAGACCGAGACAGAATGCGAGTGGGTTAGGGGCAGAGAGAGAGGGAGACACAGAATCCGAAGCAGGCTCCAGGCTCTGAGCTGTCAGCACAGAGCCCGATGTGGAGCTGAAGTCCGACGCCCAACTGACCGAGCCACTCAGGAGCCCCGTCATCCACCTGAACTTTTAAGATAGCATTTTGTTGTTGGTGTTATAACACTTAATAATCATCCACTTGGAATTATGCTCATTTTTCTCGTTCACATTTCTTTTTTAAATATCTGTGCTTCAGAAACTGCTTCATTTCCACGTCAAGCCCTCCTCCCTCGAGCTGATACCAGCAGCTGTCCTGTTGTTGCGGGGGGGGGGGGGGGGGGTGGGCACTGAGAAAAGGGATGGGGAACGAGTCTGGGTTTTGGAGTCATCGTGACCAAGGTTCCATTTCCAGCCCGGCCACATTTCACTCTGGCAAATCACTTCTGTAACTCCTAATTTTCTGATCTCCAAGATGGGGATAGTGGCTAATTATCCCCATAATTACAACCCCTGAGGGTGTATTGATAATTTTGAAGAGTGCTCAATCAGTGGTGGTAGTAATGATGGGGTGGGCTGTATTATATGGGGTTCTTAGGGAGTCCTGGTTTCTCAGTTAAAGCCTTTTTTTTTTTTTTTTTTTTTTTTTTTTTTTGGCTTGATGAAACAGAACCCCATGCAATGTCTAGCTTGGAATTGGAAAGGGCAGTTGTAAAGATACAGAGGGGTATATTCTTGGGTGAAGCACTGTAAGTGTAGCTGGTCCTCACAAGGATTTGAACCCTAGGACTGAAAGCTGGCAGCTTCTCTCATTCTCTCTTTCCTGGAGTCATACAGCTTTAGTTTGCTTCTCACTAGGCATTTGTTCCATGTTGTATCTCTGCAGGGCACGACTTCTGCTGCTTTGGTCTCCACACAGCCAGGCTCAGAGCCTCACAATTCCAGGTATACATGCTCTTGGCTCATGCAGGGACAGATCCTCATTCTCACGTCTGAATCCCCAATCCAGTTTTCTCATAGAGTGAGGATTTGATTGGCTCTGCCTGGATTTAAGTGTTGAGCTCTGCTCACATCTGTGGTCAGGGCCGGCTCACAAAGAACAATGTCTACTCCTGCGACATAGAGAAGGGATGCTGTGCATGAGGCAGAGAAACCCACAAGTATCTACCATATCTACACCTGTGTGTCTTTGGAGACTCCTTGATGATAGTCTTGGCACCGGAAGACTGAGCTCAGAAGAGTTTGCCCAAGTTAGTGGTTTTTAACCCTGGTTGCACATTAAAGTCACCTGGGGGAGCTTTACAGCTACTTACCACAGGCCCTGCCTTTGGGTATTCTGATTCAGTTGGTTTGGAATATCACTCAGGAAAAGAAAACAAAAACGCTTGAGGTGATTCTCTTCAGGTGATTGTCTTTTTTAGTAGGGTTGAAAATAACTGACCTAAAATGTTTCCTGTACTAGGTCTAGAGGTTCAAAGATGAGAGGAAAAAGGTCCCTCCATGTTAAAAAAAAAAAAAAAAAAAGAAAGAAAGAAAATGAAAGACATGAACACAAACTGCAAACAATGATCATTGACCCAAAGGAATTGTAAACAAAAGAGCTTTGGATGGAGAGAGGTGTGGGCTTGTTGTTTCCTGATGATAATGAAGGGTGACCCACCTTTACTATAGGTTTATCTGTGCCATACCTACTCGGTGTGGCTGCTGACCTCACATCTCATTCATCCCATCTAGCTGTTAGTGTCCTGAGGCCCAGGCAACATGCTGGCTCTGGACATGACATTGGGAAGCTGCCACTGCTTGAGTTCTCAGCCCCAAAGAGAAATGACAACACGTGAGAGGCCTCCGCAACTGAAAAGTGAATGGCCCAGTATGACCAACACCGGCAAATAGACCTGCTGGTGAAATGACCGTGATAAAAAATCCCTGCACTCAGGAGCCCGTGCCCAGTTTGGGGAGGGGACACACACACATTTATGTCAGTTATAAATGGATTTAAGTGGATTAGAGGATGATTTCAGGGCCCAGAGGGAGGAGACTATTGGATGTGGCCTTGAGTTGGAATGATGGAGACCTAAACCAAGATGACGCTGGTGGGGTGTTAGTGGGAAGGAAGGGGACTAACATTTATTAAAGGCTCCTCACCACCAGGTATAGCGCATTGTGTACTTGATGTAGCCTTTCAGTGAAGGCTCTTAACAAGCCTAGAAGGACAGATGCTTCCTATTCTCCTGGTACAGATAAGGAAACCGAGGCTTAGAGAGTTGAAGCGCCCAGGGTCACACAGCTGATCAGTATCTGAGCTGGATTACAATCCAGGTGAGTTTGCTTCTAGAATCCTGGCTGTTAGCTTCTGCCTGGATAACGCAAGGCAGTATATGAGTCAGAGGCTGTAGCTATGCTGGTTCCGTGTTGCTTGAGCACTCTAGATGTGCTCCTTCTAGAGGGCTGCTCTTTTTCTCTGAATTCTTTCCTCCGGGTCCACATCGCTATCTCCTTAGTCCACTTTCAGCTCCGCTCCAACGCCACTTTCTCAGGCCTATGCAAGCCCTGGCTCCCCCAACCTGCAAACCCTCCCTCCCGCCTTGCATGGCTTTTCATGTTAGCCTAACAAGTGTTACCTTTTAACACCTTCTGTAACTTACTTATTGTTATTACTGTCTCTTCCTCAATAGAAGGAAAGTTCCTTTAGGACAGGAATCCTTGTTTTCTTAACTAGTGTACCCTCTTGCCAAGAACACAATAATGTTTAATAAGCATTTGTTGAATGAAAGCCTTAGGAATCCGTTATGCTGAAAGAAAAGTAATTTTTTGCGTTACAAGTTTTACCTGAATCATGGCTGAAGATTTATTTGACCTTAGTCTCTGAACATGCCTATGTTTGCATGTTAATAGCATGTATTTACGCTTGTATAATTACCAAGTACAGGCTGCCTTTCCTTCCAGTCACCACTGAACACCTCTCTCAGTGTCTTGTATTGTGGTTATCGTCTTGCTGCTTTTTTTGGCTTTAAGCTTCTAAAGCCAGGGACTGAGTCCTCTTTATGTTCCACGTAATGTCTTGCACATGTTGGCAGTCTAATTGTGCGGTAGGAAAGTTAGGCGTATGAGATTAGGTTTCACTTAAAATCTTAAGTTCTATTTTATTTTGGTATCCTGTCCGCATTTGCATTAAAAAGTTATCAGGTGAGTGGTATTTACCTTAACATTCTCAACATAGCATGAGATCATTTACATTTACAATAAAGAAAAATGATAGATTTCTTTTATCTCTGCCATTAATAAGTGTCATAAAATAGAAAAATAAAGCTAAGTCAATATATTATTGCCACAGAAATTGAATTTGTGTCAAAAGGATTTGTGCTTGTGATGTAGTGATTCGTATATTTTTCTTGGAATTAAGTCTCTAGCAGGTGACATCAATAATTCACGAGACCAAGGAGCTTTTTGAAATTGGTTAATTCATATATGTGAATTACAAAACAAATGAATAATGCCCTTAATGTATTCTGACATATTTGAAAATATGCATAAAAAAACTCCTAGCCTAACAAAGTCTGTGTTTATGGCATTAGATTTTTTAGATTTTCTTTTTTTACTACATTATTATTTGAAAAGGAACTTACCTATATTTTCTGCTTGGTGTGAAAAGTACTGTCCATACTACAGTAAAAAGCTTTTCTCATCATAAAATAAATAAGCCTATTCTAGACAACTGGGAAAATACAGGAAAATGTGGGGGGGAAAATTGCTCCAAACCCCACAATCCGGTTATATTAAAATAAAAATGGTTCCTGACTTATATTTTTCTATAAGAATGTTAATGGAATTATATCACATGCAATTCTGTTTTTATCTATCTATCTATCTATCTATCTATCTATCTATCTATTTAGAGTGAGAGCAGGGAGGGTCAAAGGGAGAGAGAATCCAAAGCAGGCTCTGTGCTGTTAGTGTGGAGCCTGTTGGGGAGCTTGAACCCACGAACCGTGAGATCTTGACCTGAACTGAAACCAAGAGTCAGGTGCTCAACCAACTAAGTCACCCAGGTGCCCCACAGATAGGCCATTTTAAATGCGACTTTTGTTTTTCATGTAACATTGTATTGTAAGCATTTTCACATGTCATTATAGTCCGTATGGCAGGACTCTAGTTATTTAGTCTTTCCCAGATTCTGGGAAGTTTTAGGTTGATTATGATTTTAGCTATTTAAGATAAACTCTGTAGGTAAGTGTGTATAAACCTCTGGTTTTATTTCCTAACTCTAGATTCTAGATGTAATTAATTTAGCAATAAAACCTAGTAATTCTAGTTTAAGTAATGTGAACATAGGGTTTGTGTCACCAAATTGTTCTCTAAAAAGGTTCAACCAAATTTAATTTCCTTGTGGTGATACCAGAATGTAAAACAAAATCCTCCTTGCAAGGTGGTGTATTAGCTCCAGGAATATTCACTCTACATTTGTGTCTTGGACAAGACCTCTAGGAGACTGAATCATGCTCAGAAATAGCCCAGTAGTTTGAATAAGCTTCAAGGTAATTCTGGAAGCTCTGGGACCATTTTTACTCTTCCTACAGTGAATATTTGAAATACTTTCTAGCCTTCTCCAGATGATGAAAAAGGTCTTGAATTCTGGTGTCCTAGGACTAAATCTACTTGTAGAGAGGTTCAGGTATTTGAATTGTTTGCTCCTGGACCCGCTGCAGAGGAGGTTTTGAGCTGGTAGTAGAGGTGACAAGAACTTGAACAGCTGAAGAAAACATCTTAAAATAGGTATTAAAGCTCTTTTACTAGAATTAGCCTTTCTGGCTTCCCTTTAATTTTACCTCCATGTTGAAGGAATTTATTGAAGGAAAAAGAACATTGGAGTTCTGTTAGAATAAAAAAAAAAGGTTAGGTGCCCTGCCCCTGTGATGTGTCCTCTAGGAGAGAGGGCCAGGTAACAATTTAATTGGTTTTTCTAGAGAGGTGGTGGTTTTCTAGCAGTTCTGTTGCTGTCTTTTGATCCTTTTTGAAAACTTGTCTTAGAAATGATTTTTTTCACTTCTGTGGATGGTTGAATGATGTCTCCTCCTGAAAGCTAATGTTCCTCCGTGATTCTGCTTTCCCAAAGAAGGAATTATGGAGAAGGGAGGTTGGAATCTTGGGTGGATGAGAGAAGCCTGGGACAATGGCCAGGTGTGTGTCTTTCTAGGTAGGCAGGGTTATGGTTTTGAATAGATGAACAGATTAAAAGAAGCTGGAGAGCTCCTACTCATTCTCACCTGTTCCTAACATCTCTCACTTGTCTCCACCTTAGTCTAAAAATATGACCACATGAAGAGCCAGTCAACTTAAAAGCTTTTCTTGACATTATCAAAGAGCCAGCTCTACCCTTGTCCTCGGTGCTATGAAGCTTCAGTATTATTTTTGGAGCCCTTGCATGTTGTCACATCTAGGTATGTTGTGTAGTCGCCTGGGAAATGAACCTTAGGCTCTGTAGGTGTGGTTAGTGTCATGGTTAGTAATAATGCTTTACATTTCTGCGGTCTTTACAATTGGCATTGACGTTAAAACAAACAAAGGTGTGTGGACCAGAAATGCTGTTAGGATAAAGTAGGTGTTGGTGGGAAGGAAGAATCTGGAATTTGAAACAGGTGTGAGCAATGCTTTACCATAACCTTATCTGCATCTTATGATTAAAAGAAGACTAATCCTTTTTTCCTTTTGGGTCTAACTTTGTTGTGTCTTATTTTGACAAGCAGATAGTGTCATGTCATGGTTGATCTAACGAGCAAGCTTTGATACTTCACTAAATCTCTGCTTATGAGGGTGAATTATTGTAGCTTTAGAGATAAACTAAGCCTTTGTTTTTTAAAAATTTTTTTTAAACTAAGCCTTTGAATAAATGATGTAATAATTCATCCTGCACACCATGGAGTGTTGAATTCTCTTACAGCAGTAGTAATTGGTGCCTGTCACTACATGGCAGTAAAACCTGTCCCAATTGTACCAGCTTAGGGTTTCTCACTTTGAAAATTTCTTGTACTTCTTAGCTGTACCCTTCATTTAGCTTGTTTCAGGGACACCGGTTTTAAAGTGAGCTGCATGTCCCGAGATTCGAATGGGTGCAGGCTGAGGAAGTGTTTCATGGCTGGCGGGGTGTGGAGTAGGGTTTCTCACATGGTCCTGGGAGGGCTACAGCATTGCCCTCGGGCCCCTTACGCGTGTGGGTTCCTAAGCCCCACCGTAGACCTGCTGAATCAGAATCTTGAGAAGCTGAGACCTTGTCATCTTTTATAAAGAAAATCTTGGTGTGTTTCTAGTGCACACTAACAAGCTGGAAACTAGGTGGCTTAGAGGGTCTAGTTTATGAAAATTGGGTCTGAGTCAAGTGCATTCAGAGGCTTTGCTCTTAGAGGTGTTCTTCTTGTTAGTGGCTACTCATAATGACCTAGTTAAAGGATGTAAATTAAATTAGATTGCAACAGCTAAAAATTATTTTTAAAGATTAGCATGTACTTGGCTTTGACAGTGATTAGTGCTTGTTAACTTGACAGTTGGTGGTGGCTGTACCTAATGACATTAATGGACAGATCCTTTGCTCCCAGCTAGTTCCGATGTGCTAACCAATGAAAATATAAAATTTGCTAAAAGTCTCAAGCTACAGCTTGGAACCTTTTTTAAACTGTATGTGGACCTTGGGTTTGTATGTTGTTTTGTATTACACAGTTGATCTGGTGTCTTTGTTGCTTCCTTGTAAACTAAGTTGGTTGGGGGAAGGACCATTCCTTCATACCCCTTGATATTTACAGCATTTCACAGAGTGCTTTGAAAGCTCTAGATCTATTTTTTGGCAGCATGTAGGGTCTTCAATAAAGGTTTTGATGCCTTGCTTAAATGTGAATACAGCAACCTACGTTCTGTGTTTCTACCTTTTTTTTTTCTTCAAAAGAACATAGGATCCAAAAAAAAAAAAACTATAAAGACTTTTTCTTTTCAATTCCAGAGTGATCCTCTTGACCATTCATCTTAGGAACTGTCATTAGCAGAAAACATTGTTGCCTATCTATATGAGCTGTTCCTTACTTTTTAGGGAGAAAATAGAATTGAACAATGTAGGAAGAAAAATGAGGTTTTTGTCTTGGGAAGGGAGCTCTGATGCGCTTTAATACCACACCTTAACCAATTACTAATGGTTCTGTGTCTAGAACTATTTTGGTATTATCACCAGTTTGATTTTATCCATGCTGCAAAGCATTAACAATACCTATACAATCATTGACCAGATGCTGTGACTAAAGGTCACAAAGTCACAAAATCACATTAGGTATGAATGTTTTAATATGTCTCAGATGGTATGGTTTCAATTTGTGTGTGTGTGTGTGTGTGTGTGTGTGTGTGTGTAGGTACAAATAGAATCCTAAAAGTTGCTATTAGGTTATTTTTAAAGTGTTCCTATTTGCCTCCATTTAATAGTCCATTTTATGTTTCCACTTCCTTCTTGGTATGGATATCTTCAAATGCTACTCTTGAGCCGGATTGATGGGTATAGTTCTTGTTTTCCCCAACCAGAAGAATGAGTAAAGAGCATTGCTGGTAGCTATAAAGCAAATACTGCATTTTTTAAGGGTCACGGCCAACCAGACATATAAATAGTACCTCAAGTAGCAGTATAAAAATAATAACTTTTTATAATAAAGTTCTTTACTGTTTTTGAGTACGGATGTCACCTTGTCGTTTTTTATCTACTATACAAAGGCTGAAACCCCACAGAATTATCTGAGGGTTTTATGTCCATCATTTCCTCTCTCCCTACCCCTTCCACGTTTGAGAAGTGTGTCATCTAAACAGGTAGGGCCTTGACATGACATCCACTTCACAGTAAACTTGAATTAATAATAACTTTCACGCATCCTACAAAAGGGTGCCACTTGCTAATAACTTCACATTGTTAAAATAAGACTTTAGTGTTAATTTCTACTTTCAGTTCTGTTTGAAGTAGACTGGGATTGGGCATTTCAGTTTTTAGGGGAAGTTACTCATGCTTAGATCTATTAAAAAATTTAAATGCTAACAAGTCTTTAGTAGTCTCTTTCAGTTTGTATGCATGCAAACAAATATGTAATTTCTATTTTTTGAAAGCTCAATCTTGAAGTGAAACTTATTCTGGCTTCACTGTTTGGATATAGAAACCAAAATTTTTTGATCCATTTTCTAGCTGTTTACTGTTAGTCACTCTCTGCAGCCCTGTCATGGGTTCTTGACATGGTCCTTGACACGGGTCCTGCCCTACTGGCTTCTTTGGATCCTGGTGTGGATAGTGGTGAGAATCGATAGGCAAGTGTTTTCCAGAGGAGAAGGAATAATGAACTTGACCTTACCTTCTTGCCTTTCTCTCTGACTGTTAAACTTCCTGCACTTGGATCCCTTTGAGTTTCTTCCTTTTCCTTGTAAGTTACCTCTGAATTATAATTCTGTAGTAATTCATCACACGTTTTTTTCTTGTGAAAGATTATGTATAATATAGATAGTGACTGAACTTATATATGTGCCTCCATAGTTTTTAAAGAATTTCACAGATTGAGTCCTTTTAGAAGCTAGATCCTGGCTGCCTGGGTGGCTCAGTCAATTGTGTCCAACTCTTGATTTTGGCTCAGGTCATGATCCCAGGATCGTGAGATCGAGCCCTGTGTTGGGCTGCGTGCTGAGGATGGAGGAGCTCGCTTAAGATTCTCTTTCTTGTTCTCTGCCCCTCTACCCTGCTTTCTCTCTCTGTCTCTCTCTCTCAAAAAAACCCCCAAAAACAAAAAACTAGATCCTCAGTGAGGTAGTTCAAGGATATAAAAAAGTTAAGACAAAAAAAAAAAAAAATGGATCTTATGTGTCTTGTTCCTACACAAGGATGACTGTTCTATTCTGAAAGTTATGAGTTCAACTCTAAAAGGCTGTGCAGCTTTAGGCCTTTGATGTTATGCAAAAAATAGTGTTTTTGGCTATTTACATCTCCTGTATTTTGCATCCTGTAACCTACATCCTCTGCTTTTCCTGTATGGTGCTGTACTTTTCATAGCTTTTATGCAGTCTTTAGACCATGAATCTTACTTGGGATCTGCTCATATTTCTCTTAAAATTGTCTATTTTCATTCTCTTGGCATGGCTTTTATAGCATTTTCCTCAGGCAAGTCAAACTGGTATTTGGGAATATTTCATTGGTGTAGGAAGGTGTTTTCTCTTGACTGTGGTGTACTTTTCTGAATAGGATTTCAGCTGGAACCTTTCTCTTTGGCCTTATTTTTTAAGCATTAGGCTACCCAGGATGCTATTGTGTTGGTAGTTGACTGCATTCCTCTTGTCTTGTGAGAGGAACTCAAAATGACCCCTTTCAGGTGAGATGTGCCTTGTGATTCGGGTGGTATCTCTGAAGAATAGAGATGTGGTTAACCACATTCAGTGGGTGGGAAATCTCTGTTGACAGGAAATTGGCAGGAAAGCACACATGTAGCAGGCAGTTAGAGGGAACAGTATCCTACCCAGCCTTTCCACGGCTGCTTTTTCTGCTAACTTGAGAGCCATGTGGACTGGAGTTTAATTCTAGTAATGGTCTCTGGGATGAGACTGTGGCTCCCAGTGCCTCAGAAATTTTATAGTTCTGCCCAGGATTACTCCCACTCTTAAGGACTTGTGTGCTTGCTTGTTATTTTCAGGGGCCAAAGGTAATACTAAAGGCAAATTCTAACCCAGAATTAAACACTAAATCTATTAATTCATTCCCATCCCTTCCTTCTTCCCAGTGTAACAAGGAATTTAGGCTAGAGCCTGGTGGTGTGGCTAGTAGTATGGTCAGTTATTCAGCTTTGTTATACACAAAGCTGATTTTGGGCCCCTCCCATTAGTGTATCCTCTGCCCTTGGAAGGAATGTCTTAGTCAAAGAGAAGAGAATCTGGGATAGTGATTTGCTCTGTACCCCTTTTTAATCTGGATCCTCACTGAGATAGACTGATGAGCATACAGGTGTATTCCAGTATACAAACATGAATGACAAATTTCATTGTGTCAACGTTGAATTTAACTAGTGCCACTCAGGCTGTTATATGATGAATGCTAACACGTGTTTTTCTATACTTCTAAAATCTGATCTATTTAGGAATGCACTTGACCCTTTCTCTGCCCTTTTAAAAGGTCCACTGCTACCGAATAAGATGAGGGAGAATTGAAAATGGATTCTAGCTACTTGAATACAAAATCTTGCCTGACTCCGGAATTTAGAAAACTTAGATTTTTGGTCTCCCCACCCCCCCCCCCCCCCCAACCTAACTGCTTTTTCTTTTGAACCACTTTGTAAGAAACTAATTTATTCACTTTCTAAAGTGGCCTTATGTTTGTCTAGCAGGGAAATCAGCAAAAGGGTTCTCAAAGAAGCTAGCGATGAAATTGAAAAGTGTCTACTGTCACCGCTGGTGATAAATCAAACTGATGTTAGAGATGCAAATAGTCATTCCAGTACTCTCCTCGTTACTAGAATTGTTTAAGTTAATTAAGCCAGCAAAGTACTTCATTATCTACTATGCTGCATGCTAATGGTACATTTAAAGTTTCACTGTCTTATGATTCAGATTTTTTTTTTCACATTTAAGTCTCCATATCCATTGTGTTATAAGTCCATATACTTAATGGTAACTAATACTGTTTTTCAGGAAAATGGATTTATTGTGCCACAGTTAAGTTTCTACTTTGTGAGGTCTGCAAGTCTAAGAAATCTTAGGAAATGTTTGAAACTACCACATTCCTTTTGTCCATCTTCTTGAGAAAGTGATTAAAATGCTGTATAATTCATTTTTATTGGACTGTCAGTAGTTTAATTACATTCAACTTAGCATTGTAGAATTTTTAAACGTATTCTATTAACTAAAATAAAAGCTGTTATAAATTACTGATATGATTGGTTTCTTTCATTTTGCAGCATTTAAATATTAGGACACTGACGGATGATATGGTAAGGTTATACTCAACACTTCTTTTGTTGTGAATCTTAACTAACCATGTAATGTTGATGGCGTGCTGGGCTAACACCTTTGAAACTGCTAAAAATCTGCATGTTTTGGAAACCAACTGTTTTTTTATAGTGCTAAAATAAGAGGCAGAATTGGTAAAATGCATGACAGTTTTTGCTTTTAAATAGTAAAAGGAACTAGTAACTCGTTGATGGGCTAATTTAAAAAAATTGTTTAATTACAAATTGTTAGTCAACTTTGAATCATTCAAATCCGTCTCATTCTTTGGGGATGAATTGCACACTTAAAAAGGAGGTAAAAAAAAAAAAATAACACCTAAAGACATTCAGCTTTTCTGAAATATGTAGTTGCTACAAAGTAAACCAGACTAAAATGTCATGCGTGTATTAAAAAAAATGCTCAAAAATGGGGGAACCAGGCATGCTTTCCTATTTGTTCTGCATGTTGAAAACAATAGGCTTGCTTATAAGAAATTAACACTTTATAGCACCATTACAGATTGTTGTATATTCGAGTACATATTTCTGAGAAATAGATCTTTGAATGTAACTCTTGGCTAACGGTAAGGGAATAACAACAGTAGTAAGGCTGAAATAAACAATAATGTGAAAAAAAATATGTAAGCATGATAGGACAAAGCACAGTGCTGTATTGATCTGGTTCTGAATCCAAATTCACCTTACATGTAATATGAAACAGAATGCGTAGAACATGGTAAACACTTAAAAAATGTCTAGCGCACCCATTATCCAACGTACCATCTTGGGTACTTGGGTAAAGTGGACAGGCAAAGAGAAATGAGATCTAGATCGTGACACGCAGGATGGAAAAGTTCAATTAGAATGTTCTGTTTTATTCCTCTGGATAATATCTAAAACAAGGGTTGTTCATGTAAGCTTTCCTGGATAAGATTTTTCAGATAATGGTATTTAGAAAATTGTAGTGATACGGAACACTTACACAGAGAACATGTTATTTCTTATCATGCAAAGTAGAGTTGACTTCCTCTTAGCACTCAGTTGCACTGAGGGTCAACTACGTTAAGTACATGGTTTGCCCAAGTATGTACAGCTGGAAAGTTGGGTGTCTGTGGCTTGAATCTTGTTCCACAAAGCTCCAAACCCAAACATGTACTATGCTAACTCAGCCTTCAAATGCCTTCTTATGACTGATAATAAAACCATCTGTAATTTTTATGTTTGAACATCTGTAAGAATATACAATGGTAGATTTAGAATAGCCTTATTAAAATATAGTTCATATAGCCTACAATTTACCCATCTAAAATGTACAACTGAATGGTTTTTAGTATGTTCAGAGTTGTACAGCCATTGCCACAATCAATTTTAGAACATTTCCATCATCCAAAGGGAAACCTCCTACTTAAAAGCAGTCACTCACCATTTACCCCCAACTCCACCAGACTTAGGGAATGGCTAGTCTACTTGGTCCATAGATGTCCACTTCTGGATATTTCCTATGAATGGAGTCCTGTGATAAATGGTCTTTTGTGACTGAATTTTTTCATTTCGCATAATGGCTTCAAGGTCTGTGTTGTAGCTTGTATCACTACTTGGTTCCTTTCTATTGCTGAATGCTATTCTGGGACCTTTGAGATTTGTTCATATTTTATGGGCACTACACATCTTTTTCTTCCTTCTTTCTTTCTTTTTTCTTTTTTTATTTAAAAAAATTTTTTTAATGTTTATTTGTTATTGAGAGAGAGAGAGACAGAGACAGAGCATGAGCAGGGGAGGGGCAGAGAGGGGAGGAGACACAGAATCCGAAGAAGGCTCCAGGCTCTGAGCTGTCAGCACAGAGCCTGACACGGGGCTCAAACTCACAAACTGTGAGATCAGGACCTGAGCCAAAGTTGGTAGCTCAACCAACTGAGCCACCCAGGCACCCCTCTTCCTCTTCATTGAGCTACTGATCTTTGCTTCGTTATGATTGACGTTGCACATTGTCACCCACAGTCTCTACCCTAAGTTCTAGAAACAGAGTCCTGCTACAGTTTGGCTTCACCAAGTCATTCTAGAAGCTATCTTGCTCTGATCTTACATTAACAAAAGGATTCCTTCCAGTGAAGACTTCAGTCTTTTCTCTCCATCCTGCCCCATTCCTCCTCTCCCCTATTCTTTGTAATTGGGTGGGGTAAGGTCAGAACTTTTTGGGAGTTACCATACTGCCTTGTGTGGTATTTTTATCAAAGCAGTATATCATTGTAGGACTTTCTCACCAGTTTAAACATCTTCAAGGAAGAGACAGCATGTTGGTATGTTGTCTAGTATTATGTTAAGCATTTTTATAAATTTTTTGTTGAAGGAATGAAAAGAGTGAATCATCACTTTGGATTACTTGCCTTTGGATCTGGGGATGGCTTGGTCCTGGTCAGGCTTCCCAGAGATGGACCCTTGCCTTTGCACAGAGTAAAAGAGTTTTATATTAAAAAAAAAAAAGGGGGGGGGGGCTTTGACAAGGACCTGCTGTTAGTCTTTGTGACCACCTGCCTGGATCACTGACCATTGCCTTGCCTCTGCCTTTACCTTAGAGGGACGTATGACTGTTCTAGATTCCTCCTTGACCTTTTCCCTTTTGATTAACTGAACTACAGTCTCCCCAGCTCTCCCTGATCGCTTCTGATCTTGTGCTTTAGCTTGGCTCTTGAGTAGGCTAGGGCTTAAGACCAGGGAGGGATCAAGCAGGCAATCTAGTTCAGGCAGCTGGGTCCATTGCTGTGGAGCTTAGAGAAAAAGCCTGGCTATTTTGAACAAGACACACTGAAAAGTAAACCTAACTCATTGATTGACGCACCATGGAAAGAGCATTGGATTAGGAATCGGAAGACTCTTGTTGAAAGACAGAACCTCACCTCTTCTTAGCTCTTTGACCTTGGCAAATCAATTATCTGATTGTTCACTTACTTGTAAAGCAGGACTAATTATACCTTTTCTACTTTCCTCATAGAGTTTTGGTGGGTTTCATTGAAGTGTGTTGAACTGCTGCATTCATTTCTGTTCCTTGTTAACCCCTCTTAAAAATATGTCCCAGTGCACAGACAGCAGGGGTGACGTGACAGGTTTGCAGTTGAGCCTTACAGGCTATGTCACAGATTGATGAAGAGCTTTGAGGGAGGAAAGCGTAGCTGTATATTTCGGGGGCTCTATAAATGATTTTTGGTGAGTTAGAGCTCAGAGAAGCATTGGCCACTGATGATTTGATGTGTGTTAGCAATATGTTTTCTAATTAAAGGTTGCTACCCCGACAACATGTGTATGGTATGTGTGTTTTCAGTTCAGAGCTTCTTAATGTGAGAATAGCTTTTTTTTTTTTTTTTTTTTGGCAGAACTTGAGAGAAGGCGCCATAACAATGGCGTCTGCTGCAGTCACAGATCTGAATAACGGTATTTTAGAAACATGAAGTTGCAACATTCTGGGAAGCATTAGTGTTAAACACCCATCCCTTTAAATTGCTTGTTAAAGGCCTACGGAAGTACTTCACGTTTCAAGGTTATTTTCTGAGTTACAATCAGAATTTCATAGGACGCTGTCTGGTTGAAGGAAGTATTGCTCTAGTGTTGAGACAGAGTTCTTATACTTTAAACAGTGTTCATTCTACAAATACCTGAGCATTCATGCCATGTAAAGTGCGGTCCGAGGTGAAAAAGTCACTTAGTTTACAACCATCCATTGTCTGTACCTGGGTTGAAAAGAAGGCTTTTTTTTGTAGAGGCAAAAAGGTTGAGACAAGAGCAGCGAAGGGAGGCTGGTTGCAATAGGTCAACAGGAAGAAATTGAATATGGTTGACACAATACTGAATTCTCCATGACCATGTCCACGGAGTGTTTTTGTGGTTTAGAAGTTGTTTTTGACTTGGTTATTGTCTCCCTTGTCCCTCAGAACCTTTTGTCTCAAGTGCGGTGCTCCTACTGATCCTCTCTGTCTACTCTTTTCTCCCCCTGGTAGCCAATATTACTGTTGTAATCTCTGGTTTAGCCTACAGCAAGGATTTTCAGACTTTCTTGACAATAGGACCCAGCATATATACTAAGTATGTTTCATTTTGTAGCCCAGCTCACATACACATACAAATTCTCTCTCCGTTGAAACCGTTTTATGAACTAATATTTAATGTTTCTAAGCTCAATGAACTCTCATCTTTTCCTTTCCACTCCTTTCTATTGCTTTTTACTCCTCTCCTTTCCATTAAAAAACAAACAAACAAACAAACAAACACCAAAAAAAACCCCCCAAACAAAAATCACCAAAACAAAACAAAACAACAACAAAAGAAAGAGGGTGGGAAGGAAGGCGGATCCAGTCCACTACATTGGTTCCTTGTCCCACATGTGGTTCATGACTGTAGCTTAAAAAGAGACCTTGGCCTGTACAGCAACTAGAAAGAGTCCTCAGATCATAAAATGAAGAGCAGACACTCACAGAGAGATCTGAGGACTCTTTCTAGTTGCTGCCACTTGCTAGCAGTGTGACTTTGCGTATTTAACTGTTGGGCCTTGGTGTCCCTGGTTATAGAGCTTTACAAGGGAAAAATAATGCCAAAGTGCTTGGTGAACTATGCATTCACAGCATTAGTGGTATAGTTAGTAACATGAATTTTTTTTTTTTTGAGGAAAGATTTACATTTAACATAATATACCAATTTTATGGATACAATTTGATGATTTTTGACAAACGTATACAATCATGTATACACTATGATCATGATATAAAAGCTTTCCATCACCCCAAAAGATTTTGTGCCGTTTGTAGTCAATTTCTTCCGCCTATCCTGGCTCTTGGGAGACATGAGTCAGCTTTTTGTACCATATAACTCCGTTTCTAGGATTTCATATAAGTGGAATCACTTAGTATAGTGCTTTTGTGTCTGACTTCTTAGCATTGTGCTTTTGAGGCCCGCTCTAGTGCTTTGGGTGTATCAGAATTCGTTGTTTTTATTACTGAATAGTATGCCATTGTTTGGTAATACTTCTAGTTTATATATTCAACAGTTTGGGTTTCCAGTTTTTGGTGATTGAATAAAACTGTGAACCTTTGAGTACAGTTTTTGGGGGTATGGTTTCATTTTGGAAGGGGAATTATGTGGTAACTATGATTAACTTTACGAGAAACTGACAGATTGTTTCCACTAATGACAAATGATGTTAAGCATCGTTTATTATGCTTATTTGCCATTCCTTGTAATGTCTATTACTAGATACAGGGCCAAATTACTCTTGAGTGAGACTTGGCCTTAAGTAAGTGGAAACTTACCTAATTGATTTCAGGCCTTTGTTTTCTAATATAAAAACAATTACACTATCAATTTTCCTCTAAGTGCTACTTTAGCTGTGTCATTTTCTGAATGTTCAGAAATTTCCCAATTTTCCTGTTGATTTCTTCTTTAACCCATTGGTTATTTACGTCTATGTTTAACTTTTAAATATTTGGGGATTTTCCTGAACTCTCTTATTACTGAATTGTAACTTAATTTCCTTGTGGCCAGGGATCATGCTTTGTGTGACTTCAATCATAATTCAGTTTGCTGAGTCTTGCTTTCTGTCCCAGAATGTGGTCTATCTTTGTGAATGTTACATGTGCATTTTGCTTGTGTTAGATTGATCTATAAAGAAGTCACATTGGCTGACAGTATTATTCATATCCTGTTTTCTTGATTTTTCTGCTTGTTTTAACAATTATTGAGAGAGAAGTGTGGAAGTCTCCAACTATAATTCTGGATATTTTATTTCTCTGATCAGTTCTATCAGTTTTGCTCCATATATTTTAAAGCTCTGGAATTAAGTGCATATACATTTGGGATTGTAGTAAATCTTTCATCATTATGAAATAACTACTTATATCCCCAGTAATATTAAGTTGTAGGCTTTGGAAATTGACTAGATTGATTGGCTATACTTGATACAATTATTGCCTTCCTTTTTGAACAAATACTTCTTGGCCTCTGGGACACAAACTTTATTGATTTCATATCCCCATGACCTTTCCTTTTTTGTTTTGTGTGGTTTTCCTTTGCTTATCTTAAACTATTGTCATTTATCAGGTTTCTTTACTGAGGCCCCCGCTCTCCTGTGTATAGTGCTGGACTGGGGTGATGACCTTAGTCCATGTCTTTGTCTATGACCTTTTCTTTAAGTTGAGATCTATTACTCTGTTGGCCTACTGAATACTTTTGTATGGATGTCTCACCTGTACTTGAAACTGTTCATGCCCCAAATTAAACCTTACATTTTTTCTTTTTGATTTTTTTAAATGCTTGTTTATTTTTGAAGGAGAGAGAGACAGAGCGTGAGGGAGGGGAGGGGCAGAAAGAGAGGGAGACACAGAATCCGAAGCAGGCTCCAGGCTCTGAGCTGTAAGCACAGAGCCCGACGCGTGGCTCGAACTCACGAACTGGGAGATCAGACCTGAGCTGCAGTCGGACATTTAACTGACTGAGCCACCCAAGTGCCAGTTTATTCCCATTTTTAAAGATGGAGAAACTAAGGCAAAAGAGATTATGTAACTTGTTCAATGTCATGAAGCAGCCAGAAAAACTATGGCAGACTGATTCCAGAGAATATGGTCTTTACCAAGAGAGTTACATTGCCACTTAAGTACTATCCCTTTCTCCTCTGAGAGTGCCAATATAAAATCTGAAAGTATATTTCTCGTTTCCTGCTTTTCCTCTGGAGCCATCTATATGAAACCTCTGACCTTTATTTTAAACAAAAATTTTTAAAGCTTTTTTTTTTTTTTTCAGTTTATTTATTTTGAGAGAGACTTAACTGGAGACGGGGGGAGATACAGAGAGAGAATCCCAAGCAGGCCCTGCACTCCCAGTGCAGAGCCCCACATAGGGCTTGAACACAGGAACCGTGAGATCATGACCTCATGAGTCAGGTGATCAACCAACTGCGCCACACAGGTGCCTGAGATCTCTAAATTAAATTGACAAGGGAAAATTGTATCCTAGTCACTTACCTTAATCCTGAGAATTATAAAGACATCTGTAAGAAGTTTTCTATAAGAAATGAGGTATTTTTAGTATTTCCAGTAAACAAAACTGAGAAACATTTATGCTGAAGGAGTAGTCATTTGTGACTGAGAGATGTCAACAGGTAAAGGATAGGAGTCTGGTTTTGTTTTTTTTTTTTTGTTTGTTTTTTTTTTTTTAATTACAAAGGACATGGAAAAACTCTGGTTGCAAACCACTTTACAGATCTGCTCCCAGGTATAAGTATAGGCTTTCTTGGTTCCCCTCAAATTTTGCCACCAGGAATGAGGTCTTAGAGCCATTGAAGATACTGCCTGAGTGTGGGTTCTGATGAGTGCTATGAGAAACTTTCATTGTTCTCTGTGGACCTTGTGCCTCGCTTGATGTAAATGCTGCTATTTGACTCTAGCACATTCCTGGGTGTTATCTGCGAGACTGGTTCACTCAAAGATGAGTTCCCCAGATAGATACACTTGATGGAACCAAGTTTTGTCTACCTACAGGCTACTCCTGGACGTACCTAGATGTGATATCCCTTGTGGGATATGTGCCAAGTTAGACATTGTACTTAGGAAAGAAACGAATGATTTTATTTATGTTCCTGACTTGAAAGTCAATAGAACATACATCATCAACTTTAAAAAAAGAGCTTAACAATTATTTTTTTTCTTATTGGTCTAATAAGACATAAAACTGTCTGTACTATGATTGAAGTTCATTTTGCACTTTTATGAACTTCTGTTTTCCTTGGTAAGTTTAAAAACCATGAATGATAATACAAAAAGTGTGAGATTTTCCAGTTTTTCTTTGAAGCTATATATTCAAAATAAACTCTTCTGTGTTAAGTAGATAAACCAGCATGGACTGGGGCAATTGAATGTATGTGGTAAAATACATCAGAACAAGTTCTCTAAGCTTAAATTATTCACTAAGTCAGGTGGGCCTTTCTGAGCCCATTAATATGAGTTAATTAGAGCTTCCTGTACTTAGGTTTTCAGTAGTAACACTTAAGTACTGTCTTAGAATCTTTAAATATTTATGGGATAGTTTAGAGAGCTCCTCCTCAAATCAGTAGAAACTTGGGAATTAGATCAAGAGCTCTCAGAGTTGAACAGACTAAGATGTAGTGGGGTGTGCAGACTTGTTTATTCATCCTTTTATCCATTCATTCATTAAGCATTTGAGTGGTTAGTACTGTTATAGGAATATAAAGATCAATATGACTGTTCTGCCATTGGGAACAGTGAAGAAACAGATGTGTATACAGTTTACGGTTGTATAGGTATACTAATACTGTTCTAGGCCCATTGCACTGTGTCTAAAATCCAGTGGAGTTGTAAGGTCATCTTTGAGGTTGGGAGAAGACTTGGTAGAGAAGGGGACTTTTCAGCTACTTTTGAAGGACAAGTTGGAATATAGGCTGGCAGGAGTTGTAGGATTTGTAGTAATTTAAAAAAAATATTTATTTATTTTTGAGAGAGAGAGAGCGAGTGAGCGTGAGAGGAAGAGAGGCAGAGAGAGAGAAGGAGACAGAGTCTGAAGCAGGCTCCAAGCTCTGAGCTGTCAGCACAGAGCCCGATGTGGGGCTTGAACTCACGAACCATGAGATCATGGCCTGAGTCAAAATCGGACGCTTAACTGACTGAGCCACCCAGGTGCCCTGAGTTGTAGTAATTTTTTACTCTGATAATTTTACTCCCTGGATACCAACAGAATGGATCCCAGATGGAAGTGCCAGGTAGGCAAGTAGAAAACAATTGTTGGTGTTCTCAGAAACCTTTTGTTTTATGGGTAGTACAGGTCTATGTCTTGTAAAAAGTGTGCTATTTATCTACAGAGCTAACTTCTATTTCCTTTATGTGTATAGTATTAATATCTGTATATAAGAAATTAGAATTGTGCTTAACAATATGAGTAAGTAAAACTTTGGGGTTTGAATATTATTTTTAAGGGATTATCTTTTTCTTTGGATATTTTTCTTGTCACCTGGTGTTATATTCTAGAACTCAAGGTTGTTTTTAATCTAGGGGACCAATCTTTGAAGGGTCAGTGTTAGGAAGAGTCCAGATTGTTCTTAATGAATATATAAAAGACATAACACTTGGAGTTCATCCTGATATTGCTGGGAAGGAATTAGCAAAGTAAGAAGTAATGGGTTGTATCCCAGGCATGGAGGACAGAAAGCTATTTATTATTCACTTAACAAAGACTAATAGAGCACTAATTGTATGAACTATGCTAAGTTCCAGGAGTAGGTCCAGTGGTGAATAAAATAATGAATAAACCTATGATGGGGTAACTTTAGAATAGTACTCGTGCTATGTAATGGCAAGCACCAGACTTGTGGGCATCCAGCCTAGTTTTAAGGAGTCTGGAAGGCTCCTACCTAAGATGTAGCTCAAACTGAAAGCCAAAGACTGAGGTGAAATGATCCCGATTATGGAGATGGGATAGGAGTTGTGGTTGTGGTAGGTTTTTAGGCACAAAAAACAGTTTGCACATTTAAGAGACTCTGAGTTGTTCATTACATCTGGTTCCTACAGTGTAATGGCGGGTAGAGTAGTGAAGAGATTGCCTGGACAGAAAGTAGGGTTCAGATCAAGCTGGACCTTTTGAGCCATGATAAGACTGGAATGTCCTCCTTTGAGTAATGGGGATGCAAAGGTTGAAAGGTTTTAAGTACAGGAGTGAGGGACAGGATTGGATTTACATTTCAGTAAGATCAAAATGATGTCAGTTGTTGATAATGGCTGCAAGTGGTTAGGGGTAGAGGGACAGAGAAGACCTAGAGGCAAGCCAGGAGGCTGTATACAGCTGTTGTCCAAGTGTCCTGAACTAGGACAGTGGCAGTAGGGACAGAGAGAAGATGATTTAAGAAGAGACAGTCTACATGATTTCATGATTTGTTTCCTTATTAGTTTTCATTAGTTACTACAGTTCACATCACTTTTCTGTTGATCTAAGTCAACATCAGAAGTCATAATCAATCCCTATCAGCACCTAGATGCTTCTCTCCCTTTCTAGGACCATTTTTTCTTTTTCTCAGGCATCCTATCTCACATCCTCCAGGCTTCTCAAGCCCTCCTACTTTGCCCTTTGGAAGTCAAAGCCTGTTTTTGAATGTTTGTTTTCCTTCTTGTTCTAATTGAAACCTAGATGTTCTTTGAAAGCTTTGCATTCCTGTTGGCTTCTTCCTTCAAAAGCTTCTAGCTGTTTTAAAGGATTTCTGTTGGTTTTCTCCTTTTTGGTCTCATCTTTAGGTCTTATAGTTTCTGCCCCTAATGCATGAGAGACATTAGACACAGGAGTTGTTTTCCTTTCCACTCCTGTTTCTGTTATTCCATATCTACTATCAGGGGTTCTTAAACTGCAGTCCATGGACCTCCAGGCAGTCTGTAGTAACCTTCATGGTGTCTTTGAACTGGAATGGAAAAAAAGATTGAATCGTTTTCATTAATCTGTAAGCAAAACTTTGTTTTCACCTGTATTTGTAACTTCTTTAAAAACTGAAAATTCAAGGGGTGCCTGGGTGGCTCAGTTGGTTAAACACCCAACTTCAGCTCAGGTCATGATCTCGCAGTTCGTGGGTTCTGCGCTGATGGTGCAGAGCCTGGTTGGGATTCTATCTCTCTCTGCCTCTCCCCCACTTGCGCATGCTCTCTTTCTCTCTCTCTCTCTCTCTCTAAATAACTAAACAAACAAAAAACTAAAAATTCAAAATGCATACACACATAGTAGGATTTGACCTGTGACTTGATTAACCCAGAAAATAGATATGTTCAAAACACATTATAGTTACTGAAGGTATTTTGAATTTTTTTTTTTTTCAACGTTTTTTATTTATTTTTGGGACAGAGAGAGACAGAGCATGAACGGGGGAGGGTCAGAGAGAGAGGGAGACACAGAATCGGAAACAGGCTCCAGGCTCCGAGCCATCAGCCCAGAGCCTGACGCGGGGCTCGAACTCACGGACCGCGAGATCGTGACCTGGCTGAAGTCGGACGCTTAACCGACTGCGCCACCCAGGCGTCCCACTGAAGGTATTTTGAAAGGTGGTCTGTGTTCAACACTATGTTGAAGTTAGACTTCCTGTTACCTCATGTTCTGTAATGTATTAAGACCTATTACTCTAAAATTTAAGATATTTCATAACACCATTTTTGTTGTAATTACATTTATTTTAGGCATTTAAAAGTATTCTATGAGGAGCTCTGTATTACTTTCCTATTGCTAATATCTCAAAGCTTAGAGTGTTAAAACAATAATAAACACTTAACATTTCAGTTTCTTGGGTCAGAAATTTGGAAGCATCTTAGTGGGATAGTTCTGGTTCAGAGTTTTTATGAGTTTATAAGCACGACATTGTGGGCTCTGGCTGCAGTCATGTGAAGCCTTGATAGGGCTGGAGAATCCATTTATAGGTTGTTCACTTGCAACTGGCCAAGTTGGTGCTGATTGTTGTTGGGGGCCTCCGTTCTTCCCTGTGCAGGCATCTTCACTTGTTGCCCTACACCTGTTGGCTGTAAAACACTAACTACATATTACAATCTATATTCAAGGAATTTTAATAACCTAATAAATATACTTCTCATTTAATAAGATACCATATGAAATTTAAATGTAAATAAACTACTGTAAGTAGATGATTGTTTTTTGTGGGTGATGGTAAAACATTGCTTTCAAAGCCTCTGGCTAGAGAGTATAGTGTAGTTTCACTATAACCTAAATTTAAGGCCAGAAAGGCCACTTGTAACACTGAGGGATAGTAAAGATAGAATGCAGTAGTGGTTGGGTTGGTGGGAATTGGTATTGAGTAATAGGATTGTGGCCTCAGACAGGGATGGTTAGCTTTTCATACCTGCGAATGGCTAGTTTCTCACCGATGGTGTTCTCAGTAATACTGATGTTCCCAGCGTTTTAGTGAAGACCATGGACTAGGCAGGCATACTGTTGGGCTGCCCACGTGTACCATCTTCTGTAATTCTCCCATCAGCTGCACAGGACTCCCTGATGTATTCTCTTTCCAAGCCTCCTTTGAAGTTCCCTCACCCTAGGATTAATCACTTGTTCCTATCTGTCGCTGATGTACTTGGCTTACGATTTTTCTTGGGGGCACCTATGTATTTTATCTTTATTTATAATAAGTTTTCTATCAGGTTTTTTCTTCAAGTGGTAAACCTCTTGAGAGACCTACTGCATTTTATGTATTTTATCCAGTAATTGTTTATTCAGTTATTCATACCTTCATGGATTAGTTGATTGCTAGCTATCTGCTATACTCTGTGCTGTAGGCTGAACATATATAGTGACTGTAACCGTTACCTGTTGCTATGCTCACAAATTAGCCCAAAACTTAGTGACTTAAAACAGCAAACGATTAGTATGTCACACTTCTTCTGGGGGCAGGAATTTGGTAGTTGATTAGCTAGCTGGTTTTGGCTTGGGGGTCTTAGGAGGTTGTAGTGAAGATGTTGGCTAGAGCTGTTTACAAGTATTACTCTATGAGGAGCTGTTAGTGCTCTGTTGCTATGTAATAAGTCATCTGAAAGCTCGAATGGGCTTCCAAGATGGCACACGCACATTGCTGTTGACATGAGGCCTCTATGCCTCTTCAGTTTCTTCAGCTCAGTTCTTTGACACGTGGACCTCCCCCTAGGTGTTGAGTGTCTTCCTGGCATACCCAAGACTGAGTGATCCAAGCGGGAGCAATACAAAAGCTGTAACATCTTTTATGATCTAGTCTTGGAAACCACACTCCGTCATTTCTGCAGTATCCTATTGGCCAATTGAGTCAGGATCATTTCCCTACTACAGTGACTAAGACAGTTGATGGTTCATTTAGCATGGCACTTATATTTCAGTGGGCAAGAGACAGTCAACATTTTCAAAACAAATGAAAAAATTGTAGGTTTTCCTAAGTCTTATGAAAGGACATGTAAAGAGAATGAACTATGTGTGGTGATAGAGAATGAAGGGAGTTGTGAAGATACATGTGTTGCTTTAGAGCTGTCAGCTACAGCTTTTCAGGACTTTTAACCCAAAACTGAAAGGTGAGAAGCATTTTCATTTCCTATGAACCTACCTGTGATAGGTACGATCTTGAAAGGTTTAAATAGCTCGGTTAGGGTGACAGAGCAAACAGGTGGTTGGGCAGGATTCAGAAGTCAGATGCTGGAGCTTTTTTAGTAAGCTAGTTGCCTATTTACTAATAAAGTTAATGAAAAAGCCAAGCTGTTTTAGCTGTTAGGTTTTTTTCTTCTTAAATATGGCACAAGATTGTAGAAAACTGGTAGATAATTTTAAATAATCTTTTTTTTCCTAGATTTTGGCGGTGCATTCACCTAGAATTGACTTAAAATTACGATGAACTTTTATTTGCTTGATTCTCTTGGATTCCATGAAAATATGTAGTCCCTTGTAGGTTCTAAGGAAGTGTGTTTATGATCATACATACTTTTTCAGGCTTTTCAAATTTAAAATGACTAATAATTACAACATCTTCCTTTTGTTTTAAATTAAAAAAAAGTCACTGCTGTCAGTATTTAAACCACTGTAATAGAACTTTGTCACTATTACAGTGTTAAACTATAGCTTAAAATCCAGATAGTTTTTTAGAGCCTGTTTTTCATTTAATTAATTTTATTTAAACTGTAATTACTGATTATCAGTGTGAGATAATACTCAGCAGGGTGCTCATTTAACTTCCCGTGAAGATAAGTGATATTAATTTATAAAACTCTGTACACCCCAGACACAGCTGAAGCCATATTAATTAAGTGTGGTGTACTACCTTTAAATAGCATTAAAATAAAATTCTCTCAGTCTTCTGTGTGTTCAACCAATTCTTCAACAAAGGCAAGTCATTGGCACCGTTCACCTCCTTGGGTTGTGTTTCTAGTTCAGCTTCAGGAGAATTTCACGGAAAATGAACAGTAGCTGTGCAGGTGCACAACTTGGGAACATACTCCCAGTCCCATTGCCAAATACAGAATAACCAACTTATAGTCAGTGTAATGGGGATTTGTACTGTGCATTTACAGACCAAGGTATTTTAAAATTTTGTTCATGTTTCATTGTGCCTTCCTTCAAGCAAATTGGATGAGCAATTCTATAAAAGATAAATTAGGAGGGGGATTTTTACCCCCCCCCCCCATTTATGAGTGGAGTCATAGCATTATCTCTCAAAACAAAACAAAACAATAGAATGTTTAAATGATTTGATAGTAAAGTTCATTTTGCACCTAGCTTTGTCAGTAGTGCCCAGATGATGTGGAATTTACCTGTAGTGCTTGATAGAGCATCCATACCTGGGAATGCTTTTAATTAAGCCTGAGGTATTCAACAAATTTAATTTGCTGTTGTAACATAGGAGGGTCGTATGTATTTTACTCCTATGACTCTTATTTTGTACTTTTTTTTTTTTAATGTTTATGTATTTTTGAAAGAGAGGAAGGAGGAAAACAAGAAAGGAAGGAAAACAAACAAGAAAGGAAGGAGGAAAACAAACAAGAAAGGAAGGAGGAAAACAAACAAGAAAGGAAGGAGGAAAACGGGAGGAGCAGAGACATAGGGAGACACAGAATCTGAAGCAGGCTCCAGGCTCCAAGCTGTCAGCACAGAGCCCAACGCGGGGCTCGAACTCACAAACTGTGAGATTGTGACCTGAGCCAAAGTTGGACGCCACCCAGGCACGCCTTTGTTTCATCCTTTTTAATCAGGAAAATAAATAAAAGTGTTGAAATTAAGCAACATTGATCCTTAAGTATCTCCTGTTTGTATTCGGACCTCTGTCGACTTGGAAGCTAAAAGGAGGGATATACTTATTTTTCGTACCTTGCCTGTAGCTATCCTAGTGGGAATGTGTGAAATTGCTTTCCAGTTGAATAAAATCCAACTTTCCCCTAGAGTTTAGGTGCGAAGCATATGGGGGAGGTGTGCTAATTCTATTTTGTTGTTGTTGTACAAATTACAATATTGTTTATTGATATAAATGCAGTTCTCCTTCTAAAAACCTAATGGATTTTTTTGTTTGTTTATACTGTTTTAGAAGTTAAATATTAGGAAATTGTTACCTGTAAAAGTGTTCTGGAGCTCGTCCTTTTACATAGACAGTTTCCTTATTTTAAGAATTAAACAAATGCATTCAACCTGATGCCTTTCAAGCTCTTAACACAGTGCATAAAATACAGAAGGTGTTCAGTGACTTTGAGAGAATCTTATTTAGAAAGTTGTAGTTTTTTTTGGCAAAAATGAAAATTTTGGGGTAGCTATCGCTGATGGAAACCATTAGGTTATATATTCACAAATTAGCTTGTGAATTGCTTAAGCTTACTCTTCCCACTCATTGACATGTTTACATTTATAATATTGATGTCACATTAATGATGTTTTGCTCAATTTCACTTCATTATAAGTTTAGCATATTAATGAAGTTACTTTCTTGTGTATGTAGTGTGTGGAGTCAGCACAGGTTTTATACTCAGGAATTGATATTCCCTGTAGAGAAGTTACTGCAATGAAGTAGTGATTCAGAAGCCGGGTGGAGGAATCAGTCCCATTTCTTACTGTTTTTGGTGTCTCCTCATTTTTTAAAACAAGTATCAAGAATTAGGGTGCTCAGGTACACAGGGACACTAACTTTTGGACCTCTGAGCATGTGGAGACAATGGTATATTTCTGGGTTTTGCCGAAGTAAGGGAGTGTTCATGTTGAGTTGATGCCCCTTGTCTTGGCTACCATGGTTCATTGCACATATCTTGCTGCGTTTTTTTATATCCATATGTAATTACCTCTTTATATGCTTGTCTCTGCCACTTGATTGTTACTCAGTTTAAATTGTACATAGCTTTTTTTTCTTTTGTATTATAAACATCTAATAGAGTAACATCTATGTTCTTCGTTTCATTTTACAACTTGAGATTGTATCTCGTTATCATTCTTTTAGCCTGAAAAACTTCTTTTGACACTTCTTGTAGTACAGGTCTGTTGGAGACAGATTCTCTCAGGTTTTCTCTGTCTGAAATGTCTTTATTCTGCTTCTATTTTCGAAAGGTATTTTTGCTAGATGTAGAATCTCTGGATGACCGTCGTTTTCTCCAAGTACTAAACTGTAAAGATACTACTCCATTGTCTTCTGCTGCTGTAGTGTCTGGTGAAAAATGAGTAATTTGTGTCATTTTTAACTTGCACATAATGTGTCTTCAGATCTCTGGCTGTGCTTTTATGGTTTGCCCTTCACTTTTAATTTTTTTTTTTTTTTTTCAACGTTTTTTATTTATTTTTGGGACAGAGAGAGACAAAGCATGAATGGGGGAGGGGCAGAGAGAGAGGGAGACACAGAATCGGAAACAGGCTCCAGGCTCCGAGCCATCAGCCCAGAGCCTGACGCGGGGCTCGAACTCACGGGCCGCGAGATCGTGACCTGGCTGAAGTCGGACGCTTAACCGACTGCGCCACCCAGGCGCCCCGCCCTTCACTTTTAATTTTTAGCAGTTTGACTATGAGTTGCCTAGGTGTGGGCTTGTTTTTGTATTCTTAGTTTGTGCTTGTATCCATCTGTGAATTGACTTATTTTTAATTAATTTATTTGTGAGAGAGAGGCAGGCAGCAGGGGAAGGACAGGGAGAGAGAGAGAGAGTGAATCCCAAGATGCGTGGCTCGAACTCATGAACTGGGAGATCATGAGCTGAGCCGAAATCAAGAGTTGGAGGCCTAGGGGTGCCTGGGTGTCTCAGTCAGTTAAGTGTCCGACTTTGGCTCAGGTCATGATCTCATCGTTCATGGGTTTGAGCCCCACATCGGGGGCTGTCAGCTGTGCTGACAGCTCAGAGCCTGGAGCCTGCTTTGGATTCTATGTCTCCCTACATTGCTCGCACTCTGTCTCTCTCTCAAAAATAAATGAACATTAAAAAGAAGAGTTGGAAGCTCAACCAGCTGAACCACCCAGGCGCCCCTCTGTGAGTTGATTTCTTAAAAATCAGTTATTTTATCATTATCTACTCAGATAGGTCTTCTGTACCATTTTTTGGTCCTCAATTATACTTGTATTATAGCACTTCATATTATATCACAGCTCTTGGTTTCTCTCTTCTTTATTCTTTCCCTTTTTTCTTTGTGTTTCAGTTTGCATGCTTTTTGTCGATCTGGGTTTAGGTTTCCCAGTTCTTTTCTCAGCAATATTCAGGTGACTCTGAAGCTCAGCTAATGAATTTTTCATTTTTTTGATACATTTGAAATTTCTTTTTCTCTTAATATTTTTTGAGAATGAGAAAGAGCATGAGGGGGAGAGGGCACAAAGAGAAGGAGACACAGAATCTGAAGCAAGCTCCAGGCTCTGAGCTGTCAGCACAGAGCCCGATGCGGGGCTCGAACTCACGAACCATGAGATCATGACCTTAGTCGAAGTCAGACTCTCAACCAACTGAGCCACCCAGGTGCCCCGATATATGTATGAAATTTCTAGTGTGGTTCTTAAAATAGTTTCCATGACTTTGTTGCTGAAATTCCCCATGTCCTATGTTGTGTTCACTCTTCATTACATCCTTCAGCATTTTTACAAACATCCTTCTGAATGGTCCGTCTGGCAATTCCATCATCCAGGCTACCTCTAGGTCTGCTTCTCTTTGTGTGTGGCATTTCCTTGGTCCTTTGTGTATGTAGCAGTATGTGAATATATGGTGGACATTTGACTTAAATAGTGTGGAAATTAAAGTAAATAATACTTCTAAGAAAGAATGTGCCCCTTTTTCAGGCTGCTAGAATTGGAGCTGAGTCGATTATGCCCTCTGGTGGAGATGGGCTTGCCAAAGGTGCTGCTTTAGTTTGATTAGTGTCTTCTGGGGCTTCAAAAGTTTCTTAGCACTAAGGAGATTCTGGCGTTCTACTTTTGGCTTTACAACTGAACTACTAGCTTTCAAGACTGGGATAACTCTGTTTTAAAGTTCTGATGCCCTTTTCAGAATTAGTGCAGAGTTCTTTGTGTTTGCAGTTGCACTTCTGGCTCTGTTTCTTCAAGAAGTCTCTTTGATCTGGTATCTGTCCCCAGCCAACCATCGGGTGGCCACTGTCATTTATTCTCTGAAGGTCCAGATTGTGTCTTTGGGATTTCTTTCCCGTCTTTTTTTTTTTTTTTAAACGTTTGTATATTTGCTTTTGAGGGAGAGGGAGAGAGCACAAGCGGAGGAGGGACAGGGAGAGAGAGGGAGACAGAGAATCTGAAGCAGGCTCCAGGCTCTGAGCTGTCAGCACAGAGCCTGATGCGGGGCTCAAACTTACGAACTGAGAAATCATGACCTGAGCTGAAGTCAGATGCTTAACCAACTGAGCCACCCAGGTGGCTGTCTTTTACCTAGGTCAGAGTGTTTGGGAGGGCAGTGGCTTTGCATGGGAAGAGGCCTCCCCAGACATTACATGGCTCAGGACACCTTGCCTTCCCTCCAGCCATTGGCGTCCTACCCCAAGCAGTTGAAGACCTGAGGGAAAGTGTAGGTAGGTGGGTGGAGACTTGTTCCTTGATTAGTCTCCTTGGAATTCTAGTAATGTTTCTCATGCCGGCACCCATGTGGCTGCCAATAGTGCGTTAAAAATTAGGCTGTTTTTTCTTTGCCCTTGTTGAACTTCTTAGTCTGTAGCTGTTTGTCAGGGATAAAAGCAGCTTGTCACTTTGTGATAGTTCTTCCAGGTTTCATAGTGTCCTCCGCTCCCTGATGGGTTGAAAACAACAACTATAATTTTGGAAGTTTTCTGGCTTGTTTTTGTTGTTAGGATGAGAGTAGTGGTAGTGTTTTGTGACTTTCTAAATGCTACTGGAAGCTGTCATATTCTTAGTACTTTAATGATTAGGTCATGTTAGGTGGACCGTGTGTGAATGCAGTACATGGCATATTTCTTAGGCTTTACTCTCAGAGAATTTAAAGATTTATTTTGAAAGATAAACATTGCTATCTTCGCGTCTTAATGAAATCCTAGTGCTATCCAATAGAACATTCTGTGATAGTAGAAATGTTATATATGTACTTTGACTAGCCACATGTGGCTTTTGATATGGGGCTAGTGTAACTAAGGAACTGAACTTTTTTTTTTTTATATACAATTTATTGTCAAATTGACTTCCATACAATACCCAGTGCTCATCCCAACAAGTGCCCTCCTCGCTGCCCATCACCCACCCACTTTCCCCTCTCCCCCACCCCGCATCAGCCCTCAGTTTATTTTCTGTATTTAAGAGTCTCTTATGGTTTGCCTCCCTACCTCTCTGTTTGTAACTATTTAGTTTTTTTCCCCTTTCCCTTCCCCTATGGTCTCTGTTAAGTTTCTCAAGATCCACACAGAAGTCAAAATATATGATCTTTCTATGACTGGCTTATTTCACTTAGCATAATACGTTCCAGTTCTATCCATGTTGCTGCAAATGGCAGGATTTCATTCCTTCTCATTGCCAAGTAGTATTCCATTGTATATATAAACCACATCTTCTTTATCCATTCATCAGTTGATGGACATTTAAGCTTTTAAGGAACTGAAATTCTAATTTACATTTAAATAACCACAAATGGCTAGTGGCTGCCCTGAAGAGCATACATCTGTATATTACCTACATTATGGTAAGAACAGTGTAACGTATAGTTACATTGAACAATTCACAGAACCATTGTTTTTTGAGTATACTTACTTCTATTAGCCTCTTTAAGACATTTTGCGTTTTTGACTGTTACCACTTGAAACTTTGTGGGTTTTATGTGATGAATAGAATTTGTGAAATCAAGCGATATTCAGTGAATATGGAATTAGGTTTATAAATTAATGTCTATACACTTTCAAATATCAGTGAACTATTTGATCTAATAGAAGAAATCCCATTACCGCAAAAACCCAGCTTTATTTCCTGAGGCTTCAGCCATCGTACTTTATAGTTGTTCATGAAATTCAAATACAGACCAGCCTGAATGAGGAGAAATGTGGTATTTACCAGAACAACTAGCTCTGGAGATATAAGTAGAATTCAACTCTTAGAATTCCTAAATCACGTTTTGTTTTTTCAGGAGTGTGGCATGCACTATGAAAAAGGGTACTGGACAAGGGGGCTGAGGACTAGGATACTAAATATTAGTTTGATTGCCAACCACTAAATTAGTCCAGTTACCTTTTTAAACTGCTTAGTTTGTTAATCCGTAAAGCAAAGTTCACTTGTCGTTACAATCTTAAGTCTATAATTTAAGATTACAAGGAATCTTTGGAGGTTGTCTGATTTCTCTTCTGCCTTTAGACAGGATGGTTACTGAAAAATTTTCATATTTCTGTTTTTGTAAAAAAATTTTGAAGATTCTAGTGTTGAATGCCTTGGGATGAAATCATAGTGATAATGTGATCCACCGTGTGGGTTTTCTTATTTTGGTAATTAGATAAATATTGTTGAAGGAAATACTAACATAACATGCTACTTTTTACCTTTGTAGCTGGACAAATTTGCCAGCATACGAATTCCAGGAAGCAAAAAGGAGAGACCTCCACTTTCCAACCTGAAGACTGCATTTGCAAGCAATGATTGTTCTTCAGAGATGATGGAAAACATTCCAAAGCCACTGTCAGAGAGTGAAGTCTTAAAACTCTTCGAAAAGATGATGGTAAGAATTGTGGTTTTTCATAAAATGGTTGACGTTAAAACCTTAGCTTCTAATCATATTAATAGAACAATAACACTTAAGACCCCTGTTCCATAGGGTGATTTCTGATGTCATTGAAGATAGCACCTGAGGTGTTCAGAGCTCCAGGATTACAAAAAATAAGAACCAGAGAAAAATTAGCACAGTAGTTGTTGTTTTTTTTTTTTTTTTTTTTTTTAAGAGGTTTTCTGTTTTTATGTATTTTACTAAAGTATCCAGTGATATATTTTGAATCTCAAAGATTATCTAAGTGGTCTGTCTGGGTTCATTTGCATTTTAGAATGATGGTCACGGTGCTGTGTATGTTGTTAGGTGTGTTTATTTTGTTTTTGTTTGTTTGATTCCTTTCTTAGTTCTCAGGATAACTAGGTTCATATAGTCTTAGAGCATTGATATCTGAGGAGACTAAAACTTATTTTGGGGTGTGCCTTTTCTGGAGACACACACTGGTATTTAGAAGGTGCCTTCAAGTTGGTTCCACAAAGCAGTGACTCTGCTTATAACTTTTAAGTGGGTTGTTGGTCAAATTAATTTAGCTTGCTATATTAACCATGTTCATAATTGTTTATCACAAAATGAATGCCAATTGCATCTAAATAGTTACATATATAGTTCTTACCCTCAAGTTGCTTATTTCCTAGGGTTCAAAGCAAACATTGGAAAAATTAAGTAAGAATTGCCAAAAGGTGGTAGTTAATGGTTAAGTTCTTCAGCAGTTCAGAGTGGGAAGAAATTAATTTTTGAGATATCTCATTAGCTTTAGGGGAAGCCAGAGTGGAAAGGTTATTGCAGCAGCTTAGGGAAATTTAGTAGAGAAGATGGACTTAGAGGACTTAGCTGAACTCCCCAACTATGAGAATGTGACCCAAGCTGAAGCTGGACGCTTAACTGACTGACCCCCAGGTGCCCCTATTCACATTTATTTTGAAAGAGAAAGAGCAAGCGAGTTGTGAGTGAGCAGGGGTGGGAGGTGGGGGGAGGGTGGGTTGGCTCAGAGGGAGAGGGAGAGAGAAACCCAAGCAGACACTTTGCTGTCAGCACAGAGCTCAACACGGGGCTCAAACTCATGAATCATGAGATCATGACCTGAGCCAAAATTAAGATTTGGACACTTAAGGGCACCAGGGTGGCGTTAAGTGGCCAACTCTTGATATCAGCTCAGGTTGTGATCTTGTGGTCATTAGATAGAGCCTCATGTTGTGCTCTGTGCTGAGTGTGGAGCTTACTTGAGATTTTCTCTCCCTCTCTCTCTTTTTGCCCCTCTCCCCCCCCCCCCCAATAAATGAGTAAAACTTAAAAAAAAAAGTGGGGGGGTTGGATGCTTAACCCACTGAGCCACCCAGGCACCCTCCCAGTCTGGGTTTATTTTATATTTATTTCACTTACTGGTTTTGACAGTCTTGTTACTTCTTAGGGA
The DNA here is from genome assembly GCF_046562875.1 of Panthera onca. NCBI lineage: Eukaryota > Metazoa > Chordata > Mammalia > Carnivora > Felidae > Panthera > Panthera onca. Next base: position 204,652,575 of record NC_138339.1, read on the forward strand.
AATGTACTTATTTACTTTAGAGTGTAAGATGTGTTTGAAATTTGAGAAAGTTAATAGTTGGTCCTCTTTATTACTCAACTAGAATCAACAAAATATTTACTATTATACTGCCTTATTTTCTATTCATCAAGTATTTGTGTCCAGCATTATACATGGAGCTTCAGAAGACCCCAGAAAGAGAGCATGCCTGGTTTGTGTCTCCATAAATGAAGAATTACAGTGTTAGTGATTACTAACTTTTCATCACTGAACATACGTTTTGTTAGTATTGTTTAAATGAACCGTAGGCTTGGGACATTATTTCCTGTTATGTCAGCTCTTGGTGAAGTGCTAATTTTGGTTTTAATTAACTACACATGTATAACTCCTTATTAAGTCTTTTGTTCCCATGAGTTGATATAATTTCAGCTTTGAAAAACATTTTTTTTTTCCAGATTTAGGACATGTGTTGCCAAAGCAGGCACTTTTTTTTTTTTTTCCCCTAGCCTTTGCCTCTGTTAATGAGGCTTGTATAAAGGTAGTTCTCTTCAATATTACCTTTGAGGACTCAAGATAATAAAGTGCCCTTAGCTACTCCTTCATCCCATGTAGTGTATGTGGAACCATGCATATAAATAAATTACCTATGAGATTCTAGAATGGTACTTTTTTTCATTTCCTTGTGACTACTTTGAAGAAATTTTTCTTTTTGATCATAATTGCTGGTGCCATCTGAGTAAGCAGACTGAGTAGGCTATTGATGTTAGATGTTTACAAGGCCACATTTTATCACCATAAGCCATTAAAAGTACAACTACCTAGAAAGTACTGAATATAGTCAGTGGCATTCTGTACTGAACATGATTACTTGAACTGTTTTTCAGTTATTCTTAGGAGAAGTGTAAGACTATCAGTTTGTAGTTATGTATAGGGCAGAAGGATATTGACATCTTTGGAATGTTTATAGAATACATATTTAATAACTGGGCCTGATCACTTGTTAAATCTTAAACAGGTATCCCTGTTGGCAGAAGATCGTTTGCAATCAAACTCCTTTTACTCAGCAGAAGTAAAATGAAATTGTTGATGGGTCAGGGCTGCCCAATTTGCTAATAAACGAGTTTGTCAGAACTAAGGTCATCTTAAAGTGAGGACTGGGTTCTTGTCTTTCCTTTCTCATTGCTTGACCACATCACAATACATTGGGGGGGTAGAATCCACTGATGGTTCTGAAGCTGAGAAGGGTCTTTTCCCTTCTTTAAATGTAATGAGTGATATTTCTCAGGCTTTTCAGGGTACCTTATTTTTGACAAATTTAAAGCTGTTCCTGTGTCTGTAGAGAATGCTAGATGCAGGGTTGGGTTTGATTTTTTTTTTTTTTTTTTTTTTTTTTTTTAACTTGCACCTACCTATCTGTAGTATGAGTATTCTTCTGAAGAAGCCATATCGAATCTATAATCTTAATATCTTGGCCTTTGCACCTACAGGGGCTTCCTACCATTGAAAATTTGCATCTAAATTCTTAGTTTTGACATTGTGCAATTTTTAAAGCCTTATTTAACCTTATCAAAGGTATTGAAGTAATTTTCACATGAAGTAAAAACTGTTTTTACAGAGCCTTTTTTTCTTAAGATAGTGTGCTGACTTGATTATTTAATGAGGAGGTACAGGGTAATACTTCAGTATTTGTACTCATTTTACTTTTATATTGGAGATGGATTTACTTGGTCTCTAGGTAATAGTTTTAGTGGGTTTTTTTGTTTGTTTGTTTTTTGTTTTTGTTTTTTAAGTAGTGATGAATACTTAGACTACTTAATAGCTCTTTCTCCCATTTGTCTTTGGTAAAAGTAGAATTGTTACCTGAAAGCCCATGTTGGTTTCTCTATGAATCTAGGTTTGTAAAATAGCTGTGTTAACATCCTTGTGTATACAACTTTAATTTCTAGAAATCAAGTTTCAGTGTTCACTCTTGAACTCACTGTGGGTCTATGTTAACTGGTTTTTGAATGAGTTCAGCATGGTAGGTACAAGCTGAAAGTGACTCGTTCATTCTAGCTGTTGGCTCTTTAAACCAGTCTCCTTGGCTTATTCTTTCTTTCCCCTAGATGAAATCCCAGGCAGGTCCCAGAGCTTTCTGTTGGCTTTCAGATTAAACAGAAAAAAATCCTAGTTTAATGCAAACAATTTTCATCCAGAAGAAGTTTCCCTCTTGCCCCTTTTCAGGCTGGCTCCTCTTGTAGTCTCTAGTGCGGGCTGCTGTTGGGGAGCAAGGTTGGTCTCTTCCATTTTCCTACCTTACTTTTCCGTGCTCTACTCTCCAGCCTGCATCTGTCTCCTCCAGGACTTGATGGGAGGTGAGGAAAGGAGGAATAAGAAGATGCTTCAGGCCTCGGGTGTTGATAATCTGGCAGTGGTGCCCTGGGTAATGTTAGTTTTTATTGCTGCTGTAACAATTTACACAATTTCACAGATGTGTGGCTTTAAGACGCCAATATGCTGTCTCATAGTTCTGTGGGTCAGAAGTCCAGGTTGGCTCAGCTGCCCTCTCTGGTTTCACAAGGCCAAAATCAGTATGTGATGGCTGGGCTCTTACCGATGCTTTGGGAAGAACCTTTTCCAAGTTCATGGTGGCAGAATCCAGTTCCTTGCTATTGTAGGATTGAGGTCCTGGTTTCTTGGCTGACTGTCCTCTGGGGGCTGCCTTAGCTTCCAGAGGCCTCTTTCCTATCCTTCGTGTGGGCCTCTATCTCTCCGTTACATCAAATCCATCTCCTGCTTAGAATTTCTAGGACTTCCCTTCTGTGTCACCTCTTGTCTCCATCTATACAGAGTTGTCTGCTTTTAAGGGCTCATGTATTAGATTATGTTCTCACCCAGATAACTCAAAATAATGTTACATCTGCAAAGTCTCCTTTGCCATGTAATAGAACTTATTTGTAGGATCCAGAGATTAGGGCATGATTTTGCCTGTTACAGGTATAGGAGATTACAAATGCTGATTGTTTTCTCCTGTGGCATTTTTGTGCCCACCTGCCCTCCAGTTTCACCTATAATTCCCTTGTCACTGGTGATGTCTCCTTTGGCCTTCTGCCCAGTTTTCCATAAGCCCATTCCTCTGCTGGAGTCGCCTTCAGGACACAGCACCTCTCTGATGGCCCAGGGCTGCTGCTTCCCTGGGATCCACATCTTGTCCATGGGAAGCTCATGTATTCTTGGCCCCTCACTCCTGTCCTTTGCCTTGTTCCCTTCAGAGTCTGTCCTCTGTAAAGTATAAACTACTTTGGCTCTTGCTACCAATAATTGGTAGTTTTTGCTATTCTCCTAACTGTAAGTGCCCTCCTAGTCGTCCGATTTTACCTGTAATACTGCTGACCACTTGCTCCTGTCTGCATTACTTTTTCCTTTAGCTACCATGACACTCCTTTACTTCGGATTTTCCTCTTCTCTGGCCCGTTTTTACCAGTTTCCAGGTTTCCTTTTCTGATTTGTATTTCTTCAAGGTATTGCCTCTGGCCCTCTTGCTTTTTTTTCATCCTCTTTGGTTCCCTACACATTTCTCATGGGGGATGGGAGCCCTTTTATGTTGGCATCTCCCCAGTAGTCTGATGTTTTGCTATGTCTTCAGAAGAGCAGCTATAATCAAACTCTGTAAAAGATATACACCTCAAGAAACCAGAAACTGACCTCATCAGTTTCTTTTGATATTTTTCCAACTTTATTGAGATATAGTTGACATCTAACATTGTGTTATATATGTATTATGTATATAATCTCCTTTATTTATATATATAAATCTATATATAAATATAAATCTATATATAAATGTATATATATTTATATATATTTGTGTACATATATATAAATATATTGCAGGGTAATCTGCTAATAGTCTCAGGGGCTCCCTTATTTGTGACTAGTCCCTTCATGCTTTCCAAATTCTTTGTTACTTTTGGCCATTTAATTATAATGTGTCTCAGCGTAGCCCCTTTTGGGTTCAACTTTTTTGGAAGTCCTTGGACCTTTTGAATCTGGATGTCTATTTCTCACCCCAAGTTAGGGAAGTTTTCAGCCATTATCACTTGAGACTTTCTGTACCTTTCTCTTTTCTCTGGAGATTTCCACAGTGGATATTTCTCTTGTTGATGTCCCATAGGTATTTTTTATTTTCTTTTTGCTCCTTTGAGTAGATAATTTCAAATGACTGACCTTTGAATATATTGACTTTGCCTTTTTTTTTTTTTTGATGGTTTTAGTTCTTTGAACTAATTTTGCTTATATACCTTCTAATTTCATTTAGTTGTCTGTTTTTGTAGATTTTTTTTTTTTTTTAAGAGTGAGAGCATGTGGGGGAAAGGGCCAGAGTGAACAAGGCAGAGAAAATCCTAAGCAGCTTCCATGCTTAGCACTGGGTCCAATGTGGGGTTCAATCCCACCACCCTGGTATCATGACCTAGGCCCACATCAAGAGTCAGATGCCCAGCTGACTAAGCCACCCAGGTGCCCCTCGAAGAACTCTTAACTCTTTACAGAGGATTATTCTCAGTTTTTGGCCAGTTGATAGACCTCTAGTTCTTTAGGATCAGTTACTGGAACGAACTTGGTTTCCTTTAGGTGTCCTGTTTATGTGATTCTAATACTGTCTTTATCTATCTCTTCAGTCGGGGGCATGTTTCACCTTTACTCCTGGTTTCTGGGATTTTCACAGTGCTGTCTTGCCTATGAATAGTTAATGGCCTTTGTAGGGGGTACTGATGTTGGTAATGACCTATGTTCCCATTGTGTTGACCTCCCCTTTCTGTCATGTTCTTTTAAACAAAACGAAAAATACCCCACCAAACTGCTCCTTGCTTAGTTCTCTCTCAGGAGCCCACACTGAGATCTGGGAATCTTTTCTGATCCCCCTCAGGCATTGGTCACATCCATTCATTTCTGTGCTTCTTAGGCCCTGATTTTGTTTGTCCTCTGTTGAACCTTTCATTACCTCTTCCCCGGGCTAATGCACTGGTCTTCCAGCCACCCTTCCATGACTGCTATTCGTTACTGTAAATCCTGGCCCAGACATGACTCTTCTTAGACCCTTTCCCATGTCCTATCAGACCTAGCACTCATTAAACCTGCCTCACAGCTGCTTGTGTATAAATCCCTTGTAGAACTTATCCTTTGTTACTCCGATAGGTCTTCCCACTAGATTAAACCCATACAGCAGCATTCAACTGGTTTATCTTAAACAATTGCCTATTAAGTGCATTTTCCTAACCTTTAAGATTTCTAAGATCCCACATTTCTTTTTACCTGTAATTCTATGTCTAGGTGGAAATTAGCTTTAATTGCCAGTTTTCCAAATTAGACAAAAACCTTAAAATGAATAGGAAGAGAAATTTTATGCATTCATCTCTTCTTGTTTGTTTTGATATCTTCTCTCTGAGAGAATGAAAGCTATGCAAGAATGGTCCTCTATCTAGATGTGATCATTAACAGGCATTAAATCAGTGCCAATGATGATAAAATTATTCTGACAAAGTTTTCAAATTCTGGATTTCCTGTCATCATTTGTAAGTATGGAAGAAATGGTCCCCTAAGATTGCACAAACTACTTAAGTTTGAGTATTGATGGCCTAATCGTTTCTTGGGAAGATGTTTGTCAGCCTTTATCGAATGTAGTAGAGAGCACATTTATAAAAAGCCATCATTATCCCTTAAGTATGTGCTTGAGGTGTCTGCTGGTATTAAGAGCTTAGATGACCTGTTTAACACATATATTGGCTTCTAATGTAGGGAGATGTAGGTAGTAGTAAAGGTATTCACAGTTTGATTTTGAAACAGTTTTCACTGTGTAATGTTGAATCAAATACACAAAAAATAGAACACAATCTAACAACCACCACCACAGATATAATTGAAGTACCTTGTATACTCTTCATTCCATTTTTTCCCTTAATTCCCAAAGGTGAACATTAACCTGAACCTGATGGTTTCATTCCTATGTTAAACTTTTTCTGTATAATAATGACCAATGTATAGAAACTTTTTTCCTAACCATTTGGTGGTAAGTTGCTGACTCCATGCCCCATAATCTCTTAATTCTTTAGTATTCTTTAGTATTAGTCCCTACAAATAAGGACATCCTTCTAACCACCTAAGTCAGGAAGTTAACAGTGATCATTTTCTATCAACTAATCCTCAGTAATACCAAAAATGGTCTTTATAGAAGAAGAGTGTAGTGTAGAATCCTGTGTTTCATTCAGTTGTCAAATTTTTAACATTTCCTTTGTTCTGAAATAGTCCTCAGTCTCTCCTTGTATTTTATGAATTTGACATTTTTGAAGATTCCTCTTGGTTAATTTGTAGGTCTCTGAATTTGAATTGGTACTATAAAACTTTTTAATTGTGTAAATCTGTAAGTTGTAAACAGGTTACCTCATACTTTAAACAAGTCAGTTTTTAATGGTCATAAGAATTTTGAATATCTCTTCACACATTTATTGGCCTTTTGGTTTATTTTGTAAATTACTTGTTCATATCTTTTGCCTGTTTTGTAACTGGGGTTTTTTGTCTTTTTTTTTTTTTTTAAGTTGTAGAATTTGTCACCTATCTGGATTTATGTTTGTATCTGTTTATAAGCTGTAAAGTATCTTGTCCCAGGCTGAGTCTTGTCTTTTTACTTTCTTTAGGGGTAGATGGATTAGACTACAGAAATGGAAAATTCACTATGGTCCAATTTATCCATCTCTTTATGGTCTTTGCTTTTTGTATATTTAAGAAATCCTTCTCTATCCTGACATCATAAATCTGTTCTGTATTTCAGGATTCTGTATCTTTATGTCTATATGATATGGATCCAGTTTTTTTTTTTTTTTTTCCTACATGGATAACTGGTTTTTCTAGCAGCATTGATTTAATAGTCCTTCTTATCCTTCATTTGTAATACCTCCAGTGGTAAACATCAAGTTTTTGCACATATGTGGGTTTGTTTTGGAGGCTTGATTTTGTCCATTTGTCTATTTGTCTGGCTCTCACTTACATCCATTGTCTTAATTACTGTAGCTGTATAATAAGCCTTGGTATCTAAGACCCCCCCCCCCCCCCCTCGATTCAAAATCGTCTTGGCTATTCTTGAGACTTTGTGTTTTTATATTAATTTTAGAATCAGTTAAGTTACACTATAAACCCTGTTGGGTTCTTGATTGGAATTTCAGTGAATTTACAGATTTAGGCAAAGTGGATACTTTTGTGATATTAAGTTTTTCCATCTGTGAATATTGTATATGTTATCTCTATTTAAATTTTCAGTTTCTAAACGTAAAAATTTATGGTTTTTCTCCCTATGGGCCTTGCACATCTTCTATTAGGTTTATTCTTTAGTTTATTTCTAATATATAACTAGCTGTAAAAAATCTTTTAACTAATATTGTCAGTTTCTGTTGATGAATTTTGGTGTCTAGTAACATTATGGAATTCTCATTAGTTTCTGTTTGTTGAATGCTTCGTATTTTTTGTGTCCAATCAGAATATTTGTGAAAAACTTGTTTCTTACTCCTTTATTATATTGAGTAGAATTCTACAATAAAAAAAAAAAAAAAGGTTAAAACCATGTACTTGAAAGTTCTAAATGTTTTTCAAATCTGAGATTTCATTCCAAACACAATAACCTCTGAGTTAGGGAACTGAGAAGCTACTTTCACAATTTCTATGTACCTACCCAGTAAGGGCTCCACTTTCTTAACAATGTCATCTTCTGCTGTCAAAATGAAGGTGAAACACGATCAGTTCCATAAAGATTTTTTCTAAAAACCCTAGAAAACAAATTAATATGTTCTATTTTTCTGTTACTAAAGTGTTTAGTAGAGGTCTCTTTTCGTTTTGTATTTCAGTGACTAGAGTTAAGGTTAGCTCCTCACTAGACTGGCCTTCCCTTAGGGTAGATATTTGACCCCTGCTTTTTTTTTTTTTTTTTTTTCCTTAAACAGAGTATCTCCTCCATTACTGACTAAATGAGTGACCCTGATATTTCTGTTTTACTTGTTGATTTATGAGAACTAGAAGAACTTCTTTAATGAGAATTTTGGTATAAAAACTTTTTCTAAGAACTATATTTCAGTGGACTATGGATATTTAACTTGATTCATATCCATCTCCCTAGTGCCCTCATGGTGCATATTGCGTGTATTGCGGAGTTTGTTTCTACCTTGGTAAACACATGTTTAAGCAATGACATGATAGAAATTAGTACACGGACAGTTAAATATTGAGATGTCTTTTTGTCCTTATTGGCTTTATTCAGATGTATTTGAAATCTAAGGTCCAGACGAAGAAAGAAGAGCTCAGGTGAACTGATAAAATCAAGTGTGACCACCTATGTGGTCAAGTATAAAAGTATAAAATCAAGTAAAAAGTCAAGTATAACCACCTAATATGTTTGATACTTAAATGGTACAGCTGGTGGGAGGAATGTTCATCTTGCTAACTCTATTCCTCTCTGTGGGTACTTGTGAAGGACAGTTTATCCTTTTTCTTTCCCTGTCATTTTTTTTTTTTTCTCCTTAATCCTTCGTGTTAAGGGTTTATACATAGCTCTTTCTTTAGTCATATAAATGAATGCCTATTGTGTTGGATGTGTAAGTGATATCTTACCCAGGAATTGGAATGAAAAGAGAAACCAACAAAGACTCTTTTGTGTTAATTCTCTGTTTATTGACTGCTATAGATTGCTACTAGCAGTTAGCTTATTTCAAGTATTAGCATTCTTTACAAATCTACTTCTATCATGAGCATTTTTTATTTCTTAAAAACTTAAAAAGTATATTTAGGGTTGGCCAGATAAAATGAGAGTGGTTGCATGGGAATGGTTCATTTTGATCTATTAGTTGTTACCGTTTCCCTTTCCTTTAGGTAGAAATTGAAAAATTTAGGGAAAGGTGGTTTAAAAGCAATCGGAATAATATTCCAAACTGGAGGAGGAGGAAGAAGAAAAGAGTATAGAAGTATAAGGCAACTGTCAAGTTGATTCATTGGCTGTGTTTGTCAGGGGGGAATAATGTCAATGCCTAGTTGTTTCTCTTTGGATCCCGATAAGTGAGAAAATAAATGATTTAGGAGCATTGGATTTTGCCTGGTGGGAGTTCACTGAACCAATAAAAATGGTTAGGGGAATTTTAAAAAGAATAAGTGTTATGATAATGTTTAAGCATGCTCTTTCACCAGTGGGGAAGTGTGCAAGTCTGTTCTTTTCCAGCTGTGAAGGCTTTTTCTCAGTCTTGTTTCACCTCTAGAAAAGTTGGCTTTTGTATCTTCAGTCCACTGACGATCCTTCATGTAATTTGTGAAGAAATAGCCATTTGTTTAGAAAAGTTGAAAAGCAAATAAAAACTTTTACCAGTAGCTGTGTTCTTATCTAAAAGATCACATAACCATTGTTTGTGATTATAGGTGCTTAGGTATATGCTTGAACAGTTCCAGCAAGATGATATTTCAAAATAAATTAGTTGTGCAGCTCTCTGCATGTTAATTTCATTTCTTGTCTATTCGGCTAAAACTTAAAGTATATGGAAGAAAAGCAATGCATGAGTTTCTTCTTTTTTTGTTCTTTGATAACGGCTCTAGGACAGTTTTAAATTTGGTTTCAAATTAAGATAGTTTACACTTGCTATAAGCTTCAGTTAGAGTATTTGGTCGAACATTATATGTGAGTTCTTTGTCAGTCTCTGGATAAATGCTGTTTTATGCCTGCCATCCTTTTAATGAGCTAGCCATCTGAATTCCTATTAATTTTAATGGGGATTGAGTAAAGATACTGTGGCTAGAACAGTGGAAATCCAGCCTTACTAGTGCGAAAACCAAAAAATATAACTTCTCTACAATCACATTTATATATAAAAAAGGTTACTGTATAAGAACATAGTAAAAAATGATGGTCAAAAGAAAGATAAGCTGTTCTGTAATGTTAGCATATTTATGGACATGTTGAATATGAAGTAGTAATACACTTAATTGTGAGCTCTTTTTTCCAAGGTATTTATCTCATAAAGGTTTTCTAAACCTAACCTAAGAATAAAACAAATTACAGAACTAGATAGATTCAGTTTGTGTGTACTATGAGTGTTTATAATGACCTGGAATAAGATCATGAAATCTTTCACTAAATACTACCTTAGTGTAGGGATAAACATTAGCAGGACCTTTGACATGTGATATGGAAGATGAATTCCAATGTGGTTAAGAACAGAAGAACACTTTTAGAAGAAATGGGTAAAATTGTGCTTATAGAATGTTGAGATCTGAAGTCTCAGGAGAAGTAATTAGGGAATCTTGTGGACCTGTTAAAATGCTTAACCAATTCATAGCTGTCGTGATAAAATGTTACCAAAGCAGACTGTTTCCAGGAACAGTTCTGTTGGTTTTAACCCATGAAACAGAAATCTAATACACTATTCAAATGAGATGATTTCTTTTGACTTAATAAGAATTAATGTTTGCCTTGCTATTGCTGTGCTTCCAGTTTTTACCTTCTGATATCATGCTTATTGATCAATATGAATGTTTGGGTCTATGACGATCCTGTCTTTGCAGCATCCATTTTCTATCTCGTCATGCCTCTGCCTGTCTGGGTGAATTGCTTTTTCCTCTCTGGGTGAATTGCCTCAAACCTGACCCTCTTCAACTTGCTGCTTGTACATATTCGCTTAATTCTCTGAATAGTCAATCATTTTAAATTTAATCTGACTCTCCATGGTGTTAACTATCCCACTCCACTTGATGTATGTAAATTTAATGAGCATGCTGTCTTGTAAAATCCACATCCATGAATGAAAATAGTGAGTCAAATGTTTGTAACTTGGTGGAATATGTGTCCATTCTGTTTGCCATTCTTCGCTTGATTGCTCCTTAGTGCTCTAACTAGTTGCATGTATGTGCAGGAAGTATTAAGATTATTTCACACCCTCACCTCAGTTTTGCCAAGAAAACATGGAAAGTAGTTATTTTTATTAGTATTTTGTCAGTCTAGGATGGAGTCAAGGTGTGTAAAATATAGTAGCAAACTTCGGACTTTCTTGTTTGTGGAAATTTCTGGCCCCATCCAACACTTAGGAAGAATCCCTTGCAGTGTTTTAAAAGCTGCTGACTTGACTATATTCCTTTCACCTGGCTTCCAGGTCAGGGCTGCTATTGACCCATTTGGTATCTTCATGCAGTTTAGAGAAGGTATATTCCTTCATTCCTCTCTGTGGATACAGTGCATCACAGAAACTCCCACAATGTGAGTGAAGTCTGTAAGATCTCAGCTCTGTTCACTCTTCGACCAGATGCCACCCTGATTCCAGGTCACTGAGGTTGTGTGTGATTCTGCTAGTGCTCCCTGGAAACATCGTGGATTTCAGCTTGGCCATGTTTGAATACCTGTGTTACTAGAACTGCCTAAAGAATCCATCTCTGGGGCTGGACCTTGTTTGTTCGTACTCTCAGCTAGGGATGTGAGTATTATCTCTAGCTCCAGCTCCATCCTTCAGAAAATGACCTCAGTTTCCTAGTTTGTCTCTAAACAGGAATAGCAAACTCTGTTTGGGAAATTTTGTTACATCTTACATATTTAACAAATACCGGAAAAGAAATCCACTGTGGTCTGTGCACTGTCAAAGTGGCAACGGGTGTAGAAAAGAGTTCTTTAAAAGGTTACCTGTGAAGGAGAATAAAGGAAGCCATATATAAAGGAGAGCTAGGTTTGAAGGAAGGTGCTTTTTCCTTTTAATTTTAATCCATTAAGGATTAACATGTTTATATATTGAGACCCAACCAACTGAGAACAATTTAGTGAGACAGAATTGAAAAAGGATAATTGATATGCAATGCCCTTTCAGGAGGTGAGAGGAAAGGAGATCCAGAGCATAAATGAATGGAATTATCTTTGGATGGATGCAAGAATTGATACAGAAAGATTAGTGTGCGAATAAATTGGTAATATGGGAAACGAGAAATTGAAAGTTTTCTTTTTACAGAGGAAATTGAAATTTGCTTACTGAAAATGATAGTTGAAATGGTAGTTTCATAGCTCTTGGGGAAGGGCAAGTTTGAAATAAATACTTTAGGGAATGTGAGAAGAAAAATGAGTTGGCTTTTCTGTAAATGTAGGATATGATGATCCATAGAATTAACCTGCTTTAGGAGAACATACAGGGGATCAAGAAATAGGTCTTATTGAGGTCAACACTATGGTGGTCCAGCAGTAGGACAAGTGAAAAGACAGAAAATGAGGGTCTGAGAATAGAGTCATGAGCATTACATGATGATACCTGAGGTAGAACCATTTTTAGATAATGAAAAGGTCTAGGTGTAGTCATGAAGACTGTGGTTGAGCAAAGTTGAAGTAAAGATTGCTGGTGGTGGAGAAGCTAAAGACTGGGTGGCAAGGCATGGGATGGGAGAGGAGTCAATACAAGTTGTTGGCAACATAAGTGATAAGTCCGATTGCATTAGCCCCAAAGGAAATGGGATTTTAGATGAAAATGGAGATAAATAATGGAATAAGAATGATGAGTGTAGATAGACCACAGTTCAAATAACATAGGACTATGGTCAACTGAAAGAATTTCCCGAAGTCTCCATTCTCTCTTCAATATAGAGAAGCCGGTCCATACCTCCCATGGGTTATTAGTGACAGTTAATGTAGTAAGAGTGCTTATAAATGTTTAGCACGTTGCCTGCAAGAACTTAACCATTATTTAGGAATACTAAATCTTGGTGAAAGATGTAGAAAGGCTTGTGGGAAGAATGAGGACAGTTTACAGAGCAGATTTGGAATGAAAACAGAAATTCGAACAGCTTGAATTTTGTTTTGGAAAATTCCAAAGAGTGCCTAATCTTTAGATTTGGAATGGAATTCTGATACCTATGTCTTTGTTAGTAGTCCCAGATATTTGTTTTGATAGTGTGTGCGTGTGTGTGTGTGTGTGTGTGTACTTCCTTCCCCTTCATCAAGTCTGTATTTATTGTAGCCAAGTACACTGCAAACTTGCTCTTTGTATTTAGTGGACTTAAAAATATTTTTTTTTTAAGAATGAAAGATGTTCCATTTTTTTCATACTTTGAAAATTATTTTTATGACAGAAGTTTTATGAATATTTCAATTTAGTCTTAGAAAAGCTTTGCTTGGAAGCAACCTTAGATTTATAGAAGGGTTGCAAAAAGAGCACAGACCGTTCTTATATACCCTTCACCCTACTTCCTCAAATGTCAACACATTCTATAACTTGAGTTCAGTTATTAGAACTGAGAAATGTTGGTACACTACTAATGAAATTACATTATTGAGATTTTGCCAGTTTTTCTACTTGTGCTTTTTCTGTTCTAGGATCCAATCCAGGATCACACCTTGCATTTAGTTTACTCTGTATCCTTAGTCCCCTGCAATCAGTGACATTTCCTTATCTTTCCTGACCTTGATCCTTCTGAAGAATCCTTATTTTGAAAGCCCCTTGATCTGGGTTTCTTTTTGGCAGTATTTTTTTGTGTCTAAAATCTATCTTTAGTTCCAGTCAGACTCCCACAGTAAAACAGCACAGTGGTTCAATTAAGGTGAGTTTTTAATTAGAAAGTAATTAACTGAGAGAAAATTGGTTTTTGATATTGCCACTCCCAATTTCCCCAGGCAAAACTGTGGTTAAACATGTATATGAAGGTAGCACTGTAAGTGAGTTAATTTCTAATGTCTGTTAAGATATTAATAGAGCTTTAACAACAATACTCTTCAGACAAAGTTTTGATTTGGTAACTGCATAAATATTTTTGAGATCTATTCAGCTAAATATTGCCAGCTAATAAATATCTGTTCTGTAAGTGGGAAAACTTTAATGTCCTACCTACAAAATATTAACCTCATTCAAATTACTCATCTGGTTTTTTGCAATTATGAGTTCTATATATTTCCTGTTTGGTGTTTATAATAGATATTTAATGAATTCCCTACATGTATCTCAATACATTGATACATTGAAGTAAACCACATTTCAGGGGTCTCTTAAAATCTGTACCTGCGCATCACTTTGTACCTATGCAGTGTAGTAGAGGGTCCCAACCTAGGTCTGAATGGAAGAGTTGGTTAATCCAGTGGTTTGTATTGCTTGTTGAGGCCATTGACATGAGTTTCTGTATTACTCAGTTCTGCTTAGAAATAAGCCTTATTAGGAAGTAAGTTATTTTCAAACCATGTTGTGGATGCTGCTGGTGCCCCTCTAAGACCACCTTCATCAGGTTGGTGCACGCAGATTCCAGGTGGTAAGTGTTGGTTCCTCGTAGCTTATAGCTGCCCTATCTGGAGATTTGGGTTCCAGGGGCTAGGATCCTGTAGCTAATCTGCTGACTGATTCGGAGGGGTCAAACTGTCCTCTCCCTCTAGGTAGTACTAACAGCCATGCAGTTCAGGCTGAAGCAATATTTTCAAAAGTCTCTTTCCCCTGCTCTGTCTTGCTTTTCTTTATTCCCCTATCCTGAGGGCATCCCCTCTGTTAGTCATCTGCACCAGGATCCTTGTCTCACACAGTACCTCTTGGGAACCTGACCAAAGACAGTAGGGCTACTGTATGATCATTTTGAGCAGATGGAAACTGAGTAACATGAACATGGTTGACTTATTTGCAAGGGACCTCTTATAATTACCTGGAAACTGCCCTGGACTGGTAGTCTGGGCTCCAGGGCTTGTGTTTCTAATAGCCACCTCGCTAGGAAAAGTCATGCGATTTCTGTGAGCCTGTATTTTTTATCCTGTAACACATGGAGCTTAGACTATGTGATGCTCAAATTCTCACATTGAAGATTTTCCCTTAAGGCAGGGGGCTATTAAATGAAGTTGCTTGTTCTCCCCTGATTCCACCCCTCACCCCTAACTCTAGTTTCCTAGATAGCCCTCAGAGATGCTCAGCTTAGCTCCTCTGGAATTAAAGACACTGAAGGGATTCAGAGCAAGTTTCCCCAAACTGTTCCACTTTGGCATGTGGACTACTGGAGTTGAAGGCAACTGAGGCCTGGAGGGCTCAAGAGAAACTTTTTTGCCCCTGTCTGAACCACCTAGAAGAATGTAAATTGAGAGTCTTTCCCAAAGCATTACTATGAGAGAAATTTTATCTGAGTGACCCATCTGTATAGCAGAACAAATACCTAATTACCAAACCTCTTATTGCCCTGTGAATTGCCCTCCTCCCCTTGGAAACCCCAGGCTCCTATCCCATGCCTCAGCTCGGTATGGCATATAAACCTCATTTTACCTTTCTGTCTTGGAATCTTTCTTGTATGTGGGGTTCTTGTATGTATGAATTAAATTTGATTTTTCTCCTGTTGATCAGCCTCATGCCAATTTAATTCCTAGTTTAACTAGAAGAACCTATGAAGGGTAGAAAGAAAGAACTTTTTTCTCCCCCTATATAGATGTGCATTAGCTAGGAAAAAGCTTCCAATACATTTTTCAAGGACTTTGTAGACACCCACCCCCACCACCTGCCCCCTGCTGAAATTCAGCGCCAAAGTCCAATAGGGCTTTCTCCTTTCAGCCTTTTTCTTTGTGAGATAAAAATCTATTTTACAAATACTGCACTTTTTTTTTTTATACACAAATATATATTTTTCCTTTTCATTGCTCCTATATATCCTTTTTTCCCTTTGTAAATGGCAGTTTCTTTTTCCAGTGCCATTGGTTTCTGGACATGTAGAGAATGACCACCTGTGAGTTACATGCCTAATGAGAAAGGTCTGCGGTACTATGTAGCTGATTCCAAACTTTCAGTGTCCTTCCTTCATTTTCCTTTTTGCTTTTATTTTTATTTCTTTTTACTTTTAGTTTTTTTAAATTTTAGAGTGCAAGCAGGGGAGAGACGCAGAGGGAGAGAGACTATTAAGCAGACGCCATGCTCAGCGTGGAGCGGACACGGGGATTGATCCCATGGCCCTGGGATTATGATCTGACCCGAAATCAAGAGTTGGACGCTCAACTGACTGAGCCACCCAGTCTCCCCCCTTTTTGTTTTAAAACAGGGACTGTCATGAAGTGACTGCCGTATTTAGACAAGAGAGGTGGAATAAGACAGTGGAAAGAGGTTGGGAGAACCCTGAGTCTCTTCTTTAATTCCAAATATACCACTATTGTGTATGAGCTCCTGTCATCTTGAGTATGCCTTTCCAAAAAGAAGGCAGTAAACTTTTTAAAAGTGTATATCTTAAAATTTTATTTTGATTTCAGCCACAACTAAAGGATTTTGTAGTTTGTTAACATTCTGTATTTACTACATATTTTAATTTGCTGGTGAAAGAGGCTGGGCCATGCTTGGCTATTAGAAAGAAAATAAAAATACAGTGAATAATTTAATACAGGGGTTCTCAGTACTCTTAAGTACCCTGCCTTTTTGTAACCAGTATACCCATTACCTTCCCTGTAACTTCCCCGTTACTTTCTTCCAATGAAATTCTATATAGGTAATATAAACTACCTACACTCATAATTTAAAAAATCCACTTAATACCTCACTGTAATAAATATTCAACATATATTTCAATATAAACAATTGGCCATGACTGCTGAAGAAGGTATAATAAAGTCATTCTTGAATCTTCACCTCGTGCATACAACAGCTATGGTGCAGGTTTATGTAGCTGTGCTGTTCTAGTGATTCAAATACCACAAGCAGTGTTGTCCTGGGGTACCCAAATTTCAAAAATAGAGCACAACTGATGATAAAGCTTATTTAAAAACAAACAACAAACAAAAACAACAACAAATACACCCAGTGGTACTATAACTTGCAGCTATATTAGAATATTAAATATTAAAATCACATAATGCAAAGTATTTCATCTGTAACAACTTACATATTAATGCCATTGTACATTTAATTCTATTGAGTTATTCTAGGCTTAAATAAAATTTTCTTTTTCAAGATGTGTGTCTCTCTCTGTGGGACACAAGACAGTTTCTCATTGTGTAGGATTAGCCCATGTGTTGAAGAATGTCTAATATACCTTGATGAATACTGGTAGCTTCATCTCAAGTCACTGACGACCAGAATATCCCAAGACCTTTCTAAAATCCTAAGTGGTGTTAAGGCCTATTGAGAGTCCCAGGCTTAGAGGGGAAAAAAAAAAAAAAAAAAAGGAACAAAACAAACCATTATTCACGTAATAGGATATTTCTAACCTGAACAGCCGGGAGTGACATTACTAATTACTACCTTTTATTAGAGTGTCAAGTTGAACAACTTCTAAGATCTTAAATATTTATATCAAGGTGAAATGAAGGAAATTTTGACTTTTAAGTGCTTGAAGGGATGGGTAGCCAAAAACTGAGTCAGCTAAAGGCATAAACTACAGTGTCTGATGAATTGTAGCACTCTTCTAAAACTTAGAATAAATTTAACCTGCTGGGCTCCACAGGTGATCTGAATTCTTGATTTTTATACACCTGTTTCTGAGAGGCTATGGAGTTGGTATACATTCAAGTGTGTTCTATTGTGTGTTACAAATAAGGGCTACTATCTGGAGGAAATCCATTTGAGCAGCCCTTTTTCAGCCATTTCTTATACCTTAGGCTCCTTTTCCATTACCAGAACGGCCTCTAATGAGAGCAACTTAACTGGTAGCAATTCTCATACTTACGTGGATATTCTTGATTTGTATTTTTAGTTAGTGTTAGACCTGTAGTGAGCTCCAGGTTACTTTAACCTTTGATTGGTGCTGTTGAGAAATGTTAGATTTTTAGGTGGTACTTCATTTTATGAGTGCAACTTTTATGTTCTTTGGAACCTAGAATAAATTAAGTAGTTGGTATTTTTGGTAGGGGTAGAGAAGAGAAAACTAGAATGCTTTGCCTTTTGCTAGGCTCTCTACCAGGTATTTGATTCTATGAACTTGTAGCTACAGAATCAGGAAAGTGCTTGCTTATTTACCTTTTAATTTTTATGATACATGGAACAGCTCTTTCAGAAATAGTGCAAGATAGCTTCAGGTGCACTGCCTTTTTTTTTTTTTTTTAAAGTACCTACATTTGTGTTTGTGTATTTAAAATGTGAATCCAGATGACCTTAAGAAAGGCAGAAATCTTCAACTGTCTAATTACCTGTAGTGATGAGAGTGTAATTTTACTAGCCTGTTGCGAATTTAAAAAGGTTTTCTGGTGTTTTACCTGTTAAAATGATCTAGAACGTGTTTTTCTCTGTGTCTCCTGCTCTTTGCTTTCCTCCAGGCAGAACTACACGTAAATCATTCCAAAACAATTAATGCTGCCGTAGTCACAAATTATTGATTTTCCGTTGGTAGGGTATGTAGAATTGCTGCTCTACTTAGATTCTAAAATGAGGCTTTTTAATTGTGTTTTCCAGGAAGATATGAATTTAAATGAAGATAAGAAAGCACCATTGCGGGAAAAGGACTTCAGCATCAAAAAAGAAATGGTGATGCAGTACATTAATACTGCTTCCAAGACAGTAAGTAAAACTGTCAAGTTGAGAGATACTGCTGGAACGTGCTGCAGTGGGGAAAACAATGCGTTTGTCTAATGATGTGCTTCAGTTTGTGGGCAACTGGAATCAGAGGGCTTTTGAGTGTATAAAGGCACAAGTATTGGACGTTTGTTTAATTTGAAAATACTTCTTACAGCTTCTAAAACTGCTGTGGTCCTTTAGCCCCTCGCATTGGTGAGGAACACCGACTGGTTGGTTTACTGACTCCAAGACTTCTTTGCCTGTTAGTGGATTCAGATGGCTATTGATCTCTAATGTCACTTATACACCAGGATGATATTTGCATTACAGAAAAGTAAGACTGATGACATTCTAACTACGTAAATCAGTACACATAATAGTGGCTTAGAGGCATCTCTTTAATGCGAGTTTCCCTACGGATAAAATTATCTTGTAACAAATTATAAATGTAGACGTTGGAAGGAGCAGTAAGCGTCCACTCAGCTGCCAGTTTTCTAGGGAAACATGAAATATGTGGGTGGAAGTAATGAGTAAATGTCTAAGAAACCATGACTGGCACAGAGAATCAATTATATTTATTTCGTGGGACAACAAATGAGCTTGACCAGTCATATAAAAATTGAATAAATGGATTCGATGAAATCTAGAAATGGAAGCTAATGAAGAAGCAATCAGAAAGACAGCAGAAAATGATTTTGGCTGAATTTACAATAGAATTGGATTAGAGAAAAATTACTTAACACACTGTACTTTTCACCGGATACTTTAACCAAAGACCAGGTTACAAGAATATAAGTCACTTATACTTTAACTCTATTTATCTCCTAGACCGGTCAGTGACTTGGAGGCCTTTGTTTGGGAAGACAGACTCAAGTGATGTTTAATTTTTAAACATGTCTCAGGTTTGGCATTCTGATGTTTAGTTGTTCAAATCACTGAGTACTATACTTTTTTTTTGGCTCTCTATGTAGATGGGCGCTGTATCCTGCTGTTGTGACAAAAATTGCTTTTTGTCCCTTAATGCTACCTGGACATCACAAATTAGAATTAGGGACTTAAGAGTCAGAGCACTTGTATTTCGGATGACTTATCTTCCCTTTGATATTGGGCATCTTGTTTTACCTCTGATGCTCAATTTCCTCATCCTTGTTAGAATTAAATTGTTGATGCCATAATTGCAACATGACCGGTTTTATAACTGGTGGCTGTCTCTTGTGGTAGCACTGGTGGCTGTAGCAATCGTTTCTTATTTTTTTCTTTGTGATTTGTTTGTTCTCGCTGTTGAAATCCTTATTCTGTAATTACTGATGTACTTGGATTTATGTTTTTTAAACCTTTTTTTTTAATATATGAAATTTATTGTCACATTGGTTTCCATACAATACCCAGTGCTCATCCCAAAAGATGCCCTCCTCAATGCCCATCACCTACCCTTCCCTCCCTCCCCGCCCCCCCCCCCCCCCCCCCCATCAACGCTCAGTTTGTTCTCAGTTTTCAAGAGTCTTTGGGAGAGAGCTTTGGCTCTCTCCCACTCTAACCTCTTTTTTTTTTTCCTTACCCTCCCCCATGGGTTTCTGTCAAAGTTAATGGCAGCCTTTTAAAAAAAGTTTTTAATATTTACTTATTTTTGAGAGAGAATGGGACAACGTGAGCAGGGGAGGGGCAGAGAAGGTGAGCAGGGGAGGGGCAGAGAAGGTGAGCAGGGAAGGGGCAGAGAGAGAGAGGGAGACACAGAACCCAAAGCAGGCTCCAGGCTCCCAGCTGTCAGTACAGAGCCTGATGCGGGGCTCAAACCCACCAACCACGAGATCACGATCTGAGCCGAAGTTGGACGCTTAACCGACTAAGCGCCCCAGGTGCCCCGGATTTATGTTTGAAAATTCAAGTTGACTGTTAGTGAGTCCGTGTCACATTTATTAAGTGTCTGTATATCAGGCAATATTTTAGGCAATGGAGTTGAAGCACCAGGATGGTCAATCATCGTGGCCTACGGAGTAACATAGGATATACACAACAGAAACACACAAACGTGTAATAAGTGAAATGTAATGTGGGAAAAAAAGCAGGGGGATTGGAGATAATACAACTGTTTTTTTTTTTTATTGAAATATAGTTAACACAGTGTTACATTAGTTGCAGATATACAGTAGGATTTACCAGTTCTATACTCATTACAGTGCTCATTACAATAAGTGTACTCTTAATCCCCTTTATTTTACCCATCCCTTCACCCACCCTCCCTCTGACTGAACTGCTGCATAGAGTGATCAGGGAAGACCCCCCTGTTAGGGAATTTTAAATCCAACAAGTATGAATTTACTTGATATAATTACAAGAGATACTATATTATTAGAATTGGTTTAGAAAACGTTGGTATAATAGTGCATTTTAGTTCTTGAATTTCAGATAACAAACAGACGTTTTAACAGAAGAACAAATCACTTTGAACTTCATTAGAGTGGATCTATTTCAGTTTGCATTCACTGATTTTAAACTTTAATCCTCTAATCGTTTTGGACTAAGGTTGGAATTTATTTACTAGAATTAGATAATTAGATTATCAGGATTGAAATAGATTAGTTATCTAAAGTATGATTAAAGCATTCACTCCTTTAATTAGTGCTGGGAGGATGGTGACTTTTCCTAGGAGGGTTCTGAATAATTTGGTGGGTGGTTAACATTGTAGGAAGTTCAAGCTGACCAGTCATCTATTTTTGCTCTGGAAGTAGAGACACATTAACTCTCACATACAGACTTTGTCATACCAGGGTATTTAGGTTAATGAGTACCAAAAAAGCTTCTCTGAGGAAAAACCATGAAAATTTATGGATGGGTTGTTCCAGAGAACATGGGGGTATTTGTCAGGTAAACTTTTATAAATTTAGCCTTAGACTTTGCTTTGAGATTCTTTTTGTGGGTAAGCATTAAGTGTGTGTGTGTGTGTGTGTGTGTGTGTGTGTGTGTGTATACATATATATGTATGTATATATGTATATATATGTGTATAGAAAAAGTATATGAAAATGCTTTAGAAATGTTAACCCTCAAACAAGCACTAAACTAGCCAAGCTTGTTTCTTAGAATAGGGGGAAAAAAAACCCCAACAAATTCATAGTAATGCTGACTTTTTCAGTTAGAAAAGATTATTAAAATTTTATTCAAGTAGCCTAGTTAGAGGCTGAAAGTGTCAGATCACAGTTTTCCAACTTCTAGGGTGTAGATGGATAGGTGATCCACATGTGCCTTGTACAGTCTGGAAGCCAGGTGTGCTGGGGGCTTCTGAGGAAGATTTCTCTTCCTTATAAAAAGATCCAGAGCAGAAAACCACTTTCTTTCCTGTTATTTGACATGGTGGTGAGAGGGTGTGGGATCCTTGGCACATGACCCCTTAGAGCTGATGCTCTGGCTATGTACAATCCTGCCTCCAGACTCTCCTATTGTGTGATGGGGTGCATATTCTTATTTAAGCTACTTGAAGTTGGGATTTTGCTTTGCGGCTGTGCACGTGTTGCTGGACTGTCCTGATAGCCTTTTGCCTGCATAGGATCTCTATCTTTAATTAACTCCGGAAATTACTCCCCTCATCAAGTATACTAAGCGTACATGAGGATGGGTACTACAAGGCCAGATGGACATTCCTTGGTAAATGGCTTGTCTCAGGTGTTCAGTAGTCAGTGTATTTAAAAAAACTTTCTGAATGAATGAATACAGTCTTGGCTTTTATTTGATTACTGGGTGGATGGTAAGACTATTCTGTAGTAAGTGGTAAGGACCTTGAAGTTAGGATGAGACATGATAGTCCAAATGGAAGAGAATCCATTGTTCCCCAAAAATGTAAGAAGAAAATTCTGGAGCAGGACAGAGGAGCTCTTAAGCACAATTACATAAGAATTTCTCCTATTTTCTAAATGAAAGGCAACTATAATTTAATAAAAGTGCACCTTGTAAATGTATTATTCAGTCTTGCTTATCCTGACTCTGAGTGTTCTCATTCTTGATTGTGGTTTAATTATTAACCCTTTTCTTCTCTTAAAATTTTTAAAGCACCCCTGCAGATAATGTTAAATGATGATATTTGTCAGGCCTCCTGTGCTTTGAGGGGACGGACCAAGCTAAGGAGATAAATTCTTTAAAAATTTTTTTAAAAATATTTGTTTATTTTTGATAGAACACAACAGGGGGAGGAGAAGAGAGAAAGGGAGACACAGAATCTAAAGTAGGCTCCAGGCTCCAGGCTCTGAGCTGTCAGCACAGAGCCCAACACGGGGCTCGAACCCACAGACCATGAGATCATGACCTGAGCCGAGGTCGGCCGCCCAACTGACTGCGCCACCCAGGCGCCCTTCAGTAGGTAAAGTCTAATAGACTTGCTGCCTTGGTTTTGGTGTATCATACCCTGTATCTGTGATTCCCGGGTTGATGTCGGTGTTTATCTTCTTGTGGGTGCTTGAGTTGTATTCAGGGCGAACTGGCTCTGGGTGTACGATGTCCGGGTTATGTACAAGTCTGTTGACAGGATTAACAGGAAGCCATGGATTCCTTGACAAACACTTTTAAAAATGTGTTAAACAGGATACTTGTGGAGAGTAGGATTTAGAGCTATAAGATACTTCTTCTCCCCTCCTGCCCCCACCCCCCATCACAAAGGGATTGTAAGCATAAAAAATTCACCCTACTTTTCCCATCTGTTGAGAAGAATCTTCCATTTGCTCTTCTGCTTCTAGGCTTTTTCAGGGTAATCAGTGGCCATAGAAAGCTGGAGGAATCCTGGAAGTCAAAACCTACATCCCAGGAAGTGAAAGCAAAGCCCTGGAAGCAGGGGTTGGGGGGTGGGGGGGATGGGGAGTCTCAGAGGGTGCAAGAGGGAGGGGAAAAGTGAAATGTAACACATTAGCATTTGCTTGTCCGTACTTTTTGGAGTTGACTCCCCACCTCCCCCCCCCCCCCCCCCCACTTACTTTTGGATACAAGATGAGACTGTCCTGATAGTTGACTTCTGTATGAATTATGAGTGGACTGCTATCAGCATGTAGTGGTCTTGTCTTTTGGATGTACCATTAGGTGTGGATAAGAGGCTCCTAAAATTTCTCTTCAAGATTTTAAGCTTCTCATTCCTTCAAAATACATTAGCTTTTTTTTTTTTTTTTTTTTTTTTTTTACTCCCCCCCCCCCCCCCCCCCCGAGAGAGAGTGCTTCTTAATTAGAGCATCCAACCTTTATTTCCCATTTATATTCATTTTTTTCCTTTTGACACCCCTCTCCCCCCCTCCCAGAAAGAAGCAGAATTCCGCCTTGTTGTGCCCAGATATCCGGTAGCTTCCTTGGACTTTGTTAACTGTTCTCTTCCCTAGTCATTCGAGACTGCAGACAGCTGAGGCATGTATTGGAAAAGATTGACTTGGTGTTGCATTTTACTCCTCGAACCCCTAAGTATTTCTGTAGTTCTTGCTTAGACTTCTTTAGTAAGAAATAAACACCAAATATTACAGAACATAACTTTAAAAGGCACATAGAAGACTCACAGGTTTGTGAAACAAGGTAATAAAATGAATCTAAATTGAGTTTGTAGGTGTAGAGTTATAAGGTCTCGTGTCTGTGTACGTGTGTGTGTGTGTGTGTGTGTAGTGTCTAAAGATAATTTGAAAGGTGTTATCATGATACCACTTGTTCTAGCCCAGTAGAGCATGATGTTCAAGTATGGAGAACGTGGTTTTGTCCAATGTTGTCCATCTACACATATCTTGATCAGAAAAGATTTTTTTTTGAAAAAATACTAATAATGTTCTGATTTGTGTTATCTACATAGGTAGAAAAGCTAGAGTTCATTTATTCTTAGCTCTGATTTGTTAATGCCCCCGTTGATAATACAGTATTTTCATGCCTTTCAGAGTCTTTTTTGGGTCCATTTTCTTTTTTTTTTATTTTTTATTTTATTTATTTTTTTAATATGAAATTTATTGTCAGATTGGTTTCCATACAACACCCAGTGCTCATCCCAACAGGTGCCCTCCTCAATGGGGTCCATTTTCATATATCTTGGAAAATATTGTCAGATACAGATAAATCAGGTTCTTTTTGTTTCCTCTCACTTTTCATCATTTTTACTTAAAAGGTTTATATTTTAGCTGCTGGAAACTTCGATGAACCAGACAGTTTTATACATTCTTGCTAGTTACAGTTAACATGGATTACTTTTTGGCTTCCATTTCAGGTTAGGGAATTGATCAAAGCACACTTGTAACATAAAAGCTTACTAAAAATTTGTGGCTGGTACTCGGTATTAGACACTTACCTATTTATCAACAATGCCCTTGCTTACGATATTTTGCTTGTTTGTCTCCAGGTCTTGTCTGCTGAGTTGGGGAAAATATTAGAGCCCCAGGGCAATGAAGCAATTTCTTGTTAGAAGTATTTCTTAATAATCTAACTGGCATTTTAATTTCCATTTCTGCCTATATAGGACAGGTTTTATTTATGTACAATTAAAATGATCTTCCAACAGCTCAAATTCATCCAGCTTCATTATGAGTTGTTTCTGGGCGGCACCGGTGGCATTTAATGTTCTCTATTACTGCAGTGTGTTCTTGCTTAGGCAGGAGATGATAATGAAGAAACCAGTCAGCTTTTTTCTTTCTTTCTTTCTTTTCTTTTTTTTTTTTTTTATAAGAAATTAGGTTTAAGTTAGCATTGTGGATTTTCAATCTTTTAAACACCTTAAAGATACCTTTTCTTATAGCCATTTTTTAAAAGACTCGCCAGAAATACTTATTTACTGGTCAAATGTAGAGTTTTGGTCACTGATGCTTATACCATTTGTGGCATTGGAGATCATCTGCGGCTGTCTTTATCTTTCTCATTGAGTTGGGTCTTGGTCTGAGATATTTTGATCTGCTCATAATTTTTAGATTTTATGAATGTAATTAAACTTCTCATGACTGATAACTGCAAAAGTAGTGAAAAAAAAAACAACCTTTGAAAGTGCTAGAAAAAAGAGGCATGTGATTTGATGGAGATGGAAATAATGAGCAAATAGCCCTATGGAACCTTTTAAAAGAAAAAAATGTTCTGAAGGAATATGAGAAAATGAAAATGCTACATATCTACATTTGCCTTTCAGCGAGTGAAGGCGAAAGGTAACTGATGAATTGAGGGCAAAGAGAGTGGTCAGGAACAATAGCCCTCAACCTTGATATTCATTAGAATCCTCTGGAGAACTTAAAAAAAATAGGTGTCTGAACCCTACCATTTAACAAGTCAGAATTCCTGCAGGTGGTACCAAGGCTCCAGTATTTAGAAAATCTGTCTTGGTGATTCTACTGTACAATCAGAGATGAAAACTAGCCCAGAGATGGGCTCTACAGGATGAGCCTCATCAGTAGATGTCTGCTAGTGTAACATTAATTCAACAAAAGACTAGGAGTTGATGGAATTTAAAGGCAAAGCATAGAGGCTGTTAATTAATAAAGGTCCTTTGGGTTCAAGGCTAGCTTGAATGTACATAAGGTCAAATTGGTGTTCAAGTAGCATACTGTAGCTACCAAGAAATCCTGATACTTGGCCACTTAACATTTCCCTCTGATGATTTTATCTATTATAACAGATGGAAGAACCTGGTCTGTTTTGGGAAAAGATGCCTAATAGAACAGTATTAATAAGAAGAAAAAGAGTATGCCTGCTTTAAAACCTTTAGTGGACTGACTTATCTTCCCAGTTGGCGGTAAACTTAAAACCCCTTTAATTTAGTTTGGACTTAAGAGACAGCCTTTCAGTTCTTCATTTCTAAACAGAATAAATTCTATACATACTTAAAAAAATACTTCATAGGTTAATTGGATGCACAAAAAGCATTAATTATTAATTTTATTCTTCTTGATTTATTACCATTTCCTAACTGGTGTAATACAATGGTTTCCCCCCACTTCAAAGAAAATACGGTTGGTATATCTTCTAATATGTATCACATATCAATGTAATACAAAACTATTTCAAATCCTTTTAAAATCCGAAAGCCTTCAGGCATAGATGAAGTAAACTGGGAACTCTATCCTTGGGTCATTAACATGTGAAAAAATACTTAAAAAGTAAATTTAGACAACCTTAGGCTTTGACTGCTTCTTGTATATTAATACTGTTATACAAGATTTTTTTTTTTTTTTTGGTAGATTTTTTTGTTCCTTGGGAAAGCTGTTCTATTACACTGTTGGTGAGTTAAGTCATTATCTGACATGGTTTTTGTAAAGAATGGTTTTGTTCTCCTTGATTAGACATTTTTGTAGTTGAGTTTATTTATATCAGGTCTGGAATATGTCTTAGGACGTCTCTACATTTTTAAAATGAGTAAGGCCTATGGAGTGACATCCCCAAGATTTGCAGCTAGAACGAGAAACCAAGATTTTTTTTTCAACTTTTTATTATAAATAGTTATAGAAAACAGCAAAACCAAATATGTAGCTTAACGAATTATCATAAGGGAAACACCAGGTTGACAAATGGAACTTGCCACCACTGAGAAAGCCCTGCATCTACCCTGTCCATCTCAAACCTCTCCCCCCAACCTCTTTTTTTGAACTACTGACTGACTGACTTTTATAGGGGTCACTTCCTTCTCATCTTATTTCTCCATCTTCTATCGATGGACACTTAGGCTGCTTCCATAATTTGGCTATTTTACATAATGCTGCAATAAACGTAGGAGTGCATGTATCCTTTTGGATTAGTGTTTGTGTATTTTTTTGGGTAAAGATCCAGTAGTACGATTAATGGATCGTAGGATAGTTCCATTTTTAACTTTTTGCGGAAACTTTATACTATTTTCTAGAGTGGCTGTAGCAGTTTGCATTCCCCTCAGCAGTACATAAGGGTTCCTATTTCTCCACATCATTTCCAACATCCTCTCCTGTTTCTTGTGTTTTTGATGTTAGCCGTTCTGACAGGTGTGAGGTGTGAGGTGATCTCTCCTTGTAGTGTTGATTTGCATTTCCCTGATGATGAGCATCTTCTCTTGTGTCTGCTGGCCATCTGTATGTCTTTGGAAAAATGTCTCTTCCTGCCTACTGCCCAATATTAATTGGATTATTTGTGTTTTTGGGTGTTGGGTGTTTTAAGTTCTTCATGTATTTTGGAATTACCCTTTATCAGAGAGGCCATTTGCAAATATCTTGTCTCATTCTTTAGGTTGTCTTTTAGTTTTGTTGTTTTCTTTGCAATGCAGAATCTCTTTATTTTGATGTAGTCTCAACAGTTTATTTTTGCTTTTGTTTTCCTTTCCCTGGGGGACATATCTAGGAGAAAGTTGCTGCATCCATTGCCAGAGAAATTACTGCCTGTGCTCTGTTCTAGGATTTTTACAGTTTCAGGTCTCATATTTAGGCCCTTTTAATATATTTTGAATTTATCTTTGTGTGTGGTATAAGCCCGTGGTCCAGTTTCATTCTCTTGCATGTCGCTGTCCAGTTTTCCCAACATGGTTTGTTGAAGAGTCTTTTTCCCATTGCGTATTCTTTTTGGAACACACTTGTAAAGAGTCCTTTCCTCTCAAATACTGATTACTTCATGATCTAGGAAATTTAGGATAAATGCTTTATTCTTTTTCCTTTGCCAGTTTTCACTATACCGAATTGGTTTCCTATCACCCTCTGAAGGTAACCAGTTACAAAATTTTTTTTAAGTGTTTGTTTAATTTGGAGGGAGAGCACAAGTTGGAAGAGGCAGAGAAAGGGTGACAGATAATCTGAAGCAGGCTCTGTGCTGAGAGCACAGAGCCCAATGCGGGGCTCAAACCCATGAACCGTGAGGGCATGACCTGAACCAAAATCAGACCTATAACTGAGTCACCCAGGTGTTCCTGAAAGTAACCAGTTTTTGATATTAAGATATTATTACTTGGGCACCTGGGTGGTTCAGTTGGTTAAGCATCTGACTCCTGATTTTGGGTCAGGTCGTGAGCTCATGGTTTGCGAAATTAAGCCCCACATGAGGATCTGCGCTGACAATGAGCTTGCTTGATATTCTCTCTCTCTCTCTCTCTCTCTCTCTCTCTCTCTCTCTCTCTCTGCTCCTTTCCTGCTCACACATGCATGTGTGTGTGGGTGTGCACACATGAGCTCTCTCTCTCTCAAAATAAACTTAAAAAAATGTCATTAGGATAACTTATGCATCGTAATTACTACTCTTAGTGAAGCTCAGATTGTCCTGTCTTTGACCAGCAGGCCCTTGCCCGGGTGCTCCTAGTCATTTTGGCATGACCCTAGGAATTTTGGATTGTTTCATTCCTATCTGGCAAGGTCTGACAAACCAGGTTCCTTTCTCACTGTGCCTGGAGTCAATCATTTCCTTCAGGGGGAAGTGGTATTTCAAGAACAGTCTGGGTGTCACGGATGCTTATTGCTAATAGGTTAATTGTTGTTTCCAGGACTTTTCAGTGGAGATCTAGCAAAAGAAAAACAAAGCTGTGTGTATATATTCAAAAAAGGTTTCTTTTGCCTATGCTGTGTCCGACTGCTGCTCTTGTACCATATCTGCATTAAACATATGTAGACTTATGTAGACATTACATTTTACATTTCTTTCTAGTTCCCATTTAGCCTTTCCTTCTATGAGTAACTATTTAGCCCCCATTTCATCTTTATTTGCAAGTAACTGTATTTTAATGCTCACCATCAGTCCTTAAGTTGATATTTCTCTAGACATTTGTCTGAAGTTTGTTTTGTAATAGATTCCTTCAAAGGGCTCCTGGGAACAGTATTTCCTGAGTATTGCATATTGATAACTGTATATGCCTTTTATTGCTTAGTCAGTTATATTTGGCAATAAAATCTTTGGCTCACATAGTTTTTTCCCTTAGGATCTTAAACATACCATTTTCTTCTGGCATAAAGCATGACAGTATTGGTGTCCAAAGTTCTGTGGATAACTAAGTATTATCCCTTACAGGTTACTGGCTCTTTTGTTTAAAATTTTATTTTGAGAGATAGAGAGCGCGTGCGTGCGAGAGCTTGAGCACACACAGGGGAGGTTCAGAGGGAGAGAGAGAATCTCAAGCAGGATTTGCACTCAGCACAGGATCCCACTACTGTGAGATCATGACCTGAGCCAATATTAAGGGTTGAATGCTTAACACGCTGAGCCACTCCGGCACCCTGTTTTCATCTAGATGTCTGGGTTGGGATTATCTGGTATGTAATATACCTTCATTATGTGCTTTTTATGTCCTTTTTTTTTTTTTTTTCCCCTCACTTAAATTTCATGAAACTGTTCTATTGTCCTGCCTTGGTTTCTTCTTCAGGGATCCTGTTATCTGTATATTAGACTTGTATATCTTCATTATGCCACTTTGTCCCAAATCCTTTTTATCTTATTTTTGTTGTTCTTATTCTCTGTAGTGTAGTCCCCTCCCCCTCCCCCTCCCCCTCTTCTTCTTCTTCTTCTTTTTCTTTTTAAGTTTTATTTATTTTAGTAATCTCTACACCCAACATGGGGCTCGAACTCACAACCGTGAGATCAAGAATTGTATGCTCTTCTGATTGAGCCAGCCAGGCACCACTGTAGTCTTCACTTCTAAGTGAAGACTTCACTTTTTTAAAAATTTATTGTAGTTTCTACCCCCTGCTCCGAGTTCTCATACCTCATTTCTGAGTTTTTGGAATTCTGTTTTAATTTTTTTTCCCACTAGGTCTTCTATATTCTCTCAGTGTCTCTTAACTCATATTGAAATTGTAAGTTACCTTGCCACGTCTTATGGTTTTGTTTTTGTGGTGACTGTTCATCTTCTGTATGAACGTTCTCTGTTCTAATTTCATCCTCAGCACTTTCTCCACAGTGCGGGTGCTGTCCTGCAGTTCATGGGACACAGACTACTCCTGTCTCTTTAGATTTTTTTTTTTTTCTTTTTTTTGCCACTTGGGCTCACCCACAATTGGAGTGGGCTGTATACTCCACCCAGTTTTAGCTGCTGTTCGCAGATTAACCTACTGAGTTTTCTAATGACCACCAGTGGGCTCTTCTGGGGTGGTCGTGTTTTCATGTTCGTCAGCCACCTTCTTGCCTCCTCTGTTTGTTCTCTCTCTCTCTCTCTCTCTCTCTCTCTCTCTCTCTCACACACACACACACACACACTGACAATGTGTAGATTTTGAGGTTGTTAGTGGTTTCTTTCCAACCACTTGTATTTTGAGGATCACAGAGATAAGTTGTTGCTCAGAATCGTTAGGTTTTTGGTTTTGCCCTTTAGTCGTTTTTTCTGTGGGAATCCAGTGAGTTTCAAAACCTCCACTGCTGCTGCCATCTGCCCAAATCCTCCAGTCTTCTCATTGTGAGTTTCATATTCTTGGTCTGATGCCAATTTATATCGGGCTAAAAAAACAATTCAGGATTACCAGCATTCTTCCTCTTGCCTGTCCTAGCTCCCTTGCCTTTCAGGGTTGAAAATCATGACTGATTAAGGAATGACGTTTCTCTATGTAACCTTAACTCCTAGCTCTGGGTTTTGCTGTTTATGCAACCTGTAAACTTTCATCAAACCTCTTAATGGTCCATGACCTACAAATCGATTTAAATAAAACACTAGTTTTAGTTTTAATTTCTATATTATGTTTATGTGGTGCTATCATCTTCTCCTATAATTTCCATAAGTTATGCAGAATGCATCCTTTTTTATATCCCATGGTTAGTTGGAAAATTCAGACTGCCCTTCAGTACTTTACCCCACCCCTGGAAAAATAGGTCTCATCTGCTTGTGTGTGTCTATAAATTAGTGAGTGTGTTAAAGCTATCACAGCATGAAATCACTTCAAGCACTGTGAAAGACTATCTTAAAGAATTTAAATTGATTGCAGATGTTAGTGCAATTAAGCAGGCCTGATGAGCTCAGAATCCTGTTTCTCAGATTTGAATATGAATGCAGTTAAAAAAATTACAGTGATGTACTCCATGTAAATGGAGTTCATAGGCATCTGAGAGTTTATTTCACCTTGTATTATAAAATGGTTCAGCAACGTGAAAAGTGCTGTGTGACCCCTTTTGCAGATACGTACACTACTTGGAAAATGTATCACTCATGAAAATGTATCACTCTTCTTAAGAATATAGTTCTGTGCTGTCCTTAACCGACCAGAATTGACTTTGAATCATTATTTCCTTCATTATTTCATTTGTCTACCAATTTGTTTGTGCACCTGTTGTGCCTATTAACTTATTTAAAAACTATTCTATAGAGAGAACTATAGTATCTCTGCCCCATTTTTAAGAAAAAAGTTTAACAAGCCAACGGAGTTGGCTTAGATAATGAAAGCCTGGGACCTTTTTTCCCCTTGAGGTCAGACTTTTTGACTACTAGACCTCTACCTCCCTGTAGTGGCTTTGGCTTTAAACCGCTGACATGTAAAAGAAATTTTCTGTTTTAAAATACAACCTACTAGGGACATCTGGGTAGTTCA
This sequence comes from Panthera onca, assembly GCF_046562875.1. Lineage (NCBI taxonomy): Eukaryota > Metazoa > Chordata > Mammalia > Carnivora > Felidae > Panthera > Panthera onca. Next base: position 204,684,439 of record NC_138339.1, read on the forward strand.
GTCAGTTAAGCGTCCGACTTCGGCTCGGGTCATGATCTGATGGTTTGTGGGTTCAAGCCCTACGTCAAGCCCTGTGCTGACAGCTAGGAGCCTGGAGCCTGCTTTGGATTCTGTGTCTCCCTTTCTCTCTGCCCCTCCCTTGCTTACATGCTGGCACGCGCACGCTCTCTCTCTCTCTCAAAAATATTAAAAAATTAAAAAAAAATACAACCTACTGGGTTGCAAATTAGAAAGTGAATTCTGAAATAAGACTGTAACAAGATCAAGTAGAGTGTACGGTGTGTTCATTTTCAATTTATTTCAAATTGATCCGTGCACATTAAGTAATTAAACCCATCAATTTCTGTAACACCTTGTAAAATGTTATGGACATTAGGACTTTATTATATATACAGTAGTAAAATAAATTACAAAAATGATGAGTAACTATTTAGATACTGTTTTTAAATACTAAGAAAATTACTAAAATGTTGAAGTATAGTAATAATAATTTGAAATAGGAACAAAGTGCATTATATCTTTTCCAGGAGGTATGAATTATTAAATTTGTGTTGAACAATATTTTATGAAAGCCTATTTTACTCATCATGGCAGGCCATGTTTTTCTGAGTTCAGAATCCAGCTTTGTTACTTTTAGCTGTGTGATTTGAAAAAATTCATTATCCCTAAGACTGGGCTTACTTAATAATAAAGTTTAGGAGTGTTAATGTTGGAACATATAGGATGGGAAGTAGGGCAGTGATTACATAAGTTCAAGCCATCAGAGGTTAAAGTGTGAAATGACACTGGGCAAATGTATGCTACAGCTGAAGCATTCTTAAATTGGCTTCATAATGGAATAAAGTTGAATAAATTATTAAAACTAGGCATCATAAAATTGTTCCTACTTTGATTTTTTTCCTATGCACGAGACATACCTGTGAAGTGTCATCTGTGAACATTCGTGTGATTTAATTTGACCAAGAATTTATACTTGTATCGCAGTCTAAGTTCAAACTTAGGTTTGTATGATTTCTTGAGAGTATGATCTTGTCAGTTACTTGGCCCATACCTAATTGGAAAACAAGGTTTTTTAAAACACCCATCCTAATCTTGTCTTTTCTAAGCATCGAAGTCATTTATCACAGAAAACAACTTATCCTTCATTCTTACGTATGATTATGTTAACAGGAACAGATATTATTATAGCTCATAAACTGTTGGGGATACAAAAAATCAACTCTTTGTAGTCACAGAATTCAATTCATGGGAGTAACTATGTTACTATGTGTAGTTACAGTATGCTTTCAGAATAATGGAAATATAACTTACAGAATAATGGAAAGCTTGATCTTGGATGCCTATATCCAGCACCTTAAGGAAGTCCCACGGTGGATTTTTTTCTCTTCTCGTTATCTCCAATGGGGTCATAAAAATATAATTTTCCATAATTTAAATTTTTCCCCTACTTAATTATTCTACCCTCTGTTAGAAATAGTTGTCTCAGTTCAAATGGGTTCAAGGAAAAGCAGGAACGTATTGACACATGCACCTGAAAAGCTATTGGCTTCAGATGGGTCTAGATATAGGTTTGGTTTCAAACAGACCTAGATCTAGGTTCTCAAATGACCGAGGGACTCAGTCTTTCTATGTTGGCTGCATTTTACTGTGTCTTGGCAGGTTCTTTCCATGGTATATTTAAATGACTAGCAGAAGCTTCTGGCTTAACTCCTGTATTTTAGGTCAGTAGTCTCCAAAAAGTCTTGATCACTTAACCCATTAATTTTTTAAAAAAATTATCATATACTAATAAATATTGGCTTATTACAAACATGACTACTGTACTAGTAATTCATATTTGTCATAGTCATTTTATATATAAACTAATGTGTTAACATGTTAATCTCAAATGGGTGATGTGAATTGAAACTATTAAGATAGAAATGATTTCATTTGAGAATTTTACCTCCTTCACAAATGTTTGGTTTCCCTTTTGTTATGAACACATTTTAGCTATGCCACATTGGTGAGAGACACTGGTAAGTTGCCTTTTTCCTCAAATATTTTTCCACAATCTACAAATTACTTTCTGACTTGCTGTTTTCATGAACTATAAAATTTTCTGGGTTTGGTGCCTATTTTAAGATAAAACAAATGTTCAAGTTCAAATTTTTTATCTGTTTTCTCCAAAAAAGTTGTCTCCTGCCCCTTAATTTTAAAGGTCTTAGTTTTAAATTGCCCATTCTATTTTTTAAAAATTCTTCTTAATGTTTGTTTATTTTTGACAGAGAGGGAGAGAGAGAGAGAGAGAGCGCGCGAGCATGAGTGGGGGAGGAGCAGAGAGAGAGGGAGACACTGAATCTGAAACAGGCTTCAGGCTCTGAGCTGTCAGCACAGAGCCCGACGTGGGGCTTGAACCCACAAACCATGGGATCATGACCTGAGCCGAAGTCGGACGCTCAACCGACTGAGCCACCCCGGCTTCCCAAGTGCCCATTCTGTTTTTAATAACTGACCCAATCCTATCCATTCAGCAGTGTTCTGGGAGCATGCATAAACCTGCAGTAGCCACTGCAGTTCTCTGAAGTTCAAGGTGACTTCCTTCTTGCCTAGGTCAACCCTTTCTTATTTGTTGCTTCTATCCATTTCTCTGTTTTACTGCGAACTAGCTCTCAGCCTCTGTGTAGCCACATTTAAAGACTTGTTTGAATTTGCTGTTTTGACCTCCGCATTACCACTCTTTCTGCCTACTGGGTTACTATTTGAGGGCTCTGAGTAAGAAATGATGTGCCCTTTCTCTGCCTTTCTATGTTATATTGGAGAAAAATGGCATTGAGGTCATGTGTCACATGGACAAGATAGGTCGCTTTAAGATAGTCTTATCTTTGTGAATTTGTGAATGTCCACATATGATGGATCTTGAAGGCTCATAAACTTGGTCAACATTCCAAGACTTAATACGCATTTTGTGGACAGGTATATGATCTAAGCTAATAGAGACTGTATAAAAATCCAAATGCCACTTTAATAACATAATGAGAAATATCATTAAGGAGGAAATTGTTTTTAACTAGTCTATATAAGAAGCTAAATGATGGAGAATTGTTTATTTGGTATTGGATGATATGCCATGAGCATAACAGTGTGTGTACCCACAGCGTTATATGCTTTTCTTACCTTAACTGTTCTCATACTTCATATAATTATCCACTGAATTAATGTGATAGACGAGAAGCTCCATGAAGGTGGGGAATACCTGATGGGGTACAAACTAGATATGTGTGTTAATGGGCCTGGTACTCCCTTTCCTGGAAAGTCTTAATAGAACTCTCTGCAGAACTTTGAGTCTCTGGACGTGTCTGCCGGTAGCCATGCAGACTACTTCCTCTAGAGTACCCTGAAATTGCTTTTTATGGTAACTAAATTCATTTTATCTTGAGGTCATGCTTGATCTTGGTGCACATGTGTAATCTCTTGAGACGTTTTAATAGGCTCATATTATGTGATAAATTTGGATTTTTCTGAATTTCATTATCTGAAGTTAATTGTAACCTCAGATTTGTGGGTGTCTTAGAGTTGGCAGAATACCTCTCCCCGTAGGTTCACTTCTTTTAGAGTGGAATGTGACAAGAACTGGTGTTTTCCTTTTATTTTCTCACTAAATATTTCACTTTCATAGCTCATGATCTTTATACATTTCCCCCCTGTGTTTTTGAGAGTTTTCTTAGGACATAAAGAGTGTTTCAGTAACTAAAGTGATTAGAAATTCTAAGATCAACTTGTTTAGTAATCAAGTAACATTGCAAGTATCCTTCATTTATTCAGATGTTCAAATTTAAAATTATTAAAATCAAAGATACAACTTAAAAAGATAGAGTATCACTTAATGAGATGGTCTACAACCAATACGGAAGAATTTCTTATTATCTTATTGCTTTGTTCTCCACTGAAAAAAAGTAGATGATTTCTAAATCCTTCTTACATTAAAAGTTCTAGAGAAGGAATACTTTTCTTTTAAGATATGATCAGAATTCAAATGCCATCTTAATGCACACTATATAAAAAATGAATAAATGAATGGAATGGCTTTAAGTAATTACTTTTGTATAATGCTTATTTAAAATTAATAACAAAATCTAAGTTAAGAATATGACTAACGGGAATACACTAAAAGGTATTTAAAACAGCAATATTAAGTTTTTGCTTATTTCAGAAAGGATGCATTGTTGAAGAAAACTTGGAAAATATAAGATGTAAAGAAGGAAATAAAAAAATCCTACCAACCCAAGGAATCAGCTAAAATATTAAGGTGGTTTTGATTTCGAAACAACCTACAAAGCCATTAAAATGGTAAAACTAAGTTTTCTATAGCAGAAATGTTAAATGCGACTTTTCCTGTTGTCAGAGTTTGGTTGAAGTCCAGAGGCTGAAGACAGCAGGTGCCAGACCAGTGTGGGCCCCAGAGGAGATTGTGAGAATGATCCTGATACTGTTAACTTGTCATTTGCCTCTAGGCTATATAAGAATAGGTTCACAAATATTTTTTTTTTTAAATGGAAGATTGATAGGCTTTCTTTGGAGAGAGTGGTGTCAGAGTGCTATGGTGTTATCTTCAACTTATGATGAGGGAATAAAGCTAAATGAGTGGCCCTTTGAGAAACCTCTCAGAGGTTGACTGTGTCCCTTTCAATCTGGGGACATGTGGTTGCAAAGTGACTCTATCTGCAAATGGTAGACTCTAAAGGCAAGAGGCTGTATGAGTTGTTCTGGTGGCAAAGCAAGAAGAAAGACCTATTGTTGGAACAAGTTAGACTTGCACCAAAACATTGACTGGATATGGACCTCTCAGAGGTAGCTAGGTTTCAGTTATCTTCAGAATTTTATATAAGGAGACCACCTACAATGACCCCAACAGAGTCTATGGAAGGTAGATGTAGAAGTCTCAGCAAGTGAGTCTCTGAGTAACCCACACATGCAAATGCTGCCTTCTGGGATGCTTATCAGCCATAACCAGAGGACACTGGCACTGGAGTACAGCTGTGATATCTGATGACAATAGTTTTCTGCACTTTACCTCTTTGCTCTCCACTCCCTTCAGCCCTGAAGGTGTTGGGGAAAACCTGATGAGTAGGGATAATGGAACTGAAAAACTCGTTGGGAAAATAGGGAAGATTCACAGCTTTGTTCACTATATTTCCTAGTGTGAGTGACAGTCACACTGAGGAAGAAGAGGAACTTTAAAGTTTTTGATACTATACTTGTCTTGTAAGAAAAAAGAACTCACTGTTCCTTACTATGCTGGATAAGTGTTGTGAAATGTAGAATATTCTAAGGTAAAATAATCTGGAGGTGAATGTTTTTAAGTAAGTTAAATTCTAGAAGTTGTGAAGAACAAGATTGACTATGTTTGTTAATATAACAACTAAAAACTTCTGTGTGGGTGATGGGGAGAGAAAGGAGTAAATATAAAGTTGGAAGAAATTAAAAAAAAACTAGAATAAAATATTTGCTGTGTATCACTCCTGTGTAAAGAATACCTACAAATCATTAGGAAAAAGATGAATAACCCAATAGGAAAAATTTTACTTAATGTGAATAAGCAATTTACCCAAGAAGAAACCTAAATGGTGAGCAGCCATTTGAAAAGATGTTCAATCTCAAGATGTAAATTAAAATAGGTATGGAAAGCATTTTTCACCTGTCAAAAATGAAAAACTATATTGCTGACAGTAGTGTTTGGTGAGGGAGTAGAAATATATAGCAATGCAGCCTTATTGGAGTATAATTTGGCAGTCTCTATTTAAATAAAAAACTTGTATACCCTAGTTATCAAACAACCCCACTCCTTTGAATAGCAATAACTTGATTTAAAAAAATTTGTTTTTAACATTTATTTATTGAGAGACAGCGACAGAGCATGAGCATGGGAGGGGCAGAGAAAGGGAGGGACACAGAATCTGAAGCAGGCTCCAGGCTCTGAGCTGTCAGCACAGAGCCTGATGTGGGGCTTGAACTCACAAACGGCGAGATCGTGACCTGAGCCGAAGTCGGATGCTTAACCGACTGAGCCACCCAAGTGCCCCAAATAACAATAACTTGAAAGTATAAACATGTACGTATGAAGTGGGTCCTTGCAGCACTGTGTAAAATGTCTAGAAACTTAACCAAAATCTCCATCACTGGAGAAGTGATGAGTTTATAGCACATTCATGGAGTGGTGGATAATCCAGACATTAAAATGAGTGAGTTAGATAGGAGTTAGAAAGTTAGCTGATAAGAAAAAAAGTATAGAAATCTATGGATCATTCAAGAAATTTGTGTTTTTTTTTAAACTTAAAAAAAAAACAAAACAGTTTATTTCGTTTGAGAAAGAGAGTGCAAGAGGGGCAGAGAGCAAGGGAAAAAGCCAATCCCAAGCAGGCACTGCACTGTCAGTGCAAAGCCCGATGCAGGGCTCAAACCCATTGTTCTTATCATGACTTGAGCTGAAACTAAGAGTCAGATGCTTAACCGAATGAGCCATCCAGATGCCCCCAACCAATCTGTGTTTAAAGAATTTGTGAGTGTATACGAGTATATGTGAATGGGTAAGAGTGTTCTCTACCCCTTGAAAAAACAAAACAAACTCTTGATAGATTCTCCCTGAACTTACAAAAGCATTCACAGTGTCATCTTAGGCTATGGTTGGAGAAACTGAGGCAAGGACTGATTTCCTTGTATACTTAAAAAGGACTAGTGGGATTATGGCTGACTTTTAGTTTTTGGTGTTTTTGTGTATTTCTTAGGATAAAAAGTTGTTTTTGGACAGAAAATGGAGAGGATGCTATGAGGTAAAGAGCTAGGGGAAGAGGAAGGGCAACCATTTACCATATTATGTCCTACTTCGGGATGTGGTGAGATGTAAACAATGAACTTCAGTGCCTGCCCCTTGATGTTTAGGCTACAGTAATCCATTCTGTGCATAAGAAATTTGGGGACACTATTGTGAAGAAGACAATGTATTTAGCACTTCAAGGAGCTCACAGTTGAGGAGAGACAAGATGTGTAACAGGTGAGAAGAATACACTGGGATCTGTGGGCCCTAAGTGTGTGGTCAAGTGCTGGATTATGCCCACAGTACTGTGCTAAGAATGTATTATACTCTGTCTTGGGTAGTTAACGGGGTGGGTGAGGAGACCCTGGACTCTCCTCTGTCTCCAAGCTGGAAACCTGAGCAGTGCGACAGACTGTTCCCTCAATAGCTTCCTTCCTTCATCCAGGTCTTCAACCTTGGTCCCAGAAATTGTCTGTGTAGAGTCATACTTTCTTAGCAGAAATCACGTCTGATGTTGTTCCTAACAGAATACCGTTTCTGTCTTGTTTACTAAGTCATTTTGCCATGGTGCAGATGGCCTGATAACATGGACCACATTTCAATTACAAAAATAAAAACAAATCAGCAGAGCTAATAGTATGCTGTTTGCAAGGCTTTTAAATGTAACTTGGAATAGCACACGGATTCATTTTATATTCTTGTAGGAAATTGGCACTCATTTAATAATCACTTTTATTTGCCGAACTTAAGTTTTGGAAACATCTGGATCAATCCTAAATAAATTAAATGTTGAGTTTGTGATCATTGCCAAATGGTGTTTATTAAGCATTTTACCTATGTGTGACAATCCTGGATGCTGTAAATATCACAGTAAATGAAAAATAGAGGTGACCTGGAGACTTGATTCATCAAAGACGTATATTATTACATTGAAATACATGGAAAGTATTTATATTTGAAGTACTTCATGTGATTTTTCTGCGTCTTAGAAATTATTACCTAAAGTGATTTTTTTTTTCTAGTCTTAAAAATTAGAGTGCATCTGATAACATCCAAGTTACTTTCCATTGTTGACATGTCTTTGATTCTTGCCTTTACAGGAAATATCACTCAAGTAAGAACCCTGTTTTCAAAGCTATTTAGTTGAAAACTTGATGCCTTTATCTGAGTGTTTTCACTGAGTAATGAATGTTTTCATTAAGTAATATATAATCATTGTGGAAAAAACATACAAACCAAAAAGAAGAAAGCGAAAACCATAATTTCTTTGCCAGAGATAATGGTTGTTAACATTTTTGGTTACTTTTCTTTGAATTCTGCAACAGGAAGCTGAGAATCTCAGCCTTCAGGTGGTTGTGGAGAGTAAATGAAATTCTACGTGTTGTTACTGCATGTGTGGTGTCTGTCACATGTTAGGTAAAGCATTTGGCAGAATGTGCTAATGACAGGTGTATTTTCTAGTGAGTTTTAAAGTGTCAGTCTTACTTTTCTTTAATAGTGTCCTGATTGTGTTCTAACTCCTTTTCAAGGGAGAATTTAATGTTGGTGTATGTAAAAGTGAAGTCTGATAGAACATGTAGCTGTAGAGAACACCAGGGTGTATAGATTTTTCTCTGAAATTCATGAAATTGGTCCTGGCATGCCAGAGGTTAGTTCTCATGTTAAATGGTGTACAGACATAGTTGAAAACTTACCGATAAATTAGCAAGAAGAGAGGAATGGTGGAGACATGGTGAAAGCCTCCGTTGAGTGGGTAGAAGAGAAGAATAAAACGAGAGGATTTTCAGAAGCTGCAATAGCGGTATCTGTATCTTTAGATAGGATGTAGAGTGGTAGAGAAGAATAATCAGATGGGGTAGTCTAGGGAGAGGAGGGCCCAGGTGGGAAGATACAACAGACTTGGGCTTCAGGGAGATTGGCAGATGGGCACTGAGATGAGGCCTTAGAGATGAGGAGTTCACAGATGGTCATTTGTAAGAGAAACATGTGTGTGTGTGTGTGTGTGTGTGTGTGTGTGTGTGTGTGTGTTGGGGGTGGGGGGTGGGGGGAGGTAATCACATCTGTAAGGGCTTAGGAAGTGGATGTAGTGAGGAAGGGGGATAGTGAAAATATACCATGCTTGTCATTTTAGTTGGTGATAGAAAACTAGTAGCCTGATGGGAAGCAGAACCAAGGGAGGTGAGTGTGGGTCTGGATTGAAAGGTTTGTGGAAAAAGAATCATCGTGGTGAAAAAGAGGGAAAGAGGTGCTGGGGTTAGACTGAGGCTTTAGTGTTAGTCTTAAAAACAGGGAAGCACACAGTTGTGCTGTGTGGGAGATTGCATTGTGCTGTGTGAGATAAGAATACTGATCTTCATAGAAGAGGAAAATGGCGTCAATACTGCCTAGTTTGACTATTTTTAGGGAAGTAAGGGGCAAAGTCCTGTGTTAAGAGTAGGGTATGGACAGGGATAGAGTTTTGTAAAGAGCTAATGGGGGGGGGGGCACCTGGGTGGCTCAGTGGGTTAAACGTCTGACTCTTGATTTTAGCTCAGGTCATGATCTCACGGTTGTGAGGTTGTGAGATCCAGCCCCACGTTGGGCTTTGTGCTGGGCATGGAGCCTGCTTAAGATTCTCTCTCTCCTTCTCCCTCTGTCCCTCCTTTGTGCTCACTCTCTCTCTCTAAAAAAAGGCGAGGGGAAGGTAAGGAGTTTTGAACAGGTATTAAACGGATGCAACATCAGTAAAAATATCTGAAAGCTACCTTAAGGGCCATTTGGGAAAATATAAACAAATACTAAGGCAGAATAATGGCTTCCAAATTCTATTTAGTGAAAGAACCTTTTTAATAAAAATGTAGTTTTACATGCCTCCCACCCCTCCATGAAATCACAGACAGAAGCACTCATGGGTTTCAGTGGCCATGGTTAATCCTTGAATTGACCATTCAATGGTCAATTCAAGGCTGAGGCTCGTTTGTGGAAGCCTGGAGCTCCAAGGGACACTGTCCTGATAGGAGACAAATAGAATGCACAGAAAAGGAAGACGACCTAGATAAATTAGAACCTTGATAATCTTTTTCCCTTTGACTATGAATAGGCCAGAACAATCTTGATTGGGCAAATAACACCAATTCAAGTGACCCTAAGGTTGAGGCTAGGCTCAGGAGCAGGTGCCAGAAGATCAAGTAAGAAGCTAGAACACACACCTAGGAATTTGTCCAAAGGAGGAAGCAGCATGTGGATTTGAAAGGGTTCATGTTAAGCAAATGGTTCCTCAAGTCTGGGAATCAAAAGAGAAGCTGAGACAAAGCTATGTAGCATATGAGGTTAGTATTGCATGGTTGATTTTCATCCTATTTTCACACATCCATCGGGCCACTGCAGATAGATAATTGAGTGTGGAGACAGGTGTGTGCGTTCTTGGGGGGAATGAGGTCTGGGGACTCCAGGGCAATACTGCTTCTGGAATTGTGTATGACTGTTGTGGGGAGGAGTGTGCTGGGAAGCTTTCTCCAGATCCCACTCCATGAGTTCTGCAAACACACCAGATGATTCAGTGACTCTGCTGCTGCCTTCAAGTGTGGCTTCTAAAGCTCAAGGAATGAATCACAGTAGCCTGACTACTGAGTAAATGGGTAAATCAAATGTGAGCTTTATAAAAACTTCCTACCTAAAGCTCTCCAGAGAGGTTCCACGGATTTGTGTTTGTCCCAGATTGACAGAACTTTTTTTACGCAGCCTTCCTCAGCTCACCTGTATGGTGAGCCTGCATGTCTGATTTCTTCTTTCCTTAAGCATGAGATGATCTCAGTTCAGACTATTTGGGGCAGCAAAATGTTGATATAAATCTTCTCTTATGTAGTTTCTAAGTGGTAATTATGTAGTCCCGTTGTTTTTCTCTTCTTCTAAATATTAAGAAGAAAGGTAGAATTCTACAGCAATAAAGCCATTAGGGATCTGGGTTTTAAAACGAGAACAAACATGTAAAATTCTAAGTACTTTCTAAAATTGTTAGCCATCATATCCATAGCTTTTGAGTTGAGTATCTGGAAGTAAAGCTTATCTCACTTCTGGTATAAAAAGATAGAAAATTTTAAAGGGTAAAAATTGTGTGAAATTGTGTGTTAAGAAAATGACACATTTGTCAAATGGAAACTCTAAGTGTATTATTACCCTAGTTCTTAGGAGTAATTTAAATAATACTGTCAATTATACATAAATTTCAAAAGCTTTAGCTATTGTGCATTAAGAAATAATTAGATTTCATTTTCCTTAAACTATGTAGTGATATTTTCTTTGTAAAAACATGTGGGGCCTTAGAAACACTGACATGGATGGTGAGAATGGGAAAAAAAATTATATAGTACTGATTTTGCCGGTACATGTATAAAACCTACGGTGCATCACATTTAGCAGTTCATTTGGGAGAGTACATCACAATGTTAGTCAAATCTGTGCAGGTTCAGTGATAGAAGCACAACTTGAAGTAATTTGAGCAAAAAAGGCAACTTATTGACTCTTGTACCTGGAAGAGAAGGGATGACCAGAATGAGGGTCTGACGTCAGGACTTTGTCTTCCTTCTTCTCTTCCCCTCTGAACCTTGGTGCCTGTGGCCCTGACTATAGCACAGCTTTCTCCAAGAAATGGAAACCTTGGAACTGTAAAGACAACAAAGGCATAATTAATTGTTAAAGCTAAAACCATTTGTTTAACAAGCTTAGCATTGGCAAAAGACCAATAATCTGGTAGACACATATATTTATATATCAAGCATTTATGAATTGTCTAGAAAAAAGAAAAACAAATCAATAGAAAAATGGGCTAAGGGTCTAAAACGACCATTCAAGAAGAAGAAATCTAAATAAATACAAAGATCTATAGTTGTGGATCTTCAAACTAAAGTGACTTTAGACCCATCGCATATTTTACTCTTCTAGTGAGAATGTGGGGAAAAGTAGCTTCTGCGTGGCTGGTGGAACTGTACTATGATACAGCATTTTTGGAAAGCTATCTGAAATGTCTGTGAGAAATAAAAAATATACATGCTCTTTGACCCAGGGCTTCCACTTCTGGGAATCTATGAAATAAAAATAAAAGCACCAATAGACGAGGACCTCACACAAAGATGTGTTTTCTTTAGTAGTATTCACTATGTTAAAAACCTGGAAACAAAAGGAATGGATATAGAAATAACCCATAGCATTGAGTATTCTGCCAATATTAAAATAATGAATCAGAATAATACTAGATAACTGGAGAAACTTCTATGAGGTGTAAACCAGAAAAGGTGCAGAGAATTACATAAGGTGATACCATTAAAAACAAAAAAACAAAAAAACAGGGGGGCCTGGGTGGCTCAGTCGGTTGAGCGTCCGACTTCAGCTCAGGCCACGATCTCGCGGTCCGTGAGTTCGAGCCCCACGTCGGGCTCTGAGCTGATGGCTCAGAGCCTGGAGCCTGCTTCCGATTCTGTGTCTCCCTCTCTCTCTGCCCCTTCCCCGTTCATGCTCTCTCTCTCTCTGTCTCAAAAATAAATAAACGTTAAAAAAAAATTAAAAAAAACCCAACTTTCTGACTATATAATTTGTGTGTGTATGTACACGTGTGTATGATGTGTGCCTGGATTAAAATATGAAAGGGTATATACCAGACAATTTATATGAACTACCTTAGAATGGGAATGGGGATATAGTAGCTAGGTGAAAGAAAAAATTCTTTTATGGATTTATGAAAAAATTACATGTATTTATATAAATTATATATATCACATTTAAATATTTATGTATATATACACACATGAATAAAGAAATTAAGAGTTTCAAAACTTAAGAAAACCATATCAAAATGGCAACAAAGATTTAGCTACGCTAAAAAAAAAAATTACTATTAAGTGGTTATAGGATGCCATATTTTAAATTTTGCTCAAACTAAGTAGTTGAGAAACATGGGAAACTTAACGTTTGGGCATAAGTTGAAGATGGCAAATATTTACTGTGAAGGAAATAAACTTGAGGCAATACCTTAATCACTTTTGTATTTCATCCTCCTAACAAGAGGTCTGCTATGTATATATCTGGTATTTAATAAATGTTGAATAAAGAGGTGTATAATGCCTATTAATTAGAGTGTATGTGTGTGTATAAAATCAGGTCGTATATATTGCATTTAATAAATACTGGTTGAGTAAATGTATTAGAAGATGTAAATTGAAAGTAAAATGGACTTTTAGAATACCAATTACATACAGGTAATAAGCATATAACTCTTTAGGAAAGACCTGAAATTCATTGACACTTGAAACATTTAAGTTAACTTGGCACTTAGTATTGAGATGGAGATCAGATGGGTGGCTGAGCAATTGGAAACGAGCACAAGCCGTTGCCAACTGAAGGTGAGAGACATTTGTCTTAGATTTTTAAATAGTTTGAAATACATACAGCCTTGTGCCATTCTAATTTACACGAGAACTAGAATTTCACCCTAGCACGGGGGTTGTGTGACGGTCAACAAGCCCCCGTCCCCACCTGGTGTGTAGTGTATGCTCACAAAAGTTACTGAAGGAGTGATTTATACCCACAGCTTGTGCCATCCACCGGCTACTCCAGCGCAGTATGCTTTTCACTGGTGTTCTGGAGCTGGTTTGCTTCACATTCAGTGACCTCGCATCGCTTGCTTGAAACTGGCCATTGGGGAGTATTTACCTAGACCGGCAAACAGTCCCAAAAAGCTGTTTTTTTGTTTGTTTGTTTTTTGTTTTTTTCTGAGAGGTGGCTGTTAAACACTTTCCAGCGGTGCCATATTAATTATGAACCAGGACCCGTGATACGGTGACTGAAAATTGGAAAACAAATGACATTTCAGAGTTTAGTTGTAATTTATTTTTATCAGGATTTAGTAAGTAGGACCTACTCAGGAAGTGTAGGATATTTTGGTTTTCAAAAGTGTTAACTTTTACTTTGATATTCATTAGGAATGTGTAAATTTCTGCAGACGATCATCGAAGTTATTCTGAAATACATCATTTTAAACAATGATTAAGCAATGCCTCTAGGACCTTGTATTTCCTACTTGGTTTTTGGAAAGATACTTAATTTTCCCCCTCTTTTATACCTGTATTTGTGCAGTTCTTTGTAGAGCACCTCTTTTTATTGTTTAAAGCTGTGATTAATGGGCATTTCCCTCCTCTTGAGTTAGCAGTGATTTTAGTAGTTAATGACAGTAGTTAATGACAGCCTATTTATAAACTACTCTGAGAATTTAAGATCAAATTCAGAGATGAAAAACATGTCGACAGCTTGACACAGGGGAGGTCTTTGAGTCATGATCTTTACTTTGAGTCCTTACGATATCAGATTAGTAGAAATAGATTAGTAGAATTGTTTAATCTCATTCATTTTTTTTTTTTTTTCTTCCTTTAAACAAGTAGTACTTTGTGCCAGGCACCGTTCTAGGCGGTAGGGATTGTGCTGAACAGAGCTGACAGTACCTCTGTGCTAATGTAGCCTACATTTTAGTGGAGGAAACAGATACATAATAAAAATGTAATGTAAGACCAGGTCTGGGAACACAAGGAATTTGTATTGTTTTTTTACCATGAATACTTGTGTTCACATTCATCTCCAGTACTCCAGAGCCCGATATTTGACACTTGGATCTTTTTTACTAGGACAGGTATCTTTATTTATCCAGGTGGCTCATGAGGGCATTGTGTGCTTGGTGGGTATATGAAGGTAAAGTTTTAGGAAGTAATTGAAGACAAATACTTTGAATAATTGGTCGAAGTAGTAATGATACTGTAACTACCTTGGAAAGGAAAGAATTACCCCCTAAACTGGTAATAAATAAATAAAATTCCCAAGAGTGCATTTCCAAAGCTCAATCTTTTTGCTGATTTTGTTCATTATTTTACAGTGTAATTCACTGCTGGCATTTAATAGATGCTCAGCAAATATTGTTGAATGAATGACTATAACTATGTTGTTTTAACCAAGTGCCCCAACATGGTTTTGATCAAGGTGGATTCAAAAAAAATTTTTTTAAACTCATTTTTGAGCTCCTATGTCTGTGATACGTATAAAGACAAGCCCAACATTTGTCTTATGCCCAAGGAGTTTTACCCTATGACCCAGCAATACTAGTTTATCCAAAGGATGCAGGAGTGCTGATTCATAAGGGGCACATGTACCCCAGTGTTTAACAGTGCTATCAACAATAGCCAAATTATGGAAGGAGCCAAAATGTCCATTAACTGATGAATGGAAAAAGGTGTGGTGTGTGTGTGTGTACACACACACACACACACACACACACACACTGGAATACTACTCGGCAATGAAAAAGAATGAAAATTTCCCATTTGCCGTAACATGGATGGAATTGGAGGGTATTATGCCAAGTGAAATAAGTCAGTCAAAGATAGATATCATACGTTTTCACTCACATGTGGAATTTGAGAAACTTAACAGAAGAGCATGGGGGAAGGGAAAAAGTTGGAGGCAAACCATAAGAGACTCTTAAATACAGAGAACAGAGTGTTGATGGAGGGTGGGGTGGAGGGGAAATGGGTGAAGGGCATTGAGGAGGGCACTGGGATGAGCACTGGGTGTTGTATGTAAGTGATGAATCATGGGAATCTACTCCTGTAGCCAAGAGTACCCTGTATACACTGTATGTTAATTACCTTGACAATAAATTGTATTTAAAAAAATCTGCTAGGAGTCATAAGATGTATAAGTACACTGATAAAACAAGCTGGAAGTAACTAGCGCACAATAGGAGACCTTAAAGTGGGAATTTGGAGATTAAGATCCCCTCCTGCTGAGGTAAGTAGAAAAAGTTGCCATGGGGAGTGGTGTTTGGCAGGAATGAAGGACAGGCAGGATTTGAACCATTTGGAGGTAGGGATGTGGAGGGCTGCAGGAATCACATCAGCAGGGATTTATTACGTTGTGTGGGAAACCATGATGTGCCTACATGGGTTGAATGTTACTCATTTTGTCTGTAGTGAAGTTCCTTTGAAAGAGAACAGTAGGCTAGGACATTGAAAAAGTAGGTTTAGAAAATTTTTTTCCTCCCCTACTGGAGCACAGAATATTTCTGAGAAGAGTGGGATGATTAGAGAGAGGCTTCTTTGTGTCTGTTAATGCAGGAGAAACCATTCTCCCACTTTTGTCTTGTAAGCGCCTTGGAGGTAGAACACATTAGGTTTTCCTGTGTGAGGTGAGCACACTTTTGTGACCAACTCTAGTAACACTTTCTAGCTGTTTCTTTCTTGGGTTTTTGTTGTTGTTGTTCTGTTTTGTTTTGTTTCTTTAAGGTTATAATAGAACCAAGAGCATGAGATCTTCCTTACAGGTTCACCTGAACTGCCCTTGTGTCTCTAACCTCAGAGGCTCATGTTTTTGTCCTCCTCACTGTTGCTCTCGTATCTTTCTGACATAGCTTTTTGTATTTGATTTCTAATTATGCAGTGACTTCCTGTTAGCTGTGGGCTAATTTGGCTTCCCTTGGGCTGAGGTAGCCACAGACCACGTTCTGGTTCCTGTGTATTTTGTGTCCTCGTTCTCCTCACTCCTTATACCATCTGTAATGTAGCCATCTAGCTGCTAAAATGCCACATCTTTCACCTTATTGTGCCCATGTTTGTAATTCTGCTTTATACTCCCCATCTTTTAAGACCAGTTCTTGAATTATCTTTACTTGGAGGTTTCCCCTGATTTTCTGGGTAACAGTTGGGATATTTCCACCTCCTCCTCATCCCCCCCCCCCTCCCCGTTTTTGCTCACCAAGGCTGGAGTCCTTGTAACTGTTCAGGTGATTTTTCTTACCTGAGGATGACGACCTCAGGGGCAGAATCTTCTCTTACTCAGTTTTGAGTCCCAGTATTCACCATAATGGTACACATAGATCCTTCTATCCATGTTTATTGAGTGACTTGTTAGATGGATAGCCATGTTTTCAGAACATCGTAGAAATGATGAACTTATAACATGTTACCATAGGACCATCATTGTTTTTACTCTTGGCAGGAGCATAGTACTTGAGTAAATTTAGATCCATTAACTTCTTTTTCCTCTCATTTTATTAATGTTTTTTTTTTTTTTTTTTTTTTTTTTTTTTTTCAGTATCTGCTTGGAACATAATGCCAGGGATTCTGGGAAATGGAAATAGGAGACTGTTTCAGCCTTTTCGTATATGTACTTTGTTACAAGGGAGAACACAAATGAACAATTAACTCCTTTTTGTTGGACCTCAGTTGCTTCTCCTCATTTTAATCAGTTCATTAGTTCATGTTGCTTCCTTTCTAAACAACCCTGCAGACTATGGGTTCTTGCTTTGCTTTGATCTATATGCTTGCACAGCTTTAAAAATAACGTAGTAAAAGGAATATATGCTTTTCGTGATAAAATCACATAATACAGGTATATTCCAAGTGTATTTGAGTTTTACAGCTTCCTCTGCTCCATAAGCACCCTGAGGTGCCACAGCTGGTCAGAGTGGGATGTGATTCAGATCCCAAGATCTTTTTTCCTATTATTTTTCCTCCATATTCCACTGTTAATGTTACTTGTATGAAGAACAGTCTGAAAAATGTTACATTTTGTGCTGTTATATATTTTTTTACCAACATAAACAGGTTAGATTTGTAGGATGCTTTGTGGATATGAAGAAGCAAGTTAGTTTTCTTCTATAAATCAAGAAAAAGCAAAAAAAAAAAAAAAAAGGAAGACAGGCTTGTGCTGTAAATGTAACAGTGACACTTGAAAATACTCAGAATTGGGGAGGCAAATAATTGTGCAATTACCTGGGGGGACTGAAAAACAAATTGCCTAATTTTAAAGACTGGAACAGCTGGTGTTTTCTTATACCCCCCTCCCTGGCCCCCACCTCCCTTTTTTTTTTTTTTTTTTTTTTTTTTTTTGGTAAATGCCCAATGAAGTTTTGTTGTGGTTTTTCTTCTTACATAAACATAATCAACACAATAAAGAAGATAATGAACCAATGACTAAGAGCATCAGCACATTTTTTCCCTCTCTGTTCAGATGTGCCGAATAGATCTTTATCCTTCACTGAACCATCAAATAGAGGCTGGCAAATTAGAACATCCATGTTTATTTAATCAGCTCCCCCACCCCCAACTGTGGGGTTTTTTGCTTTGTTTTTTGTTTTTTTTTTTTCAAGTTTTAAAGTGCAGTTTGTTGTTCAGATGGAACTCAACATTTTCCAGTTCTAAAAGGTATACCAAAGATGCTAAATATAAACAAGTGGCCTCATTTGACATGGTGTAACTTTTCATTAATTTCATTTTTCAGCCAGAAAATATGACATTTAGTGTAAAACATTTTAAATGGCATGCTTTAAAACCTAAAGATTTGAAAGGAATTCAATTTGAATGTAACCGTGTATCCTTAGAATAAAGCATAAAAATTAGTAAATTTGAATCTGGGTTTTAAATACTTTCAAATTAAATTTATATAATAAAGTTCACAAATCTTTATTATATTGGTGAATAAGCCAACACAGAATAAACACACTCATGTACCCAGAACACAGCTGAAGCAATGGGACAAGGATAGCGAGCTTGTATGACCTAGTCCCTATGCTTCTTCTCTTCAAGGTAACTGCTAACTTCTAAGACAACAAGTTTCCTGTTTCATAAATATTTTTTAAAACTTTTTTTTTTTGTGTGAGAAAATCCACACACTATAAACTTCACCACCTTAACAATTTTAAAGTGTACAATTCATTGACATTTACTATTTTCACAGTGTTGTGCATTACCACTGTTCACTTCTAGAACCTTTCCATCAACCCCAAAGGAAACCCCTTGCCCTCGAAGCAGTCATTCCAGGGCCCATCCTCTCCCTGGTATCTTTGGCCAGTAGAGACCCCTTCAGGCTGGTTCCCTTATCTTTTGGCATGTCCCCATCATTCTTGGAGCTCTGCTTCCTCTCTTGCAGAAAACATTTGAGATCATCCTGTATTATCCTAGCCTCTGCCCTGGAATCAGTCCTTTGTTCAAGGAATGGTTTCTTTTAATGGAGAATGCTATTTAGAAGTTGGGATCTGAATGTTAGGTCTTCTAATGGGCCATCTTTAGGCCCTTTCAGACAGAGCTAAGGCATATATATGTGTATGTATGTATATACATATATATATGTTGATATGGGGATGTATATATGTTGATATGTATGAGACGTGTATATGGATGTGTGCATATTTGTATATGTGCTGCCGAAGCGAGCACGGATGTGTGCATATTTGGAAATTGCATGCATACATGTGTATATATATTAAATATAAGTAAATCCATATGTAGAAAACCTATAGTATACATGTATATACATATACCTTTTATTTATTTTTTCCTTATTTTTAGCTAGCTGTATCTATCCAAATACCTTTTCCTTCAGACCACAAATTTATACTGTTACCTTTGATTTTTATATTCTAGTTTATTTCTCTGAAATAATTACCTATTTGAATTATAATTAGGTCAACTTACTTGGGTTCGTCTCACTTAAGGATTTTCCTCCCGTCCTCTTTGATTTTGTTTTTTTTCTTTTTGAGTGTATGAAAAATAAAAAGACATACACAGAGGTATCCCTAAAGCATTGTCACTTACCCTCTTTTCTTTTAGGGTGTTCTGCTCTCTGTCTTACCTACCATATTCCCATCTCCCAGAAGGTACACAATCTCATGAGTTCCTGATTATTTCTTCCTGCCTGTTTTTTTTTATTTTTATTTTTTATTTATTTATTTATTCAACGTTTTTTATTTATTTTTGGGACAGAGAGAGACAGAGCATGAGCGGGGGAGGGGCAGAGAGAGAGGGAGACACAGAATCGGAAACAGGCTCCAGGCTCCGAGCCATCAGCCCAGCCTGACGCGGGGCTCGAACTCACGGACCGCGAGATCGTGACCTGGCTGAAGTCGGACGCTTAACCGACTGCGCCACCCAGGCGCCCCTCTTCCTGCCTGTTTTTGTACAAATAATGAATATATGAATATATCTCTTCATAAACACAAAGTAATACATTCTTTCATAATTTTTCGACTTCAAACTCTGTAATGAAAATCATGCCATACAGCTCAGAGACACCCTCATTCTTATTTATAATTGTGTGTTATGGTTCATGCAATGTGTTCATGATGTGTTGCTCACCATGGTTGATTTGGCTTCTGTTCTCTGGCTGTGGGTAGAAGCAGTTGACTGTTAACTGTTATGGTACATCCTTTTGAGGTTTAGAAGCTAAAAAGCACCTGAGTTCTGGTCATGGTAACCAGATGGAAGTTTATAATAGCAGGACATTGCTTTGAGCAGTTGAAGCAAGTCTTTTTAAATATACAAAATCGTCTAAATAGTCAACTGTTTTATTGAAGGCAATGGGCTAATGTGAGAAAGCTTTCCTGTGAATAGAAGGGATGTCGATGCTAGTTAAGTATTGATGGATAATACGAGGAATGTAATGTGTTGAATTTCTTTTATGCAAGTTAATTTCTGAGTGGCTAAAATTAGTGTTGGATCAATCTGCTTTTTTTTTTTTTCTTCTGTAGAGCTATTTTAGAAACTGAAAGAGGGAGAGCAGCAGATTTTTCTGTATTTTATCATGTTCCTTTGTAAAATGTACTTGATAATTCTAAACCTTTAACGTATGCTATTTTTAATGTACGCTAAAAGCAGCCTCCAAAATTATAGGAGAAGTTCTTGGTACATAATCATGCTCATTAAATGTTTATGGAAAAAATAATAACTCCTAAAAGAAACTCTTTGCTGAACTTTTTTTTGTTGGTGGTGGTGAACGCCCCTTTCTGCAGTACTTGTCATTGCTCATAGTTTCTACTATGAGTTTGCATAATATCATCTCTGAATAACAGATTTTATTGGCACTGGAGATCTGTTGGGGTTGTAAATGTTCTGAAAATAAGTAATTCATACTGCACTGACAGTTTAGTGTTTCTGTTGATCTGTGACATTAGAGATGCTAGAAATCATTTGAAAAATGCAAGGAAATTGTAGTAATGCATTTTAATAGCAATATACATGATAGTAATTTAGATTATAATTACCCCCTTGGCAGCAACTGTGTTTACCCGTTTTGCACAGTGCTGACTCTGCAGTTTTCTTAAAATACAGTCATTATCAATGCACACTATTTCTTTAAATAGTCTCCACATTTCATATCTTCTTCTCCTTCACTAGTCTGATCACCTGAATTAGGTACCAAGACCACAGGAGTTCTAATACTAAAGAGATACTGAGGCAGTTAACCTAGAGTTACTGACCGGCAGATAGAAACAGGCACACACACACCAATGCCAGACCACGTGTGCACGCACACTCTCCTCGCTATGAGAACTTATTAGGCTTTTTGACTCCTTTTGTTTTATGCTGATGGAATTTTTGTTGTTCTCTGCAGTTTACCTGCTAAAAATTACAAAGTGAATGTCATTGAGAGGGATCTTGAGTCTAGTAACTTACTTCATATAAAGATCAGTTAAGATTTTGGCGTGTTTGGGTAGCTCAGCCACTTAAGCATCTGGCTCTTGGTTTTAGCTCAGGTCATAATCTCATGGTTCGTGAGTTCAAGACCCGCACGGGGCTCTCCACTATTGGTGCGAGCCTGCTTGGGATTCTCTCTCTCTCCCTCTCTCTCTGTGCCCCTCCTCCACCCCTCTCAAAATAAAGAAATTTTAAAAAAGTTAAGGTTTCAGTGTTTTCTTACAGTCCCCCAATATTTCAAGTTTTTAACTGCCAAAGGCTATATATTTTGGGTCATGTTAAAACATGCTGATTTTTCTTTATGGTTTTAGGTGTGAGTAAGAGACCATTACCCATGGTTGAGGATGTAGTATGGGTACAAAGTACATTCCAGGAGGAATAAGGTATGATTCAATGAGTTGAGTAATTGGGCAAACTTTTGCTTAAAGCAACTATCATGTGTCAGACATTCTACCAGGGACTGAAAGGTCATTGTCCTCACCCACATACACATTAGGGTGGGTCATCTTCCTGCAGAGCCTGCAGGCTTTCTAGAGATAGCTTGTTTTACTGTTTTTAAAATTAGGTCTCCATTGAGTGGTGAATTCTCCATATTTGTATGTAAATCATTCAATTATTTGAAAAATGAAAGAATGTTCTCTAATACTTTCTACCGGTAACTGGAAATAGGATATATTTTTAATTTGTCATGGAGATGGTATTTCAAATTCTGCAAACAAATAAATGAGACAGAATAATGGAGAAATCTACTGAAAAGTTCTGATACCTGACCTGCGATGAAATGCAGGCATTGAGGCAGGTACAGAAGAAATGACTACCATTACCTTTAATAGTTACATAGCAAAAGAAAGAATATTTGGTTTCAGAAATATAGAAATGGTGAGGGAAATAAGTTGTGAAAGTGCATATTACTTTCTATACCTTAGAATACATTTAATAAGGAATCTGACAAGAGGAATGTTATGTACTTTTCTTTCTATCCTGCATTTGGTATTTCAGAATAAAATTTACTAAGGGATTAAAAAAGATTTAAAAATTATGTTGGATAAATATCCTTCTAATTTTTGTGATGTCAGGCAGACATCCTTATCTCACTAATGTGTTTTGATACCACAGGGGATAAAGCTTTCTAAGTATTTTCATCTCCATGGCTAATGGAATCAGAGATAGGCAGACGTGAGTGTCCTTCCTCTCTCCCCCTACTTCCCGCTTCCTTTGAAGTTATGTGAAATGAAAGAAACACAGGAAGAGCTGTGCTTAAAAGGAATATTTCTGATTATTCACGTAATGTATTTCTCCCCACAGTTTCCTTTCTTTTGTACCTGTGTGTTGATAGTACTATAATAAAAGGGGGAAATTCTGGTGAAAGCTAATCACCCAATTATCTGGTCTGTTGCCTGTGTCTTTCATTTGAGGTATTCCTTTCTGAGTAAGTATTGAGAATTTTTTCTTGTGACTTATCTTCCTCGCCTTTCTTGTTTTAATTCTTATTCTATGTATACCTTAGATTTTATTATAGCCTCGTTCATTCACTGAGTGCCAGCAATTTTACAACGTACTGATGACACAGTGATGAATTAGGCAGAGGCAGACACTGTCTGAGTAGACATGTAAGACCTTCTCCAGTAAAATACAAAGAGGTACCAGCACATTCACAGATTTGGCCCCTAGCCTTTGCTTTTTTCCTGCTATTACCGCTGCCCTTGTCCTTTCTGACCTCATCATTCACACAGAGGATCCATCTAACATTCAGTCCTCTCATTTTCTCGACTATCATTTCCAACAATCTTTGGTTTTTCTACCCAACCTCAACCACTCGTTGCCTCCCATAGTAAAATACCACCCCTAAATATGGTTTACAAACTTAGTGGAGCATTACCTGTCTTTCTGCTTACTTAATATTCCCACTGAAAGAATTCCATAACCCTTTTAGAACTACCGATCCATCGACTCTACCATTTGTTCATGTCCATCACTTTCCAACTGCTGCTACATCCTTCTTTCCTTATTGACCTTAGACACATGCTCCATTGTTACCTTCAGTAAACAGTTCTTTTATTTCCCTCTTGGTCCATATAAACTCTCCCCTTGGTTAAACTAAATTTCCTACCTCGTCTGCTTTTGCATCTCAGCACAACATGCATTTGGGAAGAAGCATACAGCCACAAGTAGTGTTTTCTGAATGACTACGGTTGACAAGTGAGCCCTTAACAGATATCCTACCACCTGACCCTTGCCAGCACACTTCTTTGCTTTCTGGAAATGATTTCATACCTTTTCTTATACCTCCAACTCTGCGTCCTCACTTGTAGCCGATTATATTGCTATTTCTATCCCTGAGAAGGTTGATGCAATCACAGTAGAACTTTCACGCCTCACTTCCTAATCACCAGGTCTAACAAGCTACCTGAATCTGTTCCCCTCGACTTTGCTTTTGCTCTTCTTATGGTGATAGACTTTACCTGTGACTGTGTAAGATCATTCCTTCCTCTTGTAGGCTACATCCCGAGTCATCTGCTTGAGTTTTTTGTTTGTTTACTTGTTTGTTTCCCTGCATCTTTACCTACCTTCTTCTGCATTATTAGTTTCTTCCTCCCTGCTTGGTCATTTCCATCAGCCTGCAAACATCTTGTAGTTTCCCCCAAAGAAAATCCACACTATAGCTCCCCACCAACTGCTGCCCCAGTTCTTTGCTCTCCTTTATGGGAAATCTCCTCACAAGAGTTGCCCCCCTTTTTTTTTCTTTCCCCTTGAACTTTGGACCGGGTTTATCCCCAGTCCACCACTCTTGAGGCTCTTGACAGGGAATCAATGATCAGTAGATGGCAGCACTGCTCACTTAGTTGTTAAGACCAAAACTTCAGCATCATCTTTGAATTTAACTTCTTTCAATACCTCACCTCCAAACTATCAGCCAGTCTTGTCTGATCTAACTTCATATTGAGCAGATCTCATGCCTTCCATCACTGGCTCCTTGCACCAGGCTACTGTCCACTCTTGACCAGACGCTGTACTGGCCTTCTAACGGGTGGTCTTGTTTCACATTTTGCTCCTTACATTCTGTCGCGACACAGTAGTTAGAACAGTCTTTAAAAAGCGTTTGATTTTGGGGAGCCTGGGTGGCTCAGTCGGTTAAGTGTCTGACTCGTGATTTTGGCTCAGGTCATGTTCCCAGGGTGGTGGTATTGAGCTATGCTTAAGAGAATCTTAAGATGCTCTCTGTTTCTCTCTCTCTCTCTGCCTCTGTTGCTGTCTCTCTCTCCTTGTCCCTCCTCCCCGCCCCCCCCCCCCGCCCATCTCCCCCACTTGGGTGTACTCTCTAAAAAAAAAAAAAAATGTTTTTTGATTTTAATAGATCTTAGAATTTATCTGCTGGATATCTGCCAATAGTTTTCCATCCATTCAGAATAAACCTGAAGCCCTCACCATCAGAGACCAGAGAACTTTGTGTTAGATAGCCAGACAGTAAACGTTTCAGGCTTTGCAAGTCACATAGGGTTTCAGTTACTTCTGCCAGTGCCAGTGTTTCCTCTTCCTCCTCTTCCTTTTTACAAGCGTTTAAAAATGTAAGCAACACTCTTAGCTCGGGAGTCCTACGAAAACATTTCGCACTCAGGCGGCTGTTTGTTGATCCCCTGCCTCCAATACCAGCTTGTTGTGTCTCTCTTGTCCTGTTCAACTCTGTCATTTCCTGGGATTTTGAGGTGTCGTTTTACCATCCTTTGAATATACCTAGTTCTTTCCTGCCTTTTGCTTTTGCTTGAAACATGTTTCATTCTCCTCTTCATTCTGGTTTCTGCTGAATGTTATTTTCTTAGGAGAATGTCATTTGCTCAGACTTGGAACTCTTCAATAGCTGCTTCTGCTACCACTTAGGTCACCTGTGTCTACATCATGTAAACAATGTCTGGAAAGAGTAGATGCTCACAATATCCTCTATACAATAAATAAGAGTGGCGAGTGTTAAGAAGAAGGAATCCGTGGACGGGGGATTCCCCTTTTGTGGCTCGGAAGAGGCCTATCCCAGGAAGTGAGTCTCAGCCCAGATGTGCTGTCTGGGAGTAGGCTTGTGCAAAGATTCAGTAGTGATTGTGACAGTTTGGGTGAAAGGGGAGGGTGTTAAGAGGAAAGAATCTCGGGCAAAAAGGTGGAGGTTTTTAGATAATAAATTGCTCAAACTGGAAGACTTACTATGGCTGAAATAAAGAGTTACTTTGAGCCAGTGAAATTATTCTGTCTTTCCCAGTGTTTGTTGGTGAAGTCTACCTGCTGCTCCATTTAAGATGCTGTCTGTCTTTACCCCCATCTTCCACCCAAATACAACAAGAACTATTGACACGTTTGCTTTTATACTGTTAGCTAGAGAGTGGAGCAGGACAAAGGACTGACAGGTTGGTCTTGGTCTTTCATATACATACAACCATACATTATGTGCTCTTTTTTGTTTGGCTTTTTTTAACCCAGCAGTTTTTTTTTTTTTTGTGGGGGGGGTGGGTTCATCTATCTGGTTGCATTATGAGTGAGTCTTTTTTATTGTTGTACAGTATTCCATTGAATAGATATACCACAACTCGATGAATAGTTGGGTTGTTCCCAGTGATTTGAATATTATGAATAAAACACCTCTGAACATTGTATGAATTTTTGTTGTTTTGTTTTTTCTCCTGCGTAATACCTCGCTGTATAATTGCGGAGTCCTCTGGTCAGTGTACATTTATCTTTAAAAAAAAAAAAAAAACAACAAAAAACCTGCCAGACTTTTTGCCAAAGTGGCAACACCATTTTACGTTTCCACCAGTAGTATAGGTGACTTTTAGGTGCTTCACATCCTCCCCTCTCTAGGGGATGTGAAGTGTTACCTCATTCGTGGTGAGTTGTTTGTTTGTTTTTGTTTTTTTCACTTGTGGTTTTAAACCGCATTTCCCTGGTGGCAAATCATCTTGAACATTATTTCATGTGATTATTGGCCATTCATGTATCTTCTTTCGTGAAGTCTTTTGATCATTTTTTAAACTGGGTTATTTGTCTTATTACTACTGAGTTGTAGGACTTCATTGAAAGTTCTGAATACAAATCTTTATGAGATGCATTTATTGTTGGGAGAGGCAGTCTGCCATGGTTCCTGAGTACCTCTGTATATTTATTCTAGTTACACCAAGAATGGAAGGCTTGACTGCTCTTTACTGAATCCATTTCTCAGGGTTGTGCTTGCAGTGAGCTGCCTTGAAAGGTGGTTATGTCTCCCTGTAGACAATGAGCAGGCTTGTTATTGTTCACTTTAAAATTGGTGAGTTCCCCATGCTCAGTATCCTATAATGCATTCTACGGCATGTGGAGGCGTTGATCATCCATCAGGGAGCCCTGTGTTGCCCCTGTGGGACTTGGTGGATCAGGGAACCAACACAGGCATAATACAGCCCTTTGTCTCTAACTGCAGACTCATGTTTTCTGCCGCCATTCAGGAACCAGTAACAGGCTCATTTAGCTTGTTACGTTATGTAGACTCGGACTGCACACTTCTTGACTTGTATTATGGATATTTTCCCCTAGCCTGTGGCTTCCTTTTCATTGTCTCAATAAAACTATCTTAAGAGTTGTTTGAAAAATTGAAGGTTTAAATTTTGATGAAGTCTAATTTATGAATAATTTTCTAGTTAGTGCCTCTTGTCCTAAGAAATCTTTGCCTTCCCCGTAGGTAGTGAAGCTTTTCATCTATGTTTTCTTATAGACATTAAGTTTTAGCTTGCACATTTAGGTCTAAGGTCTAGGTTCACTTTTTCTCATTTGGATGTCCTGTTGTTCCAGCACTATTTGTTGAAGAGATTCTTCTTACCCTATTAAATTACATTAACACCTTGGTTGAAAATCATTGACTACATAGGTGCAAGTGTATTTCTGGATTCTTTTCTATTGATGCTTCTACTATTCTAACTTGATTTTAGTAGCTTTATAGTAAATCGTGAAATTGGAAAAATCCCCCCAACTTTATTCTTTTAAATTGCTCTACTTTAGGTTTCCTGCATTTCCATATAAATTTTTTTTTCCATATAAATTTTAGAAGCTGCTTCTCAATTTCTGAAAAACTTGCTGGGATTCTGATGGTGAATATATTGAATATATACATTGTCCTTCAGAAAATGTATTTCTTAACAATGTCTTAATAATACCGAGCCTTCTGACCCATGAACTTGGCATAAGATCATTGATTTAGGTCCTCTTTAATACCTCTTCACAATATTTGTAGTTCTCCATATAGGTATTTATCTTCTTTTGTTAAAAATTTTCCTCATTATTTTGTGAGGGCTTTTTTTGATGCTATTTGAAGTGTTAAATTGTAAAATTTCATTTCTCACTTACTAGTAATATTTAGAAATAAAAAAATATTTTTTAAAGGTTGAACTTTTATTCTGTGATCTTGCTGAATTCATGTAGATAATTTCATCTGCAAGTAGAGACTGTCTTACTTCTTCTTCTTTTCTAATCTCTATTGTTGCTGTCGTTATTGCCTTGCCATACTAGTTTGTACCTCCAGTAAAAAACTGAATAGGAATGGGAAGATCCAACATGCTTCTCGCATCTCCACTACTGTGGGGGCACCAATGAGTTGGTTTGACCAACATGGGAATTATAGTAGCTGGAAGACTTTATGAATGGGGGCATATGATGTCCTATTTTGTGTCATGAAACAAAGTAAAGAATTACTAAGTTCAGTGATCCAAAAATCTCTCTGGATCTCATAGAGCCTGGATTCAGTCAGCTTCCATGTCATGGAATTGGCATCTTCTGGTTCAACTGAGTTTACTTATAACTATAGCCAGAAGATGGAAGAGTACAAATTCCATTGTTTTAATATAACTAGCTCCTTATCTTTCATAATGGAAGTCAAAGGTAATATTGAAAACTTAGAAGTTTAAGAAAATCAGAGTAAACATGTTATTTAGACATATTAAGTAACCATCAGAAGAAACAGTTAAGGGAATTAAAAGTGATGGCCTCTGAAAGATAGGGTTAAGTGGTGGGGCAGGTGATTACTTTTTTTTTTTTTTTTAATCACCTTTATTTTTTATTTACTTATTTTTTAAAAATTTATTTATTTTTGACAGAGACAGAGTGCGAGCATGAGTTGGGAAGGTGCAGAGAGAGAGAGAGAGAGAGAGAGAGAGGGAGACACAGAATCCGAAGCAGGCTCCAGGCTCCAAGCTGTCAGCACAGAGCCTGATGCGGGGCTCGAACTCACAAACTGCAAGATGATGACCTGGGCCGACGTTGGCTGCTTAACTGACTGAGCCACCCAGGGGCCCCTAAATCACTTTTATTTTTATTCAAATGCATTTATTGCTTTTTATTCTTACATTTTAAAAGTATTGACTATATGTGCTTACCCATTTTTTGTTGAAAGGAACCAGTTGATCTCAGCTTTGGTGTATTTTGATCCCTCCATGTCATAATTATTTCAGTGATAAATTCAGAAAGTACTACAAAAAGATCTAGTTTAACTTCTGTTGATACATATTTTGATAAAAATATTGACCTGATGGATCACCTGGGTGGCTCTATTGGTTAAGCATCTGACTCTTGATTTTGGCTCAGATCATGATCTCACAGTTCATGAGATCAAGCCCTGCATAGGCCTCTGCTCTGAGAGTGAGGAGCCTGCTTGGGATTCATTCTCTCTCTCTCTCTCTCTCTCTCTCTCTCTCTCTCTCTCTTTCTCTCTTTCTCTCTCTCTCCCTCTCTCCCTGCTTGCATGCGTGTGCTCACTTACTTACCTTCTCTCTCAAAAGAAATAAGTAAGCATTAAAAAAATATTGACAGCATGTACAGGAAACTTGACAAATTAAGATACCAAGAAAGTATATTGGGCAACCTACGCGCCCAATAATATGGGTCTAAATTATGTAAGTAATGGTATGTTAACAGTCTGTAGCCAGGAAAAAAATTTTCATTTAAGATGTGGGATATATTCATGAAATATTACTAAAGATAAAAGTAGCCTACTGAACAATCTGTATGACATAATATTTTTGAAAGTAAAGTACATGTGTTTATGAATGTATATGGACTATTACATATTCTAAATGAGAAAAAACACTTAAAAGAGAAATATCAAGTTAAGAGTCATTTTGAGGCACTTTTTTTTCCTAGTGCTTTTCTGATTTCCAAATTTTCTGTGTTGAACAGGCAATACTTAAGTAATTTAAAGCAGAAAAGGATACCGAAAATGCTGTCAGTACAAGTTGAATGTATTCTTTTTAATAATAAGTAACAGTCACTGATTTCAAAAGTGTTTATTTTCACTAAATCATTTCATTTCTCCTTTCAAATTTATTTTTGTAGATTTTGCTCAATTTTGTTTTTCTTTTTGGTAAATAACCACTCTGCTATTGATGAAAACCCTCTGTCTTTCCTGTGCTAATTTGTTTTGTGTTATTGGAAGTGTTTTCTTGGGCAATATTGTGGCAAATTAATAATAAAAAATTTAAAAAAAGTGGATCTGATTTCCTGACACCCCAACTAATCTGCTCTTGAACATGTATAATTCCTTCCCCTTGGATGTGTAATCCGTAATTTAAGTAGATTCAGTTCTGGACTTTGTTCATGCTGCTTCATTTTTTCCTTCTGGACTATGTTTGTACCTTTCTAACCAGTCTTGCTGCTTCTGTTGCTTCTCATCTGAAAGTAAAATCAGAGTTCTTTGGGTGGCCTCTGAGGGTACAGTCCCTTCCATTACAACTTTTCAGTTACAGGTGTGGTTACTTCTCTGTCCTTCACACCTTTATTCTAATACTCAAGTTTGAGGCCTTCAGATTCTTCTGCGAGTCTTTCTGTGACCACACTGTTTGAAATTGCAAACCACCTCCTGTGCTCCTTATTCTACTTCTCTGCTTTTATGTTTCTCTGTAGCGCTTTTCCGTAGCTACAAAGCAACTACTTTAACTGCTTAGTTCATTTATTGACTGCCTGGCTTTATTCTTCTCCATGGAGAAGAAAGCTCCATGTACCTAGGGATGTTTGTCTCTTATTGACTGTTCTCTGTATAGCACTTCAAACAGTGTCTGACACTTAGTAGGCACGAAATGTTGAATAATGAATGAACTCCAGCTCTTCTAATCTGCATTTTATACTGCTGCCAGAGTGATCCTTCCAAAACTGCCCTGGAAAATCTGATTGATTAGCGGTGCTCTGTCCCTCCCTGATCTGGCTGATATCTTTGGCTATAAGTGCTTCTGGTTTTCTTTGTGGTTGTACACATGTGCCCTATTTCAGTCTGGAAGAAGTTCCTAATTCTCAGTCCCCTTAACTGACTTCCCTTCGCGCTTTTACTCGGGCTTCCCTCATCTGCTCACCAAGTTAGGGATTCCTCCTCTGGGTCCTGAGGTAGGTACTGTATTGCAGGAATTAGATTCACCAGAAAGTATTACTACTGTGCTTGCATTTCTCCTTCCAGACTTAGGTTTTGATCATCTCTTTGTATATTGTGCTTAGAACTAGGCACTTACTGGTAGTTGAGTCAGTAGCTTCAAGGCTTTTTTTGTGGTGCTTAGAAGATTAGTTTTAACAGGGCTTTTCTTGTATTGAGTTTTGATTTTTATGTTGCAAGTGCCTAAAATAGATTACTCTATTTTCAGATATTTCCTATGATATGTATGTCTCCACACTTCATTGTTTTCCAAGATATTTTGCATTTGAGAAAGTCCTTTTACTTTTAAAATAAATTTTTTAGTGTTTATTTATTTTTGAGAGCAAGACAGAATGCAAGCCGGGGAGGAGGCAGAGAGAGAGGGAGACACAGAATCTGAAGCAGGCTCCAGGCTCTGAGCTGTCAGCACAGAGCCCGACGCGGGGCTCAAACTCACAACTGTGAGATCATGACCTGAGCCGAAGTCAGATACTTAACCAACTGAGCCACCCAGGCACCCTGAGAAGGTCCTTTTAATTTGCAAACCTTTTGGTGTTTCATCTTTGGTGAATATCGTAGATGATAATTTATATTTGTGAGCAGAGGAATCATTCCTGCAAAGTAAGACTGCTCGGAGTAGTTGCATGCAGCTGCTATATGAAAGATAGGATTAATGTAATTGATAGTGCTTTAATGAAGATAAATTTTTTTTTTCTTTAAATTACAGGGAAGTCTTAAGAGTAGGCGACAGATCTCACCTCAGGAATTCATCCATGAACTGAAAATGGGGTCTGCAGATGACATTGTCACATGCCTGGAGTCCCTCCGCGTATCTTTGACTAGTAATCCTGTCAGGTAATTCATCTATCTGAACATCATCAGGGCATGTTAGTAAATTAAACAGATGTCTTTAATCTGTTATTTTCATTTAACACTTTCTTTATAGTATCTGTTCCTGGGTGGTATACCTCAATGGTGTCTCAGGGTAAAAACTGAGTATCTAATGTTTGTATGCATAATGTAATATAATGCCATCAGTACTTTTGTGTTTATTACCAAGTGATACATAGCCTGGGGACTTAAAAACAAGAACAAATTTACTCTTTTTTTCCTTAAAAATGTGAAGAAATGGTGTTTTTTAAAAGAAAATCATCATGATCAAAAACTATCAATGTAACATGGCTGAGTTACATGCGAATTTTGGTATTGTATATATAGTGGCTGATTTTTGTTTGACACACAAAGAAATACTATTATTTAACTCATCCTTTATTGGAAATTATGTCTTTATAGGAGCACATAGGTTAGTATTGCCAGATGTAGTGAGTCAAAATACAAGATGCCGAGTGAAATCTGAATTTCAGATATACGGACACTGTGAGATTTTGTTTATCTGGAATCCAAATTTAACTAGGTGTCCTGGATCCAGCAACTCTAATAGAGATGTCTCTATAAATCAAGTTTTAGACTTTTAGGCTCAGAATATTCTTGAAAAAGTTCAAGCAGAAGTTGTTATGAAATGTCTGAGCAGTCATAAAATTTCAGAGCTGTAAGGGTCTGAGGTAGATCAGTTTTGGCTTCTTTTGTATAATAAATGAATGCTTGTTTTTGCATAAGAAAATACTGTGTATTAGATGTGTGTAAAATATGTGTGTTTGAGGGGCACCTGGGCGGCTCAGTCAGTTGTGTGTCTGACCTTGGCCCAGGCCATGATCTCATGCTTCGTGAGTTCGAGCCCAATGTGGGGCTGTGTGCTGACAGCTCAGAGTCTGGAGCCTGCTTCAGATTCTGTGTCTCCCTCTCTCTCTTCGCCTGCACAGTCTCTCTCTCTCTCTGTCAAAAATAAATAAACATTAAAAAAAATTTTTGAAAAGTGTGTGTGTGTGTGTGTGTGTGTGTGTGTGTATAAATAATTGTCAGGGCTAGAATGACTACAGAGGTTAATAATATGTAATAGAATCTCTTTGATGTCTGCTCTGTTACTACTTTTTTGGACACTTCTGAAGTTTGGCTACAGTATGAAAAAATCCTTCACAGTACACCTATTTAAAACAAAAAGACCTTACCTGTTGAGACATGAAGTGAGTGAGGTTTAACTGAGGAGCATGAAGAGGAAACAAAGTATATTTCAACTTTATCTTTGTTTTTCCATATTTCCCCACATCCAGCTTGTTTTGTAGGCTGTAAGCTTAATGAGGGGAAGGAGACCAGGACTTGCTATGTCTTACTTACTTCTCTTTACCACTCATAGCACACAGTACATAAAAAGTACTCAGTGAAGACTTGTCGATTGAAACAATGAAGTTTAATTTGAGCTTCCTTCAGTTTTACCTTGGCTATTGTTAGACACTGAGTTGAATTGAGAATTTATTTGGCAGGTATAATCATACATGAAGAACTCTGCTTTCCAGTTGAATCTGTACCTATTTAATATATTCATTTAAAAAAATAATTACTGAACACCTAATACTTACAAAGCCCTGTCTTGTGGGGCTTGGGTAAATAGCAAAGCAGATCCAGGTCCTGTACTTATGGAGTTTAAATGTAGCAAAAGGATATTTTGGGGTTGACTGGAGAGATGCACTCCATGTCTTAGTTTATCTGGCAACCACTGAGCAATGGTTGTTTTTGTGGTTTTCCAATTTGATTAGAAGCAGACCCTTCCTGCTATCTTCATAATTTGATTAGGTGACTATGATAGCAAAAGGAAAACTTTTATGTATGAATTCATGTATATTACAGCGGATACATTTATATGTGATTTCGCCTTAAACTGCTATATTACCTGCTATATTACCAGGAATCCACAAGCTATCGATGTTTCCCTATAAATGATAGAAATCTTACCATTGGAGAAGTTTTTCTGAAATTGTGGCACTTGATGTAGAGAGAAAATTGAGAAGATACTCAAGACTATTTCTGTGTGCAGTGCTCCAGTTAGTGGAATGGCTTCTTTGGATGTGTAAAAGTTGAATTTATGCCTATGTTCAAATCTTTGGACTTTTCTATTAGTTTTGTGTCTGCTGGTAAAGTGTGTTTTTCGTATTTTTTGATGTATAGTGTGTGACTCAATTTCAAGAGAAAAATAATTAAAATTCTTTTAAGAATCTTTTGAGATTGTTGTTAGCCCTGTAGTATTATTGAGTAAATCAGAGTTAAAATTCTTCAATGTCTGTGAATAAATTTGAAAAAAAGAAACATGAGAACTGATTAATGATGGTTCTCCAATGTTGGTTTGGGATTGAGTTTTATTTAAATAAAAAGTCAAGGATCAAGAAGAAAACCTCCCTTCCCTCCACCCCACCCCCATCTAGATATGCAATACTTGCAGAATCATTTATCTGCTTCTGAAACGCTACCTACCAATTATGAGCCATGTCAACCTTCTACCCTCCAGACAGTGAATTATGTGAAAACCAGTGCATTAAATATCATGTTATTTGCCACCTTTTATGAAGAGTTGATTTGAAGACCACAAAGTTCTTCTGTTTTGAAGTTTTATTGATTATTCAATATTCTCGGTGACAGTTTAAAGCTAAAAGACACAGTGCTTTAGTTTTGGAACACTAGGAAAAGACCAGCTTCTTCAAATTGTCAATTATAACTGTTAGTGGATCTTGACATAGGCAACAATTATGTTTCAGCTATTGAACACGTTGAGGTGGAAACGTAAAAAAGTAGACACTAACATTATTATGATTGATAACAAGCATTTTCGTCCATACTCATCTATGCAGATAGCAAATGAATTACAGAATGTATCTTCATTTTCTCAATTTGATGTAGCTGTCAAGGGCACGATTTCTGGCTCAGAAAATCCTATCTATCAGGTCTCGTGTTAATCTTAGGCATTATTTTCCTTTACTCATAGTTAACATGTGCTTTTTGAAGTTTACAAGAATTTTTTTTTTTTTTTTTGCTAACATTATCTTTTCATTAAAATTCTAAGGGGTTTTGGAACTAGGTTTGATTAAGGTAATAACTGTAACTTCCAAAAAATCACTTTAAGAAAAATGTGCAGTAAAATGTTTACCGTAAAGCAACTGAGCAGCCTTTGTGGATCTTTATTCCATTTGATCAGTGCCATGTTTAGAATCTAGTTTTTCTGTGCTTAAACACAAAGCTGATAGAAGAGCTTCGTTTTAGAATTGACACATATTTTGTTTCTTATACCACTTGTGTGAAGAGACAAAGAAGTTTGTGGCAAGCAATGAGATCAACATACTCATTGATACTAACATGATCTGGAGAAAAAAGTCAAGACCGATAATTTTGAAGTTGCTAATAGTTATTTAAATTTTTATGTATTTTTATTTATCTCTTAAAAACTTTTGTTAATGTTTATTTTTGAGAGTGAGAGAGAGAGTACAAGCTGGGGAGAGGTAGAGAGAGGGAGACACAGAACCTGAAGCAGGTTTCAGGTCCTGAGCTGTCAGCACAGAGCCCAACGCGAGGCTCAAACCCACAAACTGTGAAATCATGACCTGAGCCAAAGTCGGATGTTTAACCAACTGAGCCACCCAGGCGCCCCTAAAATTAGATTTTTGTAAAACGTTAAACATGTAGTAAAGACATTGTGATAAGAGAAAAACAAGCACCCACTTGCCTACCTGTGAAGCTGAGATAGAAATAAGGCTTGTAACTTGGAAGCTTCCATGCATCCCTGCTTAATTCTATGTCCCGTTCTCCCGCTATACTGTGGTTAGTGCTGTTTTGAATTTAGGGGTTATCTTTGTTTTTTCTTTTCATTATAGTTTCACCATATATGTCTTCTTAATTTGTGTATTATTTGGTTTTATCTTTGTCACTTCCTGTAAACAGCATAATCTTCCGTGCATTCTTCTGAGACTTTCCCTCTCTATTGTATTTGATAGACTTAAGTACATTGATGTGTGCAACTACGCACACACCATCACAATCCATACTTTCCCATACTTTTATTTTTTCTTATGTTTTAGGAAGATCTATTACAAATAGTATACAAATGCTCCTTTTTAACAAATCTGATAGTCTTTGTCATTTTCTGGTAGTTTTATGTTTTCATCGCCACTGTAAAAACGTTTTGGAATCTGTACCTGACATTTCATTTTGAATTTTCAAGTAGTTTATGCTGCTTCCACTGTGTTCATCTTCCTTTATACACCCACCCTTCTGCTCTTTGTTCCTTTTCTGTATTATTCCTCTCCTTCTTTCTCTTCTTCCTTAATTCTTTTGGGTAGATTTTTAATTTCTCATTTCACTTTTTTCCTTACTTACTAATTTGGAACACATTTTCCCTTTCTGATCTTAGAAAAGAAAGTTAGCATGTACACACTCAAAAAGGAAATTTAATTTTTGCCTAAAAGGGACAAAAATAAGCAATATCCTGTGTTTTGAACCTAAGAACATAGACCTAAAAATACTTGAACACCAATCACCTTCTGTTAATTTGTATGCTAGTGTTGTGTGATATATTAGTTGTATTTTTTTTCTTTTTAATGTCACAAATTAGCTATTACTATTGAGTCAAACTACAGATATGTGTATGTATATATGTTTGCACATTCATTTAGTCATTCCTTTTTGGGTATTACACATTTGTCTCTGATGATTTTACTCTTGCTTCAAGTATATTATTAGGCTCCCTTGGCCAAAGTCTTTTAATGGTAAAACTCTTTAATTTGTCAGAAAGTGACTTAATTTGCCTTTACTTTTGAAGGATGCTTTTCCTAAGGCATGAAATGGAGGGCTTTTGGATAAGTTAGTGCACTGAAGATAGTATTTCCTCTTCTGCCTTGCATTGCTGTTTTCAAAGGGTTGGCTCTTGATCTAAAACTCATTTTTTTCCGGGTAATCTGCCTTTTCTCTCTGTTCTGTGTCTAGGTTGAAATTTTCCTATTTATCCTCTAGGGTTTTGGGGGAGCTTGCTGAGTATGGTTTGGTGTCCTTAATACATTCTGTGAAAATTTCAGCTATTATCCCTTTACAATTTTTCCTCATTTTATATATGTTAGGATGCAGGCCTTCTTCCTCCATATGCCATTATTTATTATCAACTTAATAGTTTACATTCCTCTATATCCCTCTATATTCTTCCTCTATATTCTGGAAGCATTTATATTTATTTATTAGATCTTCTCGTTTTCTTGTTTCTTCACTGGTGTCTAATATGCTATTGAGCTATATGTTGCATTTTAAATTTCCATTATTATAATTTCATCCCTGTTATTTCTCCTTCGTTCCATTTTATTTATTTATGTTTAAGTTTATTTAGTTTGAAAGAGAGAGTGTGAGCAGAGGGAGGGGCAGAGAGAGAGGAGCTCTGCTCTGTCAGCACAGAGCCTGACGTGGGGCTTGATCTCAAGACCCTGAGATCATGACCTGAGCTGAAATGAAGAGTTGGACACTCAACCTACTGAGCCACCCAGGTGCCTCTGTTTCTGTCTTAAAACTCCTTGTCTTTTTCATAATTTGTTGCTTCATGCTTGTTTTTAATCCTGTTTTATTTCTTTAAACATAGTAAGTATCCCTACTTTCTAGGTCTGTAATCTAGTAAGTGAAAATTTCTCAGGCCTGATCTCGGTTATTTGGTTGGCTGGTTAGTTCTTTCCATCTTTACTCATGTCTTGTTTCTTTGTGTGCTCTGTAATGAGAGTGGCCTCCTGTCCCTTTGAACTTTTTCTTTGAGATTTATTTTGAAGATATATTTTGCTAGAATGAATTGAATGATTTTCAACTACTAGACACATATGGATACTAATAACCCAGAGCCAACTTAAACTAAAATTTCTGGCTTGAGGTGTTTTGGACTTTTGTTTTTGGTGTTATGTTTGTTTTAACACATGGGCACCTTACATGTATCTAACTTGGGTTATATGTTACCAGAACATATTTGCCTTGTCCTTTACTGGGCAGGTGGATAGGTTTATTTCTAGCTTACCTTCTTATTGCAGGTGTGACCCTTTGAGATTCTCATTTTTGCCGTGTGTCCTAGCCTTGATAATGGCCTCTAGGCTTTGGCTCTTGTCCCTTTGACTCTGTACCACAATCACAAAGGAAACGTTGATTTCCTTTGTATCTGTCCCATAGGGCAGAGCAAGTGGGGCTCAAGGCTGGCTTACCTCTCTGAATTCCTCTTTCTCTCTCTTTAAATTTTTCTTTTAAGGATACTTTACTTTCTTGTTACCACAGATACAACTTTAAAATCTTGTTTCAGTGACGGTTTTTGGTAGAATTGTTGCAGATCGCTATTTTAATACAAGAAAAACAAGTATTAAAGTTTTGCGCCCCAAATCCCAATTTCTCAGAAGGATATAAACAGACAAGTAGAGGGCTTCCTCCTTTCTGTCATTTATTTGTCAGACCAGTTGGTTAGTGGTGAATTCCTGTTAAGTGTTTTTTGGTTTTGCTTCATAACCCCCCCCCCCCCCCCCCCCACCAAGATGAGCTCTAGAGGAGAGCCTGGGTAGCTAAGTTGGTTAAGCATCCAACTTTTGATTTCAGCTCAGGTCATGATCTCATGGTTTGTGGGATTGAGCCCTGTGTTGGGCTCTGTGCTGACAGTGCAGAACCTGCTTGGAATTCTTTCCCTCCCTGTCTCTCTGCCCCTTCCCTGCTTGTGCTGTCTCTATCTCAAAGTAAATAAATAAAATTATATATTAAAAAGTTGAACTCTAGAAGTTATGGTTTTATTACTCTGCAGGATATCAGTCTTGCATTTCAATTAGCATTCTTCTATCCTTTAAGGCACCTTAAAATCCTTTGATTTTTCTAGTTCTTTTTGAACCAGCCTCACCATCTTGCTGGTTCCCACATTAATGTAGTAAATAAATATTTGACATTGTTGACTTTATCTGGGTGAAGCGATGTTTATATCTTTTTGAAAATCATGGTTTGGCATTAGAGATTTGTGGAACGTGATAATACTCCTCAAAAAACATCCTAGAAATTCATGGCAGGAGTAAATTTACCCACTTGGGTAAAAAGTCTGCGTTTCCTACACCCTGTGTCTGTCCCTGGGTTGGGGGAAGGGACAGTGACTATGATGAGAGATAGGGTATGCCTTGAGCGAGGACGACTTAGTGTCCAGCCCCCCAGGCCTTCATCCTTCTCTCCTGTCTGCAGAACCCCTAATTTTAGTCAGTGGATCTAAATGACATGTGGTGGGAGGGGGTGTACAGCCTTTTCAAAGCACCCAAACCGAAATATCTACAGGTCAAACTTTTACCCAGATGGACCTCTTCCTAAAGTTTAATTATACTGCATTATGATCCTAGAGGAGTCGCTATTGCTTTTGTCAGTCTTAGCAAAGATCCTTTCCTAGGAAGGAGATGGGGAGGAATCAGAATGAAACTGTACATACATATGTGCATATATATGTATGTAGTATATATGTTGTCAGAGTCCTAGCGGGAAGACAGACACCAGAGAGCACGCTGTAATTTTTTTTTTTTTTTTTAAAGAAGTTAATACCAGAAATAGGTTAAATAACTGATGGAAAGACTGAGAAACCACATAAGAAGAAGTGAGGACCTGATTGGCAGCAGTGAGAAGTTGCTCCACCCCTGGGCTGGAGGGGGAGGACGAGAACTCTGTTCATGAAGCTAACGGGGGCTGGCCGGCATTGAGCCTACAAAATGAGCCCCTTTGAAACTAGATCAGAACAGCAGAAAGGGAAGAAGGGGAAGGAGAAGAAAGGGGTCAAGCATCTGTACATTATTTAGTGGGGCAGAGAATAGGTCAGTAAGTGTTAAATTCTCATTTCTTCCAGGTTTTAGTTTCATTTATCTTACTACTAGGAGATAAAAATAAGTATTTTCATGATATGCTACAGGACTTGGATCTGGGCATAAACTTTCTAAGAATACAAAGGGCTGTCCTGCTCTGGATTTGTTGAAACTTACTTCTATTTGAAGATTGTCCGTTTAGTCCAGATAAATAAATTGTCACTAGCTCAGCTCCCACATTGACTTCAATACTTTCTCAATACCTCACTTTTACTTTGCCTCCCAAAGATCTTCTTTTTCTGTTTAGTACTTATCCCTCAATTAGATTAAAAAAGAGACCTTTTACTCTTTATTTTATTTTCTCTAACAGCTGTCCTGTTTCACACAGAAACATGCAAATGACTGGTTTTGAAGAGATGCGGATACATCCCTTTTTGCCCTTGAGTTCTGAACATGTTAAAGTAGATAACAGAAGTGAGCTTAGGAATAACCTCTGGACTCCTGGAAAGGCCAAGTTGCAGAGCACAACTGGGACTTTTGAAGGTGAAATGTACTTCATCCCAGTGAATCAAACTTCCCACACTCTCCTCAGTAGAAAGAATAGACAACTGTAGGCCAGGGTCAGGATCCCTTCCCCACTTTCTCTAATTTGATAAATCAGTCCTTCTGGGTGGTGGTGAATGGGGGGGGGGGAGGGGTGGTGGGGAAATCTCCAAATAATGAGATGGAGGGAGTGACTGGAAGTAATCCCTAATATTCTTTTCTGGGGAACATAGGAGAAGGCCTCTTTAGTAGAACCGAGAGGAGGAGGATAGTAAATGTTCTCACTAATATGCTTCAGTTTATTTTTATTGCCTGACATGTTTTAGAATTTTAAAATAAGACATGAGATACAAAATTTCTTTTTAAAAATAAGCCTTAGAAAAAAGTTTGGGAATTAACAATATGTATAGGTGTATGGTGTTATTAATAGTGGTAGTTTCTCAAGTGGGCAGGAAGGGTAAAGATTTTCCTGGGTGGTCTACATTCTTCTATTTCTTCTGTCTTGTCTTTCCTTTTTTTTTCCCCCCTCCTCTAGTGATGCCAGGAGGCCACGTAATACAGATGGTTCTGTTTTCCTTCCTGTGCTGTTTTAATAAGGTAGCCACTAGGTCCTTGTGGTTATTTAAACTAATGAAGCCGGGGTGGGGGTAAGCATTTCAGGTGCTCAAGAGGCACTTGTGGCTAGTGGCTAGCAAATTGAACCGCACACAGAAACCATTTATGTCACCGTAAAAAAAATTCTATTAGACATTGCTGCTTAAACACCTTGGTTCTTCTGGTTAGCTGCTTGCTTCTTGGACATAAATACTGCATGACGATTATATCCTCAAAGTTAAGTTCAGGACTATGGGAAAATATAAAGGACTTGAAGTCTGAAAGATTAAAAGATTTTTAAAACCTCCAAGGATGAGTGAGCATTTGTATCAAGAGAATCCCAAAAAGAAACGAGCGATCCATGAGAGGCTGCCTTTAGCGGGGAGTTCTGTCTTGGATAAGGCAAAGGGAATGGGCTTTGCACCAGCTGTTAAGGGGTAGAAACGGAGAGGAGGGGTGTGTCTGACAGGCAGTGCAAAAGGTGTGGTCCACGACAGCCTTCAGTGTGACTGCCTGTAGCTAGGATGAGGGAATCGGCAATATGGCACATCGTGAAAGTCACAGGAACATCCCCTTTGGTATGCTAAAAATACCCATTGGATTCATGTTTATTTTACAGAACTTTTCTCAGGGAGATGTACTTTTACCTCTACAAAGCATTTTTTCTAGGTTGTTTTCAATAGAAAGTCACCAAGTCTAGGTAAGATGTTAATATTCTTTATTTCTGTATTTAGACGATACCATATATCTTAGGATATACCTTGTATTATTTATGTCTAAATTAACATTCAGTATCCATTACTTTTATGACTCTTAATATTGCTTATTAAAGAAATATTTGTTGAAAATGCCCTCTAATTTTAGGTCATTTTGAAGTCCTTTCCAAAGTGTTTTAAAAGAATGAAATATTAATGCAAAATGCCCTGAAAGAAAATATTAATGTTTATAAATGAGTACTAACCTGATATTTTAAAGGGCATGCCAATACTTTCCACTGCTTTCCCAGTCCTACCAAAGCTGGAGTAATTTCTCTGAGAAATCTCCGAGAAGACTTCATGTTCCCCGCTGGCGGGAGACTTCGTCCTTTGTGTATTGTCATTCATACTACAGTTTGGTTTTGGCTTATAGCTGTTTTAAAATATGTCATAATTATTTGGTTTCAAAGTTAACTCTATCTGTGTCTGAAAAGCTTTGACTTTGAATGCAAGGTTAACAATAAAAGTACAGTGCATTGGAAATATAGTAATTGCTTTTAACTGAGAAATATGTATTTTCTGTACACGATGAATAACAGCTGTGTAGCTCAATTTATACTTGACCTGAAAGGCCCTAGAAGTAAAATCCTCCCCATCTACTTGATAATATATATCTCCTAGTCTATTTAAAATAAAATATAAATTGCTGTTTGAATAGTGAAGATTAATTTTCAAAAATTCATATGTAAAGTCTGTCACAATTAACACAGGGTCTCAAATCTTCCTTTTTAAAATAGAGTAGTTTGATATTCAGGCATAAGAGAAAGAATTGTGACTGAAAACTAATTATGGGAAAAGATTAGATTACTGTTTAAAAGACAACAGAAGATAGTGTTATAACAATTTGGGAAAAGTGCTGCTCTTAAACGTGTACAGCTTCTCCTGACCGTAGAAGTGAAATACAAGAAACTTTGCCTTTCAGTTGCTTTGTCTGTGTCCTCAGAGAACGTAAGCCTTATATGTTCACATTTGTAACCGTTACCAGCATCATGTTATTTAATGAATACTTTGGTTTCTTTGGCGAAGATGAATGTCTTCAGTGGAAAAATTATTGCATTGCAGACCCTAAACCCCCCTATTATTTAGTAGCCTACATATGAAGGGTCTGTGTAGTTTCTTCCTGAGACTAATTTTTTGGCCTCGTTACCAACGTTTTAAAAGTATTGCTTGGTGAGTTAAGCAAAGAACTTAAAATATGATTTTTGTCTTGGTATTCCTCGCTGTCTCTATACCTAAAAAAGTACATAACTACAGTTGACCTTTGAACAACACACATTTGAATTATTTTTATTAATACAGTACCGTCCTGCAAATATATTTTCTCTTAGAATTTCTCACCATTTTGTAAAGCTTACTTTATAGTAAGAATAAATACACTGTATAACACATATACAACGTATGTGTTAATTAGCTGGTTATGTTATTGGTAAGACTTCTGGCCAACTGTGGGCTATTAGGAACTAAATTTTTGGGGCATCAAATGTTTATTATACTGGATTTTCCACTGTGTCGGGGGGAATTGGCACCCCTAACACCCACAGTGTTCAAAGGTCAGCTGTCTACATAAGGCCTAAATACATAGGTGAAATATATTGGCAATAGAAGGAAATTTTAATTTTTATGATTCAGAAAAACTTGTGAAATAAAACTGAATTTTATCATCCATATTGGCCATGGATTTCTAGGTCTTTTGTTATGGGACAATCAATAAATGTAAGAAACTCATAGTCTTCTAAGTTTTCATACGTTAAACATCTTTCATATGTTAACATTCATAAAAGATAAACACATTAGGGTTAGATCCACTGAGGTCACTTGGACTGCCTCTACAGAGCTAGAGAGAAAGTAGGCTCATTTGAGCAGAAGTTCAGTAGAACTTTGTACAGCAAATGTTCTTGGTCTGTGCTTTTCAGTATTCAAAACATGACTGTTGAGCACTTGAAGCATGCTTAATGTGACTAAGAAATGCAATTTAAGCTTAAATTCGCATGTCACTAGAGGCTGCTCTTTTGGACAATAATTTGAGATCAAGTCTTGTGATGATATTCTTTGTGCACTTGTTTTGAGCCTTTGCATTCTTGAGTCTGAAGATAAGGCATCTCTGCTGTGGTGTGGCATTCTGAGGAGGAGCCCAGAATATTATTAATTAATTAATTGTTGTTGAGGAACTGTCACATGGACTCGGAAGATCAGGGTGCATGTTAAATGGAGTTGAATAATGAAAAGAGAATAGGGAAGTTAAAACATGAAATAATATGAAATGCATGAGCTGCCACCAGTCAGTTTTTAGGGTAGGGGGTCCGGTGGTTTGAGTTTCTTCACGCGCCTCTCTGTTGGAAAACTCATAGAGGTGTAAAGGCTTCTCCCTGGCTTCAGCTTGCTGAGATCACATTTGGAGAGAAACGTTGAACACATAGAGTAAGTGATACCACCAGCTCTTTAAGTGTGTAGTATGGATAAAATGCCACTAGAGTACGGCAGAGGATGTATTAGTTAATCTACTCATGCAACCAGAATTCTCAGGTGCTGTGCTAGGTATCACGGGAATGAGGCATCTAGGGGTGAGACCTAGAAAATATATAACAGAAGATACCAGTTCAGTTAAGAAAAAATCAGGGACTGAGAATAGTGCATAGAGCACTTTTAGATACAAGCTCGTCAGCGGAAGTCTTTGAGGTAGTAAAGATTAAGAGACTAAGAAGACAGGGAATTAGTTAAGAGAAGCTTAGGCTTTGCTTCAGGGCCAGGAAGCACCTCTCGGGCAGCAGAGACCCTGAGGTGAGGAAAGTGGAGAGTGGCAGGAGAGTGGAGGGAGGGAGTCGAATCCCAG
Source organism: Panthera onca (assembly GCF_046562875.1). Classification (NCBI taxonomy): domain Eukaryota; kingdom Metazoa; phylum Chordata; class Mammalia; order Carnivora; family Felidae; genus Panthera; species Panthera onca. The sequence continues at coordinate 204,728,545 of NC_138339.1, forward strand.
AGGCCATGGAGCCATCAGAGAGGTGGACAGTGGCCAGGTCATGAGAGACCTTAAGGGTGACTTGGGGGGAGACATAAGATTTTTTTAAATAAGTATGAGGCTGTTAACGAGATTTACATGGCAAATGACGTATTTCTTACGTTCAATTATTTTTGAAAGAGAGAGAGACAGAGAGAGACAGGAAGAGAGGGAGACACAGAATCCGCAGCAGGCTCCAGGTTCTGAGCTGTCAGAGCCACCAGGCACCCCATGGAAATCACGTATTTCTAAGTTTACCTTTTAAAAGGAACTGCTTTGGGGACAGTGTACTGAAGGGAGGATAGAGTGGACAGGGAGATCAGAAAGGAGGCTATGGCCTAGTCACAGGAGTGATGAGCATGGCTTGGATGAGGACTGTAGTAGTGGTGGGGCGATGAGAGGGTGGGTTTTGCAGATAAACTGGAGGTACAAACTGTAGGACCTGTTGACAGATCGGCTGTGGTGTGTGACTGAAGTGGAGGAATCAATAATGACATCTAGATTTTGTGACCTGACGAAAGTAGTGCCATTAACAGCGATAGAGGAAGATGGTTTTTTTACTTGTTTCATACATTTTGTGGAAAACAAAAATGTTTGTTTTAACCACGTTAAGTTTGATATGTTTGAGTTTCACAGTTGGAGATATGAACAAGCAAGCAGCTGGATAATGGAGTCTGGAGCTCAGTGGAGACATGTGGAGATGCCTACCTACTGTTGATATGTAGACTGTACATAAAGCACTGAGAATAGTTGAGAGTCCAGGTGGGGGGTGCAGGGGGGGGAGAGAGAGAGAGAAAGAAAAGGAAGGAAGGAAGGAGGGAAGGAAGGAAGGAAGGAAGGAAGGAAGGAAGGAAGGAAGGAAGATACAGTAAAACACTCAGTAGAAGCCCTGGGGAACTCCAGCAGTTATCCATGGTCTAGAAAGGCTAGAGAAACCAGAAAAACAGACTGAACAGTGGTCATTTGGGAGGAGGAGAACCCAGAAAGGCTGGTTTCCTGAGCCTAAGAGAGGAAGAGAGTTTCAGTAGGGTCAAGTGGCAAACCACATGAATGCTCCTGAGACCTGGGGCAAGATGTTACTGCCAGAATGAGCAAGAGGAGCGTTCTTGGTGACCTTCGAGGAAAGCAGTTTTGTGGAGTCTGGGTGGCAGAAGCCAGATGAAGTGAGATGGAATAAATGGATGGTAAAGAATGGATGGTGAAGAAGTACTTCTTGTACTAACCATTCTTCAGAGGCAATTGAGACATTATGCTGTAAAAAAGAAACGGACAGTAACTGGAGAGAGATCTGGGGCCAAGTGGGTAAGACCCAGTAAGCAAATGGAGAAACTTAGATGAACTAGAGTTCAAAGAAGACAGAAACTTGCATTGGCTCTTGAAAGGTGAAATAGTTTCGTTTGTAACTGAAGAGGCAGCTCTGTGGAGGGGAGCATTATGAGTGAAGGTAGTAATGAACTTGACAGAATGAGGAGCAGATGATAGACTTAATAATGAAGTTTATGGGACTAGTATTGGGCAATAGTAGCAAGTACTTCGGGTGAAAACAGATGGTGGAAGACCTGCACTATAATGGGTTCTTTCCCCCCTCGCATATTGGTTGTCAAATTAGTCTGTTTAAGATGAAAAATTCATTAATGCTTTCCTGAAGTAATGATATTTTGATTTGATACCAAGAAACTCCTTTACTCCTATTTAATACTTTCCAAAAGATTTTTTTTTTCTGCAATGTTTCTTTTAATAGTGGACTAAAGTTTTGATTAGAGCACATGCCAGTATATGTTATTTCAACTCTATAGTTCTTTTACTGTCTTTTCACTTAAAGATCAAGAGCTCATGTTTCTTATTGGTGATTTGTGTTACATCACTGCAGTTCATCTGGTTTTCTTTTTGTGCTATTTGGACTACTTTTTCTAGATAGTTTATACCTTTCAATATGTTACTGCTAGAAAGTAACTAAGAGAATAGACTACTTAGTTTGTTATTCTACTGTCTCATCTAATATTAGAAGTGAGAATAAGTGACTGGTTTTAAATATATAATTTCTTTAAAAGTCAGTTCTTAGAAAATATATGTATTAATGTTTGCATTTTGAATTTTGGTAGATTTTTAAATCAGATCATTATTTAGTTACTGCATTCCCTGTATAATTTAGTGTAATTTTTGTGGATGCCCATCAGTTGGGATGGAGGTGTATGTTTGTTTTGTCCTATAGGGCATGTTAATTGCTTTGTGCTCCTCTACTCCCCCCCCCCCCCGCCCCGCCCCCTGCCGGTTCATTGTAAGTATATAGTCACCTTGCTAAGAGTAGGTGAAAATGAAAGCTAAAATAAGCTATAATTATATTCAGCATTGGTGATATATTACTCTGACCGAGGAATGTAAATTGGATTTGCATATTACACAGTATTAAAGCTGACCTTCTAAGGTTAAGGTATAAAATTCGTTACTTTGTCACATGTGACCAGTGATATTTTTTTCCCCCTTTCAGGATGTTTCTTATATTGATTTTGAGCAAAATAACTTTGTGTTTCCCTAGGTGTTTATGTAAGATTATTCTTGGAGGTAATTAAAAATTTTTCTTACTACAAAAAGTAGGAGTTCATTATAAGAAAATAGATAAAACACAAGCAAAATGAAGAAACAAATGTGTAATATCACCTACTTAAAAAGGCACTATATGGAAGTGTGTGTGTGTCTACTGAAGAAGTCCTTTTGTTTGATGCTATTGGTTTCTAGGGCTAACACAGGGAATGATAAATGATTTACATATGTCCTAAACATTCTTTGGATTCAAAAGATTGAACATTTTTTTTTTCCTCTATACTTTTGATGAGGAGGTCAGAGTAGCACCTACTCTACTTCTGAGTAGAAATAGATGATTATACAAACCACATCCATGATGCACTCTCTTCCTCATATTGGTATTTTAAGGTGGAACAGAAATGTAGAGGCTCTTATAAAGTATACAGAATTCTTTTGTAAAGTCTTTTTGATGTCTCTCAATAGTAAACACTTGTGTTCATGTCTACTTCTCTGGCATTTTTTAAAATGCCATTTAAAAAAACTTTTTCAAAGCATTAGGCTTGGTTTTCATAGAAATAGCAGCTTCTTTGGCAGTGATTTGTCTGTTTATGTAATTTTTATTAAATTAATTACAGTAATAGGTACACCTGGCAAAAACAGATTTGGAAACACACCTCCCCTCCCATTGGTTCTAATGGGGGTTACGTGAGCATAACAAGGCAGTCCTACTTCTCCCTGCCAGGGAGGTACCATGGAGGCTAGGTGGGGAGCTCAGACACCCATCCATGTCCAGCAATAACAAGAAGCCTCTTTCTGAGGTATCAGCAGAGGCCAATTGGAGAGCACGGACTCGTGTGTTCACCTGGCGGTATTGAGGGGATGCCTGTCCTCCTTCCTCCACCTGAGCTGTATCATAGGAAGCCAGCTAAAAAAACAAGAGGTTGAAATAAAATCCGAAGTATCATAACATAATAACCTGTTTCCAGGTTTCAATATAGAAAACCTGTCAAAATAAAAAGGAGGAAGGTTTCAAACTGAGTGCAAAGAGACCTTTACTAATAGACGACAACAATGAGTTGTCAGAGATATTTGGACATTCTAATAAAGATGTTCAAAGGAGCCATCCTAAAGATGTTTTAATGAGCAAGTATGAATATGCTGAAAGAAAAAAAAAAATAGTCTCCGTAAAGAAATAGAAGAAACTTTATTCTTTTTAAAAGATCAAATAGAAATTTTGGAATTGAAGACTACAATAACTGAAATGAAAAACTTACTGGAGGGGCACAACAACAAAATGCGAGGATGAGAGGAAAGAATTGGTGAACTGCAGTATAGAATAATAGAAAATACCCAATCTGAACAGAGAGGAAATGAAAAACAAAACCAAAACAGAGCCTCCGGCAACTGTGGCACTATAATAAAAGATTTAACATTTTGTTATCCAAATCCTAGGAGGATCTGAGAGGTGGGAGGATAGCAAAGTTACGTGAAGAAATAATGGCTAAATATTTCCCAAGTTTGGCAAAAGACCTAAACCTACAGATTCAAGAAACCTAGTGAAACTGCAAATAGGGTGAACCCAGAGAAACTCACGTTAGGACCTTCCATAGTCAAACTTCTGACAACTGAAAACAGTAAAAATTCTTGAAAGCAACCCGAGATGCCACTTTGGTTATGGAGAAAACCAATGGCATGACACTGGATTTCTCTTCAGAAACTATGGAGGCCCAAAGCATGTGGTAGAAACAGTTTTTAAATGAAGAAAGCCAAGAGCAGCCAGCTCCGAATCTTGCGTGCTGTGAATGTATCCTTCAGGAATGAAGGCAAAATCAAGAGATGCTGAGATGAAAGAAAACAAAGGGAATTTTTGGCCTTAAAAGAATAGCTAATGATATTTTCTAAACAGAAAAATAATAAAAGAATAATAAGAAAAAGAATAAGAAAATAATAATAATAATAAAAGAAATACAAGAAGGCATCCTTGAAATACTGGGAAGAGAAAGTGTACAGTGTAAATAAAAATGTAAGTGTACTGTCCTTGAATTTTCTAAATTATGTTTGGTAGAAGCAAAACTTCTATCTGTCTGATGAGGTTCTCACTGTACATAGAGGAAGCACTTATAACAATGATACTCTAAATGGGGAGGGTAAAGTGCATAAAGGGAGATGTGTTAGCTTGGGGTGCCATAATAAAAAGGCTGCAACCTGGGTGGCTTAAACAGAAATTTCTCAGTATTCCAGAGGCTGGAAGCCTTAAGGTCATGGTCAGGTGCCCTCAGGGTTGGTTTCTTCTGTGGCCTCTTTCTTTGGCTTGCAGGTGGCTGCTGTCTTGTAGTGTCTTCGCATGGCCTTTCCTCTGTGGGTGTGAAATCCTGGTGTCTTCCTCTTACGAGGACATTCGTCATACTGGATTAGGGCCCTATCCTTGTGATGTCCCTTAACCTTAATTATCTCTGTGAAGGCCTTATCTCCAAATATTATCACATTGTGGGTGTGGGCCTGTATGTATGAATTGGAGGGATACTATTCGATTCATAACGGGATGGAAGACTTCTACCATTCGCACAAGCGTGTGAGACGATGATGCCAATAAGCTTTGATATATTCTGATGTACCTAGAGCAACCTCTAAAAAGCTGTAGGAGCTATAAATAAAAAATACAATAAATAAATCAAAATGGAATTCTAAAATAGTTTCAAGTAAACCACAGGAAGGCAGGCAAAAGAAAATGAACAAACAGAATGAACAAGATCCAAAAAATAAGTACTAGAGCTTAACATGTCAATATTACATTATGTGTAAATGGTTATGCTAATTAAAGGAGACTGGCAGAGTAGATTAAAAAACATCACCTGATTATATGCTTTCTATCAGAAATTCACTTCAAATATATTGATATAGACAGATGGAAAGTGAAATGATAATAAGACATATTATGCAAACATTAATCAAAAGGCAGTTGTGGCTGTTTTAATATCCAATCATTTAGATCTCAGAGTAAAGAAAAAGATTGATTTTTAAGAGTCAATCCACCAAAAGACCCATCCTAAGTATACATATCAGGCTACAGATGTCCACAATATATGAAGCAAAAATACTAGAACTGAAGGGAATAGATAAATCCACAATTAGATTTGGAGACTTCACAACTCAGTCAATAATCAATAGAACACCTAGGCAGAAAATCACTAAAGATATAAGAACTCAACACTACTATTAAGTAAAAGTACATAATGCATAGTATAGAACATTTCAGTTAATAGCAGAATACACATTCTCTTCTTAGAACATGTACCAAGTTAGACCGTATCCTGAGCCACAGAGCAAACCTCATCAAATTTAAAAGAATTGAAACCATACCAAATGTGTTCTTCTACCAAAAGACTCAAACTAGAAATCAATAACAAAGATAACAGGAAGATATCCAAACATTTGGAAAGCAGACAACATACTTGTATATAATCCTTGAGTCAAAGAGGAAGTCTCAAGGAAAATAAAAAGATACACTGAAGTTAATGAAAATACATTTCAAAGCTTGTGGCACACATCTGAAGTTGTACTGAGAAAGGGAATCTGTAGGACTAAATACATACATTAGAGAAGTAAAAGGGCTCCGATAAATAATTTTAGTTCTCACCTTAATCTAAAAAGCAAAATAGAAAATAAATAAGGTAATGATAACGAGTAGAATCAATTAAATTGGAAACAGAATAACAATAGAGGAAATTGGTGAAACAGGATGTAGTTCTTTGGGAAGATTAATAAAACTGATAAACCTTTATTATTGATGAAGAAAAGAGACAAATTGCCAGTATTAGGAATAAAACAGAATACCACCACAGACTCAATGTCGATAGGGTAATAAGGCAATACTACAAACAACTTTAAACACACAAATTTGACAACTTATTTGAAAGACTAATTCTTGAAGAAGAAAGTACTACAACGTACCCAATATGAAATAGAATATTTGACTAGTCTTCTAGCTATTAAGGAAATTAAATTACTATTTTAAGAGTCCCTAAAAGATCTTCTAGTACAGATGCTTTCACTGGAGAATTCTACCAAAGATTTGAAGAAAAATTAATACCAATTCTACACAGCCTTTTCCAGAAAATACAAGAGCAGGGAACAATTCACAATTTATTTTATGAAGCTGATACTGATAGCAAGCCAAACAAAGACAATAACAATCAAAACCCCAAACTCCAGATTTACAAACTAATGTCCATCACGAATATAGACATGAAAATCTTAACTGAAATGCACTATATCAACAGGGCTAAAGAAGAAAATCACGTATCAATAGATGCAAAGATTTGACAAAAACTAAACACTTCTAATAAAATCTCTCAGAAGAGGAAAGACATTATGGATTGAATTGTGTCCCCCAGGAAAATGTTAAGTCCGAATTGGCGCCTTAGAATGGGACCTCATTTGAAAATTGGGTCAATACAGATGGAGTAAGATGAGGTCATAAAGGAATAGAGTGGGCTTTTAATCCGATTTATGTTCTTTTAAGAAGAGAGACACAGTGCCATGTGATGGGAGGTAGGGAAATCCTGGAGTAGCCGTTAACACCGGAACCTAGGAAGAGGCAAGGAAGGGGTCTACCCATGGTCTCAGAGGGAGCCCAGCACTTCTGACATTGGGCTTCTAGCCTCCAGAACTATGAGAATGAACTTCTCCTCTACGTATTCTATTTCGCGGTACTTTGTTACAGCTACTCTCGGAAACTAATACCGAGGAGTACTTTCTCAATTTGATAACCTAAATCTACAAAAATTCTCGAGCTAACATTAAATGTGAAAGGCTGAATACTTTCCGCCTCACACTAGGGATGAGGCAAGGATGTTTGCTTTCACCACTCTTGTTCAACACAGTGCTGGACATTCTAGCCATAGTGATGAGGTACAAATGAAACAAAAATGTATAAATCCCAAAGGAAGAACTGTAACTGTCTTCTTTGTAGATGACATGTTTACATAGAAAAGTTGAAAGAATCTGTAAAAACTACAACTAATCAGTAGGTGCAGCAACATTGCTGGATTCAAGATAAAAATCGACTTTATTTTGCAAGATGCAAAAGTTTCAGAGCTGTGTTGTACAGCAGTGTGCATATATATCATTGATAATACTGCCCTATACACTTCAATATTAAGAGGAAAATTTTCACCTGAAAAAAGTTGGTTATATTCTTTCACTAGCAATCAGTTTTATGCTGAAAACTACAAAATCATAATGAGGAAAATCCAAGAAGTTCTGAATAAATGGAGAGCGATCCTTTGTGCTTGATGTTTGCTTGATTGAGTTAATGGCCAAATTCAATTCCTTGCAGTTTTGAGACTGACATCCCTTTTTTCTTGCTAGCTGCCATGTGAGGGTTGTCTCAGCTTCTAGAGGCCACCCACACTCCTTGGCTCCTATTCCCCTTTCTCTGTCTTTAAGCTTGTAAACTTTGAGCCCTTCTCATGCTTTGCATTTCTCTTCTGCCTCATCTCTCCAATCCCGCAGGGAAAGGCTTTCAACTTAAGTAAATTAGGTCATTAGGTTGGACTCACCTGGGTAATTTAGGGTCGTTTCCCTATTTTAAAATCCTGTGATTTGTAACCTGAATTTCCTTTTCTGTTTCCTCTTTTTGCTATATCAGATAATCATAGTTTCTGCTGTTAGGACGTGGCCATCTCCCGGGTGGGGGTGGGGGCAGGGGTGAGATTATTCTGCCTACCACATGTGCTAATGGCTTCCCATTGCCCATGACATTGTATAGAGTTTTTTTCAGAAGCTCCTTCCTACCTTTTTGGTTTTACCTCCTACAGCCGTTTCTGGAACTCGGCACAGACCATTTCTTTTAATGGCTTTGCATGCATTCCCAGTGCCTTAGAAACAGCTCTTTCTCTGACTTAACCTTGAAAACTCAGGTCAGACATCAGTTGCTTTGCTCCTAGGAGAGGTAGATACTGTTATCTTCTGTTCCCTTAGCACCATGATTATAGCATTTATTATATTATGGAAATGATTTAGCTCAACATTTGTTTCAACCACTAGTCTGTGATCTTTTCAAGGGCAGAGAACATGTTTTATTCAGTTTTGTATTTGTCATACCTATTGTAGTATTAAGCACACAGTGAGACCTTCATAAAGGCTGAGTGACTTTGTTAATGAACACTTGTTTGAGTAGTAATGAAACATCACCCTTTGAGCTGCAGTCAATCAAGTCCTCAAGTGTGCTAAGGACAGGGACTCCAGATTCATCATCCTTGGTTCAGTATGGATAAGTACCAGTTCTGAAATCAGAATTGATGTATTTGGCATGAAGGTTGGAACAGGCTCAGTGATACTGCATGGGAAGCGTCATTGCTTTGTACTTTTTTTCTAGGTATGTAAAGTAAGGGTGTGAATCTGGGCATCAGCAGACCTGGATGCTATTTCTAAGTGACCATAACCTCTCTCTGTGTCTTCTTTTCTTATATATAAAAATGGAAGGAGATTCAGTTTTATTTTAAAACCATTTATTGAACGCTTAGTCTATTCCAGGTGCTGGGGAATTTAAAGACAAATTAGAAATGGTCCCTATTCTCCAGGTGTATGTGACTGGTAAGGTTGCCCTTACGACGTGGTTGGTTTATTCTTGTTCTGACAATCTATGATGCATTTATCTTTACCTTCCTTGGAGCACATTTGGGAAGAGAGGTGATAACTAACTTAAGTCTGTGGGAAACATATACATGGATAGTGTCCTTGGGCCAGGAAGTAAATCTGAGACCTGATTATTGCCTCTTCTGCTCATTGAGATGACTGTATTTGCTTCATAAAGCCAACAACACCTAGGAAACCACTTTGCATACCTTTGATTTCATCCTGTGTCTCAGGAAGCAACAACTGAATTTCAAAGCATAAGCTGCTTTGAACATTTTAAGATGGTTTGGACATTTAATCCTAGAGACCTCTCTTTCTCCCTCTTTTTTTTTTTCCTTTTGTTACCTCTTCACCTCTTTTTTTCTCTTACATGGAACCCCCTGCTAGGAAGTGCTAAATGGCAATATACTTAGAAGTTTTTCTTGAAGCAATTAAAAAAGAAGAGTTTGATATTTCCTGTTACGGAATTTTAAGAGGTAGATTTTGTGTTAAATTAGTACTTAGCACATTACTTTTTGCTGTTTTTAAGCAATTTTTTCCCCGTACAAATGTCATACTAATCTCTATGTCATTTCTATTCATGAGGAAGAAACATTTGCACAGTGCTTATTCATCCATGAATGCAGTTTATAGTTAAACCACATAATGCCTGATGGTACTATGCTGACAGGCACAGAATAAATATAACAGATTTTGTTTCCTAAAGATTGATCATTTATAGATCAGTTGATAATTTTTTTTTCCAGGTTGCTTCTTACATTGATGATGAGAAATCTTTTACTTTTGTAAAAAGCTATGGATTTCAATGAACCTCTGTCAGCACCACAGGCCTACCTACTCAATATCACTTTTTATCTTGCACGTCTTTTCCAGAAAAGATAAGAAATAATATTTGCCCCTATTTTTAAAAATCATGCTGAAAATAGTAGAGGTGGGGGCCAAGGTTTTGAAAGAATGGGTTTGTTAGTGACAACTTGTTAGTACAACAATATGCTGGCCTTGCAAATTTCTAAGAAAACAGAGAGCGTTTTTACTTAATTTGTGTTTTAATATTTCAGTAAGTACCAGCTTTTTATGTTTAAATATTATATATATGTATTTTTTTTTGTTATCAAGCATCTTTGTTTCCTCCCCCTGCCCCCTCACTTTGTTTTTGATGTATTTTATGAAATGTATAGTCTGACTTTCATTAGGCTATTACCATTCTCTCCGATTTTATTCAGAAATTAATTTCTACCACGAGTTAAAAGATTGCAGTGTAAAGTAATTTGGTATAATGTCTCTTTACGTTTAATTTATTAAGTTTATTTTATAGAGAAGTAGTTCATATATAATATGCTTGAGTGAATGTAAGTTTTACCGCAATGGCTTATATTCTATAGTTCAGAAGAGTTATTTAGTGGGTCCAAAAATAGTTAATATGAGACCTTCTGTGGGTCACAGCATTCTGGTTATAACTGTTATATTAAGGGTGATAAATTTATTTATTTATTTATTTATTTATTTATTTATCTTTTTTTTTAATGTTTATTTATTTTTGAGACAGAGAGAGACAGAGCATGAACGGGGGAGGGTCAGAGAGAGAGGGAGACACAGAATCTGAAGCAGACTCCAGGCTCTGAGCTGTCAGCACAGAGCCCAATGCGGGGCTCGAACTCACGGACCGTGAGATCGTGACCTGAGCCGAAGTCGGACGCTTAACCGACTGAGCCACCCAGGTGCCCCAAGGGTGATAAATTAAAAAAAAAAAAAACAAAAACAAAACAAACAAACAAACAAAACTATGTTCTATTAATTAGACCAAAAGACTTAACTTGATTTACTTGGATCGATAAGCTTCCTAAATTCTGTAGTAGGCTTCACCATGAGCATATTAAGTGAAACAAAGTTTATTTCGTTATATTAACCTAGTTTTAAATTATTTTGGTATAAGGCAGTTTTAGGAATAGTGACTTTATTTTCCACAATGATTGAAAGGGATAGCCATATGAATAATCCTATATCATTTATGTTAGCTTTTGAATGTCTCCATGGTTATACTTTTGCATATACAGATTGTTAAAAATTCACTTCAAAGTAGGAAGTCCCGCTTGGAGACACTAACACAGGAGGGTACGATGAATACAGTCTGTCCACGTGTGTCAGTGTCGGCCCCAGTAAAACTCTCAAGTTACTCTTTATGTGTTTGATTTCAAGCTTCCCTGCTTCATGTGAAATACGAATAAATACGGAGTAGGATGTCAACAAGGCAAACAGTTAAGCAGATGCTGTAGGTGTTTCATGAAACATGAAAGTGAGATTTGAAATGCCTACAGGTAATCTGGGTGTTGCTGATAGTGGGGAGTAAACTCGTCACTTTTGAAGTAGCATCCTGGTTTGAAAACTCTGACTTCTATTCAACTTTTTTTTTCTCACCTTCACTGTAATAGTGATTCCAGGCTTTTCTTTTCCTAGGAGGGTATCAGAGTATGTTTCTTGCTTAAGTACATTCTTGAATTAGTTACTCCATGGCTTTGACTGGACAGGGAGGAGACAAGTGAAATAGTTGACAAGTGTCTGCCAATCTAAATGACAAATAGCTTTTTTTTTTGGTGTGGTAGGAATCAGAAATTCTGAATGTTTATAAGTGAGTAAGCTGTATTCACAAGTGTACAAATGAAGAAGATTTTTTTTTAAACAATATTTGTTTTCATTTAAAAATGTTGTGTTTGGTTTTCTTATTGTCATAGGAAATGTTCTATTGTGTCTTAAGAAAATGGTATTATATCTTGGTATGTGACTTAAACTTGTTCTTAATGTTTATAATATTTTGCTTTTGGTTATTGGACAAAACTTTGTCTTTAAAGTTCGATTTTTTCAAAGGCCACACACACACACACACACACAATCATACATACAAACACATATACAAAGAGATAAACACAGTTATATATCCTAAAATTTTCTTTCCCCTACTTTTTAAAAAACAGATGATATTCTTGCTCAAAGCTTTCTAAATCACCACTGGAAAAAAAATTGTATTAATTCCCATTAAGGTAGTTTTTCTATAACCAAGGTAAGCAATTGTCTATTGGCAGTGATGTCCTAATTACATTAGTGTACTGTGATTATGCCAGTGGGTTTATGAAAAGAGGTGGTTTGGTCAAGATGAAAATGTTCATTTAAAAATAATGATGAAACTCTTAATTGAACTTTGAAGCTTAGGAAATTAGGATGCATTTCAGTGGTTTGAGAAATTTTCCTAAGACTTTTCTTTTCAATACATACATTTGAGTTCTCCCTCTTTAAATCTTTTTTTTTTTTTTTTTTTTAAAGTTTATGTGCTTTATCTTGAGAGAGAGTGAGAACCAGCGCAGGAGAGGGAGAGAGAGAGGGAAGGAGACAGAGAATCCCAAGCAGGCTCTGCACTGTCAGTGCAGAGCCTGGTGTAGTGCTTGAACTCATGAACCGCGAGATCATGACCTGCGCTAAAACCAAGAGTTAGACTCTTAAGCGACTGAGCCACCCAGGCGCCCCTTCCCTCTTTAAATATTGCCCGATTTCTGCTCTTTGTAAAAGTTTAAAGTGAGGCTTATCCAGTGGTGTGTGGGTAAATGTTTAATGGCCAGCTCTCTGGGTGGGGGCAGATGGGATGATTGGCAGCATTTGCTGATTTCTGCATTGTGTTACTTCCCACAGGGCAGATTCTAGCTACCAACACAATGTTGCTGGACACAGAGCACAGAAGTGATGGACATAGTCTGGTTTATCCCATCACTGCTCTCACAAATAAGATTATGTATCATGAATGATTTTGCACATGATATTCTTATGTTGTATTTATGATTAGAATATAACAAATATGAAATATTTGTGAGCATATCTCATTGTGATATTCTAAACTAGAATACTGACCATGCATAACTGCCTTTGTTTTTTTGTTTTTTGTTTTCCTGTTTATCAGTTGGGTGGAAAGTTTTGGACATGAGGGGCTTGGATTATTATTGGACATTTTGGAAAAACTGATTAGTGGCAAAATGTAAGTATATTCATTTTTATTTTCAATTAAGCTACATTTGCATGTCCAGCGATAATCCCAACAGTGATGTTTTTTATGCCAATGCAGACAAGAAAAAATTGTAAAGAAGAAGCAGCATAAAGTCATACAGTGTCTAAAAGCTTTGATGAATACACAGGTATGTACATAGGTAATTACATTGTATTCGTTCTTCACTGGTACTTACAGAATTCGTATAAAATAGAGTTGTGTGTAGTACAGAATTTGCACTGAAGTGATGTACTGCTTTGATAAGCTATTGAGTACAAATCCTTGTGGGTGGGTTGATCCTCCCTTTCTACCCTCCTTTCTGTTCCCCCCTCTCTCTTCCTCCTTCCTTCTCAATTTTCAGAAGTATAGCAAAAATAAGCTTTGAAATCATACATGATAATTGAACGTGATCTGCAGTAATATTTATTATCAAAGAATCAAGTGGGAAAGAATTAGTTTTCACAGCCTAGAAATTTAAATCTACAATCAAATTAATGTAAAAAGGTGTGAAACGATTAGAAGCAGGTCCCAAAAATGGAGCAATGATGCTTCATACAAGTAATATTGAAACCAAAGGCAATATGGCAGGTCTGCAGAGTTTGCAGATTTGAAGAGGATACGTAAGAAGAAAGGAACACTTGAAGCTCCTAACTGAAGTTAGATTTTTCGGACAGTGTTCCCATTTTTAAATATTGTATACTGTTAATTGCAGAAATTGGCTCTATCACATGCCATGTCTTTAGCTTCAACATCTAAACATATCTACCTCATGATGGGTACAGTAATGATCGGTGTTTTAGTTGCCATTAGACAGCAGGAGAGGAATTTTACCTGTGGTGTTAGGATGATTTGTGTTTCACAGCAAAACTGCCTGTATATTTCTGATTAATTTCAAATTTTTAATATTTTGTCTTACATTTTAAAAATAAGCCTTTAGAGCCTTACACACTTAAGTACTGGTACTTCAGTTATTAACATTCATATTTCTTTCTATTAAATGTAGCAAATACTTCTATTTTCCTTTTTTTCTTTTTTTTCTAATGTTTATTTTTGAGGGAGAGACTGAGTATGAGAGGGGAAGGGGCAGAGAGAGAGATGGAGACACAGAATCCAAAGCAGGCTCCAGGCCCTGAGCTGTCAGCACAGAGCCTGATGCAGGGCTCTAATTAAGGAGCTGTGAGATCATGACCTGAGCCACAATTCGATGCTTAACTGACTGAGCCACCTAGGTGCCCCAATATTTTTTAATCCTTCACGTCTTATTTATTTTTCAGCATTTTCTTGAGCTGAGATTTCTGTTTTTACACAATGAGATATTTTTCACCTCCCTGCCTTCTCCAATCAGATATGATTTTCTTTCTTTTCTTTTCTTTTTTTTAATGTTTTGTTTTTTGAGAGAGTGTGAGTGGGGGAGGGGAAGAGGGAAAGAGAGTAGAGGATCTGAAGTGGGATCTGCCCTGACAAGCTGACAGCAGCAAGCTCCTTGTGGGGCTCGAACTCACGAAATGTGAGATCACAGCCTGAGCCAAAGTTGGACGCTCAACTGACTGAGCCACCCAGGCGCCTCTAATATGATTTTCAAGGGGAATATCTGATGTAGAAATCCTCTTTATATTGTTACATATTCACATATATTCTATATTTGAACGGATTGTTCTGTGAGAATTAGTTTTTAGTTAGACTACATATTCTTTTTTACAATATGTCTTAAGAGTAAACGAAGAAAGCGATTTTTCTATCCTGAGGACATAATATTGCTTTAGAGAGGCTCCTTGTAAATTGAGAATATAGAAATTGGAAATTTCCCTGATGATAAGGCTGACAGTAGAGAAAATCCGGGAACATTTTTTTAAACTAAAGGGGCATGTGGATCATTCTTTGATTTTGGGAAGAATACCAGGATTAAAGTGAGATGAGGTAGTGTACAGAAGCAATTTCCTACTTCAGACTGACCTGGGGAGGGAGTCAACTTTATGTATTTAGGTTCTGATTGATACAGTGTGTTCCCTTATAATGGATTGCTTTTGCTTATAGTTTGTATCTGTGGAGCTGGAATCTATTTCCATTTGTGTTGATGGCTATCATCTGTGCTAATAAGAATAAAAAGTTGCTGATACTTGAAATTATTCTATTTTCTGAATTCTAAACTTAATAATATATGAAATACTTTTTTGGTAAAGTCCCCCTCCTCCCCAAGATTTGTTGATGGTTTTTCATTTATGTCACTGTGTACTCTTTACAAGAGTTCCTCGAATAATGAAAAAAATAGAGGCTCTGAGAGGGGAAAAAAAGTGGTACCTTCTTAGGTACTGGTAATTATGTAATTAATGAGTAAATCTGGTAACAGATGAAAGTGAGTTTCTTATAACACTAAATTGGACTAAATAGTATTTCCTAAATGGAAAAAGATTTTGAATATTAGGGGAAACAATAAAATGATGAAAAGTTAAATATGTTTAAGAGGTGAGTAGAACAGGGGCTACATTTTGGTCTGTTAACATTTTGTGTGTTGCTTTAAGGTGTGCATCCCCCAGCATAGGTGTTTTGCTCCTGAAGCCAGCCCCCTTCCCAGTGTTATCTCTGCTACTGGGATTAACTCACCATAGGTAGCTAGTGATTGAGGATCAGGATTCATGCCCTATTGAGTATCGTACACAAGGATTTAGGGCCTTCACCTTCCCCTACCTAACACTTTTCCAGTGGCTTGACATTCTCTCTGTTAGGTAATAATGGGCCTCAAGTAGAAAGCAAATGGAACCTGGCTTTATTCCTCGATTTAGAACATATGAGTTTTCATAGAAACCAGAGTGGCCCCTTGATATTCAGTAGAGAGACACCTTAGACCTTCCAAAATTTGTCACCGCCTCTCTAACGTTCTGATAGGCTTCATTTAATGCATTTTAAATGGTAGCACTGGTAAGTTGATTATTTCTTTCACAGAGTCAACAGTTTTTGTTTGCTTTGCTTTGTTTTTTAAATAATTGAACAAGAGTAATTTTAATGAAGTAGGCGGCAATTCTGTCTTTAGTTCTAGGTGCTCAGTGGTGGTAATCTGGCCTCATTCCAGTCTTAAAATGAGCGCGGCATGTTTTTATGTTAGCAAAGTCAGAATACTGCCGATGGTGGAGGCTTGGAGTTTAGGAAGTGCTAGTGAAAATTCTGAAATCAGAGAATGCTCATATTTTGCTCTCTACGCATAATGGTTTAGTGCTAGAGGGCTTCACAGAGAAGGTAGTTAGTATCACTTGGAGGAAATCACCATGAGTTGTTTTGAGTATTTGGAGGAGCCACAGGACTCTGATTCCAGACGGGCAGGAGTTGGCTAAGGACATCCAAGTGGGTGGGAAATGAAAGGGAAATGCTTTACTGAATCCTCTGGTTTCTCAGGACAGAGCCAGCTCTTTGGCACTTGGTAATCATTGACTGATTGGCTTTTTGAATTGCATCTAAGTGGTACTTTATAAACCTCTGACAATTCCCTATAATGGTTATTGAAGAACATTGTAGTCCTTGGCCCCATGCCTGCTTTCTCTTTCTTTGTTTCCAGTTAGGAGACAGCCCAGGGCATCACAAAAGGGATCATTTCCTGACTGGCTTAGCTATCTATTTGTAAACTTTTCCCTGCCACCAAAAAGACGGAGATGTCTCTCCAGAAAGCATATCCTGGGCGCTCGGCCCTTCTGCCTGTGCTGCTTCCTTGGTACCTGTGTTCCTTAGATAGTGGTTGAAAACAAATGCAGTGTTTTCAGCAGTGTGACGGCTTCTTTATATAAATGACGTAGGCACGATAGGAAAATTAGAAATAAGATTTCATACCACTCACAGCATTTGGGTCTAAGCTTGTTATAGATTTAACTTTGATAATTATATCTAGTGTTAACTTTGAGTTAAGCTGTAGTTCATAGGTCTGTAATTGGGATTAAAGTCCTTTTTAGTGTTCAGTAGTAATTCTAATCAACCAATTTCTCACTCTTTAGAAGGATCCTTTGGGATACATAGAAGATAAATCATATTGTTTTATTGCTTCTATTTATCCTCTGTTATTTGATACTTATCTCCCATAGATTGTAAGTGGGCCCTAAGAGATGTATATATCCTCAAATCAAAACACGAAGTCATTAACATGACTCCTTATCTTCTAATTGGATGTGGCATCCTGGCAGTAGCAAACAAACTTTATCCTTGTCCAGCATCATCCCATTTATATAATGTGTTTACAACTGCATTGTCTTTCTGATGATAAAATACCAGTCGGATCAGAGTATCTATGCTCCTCATGGCAGTTTCTACACGGGATCTGTCCAAATCTTCTTTCAACTTGTGCCCATTTTATGAACTCAGCATTACTATCTAGGTGTGTGTTATGTAATGTGGTCACCACCTGTGGCTATTGAGCACTTGAAAGGTGGCTTGTCTGAACTGAGATGTGTTGTAAATATAAAACATGCATTGGGTTTTGAATACTTAGTTATTTTTTCTTCCTGTCTCATCAATAAATGTTTTATATTGATTATGTTGAAATGATAATATTTTAGATATACTGGATTAATTTGATTAAAATTTTACTTTTTTATTGGAAAACTAGATATTGTGTGGGTGGTTTTCATTATATTTCTCTGGGTTAGAGCTGATCTGTGTATTTACTTGTGTGGTATATCCCTTACCAACCATCCTTCCCAGGAAAGCTCCTTATGGCCTCAGTGTCCGGTACAAAAACTGACTTTTTATTTTGTGTGTTTCTGTTGGGAAATCTCCATTTTCCTCACTGTTTCTCCCTTTCTCCAGTTGGATACTTAGCTTTCTTAGTAATTGTAAGTCATACTATTGTAAAATCACCTTTGAGGAGTTATGTTTGGTTGTCTATCATAGTTTTTGATGTGAATAAGTCTATGAATTTTTTCCAAGATGTTATACATTCCTTATAGTTTCTAGCTTGTACAAAGTAAAAAAAAAATATTATCCTATAAACTTTTTTAATAACTGTATTTCCTCTAGGGCACTATTTTTTTTCCCCCAATAAACTGCTAACATTTAACCTCTTATTTCCAAAATGTTATAGTATGGCTTGGAAAGAATTATGAGTGAAGAAAGGAGTCTTTCTCTATTAGCCAAAGCCATCGATCCCAAGCACCCAAGTATGATGACAGATGTGGTAAAACTCCTCTCTGCAGTATGCATTGTAGGGGAGGAAAGCATGTAAGTCCTCTCAACTCATTTCTCTAATTATATAACAATATAATTTGATTTACTTAATGTTTTCATTATTCTATTTTAGACCAGAATTTACTGTTAATAAATGAAGTATTACTTAAGCAGCTGATTTAGATTCATAATTGTCTGAACAGAAATGTTTGAGTAATAATTATTCTCAATCAGTATAGTAGTTATGGGCTAACCTTTTTCTATGAAAAACTTATTTCTTCATCGTATTTAAGTTGTTCCGAATTCAAACCCTAAATAAAAATTCTCAACAAAGACTTAAAAAAATATGCAAATGGTTTCTGTTTCTTAAGTGATTTTTGTTTTCCAGATAGAGTTAATTCAAATTGTAGGTCATGCAATTTCCCTTGTAAAAGCAAACATCATATTATTTGAAAATCTGTTTGTAAGGCAGATTTTAAAAATGCTATTTGTGGGGCACCTGAGTGGCTTAGTTGGTTGAGCCTTCGACTCTTGATTTCAGCTCAGGTCATGATCTCATGGTTCATGGGCTTGAGCCCCCGAGCCTCCCCACTCGCCCCACTCGGGCTCCATGCTGGCAGCCTGGAGCCTGCTTTGGGAGTTTCTCTCATTCCCTCTCTCTTTGCCCCTCCCTAGCCCATGCTCACACTCTTTCCCTCAAAATACATACATAAACTTAAAAAAATAATAAAAGTGCTATATGTAATAGTACTTTACTGGTTGAGGGTAGTCTTTGACCATAAAATACATCCTGAAGTTTTAAACTTTAAAGACATTATCCACACATATTAGGATTGTAAGCAAAAGACCATTACATACATATTAAAAGATAATTATAAAGATAAACCTCCACCCCCCTTTTTTTTCTTTTTTGAAAGATTGGGATTCTTATTACAGGAAGCATTTAAAAATTATTTAAAATATCTTTTAAAAAGGGTGAAGATATAAAAACAGAACAACCTACAGAGTAAATAAATAGCCCTTTCATAAAGGCTAGGTAGAGAGGCCTGTAAGCAGAACCTCCCGCATGCATTTGATAATTGTCCTTGTGGCGACCCTCCTGGGCCTGGCAACTGTTGAGCTGCTCTGTGTGGATTATTGGAGAGTCAGCAGGCAAGACTCAGGCCCTGCCCTCGGCTGCACGGGTAGCTATGGTGTGTGTCCACAGACAGGGATGTCCCCCCGTGGCTACATGAGTAGCTACAGCGTGTGTCCACGGACAAGGATGTCCCCCCGCAGCAACACGGGTAGCTACGGCGTGTGTCCACGGACAAGGATGCCCCCCGTGGCTACATGAGTAGCTACAATGTGTGTCCACGGACAAGGATGTTCCCCCGTGGCAACACGGGTAGCTATGGCATGTGTCCACAGACAAGGATGTCCCCGTGGCTACACGGGTAGCTACGGCGTGTGTCCACGGACAAGGATTCCCCCATGGCTACATGAGTAGCTACAGTGTGTGTCCACGGACAAGGATGTCCCCCTGCGGCAACACGGGTAGCTACGGCGTGTGTCCACAGACAAGGATGTCCCCCTTTGGCTATGTGGGTAGCTACGGCGTGTGTCCACAGACAAGGATGTCCCCCCATGGCTACACGGGTAGCTACGGCGTGTGTCCACGGACAAGGATGTCCCCCTGTGGCTATGTGTGTAGCTACGGCGTGTGTCCACGGACAAGGATGCCCCCCGTGGCTACATGAGTAGCTACAATGTGTGTCCACGGACAAGGATGTCCCCCCGCGGCAACACGGGTAGCTATGGCGTGTGTCCACGGACAAGGATGTCCCCCTGTGGCTATGTGGGTAGCTACGGCGTGTGTCCATGGACAAGGATGTCCCCCTGTGGCTATGTGGGTAGCTATGGCGTGTGTCCATGGACAAGGATGTCCCCCCGGGCAAGACGGGTAGCTAGGTGTGTGTCCACGGACAAGGATGTCCCCCTGTGGCTATGTGGGTAGCTATGGCGTGTGTCCACGGACAAGGATGTCCCCCTGTGGCTACACGGGTAGCTACGGCGTATGTCCACGGACGAGGATGTCCCCTGTGGCTACGTGGGTAGCTATGGCATGTGTCCACGGACAAGAATGTCCCCTGTGGCTACGTGGGTAGCTACGGCATGTGTCCATGGACAAGGATGTCCCCCTGTGGCTACACGGGTAGCTACGGCGTGTGTCTACGGACAAGGATGTCCCCTCGCGGCTGCACAGGTAGGTGTGTGTCCACGGACAAGGATGTCCCCCTGTGGCTATGTGGGTAGCTACGGTGTGTGTCTGTGGACAAGGATGTCCTCTCGTGGCTGCACAGCTAGGTGTGTGTCCATGGACAAGGATGTCCCCAGCAGCAGCGCCAGCACGTGAAGCCAGGTACAGCTGCACCACATTCCCTTAACTGTTTCAAAAAGACCATAGTAACTTTATTGTAAAAACCCTAAGAGGGTATTTAATATTGACACACAAGATGCACCTAGTGCTTCCCCCTCCGCCTTTCTTCCTCTCCTCCTCCTGCTCCATTCTCCTCCTCCCTCTTTCCACCCATTTCTTGTGTCTTCTCTCTTCCCTCTTGCCTCCTTAACACCTTCTCCTTTCCTTTCTTTTTCCCTCCTCTTGGCCATCTCCTTTCCCTCTTCTTTCTTTACCCTCTTTCTCTTTTTCCTCCTCTTTTTTCACCTTCCTCTTCTTCTACTTCTTCCATATTTATTATTTCTTGACTTCATAATAGGTTATTAAAATGATACAGATAACATTTACAGACTACACGTTTACGTCTACAAACTGACCTACAATACACTAGATCGTGTTAACACTGTTCTTTAAAGGTGTAGCGACTATAGATCTTTAACTGTTACTTTTTATGTGCGTATTTTTATGTGCATATTTTTTATGTGCGAATGTGTGTATATAAATCCTTACTACTGTGTATTTTTGGCTATCAGACTTCATTTACACTGAAAAGGAAGTAGAGTGTAATGATTAAGGAAACCAGGACAGTGCTCACCACAAAGACTGTCTGA
Organism: Panthera onca; assembly: GCF_046562875.1. Classification (NCBI taxonomy): domain Eukaryota; kingdom Metazoa; phylum Chordata; class Mammalia; order Carnivora; family Felidae; genus Panthera; species Panthera onca. Next base: position 204,749,942 of record NC_138339.1, read on the forward strand.
TTTCAGATCCTTGCTTCATCATTTAGGAGACGTGAGACCTTAGAAAAATCGCTTAACTTTTTTCTCCCTCAGTTTCTTGCTCTATAATATGGGACAATACCAACTTCATAGACTTATATACATTAAAAAGAGTTAATATTTGTAAACTGATTTATATAATGCCTGATGTGTAGAAAGCACTTTATAAATGTTTGATAAGTTACCCTCATCATAGGGTTATTAGGCATAAATGAATTAAAACATGTAGCTAGTACTTGATACATGCTATGTACTCAGTAAGCTTTTAAAATGTTGCTGGTTCTGGGAGTAGTGACTCTGGAGTTGAATAGATCAAGCAGTTGTATTAAGGCATTTAGATTATTTGCTGTTGGCAATTTAATTAATTTCAAATTTTCTGATAGCCTTGAAGAGGTTTTAGAAGCTTTAACATCAGCTGGAGAAGAAAGAAATGTTGACAGATTTTCATCTATTGTGGAAGGTCTCAGGCATGATTCAGCTCAGCTGCAGGTAAGTTTCAGGTATAATCTTACATATTGTTTTATAACTGTTTTCTGACTGGCTTATATTTAAGTACGAAACCCTGCATGCCATTGAATGTTTTATAACATTTCAAATAAATGTATAGAATTCTAATGTGTAATATATCACAATGTGTTCTTATAGTTATAACTTGGTGTATACCTGTTATTATTTCCTTGGGTTACTTTCTTAGATGCTGACTTCCTAGGGATTTCTATAAAATCGATAATCAAAGTCCATGAATTCTTTATTTTCTGTTAGTCTTACTACTTGATAATTACAACTTTTTATGAAGTTTGGACAATTAAGTGAATTACGGCTTTTTGCTGAATTATTAGTTTTTATATCTGAAAAGTTAAGAGTTTGCATGAATAATAAGGAGACCAAGGTACACTAGGATTTTCAAAGATATTTAAATATTTAAGTGCTATTGGGGCACCTGGGTGGCTCAGTTGGTTGAGCGTCCAACTTTGACTCAGGTCATGATCTCGTCAGGCTCTTTGCTCACGGCTCAGAGCCTGGAGCCTGCTTCCGGTTCTGTGTCTCCCTTTCTTTCTGCCCCTTCCCTGCTCACACACTGTCTTCTGTCTCTCAAAAATAAATAAATATTAAAAAATAAATTAAAAAATATTTAAGTGCTGTTATAGAAAGTCACTTTTTTTTTTAAGGAAGTTATTTTTAGACTTAACTAGTATAGTGTCCAAGCTGTATAACTAATGTTTATATAATTTCTCCTTTTTTTTTTTTTTTTAAAAAAAGAGGGGTTTTGTTTTAATTGCTGGAATTGTTAGTTATTGCTAATAACCTGAGTATCTTTAAGGAAATAATTAATACCTGACTCCCACCTCTGGATATTTTAAAAATTTAATTGGTATGACTTGGCTATTGGGATTTTTAAAGATTCTCAGATGATTCTAATGTGCAGCAATGATTAAAAACCAAAATGTGCTAATAATAGCTACAAAGTAAATTTATTTCCCCCTTAATTAGTAAAAAACTTCTAGTTTTAACTTTTATTTAAAGGTCTGTGCAGCTTGGCCTCTGTATTATTTTTCATTGTGGTAGGAATAAAGAAACCAAATCTTACGTTAAATTAAAAAAAAAAGATAGTATTTGATGAGCAATCAGAAAATTTTAGAGATGTCAAAATTAAAAAAATGTATTATGGTATTTCTGAGGATGGTGTTTGTGATGATGACCTTTCTGATGACAGTGTTTGTGAATGGCTGGTGAGGAACCCTGTTGTGATTTGTTTCTCTGGGCAACAGGTAGGGCTGGAGATCCGAGTATATATTCCCTAATGCATAGGTCCTGTTACCAGAGCTTCTGGAAAAAAGCCTCTACTTACTCATCAGGGCTTGTCAGAGAGCATGGGAGTAGGGGCCTGGGATGTGTTATCACCTCTGATGTGGACCTTACTCCTTCAGATTTTTCATATGTATTCTAGAGTCTTAGAGTCTACAGTGTGTATCCACGGACAAGGATGTCATTGCTCTCATTTCCCTTCTCTCTTTTTTTTTTTTTTAAATGTTTATTTTCTTTGAGAGTGTATGGGCGGGGGTGGGGCAGAGAGAGTGGGGGACAGAGGACCCAAAGGGGGTTTTACACTGACAGCAACGAGCCCCCTGTGGGGTTCGAACTCATGAACCGTGAGATCATTACCTGGTCCAAAGTTGGACACTCAACTGACTAAACCACCCAGGAGCCCCTCCCTTCTCCTCCTTTCTCATCTGGCCCCAGGCCTCCTATTTACCACAAGCCTAAGGAAGAGGGAACACAGAAAAAACTTCGTAGAGAAAAGCTGGTGACTTTACCTGAATTTTCCTTTAGTACCCAGGTTACCTTTTACCCGTATAATGTTTGTGCAGATAGCAACAGGTTATCAGATGAATTTTGGTCATTTGCATAGCATATTAGAGATCACGTCCAGTTTTTAAAATCTCACTTAGGAAATGTAATAGTCACATATAAACTTTATCCCCTAAATACTTTTTGTGCTAGTGTATACTTTTTGTATTTAATAATACATACATCCCAAGAGTGGACGGGATGCTGTCTTGGAATGGAAGGAGTAGACTTCTGAGTCAGATAGCTTGAATTTAAGTCCCAGCTCTTCCCATCCTGGCTCTGTGACCCAGGATCATGCCCCAGACCTCTTCTTTGCCTCCATTTTTTTTTTAATTGTAAGATAAGGAGACTGTTGATCACTACCCCATGGTCGATGTGGGGATTATATAGATTAATGTATTTAAAATGTTTAGTTCATTTGCCGTAAGAGTTGAGTAAATGGTAGACTTCAAAAGGAATTTTGTTCAATTAACAACAGTGGAGATTGGAGACTGAAGGCAATCTTCCTTTCTCAGAAACATTAGGAGTGTTGATACTAAAATTGTTACATAACTAGAGGCACCTGGGTGGCTCAGTTGGTTAAGCGTCCAACTTCGGCTCAGGTCATGATCTCACGGTTCATAGGTTCAAGCCCCACTTCGGGCTCCGTGATGACAGCTCAGAACCTGGAGCCTACTTTGGATTCTATCTCTCTGTCTCTCTCTCTGCCCGTCACCTGCTTGCATGCACACTCGCTCTCTCTCAAAAATAAACAAACATAAAAAAAAGAAACCATCAAAAGATTTTAAAAAATTGTTACATAATTAGAACTTCGCAATACCCATGAACATATCTCAGATTAACAAAATGCATGCTCACACACAACCTGTTCATGTATTTTTATAGCAGCTTTATTTGTCATAGACTCAAATTGGGAACAACCCAGAAGTTCTTCAACAGATGAAGGGTTAAACTGTGGTACACCTGTATCATAGAATACTACTCAGTAATGAAAAACAATGAACTATTGATATATACAACAGCTTAGGTGAATCTCCAGAGAATTACCTTGATTGAAAAATGCCAGTGCTAGGGGTGCCTGGGTGGCTCAGTCGGTTAAGCGTCTGACTTCAGCTCAGGTCACAATCTCACTGTCCGTGAGTTCGAGCCCCGCGTCGGGCTCTGTACTGACTGCTCAGAACCTGGAGCCTGTTTCAGATTCTGTGTCTCCCTCTCTCTCTGACCCTCCCCTGTTCATGCTCTGTCTCTCCCTGTCTCAAAAATAAATAAAATGTTAAAAAAAAATTAAAAAAAACCAAAAATGCCAGTGCTGTTGGTTACACACTTTGTGATTGCACTTATATAGCGTTCTTGAAAGAACCAAGTTTTAGAGACAGAGAACAGTTTAGTGGTTGCTAAAGATTTGGAACGGGGTCTGAGAAAGTGTTGGGTGTGACCATAAATGAATGGCAGCAGGGAGTTGTGTGTGGTGAAACAGTTCTGCATCTTGATCGTGGTGATGGTGACAAACGTACACATAGGATGAACTCACATAGAACTGTACATATACACACAAATGAGTGTAAGGCTGCTAAAAGCTAAGTAAGTTCTGTGGGTTGTACCAATTTCACTTTCCTGGTTTTTGTGTTGTATTATAATCATGCAAGGTGTTAGGAATACCTAGGATCTACTGTGCATTTGTTTCTTTTTGCAACTTTCTGTGTATCTACAATTATTTCAAAATAAACAGTTAAGAACAAATCTTGGTAAAACTAAGGTCCCAGTTTATGGCAATATTATATCATTTAACATTTTAAAGCTCTGTCTGACAAAGCATTAGAGACTGTTAAAAACTGAGAACAAACTGAGGGTTGATGGGGGGTGGGAGGGAGGGCAGGGTGGGTGATGGGTATTGAGGAGGGCACCTTTTGGGATGAGCACTGGGTGTTGTATGGAAACCAATTTGACAGTAAATTTCATATATTAAAAAATAAAAAAAATAAAAAAAAAATAAAGCTCTGTCTGAGGAAAGGGGTAAAAAATGTCTTGTTAAGAACAAAGCCGTTTTGGGGTGCCTGGTTGGCTCAACTGGCTAAGCATTTGACTCTTGGTTTCCACTCAGGTCATGATCTCATGGTTCGTGGGTTTGATCCCCACATCAGGCTCTGTGCTGACAGTGTGGAGCCCGCTTACGGTTCTCTCTGCACCCACCCCCACCCCCCCGCCCCTCATCTCTCTCTCTCTCTCTCTCTCTCTCTCTCAAAATAAAATTTTAAGAAAAAAAAGAACAAAGCCATGTTTAATCTAGGTAAATAACATGATTGACAGTTGAAAGGTGACCATTATAACCTTAAAATTCGTTATTTGCCTATTAAATTTGTTTTGGCTATCAAACATTGAGGTACATCTATTCGAACTTTAAGAATTATAACTGATTACCATATGAACCTGAAGGCAAACTACACGTATCAAAAACATTCTTGGGTATATTTAGTCATTTCTGTTATGGTAGTTACTCTCATTGAAGGTGCTACCATATGGAAAGATGATTGGTGTAGTTATGATAAATTTATATTTAGCTAGTAAATATCTATACAATTCTCTGAAAGAGAATAGTCAGTTAACAATTGAGAGTGGATTACTGGTTTAAAGACGACATTAAGACTTGAAGAAATTTAAACATTTATCTAAAGATCTGATATAAATTTGAAATGATTTTTTTAACAGCTTTATTGAGATAAAATCCACGTATCATAAAAGTTACCCATGTGACGTAGACAGTTCAGTATTTTGTGTATAATCAGAGTTGTGTAGCCTTCACCATAATCAACTTTAGAACCTTTTATTTACCCCTAAAAGAATCCCCCCACCCTACCCCTTCACGGTCAGCCTGCAATGCCCTCCTTCCCTCTAGCTCTAGGCAACTGCTAATCTACTTTCTCTCCCTATAGATTTTCATATTCTGGACATTTGATAAGAATAATACAATATGAGGTCCTTTCTGACTGATTGCATTCACTTAACATAATATTTTCAAGGTTCATTCATGTTGAAGTATGTGTCGCAACCTCATTTTTTTTCTGCTCCAAATATTATGCGTATTGTATGGATATTCCACATTTTGTTGATCATTTGTCAGTTGGTGGACATGTGAATTGTTTCTGCTTTTTGGCTTTTATGAGTAATGCTGCCTGTGAAAATTTGTGGAGATGATTTCTTTTTTTTTTTTTTCAATGACTGCTTGTTTGCCGTATTTAGTGTTAGGGGAATAAGGGTGGGGGCAGGGCTAGCAGCAACACCTCCCCTTGATAGTTATTTAAATCATCTGATTCAGTTCTTGAGAAATTTTATACCAAGATCTAGGTGGCTGATTGTATTTGCTTTTTTGAAAGTAATTTGTTTAGTTGTAAGTAATTATATTTTGTTTTATGGTTAGTTGTGTTATTTTTGAAACACTAAAATTTCTTCATACAGTTTTTAAAAGTTAATTTTCATTGAGAAGTGAAAATTCATTTTAGCATTTTTTTCCCCATTTTTCTGATAAGGCCAGATTAAATTTGTATGCTTTTGATGATGAATAAGCAATGGGAAGAATTTTAATTCTTATTTTCCCTACTCAACCCTTTTGTTGTGGATTTTTATTCTGGAAGGAAGGTTTCTCATTATTACTAAGCCTAATATATGAAATAGCTAGCAGATGGCAAGCTTAAGTTAGGAGTTAAAGGTACTGTTTTCCAGATAACTAACTTAAGGAGAAGGGTTGTGTGTTGGGGGGGGGGTAGTAAGTAGATTGTCTTTTTGGGGGTTGCTGGTTGTTCTCTGTTTCCTTTAAAAAGATCATGCAACACTTTAGTAATACCTAAAAATACTTTTCTCTTTGGATATTTCTGAATTTTCTACAATAAAGTATATTTTAGAGCTAGCTCATTATCAATTTGCCCATGAAACTATTGAGTACTAAGTGCCCATTTTATACCATTACCTGTATACTTTGCATTGATTGAAATGTGCTAGGCTGGTGGATATTAGCAAATCACCAAATTAAAAATAAAACTTGTTTGTCACTGAATAAAATAGAAACCAATTGTTTGCTTTTAAATTGGAGTAAGTGGGAGATGGTAAAATAAAAAAAAAAAATCTCATTGTTCTTTTATTGCAAAGTATAACATAGTACTTTTGAAAGGAGTGTTGTTAGATTTTTTTTTTTGAGTCTGATAATAATGAAGATAATGTGACTGCCTATGTTTTTGATAGAACTGAACATAACTTTCATTCCTCCCACGCATATGGTAGAGAAAGAAAGTGAAAAACTGAGTCCCAGAAATAAGTTAAAATTATTCTCAGGCCTTAGAGAGTCTTACCTATCAGAAAAGAAAGTACAAATATAAATATCAGACTTAAATTATACATTACTTTTTCTCAAGTGTATCAGAGAGATGTTTTCAGCTTCAAGCAGCATAATCCACTGTGGGTAATTTAAGCAGGAAATGGTGCTGGATACCTTAACAGAACTTGTGGGAGGGAACTGTGTGTGGATGGGTATTACAGACATAATGTAGAAGAAATGCCAGACAACATCCGTGAATGTTCTAAGGGAAAAACCACTCCCAACATTCTATTCTAGTCAGCACCTGAGACCATAGAGCAGACAATAGTGCTTCTGCCACAGACCCAAACCTTTCCTCATAGGGTCCGGTCTTGATATGTATGATTGTCCTCTCATACTGACACAGTCTGCTTTCCCAGAAGAGGGTTGGAATAAGTGCCGGTGAACCAGTCCCTAGTTTCAACCACATGTTGAATTTATCTATTATTTTCGTTTCTTTCCCTTTATTTTTCTTTTCCTTTCTACGTGTATCTTCTCCCTTCTCATTTTAGAGCCATAATTTGCTAGCGTATCGGAAACATTATCTGGATTCTAAAGAGTTTGTCCAAAGCCTTGCTGTTGGTCGGAGGACTGTTTGAATTGTGGTAGATTTTTGTCAGGAAAGGAATCAAAGGGTGGTAATCCTTGAGTTTTTTGGGGTGGTTGTTTGGCTTTGCTTCTGTGTACGTGTTTTCAGGCCTGTGGTGACTACGTGCTACATTTTTTCCTATGTTGTCTTCCTCTTTCAGTCCTCTTGGACTCATGGGTGGGGAGTGTCAAGAAGATGAAGGGTCTGTGATTTTGTGTCACTTATAAGTTAATGTGTTAGTTTGCCTTGTTAGTCTTATGCATGCTATGAGAAGACATAAATGCCTGGGTCGAAAACAAAGGACTTCATTACCCACAGCAATAGTAGTGGCTCAAGTACAGCTTTGTATCAGCCTCAGTTTCCAGTTGCAGTGGTTTGTGTTTTAGGAGAGAAACCTTGAGTTTAGGGAATTCAACTCTTCCATCACAGGCAGCGCTTTTTTTGATTGATAAAAGCTATGACAAAATCTCTTCAGTTTATCTCAGAGTATTTAATTAAAGCTCTTGGTCAGCCGTACTCTAAACAGTAAGTTGAGGCTAGCCTGTCATATGGACCTCAGCCAGGCCTTCCAGGTCCTAGATCCAGTCAGCTAAACAAACCCCACAGACCATCAAGGTCTGACTTTGAACACCAGGAGGCTTTTTTCTTAATTTTTTTCTGTTGGTTTTTCCACCTTGTCTGAGGTAGTCAGGTACAGAATGACATATTAGTGATTGCACAGACTTCCCTTGGTTCAGCAAGAAGGAAGTCTAGGGCAATACTTTTATCCATAACAACCCTGGCTAGTGAGTTGAATCTGAGTGCTTTCTGGGGCTAATGTGTGGTATCATTGATAATGTCAACTAAAATCGGGGACAGATTTCTTAGCACCTTTTCCACTTGGGTGATTCCCATCATAGGGATAACTGCCTGCATGTACACATAAATAACTTTTTTCTCCAGGACCAACGGTAGCCTCAGTTGGAGAGTGAGCTTGTCATGGTTGTCTGAGGACTGCACGGTGTACCGCTAGCATTTGCTTAAACACTTGAACATCTCTTATGATCACCTCTAAGGTGAAAGTTGGTGTTTTTCGAGAGACAAGCAAGTTAATGCCTTGCTTCTTCATAAGATGTGTGGTCTTGAATGTCCACATGGTGCTTCTGGAATGAAAGCATTGTTTACAGTTATTGGAGCCCCCCAAATGGGATCTTTATCAAATAGGGGGCTAATGGGTAATAGTGCTTAAAACGTGGCCTCCCAATTGTCTGATAAACAATAGGATTCCCAGTTCAGGATAAAATTGAGTGCAGGCCTTTGTTTTGGAGAGTCTAAAGATAGGGTGGGGATGCCAGGTTGTGCTACAGGACAGGAACTCTGAATTTAGGAAATCCTAATCTTTTATAATGGGTTGTAATTGTGCCTGCCTTTTGCTCCAAAGAGACATTATCTTTATTAGACTGGACATGAAGCATGCCTACCCATTTGCCGTTCAAACTTCCTTGAAAAGTTCATCCAGAAAAATGGCAGTCAGTGCCTTGGCTTGCAATGCATGCAGAAATGTAAGAGACCCATGGTGGTGCACTGTCATGCATTGGGGAGCAGACCACTAAACCTTCTCTTGTCACCCTCTTATTCTTCAGTCTGTGCTCTTATTGTTTTTCCTGTCATTCATCGTACCTTGGTGTAGCTAGAACGGAATGCATCCCTCATTAATTTTGGTTCATGCGGTACTACAGAGTAGTTTTCTCTACCTTAATTACAGACTGAGTGGACAGTGGACAAGAGTAGTAGATTATATCCTTCCAGGATTCGGTGGACTGGGGTGAATGATAGATATGTCTTTCTAGGATTCCCATAGATATTGCTCTACCCTGAAATGTATTTTCCAAAGAAGCAAAAGGGAGAAATATAATCCAGGTCTTTGTTGTCTCAAGAACTGTTACAAGAGGAAAGTAAGGTCTCAAACATATTCAGACACCTGGCATGCACATGGTGTTAACGAATGTCTCATGCTTACATACTAAAGTGGATAGGGTGCTCACATTTAGACAACAAGAAGAAAAAGTAAAAATCCCTGTTACAAAAGAAGTTTCATGTATAATACTTAAGAATCAGAAAAATTGAAAACGATATTCTCCGCAACTTGCTTTGTAGAACAAGGCTATGTTAATCTAGGTCCTTTGAGAAGCAAGTGATTTGATCAGCAAGGAGCTAGGGGAAATGCCTACTAGAGATCTGGAGAGGGCTGGGGCAGGTGGGGAGATGTCCAGCTCAGTGCACACTTGACCCCAGGTGGAGGAGAGAAGGAAGGAGGCTTGGGGGAAGTATCTTAGGCTGCTGTGCAGTTCCGGGAGAACTTGGCAACGTGGTTGGGGAATCCTCAAGTCAAAGCCCTTCATGTCCTGTCTCACTATTCTTGCTGTGTGCAGACACTGGCTGGGAGAAGCCGGTGGGAAGTGTGGGTTTGACTCAAATCTTGTGATGGATTTCACAGGGAGCAGCTGGGGCTGGGCTGTTAGTCATTTATACTCCCTGCAGTCAAGGAACTGCATTCCCATGGCTGTTGTAAAGGCACAGTTTCTCTTAAAAACAAAATAAAAAAAGCCTCTTCAATTTCTGGATTTTATTGAGTTCAAATACAGAATAGATATTTGTAAAATTGATTGGATCACATTTTCATATGTCTCAGAAAGTAGGAAAAATTACCTTTAATTGAGTTATAGTCACTGTACCTTGCAATCTGTTATTAGACAATATTTGAGAAATAGAACATTGAAACAAATCATGGGTTAAAATACCCTTTTAGATACAGTCAAGTTTATTTGCTTCTGTTTCTTTTCTTTTCCGTACCCCTGAAATGCTCAAAATATTCTCAAGTTTAATTTTGCTTAAGACCAAATAAAGTCCTCATTATAATAAATAGTCCTACCTTAATTTACTATTTTGTCTTGTTTCAAGTATCTCCACACTCCCCCACAAAATTACTAACCGAAGTTTTCAGTTTCAGATAACTTATTCTCACCGTTAATGAAGGACCCAAATGAAGAACAGAGAGTATAGAAAATGTATTTTTAGGATTATTGTGGAGGCATTCCAGAAGGATGCAGAGATCAGTTTAATTCCTCTCTGTTTTGACTACTTCTATTGAGGTTTACATCAGTAGGATTCATATGTCAATATGAATCAAAAGGTTAAATGTATTAAAATGGACTGGTAAATAATAGGCCATTAAGTGAAGACATTAAAGAAACATAGTGGGACAATCTAATGTGACCTCATATTGTCATATGGAGTACACACTTAAGTATAAATTGTGGCGAACATTTTTGTCTAGCACATACTGCCAATTTTCTGAGTTTACATAATAAATTTATTCAGTTATGCTATAGTAGATTGCCAGAAAGATAAACTTACTTCATGCTTCAGAGGTAACTGCACAGAGTTTCATAATTAAGCAGTCAATTAGTTAATTATTCAGTGACTGCTGTGCGCTGAATTATACTAGGACCATAAAGAAGTATACTCCTGCCCTTAAGAAGCTTATACTTGGGAATCTGAAGATAGCTAATGTTTCATAAGAAAAATGCAGTAGTTAAGGCGTACAGCAAAATGCATGAGAGGACACAGAAGAAATTAATGCTGTTTCAGAGGGAAGTTTCTGAATAAATATTTAAAAATCCATTTGTTTTTCCAGTATTTCTATACGTATAAATCGTAGCCTCTTGAATCCTGCAGTTTATTTCTCTGTGTTTATGTGGGTTCTACGCAGGTACCTTGGACTCTGAGTTGTTCTTTGTGTCTATAATTGACAGAGCACTGAACTGGAAGTTAAAATTATAGAACTTGACATCTGCTGATCTACTTAAATGTTTCTGTGTTTGTCCATATAATGTAGTCTGGTTAGTTTTTATTCTGAGTTAATGCAGTGCTTTTTAAATTCTTTGGAGTTTGTCTGCAGTAGAGGGGAACTTCATCTGTAAGCATCATTTACTCATTTTAACTTGAGAAATATGAAATTTGATTGTGCAAAGAAAAACAAATGATTTCAGCAATGGGTTAGGAAAGACGGAGAGCAGACTAAGTTGTATCTTCCAAGCCCATGTAATAATTATTCACAGATTCCGATAGAATTTCTATGTAAGTACTTGACTGGTACTTGTTTATAATGTGAATTTAGCTTGTGCAGCTGATATATTTTCAGTGTCATATAGCCATCGTTTTACTTGTAAAAACATCTACTTGTGTTTAGAATGAACATGTTGACTGAAGTGTGAGCTTTCTTTTTTGTTTTGTGTTTTGTTTTTAAAGTATGAGCTTTCTAAAGAATATGCTTGCTTTGGCTTTCAGATATCTTCTCAGTTCCTTCGGCACAATCATGGAGAAGGCATTTTCTGTGATGGCCTTCGAAAAACTTGGATGAGCTTTTATGGTTGGGCCTCAGGCATCACACCTGTTAGGGTCCCTTGAATTTTCTGCTTGGAGTTTTGCAAAAGGGTCAAAGGTTCTTGTTCGAAGTTTAAAAATGCATAAAGTGGTTTTTTCTCCTCATATTTGTTTTCAGCATAGTGATAATTAGCCATAGTGCAGTTGTGTACCAGAGGAAATTTAGGTGCTGTGTATTCACATGTGAGCAAACCTGCCTGTTTTCAAGGGCAGAAAGCTGCTTTGCTGCTGAAGTGATGTACATGGGGCATCTTTCTTTCTTTGTCTTGCCGATTAACCTTTTTCCAGGTTGAATGATTTTTCTTTGATCATTTGCTTTGTTCCTAAGATTGCCTTGGAACAGCTCTATTCCTCATACTGAGTATCTTTGAGATTTCTGTTTACGGTTTATTTACTTTGCCCCCTGTTGCGTGTCTGTGCCTTCTAGTCTCCTGCACTGTTTACATTTCTCTCACTATTTATAATTACAGCTCTGGCTGTGCATTTTCCTCATCTTTGTCTGTGGGCTTTCCCAGCCCCAGTCCTTACAGTGCACCTTCTGTTTGCCGCTGCTCTTGAGGAAACCTTCAGCCATCCTAAGCCCTAGATGGACATACACACACTCCTCCAGCTATAACTTTTGTTAAATACTTTATTTCATGCAAGCCTCCTTTTTGATAATTAAGGTAAGAGTAACAAAATGAGCTTACAGTATTTGCTTTCCGAATCATCAGAACTGAGTCCATGATTTAACACCTAAAGAGAAGTGCCTTACTCGCTGAAAGCAAAGGTTAATAACCAGTATTTCTAAAGTATAAAGATGTGCTTGGAGCAAGGAGAAGAATATTTTAGTGCCGATTTTAATGGTATGCTTTTGTTTGCTGATTGCATATGGTACCCATGAGAAGGCAAGTGTTGTCCTACTTGGGACAGCAACTCTGCCTTTTTATAGAAACTGTTCTTATCAAGTCACCAATTTGCCAAAACCAATGTTAATTTATTGGTCATCTTATTTGACCTATTAGAGCCTCTGACTGAGTTGATCACCCTCTCTGTTGAGAAACTTTTCCTCCCATATTTCCTGAGCACCACAATCTTATTTTTCTTCTACCTTTTTGATGCATTTTATGCTTAAAAATTTTTTTTTTTTTTTGAGTTTACTTATTTATTTTGAGAGAGATAGAGACAGCATGAGTGAGGAGGGGCAGAGAGGGAGATAGAAAATCCCAACCAGGCTCCATTCTGCTAGTGCAGAGCCAGATGCAGGGCTTGAACTCATGAAACTAGGAGCTCATGACCTGAGCCAAAAAACTAAGAGTCACACCTTCATCCACCTGAGCCATCCAGGTGCCCGGATGCCTTTTTACTTTATTTGCCCAGCCTTGAAAGCAAAACCTGCCATTGAAATGCCCCATCAGTTCCTGTATGTCACCTTTCCTTTCTGCTACTCCTAGATGGTTCTATGCAAGACCTTGATTTTTATGTACAGTTGCTGTGGTCATCTTTTTCTTGAACCTGGCTGTCCTATATCCAGTTTTCTTCTCCACTTTATTTCGATGCTCATCACTAAAATGTATTTCTAACCCAACTCCCCTGATCTGTCGTTCCAAGCCTCTTTCTCCCATCTTAATGAATGATTTAATTTCTACCTTAATAAATGATAATTCCATCCTTTGAATTGCCCAATCTAAAAACCTTGGAGTCAATCTTGACTCTCATTTCTGATAGTGATTTTTGTCTTTTCTCATAGCTATATCCCTACTACTGAGAAGTGCTGAGGGGGCACCAATAAATAGGCTTTGAGGAAATGAAATGGTTGAGCTAGTAAACAGAAAGTGAATTCTGCATTCTGATGCCCAAAGATAGAGGCTTTAGTTAAATTAGGATGTTTCCAGGAAGGCAGAAGCACTGTTTACTTACCCTCATCTACTTCATAGGGAGGTAGATTTTGTCACGCTATTAAACAATTAGAATGCTAAATACAAATTAATGAAAATCGTATATGCTACACTTTTGGAACATGAAACAGGATGGTGATTCTTTTATGATGAATATCATAATGCCATTATTTCCTTGAGCTTCTGTTAATATCCCCTGCTGACACAGGCTAGGTACCCAATAACTAAACATTTTTTTTAATGAATTAATGATTCCTAATGTACATTTTAATCTCAGAATTTTAAAAGCAGGGTTTATTCTATTCTCTGAATCCCATTTCTCATAGAGTAATACACTCTGGCTCCATCCACACTGTTGCAAATAGCAAGATTTCATTCTTTTTGTTGGCTGAGTAATATTCCATTGTATGTGTATATACACACACCATATCTTCTTTATCCATTCATCAGTTGATGGACATTTCGACTCCATATTTTGCTGTTGTTGATGATGCTTGTATAAATATCAGATTGTGTGTGCCCCTTGAAATCTGTATTTTTGTGTCCTATTATGCTAAGTGAAATAAGTAAGAGAAAGACAAATACCATAGAATTTCATTCATATGTGAACTTTAAGAAACAAAAGAGAAACATAGGGGAAGGGGAAAAAAATCATAAGAGACTCTTAACTATTGAGAAAAAACAGGGTTGATGGAGGGAGGTGGGTGGGGAATGGACAGCATGGGTGATGGGTACTAAGGAGGGCACTTGTTCAAATGAGCACTGGGTGTTAAATGTAAGTGATGAAGCACTAAATTTTATGCCTGAAACCAATTTTACCATATATGTTAACTAAATAGAATTTAACTAACACTTGAAATAGCACCCCCCTCCACCTCTTTCTTTCCTTGTACTTTATAGCTTTGTTAATGGTACCTCCTCTTGTCTAGTTGAAGAACAAAGGAGAGGGGCTCTCACAAATTCTTTTCTTCTACCCCATGTCCACCAAGCCATCAAATTCTGTCAGTTTCCATAGATTTCAAATGTTCAAGCTCTCATCATTGCTCACTAAAGTTGCTTCTACAATAGTTTCTTAACTAATATTATTACCTCTACTGTTGCCTCTCCTTTACATTCCTTGTAGTTTCTCCTATTTCCAGTTGAACCTGAACTTTCTGACTTGGCATACAAAGCTGTGCCTCATCTGGCCTGTGTCCTTGTCCAACCTCATCTCTAGTGACTCCTGGAGCCGCTCTCTCCTGAATCCTTTGTGATGCAACGGAAGGGCCCAGGGCCCAGGTTTTCTAACCGGTTAATTCCTTAGATGCTGAGAACATCTCATCTCAGTCCTTCACTTCATCAGGCTGCCTTCCTATTTATCTTTAAGAGTCAATGCCGTTACCCAGCTGTCCTTGTTTTTATTTGGTTTCTCCACATTCCCAGTATATATGGAACATATCTTTTCTACATAGTATATTTTTATCATTGATCTATTGTCTTCATGAGGACAGGCAGCATGATCTGTTCACCTTCATAGTTCGTGAGCCTTTTCCACTGTCTGTAGGAATTGATTTGTATGACATAGATGCTATATTGGCCCCTGCTTCTGCCGGTATGCTATATTAGTTTGAAATTGTGTGATAAAACAAGTCTTTATGTCTGAGTATACATTTTTAAAAACCTAGAAAGAACTCTTTGATCCTTACCTTGATTATAGAATTTTTTTTGTCTATAAGGAAACATTACATTTTGCTGTGTATTTGCATATTTTCCTAGGCCTGTGTTTACATGACATTAATTTAAGAGTGGTTATAGGTCATGATAATGGCAAATTACCATTAGAATTGGGAAGGGATTTTAGATAATGAACTTAAATTCATTATTTCAGCTTAAGTCAATTTTCTGTTTTTCCTTTTATAGAAAATTGCCCTTTAGGATACTTCCTGGAAAGAATGTGGATTATCCTTTTCCCTTCTTTCTCTTCAATTTCATGCTGCTATTGTTCTACACATATTTACTTTACATTTAGATCCTATTTCCTGCTAATTTTTATGCTGCTATTTTTGCTGCATTGAGCCCTTTATAATTTACATCTTTTCCAGAAACCTCGTGGTTAATACTAATTTATTTGCTCAAATGTAGAGAAATATTATCTTTGTAAGATCTTTGAGATCTTTTAAAAGTCTATACTATTGCTGAAAAGGTATTTTTGTCGGTACTGGGTAATGACTGACAAGGAGGTGGAAAGAAAGTATTTTAAACCTTGTGACATGAACCAGTTACAGCTGAGTGAATGTGTACTGGAAAGGTAGCCTCTGTTTTTAAGTTTATTCTTTTTTTTATTCTAAGTATTTCCCTTTTCTCTATTTATCTTCTGGCACATTTCCTTCCTCCAGTTTAAATAGTCTTAAGTTTTGACAGTAGGGGCATGCTGGTCAGATTTTAGTATTTAGACATCAAATACAATAATTACGATATATTTCAACCAGCAGGACCTGAGACCCCTGGAGGTGTCTTAATCCAAAAGAGACATTTTAAATTCATATAAACCTTGCCTTAAGGGATGGAGAAAGGACAATTTAGGGAACAGCATGAGGTTAAACATATTGATCAGTAGGCCAGTCATTCTTGTTAAGACTCTGGTAGAGTGTAGACAGAAAAATAGCATCATCATCAACAACAAAGAGTACTTCACTTCTCTAGAGACCCATCTCTTTTGCTTCCAGTCTCTCTTGCTTCCATTATATGGATTTCAGATAATGAAAGATAGGTTTTAGCCAGGGATACAAAAAAAATGCATATCCAGTTTGAAATTTGGGGTGTTAAATAACTGGAAAGTATAGTGATTTTTACATTTTTAGCACTTGAGGAATATACTAAAGGATTTAATTAGCTATGTTATTTCTTTATGCCTTTGGAATAAACATGACCTATATAATTTTTTAATTCTTGCGAAAGTGTAAGAACCATTGCCTGGTTAATTCTAGTAATTAATTGTGCAGTGATAAAAAGGTAGTTTTTAGTTATAACAATGCCATTGACCAGATTCACGACACTTGCTGACCTTGAAGTGTTTGAAACTTTGGGTTTCTCTCCATGAATGGCAAGTTACTTTACTATGTCAGGTAAGTATTACCTATCCAACAGAGATCTATAATTTTTCTACTAGGACATTCAGTTTATGTTGTATGCACATATAGCATGGAGTGATTTTCTTGGATAAGAGCTGAACTTTTGGCTAGAGTGAAATTTTTATGGAACAGCTCCAGTGCCTAATGTTTCTCTCTCCTCTCCCACAAAAAAAACCCCAAACAAATAAAAAAGAAGAAAATTCCACCGAAACTATATTTCTTGTTTAATTTTAATTGACTAAAATAATTTACATACAAATTATTGTTCTAATAGATTCTCCTGGGAAGAAAGGTATTTAATGATTCTTGGAACAAAACCTTCATGTTTCGGTTGTATTCCTCTTTCTTTAATGTTGGAATCCAAGCTTAAGTCTCACCGTGCAATCTATTGTAGGTAGCATGTATGCAACTCATCAATGCCCTTGTTACATCTCCTGATGATTTGGACTTCAGGCTTCACATCAGAAATGAATTTATGCGTTGTGGATTGAAAGAGATATTGCCAGTAAGTGCCCTGCAGTCTCCTTATTAATATTTAAATTAGAGGAGTACTTGAATAGGGGGAAATTTAGATAAATTACCTTCAAGAATAATTTATCTGCGGGGGAAAAAGGCTTGAGTATAAAAATCTATTTCTGAAATATAGATAAGATTGGAGTATTAACACTTTAAGTGTTTGAATGCTGTAAATCAAGTCAAATGGTTGGTTTATTGTTTATATGTTTTTCATTAACCTTTTTGCATTATTAAAAATAAAACCGTTAATTGTCATTTCTCTTTCATATCTCTAGAATTTAAAATGTCTGAAGAATGATGGCTTGGATATCCAACTGAAAGTCTTTGATGAGCATAAAGAAGAAGATTTGCTTGAGCTCTCCCATCGCCTTGAAGAGATTAGAGCTGAGCTTGAATATCCTTTTGTTCTGAAGTTACTGACATATGTAAAATTGTTGCTAAACCCCAAACAAACTTCACACCCCAAGATACTAAACTTCTGAAGCCATTTCTGTATAAACAGTATAAAGCCAAACCTTTATGAATCAGATTGATTTTCATATAAACTTTTCTTAATAGTTTCATGCGTGTTTTTCTGAGTCCATGCATATGGAAATGGACGTTCCAACCCACAAATTCCATGAGGCTTCTTGTGTATGTGTACAGTGTGTTGTTTTTTCTTCTCATGTGTGGCACCTCCCCCTCCTCTAGTGCTCTCTAGCATTAGCCTGTTGGCTCCTGTCCTACACCTTGGGTGCACACCCCTATGGGCCTTTGTTAACTCTGTGGGTCTGCAGATCTCTGTGCTTTTCCAGAAATCCACCAGGTTCCTGTCCTCCACTGGGGCTTCCCCATGGTGGATAATGCCTGGCACCATCTCTCTTGGTTAGGGCACTCTGTACACCTAATGTGGTATTTCCAACCAGCTGCCTGTTACCCTTGCCACCCGAAACATCTTGGCTTGAGAGAGGCAAATGGTTGGGAGTTGATTTTGGAGGAGAAGACAGTGCCAGGTGAAGTTACCATTTGCACACAGTTTTCCTCTACTTCAATCCTAACTACCTGTGTGGTACCATATGTTGAGTATACATGATGGTATGGGGTAAGACACACAATAATCTTTTGAAGCCTACAGAACAGATTCTGTGCTGTGTTATTGGTTGTTTGGTGTAGAGAATAAATAAATTCACATATTCCTTAATCAGTGTACTGAAGCATATGATATTTACAACATGGTGTGGAACACAGTTAAGGAAACTAGAGCGGAAGGATATTTTATTTCCATTCTTCAGCATCTTTTGCTGATTCGAAATGATTATTTTATAAGGTAAGAGGAAGCTATGTTCTAATGTTAAATTTCACTAATAAAATTCTATTAATTGTGAAATTCACTTGATGTTTGATTTGGGCAAGCTCATAATTTTCAGATTTTTATTTCTGTCTTAATACTGACTCATGGAATGTGGCATTTCTTCTGGGCATATATTTAGACAGGTGACAGTAAAATGATATTACTGTTATTTTGTAAGCTGCACAGATTCTTGTTACCAAGTTTTCATCTGAATAAAAAATGCAAACTAGCAACAAATTACTAATTTATCTTGTGATGGATAATGTTTTCTCATTAGTCTTTAGGTAGTAGGAATGGGGTTGATAAGTTTCTTTTTATAAGTTACATGAAAGGCAGTAAACCTTGTTTTTATTAGTATTTAAGTAGCTAGAAAGTGCCTGGGTAATACAGTTGCACTTAATGTTGCTAATGTATCGGAAAAGCTAGACAAATAACATTCAAGTTCGATTATATCTCAGCCATCTTGAGTTTAACAAATTGTTTATTCCATCTGTACCTTATCTATCTGTAGCTGGGCAAGCATATTAACACCTACGTTCCTAGGTGGTTCTGAAGGTGACACATAGTAGCATGGATAAATCTCCTAGCCAAATATCTGGGCACCTGGTGTATGTTCAGTAAATGCTCTCTATATCTGCTTTCTACTTTGTTACTGTTTTATGAGGAAAGTGGAGATCCTTGAATATAAAACCATTTTTGGTGCCTTTAATTTAGCTTTGCTGAGATTCCATTCTCAAATACTTTGGGTAACGTGTCGTTTCTTACACTGCTTTCATGTGGAAGAATTTGCTAGAGATGTCTCATTTGGGCTGTGTCCCCTGGGTGATGTCAGAGGGTGTAATTCAGGCTTTTGATATATCTGACAAGTGAATAGAATAAGAGTCAAAGAAAAAAAAAAGTTTACGTTCTTTGGGATGAGCACAGATTGCCCATCTTATCTCCTCCTTTTGCAGCACAAACGTGCTAATATAAAATAAACACTAATACATTGACAAAAATATTAATACAAATATGAATACATTAATTAAAATCAAAATAGTACATTGATTAATATTTTTAAATATCAGAGGTGCTTGCTAGTTATAAAACTGTCTTTTTCCCCACATGTGTTTAAATTTGAAGCTTCCATTTACTCTAAAGTAAACTTGTCCTTTTTTTAAGAGCGACAGAGTGAGAGTGGGGGAGAGTCAGAGAGAGGGGGAGACAGAATCTGAAGCAAGCTTCAGGCTCTGAGCTGTCAGCACAGAGCCCAGTGTGGGGCTCAAACTCATGGACAGCAATATTAAGACCTGAGCCGAAGTCAGATGCTTAGCCACCCAGGCGCTCCAAACCTGTCCTTTTCTTGATCCCTATATGGTTGGTCCTGTCAACCTCTGATTGCTTGATGCTGCTGGAGTTTTCAAGAATTCAAGAATATTGTTTGCTTTCAAAGTTTTGAATGTGTCTTAATGCTGCCAGAGGGGGTTCTATATTACTTATGATCCCTTCATTTTTACCCTAATCCCTTAATCTGTGCTGCAGAAGGCCACGCGGTTGTGTCTACCTTTAAAATAGATTGAAAAGCACAACTCTCCTGGGGCATGCTCAGGTAATCCTGTCACTTCAGTGGAATTAAGAGTCTCAGAGAAATATTAAACTATAGCCGCACCAAAGTGACGTTAGTTATTTTGGGCATTTTTCAAGTATCACCTTTTTAACTTGATACTTATGTATGTTGCATTCTTCGTGGACTCTTTAAGCCCCAGGACCTTGGTCTCTGTTTCACGTATGGTTGCTGTGAAGGCATCATTCTTCCTATGATTTCTGTAATCAAGACCATTCCATCTGTTTTTTTTTTTCCCCATGTTCCCAAATTCTCATGGGTGGTTATTGTTGTTATTTATTCTTACAGAGAATATATTTTTATTATAAGATTGTGGCAGATTATGATCATTTAGATAGTTTTTCATTCATTTAAAATTATTTAGCTTTTTATTTAAATACAGTAAAACTGTTTTTGGTGTGCAGTTCTGTGAGTCTTGCTCTTTTGGTTTTAGCTTCATGGTTTTTTGTTGGTTGGTTGATTTTCACTGTCTCCGATGGACATGGACTTTACTTTTTAAAAATCTTTGATTATCTGAACACCTTTTGTTGAATGAACATTCTTAATTCCTATTGATATAAATAAATGTTTTCAGATTTTTATAAATTGCTTTGCTTTAGAATGCAAGATAGTCCCATTTAAAAGAATTAGCCAATAGGAAAATAAGAAAATTTTCTCACGTTCACATTTGGGACGAAAGGAAATTTTACTGAAATGGAACTCAGTTGGAGAATGTACATGCAAGGTAACCTCTGCCCCCAAGAAAAATGAAATGTGGAAAGAATATTGGAGTGTGGAGTGGGAGATCAAATTCATTTCTCTAACAAATACTTAATGGCTTACCATGTGCAAAATATTTGCCTAGTTGAATGTGCATGGGAGATAATTTCTGATATTTGGTAAAAATACTAAAGAGAAAGTGAAGATGATTTTAAAATTCCTCCAACAAAAATGACATATCAGTGAAGTAATGACAACTTATCTTCATCCCTTAATTAGGTTATTTACATATTCCTCTGACATATTCACTAACACCAATATTGCTCATGGTGATTATTTTCTGGATGCACATTTCTAGAATCCAGAAGTACATTATTATTTTGCTAGTGTTGCCTTGAAAGAGATTTTGCAAGAAATTTCAGCTACTTTGTAAATGAGCTTATCATTGGGAGCTGTGGAGGTGAGAAAACATTTACTGAAATAATGATTTATTTAAAAAGTCCACAAAATAACCTATGTTATTGATTAATAACCTATGTTATTAAGTCCACAAATTAACCTATGTTGTTAATTTAAAACATGTTTATATTAAAACAACACTAGGGTAATGTTGAATAAGAGTAAAAAAGAAATAGAATGCTCCATCTTGATTTTCCAACGTGATTGATACTTTGTACCTGTGTGTGCAATTTATGTACCTTAATTGTACATGTGTTTGTTATGGCGAGATAGTAGGGAATGGGAGACTATATTTTTGGAAGCAGTGTAGAACATTAAGGAAAGCGTGGTAGTACCTTCTTGCTTTGACATGTACCCAAGAACACTGTCTTAAACATTTTTAGTTGATGACAGTCGATGACCATCTTTTGTCTTTGCTAATGTTCAGTTATTTTGGATTTTATTCTGCATAATGGACCATTTATTAGGTATGAGGTAAGTAGATTCAGGGCAGTAGAGAAGAAGCTCTAGTGAATAGAAGCGCCATCACTTACATGGTGAGAAAGATTTGGAGAGGAAATGTGTGCAAGAAGTCATTGAGGGAACAAAGAAGTTGTAGGGGTGGCTGGGGATGAAAGACTGACCTCATTGAGATAGCACCCACCCTTTCTGTCATTTTAGTTTGGTTTTGTTAATAAAATCTAGATATTTTAAATTTATTGGCTTAAGTTTTGTTTTTTAATTTTTTTTTTTTTTTTTTTTATGTTTTATTTATTTTTGAGAGAGAGAGAGAGGCAGTGTGATCAGGGGAGGAGCAGAGAGAGGGAGACATCAAATCCGAAGCAGGCTCCAGGCCCTGAGCTGTCAGCACAGAGCCCGAACTGGGGCTCGAACTCACAAACCGTGGGATCATGATCTGAGCCCAAGTCAGATGTTTAACTGACTGAGCCACCCAGGCTCCCCTTGTTGGCTTAAGTTTTAAGGGAGGTTCTTTTGCTTATGACGAACATAGGTGGACTAAAACCTGTAGTGACAACGTGATCCCTATTTGGGCATTTATTTAAACTCTAATTTTTGAAAAAAAATGTGTTTTGAGTTGTGTTTTGAGTACGAAATATTCATTTGTTACTGTATATATTTTACAGTACCTGTTTTTAATTGGACTCTGCAAACATTCTTAAAGTAGTAAACTGTATAGTTTTAAGACCCAGATAACTTTTTTGAAAAAAATGGATATATTTTGGCTTGTATTAATAAAATGAATTAATGGTAGATATTTCAGTATGGTACAGTGGTAGGTTGATCTCTGTTGAGGACTGCTCTTAAGCACCTATCACTTCATCTCAGTGCTTTTTTTTTTTTTTTTTATTGCTTACTAATTAAGTCAAGGTTCTGACTTTTGTAAGCAAATCATCATTAAAACACTGTATGTGCTAAAAGAGTGTAAAAACTTAACGTCGTAATGTCATTGGAAGAAGGAAAGCGATGACTATTGTATTTACCCTCACTCCCATGTTAAATCTGTCATGTCAGTTGTTGACACTATACGAAGATAAATTATTGAACTTGAAATCAAGCTTACCAAAATACTTTGTTTTGATGTAAAGTTATTCTTATAAATGGAGTGTGCATTGGGGCGCCTGGGTGGCTCAGTCGGTTAAGCGGCCGACTTCGGCTCAGGTCATGATCTCGCGGTCCGTGAGTTCGAGCCCCGCGTCGGGCTCTGTGCTGACAGCTCAGAGCCTGGAGCCTGTTTCCGATTCTGTGTCTCCCTCTCTCTGACCATCCCCCGTTCATGCTCTGTCTCTCTCTGTCTCAAAAATAAATAAATGTTAAAAAAAAATTTAAAAAAAATGGAGTGTGCATTTATTCTTTTTCTTGGTTTTAGGCAACAATACTTCAAATTAATTGATGAATGTGTATCTCAGATTGTATTGCATAGAGATGGGATGGATCCAGACTTCTCATATCGAAAGAGACTAGATTTAGATTTAAGTCAGTTTGTCGGTGAGTATTTCTCTAATATTTAAATGGAAACCTTTTATCGTCCCTTGCCCCACAGGTTAACTGCAGTGTCAGTTCTCCTAGTGTGACCTGTAGAGTCCTTAGGGCCCTTGATACCCTTTCAGGGGATCCTAAGAGTCAAAACTGCTCTCATAACAGCACTAAGACATGATTTGCCTTTTCCATTGTGTTGATATTTGTGCTGATGATGCAAGGATGGTGAGTACAACTGCTGGCACTTAGTTAGGAATCACGGCGGTGACCCCAAACCATGTTAGTAGTCCTTGAATTCCTCACAGTAAACAAAACAATAAAAACTGCCATTTTTTTTCACCTGAGTGTCCTTCATAGAGAACTGAAAGACATTAATTTTATTAAAAATCTCCCCTGGAGTACATATCATTTCAACATTCCCTGTGACAAAGCGAATTGTACACGTCAAGCACACGTCTGCATACTGAAGTACAGTGAGCAAATAGCTGCGTATGTGCTTGTATTGCGAGCTGAATTGGTTGATTTTTTTTTTACAAGGAATGATTGTCATAAAAACTGTGGCCACTCATGCTTGACTGTCTGGCACACACTTTCTTAAAAAGGAGATAAAGTAATTCTATAATGTCAAGGAAAATGACTGATAGAATTTGTTACCAATGATAAAATTCAAGCTCTCAGGGAAAAATTTGAGTTTTGGAAAACTTGGATCTGCTACTGTTAGCTTGACAGCTTTCCAGTACGTGAATTTTTTTTCTGGTGAGGTCAATGATGATAATAACCCATAGGATTATTTTGATATTGTATAATGAGATGTGTCAACATTTGGAGAATCTACGTGACTCCGCAAACCACTCTTTTCCAAATTCCCGTGCCTGATTACACATTCTGCATGGGTGAAGAATTCTTGGATTTTGAAGTAACAGAGTACAAAACATTCAATGATAGGTGATTCCACACAGCAAGTAATGTGCAAGGAGTTACCATATGTCAAATTTTGGTGTAACATGAAAAAAGAATAGTCATTTTTTGTGTGAGGTTGAGGTTGTTTTTCTTCATATATTAGAGTTCATAAAGAAGTACGGAGTGCATAGAATGAGAAAGGACTAGATTATATTAGTGGCACTGATAAAATGCTCATTTTTCTCCACTGGAGGGAAGTAATTAGAAGTTCCTGGTAGTGGGAGGGACAGATATGAGGAAAAATAAAGCAAACTAAAATGTGGAATGATTTTGAATAGGACCTGAAAAGGAAGTTTATTCTACCTGGCCATTAGGAATGTTTTTTCTTGAGTAGATGAGAGGTTTGTTTAAGCATTGAACTCTTGAGAAGGAAATAGACTTTTTAACTACTGCTTGGCTATATAAGTGAAACATATTTACATAGTTACAATAAGTACATTGTATATGTTGATTTTAAATGTTTATAGAAAACTTAGACACACTGCAGAGGACTTACAGTAATAGGTGAATGGGGATCTGGGGCGAAACAGTAGGAGAGAGAGATGTTGGCAAGTAAATAAAGATAACTTTATATATTATAGTGGAAATCAGTAGATACTGTTTATGTAACAGTGATCGGAGGTTTAAGTATTTATTTAGTGCTACAGAGCCAGGCAATTTAGAAAGCAAAATTATTAAAATAAATGGGATTAGACAGGAAACACTATTTTCATCTTCTATAATAGGAAGCTATCTATAATGTATTAAATAGATGAATCAAGAAATAATGGTGTACACATCTTATTTAGAGTTAAGAATCTAACTGCCAGAATAATCTAATATAGAAAGAACCATAAGAGGTCTCATTTAGGAAGTGGGATTGGGTTTTTAATGTAGTGATTTGGTTGTTACTTTTCATTGTAAGCCCTTCTGTAATATGTTTTTTAAAACCATGTTTATTGCTTTTATTAAAGAAAGAAGGGAGGGGCGCCTGGGTGGCTCAGTCGGTTGGGTGTCCGACTTCAGCTCAGGTTATGATCTCACAGTTCGTGAGTTTGAGCCCTGCATTGGGCTCTGTGCTGACAGATCAGAGCCTGGAGCCTGTTTTGGATTCTGTGTCTCCCTCTCTCTCTGCCCCTCCCTCACTCACGCTCTGTCTCTGTCTCTTTCAAAAATAAATAAACATTAAAAAAAAATTTTTTTTTAAAATAAAGGATCAACTATAGCATGGGGAATCTATATGAATTACTTCTCCTGCATAGTGTCTCATCATGTGGATCTATATCGTAGCTTATTTAATCAGTCTGTTACTGATGGACCTTTATTTCCAGATATTGGCTAACAACATTTTAATGAACATTCTTGCTTAAAGGCAGAGTCCTAACAATGCAATTGCTGGGTGAAAGAAAATACATATTTTAAATTTTAATATATATTTTCCTAGTTACTCACCAGCAAAGTTCATGAATTATACTTCTATGGCATAGACAATGTCATATGACATAACATTTTTTCTGTGCCACCTCTGACACTCAGTATTATGGATCATTTAATCATTGCTGTGTTTCATTAAATAAAATTTATATTTTTGTATTAGGGAAATGAACTACCTGTTCATACATGTTAGCAATTATTAATTTTGTTTTTGCTAATTTTCTGTTCATTATTGTTGTGTTGGTTATCATCTTCTCTTCTTCCTTCAAAATACTTACATGTTGATGAAAGACACTTTTTGAGTCTTGTATGTTACATTTGTCCAATAATTTGAAATTGTAATTGGGTTTGCATTTATACTTTGTGGCCTTGGTATCATGCTTGGAAAATCCTTCTCCATTCAGTATTAGCTTTCTTTGTTTTGCTTATTTCATTACTGACACTATTTCTAAATGTTTTCTTTTTCTAACCTTTTCAAGTCATAATGATTTTAACAAGTACTGGAATTAAGGAAAAAATGTCATTGCCATTTTAGATGCTTGCGTAGATCAAGCGAAGCTAGAAGAGTTTGAAGAGAAAGCATCAGAACTTTACAAGAAAGTAAGTAATTCTGATTGAGTTTGCAAGACTGTGAAGAACCATCTCGCATCATCAGGCATGCTTCTCCTTCAGGGATTTTGCTTGTAGTTTCCACTCTCTTCTTTACCTCCTTGAGCTATTTGCATAAATGCCATCCTTAAGGAGGATTTCCTAGACCATTATATTTAAACATTTTAACTCTCCACTCCCAGCCCTGGCCCTGTCTGTGATTTGTTTTCCTCTGTTTTATTTGTTATCTGACATGCGACATGGTGTATGTATTTACCTGTGTATCTATGGATGTGTTGTCTATTTCTCCCTCTAGAGTAACCTTTATGAAGGATATTTCTTTGTTGTTGTTTGAAGGATTTTGTTTATTCAGTGTCCCTGCGCCTAGAACAATTTCTGCACTCAGATCATTAAAAAAAAAAAAAAAAAGGGTCAACGAATAAGTGATTGAAGAAAATTTGTAGAGTCAAAATTTTAAGATTGGAGTATTTCTCAAGAAATCCTATTTCGAAAAGTTTTATTAACTTTTCTGTTTTGGTTCATGTGGCTTCATTAGGTCTAGGTGAACATAGAAAAGTGTCATTTTTATAGGTGAGAAGTATCTGATATTGCCAGTTGGGTTGCTTCGGCCCAGTAGTATTGCTGACCATCCAGCCGTTCCCCACTGTTCTCGAAGGTGGTGTTCTGTGCTTTCATCTCTGCTTGGCATGTATCTATTCCACTCTTTTTCTGTTTAGAAAAAAAAAAAAAATGTTGCTTTTGTGGGATTCTTCACATGTTAAGCAGTCACTTTGATTTAAATTCGTGTGGCTGGTTTCTCACATTGGAGGAATAAATGATAATTACTACCCCCAGCCCCTGATGAACATACACTAAATAGACTTTTACTGTGTGTCAGTTACCATGCCTAAGAGGCTATGTTTTTGAACTCTCTGGATCTTGGTGAATATTGAACGAATCTTACACTTCTGTAACAGTTTAAGATAATACAACTTGCAAATGGTAGACAGTCTTTTATAAGTTAGTGGTAATTTATGACAAACTTTGTAAATGCCCCATGTAAGAAGTCCTGCGTGTCCCCCACACATAGAGGTTATTAACCCCTGGGCCTCTGGCTGCAGGCTAGAATTCCAGCTTAAGCATATGATACTGTCTTTGCCCTGCAGGAACTTGAGAAACAAATGAACACATCATTGAAGTGTCATATGTGCTACAGCTGATAGGTGATCATGGTGTAGGGTGATCCCTTATCCCCTGACTTGGTATTCTAAGCCTTCTACTTGGTATTCTATTTTAACTCTTCCTGAGAAAGTAGTAGTAAACTTTCAGGTACTTGCTTTGGATGTATCCCAGGTAGTATAAATTTGCTTCTATAATCATTTTTAGGTATATGATGTATATGAGTGTTGTTAAATGTGATACCTTTCTCAACATATTGTTTTAAAATTTAAAGTTTAAGTGTAAGTAGAAGAAAGACCTTGTTCAAGGTTACTTGTCTCCTTTTAGTCAGAAGTTATATGTCTTAGGTATATTTAAAAAATATTGTTTGCTCCATAAAAGATTCCTATTGCCATACCATTTTGTATATATCAGCAAGAACTTCTTTCTGATAGCTTTATAAGGACACATGTAAATACTTTGCTTTAGGCAGGAAGCTATCATAGTTGCTAGACACATTCTTTATTTTGGTGCATAAATTTGAAAAATGAAGACCAGAAATGTCAGAAAGTACATAGAGAATATTGAATTATCAACCTTCTTGTACAGATGCACTAATACATTTACCCTAGGGAATGAAATTAAGCAGAGCCTCAGCCTTAACTGTGTTTCTTGACATTTTTGCGTGTAATTTTGTAAGCGTAATATTGCTCTAGAAACCTTTTTGGAGAAGAAGGCTATCATATCTGTTTTTATAAAGTATGTCTTTAATGGAGATTCATTTTATCCCCAAGGCTACTGTGATTTGACTGTAGATATTATAAAAATGCTAAAGCAAAGTTTATATTTTGTCTCATCCTTTTATAGGGGAGGATATAGAAATTTATCTCTTTGTTAAGTACAGATACTTTAAGTATGGCCAAGTTAATTTAATAAATTCTCTTAGAGTATACTAATTATGACTCTGATTATTTTGGTAGTTTTATCTTTGTTCCCATAAATCATCCTTTTTCCTCCTGAATCTTATTCTAAGCCCTACTAGTTAGGGTAATGTACCTACTGATAGTGTGAAAAAGACTTCATTTTTACTCTCATAAGAATTTAATTTTTTATTTCTTGCTAAGCAGAAGTAAACACTGAGCAGTCATAAAAGGGAGAATAGAGAACATGACCTCTCAAAGATTTTTCATGCCGGGAGATTGTGGAACTTTAATATATGATATTGACATATTTATTCACAACATATAAAGGAAGACGTGACAGGAATTGGCTCCATTTCTTCATTTGACAAATATTTACTGAGTTTAGTTATAAATGTAAGGCTTTGGAAAGGTGATGAATAAAGTGGATTCTCACTGTGAATAACCTTCCAGGCTGGTGGGTGTTACTGTGGTGTGTGAATAGTGCATTTTGATATTTTTATATTACAGTGTTATGACTGCTACAGTAGGAATACCCTATGCAGAATGGGAGCCTTCTGAAAGGACTCCTCATCTAGACTTGAGTGGCCAGGCAAGGCTGACCCAAGGAAGTCATAGGTTATGTGAGGCGACAAGGTGAGATAGCCAAGAAGGAAGGAGACAGGAATTTATTGTGAATTTCAACATAGCCATCTCAAGGTTAATATTTCTGAAACCAAATTTATTTTTCTTTTCCCTAAAAAAATGCCTTTCCTCCTCCATGAATTTTATATCCCTATTTCCCCCCTAAAATAATAATAGTTTCCAGCTTGCAAAGCAATAGAACACCATCATCATCTTAGAGATATACTCCCCTCACTCATTTCCTTCATTTAGTTGTACACTAATTTTTTAGATTCTGTTTAAAAAAAAAAAAAGTCCCTTCATTTTTTTTTTTTTTTTCCTGTTTTCTGTTTCCCTGTCTTCCCCTTCATTCAGGCAAGCCTTAAATTCTTGGTTGGGTAACTATAGCAGCTCCTCAACCTATTCACATGCCTCTGGTGTTTTCTTTCAGTCCACCTTCCACACTGCTGCAGGCTGGGTTTGCCAAAGTGCAAATTTGGTCATGTTAATTTCTTATTATAAATACTCTTAAAAGCTCTCCATGGTTTACAGGAAAAAAGAGAAACTTTTTGACTTTAAAATTCCTTAAAAAATTTTTTTTCCGTTTATTTATTTTGAGAGAGACAAAGAGAGTGAGCAGGGGAGAGGCAGAGAGGGAGGGAGAGAGAGAATCCCAAGCAGGCTCTGTGCTCTCAGCGCGGAGCCAGATGTGGGCTTGAACCCACGAACTGCAAGATCATGACCTGAGCCGAAACCAAGAGTTGGACGCTTAACTGACTGAGCCATGCAGGTGTCCCCAAATTTACTGTAAAATTCCTTTAAATGGTTTAATTCCTGTCTACATCTATAACTTCATCTCTTGCAATTTGTTTTCTTACCTCTTTTTATGGCCCTTGCATGTTGTTTTCATTTGTGTACTGCACTAAACCTTCTATTTGAAATGCCAACTGCACTTATCAGCTAACTACTCAAATTCTTCAAACCTGGGGCCAAATTATCACTTCTTCAGTAATCACTCCCATGCCTCCAGTGTATTTCTCCATTGCTGGTAATTTTCATACGTTCGCATTGTTACTTTCCTTTTACTTTGCCACCAGACACTATACTTACTAAAAGTGATGACCATATTGTATTCAACTCTGTATCTCTAACACCTGCTACTTTGAGGAACACATCAGATGCATGATATTCCTTACAGTATAACGAGAAATAGGTAGGTAGTTTGGGGCCAACTCCCAGGAGGTTCTTAGATATTAGGTTAATGACGTAGCCACTGTAAGTTGAAAAGCAAAAGAGTCATGTTTTTTGAGCCATCCTTTAGAAAGAACAGCGATACTCAAAAAAGTTTGTAGAGGGGAAAGGTAATACTGGTTTTAAAAATACTGTTTTTGTTCGTCACCTTGAAGAATGTTCATTGGGCAGTTGAAGATACGTTTATGGACTGATTAGTAGTCTGGAATTCAGACGAGAAGCTGAGCTGGTGATGGGGATTTGGAAGCCATCAGTGTATGAATGGGGACTAAAACATGTGGGTGTGGAAGATACCATTCTACCAGGCATATGAAGTGAGACCATCAGAGGGGCAAAGGAAGAGTCCTAGGACAGGACAATAGTAGATGGTTGGACTGAGGAATAGGAACCTATAAAAGAATTGGTAGAAACAGACAAGGAGTAAGCAGGAGGACCAGAAGAGTGGGTTGTAAGACAACACACTGGGGAAGAGAGAATGAATACAGAGGCATATTCGTGAGTATTTAATGCTGTAGGGCAGTCCCGTTCGATACTGAATGATGACAGTGTTTGATGATCTGTGTTCAGCATGCTAGCCTTCAGCCTGTGCCTGTTGTGCCCTTGTGACTGAGGAACTGAAGTTTTAACTTTGATATTAGCTAACTTAAATTTACATTCTAGCAGCCACATTGGCTAGAGGCTACACCATTGAATAGTACAGATATTAGATCAAGTAAGAGGAGGCCCGGAGAAGTCCGGGGGCTTTGGAATTTGGCAAGCCATAGTTTTTAGAATGAAAGATGGTGTCTAAATTGGATAATGAAGTGAATGAAGTTCAACAGGCCAGAAAAGGGAGTATGATCCAAGCACACTTTTTGAAGGAGTGCACTTTGAAGCAAGAATAAGATTAGAGTTAGGTGACTCAGGGTAAGGACAAAAAGAGGGTCAAGGAAGATTAGCGTCTTTTAAATTCTTAAATGGTAGGAGGGGTTTGGAGGAGCTGCAGTAATAGGAGTGGTAATGTTGGTGTGGTATGGGTGAAGTGAGGGATATTTGGTTTTTTTTCACGGTAGTTTCTGTTCTCTTTATAAAAGCGCAAAGTTTAGAGTGCGAGGATTGAATGTGAGATTTATTTAACCTGTAAATGGGAATTACAACAATGTTTATTATTTCAGAGTTTTTGCGTGTGTGAATGCAATGATGAAATTGCATTCATGAAATGCAAAAATGCTGACACTAAATCATGGGGGAGGCAACCCTCTGGGGGGGTTGGCATATGAGAAATCTCTGAAACTTTGACTCATTTTGCTGTAAGCCTAAAACAGTTCTAAAAAATAAAATCTGTCTTAAGAAAATACCTGTAAAACATTATCTGAATGTAATTTGTAGGAGGGTGCTGTGGTTTTATCTAAACCCAGGCTTGGAAGACAAGGTCTGGCTTTTAATCTCACTTTTTTAATTTACTGTCTGTACGACAAGGGATTGGATTGCCACCTTTTTGAGTTAAGGACAAAATAAGATTCATAAATAAGTGTTCTTTGTCATCGGTTGCTTTTTACATTCTTGCACTTTCCCTAATTGAGGTCTGACCGTGCTTTAAAGTCTAGAGGCTACATCTGTGAGGTAGTATTTTTTTTATGATTTTTTTTCTTCATTTTTTAAAAAGAAATAAATGTTCTCCAGTATGAGACAATCCCCTATTGCAATTCACCTCTGATAGAGGTTTTCAGTCATGATGATGGCAGGGTGAAGCTATTTGAAGGCAGGGTGGGAATTTGTGATAAGTGGCTGTATAAATTAGAAAACTCATTGGATTCACCAAATTTTACTGTTTGCTTTCCTCCCACAAGGTATTGCACCAGGGTTTTAGAAAGATTAATTTATCATTAATCTCCCAAAGATTAATCTCCAAAAGATTAATGATAAATAACAGACCTTATTCTCTTAAATTGCTGTTGAAGATTAGAGCCTGCATCAGGGCCCTTAACTCTCGTGACGACGTGAGAAGTGATGCATTTACGAAATGGAGTTATATAGTAATAGCAAATATTAAAATGGAATTCTTTTTAATTCCTATCATAAGGTTCAAGTTTTTGCAAATAGGGGTCTGGGAACTCACTACAATGCTTTGCTCTCTATTATTTTACACAAAGTTGCAATGATATTTAGGGACTTTTAAGAAAAATGTCAGTGTGGCAGATACCTCCGGGCGAGTTTGCTCTCCTGAGAGGAGAAGGTCACAGACTCCATCCCTGGCTTTGTCTGCTCTCTTGCAAATTGAATGATTTTGGTGGGACCCAGAGAGGGACCTAGGGACAGGCTTTGGGTGACTTAGCAAAATCTACCACTTTTTTCATAAAAAGTTTGTGTTCTACTGACGGGTCTTTAGATCATTAGAACCGTATTTCTTTATGAAGAATAGCGCTTTTCACTGCCATCTTTCTGTCTCCTGTTTTTTTTTTTTTTCTTTTTTTTTTTTTTCTTTCTTTCTTTGCAGTTTGAAAAAGAGTTTACCGACCACCAAGAAACTCAGGCTCAATTGCAGAAAAAAGAAGCAAAGATTAATGAACTTCAAGCAGAGTTACAAGCTTTTAAGTCACAGGTAAAATACCATCTACCTGGATTGAATTTGGCTATTGAAAGCTTACTATGGAAGCAAAGGTCATGTCACAGCTTCATAGTTCAAAATGTTTAAACTTTAATTTCACTTGTATGTTTTCATAGTGTTGTTTTTCTACATATTTTTGCTCTGTAAATTAAAATTATTTTCCCACTGTTTTTTCTAGTTGCATTTTTAAAAATGTCATCAATTTTTACTAATTAATCTTCTTCCTTATGTTTCATGTGGGTTTTGTTCCTAACGTCATACGTTTCATATGTAATCATAAAGGGTGAGAAAGACTTTTACTCTTAGATTTGTCATTCATCACTGATCTTTATCCCACTACAGGAAATTATTGCTCAAGCTATTTATTTTTCAAAACGTTCAGCCTATGGGTACCTTGCAGTGAAAGATAACCTCTAGCTGAATGAGAACATTTTCTGATAATTTTTCAATTTCCAAAAGTAAACAGATTTAAAACATGACAAAAAAGAGAGCAAATCTGGATTATGAAGCAGATAGCTCACATACACCCTCTACACATAAAACATTTAGATAGCAAGAAATACATCATCTGCATGTTTTAAATGGATGACAGTAAGGAGGTAGAATATTCATAGCTAAATTTCTTCATGCAGATTTACATATAGGATGATGAGTAGTAAGTATAGTTTTGCTATTTTCTTTTCATCCTAATTTATGGTTATATAGAAATAGTCTCAGATGTACCATTTCCTATATGGTATGCTATTTCCTATATTATTGGCTATTTTGTTTTCTCTTAAATATTTAGTGGGTAATTTTGTTACGGAGGCTATAAGAAGAAACCCTAAGAGATAGCTGTCTCTTAAGTGTTCAATTTTAGGGGGAAAAAAATGCTCTTATCTGTAAGAAAATCACTCTCAATGATCTTTCTTTAGCGTGTAAGAAGGAAGTACAATTTATTGAAACTTTTCATCTTTCCTGTATGGCTCCTTGTCTCTCATACTAAAAAGTAACATTTGATTGTGTTTTACATTTCAGATTGAGTTATAGACCATGGCTGAGATTCTTAGGTCCAGTTTCTCCTTGTCTGGGCCAATATGAATTTTAAAAATATTTCTTTTTCATTTCTTCTAGTTTAAGGATTACTTGTAAATCCAATCTAAAGAATTCCTGTTTATACAAAATGAAAGTATCTGCCATCTTTCGACATGTTACTGCTGCCTGTGTTTTATATTAAGATGGGAATAAATTGTTTTAAAATGAGATTAACTCCAGCAATCTCCTATATTATTTCAAAATGTGGACAAGGGTGACTATTTATGGCTATCAGAAGCAAGCCAACAGCTTAGACACTTAGTATTGGCGGCCATGTTAATTTTTGAAGAATAACTGGGTATTTCTTTTTCCGAGAGATTAGTCGTGTATTTGTCATGAAATCTAATCATTTGTCTTAAGATCCTTTGCTTTGCTCAAAGCTATACTGGTTATGAAGAGTCTGAATAAAATATATTCTGTGTGATTTTATTCCTTTATTCACGTAACAGCCAAGTATTGTTGGGTGCTGGGGATATAATGGTGAGCAGGTTGATCACAGGATAATCTGGCTTCATGAACAATATATTTAAGTCAACCATGCTACATCAAAGGAATTAGTATAGAAGAGAAATGCAGCCATATCTTTAAGGCATTAATAGTTAATTATAACATGTATATTGAATGTGAGTATAAAATACCTACACCTCCTTAACATTCAGAGGGCACTACTATCCATGTTAACGGCAATGCAGCGTAATGCTGAATTGATTCTTCTTTATAATTAATGTTTTTGTTAAGACATGTTCTTTGATTTGTGGTCTCAACTTCTTTTATAACACTTTTTTCTTTGTGCTGATCTCATGTGTCAACTTTAGGCTTTAATACATCATCTATTTTTCATAATTGTGCCATAAAACTTTTAAAATGATTTATTAATGTTTATTAAATGCCCCCACTTGCAGGTGTGTGTGTGTGTGTGTGTGTGTGTGTGTGTGTGAGAGAGAGAGAGAGAGAGAGAGAATTGAAATCAGTGATTATAGGAAAATAATCATATCACAAAATCAGATCTTCTTTAAAATAATCAAAAAGCATATATTCTTACCATGCCATTGAAACATAAGGCCCGAAGTGACCAGTGGCCACATTTTGCCCTTTTTCTCTCCTGATTTTGCTTTGCTTTTTTGTGACATTTGATACTGTAGAATAGCCCGTTATCCCCCCTCCCTCACTGTCTTCACTTCACTGTGATTCATGAACCTGCGCTTGTCTGTTTTTTTCTCTTATCTTTAATTCATTCATCCAACATGTATTTCTTCAATGGCTGTCATTTGCCAGCTGCTGCTTTAGGTGCTGGGAAAGAGTAGTAAATTATACAGACTTAGTAACTGCCCTCATGGAGCTTATAATCTATCAATGAGATAAATGCTAATGATTTCTTAAGCATTTGACACTTTGATAGTAATGGCAATCAAAGAGAAGCACAAAGTGCTATCTGTGTAAAAGGAGTGGTCGGATGAGGCTTTCCTGAGGAAAGGACTTGCTAGCTAAGATTGAAAGGATCTACAGGAGGTAACCACATGCCAAGAAAGTTCCAGGCAGAAGGGATTGCATGTGCAAGGACCCTGAGAGAGGTATGTGGTTGGCAAATACGTGAAATTGTACATGACAGCCACTTAAAAGGCCAGTTCACAAGGATCATGATGTGCCCTGCAGGTTGTCCTTAGGAATTTCTGATTTTTTTTCCTCAAGATAAAGGCATGATGTGACAACGCTATTTAAGTCTTT
The DNA here is from genome assembly GCF_046562875.1 of Panthera onca. NCBI lineage: Eukaryota > Metazoa > Chordata > Mammalia > Carnivora > Felidae > Panthera > Panthera onca. The sequence continues at coordinate 204,785,518 of NC_138339.1, forward strand.
CTGGGTCTTCTTCTTCTTGTTTTGCTTCTTATTTAAATGCCAGTATTCCATAGAATTCTGTACATAGACTTTATGCTACATGCTCTATACATACTCTGGGTGAACTTATCTATTCTCAGTGAGTTGAACTATCACCTAGAAACTGCTGTTTCAAATCTTCTAGACCCACATACCCATTTCCTCCCAGGACATCTCCACCTGGATGGCTATAACTACCAAAATAGGAAATAATATTTCTGGCAATTACACTTCTATGAAAACAAAAGCTAAATTCTTGAATTGGAAAAAGAAAAAAACTATTGGGATTGTGTTTTTTTAGGTCAAGCCATGTGAAATTGCTCATCCTGAATTGTCTTTGGTGTAAAATAATTTTTGAGGCAAGTGTACTTTGACATGTTTGGTAGATGTTTTTAGTCATATTTCTTTTCTTTTTTTCCCTTCCCCTCTAGTTTGGTGCCTTGCCAGCCAATACAAGTAACTCTTCGCCACTGGCAGAAGAAAACGGATCCGGCCTCCCAGCACTTGCTCCTTCCCTGCCGCTGCCCTCCTGTGGAGGAGTGCCTCCTCCCCCTCCTCCCCCACCCCCTCCTCCCCTTCCAGGAATGCCCTTGCCCTTTGGTGGTCCTGTGCCTCCACCGCCTCCCCTGGGATTTCTCAATGGGCGAAACTCTCCTCCTCCACCAACCCTACCTTTTGGGTTAAAACCAAAGAAAGAATTTAAGCCCGAAACCAGCATGAGAAGATTGAATTGGTTAAAGGTAAAACAAATAAATGGAAGAGACATACTGTCGCCTAGATAAAAATTTAACTTTATATTTAATTTCCAGTGGAAATCCTAATCAGAGTGTCATTCAATAGATAAGCGTTATTTGAATTAAATAAAAGTATTGAAACAAAGCCCTTTTCTCTCGACTGAGGCTTTCTGGTTTAGAAATTTGGTGAGAGTTGATGGTTGTTACAATGGGATTTGGTTTGTGATTAAGCTGGTAATTCAACATTATCATCATTGAACATGAAGTGTTTCTCACAAGAACAAAAATAAGTTAGTGTTCGTATGAACTTATCTATGTTGATAGCCATTGGAAAAATTAATACATGTTGTCAAAAGTTGGTAATTAGGACACAGAAATCCTGAATCCTGGAGATAGATGGTTTCATGGTCACATAACCTTGGGAAATGATGTGTGATATATCCTGCACTTGAATTATTGCCGTGCACATGAGTTGTATTCAAGACCCTGAGAGGTATAATTAAGAAAGAACAAGTTTTATTTCACTCTGCTTCAAACCCTCAACTATCTGAGAGTGGAAACTTTTTTTTTTTTTTAATAAAACCTTAGCTTCCGGAGGAACTTGTATTTTATTACATGCACTTTGGGGAAAAATATTAAGGGATTACTTCATAAACATCTGCTGGCAGCTATGGGACATTGGGTCTGAACGTAGTGATTGTGCGGGGACAGATGAAACACCCAACTATTTATGAATCTCTCTCTCTGATTGCAGATCAGACCTCATGAAATGACTGAAAACTGTTTCTGGATTAAAGCAAATGAAAATAAGTATGAAAATGTGGATTTGCTTTGTAAACTTGAGAATACGTTTTGTTGCCAACAAAAAGGTAAGTTGAACATCATGCTTATTTGCTTATTTTAATATCATGCTTATTTTAATATGTTAACATTGCCATTTTTTCTGTTTTAACTTTTACAGAGCATTGTTTGAGGAGTCCTATATGTGATATTTTTACTTCATTAGTGGGTAAATAAATTAATGGGAAAAAATTTTAAAATACCAATTTTGTTGTGAGTATAGGATAAGCAGTCTTGAAAATGCAAGTGGTTAATACATAACTTTGTCAAATTTTTGGTATGATATCTTTTCTGAAGATGTTCTTAATTGGGTTTTCATAAAGGAGGATATTTTCAGAGAGAACTTTGGCATGAGAATTCCTTTGAGTCAATGGGAAATAGAAAAACAAACAGAATGTGAGCCTTCTTCTAGCCAGCACTTTACCACCCTTTAATATTACTATGACAGTCACAATAATTAGTATGAGTCACATGGGATAGAAATACCAAATTTATAGAGTACCTTGAAAGCTTAAAATAGAAGTACATGAGTAGGTTATATGAACTTTTTATTAAAAGCAATTAGCGTTCATTTCCGAATTGTTTCATGATAGCTTTTACCTGCTTGGTGTGATGATGATGAATATTTTTAAATAATTTTATTCAAACATCGTTCTTATCTGAAAATTGGGTTTCTACTGTATATGTTTCAGGGTTGATATTGACTTAAACTAGTAGGTTAATTTTTAAGTTACATAATGCTTACATTTTATGTCTATGTTACAAGCTACTTGGATCAGTGATTACATTTTAATTTTCAAGAAGGAACCCTTTTCACCATAGACCTATGCCACTTACAACCCTGGGCTCATTGAACACAGAGAGCTGTAGAAGAGAGATTTTACTCCAGCTGGAGATGGGAAGGGTTGCTATATACAGGGAAGAATTAACTTGTTAAAATACCTACTACGTATTAGGCGATATGCTGTATATCTGATTTAACTTGACAGTCGCAGCAATGAAAGGATTTTGGCAGATACCCCTCCCACCCCAAATCATTTGAATTCCTTTGAAATGCTTTGTAAAATATAACTGTAAATTAGAATCTCTTTCTAAAAAGTAAGTTAGAACTCTAAAAGGTAATTGTAAATTAAGGTGGCTTTCCAGAATTTGTGCTAAATCCAAAGCCTTCAGCAGATATTTTTGGGCACTGTTCGTGACTAAAATAGTAAAAATGATATATTTTGATCTTTGAAAACAGGGGGAATTTTCTCAGCAAGCTTATCCTAGGAAAACTTGTGAAGTAAGCAGATCTTAATTTTACCTTTTGATTATGGAGAATGAAAATTTTCTTTGAATAAGATTAGTACACTCTTCAGGCAATCAAGGAAAATATATGGCAGTTAAAATGTGTATTTACATGTAAAACACTTCAGAATTTCAGATTTCATAATCTGGAATTGATTAGTTTTCCCTTTGCTTTCCTAGTAGGGTACAAACGGTGGTACCTTAAAGCTATTTAAGTAATACTGCCATCCAGCTACTGTCTCTCTCTTTTTTTTTTTCCTCTTTACTCTGATTACTTTCTTAATTAATGAGGCTCAAAAGGGAAACTTGTTAGCATGTCTTTAATTTAGCTGTAGTGTTAGCCCTAAATGAAATAATTGGACCTTTAAAAAATTCTTAAGTCATCTAACTTTAGCCTTGAGATTCAAGGTTGAAAAAAAACAATGTATTTGCTCAATCAAGTATTAGTTATGAAGTTTAAGGTGAGGAAATGGTGATCCTTGTCTGAGTATTCCGTACTTCTATCTGTCTCTGCCTTTGTACGTGCCGTCCCCTCTGTCCAGAGTCTCTCATTTGACTTACAGACTGGCAGAGGCCCACGACTTCTCTTGTCTCAGCTCAACTGCTACCTTCTTTCTTCTGTGACAGTGGATGATACCTCCCTGGTGATCAGAAAAGATGGGGATGCCCGAGGTTGTCATCCTGGGCAATGCCAACCTTTCACAATGCCAATAGGAAACAAGCTGTGAAGGTGACTATTTTTTGATCTGGATTTTAAAGAATAATTCCTGGAAAACATTATTCAGGGAGCCTTAAGAATACATTTTAGCATTACCAGTAGTTAAGTATTTTATTGGAAAACAAAATTGCTGCTTTCAGAAGAGCAGGATTTCCTATAGATACTTTGTAGAGAAGATCAGAAAGGAAGGCAAGAGGAAGGTATCTGAAAAGCTTACCGGAGACCAAGGGGTGGTGGTGGAGTGGACACGTTGCTCCTTGTCTCTTTATTTGTGGCCTGGCCACTGAGGCAATAGGTCCAAATCTTCACTTCTACCTTTCTCCTTTCTCCCATGAGTCCAAAGGTTACTTTAACTCCAGTTTTTAATTTCTGCAGAATTCAAAATTGAACCTAGTCACGAATTATTCAGTCCATGGTGGCGATACAGTGACTCTCTGCTCCCTAGCCAGCAGGGGGAGGTAGAGGCATCGCCTCCCGGTTGATTTTCCTTCATTGGTTCTTGTCAGGACTTGGAAGGGAAGGACACAGGATTCCGATTACTGGGTTTTTAGGGAAATAATGTATCTGCTTTTCTTTTTTTTTTTTTTCTTCTTTTTTTTTTTTTTTTTTTTAAATTTTTTTTTTTTTTCAACGTTTTTTTATTTATTTGTGGGACAGAGAGAGACAGAGCATGAACGGGGGAGGGACAGAGAGAGAGGGAGACACAGAATCAGAAACAGGCTCCAGGCTCTGAGCCATCAGCCCAGAGCCTGACGTGGGGCTCGAACTCACGGACCGTGAGATCGTGACCTGGCTGAAGTCGGACGCTTAACCGACTGCGCCACCCAGGCGCCCCTGTATCTGCTTTTCATTGCAGTAATTCTTTTGTCTAAGAACCAGGGCATTTTGTGACAATATGGATGGACCTCTAGGTCATTATGCTAAGTGCAATAAATCAGGTGGGGAAAGACAAATATTGTATGATTTCTCTTATATGTGGAATCCAAAACAATGAAAAAAGCAAACCAAGCTCATAGATAGAACAGAATGGTGGTTGCCAGAGATGGGGGTGGGGGAAATGGGGAGGAGGGGTAGAAATTTATTACATAAACAAAAAACCCAGAGCTATTTCTCTGATTACAAAGGTGGATGTTCCATCCCAGGAATTTAAAAATGGTAAAGGCCAATCATTTGTGTCCCCTAAACATTTGAAATAGGTGGAAAGAAAAAAAAGGAACTGAATTTCATAATTTACCCTCTAATTCTACCTATTCTAATCACATACTCTGTATTTTTTGTTATTATGGCTCCCCCCCCCCACCTTATGGAAGACACTGCTTTGGGTTTTATTGACTTTGAAGTTAAGATGATTGGGTTTTAGTGGTCTTATACCCTGAAAGTTGGAAAAGGAAGAGGGCTTAACAATACCAGTGGAGCACCTGTGGTTGTACCACTCCCTGAGCTGGGCCATCTTCATGTGACCTTGTTTAAATCATGACCACATCTCTGCTGAGATTTTTCTCCTGCCCAACGATGCTAAGTCCCCAGAATACCACCCTGCCCCACTTGCTGGTAGACATAGCAAGATATTCTAGGCATGAGCTTGGATATTTCCTCTTTACTCATGTTATTCTTTATTATATCTTTTTTTCCCTCCCAGTTAAATTTGTATTTTAAACTAACTTCCCTGTTACGTCTAGACATTGCTTTATTAGGAAAGTGCCCGTGTCCTGCCTTAAGGAGTACAGGAAGCTCAGCCTCTTCGTACGAAATCAGTATGTTTCCTTGATCCCGTTGTATAATTTTTTTCTTTGATTCCTTTATTTGGCTATCAAGTATCACTTTGGTTTCCTTGCCTTTCTCAGTTCTAACCTGTCTAAATTTTTGAGTTACATCTCAGCTTTTCATATTTTAAATTCTCCTGAAAATAACATGTAGGCATTTTTCCTGGTCATATTTTTCTTTTTCTCATTCTCCCTCATTCCTTTCTCCTGTGTTTGGCTGTCACTGTTCAAGGCAGCCAATATTTATTGGGTGTGCACTGTATGTTAGGCCTTGTGTTTGGCACTGGGGACTCTGTAGAGAGAAAGCAGTTGTGTGCACGTCCACGTGTTGTTTTCTCAACCCCAGTGAAACTCCATCAAGCTCTCAGTCAAGTTGAAGCACAAGAATGAGGAGTGGAACAACAGATGCTGATTTTTGATTCAGAAAGGAGGATTGCCATGTTTTACTGTCTTGGGCTCCTGTTAAGACTTAACAAGATTATAAAAGAAAAGTGTTTATATACTCTTTGAAGTTTAATCACAATATTCATATATTGAACATTTGGTATCATCAAAATAATGCTAATGATCTGTGTATTTTTTTACCAGATTGGAAGCATCTGCTGGATAATTTTTACAGGCTGTTGGAAAATGGATTAAAGTATACTAACAGGTTATTGGTGTTGGATTTATCAACTAAAATTAATATTAATTACTTTCATTATTCACAAACTGTTAACTTAATAGGGATTAAAGGGTTTTCTGGAAGTATATGAATAGTCTAATTCACTTAGACTGATTTATGATAAAAATGTGATTCCACAATTGTTAGCTTTCTGAAGTAATCACATTTTAGAACAGGTGCATCATATTTGCCAGATAGGGCCAACAAACTGGTTTAGAAATAATTTATCAACTGAGCAGTTATGGCATATGGAAACAGTTAATGGATTATGTACTTACAAACAAATCAAGCCAAGATTTCTGACATCATAGTTCAGTGGACAAAGTATTGGGGTAGGGAGTGATAAACCATGGATTATCTCAGGGACTTGGCTGTGTTCAGGATGTCGCTTTGTATTTGAAACACAATTTATTCCTCTGTGTGAAAAAAAGTGTATTAAAAAAATCCTAAACTACCTCAAAGCCTACATTAAGATGAATAATATAATTTATAGTAGAGAAATGTTTTTCATGAATGTGTGTTAATAAAGAGATGACGAATGCACCATATCTTAAAGGTTTCTGAAAAGACATTTGACAAACACTTGTTTGGAAGGATGGAGGAGGAAATCAGTGATGAATTAAATATTTCCCTAGGGATTTGTCCTTTGGCTCTTGTCTGTGTCTGAATCTGAAAAGAAATAAAGACTTAAGGAAATGATAGGGCCTGTCAGGAATGTCTTGTTTCACCCTTAGAAAGTATCTTTTTGTTACCAATTATTTGTATTTTGTGTTGGGTTCCGGAAGAAACAGAAATTTATTCTGAAAGGTTTAAAGAAACAGAACTTAGAGAAAAGGGCTGAAGAGAGTAGGTTTGTTTATTAGCCTGGAGCTACAGGCGACTTTCAAGTCCCAGAATGCTTCAGTTACATGCTTAGTTATACCATGTATCTTTGGCACGGTGTGATGGGAATTCTAAAAGTCCCTGTAACTGGGCACATTTCTTGTATATTGTACAACTGCTATAAACAAAAAGGGAGGAAGCTTAGACGTGTGTGCAGGGGTTGAGTGCCCCTAAACATAGCTCCTCTCCCCTTTTCCCCCCTCTTTCTTTTCCTTCTACAGTGGAGAGAGGGATGATACTGGGGAGCATTTGGATTCACCAGGAGTCCCTGGACGAGTGGTAGATGGGGGTAAACTGTGTTCCTTGTACATTACAAGGTCACTTTGGTGTTTTAATTCTTGGAGTTTTCAGTGGTGCACCTGTAGCTGTCCTCCCTTGACAACATTGTAAGATGTTTTATGGTCCTCACACATTTTTTTCTCTCTCAGGATTTCTCTTTCGTTTCCTGTATCTTCTTACTCCCATTTACCAGGGAATCTCTTGTTGCCCTGTGGTTGTTCAAAGTACATTGCCCCATTTCAGGCAGTTATTCTTTGTCTTGTCTGCATTATGTTCTAGCAGCCGTCAAGGCTCCCACTCATAATTATTCACCTGAAAATATAAATGAGACTCATCTTTCTGAATGCACTCTTTGAATCTTAATATATTTATACACCTGGCTGGTCACTGACCCTCTTCTCTCCCTCTGCCCCACTCCTCAGTGTCCCTCAGGCCCACCTTCACATACACTTGCCAGGCTCAGAGGAAATAGGATCACATGCAGTTAGTATTGCAATGATGCCATCCCTGTAGCACAAGAAGAGCGTGGGGTCATGGTAGGAGAGTCATAGGAGAGGGAGGAGGCTTCTTTCTGGATTATATGCTCTGGAAGCTGGATAATAAATAAAGAAGATAGTAACTTCTTTTGTAACAGGCAAAAAAGAACCTTTATGAAAATAACTTTTTTAACCTTGAATTTCTAAAGTTAGGTTTTGAGGTAGTTATAGATTTGTGTTTAGGTAAAGCTGGGTGTGTTTTGTCCTTCAAGGTTAAATCATTTACTCACAGGTTAGGACTTGTACCATGTTGTGCATTTAACTCAAGCATTCACACGTGTCTTGGCATCTGAGGAACCCACCAGGTTAGAAACCGTTGGTATCACATCCCTCCCTTGTCTAAGTACTTGTCTGTGTCTTAAAAGGATGGCTATTTCTGAGTCAGACACGCTCTAGTCCAGGAGTTCTTAACTTGGATTAACTTGGGTCTTTGAACTTGAATAAAAACAAAACAAAGCAGAATGTTACTTTCACTTACTTGTAACTGAAATTTAGCTTTTCCTTCATTTATAAATATAGGCAACAAACACGCACCTAAACCATTTCTACCTGTGAAGATTATGTATACTTTTTATATCCCATCAGAATTATTTTAGATACGTTAAATATCACTGAAACTCATCACTACTTCAAAATTTGGGTGGTTGTGAGACCTGCAGCTATTCAGGTCTTGTTATTCAGGACATTAATTAAGAAATGGATTTTGTCAGTTGGGTCCTCCAAAAGCCGATGCTGAGATGTTGGGGTGCAGGCGTTTTTAGGGGGTGTGCAGTGGGTAACGCGTGTGAAAGGTACAAGGTGGGGGAAGCAGGACCGGGTAGGAAGAACCTCAGGCCCTGATGTCATAGGACACATTCTCAGCCACCCTAATGTGTGTGTGTTTGGGGGCTGGTGGGGGGAAGCTCTGGAACAGAGGATCTGTTAGGGAAGTCCTGGGATGGGCCCCGGTAGCCAGGCCCAGCGCTCCTGCCGTGCTCAGCCATCAGCTGGGAGCTGCCCAGGAATGGTGTGGTGGCCTGGACTTGGGACTCAGGAGCATCCTGAGGGTGGTGACAGCTTGGACCTGACCAGCCACGTGCACTCCTTGCAAGTGAGGGGGGACATTTTTCCTAAAGGGAGATCTTAGCAGTGCACGTCCATGGCTGCCATGCATGTATTTTGCTAGTCACAGACTGGTATTTAATGCATTTTGGTAGCTGCATTTGAGTATCATTTGCTTCCTCTGAAATCCTATGTATTATCTTTTCTGCACTTAAGAATTCTCTGAGAAGCTGTCTATCCCTCTGACTGCCGGTGGGGTCCATGGCAACAAAGGTTATGAAGCCTGCTATAGCCTTTCTGCCTTGTGCAGTGCTGGGCATGAGGCGAAGGTCAGGAGCCTCGGCCTGGCCTTGACTACTGCCTGTTCACATATATGCACATTTTTGTTTGCTTGCTTAGTTTTATTTTGTTTTAATTCAAGGGGCCACTACATGATTTGTCATGAGATACTTAACTAGGAATACCTTTTTACTGTGACTGGAACATTAGGTCGTCTGTTTTTGGATCCACTTTTTTAACAGACTACTGAAATGCATTTGTTAATAAAAGCATATGTCGAATCTGGCACAAGTACAAAACGCCCTAATTAGACAATAATAAAACAACAGTGTTGATAATGTCTTTTTGTTTTGTTTTGTTTTTTTAGCAGTTGTGTTTATCTCCTATCATTTTATTTGTTCCCCAAAACAATCCTGTGGAAGAACCAAGGCAAATATTGTATATGTGTTATATGTAAGAAAAAGTTACACTCTTCATGTGAAGTTGAGCTAAAAGGAGCTGCCACTCTGAATGGAATACAGATCTGAGCTATGCCATGCTGCTTCTCTGATTAAAAGAAATCCTATTATGTTTTATTTAAAGTGCTCTTCTTTGATTTAAAATAATTTCCCTCTCATCTCCCGCCACCTTACTGCTGCCCCCCAGCAGTTCACCCTCATCCCACAATTTATATTAAAGGCTTTAAAAACTTGCCATTTTTTATTAAGACCATCTTTCATCATTTGGTCCCTCTATTCACTTCTGTAAGTATTTGAGCTGTAAATACTAACGCCATGCTGTGGCATGTACAGGCGGGGAGAGGGACCGTGGAGTACCCCCCACAAGCGTGTGACCCCGGCTTTTGCAGCTGTAGTTCTTTATAAAATGGGGGAGAAGATACCCATCTCACAAGGTTATTGTGAGGATTAGATAGTAAAGTTTTTAAAGCATCTTTTGCAATGCCCGGCTCATTGTCGTCGTTCAGGAATTGTTAGCTGAACTTAAATTTTGAGAATGCAGGCTTGTTTCCACTTGCAAAATTTTGTGTACCTTATGTGAATCTTGCATATGAGCTGGCCAGCTTTAGCCCCACTTGCAAATGAAGCCTTTCAAACCATTGAACTGCTGTGTTAACTGACCTATGTTAGTAGCCATTTAAGAAGATTTCTGTAATACTGATCTGTGCCATCAGTTTTAGAAATAGTAATAGATGATTTTGTACATCCTATTTCTTTCATCTTTGTGTATGTCTTAACTGTCAAATGCTTTATTAAGTTCCTAGAGAAGAAGAGAGATCTGTTGAACCAGGAATGAAGACTGGTTTGTCTTTTTTCTTATTTTTTTTCCTGAGTTTTTCCATGATTTTTTTTGTTTTTATTTTCAGTTTACAAGTCATTAATGGAGCTGAGCCGATTTTTGTGATCTTATGAAATTTAAAAACTGAGAACTTTAACTTTTAACTTGGTGTGATTCAGTTTTTGAGCATTGAGCTAATGACTTGAGAGTGAAGTTGAAAAACTCAATCTGTACTTTATAAAATCTGACTAGTTCTTGTTAATTATTCATGATTATTTTTGACAGTTATTTACAGTTTCAAAGATTAGTGAGGATGTTATGTATGGCTTAATGTAATTACAGAACTGGGATGCATTAAGGTGTAGGGAACCTTTCGTTGATAGGCAAATACAAGAGCCAACTAAAGCTCATGGCTAAATTCTCCCTGGGGCTTGCAGGAAGGGTGATAACTGTTAATTTTCTTATTTTCATAGAGTGCTAGCAGAGGGTTCAGAGGAGTGAGAATTTTTCAGGAGTGGCTTGTTTTCGTGTGTGTGTGTGTGTGTGTGTGTGTGTGTGCTGTATGGTGCAAGCTAAAAGAATTATTTAGGTGAACCATATACAAATGTTGAAATTCTACTATTTTGACATATCAAGAACTTCATGTGGTTTAGCCCAATTCTTGTTTTCTGAAGTGGTGACTAATTAAGGAAACACATAGAAATGTCTTTGTAACTTAATTAAAAAAGGAATGTTGGTATTTCTGCTTTTCTCATAGCTTGTCAAATAATTGATGGGGGGTGGGGGGAGTGAAACTCCTGAAATGAGAAGTATTTATTTTGGAATGACTTACATCCCCCAAATCTAAGACTGGAAGATCACCTTGGAATTTTACATGCTGTATTAGTGTATATAAATTAATCTTTTCTGGTGACTCTGTGAGGAAGTTTGCCTGCAAGAAACAGTACCCAGCTAAAAGTGATTTCGACCAGAAGTCTGGTGGTTGGCTGTCTTAGATTTGGTCAATTCAGCATCCCAGTGATGTCCAGACTCAGTATTAGCTTCTCCATTTTCTTAGCTTTCCTTCTACTTTCAGCATAGCTTAGTTAACAAGGGCAGGAGGGATCATTATGCTCACAAGTGGAGTTTTGTATTAATTTTCTATTGCTGCTGTAACAAATTCCTGGAATTTGGCAACTTAATGCACATTTACTGTTTTACATTTCCGTGGGAAGTCCATCATGGTCTCACTGTGCTAAAATCAAAGTGCCAACAGGGCTACATTCTGGGGGCTCTAGGGGGGACCTGTCCCTTCCTTGCCTTTTCCAGCTTCTAGAGCTGCCCACTTTCTTCAGCTTGTAGCCCCCTTCCTCCAGTCTTCACAGCTGGCCACAGCGAGGGGAGTCCTCAGGGTCCATCTCTCACTGGTTTCCTTGACTGCATCCTTCTCAGGCTCTGACCTGTGCTAGGAAAGGTTCTTGAAGAACCATGTGATTAAACTGGGTACACCTGGCTAATCATGCTAATGTCCCAGCCTTTCTGTCTCTGACCTTAATCACATCTGCAAAGTTCCTTTTTCCAAGTAAGGTAGCATATTCACAGTGCTAAGGATTAGAACACGGTTATCTTTGACAGAGGAGGATGGGGTGCCAAAATTAGTTGGTTATCATAAAATTGCAACATTTCACAGGGCACTTGGCCTGGTTAATTCCACTCACTAAAATTATGTCCGTCTTCTTTAGCTCTGTTCTTTTTCCAGGAATGCCGTTTTAGGGTCCTGGGGCATTTTGACATACATCATTTGTTCTGTTCATTAAATGTTATTGAGCTTTGGATCTTTACTAATTACATTAAGATATGTTTTTGTTACCATGGCTAAGTGCCTTTGTGGAGGTTTAGGAAAAATCCTTACATCATGTACTAAGTACTAGAAAATATTTTTTTTTTCCTTTCTTTAGTCAAATATACTATAATTAATGTGCAACAGGTATCACAATCTACTATGCATTTTCTAGTTTGTAATGTACACTATGGATTTCATTTTTTTCCTAGGAAATTATTAAATTCTGTATATATGTTTTTACTTTATATAATTTTTTTTCAACCCAGAAACACCATCCAAAAACCTATAGTAAAGAACCACTGGCATTTAAAAACAAATTGGTTCTTTATGCTGATTTATTACTATGCATTTTAAGAAAGAAAGAAAGACTGGTTCTAATTTAGAAAGAGAAGTGTTTTATGTTTTATACATTATTAACTTATGGGAGATAACTTTCTACACTTCTGTTGAACAATAATTTCTGTACTTTGAAGTTTAGTTATATTTTAAGTTTTTTTTATTTTAGTAATCTTTATACCCAGTGTGGGGCTCAAACTCACAACTCCCAAGATCAGGAGTTGTATAGTTTGCCAATGGAGCCAGCCAGGCTCCCCAAAGATTAGTTATATTCTAAAATACGGACTGCTACTCTTGTTGTATGATTTTCACAATATATTTTAGCAGAATAAATATTTATATTTTGTGATAGGGACTTTGGGAAGAGGCACGTTTTTGTGGTCCAATATTACTCCGACCTAATAAGCACCTATAAACGGATATGAACATGTAATTTCATTACAACCTGGAAAATGTTATTATAATTGCATATTTCACTGGGCAATTTAAAACACAATATATAAAAAGTTTATTTTAATTGGAAAAATTTCATCACTGAGGAAATCCCATTTATCAGAAAGATCTAATGCAACCCATTGCCCACAAAATAAGCAATTTATTTTAATTTAATTGTTGGCTCTTAGTCATTTGCCAGTCTACTCTTCTATCATGATACTGCCTTAGCCTCGTTCTTCCTGAAGCAGAGCTCTTCTTCCTTCTTTAATCTTCTTTTCTTTTTCAATTAGAGAACCAATTATTTTTCAGGGTTTCACAGGTCACAGTGGGACAGTTTGGCTCTCTGCTCCCACAGCAGAAGATTTAACCCTGAAGAGTTGAAATAGCCAATGGAATAACTGTGTTTGTTTTTAAATGAGGGATATTAGTGTTTGGAGATGTTACATTTTCCTGTTTTAAAATTAGACTTTTTCTGAATAATACTGAATTTTCTCAAGTCTTGTTGTGCTTCATTTCAAATCTTGCCTATCCATGTCAAAATGAATCTGACCTTTTCGTACTGACCAATCATTTGTATTTCCATTATCTGTTTTAGTAGATTCAGCTGTGTTGTCAGTGCCGCTAGCAAGGAAAACAGCAGTCTGTGCCAATGTCAGTGTGGTGACAATACTTTTGTAATAGAATTTTCTATATGTGTGTGTATGTGTGTGTGATAAAGTTATATGTTTATGAAAGAATATTTTGTAAACCTGATAATCTGAAATTGATAAACACTGGATTGCTACTTCACTTTTTACCATCTTTTTTTAATCTGAAAGATTGTTGGGTACAGAGAAGGCAACTGATAGGATCATCCTATGCCCATTTTTGGATCTCTGAGGTATGCTTTATCAAAAAAGCTATTTTTGTGAATGTGTTCTTGATGAATAAGCATAACTTACAACCTCAATAAATCAAAATTTCTCGTTAATTCTCGATTATATTAGGGTTGTAAGAAGTCTAGAACAGCTGTTGGAAGTGAAAAGCAATGAGAGAAAGGAGCTGACTTGAACCGTAAAGGAGAAAATGAGTGCCTGCTTGGCCCCAGTAACTGTGCCCGGTCCTTACATTGTAAGATTTAGGCCTTCATCCCACTTTAACGCGTAGAGGTTGAGGTTCAGAGAAGTTAAAAATCTGGCCCTCAGGGTGGCATCCTTAGAAAGGAGCTGGAAGTCAAGAAGTCACTTCTTCTGATTCATACCTGGGTTTCTTTCCCCTCTCTCCTGTTTAGAGTGGAGAGGGAAGGAGGGAGGGAGTGCCAATGGGAGTCCACTAGCATTGGTATGGAAATGACCTTGTTATCAGGAACCCTGACTACCTGCTTGTGTAAGCACAGTGACTTCTTTTGTTCCTTTAAACTTGGGATACTGTAATTACCATTTCATTCTCTTCCTCTTTTTAAGACAGTAATGCCAACTGTCTTCAGATTTTCACCCCTACAAATATCACATTTATCCTGACCCCTGTGTGCATACATTCTAAAGGATTAAAAAGAAAAAAAAAAAAAAAACTTTTCTAACGGAAAAGTTTGGTAGCTTTTTGGAGTCTGTTCCCACTTGTGTTTCTAGCTGTATTCTTTTTGTTTTTGTTTTGTTTTGTTGTTTGTTTCTCTCTCTGTTATATACACTATGCCTCAGTAACTGTGGTCTATTTTTTCACCAAGTTTGGCCATGCGTTTCATTGCCTCTCCCTGTATCTTCATCACTTACTGTGAATGTTTTAATTTGCACTTTCTACCTGTACTTCATTTTCTAGGCAAATCCCCCCTGGGAACTGCTCCTGCCTTGTTGACAGTTATGTCTTCCACCAGCTTAGGCTTTGAAGAGCTTGCCTGGATTCTGCCCCTGGCTTCCGCCTTTCTGCTTTCACAGGGTTGAACCCTTTCTCTCTTGCTGGGAGAGTGCCAAAGCCTCTGGAAACCCTTGGGTTTCCTGCTGCTCTGCTCTCTCACTTCATCTCCTACTCCCTTCTCCTTTGTCCTTTTACTGAAGCCACATTGGTGTAAGTGGAGCCCCCGTGGTATACCCCAGAGGTACCCTGTCTTGGACCCCTTCCTGCATGGAGGAAGAAGAAGTCCCTTACCATTTTTGAGTCTTGACTCCAATATCACCTTCTGGGTGAGATTCCTGCACTTGCTTTCCAACTTAGTGCTGGCACATTTTCCATGGGCTCTATCTGCCCCCCATGCTGATTCTTGCTACCTTTTTTTTTCTTTAAGTCATTTCTCAATTTCTCACGTATTATTACTTATTTACTAAGCATATGTTTGTCTTTTTCTTTCTTCGCCCCCACTGGAATTTAAACTCCTTTAGGGGAGAGATCTTTGTTTTCCTTTACTGATGTATCACCAGCACCTAGCAGAATGCCTAACATGTAATGGACAGTGGATTAATGTTTGCTGAATAAGTGAATGGTTTTTCATTCCTTTAAAGCAGAAATACAATAATTTCATCGTCCTCCAGCAAGTCCCCCCCCCCCCCCATTTTTTTGGATGGAGAGAAGAATTTTTTTTTTAATTTTTTTTAACATTTATTTATTTTTGAGAGGCAGACAAAAGCATGAGTGGGGAGGGGTAGAGAGAGAGGGAGACACAGAATCTGAAGCAGGCTCCAGGCTAAGCTGTCAGCACAGATCCCAACGTGGGGCCTGAACCCACGAACTGTGACATCATGACCTGAGCTGAAGTCAACCAACTGAGCCACCCAGGAGCCCCAAGAGCAGAAATATTTAAGCGATCAATATTCCAATTAACTCTGCCCCTGATGACTTTGCTCTGAGTGAATAACAAGCTCTTTTGTAAATTAGGTAAAAAAAAAAAAGAAAAAGAAAAAAAAATGAAGGTGATTGAGAGGGGGGATAGATTCAGAATCTAGATGGTAAAACGATTTACCTTTCTTGCTTGGTTTAGCAGCAAGAATCTATATAAGGAGGAAGAAAGAGATGAGCTAAATTCTTTGTTATTGTTGGATGGAACTCGATGTGTGCAAACCAGGAATAACTATTAACAAACAGATTGCAATAGATGGATTGTTTTCCTCCTGAAAATTATACCTTTGTTGGGTATTGATTTTTTTTTTTTTTTTTTTTTGGTAGGAGATGTAATTCATATCACATAAAAGCCATTTTTTAAGTGAATAATTCGCTGGCATTTAGGGCATTCATAATGTAGTGCAGCCACCACTTCTATCTAGTTTTATTTATTTTCATTTTCTTTCAAAAGAGTGAGAGTGTGAGTGGGGTAGGGGCAAAGGGAGAGAGAATCTTAAGCAGGCTCCACGCTCAGCACAGAGCCCAATGCAGGGCTCGATCCCAAGACCCTGGGATCATCACCTGAGCCAAAATCAAGGGTCGGACACCCCGTCACCTGGCCACCCAGGCACTCCAACTTCTATCTAGTTTTAAAACGTTTCCATCAGTCCAAAGTGAAATCCTGCAGCCATTAAGCAGTTTCTCCCTGTTGTTCCTTTCCAGTTCTGGCAACCAGCAATCTGTTTTCTGTCTGTGTGGATTTATTCTGAGTGTTTCATATAAATGAGAGTCCTACAATATGTGACCTTTTTGTATATGGCTTGTTTCATTTAGCATTATATATTTAGGATCATACATGTAGCATGTATCATACATGTAGCACGTACACATTCCTTTTGTGTATATACTATTGTGTGTATATCCATGTATATACGTTGTGTGTATATACTATGGTATTTTTATTCATTCTTTGCACATTAAAGCTGTTTCCTTGTGGGGGGTATTGTGAATAGTCCTGCTGTAAACATGTGTGAATATGTATTTGTTTAAATACTTGTTCTCTATTCTTTGGGGTAACAGACTTAGGAGCGGAATTGCTGTATCACTTGACAATTCTGCATTGAGCATTTTAAGGAACCGCCAAGTTGTTTTTCACGGTGACTGAATCTTTCTAGATTCCCTGCAGCAATGGCAGAACTGTTCCAGTTTCTCCACATCCTTGCAAACACTTGTTGTTGTTATTTTTTTTTATGGGTATTGACTTTAAGCTTTTAAAAAAATACAAATTTCCTGAAACTATTCTTACCTAAAGCTTTGATTGGTCCTAACAAAATCAAGTACATTAACTCTTCTTATAGAGGCTAATACAGGTTTTAATCAAGTGGAGAAAACTTAGGATACAAATACTATTGAATTACAAAAAAAAAATTGAGCAGTGGCATAGGATTCAAAGCTACTAGGAATAGAAATCTTGCAAGTTTGCCTGAGAGATATATGTGTTACGGGTTATTCTGTATTATAACTATAAAGTATTACATGTGAGTGATGTAGACGTGTAATATTACTTAAGCTTTTAAAGATTATGTAACTCTTCAAACTGCTATAGTTTATTCATTATAAAATAATTATGTTACAGAACATTTAGAAAGGGATGAAAGAAAGAAAGCACCACCCTACACTCTACTACCCTACTTGAAATGAGTGGTAGGGTTTGGCTGTTTTCCCTTTTATCTGTTCAAAATTTACATATGCAATATAACTTCTTATCATTTTCGTAGATGTATTCTCTGCTACTAAACAGTTTTTGTAATATCTTCACTGATCATATACTATTACTTGTGGCCATTGTATCACAACTGTTAGGCATATTTAGAAATCTATTGATTGGAACTGGGTTAATTAGAAAAGACCTTACAATGGAGGTAGCTTCATCTTGCTGACCCCGTGCAAACTTTGTTTCTTTGCTCCAGTGTCATTTCCTTTGAGAAATGCCTTCTAGGACTTTCCAGATTAGGACAGTTCCCTTTGCAACTCAATCCCACAGAGCTGTTTTTCATGCATTGCACTGGTTTGGGATTCTCATAAAATTATTATTCATGTGTTTAATCTCTTAATAGGCTATAATCTTTCCATGGGTAGAATTAGGTGTGCCTTCTCCCCACTGTATTCCTTTCACAGAGGCCAGTGTCTGATGCTCACCATTGCTTAATAAGTTTGTTGGATGGGTTAGTGAATGAATACAGAGAGGAGAAAAAGTGTGAGTAAAGGTAGATAGTGCTGGATGGAAATATGTAGACTTAAGAGCTGAAGAGTAGCAATGGTGGTACTTCATTTTCCATGGGGATTGCAGGAAAGAAATGGGTAATGTCCCTGGAGGATGAATCTGGAGAGAATTGTGTCCATATTATGGAGGTCTTTGTATGTAAAATTCAGGCATTTACATTTAGTTCTGTCTCACATATGTATTTATAATTTAAAATATTAAATACAGTAAATTCTGTCACAAACATTGAAATGTATTGAATAGAGATGCAATGTCATATGATCTCTGCTTTAGTATGACAGCTCAGTATTGGGCAGCTCTGTGTTGTAGTAGTTAAAGTCCACAGGCTGGGATACCGTCAGGAGACTACTCTAATTACCCAGGGAATTGGTGAAGTCCTGAATCTAGGCTCCTTCCATGAGAGGACAATAAATATGAGACATGTTTGTGAAAGTACAGTCAGCCAGGTTTAGATGACCATTAGCTGGTGGCCTTTGGAAAGAATTGCACAACATTGTCTGATTTAGGGTTAGTAGCATGAATTAAGCTGGTGTTTATAGATTTTAGGCTGAAGATAAATAGCTTTTATTTTTATCCCGTTGACTTGAGATACTGTTAAGGATCTTCATTATAGATTATATCATAGATTGGCAAAGCTTTTCTGTTTAAGTCTTTGCAATAAATATTTTATTCTCTCTGGGCCATATGGTCTTTGTTATAGCTACTAAGTTGCACTGTTAACAGTGCAAAAGCAGCCTCGTACTCTATGTAAACTAATGGTCATAGCTGTGTTCCAGTAATATTTTGTTTACAAAAATGGGTGGCAGACCAGATTTGGCCCATGGGGCTATAGTTTGTTGACCCCTGCATTATATTAATGGGGTTTATTTCATATCATTAAATTATAGTAGATCCCTATGTGGATTATGTGATTTCCTTTTATAATGATCACTAGTTGGAAGCAGGACTGGAGATAAGGGTTGTTGTATTTACTTAAGTTTGGCAATTCACCTCCTAGACATTTGTAACTAAATGTCAAGTAAGATAGAAAAAGTGTATAGTAGGAACTACTTGAAGTTGGATTGTAAAATCTAGGTTAGGTGGTGGGAGAAATAAAAGTAGAGGGAGTTTCAAAGGGATACTAGTTAGAAGTACAAAGACTAAAGATCTTATGAATTTTAAGAGCAAGCTTCTTGGACATGAGAACAGTGGGAAAATGTGGAATTTTTAAGTGCTATATCTTAAAGGCCTTTCGGGAATAGGTCCTAATTCTAGAGAGTCAAGTAGTTGTGCAGCTGAAATGCTGGAATAAGATCATGGAAATAGAAGCAAGATGATGATGTAGAAATCAACAATAAAAGACTTCATTTTTGGGATCAGAATGCCAGAATGGAATTCTTTCTCTGACTCTTTTGGAATTTGGATGAATTTGCAATCTTTTTCAGATTAATTTTCTCACCTGGAAAAAGGTTAATAGTTACTCACAGGATCATTAAGAAACCATGTCTACTGAATGCCTAGCATGGTACTTCATAAAGGCAACTATTATTGTTGGTTTGCAGGCTGGCCCCCTGTTCATAGAGGGCGAGGAGAGACTACAGAAAGAGGCAGATCATTGCAGACTGGTAGGTGGCAGGTTTAAAAGGCAAGGGAACTTACTTACAAGGCTTGTTTTGGGCAGTTGCAAGATGAGTAGTTGTCTGCACCTACCCATCAAATCTTAAAGGTTTATATAGAGGCTTTAACTGGGTTCAGACAAATATACATCCAGATGGTTTCAACATCACCCTACTCTCTGAAGGCTATGTTCTTGGAACAGCTCCTACTGTGGGAACGGTAGTCAAAGCATACGTTCCAAGCAGGTAAGTAGTCCTCAGTTGGTTGGGTCAAGCTGGAGGATCAACCAGTGATTGTGTCCTCTTGATAACCATCTCCAACAATTATACTAATTTTATTTGTATTGCTTTATGGCAAAGACGAGTAGCTGTTAAACTCTTAGGAATGGGACATTTGGACTACATATTCTCTAAGTTCCCTTCCATAGCTAGGATTCCTTTTGTAATGATATTTAAGTTTTTTTTCAGTGGTGTTAATTTGTCTGAATTCACATTTTTAAGACCGAGTATTCATTGCCACTTTTTTGAATAATAATGACCTAATGAGATTTAATACAAAACAGTTGTTAGAAAGATGTAAAATGTTCCCTTCCCTCCTGGTGGTCTTCAAATTAGATCATAAGTTTAGATTATATCTGACTATATTACATCAAAATTACTGCTTCCATTCATGAAATGGTACAGTCACTGGGGTCAATGGTTGTCGTTGCTTTATATCAAAATAGTGAAGTGTTAAGAGAGTCGGGCAGTGAGCCATGCAGAGTTAAAGTTAGAGGGGATTGCTGGTTTTGCTAATGACATTTTCTTAACTTTTTTTTTGAAAACTATTGAAGACGAGCATATGACTCTTTATACTAATTGTAATGCATTACTGTACCCCATAATCTATGAGAGTGTTCACCTCTGCACTCTGCCTGTCCAGCTGTTGTCTTGAACAATTATCAGCGAGTTATTATTCCGGTATGAGCTGTGTCATGCTCGAAAGTGGGATAAAAAAAATGTTAATGAGCATGCATGAATGTTGGCTGATGAAGGTTAAGTGGTTGCAGATATGCTCTCTGCTTTCTTCCCGGTGAATGTTCGGATGGAGGCAATGGGTTCTGATGAGGGATTACAAACAAATGGTGTTGATTGACAGTTCTTGATTTAACATTAACATGGTATCTAAAGGCAAATTCTGTGTTTCCGCTGAATAATAGACGCAGTGTTGTTGACCTCTGGTGCAGCTCTGTACTTCACCATCAGTTTTATTTTACAATTTTCTTTTTCTTTCTGTTGTACCAGATTTTCAAATTCTCTCATTTTGTGTTACACATTATTTTAAAGTTGTGCCTGTTGATGGTGGTATAGTTTGAAAGGAAACACATGTCTATTATGTACTTATGTTTTTAGAATAATAGCTTTGCAATTTTAAGTATGATCGAATTAAAATATTATACACAATAGCTATTCAAGCTGACAAGCCTGGTCCAGTTCTCATCAGCAACATGTTCTTTGTCTTGGTGTCTTGTTTGCATGTATTTTTAAATGATGACCCAAGTGCTTTTTCAGCATTTGTTGTTTGTATGCTAATTAAGATCAGCTGCATCTGTATTCATTAGGAATTTTTGGAGTTGATTTTTGTGAACATTGCATTTCCCATGGTATATATTGAACATGAACTTCAAATGCATTTTTGTTGTTGTTGTTGTTAATAAATGACAATGCAAGGCGATGCCTTGGTGGGTCACTCAGTTGAAAACCTGACTCTTGATTTTGGCTCATGTCATGATCTCAGGGTGGTGGGATTGAGCCCCATGTCAGGCTCTGTATTGAGTGCAGAGCCTGTTTAAGATTATCTTTCTTCCTCTGTCCCTCTCCTCTGCTCATGTGCTCGCTCGCTGTATCTCAAATTAAAAAAAATAAAAGGGGGGGATGACAATGCAAGGAACAATGTTAAGCAGTCTTGATGAGGCTTTTTTTCCTTATCATTATATCATTTTACCCATTATTAATAATCCAGAGTTCGATGTTCCAACTGGCACTTCTGCTTTGTAAAGTATAAAATGTTATACACATGTTTGTTTTTAACCTATTTTAGCTGAGAGGACAATACAGAGGGATCATAGTGCTTTGCGTCTTATAATGGAAATAGAAAAAGTGGGAATGTTCATTAGGTAAACACAGAATTGTAAAGTCAGTATGATCTGTAGTGATCATTTATCATTTAATAGATGAAAAATGCGATGGCTAAACAACGACCTAAAACCGTTGCCAGTAGAACCATCATTGGTCGTGTTTGAGTTATTTACCACTCAGATATTTTCTATATGTGTCCTATGGAGATGGCATCCTGTAATTCAATGCCTATTTAGGAGATTTTAATCATAAGCTAGAGTGTTCTCTATTTTTTATAGAAGCATATTTTTAATATGTGAGGCTTGCTTTGTAAAATTGAATTTATAGGATTTTTTCCTGGTAACCCTAATGCATAATAATTACACAAAATACTGATGCATTAACTCTGAATTCTGAAGGAAATAAGACATGGGTATCTACCTGTGCCTCTTGGCACTGGCTCCCACATCTGTTCTGTAGATTGATATTCCTCCGCAGAAGAGGGCCTTCTTATCTCCCAGTCCAGCAGCTTTGTGCTTGCAGACTGTTTCTCCTTGGAGCTGCGTAATCCCTATTGTATTAAGTGCTTAAGACTTAGTGCTCGTGTGGCTTTTTTTTTTTTTCTGTCAGCAAGTGAAATTGGATATACAAATCATACTCCCTCAAGGCTAGCTATTTCGTAATACTCTACAATTGCGGTTATCTGCCATCAATCAGCCAGCAAAGGCTCTGGTTTTGGTTATTGAATCAGTCATGGCAAATCACGCAGCCCAGTCAACCAGCCAGTCAGCCAAACAACAAATACCGGATGCCCCTCCTATGAGAGGTCCTATCCTAGCCCCTGGGATGCACTGCTGAGCAAGACAAATAAAATTCTTGCCTTCTGGTAGTGCATTTTCAAATAGAGATGATAGAAAATAAATCAGTAGACAAAGAAAAACAACCACAGTTTCTGTATGTCCCGTGTAAGTGATGAACAAGTTATGGTGATAAGTGCTAGACTGAAGAGGGAGGTCACAGAAGGCCTCTGAAGTCCATATCACATTTAATTGGAGACCTGAAGGAGAATTAGGAATTTGCCAGAAGAATTAAGGCACAAGTTCTACAGGTGTGGGAAACAGTATGTTCAAAATCCCTTAGTTTGGGAAGAATCTAGAATCCTTCAGAAGCTGGAGAGTATCATGTGAGGCCAGAATGACAGGAGATGGGGTTTGAGGCCTGCATTGTTTGGAAAAGCTTCCAGCAAACATTTGAGTGTTTTTGAAGGGTGAATAGCAGGAAGGAAAGGAGAAGGCTAATCCTACAGAAGGAATGGTCGCATCAGTGGAAGATTTGGCACACTCTTGTACTGTCTGCTGGCCGTGGGCTAAGACTGTAGAAGGCCTTGCTGGCCTGCCAGATGTGGGGTGGGTGGTGTTACAAGGCCAGGAAGTGGCCTGCTATGATCCTACAATGACTGATGCTAAGGACAAGTTCTTTCTAGATGCTTTGCCTCTCTCCTTTCTAAAAGGAGGTGTAGAGGACTACAGCCTGCCCCCCCCCTATTTTTTCTAACACACAAAAAACTTGTTGGAAGCAAGTTAGTGTTAAATGCAGTGGCTTTGACCTAACTATGCATTGACAAATAATAAAGATGTATTTTATTTATTTATTTATTCACTCATTTAAAATAGGCCCCACGCCCAATGTGGCACTTGAGCTCACCACCCTGAGATCAAGAGTTGCATGCTTTACTGACTGAGCCAGCCAGGCGCCCCAAATACGTATTTAAATAAACTTTCAAAATCCCATTGCATACAAGGCATGGATGACAGTAGAAATCAAATGTCTCAACTCCCCTCTTTAAATTCCATAATTGCAATTCTTCTTCCCTGTGAGGATCCGTTTGCCTTGTATCTCAGAGATGCACTATGAGTTCGTGTGTAACGGCAGTCTTGAAATAAACCCTCCTTGTTCTTCAACTGCCTTGTGCCGAATGAGACTGGAAAAGCCAGAAGCTCTTCTGTTTTGGATTTGTAGGTTGTTACCAAGATTTTTTGTACATTCTCAGAAAACTTATTCAAAACAGTGTTTTACTTCTTTGTGTATATGTATGTAAATTAATGTATTTACGTATAGAAAGTGACTCTTTAGAGAGGGGAAAGAGAAGCATTCTAATCCCGCCTCCTATTCATCTTTCAAGGCCCACACCTAAAACCACTTATTCCATGAAGATTTTCCTGATAAGTCTAGCTGGATTTTTTTTTTTTTTTCCTCTTTGAATTTCCATGTATCTTTTCCCTCGATTGGACTCGTTTCTTTTAGTCATTCAAAAATCTGCTACTTTTTCTTCTGATGGGTTTTCTTTCAAAAGATGTTTGACTCCTTTAAAATGTTTCACTTAAAAAAGTGTTTCACTTTCTATAAATGATGATGTTATTGTCTATTTTTCATCTTTGCACATATTATTGCTCTAATTTTAATGGACGTTCTTGAAGGTCCAGCATTATGTTTTACTTTTCTCTGCCTTTACTTGGAAATCTCACTGCCTAATGAGCAAGTGAATGAATGAAATGAGTGAGTGAATGAATGAAACAGCTTAAAATTGTCTTCGTAGTGACCAAGGAGTCCTTGGGGACACTCTGGTATTGACAACTATTGCAATTCTAGTGGTCTCATTGCTGGACTAGCGTTTTCATTGCTCTGGGTGTCCTTCCAAAAGTGGAGTTTGGTACAGTGAGAATAGAATAGATGAGAATCCATAGTCTGGTTTTAGTCTTGAATCTGTCACTTAGGTAGTAGTTCTTTGGCTTTGGGAAGGGCAGTTTTCCAGGCCTCAGTTACATATCTATAAAATGAGAGTGGATTTTAGGTGTTGGTGTTTACATAAACAGTTATATATGTATATTTATATTTTATGTGAAGCCTTTTAGAAGGCTACCAATAGTAGCTTTTGTTACCAGTAACTGTTGTTACCAGTAGTTTTCTTTGGAGGAATATTTACAGTAACATGTAGTAAGGTAAAGGAAACTTTGGTTTATTATTTGAATTGTTGTACAGTGATTTTTAGCAATTTATTTTTCCTAGAAAACATTTCCAGAATCATAGGACAGTTTGCAGGACTAGTGTGCTAAGTTTTTGTTGTTGTTGTTGTTTTTAAATACATATTTTACACGTTTAACTGGGAAGTAAAAAGGAGACTTTGCTTTAGCCAATGTAAATGAATCCTAAAAATTGTAACAAGATATGTGAGTCATTTATTTGATTTTTAAACAGTCACTGCTTAGAAATGACCTTAGCTTTCCAAAGTGAAAGAAATTTTCGTCAAGTATATTACATACACAGGCTTCCATTAATTCAGCAAACTGCTTTCAGAAAGCAGAGTATTCGATAGTTAATTATTCCAAATGGTGCCGGTGATCAAAAGGGACACCCATTTGTAATGAAAGGAATCTGTGTAATGGTTGTCCTGAAGAATGTTTGCTCAAGTGTGAGGGTAGAAGTAATTGATGTAGTGCAAGTTGCATACATCTTCCTCAGGCTTAGAAGGAGCAGCCTGCGAAAAGGTGAGAAAGCATTGTGAGTATACAAGTAACCAAGTAAAGAGGACTAAGTATGGGGATAAGAGTTTAAATTTTAAATCGTTGGATGTCAAGTATGATATAACTTCATAGAAATGCATGTTTTAATATGTTCCTTTTTGGGCATTTGTATGTGTTTGTAGTGAGAAAAGTGTTTGCAGTCCTCACTGACTTCTTAGAATTTGGAATGTAATACTTGCCGCTAGTATATTTTTTCCTACTGGAATTGCAGGGAAATTTATATCCAATGTGAATTTCTCTATTATTTGCAAAGTCTAGTGTAATGTAG
Source organism: Panthera onca (assembly GCF_046562875.1). Lineage (NCBI taxonomy): Eukaryota > Metazoa > Chordata > Mammalia > Carnivora > Felidae > Panthera > Panthera onca. Next base: position 204,811,039 of record NC_138339.1, read on the forward strand.
CATTTACTTCTGAAAATGACACGTACACCGACTCTTCAGCAGTGGCATGTCTCCTGTTGACCTCTTCACAGAGCAAGATAGTCTTGTAGGTAGGTGCGCTTGCTGCCTAAACATGTTGTGCATCACTCTTGCTTTCCAGAACTAGCTGCACATTGGTTGAAGGCCATTCTTCCTTTGGCGGCCCAGACAGGAAGCTGGGTGCAAATACTCTCTGTTCTTAGGTTTCCAAACCCTCTTCTGTCTTCTTTTATCTCAGGCCCTTCTCCCACAGCCCTTTTCTATCTGTGGGAGGAAGAAGGGAGCACACCCTGTGTGGTTGGGTCTAAATTCTGATCTTACCTCCTCTAATCTTCTGCAAGTTTTCTTTTGGTCCAAGACCTTCTTTTTGTCTTCCTTGTGTCCGTCCTTACATTCTATTCTGCATCTTCCCTTTGCACAGTGGAATCCTGTCCTGTTTTACATAGTTAAAGGAAAATGTTGTGGGCTCATTTCAACACATTCTCCCTGTAAGTACCCAGCTCTCGAATTGAACCACATAGCTTTCAAGACTATTGTCTCAGTGTAGATATTAACAGAAACTTCATTTTACGCTCAGTGTTGAGGAATGACCTCTTACTCCGAGCGTTATCTTTCTGCTAGAGGAAGCAAATGCCATTGATCCTGAAATGGCAAGGCTATGGGAAAAATCTCCAGATAGGAAAAAAAAAAAAAAAAAAAAAAAAATAATCATCAGCATCTCCAATTGTTACCAGGCTGTACTTTCTCTGCAGGGTGGAATGAATCTTAGTCATTCTGCCTTTAATTCCATTCAGTTCTCATCTCGTCACATTTGTAGTTTCTACTGATAAGCCGGATAGGCTCTGAATGACCAGGATCATCAAGTATCTGGAGTGTAAAAAGCACAAACATGGAAGTCTAGAGTCCTGGTGTCCATTTGACAGACTCTTAGCTACTCTCTGCTTTAGTTTTCTTACAGTAAAATAAAATTTTTATTAGGTGATATTTTACTATTCATTTTAATGGGGGAGAAAGGATTTGAAGTTTTGAGAATTTCAAGTAATCATTTGAAATATGGATTCCATGTTTTTTGGGTAAAAAATAAGTAACATAATAAGAATATTGTTATGATTTATGAAAACATTTTAAAGATTAGGAATTTTGACATGCACCAGAGTCCCCAATTAATGCGTGTTTCTAGATGTCAAAAATGTTCTGTTTAGTATTTCATTTCCAGTTCTGCATCGGCTTATTGGTATAATTTTACTGTCTGACATTTTCATGAAGCATTTAAACCAGAGATAGTTTTTAATTAGTAAGATAGGGTAGTTTACAGTAAGGGATATTTCGTTTCCGGTAAGGATTGTTCTCTACCATGGTGTTAATGCTTCTCTGCTCAAGTGTCAGGTGGCTCAACATAATGTGAAGTAATTGAGTTTAAAGTGAGATTTTCTAATAAGATTTAAGCTACTGCACTCCCATTAATGAAAAGTTTCTTCCCATTCCCTTTCACAGAATGGTTCTCTTAAGTACTTTCTTCTTTTTCATAGCGCATTTGGTTAGTGTGCTAAAGATAAGATGTGGAAAATGATGGTTTTATAAGAAAAACCTGTAACTTTTAAATATGAACATTAAGAAGGAGGTGGAAATGTTGCTTATCTTAAATTCTTAGAAGTATTTATGGGAGTTTGGGGGATTGTAAAACATCAGGGGATTTCTGAATCCTGTCTTGGTTCAGGCCCTCCTTTTTCCTTGGTCAGATATATGTACAGGGATCCACAACAAAGGAAGATAAAGTACCATTTTATTGTTAACATGGCTTTTGTCTGAATATACCAAAGGCCTAAGGCTGTCTCCTTCGCTAGAACTCAGCACGATAGTTTATGTGCCAGCTGCGTATGTGGGGCAAAGACCAAGGAGATGAGAGGATCAGTTTCAGTGCTTGGAAAATGTCAGGCTGTCTTACCTGTGCTGACTCTTCAGTAGGTAAGGAAATTAAAGATGAGAGGGCCGTACTCCATGCTGAACCTTTTAAAGCGGAGGAGCAAGAAGAGGGTGGAAAGAGGAACTAAGATCTTCCTTTCATGTAAAAGACTACCCTTGCTTCCTCACTTGTCATCCCTATTGACAGAAGAGTTGACCTGGGCTGCCATAGTCGCAGAAATTTAAGAGTTGAGCTGCGACATTCAAGGAAATGGAAATGTGATTAGGCTCTCGAAACACAGAATTGCCAAGAAGTAAACTCCTTGTGCAATTTGGAGAGGTAATTCCGAATGAGATAAGAGAGGAAGGGTTCTTCTGTAGCAGCATTGTCTGTGCCGTCAGATAAGCAGTCAAACTAGTTGTCCACGTTTGAGGTGTAGTGTGTGGTGAATGAACACATCCCTGTCCTTCAGCAGCTCTTGGGAAAGACCACATGCATTTTAAATGATCCCAGTTTGATCTGGTTTGAGAATTTGGGGTCACTTAGATTTATGTCTTTTCATTAAAAAAATTACCTAATCCCTACATTCATTTCTAAATCAAAAAGAGGTCAAACTAACATTATTAAAAAAGCAAGTGGTTTGGAGTGCATGGGTGGCTCAGTTGGTTAAGTGTCAGACTTTGGCTCAGGTCATGATCTTGTGGTTCATGAGTTCGAGCCCCGCATCAGGCTCCGTGCTGACAGCTCGAAGCCTGCTGCTTCAGATTCTGTGTCTCCCTCTCTCTCTGCCCCCGCCCCCCCACCTTGCACTCTGTCTCTCAAAAATAAATAAACCATTAAAAAAAAAAAAAAGTAGTTTGAAATCCAGCCTTGTATTTTTGTTTCTATTTTTTTCATGGTTAATTTACGTAACATAAAATTTTATCAATTAAACCACATTTAAGCCTACAGGCCTATGGTATTAAGTACACTCATATTTTTGCACAACCATCACCACCGTCCATCTCCAGAACTTTTTCACCTTTCTTGCTGACACTCTGTACCCATTAAACACCAACTCCCCATTCCTTTCTTGCCCATATAAATATCATTTTTTTTTAAAAGCATTTCCCTAATCCTAGTGTACATGAACCTGCTACTCCCTTAACCACTTCCCAGTGGTTGAAAGGTACATGTGGGACATTTGGGTTGCATGTGGGAAAGGTGGTACCTGGAAAAGAGGTCTGAACATGAGCCAAGAAGTTTGTATGACTATGTAGGATCTACATAGTATGAGATCTAGCTTGAAGGGATGATAATCTAGATAAGTATCAAACGCCCAGGTTAAAACAAAAACAGAAATATCCTACGTTCAGGTGGTTGTGGGATAGAAAAGTGCCCAAGCTAGTTGATTCTAGAAAATAGGCTAGTCAAAGAATGGAGTTATAATTAGGTAGACCATTTAGATGCCAGGATGATCTGGAATAGTAGCTGGGAGCATCTTTGATCTCCCAGGACTAAAGATTTAATAACTAAGAAATTGAGGAAATGACTTGAATTTTCAACTGAACTATCAGTGATGGGAACATGAAATTGGAAGGACAGGAGAACTACTTATCAGAAAGACCATATAATAAATGTTGAGTTGAACAAATAACTACTATTCTACTTCCTCCTCTTTTACACAACGTACACATACTCACACACACATTATTTTTTGACCGGAGATGATGTGTATAACTCCTTTCCTAGGGCAATGCTAATAAGCCCATAAGTGGCAGCAAGTCCGTGGTTCTTATGGCAGGAGAGGGGTAGCAACTTGAGTTTTCTAATACTAAAACAAAATGTTAATTGGAAATAGACATTGACACTCCACATTCTGGTTAGTTTGTTGCAAAAATACAAGATCCTGAGGAATACAGGCATGCTGTCATTGAGTCTAATTAAGATCATTATAAAATTCTGCTTCTTAAGCCTGAAATTCTCTCTCATTACGTTGGAATAATGGTCGTTTTTATGTCTGATCACATTTCTTCTCTCAAGGTGTAGATAATCACTCTGGCCATTTTGATGAAATTCTGTCTTTGTTTTCCTCACCCTCTGATACACCAGGGATGGTCTGCTCACTGTGTAGTATGGCATTCCTTCTTATCTGTTAGTTAATACAATTTATTGTTACCTTTTCTATTCCCAAGTTGCTTAGCACTGTGTGTACAAATACTAATAAGTTGGCTTATTAAGTCTTTCCATTCTACAGCATGCTAGATATCCTGAATTACCTGTGTCCTCATTTGGATTTAATCCTCCTTTTAAATTAGGAATGTACACTAAGTTCTCATTCTTTTTATAATAAGTTTTTTCCCCCTTTGGTACATTCTCTTGTGTATGCATTAGCATGCCATGCATTAACTTTTAGAGTCTTTGCTCTGTAATTTCTTTTAGCAGGGATATATTTTCACATGCTAACATTAGCTGAGGATATATGGGACTAGGTTGCACTGGGAAAAACAGTAGTTAGTAGAAAAATTATATTTTATGAGTACATGTATTATTCTATGACTGAGAAACCACAACATGGAAGAATTCCAAGGGTGCGGGTACTTACAGTGGGGAGACTTTGAGGATACATAATAAAAAAAACCTTTATGATGTTTCTATGAATTGTGATGAACCAATAAAGATCATGTGACACTAGGCCTCCATGTTTTTGGGGCTGAATTTTTAACCATTTCCTGATTCCTTTAGTTTCGCCTCTGACACCTTTCGTCCATCTAATCAAAGCTCATGTCAGTTTGAAATTAAATTATAACAGTTAGCGCCAAGATATGCATGAAAAATAGACCTGACTGACTGGGTTATTTTTCTCCCCAGCGTACAGCTTATTAAAACATTTTGTTGAATATATGAATTTGGAGGATATTGATATTTTCTTTGGTCTGAGCTCCTGTTTTTCTGTTATCTCAGTCTTAGTTATGAGGGAGTGTTTACACACAAGGGGACCTCAAGAACATCATTTTTTTAGTTTGTGGTGCTAATACTTTTGAAATGAGCAAAATCGCTAAGTTCTGTGATTGCAAAAAGGTCCTTAGAGATGCAGCAGTTTTTATAACCTGTCTTGATCGCTTTGTTATTCCATATGGGAATAAAAAGGGAGGAAACATATTTTTTGTTCAACTCTGTTGACTTGGTTTTGAAGTATGTTTCAAGTTTTTTATAGACCGTAATCCCAGGACTTGAATGATTCTTCTGTACATGTAGTAATGGTTAAAAAAATAAAACATTAAAAAGAATTAGATACAGCTCTAATTGAGGATTTGTGAAATAGTGAAATCCTTCTCCCTGTTTGTGTAAGACTTGAGTTATACAGAAAAGTCCTTCAAGACTATTTGTTTTGTGACATTGGTTACTAAAATAGAATGTCGGATAAAAAGAAATATGCATTTGTTTGCTACACTTTTGATGATTGCTGTAGTTGAAATAATCTATTCCTCAGTATTTTAGTTAGTGCATTAGCCGCTTTTCTTCTTCTTCTTCTTAGCCTGAAATTGCCAAGCACACATCTCTTTGCTAGTAAAATACTCTGATTAGTTATGGCAGTCATATATTAATATTTGAATAGAAAGATAGCCTGTTTCTCTGTTTATTTTCTGTGTAGTTAGGTACATAGTCATTTATTTATGTGCCTAGAAATACTAAAACCGGGTTTGACAGATCAGATATGACTAAAGCTATTTATACTATTATGGTTTTCAATACCAAAGCATTTACTTTGACATTTTGCCAAGGGGGTATTGCCAACTTAAAAAATAATTCATTCCAAGTTTTCACTTTTCTTCTATATATTCCATATCTTCTGCCTTCAAGCTGCCTAAATCTTCTTTGAAATAATATTCTCCTATCACAGATACTAGTAGTGGTAACTCTTAGAAATCTATTTTCCTTTCCCAACTATTAGATTATCCTCTAATTCTGACACTTGAGGTTTTCAGGTCCAGTCTATTCACAATATATTGCTGGGTAACTGAATCGTATTCGGTTAGCTACCATTTGAAGTAGTGATGGGTGAATCCTTAATTTTTCCCTTTAGGAACTATGTATAATTTTCCATAGTGTTAAATCTTGCTCATTGTACTCAGGAAACCAAGCATTTCTCTTTGCTCCCCCAGGTCCATTCACCTTCCCACTTTCTCTCCCACTGAACATGGACAGTGAGGAAAAATTCTATCCAGTGTCAATGAAAACCTTAGGGAGTTATCTTTCTCTTACGTGCTGGGTTGTAGACTACTTTCCTCATGGGGATTCCCTGCCTCGGAGGCTGCTCTTAGCCTGTGGTGTGGTGGTCAGTGCCATTGTCCGAGAGCTGGCCACCACCTAGCCCTTTGTGTGACCATGGGCAGGTAACTCATAAACTCTGTGCTCAGGTTTCCTCATTAGTAGAATGAGGTAGTTAAACTTCATATTCAAGGACTGTTCTTCCAAAATCTGGACCTTATAAAATCTTGATACTTTTTATTAGCCCATTAGAACCTTGGCAGTTAGAAAGTAAGAAGAAAAACAATTGCAATTAATGCAAATAATCTTGACTTTATAGATGTCTTCTGGCCCCCACCTTTTACCCTATATGAATTCAGACTGTGCTAGGCCTCAGTTGTCATTTCCTAAATACATGATATATGCGTGCTTTTTTTTCTATAGTTGACTTGATTTTATTGGCTTCTCTGAGTGTCACAAAGAATGCATATTTAATCTGGTACATGTCCTTTTATCCTCTCAAGGCTAGTGTAATCTAATGAACAAAGGTAATTTACTGTGAACATCTAACGTGTACAATTTAATAGCATTTGTGCTAAATGAATACCAGGAAAAAATTGAAACGTGTAGTATTTTACAAACATAGTGACATGAGATACATTCCAGGAAGCACCAATAAAAAAAGAATAAACAATTACTAGTAGCATTCATTGACTTAGAATACTCCATTATGGAACGAGAAGCCTGTGGTGTTGCCTTTTGTGTGGTATTACTTTAGTGGAGACTAGCTGCTTACATACCGATAACTGAATATTCTAGAATTTTTTGCAGTGAGAAAACAATGTATGAGAGAATATGTGAATCTCATTCCTGAAAAAAAGATCCCATTTTAATCAATCTGATTGGAGCACAATGCAAAATGAACTGGAATAAACTGTATAACCATGTACCATGGAATTAGGATTTTTAATGGAAAATTTAGTATGAAAGCAAAGATCCTGAAAGGAAATTTCTTTATAAAATTTTGCTGCTATTTTTGAAACTTTGAAAATAGAAAAAGAATAAAGAGAAAAATGTAATTAAAAAAACACTTTTTCAGTTCATGGCTCTTGGCAACATAGAAAGTTTTGTCATCTTTGACTCCATTCTGACATAAAACACTCATAAAATGCGGCATATGCTGTGTTAGTGATCAGAACCATTTTTGAACAGTATTAATCTTCTGTTGGAAAAATGCCGCCTTACACAACCTCTCTAGGAAATAAGATTAAACACAGACCTCTAATGGCAAAAAAGCTAGATCACAAGTACAGATGGCCCTAATAGTTGGACTTTATGTTTCAGAGTTTTGTCTTACACTTGAGAAAATCTAGTGTTTTAGTGAAAGTGTTTTTTAGAATAGCCTTAGAAGAGGAGCTCTACCAGTGGATGGGAGGAGCCCAAAAAGTGTTCTCCTATTGGCTCGTGAGCTGTGGTTAGGCGCTCTGATTCTTGTCCCTTATCTCCTTGTCACTGCGGAGGCTGAGAGAGGTGATTATCATCCTATTGCCTTCTGATGGCCCATCTTAGAGGTCCAGTGTGTCCCCAGGTCTTAGATGAGGGATGTAAGCCACGCTGAGTTTCGGTGGTGGGAGCTGGGGATGCAGGACCTGGTGGCAGATGCCAAGCCCAAGTTCCCCTGCGGGTCTCTGCACTGTGTCGTGGCTTGTGTCTCACAGAAATGATGTGAGCAGAGGTAAATGAAATAGGACCTTGTGTATGAATTTCATTTCCACTAGACATTGTCCTTTGTTCTTATTCCTCTTGAATGCATCTTTATCATTGTTGCCAACATTTAGATCCTGCTTCATCAGGACCTTTGTATAAGCATCTTCACTGCTATCACACTGATTTGAGGCAGTCTGTTAGCTGGCTTCATTTTATTTGTTCAACATTACTTAAAAACTTTTTTTTTTCGTGGTTAAGATTTTATCCAAATCAGTCTATTTGGCTCATGGAGTGATTATCTGATTTCTACTGTTGTTTAATGCTTTTGTTCTTTTCAGAAAGCTTTACTGCTTCATATCCTTTGGTCTGTATTCTGCTTACTATTTCAGTTGCATCTTTTCCCAATCGTCCTTTGGCTATTTGGTAATAGAGAAGAGAGGAGAAAACCATAATTTCATTGCATTATGGGAATGCTGATACGTTAAACTCAGTAAGAATCTAATTTGTCATTTTTATGGAAAGGCAGAATTAGTTAAAATTATTTCAGCCTCTGATTTGGAGGTTGAAGTGGTCAAGCTTACTTGGTTATCTCCCTCTCCCCCACTTTGTTATTTTAATGTGACACCTAACATATTTTGAAACTAGAGGAAGGAATATTGGAGAGGAAGTCTTGTGATCACTGTCTTCAGATCTGCTGTTTGAAGTTACTTGCCCTAAGCATTCCTTTTCTCACTGTGATTATGGTGATAGCTGTAGTATGAGTACTGATGAGAATTATGCAAGGGAGTGTAACAAAGTGTTCAGGGCAATGCCTAGTAGATGGTCAGAACATACTTAAAATTATTAGTTTCTTTGACTTTTTTTCTTTAAATAGGCTAGAAAATTTTTCAGAATGTCAAAGGAAATTGGTGTTGAGAAATGAACTGATTAAAACAAAAATGCTGGATTTTTTTTTTTTTTTTTCCTGATGAAGATAAAAAAAATGTACATTTTCTAAAAAGTAGAGGATTGCCATTTGGTCAGGTTATGGAGAGGAAGTCTACTAACATAATTTTTATTAGCCTTCATCTGAAAATTGTAAACCTTTTGTCTCATTCTGTTAACTACTAGGAGTAAGGTGACAAATGTGTCATTTTTGGTGGTAACTGGAAAAATCTATGACAGCGAGTGGACTAACTGGTAGGACTGTGCCCTGTATCTCCATTCCAGGTTTCTCTTTTCCACATCTGTACATACAGCCTCCTCTTGGACATGACTGTGTGGATGTACAAGAGCTTCTCAAGCACAACGTGTTTAAAACTTGAGTATTTAAACATGTTTTTCATTTCTTGATGAATCAAATAAACACCATTATCAGCTGCCTGGTTGCCCCGAGTGCCCTTCTCTTTTTCCCTTTTGTGTGCAGGTTCACACATACAAACCTACATCACACACATATTTACTGAATACCTGCTATGTATGTTTCAGACCATACTCTTGGTGCTAAGGATATAATGATGAACAAAGTTGCTACATTTTAAAACACTTTTTTTTGGAATGAGGGGAAGAAAGACAAATGGTAAATTGATAGTATGCCAAGAGTAAGTGCTTTGGAGGAGAAAAATAGGTATCATAATGGTGATTGGGAATACTGGGTGGGAGTTGCTATTCCATATAAGGCAGTAAGGAAAAGCAGGATTCTTTTGCTGCCTTGTGGTGAAGAGATTGAGATTGCAGTCAGTCAAACCAGGAGGTGGGCGATGAGTTGAAGGCAGTTATGAACCAGGTGAGAAAGGATGATAGGAAAAGCAGTAGCTGGGGAGATGGTAAGGAGTGCTTATCTCAAGGAACATTTTTGAGTTAGAGTCAACTGGGAAGTAGCAGAAAACAGGATGACTTCAAGCTTTTTGAGTTCAGCAGTTGCAACAAGAGCATTCCCATTTTTTTGAGATGAGAAGGTGTGGAGGGTGTGTGTGTACATGTGACGTTCAAGGTGCCCCTTAGACATCTAAGTAGAGATGTTGAAAGTAGACCCCTGGGTATTCACTCTGGAATTCAGGAGACAGATGTGGGCTGGATTCTCCTTTTGGAAATCATCCCTTCTGTCCATCCCAGTTTCTGCTGCTTCAGGTGAGGGCACCATTTTTTCTCCTTTGGATTTCTGTAACTCCCTCTGTCTTGACCTCCTACCCTCGTACTTTTCCACTCTTTCCATAGCCTGAGTTTTTTTCTAAAATGCAGTTATTTTGATATCTGTCACATACTTAAATCTCAGTGGCTCCTCATTGTCTGGAGGATAAAATCCAGACGTATTAACCTGGCCTAAAAGGTTTTGCATGATGTGGTCCCTGCTACTTTCTGGTGTCATTTACTTCTACTCAATATTCTCTGTTCTTATTATTCTCTCTTCTTTCTGTACCCTTCAAGTTCTTGCACCTTTAGATCTCCAAATACTATCCTTTCCTTATCTGATCCTTCCTCCTCCCACCCCAAAATCTTCTCTCCTACCTAACTCCTTTTCCCCTTCAAGCTTTTGATTAGATATTTATTACATGAAGACTGTCCCTGATAAGTATGGGTTATGGGATTCTTCTTTATTTAGCTGTGGTTTCTAATAAAATGTTACATATATATCCATGCATTGTAATTGGCATTTGCTTTGAATTTACTGCTGTTGGTCTTTATTTATTTTTTTAAATATAATTTATTGTCAAATTGGTTTCTATACAACACCCAGTGCTCATCCCAAAAAGGGCCCACCTCCATTCCCATCACCTACTTCCCCCTCCCCCCATCAACCCTTAGTCTATTCTAGGTCCTTAAGAGTCTCTTATGGTTTGCTTCCCTCCCTCTCTGTAACTCTTTTTTTCCCCCTATTCTGTGAGGTCAGGATGTCTCTATTTTGTTTAACAGTGTATCTGTATTGCCTAGCACAACCCCTTTTAATTGGTGCTTAATATTCATTTGAATGAAAGTATAAGTGAAGTTACTGATGATAAGCATGTATGCAAAATTTAGTAGTTTTTATATACCAGCCATAACTAGTTACAAACTATAGTGGGGAAAGGTAGAATTAACCACTCCCTCCACTTCCCATCCCCATACTTAAGAGTATGATTTGGATTTACTTAGGACACCTAATAGTAACAGTGAGTATATAGGTTGCCTAGGAAGATCACTGTGGTAAGTTGAATAATTATAAACACATGTCATGTTGATGACTAGGAATTTTGAAAAATTGTCAACATATCAAATCTCCTTGAATCTATTTATAAATGCCTTGCAAGTCAAATGCAATTCAAATGAATTTTATTTTTGGAACTTTTGAATTACTCTAAAGTTCATGTAGAAAAATAAATGAAGGAGAAAAGGAAAGAAAATGTAGAAAGGGAAAAATGATTTGAACATTCAATTAAAAAAGATATATCATGCAGTGCTTAAGACAGAATGATAGTTGACCAGGAGTAGTACTTAGAGCAGTGGAACAGAATGAAAAACCCAGAAAAACAAATGTGGGATAAAAGTGTAATATAAAATTGGTTGAAAAAGATAATTATTAATAAAATGATAGAGATAATTAATATTTAGAAAAAATATAAAATTTGATCCCTCAAACTATGTAACAAAACATATAATAGGCTTTTTTGGTAGAAAATAACATAATGTGCCCTCTTATATGTTTGAAGATTCTTTTAGAAGCTATTTCCCCAGTATTAGTGATTTATTTGTACATATCTAACAAACACTGCTCCATTATTCTTTGTTATCAAGATCCTAATTTTGTATGATTGGCCTTGACCGGAAGAGCTATCCATGAACACAAAGGAGAAGGAAGATGATAGGATGTTACAGATCTTAATTTTGACTATCCTATACCTTGCTGTGAGGACAGGTCATAGATTCGTGTTTAGCATGATGCTTATTCTGTTATTCTTTTACTAAGGAGAGGGAGGCTAGATGCATTTATTGATTTTAAAACACTCAGATAATGTAAGCTAAGTATCAAATTTTGACTGTTTTTATAGATTTGGAAAACAAATAATAAACCATCTACTCTTCTGGTTTAGTATGAGCTATATTTTTAAATAAGCATGGTATATCAGACATAAAATAGCTGTGTGTGTTTGCTTAGCACTCTTTGAGCTAACTTCTTAACTTACCCTAAGTGTAAGTCTATTTCTGTAATTGTGTCCTGTATACTGTTCATATGAGCTAAGTGTTCTCATTGTTATGCCCAATGGTATTGGTTAAAATAATGCAATCAGTTTTATTTTTAGTTTTTCTGTTAGACCTTCACGTATTTACTCTTAGTTTTTCTAGCAGAAGAACCACCAGTGCCTATCTGAAACAGGCCTTGGGATGTCTATTATTTTTATATCCATGTTCTTTAAAAGATTTGTATCTTTTTTATATTCTTTGATAATAGTTCACAAACTGTCCTTTTGCTGCTGAATGCCTTACTGACATGGATCTATCCTTGCTTTTACAGAGAGAAGAGAAGAGGAAGATTTGGAAGAGAAGAAAGCTATTAAGAAAAAAATTAAAGAGCTTAAATTTTTAGATTCTAAAATTGCCCAGAACCTTTGTACGTATCAAACTTCAATACTATTACATTAGCAAAACACTGGAGGTGGTTCCTTTAAATTATTTCTTTATGACTTGTTTTTCATTTTATGTTATTTTAATATTTTATTATTTGCATAATAACTTCAAAGATAATTCATTTAAGCAAATGATGGGTTAAATTTTTCAAAATGTAATGTACTTTAGGAAAAAAGCTAAGGAAAGGATTTAGAATGAAAGTATATGTTGTATAGCTGAATAAAAAAAGGCTATCCTTTGTCTAAGCATATAAATAACAAGGAATTTGGGTGACAACATCATATTTTAAAAAATAGTAATGGATTATTTCTTTTATACCTCTGAATCTCTATTATTTTTGATACTTGATCACACACAAAAGAGGTTGGAATATTAATGGAAATTAGGATGATGAGAAAAATGAATTCCATTATCCCATGTGAGCAGTTCAAAGCCTTTCCTCAAAAGTAATGACTGGAAATATTTTAGATTTAATTACTGTTACAGGAGCTAAATACTTAGCATTGAATTGTCTTTCTGACTGAACGGGAGAAGAGGGCAAAGAGTTTTGCTTCTAACTCATTTCTAACTGCAACTTAAATACATCAAAGATAGTTTGCTTGGAACTGAGATAATAGGATATGTATGTTATTTTCTGATGTTATGAGAGGGATGCAATGTGGAGAATCTAGAGGCATGAAAAGTTAACATGGCTTTTAGTCTTCCTTTCAATTATTACATGACTCAAGAGAGCTTTTAGCAAGTATTGGAACAAAAATTCTTTGGTGAGAGGATAAAGATCCATGCTATTGATTAAAGAGGGAATTATGTTAGAGGCAGTAAGTGTGAAAGACAGAGTTGACATTCCTTTTGTGAAAGTTTTGCGATCTCCTTTCTTTCCTGCTTACTCTGACAGAGGGCCACCCCTTTTCTGCAGTGTAGGTATGCCAAGATCCACATGGATAGTGTGTAGACGTTAATGCTATTGGCCAAGATATTGCTCTCTGTTTCTGGGGCACAAGTTGATACCTTTGAAGTTAGATGTCATCATGTGACTTGCTTGGGCCAATGATAGTATAAGCGGAGATGAGATAGCTTTTGTGTGGGAGCATTTATTGGTGGTGTGAGAAACTCCAGTGCTCTTTCCCCTGCACCCTGTATGGCAGTCACAATGGTGTCTATCACCCTGATGAGAAGATCACAAGTATCAGGGCTCTGTCTTTCTGATGTGTAATGGACATGTAGTCTGAATTAGAGATAATTTACGTGTATGTGTATGTGTGTGCATGATTAGACTATTGAGATTTGGGGGACTGTTACATGATACAGGCATTTCAGGGAATTTTCCCCCTTAAAGGAACATTGTCTGGCTTCAAAGCATTATTAACTTAGATAATGACAAAAAAATTATATTCTCTGTGATGTGAAAAACATAGATTTTCTTGAAAAGTGTCTATGACCCAGATTACAAATTCCTAGTCTAGACTCTAAACAGCCTTGTTATAGGGGTCCTGGAGAAGTACCAATTCAAATGGATTTTTTTTTTTTTTTTTTTTTTTTTTAATTTTAAGGGAAAGAGAGAGAGGGAGTGAGCAGAGGAGCGTCAGAGAGAGAGGGGGAGCAAGAGAATCCGAAGCAGGCTCCGCACAGTGTGGAGCCAGATGCGGTGATTGACCTTAGGAACTGTGAGGTCGTGACCTGAGGTGTAATCAAGTTGGACACTTAACCGACTGTGCCATCCAGGCGCCCTTTACATAGAATTCTTTTTAGATGAGTCAGTCATAATAAGTTAGCTTAAATATCTATCTCAAAGTTGAATAATTGACTTTAGTATTATTTGTATATGACAGAACACGTGCTAAATGGGATTTCAAATTTAATTGCATTGGTTAATAATTATTGATTACCTTTCTGTGTTCTAAATTTGGCCCTTTAATCGTAACTACAACCCTATCACATAGGTAGTAGCATTGATGTTGCAGATGGGTATAACCGTTCAGTGACTTGAATAAGGTTGCCTGTTTTGAAAATAATAGGTATAGCATACACTATTCCTGTTTAGAGATAACAGAATCACATTTTCATGGAGAAGGATATTGTTTGTCTTTTTTGCTTTAGCTGAATATATGGAAAAAAATATATATATATATACTCTTTTAATTATTAAACACATTTTAAAGTATAATATTGAAAAGTCCAGAATTTATGCCATTCATATTATGATGTAATCCATTCCTGGATTATTCTTGCCCTCTCTGATTGTAGCAAGTGTTATGATTTAAGCTTTAAGAAGCTTTAGCAACCTATAATCTTGACCATAATTATAATCTGGTTCACAGCTGTTTTTTGTCTTTGAAATTCAGTCTTTTGAGATACTGAATTGTGGGAAGAGTCTTGTGATAGGACAAGACAGAGTCTTGCCACTTAGAAATCTGCAATACATTCTCTTAGATTTCTCTTAACTGAAATATTTGATAGAATTTTGAGGAAAGGATGTAAAATCTACTCTCTTATTTACCTATTTATTCAAAAGTATGTTAGGTTCCCTATGTTTGAGTTCATAAAGGTTTTGGCAGAGACCCTGCGCTGAGCATAAAAGAATTCCAGGCACTCGAGGATCAAGAGAGGCCTCAGGAGTTTTACAAGGTTCATATGCTTCACCAGATTTTTGGAATATTAGAGCTCTAAAGGGAGGAACCCTGGAATCTATGAATTAATGTAAAGATTTAAATATTTATAAGTTCCCTTGAAGAAAACATGTGTGACTGGTTCCAAAATCTGCACACTTTACATTTCTTCACTGAACTCAAAGCTTCCAGTGGGACCTATATAGTCACATTTTGAAGGATAAGATGTGTGTTAGTAAAAATATTCACTTTAATGGGTCTTTTGGAGGCTTTAAATGAGTATCTCCTATCCTCAGTAACTTCTAATTTGTTTTTTAAAGATCTATGCTTGTCTTCTGAATTGGGTGTTATGCATTAGGCCATTTTCAACTTTTCTGTCATTTTTTTTCCCCCTTAGAGCAAATGTTTGCCAGAAATCTTATTCATAAACTATAAAAAAAATTGTTCAGTCTTTATAGATATAGGTGTTTAATGTGCATGTTATTTTAACTGTAGAATATTAATACTGGAAGGCAGAGAATGAATTACAAATATAGATGAAAGTAAAGGAATAAATGATGTCCATTCACACAGTAAACCCTTCTGTTAACATTTTTATCTTTTTATATAGTTGTTACTATATTAGTTATGCATGTTGTGTTATTTATGTTTACTTCTGTTATTGTACTTACATAAATGTGCAAGTGAGATCATAGTAGGTTTTTATCTGCAGTTTTGTTGTTTTTTTTATCTCCACGACCACCTTCACTTCTGACACCAGTTAAGTTTGGGGGTCTCCAAGACCAATCTTAAGTATGATGGTTTATTGGAAGGACTCACAGAAATGACTGAAAACTCTTTGATTTATGATTAAACAGTACAGATTAAAATCAGCCAAGGAAAGAGGCACATGGGGAGGTGTCTAGGAGAGTTTGGAGCACGAAATTTTCACCCATGGACATCTCTAGCTTCTCCCAGCAATGATGTGTAATAATAGTCACAGATTATTGCCAACCAGGGAGGCTCACTTAAGCCTTGGTGTCCAATGTTTTCACTGGTTCTTGGTTTTGGGTGAACCTGACCCAAAACTGTGTGACTGACCTTGGTTTTCAGACCCTCGGGAGGACAGGTTAATACTGTGTGACCCAAAATCCCCACCATAACTCACATTATTAGCATAGACTGTTAGTGTGACCCAGTGTCCCCAGTAAACATAGAAACTCTTATCAGGCAGGACATTCCCAGGGCTTTTGAGAGTAGCTCCCAGGAGCCAGACCTCACTTGATTAAGCTTAATCTGTTACCACACAGTATGCCACCCTTTTTCCCCATGCATTTTGTTTCCATATTATTCATTTAAAATTATTTTAATTGTTTTTGTTATGACCTATTATCAGAGAATATAGAAAATGCATGTTACATTTAATGATATAAATCAAACACCTACAGCTAAAGAAATAGAACATGACTCATACTTTAAAGACTTACATATGACCTTTTCCAATTTTATATCCCTTCCTATGAGAAGTTACCATTCTCTTAAATCTTGGTTTAAATATTTCCTTCCTTTTATTTATAGTTTTACCAACCATGTGCATATTCCTAAATAAGCTGTTTAGTTTTTAACTGACTGACTTTTATATAAACAGCATCATATCATATTAATGCATCTGGCTGTAGTATATTCATTTGTATTGCCATTTTTAACACATTCTTTGACTGTTACACTTTATTCATTTAACCCTTGATTGACTTCTGTGTTGTTTTTCATTTTTGGTGGTACTAAGGCAAGGTGTGGCAAACTATGGCCTTCAGGCTAAATCTTGCCCATTGTCTGTTAAGACACAGTCTACCAGAGCTTAGCCAGGACATTTGTTTACATAATGTCTGTGGGTGCTTCTGTGCTCCAATAGCACAGTTGAGTAGTTGTGACAGAGCCTGAATAGCTTAGAAAACCTAAAATAATGGCTATGTGACTCTCAGCAGAAAAAGTTAGGTGACTCCGCCTCTAAGTATATATCTGGGCAGCGTTTGTACCAATTTATTCTTCCACCATCAGCGCCTGAATGTTCCTACTTCCTAACCTTACCAATGCCTCGTGTTTTGCAAGGTTCTAGAGTGGCTTAAAAAAAATATATCATATTTGGAATTTGTTGGGCCTTCGTGTTGTTGATGATTTGTGTCTCTTTATAATTCTGGAATATTCTGACATTTTCTCTTCAGATAAGATTTCTTTCAACTCTGTTCTTTTTTGTGATTTCCCTTTGTAAATCCAAGTAGACATTTTTAAGGTATCTTTACTTATCTTCTGTATCTCTTAACCAACTATTTTTCCATCTCTTTAAATTTGTGTTTTGGATTGCTTTTTTGCCTGTGGTCTTTCATGTCCTCAATTTTCTCTTTATATTATATCTAATCCATACATTGAGTTTTCGATGTCATTAGTGTATGTGTGTATATATATTTTTTACTTTCAAAAAGTAAAAAATCCTCCAAATCTTGTTTCTTTTTAGTAATCTTTTTCTTTTTCCCTTGGCCATTATTTCAATCTTTCCTTGAATATTTTTTTCTCCCAGGATTTCTGTTTTCCTTCCTTTAAGGATAGCTCAGAAATGGATTTAAGATTTAAATACATGCACACACTTATGTATATTTTTTAGATATTTCAAGGGTTTCTTTTTTATTCTTGAGTTATAGCTGACACACAATGTTACATTAGTTTCAGTTGTACAGCATAATGATTGGACAGCACTATACCTAATGCTATGCTAAGGATATTTCTTGATTGAGATCCAAAATATCCTTTTTCGGGAGGAGGAAGTAGATAATTCCAGGGCATCTCTCCACTTTGTCTTAGTGGCTGAAATATGTAAAAGTATAATTTTTCTTTCTCTCCATGACTGTGTTATGCCTCAGAGTAATTTTATCCTTTGATCTTTGTATTAAATGTTATAATCTTTTCTATATCTTCTTGTTGTATCCATAGACTAGGTTTCTTGAGTAGAATTTATTGCTTCTCAAAGGGAATTAATAATTTCAAAGATTCTGATTAATCTTTCTAATCCTACAGAATTTGCAATTCAGGTGTATTTTAACACTTTGCCTTCTCAGTTTGCTTACTCCTAAGGTTTAACACATTATTACATATTATTAGTTTTGTTTTTTTCTCTTATTCTTTTAATTAAAGTTACATATATTTTTTAAGATTATATTTTTTGAGAGAGACAGATAGCATGAGCGGGGAGGGTCAGAGACATCTCATGAACCTTGAGATGATGACCTGAGCAAAGATCAAGACTCAGATGTTTAATCTGAGCCACCCAGGTGCCCATAAGGTTATATACATTTTGCTCATTTTCCTTTTTAGACCTCAGGGTATTCTAAATGAAGAAAAAAAATGCTTTGCTTTTTGGGGCAGATTTATCCCCTCAGCTTCCTTATTTTTTAATTGTTTAAGGTGCTTTGACTTGTTCTCCTTTTATGTTGTCAGAGATCACTCTTTTCACATATTTTCCAACAACTTATATGATTAAGATGTTCTCTTACCATAAAGGAGCTAAATTGTCATGTTAAATTTATTTTAGTATTTGTTTTTGTTAATATTTACATTTAATTCTGCAATCATAAGCAACTGGTTTTGTACATGATGTATGTATTTAGGTTTTGTTCTCTTCCCATTAATTATTTACTGATGACCTCTTTGAGATCATATAGTTACTATATTTTTTGCTTTTCAGCGTCTACTACAGGGTTTTTATTTTGTAATTTCATTAATCTGTTTTGTAATAACATTTAGATATTTTATTCCATTTGTTGGTGTACTAAGGATTATACCCATCCATAATTTCTAGAACTATCATCCCTTATTTATAACTATTTGAGTTCAGAAATGTATCAGTGAAGCTGGTGTTGATGTTGAACATGTTGTTCATCTGTAAATGATACATGGTGTCCTCAGGTATATGGAAGCCTAAAGATAGCCTTTAAAAAGAAGATCATGTTTTCTAAATCTTGTAAAAAATACTGTCTGTGAAAAGACCTACAGACAAGATGACATAAGTTCAGCATATAAAATAAATGGTAGCGGTAGCAAGTTCTGAGTATGTTCACAGAGTGACATCTGTCACTGAAGAAGAGACACATTAATAGTAGATCAAGGGGGGAAACGGCAAAAGCATTAAATCTAATACTATGAAAATATCCTTATTTACCTCAGTAGCTTTTGAGAAGATCACTGTGGTTTAATATTAGACATATGAGATATTAGAAAAAAATGTAAATAATGTTGGAATTTTCAGTAATAATATATTACCCAATATAATCTATTTGTATGGTTTCCCAGGAAAATTTGTTTTCCAATATTCGGTATTCGAGCTTCAGTTACGTATAAAGGCTATTTTTCTGGCATATTGTCTATAATGTTTTTAAAGAGCAAAGTGCTATTATAACTTGCAATAGTGTAAATGCACTACTCGCCAGTTTTCTTAAAATATTTTTTTCTGAACTATTTAGTAGAGCTGCAGGATATTATAAAACCTAATAATACACATGTTTAGACAAAAATTATATGTGCATATTGGAGTTTTATGGTTCTTTTCATTCCAATGTAATATTTTTATAGTGTACCAAATATATTTCAGTTTTGTTTTTTTTTTATCACATGAAAATTGGCACCATTCCTGTGATAGGCTAATAACTAAGCATTAAAAATCAACTTTGGAACCAGCATAATAATAAAGGGCTGTTGCTTAAATACTAGTTCTAAAACTAGAGTAGAAAATGTGCTAATGAAAATTTCTCCCATAGTCATTATATTTAATCCTTAAAGTCTCTCATTTTATGAATTATTTTTGATTTTATACATAGAACTACATCTCAAATTCTTTTCTTCTCTTATTATGAACCTTTTTCTCCCCCTTTTAGCAATCTTCTTGAGCTCTTTTCGGGTGCCATATGAGGAAATCAAAATGATGATATTGGAAGTGGATGAAACACAGTTGGCAGAGTCTATGATTCAGGTAAACAAACTGGCAGAGAGCTTAAATTCCAATATTTCATTGCAAGCTTCTCATTAAATACAAATCTGTAAGTGAAGCAAAATTCTTAAACCAAATCATTCAACTGGAAAATCATTGCTGCATAATTAGTTTTAGCATAACTTCTGCTTTGCCAGGAGATAAAACTGCATCTTTTCTTAACTGCAACTAAATATAATGCTATCAAAATGATTACATTTCAATTATTTTAAATGACTGTTTTTGAAAGGCAAATTGTTTAATTCAACATGTATGTTTTTGTTTTTGTTACAGTTAAGGTTAGTAATATGCGACTTAAAGTTTATTTGTATAATCCTTTCAGAATATGTTTTTATTAGGCTCTTATCTTGTAAAGTTGCATTATGATTCAGTGCAGAAGATTGAGGGACTTTTCTCTTCATTTAGAGTCACCTTTATTAACCACCCTTCCTTGAGTCATTTGTGTTCCTACGAGTACTAGAAATTGTGGGCATAGCATTCTGAATTCATTCAGGAGGCTGCCAGCTTTTTAAATGGTGTCTACCCACAGTATTATTTAAGGAATGCTAGCGTGGTGCCAGAGTTATTTGCTGAATTCCACATAAGACATCAATAATGCGTGTCTTGATAAACTGTAAAATCAGAGTATCAAACCACAAATTATATAGGAAGAGAATAATATCTTCAGTTTACTATCTTTCATTCTTATAGTGGATGTACTTAGAAAAATGGCTTTTTAGCAATAAAAAGAAACCAGAGATTATTTGTTAGTGTGAACACATGTTTAAAATTATTTTGGACATTTAATCCATCAATGAATGGTATCTTGGAAAGTTTTGGGTTTTGCTTCTCCTATCTTGTCTTCCCAAGGTGGTTGCGATATAATCCCAGTAGGGGTTTGTGCTGTGAGTAGCTGAGACTCATATACACCTGATTCAGTAACTCTTCCCTGAGCCTTTTTTCTCTAAGCACTTTCTTTTTACTAGGTTTTTGTCTTTGTTAACTGTTGATCGTAAATGTGCCTTGTTGTTGGGAGTAAATTTCAAGTTCCTTAAAGAAAACTTTTCTGCTTCATACATGTTTGTATTTTTTTTTTGATGCATTTATTGAATTTTTACAGAGTAGCTTTTAACTTGATTACACGAATGTTTTGGATATTCATGTGGATTTTGTGTGTAGAGATGGGAAATTTGCATTTTTAAATTCACGTCCAAAGAACATCCAGTTCCATATAATTTCTTAATATATTAGTTTTCTATTGCTGCTGTAACAATTCACCGTAAATTCAGTAGCTTAAAATAACACAAATTTATTAGTCTCCATTTCTGTTGAACAGAAATCTGGCATGTGTCTTATTGTGCTAAAGTCCAGGTGTTGGCAGGCTTGCCTTCCTTTCTATAGGATTTAAAAAAAAAAAAATCCCTTTCTTTATCTTTCCTGGCTCCTCATGGCTTCCCACATTCCTTGGCTTGGGACACTTTTCTTCAACTTTCAAAGGATATTGACTCTCTTCTTTTTTCCATGGTCACATCTCCCTCTCACTCCATGTTCTGTCTCTCTCTTCCACTTTTAAGGACCTTTGTGGTCCTTTAAGGACCTTCTGCAGTTCTGATAATCTAGGGAAATTTCCCCTATTTTAAAGTCAGCTGATAACAACCTTAATTCCCTATGCCACATATCCTAATATTTTTACAAGTTTTGGGGATTAGGTGTGGACATCTTGAGTGGTGTGGTTCAGGTCATCGTTCTGCCTGCCACACCTACTACATTTAAAACCCATCTCGGGAATTTAAAATCGAAAAATTTAGTTTGGACATTTATATGCTGACTAAAAAATAAGAATTCCGTGCTATTTGAAGTCTCAAATTAATTTTATTTATTTCAGTTTATTCATTTTGAGAGAGAGAGGGAGGGAGAGTCCAAGTGGGGAGGGGCAGAGAGATAGGGGGAGAGAGAATCCCAAGCTGGATCTCCAACCTCCCGCATGGGGCTCGAACTCACGAAAAATGAGATCATGACCTGAGCTGAAATCAAAAGCTGGATGCTTAACTGACTGAGCCACCCAGGTGCCCCTCTTAAATTAAATAAAAAAATAGGTTCCTAATTGTAAAGTGAAGAACTGCTTATTTTTCACAGGGTACAGGGAAAACCTTACTTTATAATAATCATCATTTTGGTAAGCTATGTTCACAGTCACGATTTTGTTTTGGCATATCTAGTTACTCATTCATATATAACCAGATGTCAGTAGTATGTCATTTTTAATGTCATCCTTCTAACTTATTCTCTCCCCGTTTGCCTTCATTTGTCTTTTATTAATTAGTTCATTTAGCATCTATTTTATTATACCCCCCCCCATGTGCAGGGCATTGTGGTCGGTTCAATTAAACATCGATTTTGCCTTTCTGGGATATTTAGTTTGACAAGTGAAATGATGTGTGTGTGTGTGTGTGTGTAAAATTATAATACAAGGTACACATGGCTGTATCAAGACTTTTTTTTTTTTGGTATAGATTAGATGATGGGTTAAGGGAGTGCTGTGCATGTGTGGAGGTGAGGGTACGTGTGTGTGTGTGTGTGTGTGTGTGTGTGTGTGTGTGTGTGTGTGTAGGTGAGGGTACTTCAGGACTGAATACAGTATGGATGTAGAAAAGCCAATAGGGCTCTGTGACTAATATGTAGCAAAGGTCAGTTATTCTGGCACTAGTAATACTCTGAGCTGTGAGGGAAAAGCTGTGGGTATGTGGGCAACTGTGAAGAGTTGGTTTAGTCTGAAAGGACCTTAGGATTTATGGAAGGTTGGTAACTTTGGTAAAGAGACACAGGAAGTTTGGGCCTGTATTCTTAGAAATCATTATAGTTTCATTACTCTACAAAGCAAAAATAAAGAAGTGAAAAATTAATAAATACATGATAAAAGATTATATATTAACTCATAATATTTAAGGGGATTTGATGGTCATCTACAAGGATACTGAAGAAATTCAGAAGCCTGATTATAAATAACTCAATCCAGCTGTTAGCTAGAATGGTTAAAAGAAACACAAATAACCAGGTCTTTTGGCTTCAGGCAATTTTAATAAGAGAAATTTCTATTTATATGGAAAAATCCTCTACTTGCATTGTTTTTATTCAGTTGGTAGTATTAATAGTAAATACTTTTGTTAGGGATGATCTTAAATTGCCACTTTTTTTGTTTGTTTTCGGCCAGTCAACCAAGTTTTTGTCTAAAGGTACACAGTGAGTCCAAAACTTCTTCTTTGATCTAACTACTTTGATAAATAACATTCTCTAACAATGTCTTTAACTAATGACACCTTTGGGGGCGTTTTCCCCATAAATATATAGAGCATGATATAGGCTGAATTATAACTTGTATTGACTTTGGGCTTGAAGACAATATACTGATGCTAAAATTTGGGATTGTGAACACCACTCTTTTTCTTAATTTTAATATCAGGACACTAATTTGTAATGACACTGTTAAAATCAATTACATTTTGATACGGAAGATCTATATAGACTTTGTCCACAAGACTGTATAATCATTACTTTATAACAGGGAAGAAAATTTGTTTATTTGGTCTTCATTGGGAGTGTTTGCCTGACCTTAAGTGTGTGGCTTGGGAAAGACTGTTCATGGACAAAGGAACAAGAATAACCAAGCAAGCCTGTGGTTTCTGGATGGGAGGTGATCCAGGCCAAAGGCAACAGGCACTTAAATTCCTAAAGGATCTCTTCAGAAGCTTTTTATTTGCAAAGTGTATCATTCCATGTCTTTAGTACCTTTTCAAGTTTTCTTCCACATCAGAAAAGTTACTTTGTCTTCATTTTAGAGATACTTTCATTTTTGTTATTAAAACTGTAATCATGTTGATTAAATCTTGCAAGCACTTTCATTAAAGTTCTCTGGATTTCATTTCTTTCTCTTGCCTTTTAGTAGTAATATGATAATTTCTTTTATCACCCTGGATGAAGCGTTAAAATATGTTTGGCTTTGCTTGAATATCTGACATTTAATTCCCTCAATCTGAAATGTAATTGATCACATTTACCCAGGTGAGAAAGCTGTTCCTTTGGTATAGGTGGAGTTTTTCTTTCTCAGTTATATAGCTAATCAAATAAACATTCAGTAGTGCTTGATTTGAATATATAACTCTAGAGAGTAAAGAGGAAAATTGACTGCTTTCAAGATGCAGAGAATGTAGCGTAAAGCTGAGTATAAGGGAGGTTACCTAGAAATAAAACTGAAGACTGACTTTTTTTAGTGGTTTCTTTCCAATAGTTTATTGATGGATTTATCTAGAGTGCAAGAAGCACATTTAGTGAAAATATTTTCTTATGTTTTTAATTTTTAGAACCTAATAAAGCATCTTCCAGATCAGGAACAGTTAAGTTCACTGTCTCAGTTCAAGAGTGACTATAACAACTTATGTGAACCCGAGCAGTTTGCTGTTGTGGTAAGTACTGTCTTTTGGCGTTAACTCTCCTGTGTGGGCATCTTTATACCAGGCAATGCAGGAAAGAAAATGTCAGGCCTTTTCACATCAGGATTGTCCCATAAAGCTTTGAAGCCCATCTTGCTTTTTTTTTTTTTTTTTTTAACCTAAGGATATTTATGGGAAATTATTTTGATTTCAAATATGTATATTGAAACTGTAGCCACAAATGAAGTGCAAGGAGTTTTTAAAAAGTATAAACCTGATTTCTTGTTGTCGTTATTGTCAATTTCATGTCAAAATGTAAGATGAAAACTGCACTCCTATGACTGACGAGAGTATTTATGGTTAATGCTGGAGCATCGTAAGCCAACATATTGCAAAAACAGCATCAGTTTCTTGTTGTAATCACTCACTTCCTTTCATCTCCCATGTTAGACTCTGAAATTAGAAGTACAGTCTCCTCCTTGGTGATAAGGGTGAAAAAGGAATACCTTTAAAAAAAAATCTTTGAGACACCTTGATAATCATCTTGTTCCAGCCTCCTATTTTATTTATAGAAGTTGGGGGTCTGCAGAGGTGAAAATTCTTGCCAGTGCTATATATTAGCTGTGTTGCCAACTTAAAATTAAGATTTTTATCGAGCTTGCTTTCTCCTGTTCTTTTCTCCTATCATTACATAATCATTTTGAGGTTGGTTACATTCAGTCATCATGATGATACTGTAGTGTTTTGATTCTTTGTATGTAAGATTATTTTTTTTCCCTTTCATCTGAAGTTCTATTACCAACCTCCAGGGACATGATGGAATTTGTGTTTGATATAATTGTGAAGATGTGGGTGGCTAACTAAAGGACTGTGACTGCATACCGTATTTTGCATGTTGTTGGCATTTGCTCTTAAACTGCTTAAACTGCTGCCATTTCTTCATAAACCTATTGTCTTCAGCCCTCCCCGCACTACCTTCCTGTACCCTGAGTTCACAAAACTCTGCTTAGCACACATAAGGGGAAGAAAAAGGCGGGGTTTTTCCTATACATAGTCTTACAATTTTTATTATAAAACTTTTAACTTATTTTCTTTACCAAAAAAAAAACAAAAAACTTTTTTTTTAAACCCAGTTCTCTAGGGTACCATTTTCTTCTTTTCTCTTTTCTGTATTTCCTTGTTTGCTTTATATTCTATTACCTGATCATTTTGTCTTTCTTTTGCTCCATATTTGATGCTCTACCTGCAATGTCTTCCATTGGGTATAAGTAAGTAAGGGAGAATTTGCATTGCATTACATTTTTAACCACAGACTATGCAGAATTTTGGGGCTTTTTTTTTTTTTTTTTTGGCCCAACTTTTTTGACTCTTGAAGAAAATTATATAATGTAAAATTATAATATAAAAATATTTCCTATTCACATTAAATCTGAAACACATATAAGCTTAAATGAAAATGTCTATGTAGCAAGTAACTTTTTACATTGCATATCATCACAGGAAAAATGTAAAACTCTTCTCACGTTTTAGTGATTTTCACAGAAGAATGAGCTCAAACTTGCAGTTATTTTAAAATAGGCAGGTTATGTCCGTCTTTGAAAATATGGAGTTCACATCAAAGAGCCATGATTTACAAGCAGTATTCTCGTAGGGGCCAGAAATTTAAATATAGCAATTATATTTCCAGATATTAGTGCCAGAGGTTATAGTTTTGATTTTAAGACAGAGATACACCACTTCCATTTTAGGACATGTCAACTCAAACTTGACCTTGAATCTACACATTCCATGCCAGGTCATACCTGACTGAAAATGGAATTTAATGTTGAGAGAGTAATGGTATTGAAAAACATCTGCTAGAGACATTATGAACAGTGTTTTATTATATGTTGATTGTGAATGTTCTTGAACCCATTGTTGTACATTCTAGTTTGTGTGGTACTAATGTTTTAAAACATAATTGCTTTGGGGCGCCTGGGTGGCTTGGTCGGTTAAGCGTCTGACTTCAGCTCAGGTCATGATCTCACAGTTCGTGAGTTCAAGCCCCGCGTCGGGCTCTGTGCTGACAGCTTGGAGCCTGTTTTGGATTCTGTGTCTCCCCTCTCTCTGCCCCTCCCCTGTTCATGCTCTGTCTCTCTGTCTCAAAAATAAATAAACGTTAAAAAAAAAATTAAAAAAAAATAAAATAAAACATAATTGCTTTAGTGAAGAAAGGAGAAAGTTGACAGGAAAAAACAATAATATATATAGTATGTAGTGTGTGTCTGTGTGTGTGCATCGTCAAATTGTAATGTTCTTCAACTTTACCTTCTTTCAGCTTTTTACCATTCCTAATATGTCTCCCTTTACTTCTTAGATACTTCCCCCCTGCCCAAAGGGGGACAAACCTGCTTAAAGTTCCAAACAATACTGCAGAATTACCAAAAAACATGATGGGCAAAAATTGTATAATAGTGTGGAATGCCTGCAGATTTTAGTTCTTTCTGGATTAAAAGCTCAATATTGTTTGCTAGTTCTTTAAATAACGATATGTTTTCAATTTATCAAGATTACATAAGTAATATGATAGTTTGGTAGTTTCAGGAAACTGATTATAATTATCATGTTTATTTCTATGATTCTCATTATACTGT
Organism: Panthera onca; assembly: GCF_046562875.1. Taxonomy (NCBI): domain Eukaryota; kingdom Metazoa; phylum Chordata; class Mammalia; order Carnivora; family Felidae; genus Panthera; species Panthera onca. Next base: position 204,838,137 of record NC_138339.1, read on the forward strand.
TTTATTTTATAAGTAATAAACATGTTTGTAGTGAAGATGGGCTATTAACTCCCAAGTAAACTGAACTGCAGATTCCTACATGACTTTGATTTCATAGAAGAGCATTTACTTACTGACTAAACTTAGATTTAAAGTAGTAATCATTTCCACCTAAAAATCATCACCATATCAAAAACAAGGGTAGTCATAGGTCAGGGTAACCTTTGTACCCCCAATAGGGCCAATTCTTGCCTTTTCATTTGTTTTCACCAAAGATAGGCTTACTTTCAGCTCTGTATCATCTTCAGGTTCTGTAACGGTTGATTTCTACATTGTTTTCAATTTAGCAAAATCACTTGAAACTCTACAGTTACACTACTTGTCAGTTTAACTTTTTCTTTTATCCAATTATATAAATTTATTAATGTAATTCATGTGAATTTTAGAATTCTCAGAAAGGTGTGTTCCATTTCAACAAACATAGGAATTTGACACTATGAAATCACCATAGTTGTTTGCATTATATAATCAACTTTAATTCCACTCAAGAATTAGGTAAAACAATAAGCAAAAATCTGCCCCACCAGGAGATTGGAATTTGCTTACATTATTTTCTCTTTGGTAGAAAGGGAATGTACAAAAGTAACACACCCAAAATGCCTGGTAACCAGTGTCAATTAAAGACCAATTAGAATATATAAGATATAACACATAAATTAGAAATATCTTTTACTTTTGTCATGTATTACTTGGATACAACTTTTCAGGACTCTATGTCCTATATAGTGTGTGGTATACAAATAGACTATTGAGAAATACTGTGTCAATATTCATGAAATTGTATGTCCTTGAAGCTTTCTTTCAATCACTAAACCATGTTTGTATTCCCTCCAGGTTTCCAATAATATAGTATTTCATATGCACTTTATTTCTCCCTTGAAATTGGAAGCAAAAATTTTTAATGCAGACACTATCTCGATTCCTTAAAAAAAAAAAAAAAAAGTTTTTTAATGAATGAATACTAGATACAGGTCCTTTTATGCTGCTACTAAGGGTTTAGTCACTCATCTATTATTTTAATAATTCAGAATCTTCCTGAACTAGTTTTCTTTGCAATCCTTATGACTTGGACATTGGCCAGTTTGAGCAGGACAGTTCTTAGGTGTTCAAGAGCTGGCCTTGTCTGTGCACTGTAGTCTAGTTGTGATCATCACAGTGGTGGCATTTGGTGGGCTGGTACCTTTTGGAATTGATCTCCGGTGCTGTGAATTCAGGTCCTAATAGTTTAATGGTAGAATTGATTTGTTTTTTGTAGCCGATTATAGTATACTACCATGTCCTATGTTTTCCAAGAGATTTTGGCGTAGGAAAAGTAATATCCCACCCCAAATCTGAAAAAGTTGTCATTTAATGCTGAGAGACTGAGGATTCTAGTCAAATGGTATTTTAAAGGAGTTCTCTGGGAGGTAGTCTATATCTGTGTCTTTTTGTGTAACTTGAAATGAATGAGACAGTTGGCATGCTGATTCTATTTGTTGGTTTAGGTTCTGGGCAGAGGACACGGAGTACTGACTGATGTGCCTAATTTGAAATATTCTTTTCCCTGGACGGTTCAGGATAAAACTCTTATTGTTGCTGAGAAAGTGGTTTTTATTTGGTGTGCCCTTTCCTCATCCTTTATTCAACTTAATTGTCTGTCAATAAGAAGTGAAAATATATCTCCTAGAAACTCTCACTCATTAAACCAATTGCCCGTCTCTTTTCTTGGATTCCTTCCTTCCCTCCCTCTTTAGCCCTAACACCACCTCACCCCCCCTCCCAAAATATGGCCTATTTACCAAAAGTTGGTTCCCATTGAGTAGAACTTGATTTTAGTTGCATGACATTTTTTTTTTTTTTTTTAATATTTGCTGTTTCTTTGATCAGTAAACCATTAGGTAAAATCTCTGTTCTCACATTATCATGGTTTAACTGTGTGAGAAATAAGATATGTGAATATTCAATGGGATCAGAGGCTTAGTTGAAGTTTGGAAAAATGCCTAAAAATTTGCATTTGAAACTTAGTGCAGTAGACTTTCTTTGATTAAAAATTCTAGGTTTTCGAGTCTATGTCTCCATATTATTTAATTCCGTTAAGCTGCCTGTTCTTCAAAGGGATCAAATCTTTCATAGGAAGGTTGAATTGAACAAATGTCGTGTTTGTGTACTGTATTTTGAACTGCCACCATTTGGTGTCACTATAGGGCAGGGCTTCTAAACTTTTTGCAGTAGAGACCTCCATTTTTTTTTAATCAAAAAAAAAAAAAAATGTTGTAGGAAGTTTATGCATATTTCCCTGCATTAAAAATGCCTTGTTTTAAAATATACCCTAATATTCTTGTTGTAAAACATTCAAATAACATATAAAAATAGTGAATACAATGTGGAAGTTCCTTGTATCTCACTAACTCACTGCATTCCACACAGAATACAAAATTATTTTTAACATTTTGTTGGATTTCCAATCCTGTTTCTTTGTACTCACAAACGTGTGCGTGTTCATATGAACATTTAGAAAAAAACTATTCTGAAACTTTTTCATTATAAAAAATATGTTTTGGAGATTTTTATTTTCATCATGTACCGGTTTTAGATTCTTATGTGGTATTTCATGGTCTCTAACTATGACTTTTTCTTTTTAACTATTTCCTTAAAAAAATATGGTTGGTTGGAGGGTTTTAAAATAATAATTTTGTATACATCCTTGTGTACATATTTGAATATACTATTCAGAAATATTGTGTCAATATTCATTAAATTGTATGTCCCCAGGGTTCTTGAAAGAGTAACTCTGCTTACATCTTTATGCATTTGAAGGCAGTGTTTTATAGACATTGTGAATAGGGACTCTGGGTTTAAATCCTAGGCCAACCTTATTAGCTGTGTGTTCTTAGGTAGTCGTTTATTTTTCTGTATCTCAATGTCCTCATTTATGAAATGGGATTTTTCCTATTGCTGCTATAATAAATTACCATAACCTTAGTGGCTTCAAACAACAGAAGTTGATTATGTTTTAATTCTGGAAGTCAGAAGTCCAAAATGGGTTATCAGGGCTCCATTCCTTGTGAAGGCAGGGGATTTGTTTCCTTGCTCCAAACTTCTAGAGGCTGCTCACATTCCTTGGCTCATGGTCCGTTGTCATTGTGGCTCTTGTCATCACATCTTCACTGACCCTCTCCTCTCTGTTTATAAGGGCCCTGTGATTATATTGGGCCTACTTGGATAATCCAGGATAATCTCATTTAAAGATTCTTAGTCAAGTCTGCAAAATCCCTTTGCTATGTAAAATAATCTATTCAAAAGCGTTGGGGATTGGTACTTGGTTATACTTGGGGGGTCATTAGTCTGCCAGTCAGAGGGACAGTGATAGTGCCTACCTCCATTGTGTTGTCCTGAGTATTTAAAAATAGTGAATTTGTGTAAATCATCTTGTAATAATAAACTCTTTATATAAAGGTTAGCTTTGTTATTAATACTACTTTTGGAAAAAAGTCCCAGAATTTCAAATGCTAGGTAAAAGGTATTTTTAATCTTGATATTTATTGCCAAACTATCTTTCTAAGAGGAGTGTCAATGTATATTTTTATGAACAATATATGTATGGGTTTTTTTTCTTGTACAATCACCAATATGTAATATTATCCTTTTTCATTTGTTTTTGTGTATTTTTTTACTTTATATTTCTTGGTTATGAGATGAAATTGAAACAGTTACTATATATTACTTTTATTTCTTCTTTGAATTGCTTATCCCTATCCTTTGTTTGCCTCTCATCTTTTTTTTCCTTCTAATTGGTAGGAGCTCCTTATGTAATCTATATGATACTCCTTTGTAAATATTTGCAGTTTTTCTTTTAAAAACGTTTTTTTAATGTTTGTTTTTGAGACAGAGAGAGGGAGAGAGAGAAAGCACACGCAGAGGAGGGGCAGAGAGAGGGAGAACACAGAATCCAAAGCAGGCTCCAGGCTCTAGGCTCTGAGCTGTTAGCACAGCTCTGCAGCGGGGCTTGAACTCACAGACCTCTAGATCATGACCTGAACTGAAGGGGAGGCTTAACCCATTAAGCCACCCAGATGCCCCTATTTGCAGTTTTTCTTAATACTTCTCACTTATCTCTTTGCTTTTACTTATGATATCTGCTGGATTTTTTTTTGCATTTTTGAAGTTTGGTTTAAAATTTTTTTTAATGTTTGTTTATTTTTGAGAGAGAGAGAGAGAGAGAAACAGCATGCGAGTGGGGGAGAGGCAGAGAGAGAGAGAGAGAGAGAGAGAGAGAGAGAGAGAGAGAGAGAAAGACCTAACCTGAAGCAAGCTCCAGACTCCGAGCTGTCAGCATAGAGCCCAACGTGGGGCTTGAACTCACAGACCTGGAGATCATGACCTGAAGCTGATCATGACCATGACCATGACCATGACCATGATCATGATCATGACCATGAGCTGAAGTCAGATGCTTAACTGACTGAGCCACCCAGGAGCCCCAGTTTGGTTTTAAAAGTGAGTTAAGGAAGACCCATGTTACTCGCTTAAGGATAGGAATGTATTCTGTGTATATGGACAAGCTTGGTCCTTTGTATATAATAAGAGTGTGGTTCTTTGCTTATAATAGGACTACAGATTTAGCTTGATTGTAGGGAACATCTTGTGAGTATGTAAAATGAGTGTGAAATGCCACTGACTATCCTTCACTGCCTCCCTAAAGTCCTTCATTTGTTCCCCATAGCTTTTACATGGATGTCCAGAATTCTTAGAGTAGCATTAGGCCTTTAAAAAAAAATTGACATATAATAAAATGTACATATTTGAAATTTGTAGAATTTGACTCATTTTGACATATAAATATACTCATGAAACCATCACCATAATCAAGATGATGAGCGTACCCATCACGCCCAAATGTTTCCTCAGATTTTTCTATAATTCCCTCCTTCCCATGTGCCCAGGCTTAGGTCTTTAATGAAGCAACACCTGCCACCCTCTCGTCCTCTAGACTTCCTTTTCCCCTAGGCTTCATCTTTCCTCCACAGCTGTGCTCTGAAGGCACCATACTGAGGCCAGCTGATAATGCTTCCTTTTCCCTTTCTTTCTACTTTGAGAGAGACTTCTCTGGAATACATACCCTACAAAATTCAGTATCCTTCCTCTTTTGTTACCGTAATACAACATGATGCAACACATGATACATGATACACATGGTGACCACATGATATTGGCTAAATGAATATGTGAAATAAGAGATAAAAAGAAAGAAGGGAAAATATATGGTTAAGAACAATAAAGCATGCACAAAGTTTGAGGAATTTAAAACTATATATATATTTTATTGTTTTAGAGCAGTTTTAGGTTCACAGCGATATTGGGAGGGAGGTACAAAGATTACTCATATACACTCCCCCTACCACATTTATGCCCTTCCCCATTATCAACATCTCCCCCAGCCCCTGAGTGGTACATTTCAGGTTAATGAACGTGCACTGACACATTATCACCCAAATTCCGTAGTTTACAGTGCATTCTTGGTGTTGCACAGTTTCTGGGTTTGGACAAATGTATGGAGGGGTGTGTCCATCATTATGGTATTATACAAACATTTTATTGCCCTGAAATAAATGTCTTTTAAAATCACCTTTTTATTTAAATTTTATTTAAATTCCTGTTAACATGTAGTATATGTTAACTTAAGGTGTAGGATATAGGGATTCAACACTTCCATACAACATCTGGTGCTCATCACAACACATGAACTCCTTAATCACCTTCACCTATTTCTCCCATCCCCCTACCCACCTTCCCTCTAGTAACCATCAGTTTGTTCTCTATAGTTAAGGGTCTGTTTCTTGGCTTTATTTAATTAATAAATAATCATCCTTTCATTTATTATTTCTCTAACAGAGATCGCTCTCTTTATTTTTCCCTTTGCTTGTTTTGTTTCTTAAATTCCACGTATGAGTGAGATCATATGGAATTTGTCTTTCTCTGACTTCTTTTGCTTAGCAAAACGCTCTCTAGTTCTATCCAGGTCGTTTCAAATGGCAAGATTTCATTCCTTTTTATAGCTGAGCGATACTCCATTGTGTGGAATACACACCACGTCTTCTTTTTTTTTTTTTTTTTTCAACGTTTTTTATTTATTTTTGGGACAGAGAGAGACAGAGCATGAACGGGGGAGGGGCAGAGAGAGAGGGAGACACAGAATCGGAAACAGGCTCCGAGCCATCAGCCCAGAGCCCGACGCGGGGCTCGAACTCACAGACCGGGAGATCGTGACCTGGCTGAAGTCGGACGCTTAACCAACCGCGCCACCCAGGCGCCCCCACACCACGTCTTCTTTATCCATTCATCAGTTGATGGATACTTAGGCTGTTTCCATAATTTGGCTATTGTAGATAATGTTGCTGTAAACATCAGGGTCCATGTATGCCTTTGGATTAGTATTTTTGTATTTTGGTGTAAATACCTACTAGTACAATTGCTGCATCATAGTTCTGTTTTTAACTTTTTGAGGAGCCTTCTTACTGGTTTCCAGAGTGGCTGCAGCAGTTAGCAGTCCCACCAGCAGTGTAAGAGGCCTGCCCTTCCCCAGATCCTCAGCAACACCTGTTGTTTCTTGTGTTGTTGATTTTAGCCATTCTGACAGGTGTGAGGTGATATCTCACTGTAGTTTTGATTTTTATTTCCCTGACGATGAACAATGTTGAGCATCTTCCCGTGTGTCTGTTGGCCATCCATATGTCTTCTTTGGGAAAATGTCTGTTCGTGACTTCTGCCCATTTTTTTAATTTGATTATTCATTTTTGGGTGTTGAGTTTGATAAGTTCTTTATATATTTTGGATACTGTCATTTGCAAATCTGTTCTCTCCATAGGTTTGCCTTTTAGTTTTCTTGATGGTTTCCTTTGCTTTGAAAAAGCTTTTTAGTTTGAGCTAGTCTCATTTGTTTATCTTTGCTTTTGTTTGCCTTGCCTCAGGAGACATAAAACACTTTTTAAAATGAAAATGTGAAGTATTTTTAAGATAATTATTTTAATTTTTGTTAAAATGAATCTCTAGATAATGACCTCTCTGTGGTGAGAATGGGTTAATTTAAAAGCAAACCAAGTAACTTTTGAGCATAAAATCTGAATTCACTCTTTTTTTAAAAATGTAGAACTTAACCACCCTGTGTAATTCTACCACTTAACTTGTTCACCTGTCACAACACATGACTGTTCTGATATCACACTGGACATTTTCCTTGATGCTTTTTAACTCAGAATGTCATTTTCTTTTTAAGTTCATTGAATATTCAGGGTACCCTGTACAGTATTTCTTAGGGTACTTAGTGGTTTTATTTTATAAAAGGTGTTGAGGAAATTGTGATTCGATATGAATCATGGCTTATTGAGGGGCACCTGGATGGCTCATTCGAGTAAGTGCCTGACTCTTGATTTCCGCTCAGGTAATGATCTCACGGTTGGTGAGATTGAGTCTTGCATGGGCCTGTCAGTGTGGAGCCTGCTTGGAATTCTTTCTCTGTCGCCCCCCTCCCCCCCCCCCCCCCATTCTCTCTCTCTCTCTCTCTCTCTCAAAAAAAAAAAAAAAAAAAAAAAAAAAAAGATTACAAAAGAATCACGGCTTATTGAAACACCTTTAGGAAAGGAGTGACCAAGATAGGTAAGGAACCTGAAAAAGTACCTCTGCTGAGCGATTGCTTTTCCAGAGGAAACATCTCCAGGGCTGTCTTTCATTTTTTAGGTGTTGATTATTTCAAGTGCTTTGCAAATGTCCTGATACAAGGTCAGTCCTGTTTCACAGACTTATCACTTTACAACTTAATAAGAGACATGAAGTTAGTATGATACAATTTCTTTTTCATTTTGGTTTCTGGTAATTACTTCTTCCTTTTCTCTTTGATAATTCATCTTCAATCTCGTCTGTCAATGAGAGAAATCTTGCCAGTCTCTCCTCCTGGAAGACAGAGTTCTATTTTGTCGTCTGCTTTTGGTGCCTGTCCTGGAGTCCAAGTCCTCTCAAATTTCATGATGCTTTAGACAGCACTTTGGCAAACTCATCTGCAAATCTTTCACTACCCAGGGAGGACATTTGTTTAGAGTAATAAATGATTATAACCAGATTCATAGCTATTTAAATCTTAGAGGTCTGCTTCTCCTAAGATCCTAAGCATTCAGCTGTTCAGTTATTCTTGTCACTCTGCTTTGCAACCTTCTTGACATGCTCTTACCAGGATCCAGGACTTAATATAGGCTCGCCAGCACAGATGGTTTTTCTTTCACCTAGTTCAGGGCTTATTAATTTAGCTTGCTTTCAATTCTCATTGATTTGCAGCGAAAATCCTGCAGACGTTTAGTACTTCCATCATTTTTCTCACGCTCTGGTTTCTCTCTTCCATCACCTTCAGCACTGTAAGCCAAAATAGTCACAATGCCATTTGAAGTTTTAATTAGACATAAATTTTGTTGGTTTGAGTAGTTACAATCAGTGGTCGGCTGGAAGGTAGTTCTACCTTGTCCACTCTAGTATAATATTTTCTCTGAAGATCTTTTTCCTCACAGAATTTATTTTGTAGTTCTTCCTGCACATGACACAGTGGACTTAGACATTGACACAACCTTTAAAAGGCCATTTACATCTTCTCTTTACAAGTTTAACGGGTAGTACAAAATAATGTGTAACAGATGTATCGATTTAACCAAATACACTGAAATATACAGAAACTTAGAGGTTTTCTTACAGTTGAACTTTACGTGGCTTCACTGCCAATGGATTGAGTATATTTAAGAACCTTTCTAATATTGATTTGAGCTCGCGTTAGATTCTTACGAAATGGCTCCAGGTAGCAATTTTTTCATTAGTGTAGGTCTTGGCCTTTTGATGCTATGGGGGCTTAGATTGCCAGATACTTAATGGGAGAATTGAGACCTTGAGATTATATTGGTAACTGCACCACCATCTGATCTTTTTATTTTAAGACCTTGTCTCCTGGGGTTCAAAAATTATCCAATCATTTGTTCATTTATTTGACACATATTTATCGAACACCTGTTATGCACTGAAAATCGCTCTAGGCCCTGTGTTCATTGCATTGAACGTGTCTCTTATTCCTTGTTGGCCTTACATTTCATCTGAGGACAGTAATAATATACACATAAACAAAAACATAGCCTAGTATCAAATAATAAAAAATACTCCTCAGGAAGTGTTAGGGTGAGGGCCCACAGGTGCAAGTGTGTGTGTGTGTGTGTGTGTGAGAGAGAGAGAGAGAGAGAGAGAGATAACAAGGCTAGGGAAGATCTCTCTGAAGAGATAATATTTAGCCAGAGCTTCAGTGACTGAAGTTAGCTGTGTGGCCGTCTTGGGCAAAGCATGTTATAGACAGAGGAAACCACAAACTCCAAGGCTTTGAGGGACAAGTGACTTTGGCACGGCGGAGGCGAGTGGCTGTGGCAGAGCGAGTGTGAAGGAGTGGTAGGGGATGAAGTTACATCACTGGGGCCATGGAGCCATGGCATGAGGCCCATGGACTTTATCGTATGAAAGCCATCAGATAGTTTTAAGTAGGTGAAGTGATCAGACTGATGCTTTCAGACTATTATTCGGGCATCCGATGATCTAGTTATTAAGGTGAGAAATGGTGCTGGCCTGAAGGCTTGATGGTGCTGTCAGAGGTCAGATTCTGTTGGAAAGTAGGGAAAGTAGGATTTCTGATGGGCTGGATTTGGGATAAGAGTGATATCCGGCTGACTCAAAAATTCCTGCCCTGCCCATTCATGGAGGTGAGGAAAAGGCTTGCGAGAGGAGCACACTGTGTAGGGACACACCTAACGTGTCTGTGGACATCCGAGGGGACACATGAGGTATGCAGTTGGGATGTAAGCTGGCAGTTCAAGGTTGGAGGTATAAATTTGGGCACCGTGATATTTAAAGCTGTGGCTCTGGAGGAGCTCACCTGAGGAGTGAATTAGAAATGCAGCGCAGGAGGCAGCAAAGGGAGAGGCAAAATATGCAAACTGTAGTGTGTTTTCTCAATCTTGTCCCTAGAGAGGGATCACCATCAGCAAAATTTGTTTGTTTTTGCAGCTATCACCTCTCTGAGGAAAATCGTAATCCCCCGTCTAGGGAATTGTACCAGGTGATATTATAATATGACACTATTGCAGTTGGTTTCACAAACTAAGCATGAGCCAGGGTGAGAGGGCTATTTGGCATTTGTAGAATATAATTCATCAGGGACCTTTGGAAAGAAGCTAGTGGTCATGAGAATATGTGTCTGTGGAAAGAAAGAAAAAACTTTGCCTCCAAACCTTGCTCTCGTATGAAGGAAAATGGAATAATCCCTAATACATCATAATATTAAACATATAGTGCCTATATCATAAACTAAGACGATGTTAAAATGCCAGAAGTATGTACGCATTTGCCATGATAAAATAACTCTCTCATTTAATCAAGGGATTGAGTTCATTTAGTTCAAATCGACATAAAAATAGTAATAGCAAATCCTGCCATTAAGGGGAAAAATCACTCACACATTACCAATTGTATTCTCTGTAGAGTGGGTGGGTAAGTGGAATTGAGCTCTAAACGGATTCTCTTATGAGCTTTTGTTACCCTTTTCCCTTGAAATTAGTAGAATGTCAGCTATATTAAATAACTTTGCAATTCCTTAATTTATTAGAACTAATGAAAACACAGCATGATCAGAATAATAAGCTCTTTCACTGAGTTGCTCCCTCTGGTAAGTTTCTCACAAAGTTTGAATTTTCAACCGTGATTCGTCTTCATCTTCCCCCTTTATTCGCTTGATGGCAAAAGGTACAATGTTTGCTTGTGTTGCGTATAACAGGCATGTAAAATGTGTGAAAGATTTGATACTAAGAAATAATACCTATCTTAATTTATTTTCAACCAGTCTATTTTTAACACAGTAGCCAGTGCTGTAAGTCAGATAGTATTCACTCTACCGGTAACCCTATAATGGCTTCCCACCTCAGAGAAAACTCCCAAATCCTTGCAGTGGTCGACAGAGCTCTCACAGAATCTGCCGTTGCCTTGGTGTTCTAGCCCCATCTTCTGCTGTGTCCCCGGGAGGAGTCTGCTTTAACCACACGGCCTCTATACTGAAATACCAGTCGCATTCTTCAGGGTTTTATACTTGCCTTTTACCCTCCTTGGACCTTGCTTCCATTAGACCTCCAGGTGACTTGCTCCTTCACATCCTTTTGGTCTTTGTTCATATGTCAACTTCTGGAAGTCTTCTCTGAGTGCCCTGTTGACAACTACATGCCCGCTAGCCCATAGCACTTCTTTTCCTCATCCCTGTTTTAGTTTTCTCCCAAGTATCCATCATCTTCTCGTTATATTCGATGTATCCATCAACCTATCTATTAGCCTATTATAAGAATATCTGTCATCTCAGGAATCATTCTCTCAGGTATCTCTTGGTGAATTCCTTATGCACTACTTGGCATATCATACGCACGCAAGTATCTGATGAAAGAATGAATACATTTTCTGTAAGGTACTTTATGACTTGTTGAAAATACTGAAATGCTAAAGCTCTCTAGCTCTGGGCTTACCGAGGCTTGCTGTGCAACATGTTCCTAGTATTGAAACATGAATCTCAGTTAAAAACAACTTGGTCCTAGAATTCCAAATTCCTTCAAATATCCTTCATTGCATTCTAGCCCTGTTAGGTCTGGGGTTGAGTACTTAATTCATCATGTACTAGCTATGAAACTTTGAATAAGTCTCTTAACACCCCTCAATTTCAGTTTTTCAGTTTCTTTATTTAGGAAATGTGGGTGATCTTAGAACCTATCTCATTAGGTGGTGGTAAAATTTAAAGGAGAACGTTCATGTGCAGTCAGTACTGAATCAGTACCCAATAATTATGTTAGCTGCTATCTTCATCATAGTTGTATTTTAAATGTTTTTCTTCTCCTGTGTTGAGATCCAGTTAGGACCCACTTTGATCCTCTAGCATGTTTTATGTATATGTTTTTCCTTCCATTAGGTCTTGTGAGTTACTCTCAGGGTATGCACAACGTCATATTTCCAGATCCAACTAAGTCCTTTCATGTCTCATCTGTATGCTCTTGACACGCGGTCAGCCTTTCACCCCGTTAGCTTTATCTACTTGCTTGTCATTCTCCTGTGGCTCCCATGTGCTGCTTGTCTGTCTCTTTCCCAGACTCTCTTCCCATTTCTTTTGATACTTAAATCATGGTCTTACTCAGATTCTGTCCTCTGCTCTTTTTTCATACCCTCCTCTTTGTCAATGATTTTGTCCACCTTATAATTATTTATCAATTCCTTTTGAACAATTTTAGATATTCTAGGCTTTTTACTTTGTATATTTTTTAAATATACACAATTCACTGTTGCACGAAGCATAAAGGGGATGAGTGGGGATGTGGTAGAAAAATAAGTACTGATTGATGAACATTTTAGGTACGATCAATTATCATGACTCCTGGATTTTGTGTTGAAAAATGGTGCCAGAGTAGTTATTTTCTGTTTATGGGAAAAACCTTCAAGAGTACAATTCAAGTTACTGAAAACCTGATTAGGGTAACTTTCACTTCTGATATTAGTTGCACATGTTAGAACCAGAAATATGAGCTAAGTTGACCTGACTGGATCTATCCAACTGAAGACCTTAGCCTTAGAAATCTCCTGAAATTAAAATCGTCCAGTTGTGTATAGTAACAGCTTGATGGTTATTACAAAAAGTGTGCTCAAGGGCAAAAAAAAAAAAAAAAAAAAAAGATGGCAGAATTGAATTTAACTATATGAAATATAATAAAACAGCAGTTAGACTTCTGCTTGTAAGTCATCTCATGTAATGGGGTAGCTAGAGATTAGAATCTGACTCTATGATAGTTTAGTTTGATTATTTTTTAAATATGATATCTGAAACTTGTTACATCTAGAAAGTGAGGGTTTGGATGATAGGAGCCAGGAGAGCAATTTTGGAGTTTTAGGTTAATGATGTAAGTATTCCAGCAAATGAGCAACCATTGAACATCCAAGTAACCACATGACAACTACTTTCTCTGACTTTTGTATAGTGGTAAACATTTCGCAAAGTATGTTTGTATACATTTGCCTGATAATATCCCTCATCCCTCAAGGCAGCCCTTTTAGGGTTGCAAGAACTGAAATTCATAGAGAGTAGGTGATTTAACCCCCCTACTTTATAAACAGAAGAGAAGGATTCACGTTCAGGATTTCTGAATTATATTTTGTTTCTACCATACTGTACTATTTCTCGGTTATAAAGCTCTTGATCTGTTAGGCAAGAAGTAGATGCATACAGCAGATGGGCGAAAGGCAAACAAGGGAAAGGTTTTTAAAGCTAGGCTTTAGCTTACATTACATTTTTGCTTCAGACAAGTCCTATCCCTGCTTTTCTTTGTAGAAACCAAATACCATTTTTTATCTTCAGAAACTTAGGGCCAAATGTGAGGAAAATCCTCTGTCCTTCCTTGGAAAGCCTGATGAGTGTGTATGTTTCTGGAATGTCACTGGCCTGACCAGTGACTTCACTGAGAAGCTTTTCTCTCATTTTCTGTACCCTGGTTGACAGAAAGCTGGCATTGTGATATTAGGGGTGAGAGCCATTGAAAACTTTTCTGGGATACCCAGATTCATTGTATAGTTTCATTTAACTTAATTTGCATGATGGCTCCTGAAACAGAAGGTGATGGTGTTTGGTCCTATATTTTTTTGGTTCATTATGGAACTTGTCTGAGTTTTGTTTTGTTTTGTCTTTTCCTTTTGTTTCTTCGCTTATATTTTCATTTTGTATTGAATTGTACGTTTCATTAAACATCCTTATCTTCCATACCAGACGTGGCCTTTTTAAAAGGATAAATGTGTTTGTTTTCTTCCCTCTAACATTGGGTCAAGTTTCCTGTCCTGCAACTCAGCTATTATCCATTATTAATGTTATTTTTCTTTCTTTACCAAGGATGGCAATTTTCTATCCAAGTCCATATATTGTACTTATCTGAGGCATAGGATAGGAAGCAAAGTGATTCCCCACCCCCTTCATTGAAAAGCTCATGTTAACTTTTATACCACCAGCCTCATCACTACCAAGTTATTTGACATATTATATTTGTCCAAGTTCCCATCTGCTAGGAAAATCTAATTGTGTGTGTGTACTGTAGCACTTACAGTACATTAACTTATAATGATACATTAAATAGTCACGATTTAGTATAAATTTTAATATGTTTAAGAGTTCTCATAGTCTGTGGCTTTATGCTGAAACTGTGATTGGACCCAATGTCGTATTGATTTTTTTTTTCAAAAATTTTTTAATGTTTATTTTTGAGAGAAAGAGAGCACAAGTGGGGGAGAGGCAGAAAGAGAGGGAGACACAGAATCGGAAGCAGACTCCAGGCTCTGAGCTGCCAGCACAGAGCCAGATGCAGGGCTCGAACCCGTGAACCATGAGATCATGACCTGAGCCGTTGGAGGCTTAACTGACTGAGCCACCCAGACACCCCTCAATTGTTTTTTTTTTCTTTTTACTCATTGACGTCACATTACGTGTCTTCCTGCGGTAGTTGTTGGCATTACTGAAGTTTTATGCTGTGGCCAAATAGAGTCTGTCTATCCTATTTTATCAGTGTTTCCTTTGAAAGTAGCTGCCCTTGGAACCACTAGCCACAGTAAAGCACCTAAATCATTCTGATTAGTTGAACGCTAGTATGTTCTGAAAGGATTTAAAGTTCCAGCAGCTTTGTAGTAGAGGTTTTCTTGACACTTCCTTTATTTATGCTTTGCCTAAGTTCTGACCCAGAATTTTTTTTAAAAGCATTCTATAGTTTGAATGTACTTAAGAGAAAACCAGTTCAGTTAGCTTCGTGACAGTCCTTCCCTTTACTGTTTAATTTTCCATCTACCAGTCTGTTCTCTCTCATTCTGTAACTTTATGCACTCTTTTGCCTTACTGACTTTTCTAAGTTTTTCTCTTAGGAGGGCTTTATCTGCTGTGTTCTTAGCCCCTTATTTCTTACTAGATTCTTATTATCTCCTTTGGAACTATCTATAATTCTTCCTGCTGGCTTTAGTAGTTACCTTGCTTGCCAGCTGAAGACTACCTTTCCCCAATTTCATCCTCCCCACAATGCAGGTTTCTACTTAACTTTTCCCTAACCATGGCTCTGAGCTGTAGCCTTATCCTTTATTGGTTAAGTCCACTGCCTGAGTCCTGCCATCAGTGTCTACATAGTTCCCCATTTTTCCTGAAATGCAGACACAGACCTGGCCCCTCTGACATCTTTGAACAAAGTAACAGACATACTTTATGGCTGAAGAGCAGAGGAGTTGCCAGAAAAATGTATCACAATGATTTGGCTTGAACGCTCTCAAACGCACCGCACCCCCCCCCCCACCCCCCACCAAATCAATGACTTGAACTGAAGCACAAACCCAAATAATGAATTTCCAGGCCATTGATTTTATTTTTAGAAGCCCCTGAATGAATTTTATTTTGTTCTAATGTAGAAACAGAGTATAAGAAGTGCAAACAATCAATAACAAGAAACACAGCAAGGTATCATTCTTAATGATAATATTGCCATTAATATTCTGGCATTGGAGAAGGAGCAAGAATTTGTAAAATGGCATAGGAGAAATTAAAGTCAAAGCAAGGAATTGGCCATTTAAGAATGTTTGGGGTAAGTTGTTACTTTAAAATATGAGGTAATTAGCAAATGTTACAGGAAAAGACCCTCTTATTCTTCATTACTTTTGAATAATCTAATATATAACAGAGTTTTTCCTGTGTCACTCTTACCTCCACTACCCCTGACCTTCCTTCTCCATAGTTCCACCCAAAACTTGAAAGTCGGCTAGTGAGATCAGCTTCTGGAGATAGAGATAAAAGGGTCAGCTGGCTAGAATTACATCCAAAGGTCTGACTGTGGTGTGTGTGTGTGTGTGTGTGTGTGTGTGTGTGTGTGTGTGTGTACACACATACATACATATGTTTGCATCTTATCTTCAGATCCAACTTTCTGTTTTACTCTGTGACTAACTAATTTTTATCTGGTCCACTGATCAATCTTCAGCATGTAATTAATTAACCACTTGAAAGTGTAGAGGATTTAGCCAAAGTGGCTCTTAAATGTAAGTATCATGTTTATGGTATTTTGAAGATTTCTCATAATCCCTCTTTTATTAAATGAAGCCCTGCAAGTCAGGCAGGGATCGCCATGCTTAGAGTGCTTTTGTTTCATACATGTTAATGAATGGTAAAGGGGAGCCAAATTTAAAATAAAGTGTGGGTATTAATTTTAGGACAATACTGTTGAGAAAACATTAACCCTTAAGGATGGTGTTACTGGGTTAGTCCTTCATTAACTGCATACATTTTTGTTTTTACTGTTTGTTGATTGCTTACTGTGTTTCAGGCCCTATGTCTCATGTTTTATTGTCATTTATATTTATTTTTTGGGTGCAAAAAACGTGATTTTATTAAAGCATGGGGACAGGACCCGTGGGCAGAAAAAGCTGGACAGGGGTTGTGAAGAGTGAGTGGTTATATACTATGGAGTTGGGGGAGGTAAAGTCAAAAGGGAGGGCTCCCGAAGGATTTTGATGTGCTCAAGAGGGCTCCTAAGGTACAGAGGCCTTGATATTGTCAAGCTAAGGTTGTTTTCTTTCTAGTAAGACATTAACATTAAGACACTAGGGAGTTCCTGGAGACATGTTATACCATGTATTTGCCCCAAGTATTTGTCAATGGACTGCGGGTCATAAAGAAATTTAGTTTCACCTACCATTTCCTTCTTGTCTTTGTTCCCCCCGTCACTATGGAGGGGAGGGTGATGTTGGGGCTCCAGAAAATTGAGTCTATAAATTTCCAGAGATTAGACTATTAATAAGATTGCCTTTTCTTTAAATTTTTTTTTTCAACGTTTTTTATTTATTTTTGGGACAGAGAGAGACAGAGCATGAACGGGGGAGGGGCAGAGAGAGAGGGAGACACACAGAATTGGAAACAGGCTCCAGGCTCCGAGCCATCAGCCCAGAGCCTGACGCGGGGCTCGAACTCACAGACCGCGAGATTGTGACCTGGCTGAAGTCGGACGCTTAACCGACTGCGCCACCCAGGCGCCCCAAGATTGCCTTTTTCTTGTAATTTACTAAGACATATAACTGACAGAGATCACATGATCTCCAGGAGTGCCTGAGGAATATCCCACCTGTGGGAGAGGATGTTTGCACTGTGGCAGCCTGCCTTACGCTCCCTCATCATACCCCCCCTGAACAGATTTGACCCTTAAATCTTTAAGGTTGCTGAAGGTGGAATGCCGCATGTTTTAAATGTATTGTCTTTTTCCACATAGCATCTAGTGATCACTTATCATAAAACTAAATGGAAAAAAATAAAAACCCTAAATGAGATTATGTCACCTCCAAGTTTTAAAATACTCTCTAAAGGTTTTAATATTTACTTTGTGCTGTGTTAATACAGGCACTCCAGCTTTATTTTGATTAGTGATAACATGGTCTATCTTTTTTGTTCTTTTCCTTTTAAGCTACTATTGTTACAGACAGCATAATGACTTTTTAAATCCAATCTAATGATTTCTACCTTTTCAGTGTAGTATTGACCGTTTTCCTTTAATGTGGGGTACTAATATGGTAGGGTTTGAATCTACTGTTTTGCTATTTATTTTCCCTGTCATCTATTCTTTGGTACTCTTTTTCTCTTGGATTAAATATTTTAGTGACTTTATCTTCTCGTTGGCTTATTAGTTACTACTTTATTAATGCTTGCATTAGTGTTTATAATATATATTTTTAACTAACTTCAAATGATATTATACCATTTTCTGTGTAGTATGAAGTCTTAAAATGATGTACTCCTGTTTTCCAACACTTGGGGGCTTTGTGCTATTGTTATCATACATTTTGTCTCAACATGTTTAAAACTCCTAACACATGGTTATTGTTTTTACTATCAATAATCATTTGTCTTTTATGTCTGCTCACATATATACCATTTCCAGCACTCTTCACTTGTTTGTGTAAATCTTGACTTCCATCTAGAATCCTCTTCCTTCTCCCTGAAGAAATAACTGTAATATTTCTTACAGTGCTAATGAATTCTTTCATTTTTTGTACGTCTGGGGAATTCTCTTCACCACCTTCATTTTGAAAAGTGTTTTCACGGATATGGAATTCCAGATTGATAGTTTTTCCTTTCAGTACTCCAAACGTGTTACTTCACTGTCTCGTTGTTTGCATAATTTTGGGCAAGCAGTCTGCCATCATTCTTACCTTTATTCCTTTGTTATGTCTTTTTGTTTTTTTTTTTTTATTGTCTGGTTTTGAAGATTTTTCTCTTTCTCACTAGTTTTGGACAATTTGATTATGATGTACCTTGGATGTAGTTTTCTTCATATTTCTAGGCCGTGGAGTTCATTGAGCTTGTGGATCTCTGGGTTTATAGTTTTTGAATTGTAAAAGTTTAGCCATTACTTTTTTTCATTTACTTTTTCTGTACCTCCTTCCTCTATTTCAGGGACTTCATTTGCATATATTTTATTATTACACATATATTAGTCCTTTTAAAGGTGTTCCATATTTGTCTCTGTTTTTTTGCTTGTTTTCTTTTTAATTTTTTTATTTGAGATAATTTCTGTGGCTATGTATTCCAGTTTTTTTCTTTTGTGGTGTCTAATCTGTTGTTTTTCCTATTCAGTCATCTCAGATATCATAACTTTTTTCTCTAGAAACTCAGTTTGGGTATTTTTTAAAAAAAATATCTTTTCTCTTCTGAAAATTCTCTTTCTTTCTACAACCCTGTCAAACATATGAAATAGTTTTATAATAACTTCTTTCTGGTTATTGTTTCTGTCATTCGTGTATTTCTGGATCTGTGTTTATTAAATATTCTCCTAGGTGGTTATATTTTCCTACCACTTTGGGTGGCTAATAATTTTTGTTTGGGTGCCATTTTTTTTTTTTTTTACCATGTTGTGCTGTAGATAATTTTGTACTCTTATAAATACTCTTGTGCTTTGTTTGGGGAGACAGTTAAATTACTTGCAAATAGTTTGATACTTATATGGCTTGTATTTAAGCTTTGTTACATGGAATCAGAGGAGCCTTCAATCTAGAGCTTATTTTCCCCCAAGAGTGATACTCAGTAATAGTCTGCTGAGTATTCTACTCAATATCCCATGAATTTTGAAGTTTTCCCACTCTGGCTGATGAGATCAAGTACTGTTCCCAGCCCTGTGTGAGAATCAGGCACAGTTACCTCCAGTGCTTTTAGCTGATTCTTTCTCCAGCCTCTAGTGGTTTTCTTACATGCGTGTGCTCATCAGTACCAGAGTAAAGACATAGGGGAAATCTCTTGAGATCTCCCGAGCTTTTTCTCTGTGCTACTCTTTTCTTTCTGGTACTCTGTCCAAAGAACTCTATCTGCCTTGGCATTAGCAGACTCTCACCTGCCTCTCCTCAACTCATGGAGACCCCATGATTCTACCTGGCTTCCTCCTCTCTGTGCTGCAGTTTGGAAACTCTTTCTAAAAAGTGAGCTAGCACAGTCATAGAGCTCACCTTGCTTCCCCTTTCTCAGGTGCCACTGTCCCACACTGGTGTCTACTGTCTGAAAACTATTGCTTCAGGCAGGGTGGTAAGTCTAGTCCCTGTTTTTCCATCTTTGGCCAGAAGAAGAGTTTCCCTTTGGAAGTTCTAATAGTTTCTAATTTGATTATAATTTGTAAGATGATCTAGTGTCTATTTCTTGAAACTCAGTTTACCACTCCCTTTCTTATTTACTGTGTTGCAGCCATACTCAATTGCTATCCCCACCTCAGATTTGTCTTTACTCTTGCAGATCCCTTTGTTTCAGCCCAAATGCCACTTTGTCATGAACGCATTCATCATGATGATGCCCCCCATCATTCTCTATCTCTTGAACCCTACTTAGTCATAGCACTCGTCCTTATCTGAAAGGATCTTGTCTATTCGTTTCTATTTTTCTCTTCCTTTCTCTGCCTGCTTACTTATAGCACACCCCATTTGGACCAAGTTCTTGTCATCTTTTTTTTTTTTTTTTTTTAAGTTTTTTATTTTTTTTATTTTATTTTTTTATTTTTGAGACAGAGAGAGACAGAGCATGAACGGGGGAGGGGCAGAGAGAGAGGGAGACACAGAATCGGAAACAGGCTCCAGGCTCCGAGCCATCAGCCCAGAGCCTGACGCGGGGCTCGAACTCACGGATCGTGACCTGAGCCGAAGTCGGACGCCCAACCGACTGAGCCACCCAGGCGCCCCCTTGTCATCTTATTTTTAATGTGAATCTCCAAGGCCAAAAAGAGTGTTTGGCACATAATAAATGCTCAATAAATATCTGACACATAAATGAGTAATTGTATCAGGCTCTCACATAACTCCAGAAATACGCATTACCATTTCATAGATGAGGCAACCTGTTCACTCAACCAATAACTGTTACTGATCAGCTATGAGCTCATACTTCTAGGACATGAAAAGATAATTCTCCGTTTCTTGTGGTGCCCACCACTCTTACGTTTCTGTTTGCTGTAGATGCCCACTGTACTTGAAGTTGTTTTTAGTTGTGGTTTCTGTATGCTTCATTACTGGACCAATTTATTTTAGTATTTAAAGGTTAACTTTGAGTTATTAATAGATGCAAATTATTTAGAATGTTCAAGTAGGAGCTGAAATTGTTGAAATTAAGTTTTTAGGAATTTGGGTGTTTACTTCTTTGGGATTTTAAATCATCTAAATAGACAACTAAAAAGTGGGGCATTTAAGTCCGTAATAGGAAATGTGGATTCTTTGTTGTTTTTTGGTATGGAAATATGATGCTTTCTAGTTAGACCATCTATATAGTATTGAAATTTTATGGCACAATCTGCTTAATTTGTTTCATTTGCAAAAACAAAACAAAACATCATTACAGTCACATACTAATTACTAGCCATACATCATTCATTTGAAATAAAGCCTAAAGCATTTTGTAGTTATAAGCAAAAAGGTCTCTTATGATTCATCACTTTGCAAACAACATTGTTTTAAGGTTGCTTTTTTAGATCCAAATATCATCTAGTGCCTGGGAAGCATTTTCTGTATTCTGCAACTCTCATTATATAGGTTTCCATATTCTCTTCTGAGACTATTTTGGAAACATAATGGAAAGGGGGAAACTGGACTCATGGAACTAAGTTACCATAGACTAGATAGTTGTGTCACACTTGTGGCTTAAGGTGTAATTGTAGCTCTAGGCTGCTTTGCGTTTCATTCTTGAGGCCTTCAGAAAGGGTCTTAAAGTGCATTTTTAATAAGGTTGAATAAATACTATAATACTCTCCTTAGTGGTCTGTCCCCATTAACATGAAGGTGAAAATTTGATGAAAATGGATTATATACATACTATTCACAAAGTCTCAAAGTATCTCCCTATAAAATGCTTATTGTAAAGGAAAAATATAGCAACTTTACATTGGAAAAACTGGTGAACATCACTGTAACCAAATGTGTATGTGTGTGTGTGTGTGTGTGTGTGTGTGTGTGTGTGTGTAAGATAGAGAGAGAGAGAGAGAATAGGATAAAACAAGTGGGGCAAAATACAAACAATGGGTTAATCTGGGTAAAGATTTTTTGGTATTTTTAAAACTGAAATTATAAGTTTTTAAAATTCCATTTACGGTAACATAACAAAAACATAAAAGACTTTGGAATAAATTAGCCAAAGCTGTGTAAACTACTAACAGAGATAAACTAGGCAAAATATGCAAGTCGTCTGTTTTAAGACCGTAGACAACCAGTAGAGAAAAATTGCAAGCCTTGAGAAAACAGAAACTATACTAACTTCATGAGTGCCCAGCTTTTGGCCTGGTGAAAAATTTACAGTTATAGCGCAGAGAACTGAAGTTTAAGCAGAGGCTGTTTTTCTCTAAGCAGAAGAAGCAGAGATCAGAATTTGTAGCAGTTGAAACAGCTGGACTCTGCTGGGCAGGGCATTAAAGGGGGAGGGGTTGTACAGAAAGGGTCCTCTCTGGTCCTTGTGCAGATCTCCACTGAGTCTGTGCCTGGAGGCTGCGCTGTTCCTAGGCTGATCGAGATTTGTCACAGGGCACTTGTTACAAGTTGGGAGTGGAGTGGCGATCCTAGAGGTCCAGCATTGCTGGGAGGCATGGGATTTCTGGCTCTGCCAAAATAGAGAAATCATCTTAGCACCTCATTTGCTCACTTGGGTATTTATTCAAACAACTGGAAAGGTTGTACTTGAGGAATGAGTGCCACACCCTGAAGAAGTACCTACTCTAGGGGCACCTGGGTGGCTCAGTCAGTTGAGCATCCATCTTTAGCTCAGGTCATGATTTCACCGTTTGTGGGTTCGAGCCCCGTATCGGGCTCGACAGCTCAGAGCCTAGAGCCTGCTTTGGATTCTGTGTCTTCCTCGCTCTCTGCCCCTCCCCACCTTCTCTCTCTCAAAGATAAATAAACATTAGAAGAAATCTTAAACAAAACAAAAAAGAAGGACCTACTCAGGACTCACCTTAAGGAAACCTATAATCGAGTCTTGCAGACTCCTCTGGGAAGAAAGTTTAGATACCAAGTTCCAGGGGCTAGGGTGAATCCTTTACTTCCCACCGCTACACTAACAGTGAGTAAACTCAAGCCTGTACAACTTAAGGTTATCACCCAGTGATTTGCCTGCTAAAACTAGAATGAACGTTCCTCAAAGGAATATTATAACTCAACAGTTGTTGCGGTATTGTAACATTAAATAGTAAAGAAAAATGAAATGGGATTTATCATCAAAGAAAATCAAACCAGACCCAAGATGGCCCGGATTTGGGATTTCACAGGCAAAGACTTTACTGTGGATATTATGAATATGTTCAAAGAACTACAGGAAATTATCTTCAAGGAATTAAAACAACAACAACATGGTCTTAATGGAGAAGTCTCTTCAGGGAAATGAAAACTATAAAAATTTACCATATGGAAATTCTCAAACTGAAAAGTTTAATCACTGAATTGAAATATTTAGCATGTAGGTTTAATAGTGTATTGGAGATGCGGAAGAGTCTGCGAGTTTGAAGGCAGCTCTACAGAGGTAATTTTATCTTAAAGATGTAGGCCAAAAAAAAAAAAAAAAAAGTGTAAAAAACGAACAGAACCTTAGGTATTGTGGGTCAATACCACTCATTCCAAAACACTTGTAATTGGAGTCCCCAAAGGAGAAGAGAGTGAGATTGTGGCTGACAAAATATTTGAAGAAATAATGGCCAAGACTTGCAAATTGGGTAAATTGGGTGAGGAGTAGAAATTGAAGATTCAAGAAGCTCAGCATATCCCAAGCAGGATAATGTAAAGGAAAAAAAAAAAAAAAAAAAAAAAAAAAAGACCTTGGCACATCCTGGTCAAACTGCTGAAAGCCAAAGGTAAAGAAAAATCATGATAGTAACCTGGTGCATTAGGGGTGGGCAGACACATTGCATGTGGGAAAATGAGAGATTTTGCTAACTCTGCAGAAATAATGGAAAGCAGAAGTCAACGGAAGGGTGTAAAGTGTCGAATTAATAACGAAAAACTAACCCTGTAGGGGCACATGGGTGGCTCAGTCTGTTAAGTGTTGGACTCTTGATTTCAGCTCAGTTCATGTTCTCAGGGTTCCTGAATTCCAGCCCCACCTCAGGCTCCCCGCTGCCCCTCCCTCCCTCCCTCCCTCCCTCCCTCCCTCTCTTTCTCTGTCTGTCTCCCTCCCTCCCTCCCTCCCTCCCTCCCTCCCTCCCTCCCTCAAAATAAAGAAACTTAAAAACAAAACCTGTAAAGTCAAAATTCTCTATTTAGTAGATACCCTTCCAAAAATAGGGTAAAATTAAGACATTTTTAGTGAGCTGAGTTTGTAGCCATCAGACCTGCCCTACAAGAAATAAATGCTAAAGGTTATCCTTCAAGCCAGAGGGAAATGACACCAGATGGAAACTTCCAATCTACAAAAAGGAATAAGAGTGCCTGAAATAGTAAATAAACTGTTTCCTCTTCTCATAAATTACTTAAAATTGATAATTAAAAAAAAATCCGGCAGGATGGGGTTTCTAATGTACATAGAAGTAAAAGCTAGTAATTGCACAAATGATGGGGGTACCACAAATGGAATTGCACTGTTATAGCATTACACATATGAAATGAATCTCAGGCAGTGTGAGATGTGAGTGAAATGTAGAAAAAGGAAAATATATACACGTACAATATTGACCTAATAGTAACTCTAGGAGGCTGATATATAAAGATGCATTTTGTTAGTCTTCCAGCAACCAGAAAAAAATATAATTAGAAGAAATAGAGCTCAAAGGCCAATGGAAGAAATAAAACGGAATACTAAACATTGCTTGACTACATCTCTGTTATCTTTTTCTTGCTTTTGTAGTTGAAAAGCAAAAGGGACAAATGGAAAACAGAACAATAAGAAAAGTAGCAAAGTTACGTATATTTCAGGAAACGTATACTTCAAGGCAGAGCGTATTATAAGAAATAAAGAGTGATATTACACAATGATAAAAGGAGTAGTTTACTAGGAATAATCGTCTTAAATATGTAAGCTCCTAGTAACAGCATCAAAATTCATCAAGCACAAACTGGCTGAATTAAATGGAGAAATAGATAACTCCCTGATCCTAACCTTATCATGACCCTTTTTCAGCAAATTCTAGGAAAAACTATAGACTAAAAAAGAAAAAAAAAAAAAAAAAGACAGTAAATACATAGAAAATCAAGTTCTGTCAGCGGTTTTGTTCTAATATTTGTGGGGCTTCCTCAGAACAACTCTAGGGTATGCATTGTCTTCAAATACACATGGTACATTCACCAAAGTAGACCCTGTGGGGACATAAAATATATCTCTATAATTTTCAAAAGATTGAAATCTTGCTGAGTGTGTTTTCTGTTAACAGTAAATTGGATAATAATAATGGAACATCTCACTGTTTGAAAATTGCATAATGTGGTTTTTTAATTACCTGTGAGTCAAAGAAAAAATTATTTTGAGTGAATGGAAACACTGAAAACAAAACCAAATTCTCAAATTATGGATATCAGGACTCAAAAGAATTTCAGTACAAAAAATTAGACTCAAACATACATGCAAAGAGTAACAAAATATTTTTATATATCAAATATTTCAGTACATAAAAAGACCAAGTGGTATAATGTTGGCTTAATTTAAAAATTAATGTACTAAACCACAGTACCAGAGAAAGGAGAGAAAAATCACATTACCTAAAGAATCGCAAAATGAGAAGTATTTAGAATTTGAATTTATGATAAAAACTCTTAGCAACTAGAAATAGAAGGAACTTCCTCAACCTGATAGAGGACATCTATGGAAAACATGTAACTCCCCTCATAATTGATGGTGAAGGATTCAATGCTTTGTCATTTCTGATTGGAATCTAGGTGAGGATATCTATTCTTATGCTTCTATTCAGCATTACAATGCATGTTTTAACCTGTATAGTAAGAAAAGAAAAAGAATTTAAAGTCCTGTGCATTGGAAATGAGGAAGTAAGCCATCTTTTTTTTTTTTTTTTTTTTTTTTTAAAGTTTTTATTTATTTTTGGGACAGAGAGAGACAGAGCATGAACGGGGGAGGGGCAGAGAGAGAGAGGGAGACACAGAATCGGAAACAGGCTCCAGGCTCCGAGCCATCAGCCCAGCGCCTGACGCGGGGCTCAGAGCCTGACGCGGGGCTCGAACTCACGGACCGTGAGATCGTGACCTGGCCGAAGTCGGACGCTTAACCGACTGCGCCACCCAGGCGCCCCGGAAGTAAGCCATCTTTATTTTTGAGTGACCTGTTGTAAATTCCTTATGAATTCATACAGACAAACTTTGTTGAAGTAACCAGTGAGTTTAATAAGATCACAGAATAATCAGTATATGCAAATAAGCTGTATTTTTCTCTGTAAGCAGTGAGATCTTGGAAAACAAAATAAAAATAGTACTATTTACTCTACCATCCAAAAACTTAAAATACTTAGGAAAAATTTTCACTAACACATGCTAATTTTCTATGGCAAAAACTACAAAATATTGCTGAGAGAAATTAAAGAAATTATAAATGAGCTACTTTCCATGCTCCTACAGTGGAAGGCTCAGTATTGTTAAGATGTCATTTTTTCCCCTCTAATGATCTTAGATTTCGAATATTTGATACACATTCCCAGTCAAAATCCTAGCAGGTTTTATTAGCGTAATTGATAGGAAATTACAAAAAATTTGTATGGCATGCAAAGAACCTAGAAGACATAAAATGAGTTTTGAAAAAGAACACACTTGGAAGACTTTTAGACTTTTAGACTTTTAGACTGTGATAGCAAGACAGTAACACTTTGGCTTAAAAATACACAAACTTTTTCTAGAAAGTTTAGAAATAAACCCACAACAATACCATCAACTGACTTTCGGTAGAGACTTCAAGGCTAGTCAGTGGGCGGAAAGGAATTTTTTTTGTATCCTGTACTGCAACTGTACTGCAAAACTTGGATACCCTAGGAACTAAAATGAATCTCAAGTCCTCTGTCATACCGCACAGAAAAATTAATGAGGGGCGGAATATTGACCTAAACATGCAAAACTAGAAAACAGGTATTAAGTAGTATAAACCACTTAGCAACACAGTTTGACAATTTCTTAGAAAAGTATACGTTTATACTCTATTTTTTAGACACTTAATGGAAATGAGAAGATTCATACAAGAATATTCAGAATGTTCTGTATTAGTTTCCACAGGCCTCCAATAACAAATGTCCACAACTGCGGTGGCTTAAAACCACAAATTTATTCTCTCACATTTCTGGACACCAAAATACCTAAATCGAGGTGCTGGCAGGTTGGCTCCTTCTGGAGGCTTTGAGGGAGAACGTGTTCCATGCCTCTCTTCTCACTTGTGATAGCAGCTCACAGTCAAGACTTTGTCTATCTAGCTGCTAGGATCTCTCCAATCTCTGCCGCCTCCTTTGCATTGCCTTCTCCTGTGTGTTTCTCTCTCCCTACCCCCCTTTTTAAAAATTAAAATGACATCAGTCACTTAATTTAGAGCCCACCCTAAACGCAGCATGATCTCGCGTGGAGATCCTTAATTGTATCCGCAAAGATCTTATTTCCAAATAAAGTCACATTCACAGATACCTGGGGTAAGAACTTGACATATGATTTACCCAGTTCCCTGTTTAACGCAACCCACCACATAGCCCCAAACTGAAAAACAAAGAGTCCATCAACAGAAGTGAGTAAAGAAATGTTGGTATATTTTTACAACAAAATATCACTCATTAGTAAAAGGGAACCAAATATCGAATCACACAGCATGTATATGAATTTCAAAGTCCTTTTGTTCAGTGAAAGAAGCAAGACACAAAAAGTGTTTACTGAAGGTTTCATTAATATCAATTTCAAGAACAGGCAAAACTAAGCTATTATGGTAGAAATAAAAACATTGGGTTTCTTATGGTAGGGTGGGGATTGTCTGGAAGCAGACATGAATGAATTTAAGACACCAGAATGGTTGTGGGTTTTATGCCAGCTTTTTAATTCATCAGATATGAAACTTCTGTGTTAAGAGTATTTGCTAAGACTGCCAAATTAAATAAGTCTCTCGCTCTCTAGCTTTCCCACTTACAGATCCTGAGTATCGACAGAACTCATTTGGACCTCCTGTGAAATCCTTAGTGGTCCAGAACTGATAAGCACTTGTAAACAAAGATAAAGCAATATCTGATGGCTATAACCAACTTTCTGTTTCTTGACTAGCTGCAGGAATATACATTTCATCCTTTTAATATTTTTTGTATAATTCTTGGCTTTGCTCTTATGGAAAAAATGTTAAAAACATACCATATGTACTTTGCTGTTGTGTAGTTTTTAAAAAATAATTTTAGCCTCGGAGCTTTAATATCATAAGAACACATTGATTTAAAAAAAAAAAAAACACAAAACATTTTTTGTATTCTGAGCACTACCCAGGCATAAGGTGCTTAAATAGCTGTGTTTTTGATGCATTTCTTGAAATGAACTATTCTTTTTTTCTGGAGCATTCTGGAGATCTTGAAAATAGTGGCCAGCTAACGGTAAAGGGTAGGTATTTTTCTTTATGCAGTTTAAGAAATCAAGTTAACTTTTTTCAAAGTGTCTTAATTCTGTTATTAGATTTACATTATTTTCTTAGCTGTTGCTTTCCTCCCTCAACCCTTTGTCATTTTCTAGTCTTGTCTTTGACAAGGATGCATTTGTTTTTCACCTTCCCTTTGCTTATTTGCACCTCTTCCACAGAGAACAGAAGAATTAGCTAATAAGGAAATATGAGTGGAAAGTGCAGTGTGAGGGGACAACAAACACAAATCTGGAAAAAATACTAAAAATTCAGCACAACGGGAGGCAGTTGGAAAAAGAAAGGAATCTGAAACAGTACAGCCGGGTGTCTCCACAGTGTTTGGTCACATAACTACAGTGGAGAAAGTCCATTCCTACTCCTAGGAAAACATAGTAGGAGTAATTGGAGTATTAGATGGCTTTTAAGATACGACTGTTAATTTCCACACTTGATGCTCTCAGTGACACGCACACATGACTGGCAGCAAGTTAGCTCGAGGACCATGTCCTACCTGCCATGTGACTTTGAAGGAGTCCTTTAGCCTTCCTGAAACATTGTTCTGTTATTCCTTTTTTCTTTTAAATATAATTTATTGTCAAACTGGTTTCCACACAACACCCAATGCTCATCCCTACAGGTGCCCTCCTCAATGCCCATCACCCACTTTCCCCTCCCTCCCACCCCCCATCAACCCTCAGTTTGTTCTCGGTATCCAAGAGTCTCTTAATGGTTTGACTCCCTCCCACTCAGTAACTTTTTTTTTCCCCTTCCCCTCCCCCATGGTCTTCTGTGAAGTTTCTCAAGATCCACATATGAGTGAAGACATATGGTATCTGTCTTTCTCTGACTGACTTATTTTGTTCTGTTATTCCTGATACATGTACAAAATATATGAAATAAAGGTTTAGAGTAGCCAGTCAGTTCAGATGAAAGTGAGTGTCTTTTCAGTCAGTTGGTTACTTGTAGTGTTAGGTAAATGGATGGTTAAAATAGTTCCATAGTGACTTTAGGGAAGAATAACAAAGATACTGTGCATGTACTAAGATTTCTTTTCAGGCGAGCCTGTGCAAGTCTGCAGGTGAGAAGGGCGGAGGGTGGGGGCGGGGAATGTGCCAAGTTTTGAATAAGCTGGTTCCTGAATATCTCTTATCTATTAAAGAAATTAAAGAGAACCAGATATGGTATTAGACATAGTTGGTATAAAAATGTCTAACGGATTCTGTTGTTTCCCCCATAAAACAATGGATGGCATTAAAATTATGTGTGAAAACATAATCATAATGAGATGATGCACGATTACATCTTCCTTTTTGCCCTTTGTCTACTTTTTGCCCTTTGAGACAGATGGAAAGAATCAGATGATCCAAGGGTGGCAGTCATGACTTAGGCATCCAGTCCGTACCTGTTGCTTTATTATTTTCTCAAGTTCTTTCATCTCACTTGTCTCTCCTCTGACAGCACTTAATGTTGCCAACAAACAGAGGTGTGACATAAAAATTACCCTTAGACTTCTGGATATTCTTGATTGATTTTCACCAGTCACTGCTTTAAAGGTTTTTTTTTATTTGGCATGGAACATCTCTAATTATGGGGTGGGGACATTGCAGGAACACTGCCCCCTGCTTTCAAATAGCAGTTAAAGTATTTTCACTTTCTTTTTTATGCCTTCAGATTGATCTTCAGATTACAACTCCCTATTGTCAGAGTTTGGTGATGTGAGTTTATATTACTAAGACTAGGTATCGATCAGTTGAAAGGATAACTCTGTGAAAGTTAAGTTCTAATTTATTAACTGTCTTTTTTTTTTCAAATGTTTATTTATTTTGAGAGAGAAAGAGTGCGCACAAGCATGAGCAGGGGAGGGGCAGAGAGAGAGGGAGAGGGAGTCCCACGCAGACTCCACGCTGTCAGCACAGAGCCAGACTCGGGGCTCAATCTCACAAATCATGACCTGAGCCGAAATCAAGAGTTGGACCCTGAACCAGCTGAGCCAGCCAGGCACCCTTCATTATTAACTGTCTCACAGTTAAACTTTCATAACCTTCTTTTCTTTCTCCTCCTCTTTTTTAGTGACTCTCTTACCATTGAGAGCATTATTTGGAGCACCATAGCTCTTCATTTCTGCATTCAGCCTCGCCTGGAGCAGACAAGTGCGAGGTTCCTTAGTAAGCAAACAGAACACAAATCCTGTGTTGACAGATCATGTGAAGTAATGAAGAAACAGACGTTCTTCAAGAATAAAAAAAATATATATTTTTTCTGATTTTTAAACTTTTTACTCTTTGATCCTATATGAGGAAAGACTCTGATTTGATTAATGACAAAAAGAACCCTGCTATTCTTATCACAGATCCCAAGAGCTAGACCTTAGAATGTTAGTGTACTTTAAGACTTTTGTTTTTAAATAATGGGGACAGCCATGTGTCCTGCAGGATCAGAGTAGGCTATTCAATAGTAGACTGAAGACCAGAATGAGTTCCAGGTGATCTCTCAGGTTTTTTTCCAGCTCAGTGATTTTTGTTCACTAAAATACATTTATTTTTTATTAGTCTAAATCCTATTTGAAATTTGGAAGAAAGAACAATATGGAAAGGACATCTGATTTTAAAAGATG
Source organism: Panthera onca (assembly GCF_046562875.1). Classification (NCBI taxonomy): domain Eukaryota; kingdom Metazoa; phylum Chordata; class Mammalia; order Carnivora; family Felidae; genus Panthera; species Panthera onca. The sequence goes on from NC_138339.1 coordinate 204,868,931, forward strand.
TTGCTCTAAAATGTGTTTTTAGGTTTCCTGGCTTTGTCAGGGTTTTTCATGAATTCATAGCATTTTGTTCTGCATTACATCATACACTTACTCTGTCTTTTCAAGGTAACTGTCCCTAGTGCCAGGTAAACTCATTACTCATACAAATCTAGGTTATATTTTTCTAGGAAAATTAATTACTTTATCCTGGCTACATATGGTTAGCTTGTCAGCAGGAAAACTTTAACATATTTGGGGACAGTATAATCGAGGCATTTAAGCAGTTTTTTTCTCTTTGTGCATAAATTAGTACATTAATATAGGTTAAAATTAATATATTTTGTAATAATATTTTCCTGGGATACTTCTCATGTTTATGGCAAAGTAACAGACTATCATGAATAAGGGCACAGGTTGAAAACATGCCACGGGAGCATCATACACCTTTTGAATGGCCATAACCACGTGTACTCATGTGAGTCCTCTACCTTACTATTCTAGAGGGTATATTAAATGGAATAGAGCACTAATACAGAGTTGGCCCAATATAATGTGAATACCATTTGCAATGGTTAAGCATAAAAATTTAGAGAATTTAGTTTATTTGGGAGCATTTAAGACACGTTTGGGGCTCCTGGGTGGCTCAGTCGGTTAAGCAGCCGACTTCGGCTCAGGTCATGATCTCGCGGTCTGTGAGTTCGAGCCCCACATGGGGCTCTGTGCTGACAGCTCAGAGCCTGAAGCCTGTTTCAGATTCTGTGTCTCCCTCTCTCTGACCCTCCCCCAATCATGCTCTGTCTCTCTCTGTCTCAAAAATAAATAAACGTTAAAAAAAAAATTAAAAAAAAAAAAAGACACGTGAAATGACGTTATGAGAAGTAATCACTGTTTGACTCAGTGTAGCTGCACATATACTGCCCAAACAGAAGGATGCATGCCTGCTAACAATTGCCATTCTAACCGGGCTTCATTTTATCTTTCTAAAATTTTATACTAAATGTATTCTATGAAACCGTTATTAGTTCTTGTTTTGTTCTTATGTCTTTTTTGAGCTTATAGTCTTTTTACTTTTTTTGTTTCAATGTTTGTTTATTTTGAGAGAGTGAGTGCTAGAGCATGAGCAGCAGAGGGGCTGACAGAGGGAGAGAGGGAATCCTAAGCAGACTCCCTACTGTCAGTGCAGAGCCTGCCATAGGCCTCGCTCGATTCCACAAACCGCGAGATCCTGACCTGAGCCGAAATCAAGAGTCAGATGCTCAACCCACTGAGCCACCCAGGCCCCCCACCCTTTTTACTTTCTTGTAAGAAGAAAAAAAATATTTCCCCTAGACAGCCAAATTTGAAGACATTCCTTGAACTCAGAATTTTAAGACCTTTTCAAAAGTTCTGTGTGGAGGGCAATTAACTACATCAGTCAAACTCTTAGAATCTTGGCTGTATCCACTTAAACATTAAAACATCAGGTGACTAGAGAGAATACTAAATGTGAATTAGATATTTATATTATTTGCTAAGAAACTTCTCAATCACTGTAAGGATTTGGTCCATCTGAAGATGTATCTGCTGAGAGTTAACTCCTTACTGCTCAGTTCTTGTTAGATGAGTATGCTGGGCTGTATTGTTATGTCCAAGCAAGTATCCTTTTGGATCTAATATCTTTTTGGACCTAATAAATCCAGGCTTTTGTCTGGTCTATTTAACTTTAAACAGCAGCCATTGTATTATTAACAGATAGTCTTCTGTCTCCTGAACAGAAATCCTATAAGCTTTGTGTGACATTGTTCTTTACGTTTTCTTTTATACTCTGTTGACTAACAGACCTATTCCCTATTTTAACCGTAAGGTGTTGTGTCACTGTTGGTTGTTTTTTGTTTTTGTTTTTTTCCTGACCTTGCCTCACACTGCTTTTATTTATAATAGCTGTTGAAGTTCAATAGGTTTACTGTTATTACATCATCAATGTGTTTAAAGTCTCAATCCCTAGCACGTTTGGTCAGTGAATTCATACACAGCTTAAATGCCCTTTGTCTCCAGCCTTCAGTTAAATGGCTGTTCTCCCCTGTGATAGAACACAGGGGAGTAAGTTTAAGTCAAGAACTTGCTGACTCTCTAGGCTTTTTGTTCTTTTCAACATCTTCAGCCCCCACGCTCCCAACAAGGGAACGCAGAGTCCCAAACAGGGTTAACTTGGCATCTGATGGACCCATAGCTTTGCATGGCTTCTGGCTCTGGCTACGCCCATGTTCCTTAACATCCACTCTGCTAATTTAGTGTGTGTCAGGAGTCATTCTACTTCTCTGTGTTTCTCTAGAAAGTCAATTTAGTACAAATTGGGACCTATTTACTTTCCCTCCATCTAACACATACTGTTAGTCAGCAGGGCTTCTGAGGACAGCAGTTGCTATTTGAAGAAAACAAACCCTCTTTAGACCTTTCTGAATGTTTTAAACATGACCCAACCTTTTCCAGTGTTGAACAAAAATTAATGAGAGAAATGCTTTGTCATTTGTTGCCTCTGTACCCTGCCACCTTTTTTAAAATTTAGTCTTTGTTGAAAAATTATATGTACCTTATCACTTTAACTTTGTCATTTAATTAAAGCTTTCTTTTCCCTGAGCATCTAAATTGTTAATTTTTTCTTTGAGGGATGACTCTTGATTGCTCACAAAAACAAGCAAGGCTTTTCTCTCTCTCCCTGCTATCAGTTTTAAGGGACATATTGCTTCCTCGGCACTGTCATACCAATAAATCATCCCAGATTACTTGCAGTCGTACAGTACTAAAGTATACCATGCATTTTAAAGGAAATCTGCTATTTTCTTTTCAATCAGATGAGCAATGTGAAGAGACTCCGGCCACGGCTCAGTGCTATTCTCTTTAAGCTTCAGTTTGAAGAGCAGGTGAACAGCATCAAACCTGACATCATGGCTGTCAGTACTGCCTGTGAGCAGATAAAGAAAAGCAAAAGCTTTAGCAAGTTGCTGGAACTTGTGTTGCTAATGGGAAACTACATGAACGCTGGCTCCCGGAATGCTCAAACCTTCGGATTTAACCTTAGCTCTCTCTGTAAAGTGAGTTGTTTTTTTTTTTTTAAACACATATTTGCCTGGACACTCATTCTTAAATGTCAGCCCTGATTACATTATTTAAATATTTTTATTTTGATGTGTTCATTATCGAGAATTTGAACCAAACCATGGACCCAAACCCAGAGTGAACTGAGCTAATTTATTCAACCTCTGAGCTAAATCCAAATATTAATTTTCTCTGATCTGCAAATCCAACTGAAGGATTTTGTTTAATAACAGAATTATGTCATAAACCTATCCTTTCCCAACCTAATGAAATGGAACATCAAAATATTTAAATCTAATATTCAATTCAAGTGACTGCAAATGGTGGTATATACATATTGAGAATTGCTTAAGATTGTCGCTTCAGTTTTTACTTTAGCTATTTAAATAGTTCTGTGTGTTTTTGTTTTGTTTCGTTTTTTTTGCAAGCTGACTAAAGGGAGAAAAGAGTGAGACTGCTTTATATAAAGGGGGAAATTCCTCTTATTAGGAATAGACAGACATACCTTGGGTATCATTAATGATTTTGAAGTGTTTGTATCTAAATATAATTTTAAAGGATGTGAAAATTGAGTAAGTTTAGAGATTTTTTTTTTTTCCTCCTGAGTTCTTCCACATGTTAAATACTGTTATGGCAAATATATTCACTGTTTTCATATAACAGAGTTCTTTCCTAGGAAGAGGGCCATAGCAATAGTGCTTTATTGATCTGCTTGCAATGAATTCTTCTTGTTACACATCACAAGAAAAGCCTTCTTTTGTTCTTGACCTGCTAACATCTATACCACCTGATTAAGGAATTTGATGACTGATTTTCCCCCCGCTATCCAGAAGTTTGCTTTATACCACTTGATTTTTCTGAAAGACCTACATTAGCATGTATGTAACCTCTTTTCAAACTGAAATCCGAAGAGGATTTTCGCTTTTACAAAATGGGGATTGCTTTTTTGCTTATGCCATTTGGCTTAAAGGCCAAATGAAAGGTTTCGTGGGGACACTCTACTTTCGGGTAGCGGGGGAAACCAGTGTTGCCGTTGCCAGTGAGATAGGGAAGGTGAGAAGCAAGTTCAGTTTTAGCTGTGGGTTGGCTTGAATAGTTAATCTCCCAGTGCTTTCACAACTTGCCTTATACAGTGTTCCTGACCTAAGCCTCCAGTTGGTATCAACACCTGTGAGCTTGCCCCACCCCAATTCCATCTTTTTATTTTCCTCTCAGTTCCTGAGCTTGATATATTCAGTTAAGATCCCTAGCATGGGAGGTGCAATTCATAATACATGTATTGAAGACTTTACACATTTGTAGAGTGCTTGCTTATTCCTGTGCCAAATGCTTGACCTGGTCATCCCATTGAATGGATGTACTTATTTACCTGGCATACATGAACCCCCGTTTTTCACCATTAATTATTATTAATTTTTTTAATAGAGCTGTATACAAAAACTTATGGCAACAGTTGAGAGAGAGAGGCTAGCACAGTTAGGAGGGGACAGTTAAGCATTTGGAGAAGGAATTTGAGCTGAGTCTGGAAGTGCGAGTGGATGTTCCCTGAGAGGAAAAGGCGTTCTAAGCTAAATCCATCAGTTTGCATGAAGGGTCATTTCACGGCGTATGTGAGTACACCAAGTGATGGGAAGCCTAGGCGGGAAAGGAATGGCGAACAGGCAAATGAAATAGTAAATTGGTCTACATTGGAAAGCACCTTCAGCGCCATTCCTTATGGTGAAGATTTATGGAAACCTGTTAGTTTTTAGTAGAAGTGATGCTATCAGAGACGTCTCGTGAGAACATAATTCTAATAGCAGTGTGGAAGAAAGTTAAGGTGCCCTGTCCAGTACTGTCACCATTAGCCATATGTGGCTATTTACATTTAAATTAATTAAAATTTAAATAAAATTAGCAAGTGCCTCAGGCACACTAGCTATGTTTCAAGTCAATAAGTGTCCATACGTGTTGGCAGCATAAAAATAGCACATTTTCCATCACTGTAGAAAATTCTACTGGACAGCACTGGGGTAGAGGGTTATAGCTGGGAGAGGCTCTCTGACTGGCTGGCTGGCTGGCTGACTGACTGGCTGGCTGACTGACTGACTGACGTATGTAGCACGTGATCTAGGAGAGTGGACTGAGGAACTCAAGCGGAGAAGATAGGGAAGATGAAGGGAAAAAGGAGAGATCAAAGATAACTCCTCCATACTGACATGTGTGATGTGGTTGCTCAAAAGTGATTGAGTTCAGGCTATTTTTAGTGTTTCCTACCCCTTGTTTACCTCAGTGTCTTAAAGAGAATCTGGTGGAAGCTGCTTTAACTATTTAGCAAATATTTGTCCGTTATGAAACAGTGAAGGTACTTTGAGACAATGGAAGTGCAAGCTAGGGTAGTGGCAAAAGGACTTGGGGTAGGATGGAAGGGGCGGGGGGAGGGGAGTATGCACATTTAAGGAATATCTCGGGAACTGTTGGAATGTTGATAATGAACCTGGAGGTGGAAGGGCAAGGAGGCAAGCAGATTCAGGCTTTCCCTGAGAAAGGAAGCAAAGGAAGAAAAACAGGATGAAGAGCAAAGTTGGGGAGAAGTTTACACCTACAAATCAACTGAAATTTGTTTCTTAGTGCTAAGGGTCTTTTCTTCTGTAGAGCTTGTGTCTCAGAACTGCAGTCGACTCCCTCATACACTTCCTCAAAAGGGAGCTGTTGACAAGAGATTAGGTCTGAGTGATGAGGTAGAATAGCCTAATACAGTGCCTGGTGCATAGCAAATACTCAATAAATGACAATGCACCAGACAAAATGGGCACAAAGTTGTGCCTTTTATGTAGTTTGAGTAGGCATTCTCTCATACTGATAGACAGTGGCTGATGCATAATAATTTAAAAATCTTTTACGAAAGCAATGCATGCTGCTGTTATTTTACTACAGCTAATCTGTAAACCAGTTAATCTGTCTCCAGATAAGAGTTGACTGTATTTTCAGGCAACGATACTAGATATTTTGACCATCCCTCTTAGGATTCTTCTGTTGTGCAAGAAAGAAAATAAATACTACAACTTTATATTTTTTATTAGCCTACATGTCAAGTTGAAAGCTTATATTGAACAAGATGATATCTCATCATGTACGTTATCAGAAGTAGCAGCTTGATCTTTGACAATTGTGATTGAATTTTCACACTGAGTATAAAGCATTTGGTTTGGTGATAAGCCCCCATAAAAGGAATTCCATATGTATTTGACAGTAGAAAGGGTAATATTTTAATCTGTTAAAACATGCTGCGTAATTATATGACATCTAATATTCTATATTCAAAACCTTTACTTTTAAATACCCTTTGTAAATTTAGCTCTACTATGAGAAGTACATGGAGTTCTACTAAGTTGTTAACTTTTCATCCTTTATAAATAATTATATGAGTTGTGAAATCTATATAGATTATAGCTTAATTTTAAGGGCTGTATTACATCTTTGCATACCTTTATAATGGAGGTAGCTAAATATAATAGCTCTGAGTTCAGAGGGAAAAGGATTGCGTGGGTTTTTACCCTAAAGATTGGATGTGGCCTCTGTTAAATAAATATAAAAATAAAAGAAACAAGCTAAACATAAGCAAGTTTCTATTAAGATGTAAGTAAAAATTAAAGTAGATTTTTAGAGGCTTTCTGGTGGTAAAAGTGAAGTACAGACATGGTCGTGAAACTTTTTGTGAACTAAGAGGTTTCTCCTCCTTTGCCAAAGCTGAGCTTCACAAGAAAATTTGCACGTGTATTGTTAGAAAAGAAAAATACGACATTGAGGTGTGTTCTTTAAAACAGTAAATGAATGAATCAGTTACATTAGGATCTTTCTTTTAGAACCATCTTTCCCTCCCCTCCCCCTATCCTTTCCCTAGGAGTATGGGCCAGAGCCTGGTAGGGTTTGACACATCAAGGGAACACTCGTGGAAAGATACAAATATACTCTTCAGTTACATAATGCTATTTCTAGTTTAAGTAAAATGGTATAAATACCTTGGTTTCGGATGGCTTGACTATTTAAAAGGATAAACGTTAGAATATGTAAAAGAATGGATGAACTTCTTGTCATTCATAAAGTCCGCCAAAGATATTGCTAGACTAGATAAAAATTGGATAATATGCAATTGGAGATTATATTCTTTTTTCAGGACCTGCTATTGATTAAATGCAAATCCGTATCCTTAGAAATTCAATCAGTAAATGGTAGGTGATTGCCTCACCAAAATGCCCATCTAGAAAAAATTTACATGTGATTAGTGTTGAAGTTAATTTTCTTAGAGAACCTATTGGTGATGCAAAGATCTTTTTTTTTCTTCTTTCTCCAAGTAGATCAGTGTTCTAGCAAAAGAATGAGTTGACCCAATCATCAAAGTTTAACACTATATTAAAATCTATGAGAGGATTTTTACCTTGTAAATTAAAAAAAAAACAACAACAGGTATTATCAATCCATATACTATGGCTATAGCATGTGTTTAATATTTCCTAATGTCTAATGATAAGTAATTTCCAAGTTACAAATTATCCCAATCAATACAACTGGATGATGTAGTTATAAAATATAGGTCTTTGTTCTAAGTAATTACATTGTATTGGGATAGTAGATATAAATTTTGGAAGAGTTTACAAAGTGTAATAACTGACTTTCGTCAGTGTTAGCTATTTTGGGGGGGAAATTGCAGAAACAAGTAATTGCTGATTCCATTATAAATTGATCAATATTATCACGTTGTAGGAAAACTTCTCTCTTGTTGGCAGTAGAACATACAGTGAGTTCACCTCAAAGGTGAAGTCCTCAAAGGACATGTAGTAACGGGAGTTTAGGATAGTCGGAAGTTAGGTGTAAAGGGTTGGGAAGTAGCAGGCAAGATTGGTTTTTGTCTCCTCTTGATTTTGATTTTTTTTCCATTTAAAAGACTTTTTTTTTTTGTTCATTGAAGTACATGAAATTTGTATCTGATATCCTGTATATTCTTTTTATAAGCTCAGGCTAACCCAAGTAGAATAAAGCTAACCAAAGCTGGGATGAGGAAGATCTTTGAAGGAGAAAAACAACACAGAACAAAAACCAGCCATTTCATTTCCTTTTTGATTGATGCCTCCACCAACTCCAGTGAGTGATTTCTTGAAATTGTGAACAGTTCTTCCTGTAGGACATTGACTCTCAACCAGGAGCACCCTTTAAGAAATATTGATGTGTCAGCCCCACATTGGATCAATTACTTCAGCATGTATGGATGTGGATCTTGATTAGTGGCTTCTTAGAGGTCTCCTGGATGATTTTAATGCACAAACTGAGCTGAGAATCATTTTGTCTTCTGCCCTACTTTATCCCAGAATGGAAAAATCTCTGGTTGGTGGTGTGGAACCAGCCAAGAAACAAACATACAAAAGCAAAACCCAACCAATACAAGAACAAAAACAAAAAAGAAACAGGTCTACGTCTTCACTTAAGAATGAGTGGTGAAAATATTTCCAAAAACTGCTTTTTTTTGTTTTTGTTGTTTGTTTTTTTTTTTTTTTTCATGCCGAGCTCAACACTACTCTGATAGTAAAGAAAAAGAGTGGGTGGAGTGTGAATCTCAGGCACACGACAGAACTGAAAAAAGTTGATGGCCAGTGTCCTGAGTTATTCTTCAGGGCTCTACCTTGTACAGATAGAGTTTCAGTCATTATATAAAAAGCAGGAGACAAATAACTCTGCCTATCACCTGTTACACTCAGATCGGATCATAGTGTGAAGCTTTTTGTGTGAAATTTTGCTTCTCCTATATCACCTTTTCATTCACTCTGAAGTTATTTTGAAGAAAGACCTCTGCCAAACAAATCCACTGTTCTATCTACATTGTGTTTTAGAAGGATTTTAGAGAGGGTTTTATTCTTTATCGGATTGGCAAAATCACACCAGTGAATTTTGGCACCCTTTGAAAGTAAAGCAGTTTTTGGCCAAAGACTTGCAGATAACAAATGCCATTCTTATTTTACATCCAGCCAATTAAGTCACTGAAATGTTGACTTCCAAAGCAACGTGAAGCTATCTAGGATTTTTAACCCCTTTGATTCATTCAGTAACACATTTAATCAATAGCATTTTCCAAGAAATATTTAATTGGGTTTACTAAATAATGTTTTTGATAAATTGTATTCATATTATCTTAGTTTTTTTTTCAACTGCTATTAATCATTGTAAATTAGAAATATTCTTTGAGGCGCCTAGATGGCTTAGTCGGTTAAGCATCTGACTTCAGCTCAGGTCATGATCTCACGGGTCATGGGTTCAAGCCCTGCATCGGGCTCTGTGCTGACAGCTCAGAGCCTGGAGCCTGTTTCGGATTCTGTGTCTCCCTCTCTGACCCTCCCCCACTCGTGCTCTGTCTCCCTCTGTCTCAAAAATAAACATTAAAAAAAATTTTTTTTTTAAAAAGAAATATTCTTTCACTAGAATTAGAGTGGCTTTACTCATGATCAGCAGATACACTGCTTGTGTGCTATCATCTCACCATTTTCATGAAAAGCATTGCTAATCTATGAAATCTCCTTTCCCCCAAACACATAGTCTCAGAATCGGCCTTAACACCATGCTTATAGACAGGCCTCCTATCCTTTAGAGGGAGCGCCCAAGAAGAACCTTACCAGTCATCTCTGCTTTACTCCAGTCTCCTGTTTTTGTGCATTTTCAAAATGAAAAATCAAAAATTGAATAAGATGCTCCATTCCTGATAGTCGAGGAAATTTATTGTTTACCTCCTCTTTGTCAACAGTTTGCATTGTTCTTGCATTTTTGGAATAGAGGCAAAATGTGCAGGATTATTATCTCCACAGTTAGACAATGGCATTTGTGAACATTTGTTCTTAGGTAGCAGAGGTGGGGAGTACAATGATAAAAATGGGTATACACTAAAACCAAAGACATTACAAGAAAGGAAAGTTATTGGCCAATATCTCTCATAAAAACAGATGCAAAAATTCTTAGCAAAATGTTATAAGCCAAACCAATAATGTGTAAAAAAGAAATATATACTACAGCCAAGCGGGATTTATTACAGGTGCGGGAGACTGGTTAAACATTTGAAAATCAGTTAATAGAATCCATTACATCCATAGGCCAAAGAAGAAAAATCATTTGATCATGTTAATATATGCAGAAAAAGCATTTGATAAAATCCAACAGGCATTCATGTAAAAAACTCAAGAAACTAGAAATATAGAGGGGGACTTCCTCAAGTTGATGAAGAATATCTACAAAAACTACAGCTAGCATTGTACTTAATGGTAAGAAACCAAATGTTTTCCCTCTAACATTGGGCAAAGAAAAGGATGTCCCTGGTCAAAATTCTTTTTTTTTTTTTTTAAGTTTGTTTATTTACTTAGAGTGAGTGCGGGAGGGGCAGAGAGGGAGGGAGAGAGAGAATCTCAAGCAAAGTCCACACTGTCAGTATGGAGCCTGTTGTGGGGCTCAAACTTGTGAACCATGAAATCATGACCTGAGCTAAAATCTAGAGTTGGACGCTTAACTGACTGAGCCACTGAGCCACTCCCCTGGTACCCTTCTTATTCAGCATTGTATTGGAAGTCTTAGCTAATGCAGTAAGACAAGAAAACGAAATAGAAGTTGTATAGATTGAGAAGGAATAAATAAAAGTGTCTTTGTTCATAGGTGAAATGTTTGCCTGTGTAGAAAGCCCTACCAAATTGACCAAAACCAAAAAGAAAAAAGAAAAAATATATATATACCTCCTGGAACCGGTAGGTAATTATAGCAAAGTTTCAGGATATGAAGTTGACATAAAAAAGTTAATCACTTTCCAAAAACAAGCAACGAAGAGCTGAACTTGAAAGGAAAAACAATATCATTTATGTTAGTACACAAAAGAGTAGTACTTAAAATATGTACAAGATTCTTATGAGAAAAACTATAAAACTTTGATGAAAAAAATCAAGAAAGAGCTAATAAAGAATTAGATATTCCATGTTAATGGAAAAGAATGTTCAATATTATTTAGATATTTCTTCTTCCCAACTTGATCTGTAGATTCCATGCAATCCTAATCAAAATCCCAGCAAGCTATTTTGTGAATATTGACAAACTGAATCTAAAGGCCATATGGGCATGTAAAAGACCCAGAAAAGCCAACACAACACTGAAGAGGAACGGAGTCGAAGGACTGATACTCCTCGACTTCAGGAATTACAAAGCTGCAATAATCAAAATATTCTTATATTGGTTAAAAAAAAAAAAAAGTGGACAGATCAATGAGACAGAATAGAGAGCCCGGAAATAACTCTACATAAATATAGTCAAATCTTTGACAAAGAAACAAAGGCAATCAATGGAGAAATAACAGCCTTTTTTTTTTTTTTTTTTTAATTTTCTTTGAATGTTTGTTTATTTTTGAAGGAAAGACAGAGCATGATCAGGGGAAGAGCAGGGAGAAAAGGAGACACAGAAAGCAAAGTGGGCTCTAGGCTCCACACTGTGAGCACAGAGCCCCATGTGGGGCTCAAACTCACAAACCGCGAGCTCATGACCTGAGCCGAAGTCAGATGCTTAACCGACCGAGCCACCCAGGCGTCCTGAAATAACAGTCTTTTGAAGAAATGGTGCTGGAACAACTGCACATAAACATGCCGAAAACAAAACAACAAAAACTGTATCTCCATACAGACCTCAGGCCTTTCATAAACATTAATTCAAAATGGACATAGCCCTACATGTAAAATGCAAAGCTGTACAACTTTTAGAAGATAAGAGAAAATTCAGGTGACTTTAGTTTTGTCAATGACTTTTTAGATAGGGTACCAAAAGCATGATCCTTGAAAGAAAAATAGTGAGAAGTTGGATTTCATCAAAATGGAAAACTCTGCAAAAACACTTTTAAGAGAGAAGATAGGAGTGCCTGCGTGGTTAAATCGGTTAAACCTCTGATTCTTGATTTCAGTTCAGGTCATAATCTCACGGTGGTTCGTGAGGTGAAGCCCCATGTCGGGGTCCATGCTGGCAGCATGGAGACTGCTTGGGATTTTCTGTTTTCCTCTCTCTCTTTCTTTCTGCCTCCCTCCCTCCCTCCCCCTCACTCTCTTCCTCCCTCCCAACGTCAAAATCAATAAACTTAAAAATATATAAAAAAGAAGACACACCACAGACAGGGAGAAAATCCTTGCAAAATGCATATCTAATAAAGGACTTCTATCCAAAATATATAAATAACTCTTGAAATTCAACAAGAAAACAATTAAGAAATGGTCAAAAGACCTGACCGGACACATCACCAAAGAAGATTTACAAATGGCAAATAAATATATGAGCAGATAGGCAACATCATAGTCAGCAGAGAATTGCAAGCTGAAACAATGAGACAATGTACACATCTATTAGAATGGCTAAAATCTGAAACATTGGCAAGTTCAAATCCTGGCAAAAATGTAGTACAACAGGAAGAGAATGCAAAATGGTACATCTCTGTTGGAAGACTGTTGGGCAGTAACCAAGTTAAACATAAATTTAGAATTCAGTGATCACACTCTTACTTACTTTTAACGCCTTACTTATTCAAAGGCGTTGAAAACCTGTGCACAAATGTTTATAGCAGCTTTATTTGTAATTGCCAATATTTGGAAATAACTAAGATGTCCTTCAGTAGGTGAATGGATAAACAAACTGTGATGCCTCCATACAATAGAATAGTATTCAGTGATAAAAATAAATGATCTCCCAAGCCAAGAGAAGATTTGGAGGAAGCTTAAATTCATGTTATTAAGTGAAAGAGGCCAATTTGAAAAGACTACATACTGGATGATTCCAAATATACGTATGACTCTTTGGAAGAGAGAAAATTATAGAAATGGTAAAAAGATCAGTGGTTGTCAGGGGTTGTGATGGAGAGAGAACACAGAAGATTTGAATAAGAGCACGGGGAGTTTGGGGATTGGGTGGGTGAAACTCTTCTGTATGATGGTATAATGGTAGATATATGATCTGCATTGTCAACCCCCCTACAACTGTAGAAGGCAGCGGATCTTAAGAATAATGTCATCAGTTGTGACAAAGGTACCACACCCATGTAAAATGTTACTAATAGGGAAATTTGGATGGAGGAGAGGGTATATGGGAGCTCTGTATTTTCTGCTCATTTTTTTTTTTTTTCTGTAAAGTTGAAACTGCTTTAAAAAAATAAAATCTAGGATTTAAAAAATAAAAGGTAGAACATTCAATTTATGTATTTGGTCCATTTATATTAATTAAAGAATACTGAGCTGTTTTAAATGTCTTGTGGATAAGGAGGCTATATAAATAAACAGAACATCGAACAATACAGTAGATAATGTAATAAGCTAAAATTTTTACTACAGTGCAAAAATTCTTTGAACTCTGCAGTTTTTGTAGTTGCTAAAATCCAAAAGAAATAAATTAAAAACATAATTCAGGGAAAGTGGGGGGGAGTATGAAAGAAACTAGCTTATAATTATAGAAATCCACATTATATAAAGCATTTTCTTATTTAATATTTAAACTCTCGTCATTTTAAAATGAAAACTACACAATGAATAGAAATTATTTTCATATATGAATATCACAATTTGTCTAATATATTTTTTTACCTAATATCATTTGATCTCTACTTTAAAATCATTTTGAAAGTTTTATTATAGGTAGTAATAGTTATGGCAGTGACCTAAATGATGTTAAGCATCTTATTTTATTTAAATTAAGATTTTTATTTACATTGTAGGGAGATAACCAATCTTTTCAAAAAAATTAATCAGCATGGTGATTATTTTTTTAAGGTAGTTATACACATATCAAAAAACATTATTCATTGTATAATTGTGGTTTTCACTAGTGAATTTTTCCTGGCACATTGCCCTTCTTATCTAAGTAAATATGATATATTTTTTTTTTGATAGTATGTGTTTACACACCTATTTTCATGGGAATACCTTTAACTTCTATTTAGAGTTCCTATTTCGTACGTTCACAAATCGCTTTATTCTGCATAGGATTTAAGATGTAATGTGATGTTCATATGTATACTTGTTCAAGTCTGTTAAAGGTTAAACTTAACAGCTGTCTTTTCATCTAAACGTATTCGAATAATATTTTGTCAGCACTAATCTATTAGCAATGTTGAAAGACTTGCTGTTTCAGTGATAAGATTTAGGTGACATTTTATTAAATTTATAGATACAACATTAGAAAGAATGGCATGCTCTCAGAACTAGAAATGACCTCAAGGTAGCAGGTGTCTGTTTTTAGAGGCTTTTCGGGCTAAAATTAGCAGGTCGTAGGGCTTCAGTATTTTAAATTGCATCTGTTCTTTTGTTGTCTTACCTGCCATTTTTGTCCACCTGGTTTTGAGAAATTTGTTTATTTTGACACATGATAATCTAAAGATTTTTGTAGAGGAACTGTATTTTGTAGTAGTTAAGAACTTAGGATTCAAACAGACATGGGTTCAAACCTTGGGCTTATCAGATAGTAGTTATATGACCTGGTGTATGCTACATCATCTCTCAAGTCTTTTTTCTCCTCTTTAGTAATGTGTATAATACTAGTTCCACCTAAAGATGTTTTGTGTTTTAAGCATTAAATTATATCCTTTTTGACTAGTTCTGGCCTCAGGGTAAGTGTCACATAAGAGCTACTGCTATGATAATATCAGTGGTATTTGTGTTAATGGCATTAATATTAATATTGCTGTTATTATTTATAATAAAAACTGATCATTAATATTATTTCTAATATTAATCATATTAATTGCCATACACAAGTTAGGGTCTTCTAGAATGTTCCTGGGGCAATTACAGATTCTCGTAATTTTGTCATTTTTATGGTGTTCAGCAATGTCTCCAACATCCAGAGCAGTAGTGCCGTTTTGATACATACTTAGATAATAGAAGCATAATAATGGAAGTAGAGCTACTGATTTGGCAATACTCTTATGATTTAAGTATCATTAGTCAAAGAGTGTGGGACCTTTGGATTCTGAGGATCACCAAAAGGATACTCAGTTTTTATTTTAGGAATTTTTCTTGTGGTTAAAACAATGGAATATTCTTTACATGTCATCCGAATTTGTGCTGAATGGCTTAAAAATATTCCAAAACACTGCATTGTAGCTACAAAGGAATTCTACTCCAGAGTGACAAGTAGGCCATGATTTATTACAGGATCTTCTTTTAACGTTATTTTGTCTGAAATGAACAGAGCAGTTGAAGAAACTCCATCCATCTTTGTGTTTATTTGACATCCATGCTGCATTAAATGTACCTCAAAGAAACAATATACAAATAAGAAATTCTACTTAACAGTGATGATTACTCATCAGCAAGATACATCTCTTGGCAATAAAACAAAAGGAAGCCTGTCAAGCAATGTCTGTTAAAATTTAAATAAAGCATAGTTTTTAAACCTAAATGAATTTTTAAAGCAAATATTTTAGCTTCATTTTCTTTCCAAGAGTTAGCGTTACAAAGTGTGCTCAAGTGAACTGTTCTTTCTCTCCAACAAAATTAGCACCATCCCCCAGCTTTCCTTATTCTTCTAGTTCAGTTGCT
Source organism: Panthera onca (assembly GCF_046562875.1). NCBI lineage: Eukaryota > Metazoa > Chordata > Mammalia > Carnivora > Felidae > Panthera > Panthera onca. The sequence continues at coordinate 204,884,548 of NC_138339.1, forward strand.
GATTATATATGATAGGAGTAATTAGTGGAAATAAAATGTGCCCCTTTTGTTCATGTTTATCAAAAAGTGAAAAAAAAATTGAGCAAGTGCATAAAAAGACTTTGATAAATATTTTGTGCATTTATGCTTTTGGGAGGTGCCCTTTTTTATCCTTTTTTATAAAGTGACATGGGGGAGAAGTAGAGGAGGGGATAGAGTAATTGACGCAGGAAGAATAACTTTGTGTACTTTTTCCTGAGAATGTTAGGACCTGAATGAAGATTCTCCACCCTGGAATTTAAAGCCACATAGCAGTTTGTAAATGAGACACCATATGTTATCAACAAACAGTTGCCATCCTTGTTTCTTGTCTAAACTTATCATTTATTAGGTTTAATTTCAAATTTATTTACTTAGAAATTTTATTTTATTGTTTTGGTCTTACGAATGTTAAATACAGATTCTAAAAGGATGGGAGAATTTTGCTTCCATTTACTATTCAGTGGACATACTTTTGAATATTAGACTGTTGCCAATACGCTACCTGCTAAGCAGTTGATGTTTTCAGTAATATAGCCAGAATAACACTCTGCCCCATAAATTAGTGTCTAGCTCTGTGATGGTCTCTGAACAACTTGAATTTTTGTTTGACTTGTATACTTAACATTTACTAAACTGGTAGATGCTATAAACTATATTCCAGAATTCTAATTCTGAATTTTTATTGCTCATGAATAAAGATCGAGATTGATCTCATTGGTTGTTGTTAGATCACAGAGATTTCTTCATACATTTAATCCTAGCAGTGGCTGGCTATTTAGTTGCATCATACATAGTACTTACTGGAAAGCTCTTTGAGGGCTTTGCAAATTACAGAGGTAGATGGTGCTTGTGCTAATCAACATTCTACACAGGCCGTGTATCTAGTTTCACAGGAAAGGAACATGGTTGAAGGGGAGGGGTGTAACCGGCAGCAGTGGGGAGCTGAGAGTTCACAGAAGGGATGCTATTCCCAAGGCAGTCATTGCTGCCAGGGGGGAGGGGGAGAGAAGAGTTTATTATTAAGGTGTTTTAAAAAACAAAAACAAAATACAGCTTTTATGCTAAGTCTTGGTTGTACAAGAGAAAAATTATTTATGAAACTTTGCTACTTTTACTCTGGCCTTATCCATTAACCATGATAGTGTGAAGGAAATTACGGATTGAAAGGTAATTTAATAAATCCGATTGGCATTCTCAGTATATGTGAAAACAAACTGAAAGATTCTAACGGCCGTTAGCATGCAAAAATAACTTGTGAACTGAGATTACAACTAGGTTAATTCATTTTTATTCTAGTATTTTTTTTTAGTTTATTTATTTTGAGAGAGAAAGAGAGAACGAAGGGGGAGGAGGGCAGAGACGGAAGAAGAGAGAGAATCCCAAGCAGGCTCTGCACAGTGTCAGCATAGAGCCCAACAGAAGGCTCAATCTTAGGAACCATGAGGTCATGACCTGCATCAAAATCAAGAGTCGGATGCTTAACCGACTGAGCCACCCAGGCGCCCCTATTTTAGTATTTTTAAAATTAGATTTTGCTATGTCTATCAACACTTGAGTCCGCTATAATGTATACTTAATATTTTTGGAGTGGAAAACGAATTTGGAGTCTCTTTTTTCTGTCCAGTCCCATATTCTTATTTTATCTGTGTGAAAACTGAACTCTAGTAACTTACCAGTGACCATGTAACTAGTTAAAGGCACTGTTTAGCATTACCAGGTCATCCACACATGTTAGTGGCAATTAATCTAGCTAGTTAGTCAAGTCCTTTTTTGAGGTATGCTTTTTAAAACACTCAGATGGATGTTGTGGCTTATGTTCCTTTAAAAAAAGGTATCAAATAATGGATTGTGTCCTATCAGTCAGTTTTTAAGGTGCCATACTTAAGGAATCATACTTTTGGTTTGCATGTTGAAAGGCCAGTGTAGCATTTAAATCTATCACATGAGTAATCATGAAACTCAGGTTGTGTGGGAGGGTAGCTCTGTATTTCCAGGAATAAGATATTTTTGTACTAATAAGTAATGTGTTTTAACATTTGTGATGGTAGAGTTTATCTCTCCTAATTCCACTATCAGATATTAACAGTTGTTTGATACTTGTCTGATAATAATATGATATTTAGTGATGTAGAATTTTAAAAAAATTACATACACACCCACCCCCATTTGAAGTTGGAAAGGAAGCAGGGAAACAGGGCTGTCCACAACTAGGTATACCAAGAATTTCCAGCTCCAAATGAACTCTTTGTACAAAAGAAATGATTTTCCCCCTTTCGTATGTATCTGCTCTGAATAATTACTCAATTATAGGGAACACCACCACATGACATATTTGCTTTCTATTCACCCTCAACACCCCCATCCCCAGATACTACACAAAACCTGAGCTGGCTTCCATTTATTTTTTATGTTTTTCGCATCATTACTTCTCCCTTCTGGTTGCATGCCTTGGCCATTTCAGATTAGAATTGTCTACTCTAGTCTTCTCTTCAAGCCTCTGTCCAGCTTCCTTTCATTCTGTGTACTGGCTTGGATTCATTTGATCAACTGTTTAGCTTTGGGGGCTGAGGGCTCACAAACTGGTGACCTAGTCCAGTCTGTTCCTCTGAGTTCTAGCCAGACATGCTTAAGAGTTTACCCACCCTCGAGGGAGAGAAAATTGGTTCTTTGGAAGCAAAAGTATCTTGCTGTTTTTATGTGCAAAGCATAGATGTACATACAGTACCTAAACAGTTACACAGTATACCGATGATTTAAAAATTTCGTAAGTGCACGCAATTAAGAAAAAATGCCTAAAGATGCTCCTTAGCCAGCAATAATGAACGACAAAAAAAGGTTGAGAAGCATTGTTTTACACCTGTATCAGTCTACATCCTTGTTGGGCATTTTTACTTGGATGTCACTTAAAAGCTTTAAACTCAACCTGGCCAAAACTGAAACTGGTCTCTCTTTGCCCACCCCACCTAAATTTGTTTGTCTGTCTTTCCACTTATTCCAATTAATGGCACTGCCTGGGTTTCCATGCCCCCTCCATCCTGTTATCTCCGTCCCCAAGGCACTGCCTCTGCTCAGGCCTTCTTTCCCTGACCGAATTATTGTTACAGCATTTTAAAGTTCTTCATCCTGCTTCTGTTCTTACCTTTGCTTTTCGTCTTTCATCCACACTGCACTAGAGGGAACTTTCTAACTGCAGGTCTGGTCATCTCTTACCCAATTTAAAAACTCCCAATTCTGGGGTGCCTGGGTGGCTCAGTTGGTTAAGCATCCAAATTCAGCTCAGGTTCCAAATTGATCTCATGGTTCGTGGGTTGGAGCCCTGCATGAGGCTCCGTGCTGACAGCTAGGAGCCTGGAGCCTGCTTCAGATTCAGTCTTCTTTTCTCTCTGCCCCTCCCCTCTTGTGCTTGTGCTCGCTCTCAAAATTAAATAAAGATTAAAAATAAGTTAATTAATTAAAAAGTACCTCTCCCCCCCCCCCCCCCCCCGATTCTTAAGGATCAAAATCTTCTTTCCTTTGCATGGCATACACTTCCTCCTGTTTTCTGGTCTTTTCTGATCTTCCCAGATTTATATCTTTCTACGCTATCATCCTCCTCAACACACACTTTTATTTTGGAGTCATTCAGACTCCTCAAATGTGTCATTTTCCTCTTCATCTATGGCCTTTTTAAAATGCTGTTCCATCTGCTTGTGATACTGCACTTTTGAATTTTCTTCCTCCCTTCCTAATCCCATACAACTTCCTGTCTACCAGTGTTCAGTTCAGATGTCCTGTCCTCTTAGGCATACTTTGTGATTATTCTTAGTATACTCTTTGTCACACCAGGGTAAATGTGTGTGTGTGTGTGTGTGTGTGTGTAGGTATGTATGTATTCCCCCCCCCCCCCCCCCCCCACCCAGTAAACAGCTTCTTGAGGAACTCTGTGTCTTATTTGTTATTGTATCTCCGACTCCTGCAGTATCTAGTAGGCATTCCATAAATATGTGCCAAATTAAAACAAAGAAACTAACGCCTGGGGTTGTTTTAAGTACTACTATTATATAGACTTTCAGGTTACACTGCTGTCCTAAGTATTTATCATACATTTGCTGCATAATAAATTGCATAATAGATTAGATTAAACTTATACTTTCTTTCCAACAAACGTTAATGACGTCACTTAAACCAATTCATAAAGTGTAGCTTTCAAGTATTTAAACCTTTGCAATTCAAAAACAGAATTAACTAATTTTACAATTGACTTAGCTTTTACCTATAAAATGTAGTATTAATGTAATATAAATAGGCAGATTATCAAAATATTTTTTACTGTTTTTTTCTCCCTCTCATCCAATTTAGCTAAAGGACACGAAGTCCGCAGATCAGAAAACAACCCTACTTCATTTTCTGGTGGAAATGTGTGAACAGAAGTACCCTGATATCCTGACTTTTGTGGATGATTTGGAACATTTAGACAAAGCTAGTAAAGGTTTGTGATTTTATAGAAAACATTTCACTGCTTTGGGTCTTCAGTTAGTACGCAAAGACCGAACATAGTGCCTTTTATTTGAATATACTTGCTACTTTGCCACAGTGATTTACTACTGAGTATGTCATTTTAAAAATAGAATGTCATAAGACATTTATTTTATGAGTTATCATTATTGGAACTATGAGTTTAATGGTTTTATATTAGAAAATGAGGCCTGAATTAAAAAATACATTATTTTGTAGTTTATACCTTATGAGTTCCTACCAGCCCCACCCTCTGCTGCTACTCCCCTCCGCCACCACTGTTACTGGTAAGATGCTTCCTTGATTCAGTGTCATTCACTTGGGGACAATTGTGTGTCTGGGCCAAGCCCCAGTAATCAGTGGCCCCAGTTAGCCTAAGTTCTAAATCTATCTCTATCCACATTGAAGGGACAGACTGCATACTTTGTCCTAGCAGAGACAATTCCATGCAGTCCTTTGTAATACCCAGATAGCTAACCTGCTTCTGGTCCTTACTGGACTTAGATCAGGTTGCAAAGGGTCATGAGAGGATAGGACCTGGTATTAATAGTTGGTTATAATATGATTTGAATGCGATTTTTTGATCACTTAAAGAATCTAGTTTTTATTTATATATCATTGATTTTGTGGAAAACATTTTACATGCTTCAACAACCAGTTTATGAATACACATTTGTATGAATACATACCTATACGTACATCCTTTTTTGGAAGACAACTCATTTGAAGTGATGGGATATCGTTATTCTCACTGTGTTGAGTCCTGGTCATTAGAAACGTCAGACTATTTTTGTAATCAGTTTATTCCCTTCTTAAAATTGGAATTTGTCAACTTAAGGATACTTGTTTTTCCCCTATATTTTAGTAATACTTCTTCTTAAACAAACAAACAAACAAAAATCACTTTTATCATTTTCTACTCCCTTTAAATAGTTTCCTGAGATGTAGGTTTCTTTAAAGTATCTATCTCATGCAAGCTTTTTGAGGGTGGGAGGGGGTTAGAAATAATTAGTCTGGATTTTTAAGACCCAAAATAAACTTTTCACTTTATTTTTTGATCTTGCATGTGAATATAACAATACTGAAATTACTTACTTTGCCTTTGTGCTACCTTGAATGTCCTTGGTGTAAGAAGATAATGACCAAGTATATATGCATGCATTTAAATGGAATTTAAGAAGGGAAAATAATCAAATTATTTTCTCATATAAAACAATGAGATAGGGCAACAGGGCACAGAGGAAAAAAATATTAAAAATAACTCTAAGTGGTTGATTTATTAATTCAAGAAGGTAATTTCTCTAAAATGAGATTTCTGAAATTTTGGAATAAAATGTAAGTAAACAGGCTGAAAGAGAATTGAAAGTGGATGTTCTTGATGAATGGTAAGCATGATAAGTTAAAGAGAAATAGATGAAAATGTTATGCATAATGCCTTGAAGTATAGAGAAAGTTCTTTTTCTGAAGAAAAGAAAGCTGAGTAGTTGATACATTATATCAACGTTAGGTCTTTGGCTAGAATTAAATCCATGCAAGCATGTTCTGATAATAACAGTTTGCATGTCTGACCACTTCTCCATCTTTCCTCCTGGTTCTAAAACTGAACAGTAAGTTGGAACATACTTCTGTTTCAGATGTACTTTTTAGGACAGAGTTTATTTTCTACCAGTTTTGCTCTAAATTAAGTTTTTAAAATGGCATTTATCTATTTTGACTCATTTGATTGTACTTGAAATTCTCTATAAATATTTTAATATTTTGCTTTTGAAAACTATTTAAATTTGATAAGGGCTTACAGAGTTGTAACTTGGTAATTAGATTCTTTTGTTTGTTTTCTTTTTTGGTGTTTCTGTGGGGGCATTCTAGAGCCTTGCATGCTTCTCATTTCCATCTGTTAGAGCGGAGGCGTGCATATGTGTGTAGGTCAGCAGACAGTGTGAATGCATTTCACTGGGAGCAGCCAACTTGATGTTTGAAATAGAAAAACCATCACTGAGATAGATATATATAGATACAGATATAGATATGGATGTAGATATTATATAGTATAGGTGATTGTTGAGCATGATTTCTTTGTGTGGTTATTCTATTAATGAATGAGAATTTATAGGAATGAACGTGAGTTTTGGATGAAATGAGTCTACATTTGCTTTGGAAAATTTCAGTGATTTTATATTATATATCATCATTTAAAAGTTTCCATATTTGAAGTCTCCTCAGTGAGCTATCACATGAATTAAAAAGTACCTTTGTTTTTGAGACATAACAAATCCTGGCCATTAAGTCCTCGTGGATCAGCAGGGGGATCTTTCATTGCAACTAATGAGCTTACCCGTATGACAATTTTCAAAAATCTACTTCATTAGGGCTGCTTCTTTTCTAAGAGATAATGGCTTACAGCTTTTCTGTTGTATTTCGCTGAAAATATTTTGGGTTATTATTGTATTTCTATATACCATTGCAATATTTCTTTTTTTTTCCCCCTCCTGGACTTTTAAGACTGAATACATTGTCTCTTATCTAAACAGTTGAAGTTTAATGGACTCTAATCTGTGAAGGTTATATTGATTGTTTCACAATAACCTGCTTCATTATTAAATTGGAATGGTATTTTATTAATGAGTAGAAAATATGCCAAAACTCTGTGGGTTGGGGGAGTGTTTTAAGGTAAAACCAAGGTAAGTTTATAGTGTCACCTTGTTCAGCCCTGTCTCTTTTAGGGTTCTCATACCTCTGCCATATATCTGTCTTCTTCCCTAGGTAGTCTAAATTCTAGAAATGCCATCTAAGTCCAGTCTGTAACTCACTTATTCATTTGATAAGCCTGTGTTGTATGATTGCTCAGTGTCAGAAACGGTGCACTTGCTGCTGGCCCAAGGTTTAGCGTCTGTGTCTTGGTGGAACCCAGGCTTCCTCATTGGCACCCGGCTCCTGTTCCACGGGTTCCTCTTGGATTCTCAGTACCCTTCACTTCCACCTCCTGTTCGATGCAACTTCTAAGTATTGCCATTGTTATAAGCCTAATACTGAGCCCCGCTATGCATAAAATATGGCTCTTAATTCCTACAGCCTTAACTTCTTCTCCCCAAATGGTATTTACTTGAGAAAATCCCTTTTAGTACCTTTTCTTTTGATTTCCTTTTTCTCATTCACCTTGCCTCTCTTCAGCCTTCAGCATGCCAACTGAAAGCCGTGTGGTGGATTTTAAGTTAAATTTGTGGAAAGTGGCAGCTGTGGCCTACAATGTTGCCTAGCTCTCTCCTTTATCGAGTAACTTAGAGTAAATGTCACCTTCCCTCTGGTGCTTTTTCCTGGTCGTTCCTGGGAGCCTCCCCTAAGTTTCAGCGTGCTCTACTCTTTCCTTATGCATAAATACATACGTTTTCCAGAAAAATCTTAGACCTTATTTAAGAACTAGGAGTCCAGCCTGGAGACTGTTGCTGGAGCTTTTGGAGATGGAATTAGCTTCTAGAGAAAGGGCAGCCTTCAGTGAATTGTCAGAGTGGATTTAATGATGGCCCACTTCTAATGTTTTTCACTTTTTTCCATTTCCATGTGTTTAGCTTTCAGGAGCATTCTTTGATGTCTTGTATTTGATTTTTGTCCTCTTCATTTTATTGACTTCTCTGCTTTTAAGACTGTTTGTTTGATTTTTAGCTAGTAACTCCTTGCCCTGACCCAAATATTTGTCTCATCAAATACATCTCCAATTCCAAAGCCTTGTGACTTTCCAACATTTTATGATAAATGGCTTACTAAATACCAAATGTTTATCTTTTATTCACCTACTGTGAACACTTAGAACACTTCATTTCCAGGTGGCAGCCACCTGGAAATGCCTAGTGTTTGGAATTTCAAATTCATCTGCTATAATAAGTAGAAAGCATTTTCGAAGGCTCCCATTGACCTCCTTGTACTATAGACTTCTAAAAGTGCCAATTAAATTTATTAGTTTGGTATATATTTTGAATATTCAGGATTAATTATGAATTCAATCACATTTTACACATTACATGTGTACTGTAAATACATAAAAATATTCATTGTGCGACAGACTTAATAACATAAATAGCATTGTGTTTGTTGGAACCATTCTGTCATGGAAGTCATAGGTTACAACCTCATAATTTTGTGAGATAAATAATTCAGTTGGTATTACAAACCAATTGTAGGATATTAGAGTTTTCTGAAAATACACATTTGTGTGCATTTCTGTCAATACATTGAAATAATTTGAAAGAACATGGTGGGGGGGACATTTATAATAAAACAATTTAGAGAAGACAGCCATGTTAGGGTATTGCTTTAATTGAATTGTTGATAAGGAGCACAAAAATATATTCTACTAGGAACTGAATTCTGTCTCCATATGTGGAAGCCCTAATCCTTAGTACCTCCAAATGTGATTCAATGTGGGTTTAAAGAGGTGATGAGTAAATTGAGGCTCGTAGGGTCAGCCCTAATCCAATCTAACTTGTGTCCTTATAAGAGGAGGACATTTGGACAGATAGACAATGGGGATTCGCATGCACCCAAGACCATGTGAGGAGACAGCAGGAAGATAGCCATCTATCTGCAAGCCAAGAAGAGAGGCTTCAGAAAAAAACAGATTACTGACACCTTGGTCTTGGGCTGAAGAACTATACGAAAATAAGTTTCTTTTGTTTAAGCCACCCAGTGTGTGGCATTTGTGATGTGGCCCTAGAAAACTAATAGAATAACTTAAGACATTTTTCTTGCTGAGGGTTTTTGGCTATAGAATAGAGTAGCCTATACAGAATGATTTTTTACTTTATCAGATCACTTAAACAGTCATAGACCTGCTGTGTTAGATGTTCACTAGCAATCAATTTAGGGATATCAAAGCCTTTTGTGCAAACCATGAGTTATCACATGATTTTACATAATTGCAAGTATGCCTCAATTCCTTTTTTGAATAGACATGACACAGATTAGTACATATATGAGGAAATATTGAGGCAATCTAAATAAATATATTCATGAATGTTCACATTTAATTTCAGGGTTAGATCAATGGCATCTCCTAGATTTTATTTTAGAATGCGTTTTACACTGGTATATTAGAATGTTTTTACTCACTGTATCCCTGTGTATATTTCTTTACCACCTACCCCTGTTTTGCTACTTGAGTAGTTGTAATTTTATTATAAGCAAGTAGCCAATAAAGGCTAGTAACACTCTAAGTTCTCTGTTGACCCTTTTCTGAAAGGGAAGTGTGGATGGATGGTTGTGCCTTTTTTTGCATCATCCTATAGAAATAGTGAAAACATTTGGGGTCTCCTACCTGTGTAGCAGGACTCTGCAGATAGATGGTAAAATGACAAGTTATATCTGGGAAGCTACTTTATGACTGCTATGTAGCTAGGTCTCCATGATCTAATTTGACAATCTGTACCCATCTAATAAGTATACTTAGGAATTGTAAAATAATTTTAATATCATTACAAGCCAAACATAATAAAAGACAAATTTATTTTCAAAATGTAAGTCACATACAGGTTTGCATATATGTCCTAAAAGGGCAGTATTTGTGCAATTTTATATTCAGATTAACACTTTTAACATAAAAAGGTAGGATGAAATATAACTGGGCCATTCACAAGGTAAATACAGGATTTACGAAAAACATACATAGTATACTGTGAGCACAGTCTACTGGGAAAAGGGCCACAAGGTCCAAGTTGTCTGATGAATAATAGCATTTTATTTAAATTGTTCCAGTTTATTTCCAGGGATTGTCTGTATAGAGTTGGCATCAAAAGTTTCAACTGGAGACTTGCGTGTAAGGTTGTATTGCACTGTTTCTCTGTGCAAATATAAACTATTTTGAAAAGCAGCATAATGGAATGCAGAGAGACCATGGCCAAAGTCCCTAGAAGGATTAAGGATTCTTTAGACTGACATTGAGGAACACGAGGCATGGAGGAACTGTACTTCCAGCTCAAGATTGCTTTTTGAGATACTGAGCTGAGAACATTTCCTGAATCGGCTGCTGCTTGGGCTGATAGATGATGATGAAGAAGAAAAACACGTCAGGAAGACCTCTATATCTTTTTGGAGGTTAGCAGACTGAAAGTGGCATCAATACAGCATTAATCTTTTCAAGAAACTAACAGTTTACAGTGTTTGCAGATTTTTGGCCAGCTACAGATTTGAAATAGCTACTCGAACAGTTCTATCAGTGTCACCTATGAGCCATATCTAACATCAAGTAACAGGACATCAAGTAACAAGACAGGATCAACAGTGACAACCAAGGTCTTAGAGCTCTCAGACTGCTGACGGCGAAGCAGTATTTACTGCACCTCAGTTTTGCAACATGAAGTGGAAAATTATAAACAAGGTGGATGAAAGAAAATTTCAGAATGAGAGCATGTTGAAGGATAGCTTAACAAAACAAATCTGTGCACAATGAAGAAACCTAAGCAGTGGATGCAGTAAACTCACTTCCGGCCATCTGCTGAATGTCACTGCTCACACGGTTGACATGTAGCCAACTGGGTGAAGAGGCCTGGGGTTGCTCAGATGCTGCAGGTGAAATTGCCAACCACTCCCCAGAAACCAGGCTATATGCAGCTTGTAAAGTCTTGACATAATAGTTGTATTAGCTTCATAGGGCTGCCATAAACCAGTTACCACATATTAAGTTCCTTTAAACAGCAGAAATATATTCATTTATTCTTTCACTATTCAGGAATACAGAAGTCTGAAATCAAGGTGTTGGTACTATTGATTCCTTCTGAAGGCTTTCAGCGAGGAGCCCTCTAAGGCCTCTCTTAACTTCTGGTGGCTGCCAGCAAGCTTGCTTCCATTTTCGTCTTGTCTTCTCCTCTGTGTCTCTCACCTTTCTTTGTAAAGACAGCAGTAGGGGCACCTGGGTGGCACAGTCGGTTAAGCATCCGACTTTGGCTCAGGTCATGATCTCACGGTCCGTGAGTGCGAGCCCTGCATCAGGCTCTGAGCTGACAGCTCAGAGCCAGGAGCCTGCTTTGGATTGTTTCCCTCTCTCTCTTTGTCCTCCCCTGCTTGTGCTCTCTCTTTCTCTCTCTCCCAAATATAAATAAACATTAAAAAAAAAAAAAAGACCCCAGTCATTTGATTTAAGGGTCACTCTAAATCCAGGGTGATTTCATCTTGAGATCCTTAACTGATTTCCTGTGCAAAGACCCTATTTCCAAATAAGTCACATGCTTAAGTGCTACATGGCCATGAATTTGGGGGGTGGGAGGAATACTATTCAACTCCCTATAGTCGTCTTTGTCCTCACTCCCATAGCTGCCCTGATACAGCACCATCATCTCTGAGTATCGTAAAATGGTGAAGTGCAGTTACACAGATAGACATATATATGGAAAGAGTTTGTCATTATGTTGTGAAATGTTTTGGTGTTTAAGGGCTGTTGTTGATGAGCTTGTGAGATACCCTTCCCTTTCATCATCACATGCAAATACTACAGCAGTTAAAACTGAAATTTATAATATGCCTCTGAATATAAGGAATTTTTATTAACAAATAGTGAGAGTTACAATAACTCCAATAAAAAATTTCAGTAGGCAAAATAAAAATGTGATCCCAATTAAATTATAGAGGCATTGTATTATGGGAGAAGCTTTTGTTACAGTCACAGACTCTGAGGTTAGACACCTGGTGTTCAAACCCCACGTCTGCCCATTCCTGGAGCTATAACCTTGGACGAGTTACTTATCCCCACTGGGACTCAGTGTTCTTACCTATAAAATGGGGATAATACTTGTACCTAATTCAGAGGTTTGCTGTGAGGTTATACGTGAACATGTGTAAATACTTACAAAGCTTGAATAGCATCATGTAAGGACAATATAAATATTCTCTATATCTGCTATAGTTTTAGCTGTTATTTTTCAATGATAATTTCTTGTTGACACACATCTGCCTATTCTATCACTAATGATGCAGATAAAAATGTCTCTCTGAGTCATATAATTACATAATTTTAACATGTATTCTGAATCATTATTTGAACAGATCCCAACTGTGTCTTGCCTGAAACTTATGCAAGCTTTAGAATACAAAGCTAATAATTGCATAGATTTATGTTATTGAAAATATTATTTACTTTTCTAAAATATTATTTACTTTTCTAAAACCTAAAGAATGATATAGATGTGGGAAACTGCACAAATCATACATGCACAACACAATGCAATTTTGCTAGTTGAACATACTAGCATAGAGAAATGGAATTTGGGAAATGAGTTTTATTTTCCTTCTTCTGCCTCAGCCTGAGTCACTATTTTTATTTCCTCTTTTGAACTTCGATAATAAGATTTCTTTTGAAAGAGGGCTTCTACTATTAAAAGCCTGTAAAAAATAGCTAGGGTCCAGCACCTCTTTGACTTGGACTTACTTTTTTCTGGAGGTGTCTGCATGTTGTTTAAAAAACAAATTTACCGGCCCAGAATTACTAAGGAATTAGTTACTTGGGAATGTTTTCCATTTCCATATGAAACATGAAGTAGCAGGATAAATGATAGAAGTTGCTAGAAACATCGAAAAAGATATTTGTATTCATAGAAAAACCTAAAGAAAATGTATTCTGGATAACCTTCCCCTCTCCCCTCAGAAGAGGTTATCTTCTAGTATAGATTGAAAATTGATCAGCAACGAGACTCTTTTTTCATGTGAATATGTTTATCACTGTTAGGACAGTTTCTGAGCAGGTGTCTGTCAAACTAATTTTTATTTTATTTTATTTATTTATTTTTTTTTTTGAGAGAGAGAGCGAGCAAGCAGGGGGATAGGGCAGAAGGAGAGAGAGAATCTCCAGCAAGCTCCACGCCCAGTATGGAGCCAAAAATCTGGAGTCGGACACTTAACCGACTGTGCCACCCAGGTGCCGCCCCTCAAGCTACATATTTAAAGGGAAAAAGTACTAGTGCTCATTAATAGTTGTGGATATATTTTGACCCTAGAAGGAAAGGAATCTTTCCAAAAATTTTGTTGAATTCTCACTGTGTAGCAGACAGTGTGCTAAGCACTTGTGTTGGAAAAGATCAGACTTGATTTTGAGAGGGAAGAAATGAAGCAGTGGCTTAAATAAGATTGATTCATTCATTATTTGAAGAGCCATTTATCGAGTGCCTCTTCTGTCCAGACACAGTTTGGGATTCTGGATAGGGCCATGAGCACAGAAGAAGTCTCTGCTCTCTTGAAGTTTCCATTTTCCAGAACATGTGCCAAATGAAGAAGTCCATGTATATTTTGTTAGATGGTTAGTTCTAGAATTCCAGGGTAGGGTTTTGTTTCGTTTCTCCCACAATTAAAGTTGAGTGGTCAGAGAAGGCCCCATAGAGAAGGTGGCCTTTGTGAAAAAAAATGTGAGGGACGTGTGAGGAAGCAAGGCATAAAAGAAGGTAAGGCCAGAAAAGTAACAGATTCTATAGGACATGATTCATCATTAGATGGATTTTGACTTTACTCTGAGATAGGGAGCCATTAGAAAGGTTTTGAGCAGCAGGGTGGCATCTGACTTGTATTTTCAAAGGCTTGCTTTGGCTTCTGTGCTCAGGGAAAAAATACAGAACAATGCAGGAGCAGTGAAACCACTCAGATGCTGTAATAATCATCCAGGGGAGAAAGCATGTTGGCTGGGACCAGAAGGAGGAGGTAGCAACTGTGGTGGGAAGTATTCAGACTTTGAAGGTAGAACCAACAAGACTTTGTCCAAGGTTGGGTGTGTTGGGTATGACAGAAAGAGGAGTCACAACACCAATCACATACTGAGATGTAGAAGTGGATTCAAGGAGGAAGACAAGTTCCGATTTGAAAGTGTGAGTTTAAGATGCCTACTAAATATCAAGGAAAGATGTTCAATAGGCAGTTGGAGCTCGGGTGGAAGATAGATGTGTGGGAGAAAAATGAAATTTTTCAAGTCTAGAGATAAGCAGTCCAGGACGTGTGAGATTACATGGTCTCTCCTAGTCATATGTGAAAATTTGTCTTAGAATTCACACATGATCCGACCTATGCTTCATATTTGCCATGAGGACACAGTAAAAGTGGTAGCCTCTCCCCTCCCATACACAGGCACACAAAACCATTATCGTGAGGGAATGCTTTGAATATTGTTACAAACATCTCTATGATGGACCTTTTTTGTATAATATTTACCATGTTCTTGAACATCGTGAATTTTCTTGAATTTTCAAATTTTTATAGGTAATAGTGATCTATTAAATAGGTTGGTCTCACTAATACTGTTTTCTAAAGAGCTGATTTACCTTTAATACTCTCTTCATGGTTGTAGAGGACAAGGCTGCTCCTATCCCTCAGAGTTGGGGGTTGGGGAGGAGGAGGGAGAGTAAGGAGGGGTGTGGGGGGAGGACCATTCAGCCGAACTGATCCAAGGGAGCTCTTTGATTGGTTACGTTCATCCTTACAAATAGGACTTTTCTTCTCTCTTACCTCTTTCCAGGTTCCATACAAACATAGGCTGTTTTCTTGCAGTGTGATGTTGAAAAAGAATAATAATAACCACAAAACTCTCATTGCATATAATATAGTAAGTTAAGGAATGCAAGTTGGGGCAATTTATTATAAGGGGTCCCATTCACAATCAGAACAATGAGGCAGAAGATGAGCTGCACAGTGGAAGGCCAGCGCTTGGGGAGGGTGACTGGTCAGTCGGTTCCCACTGCTTCTTTCGGTTTACCTTTGCCTATCATGAATCAAGCTGCGATTCACGTTGAGTTTGTACTTCTCTGTCCTCTTACTTCAGTTTTAGCCTTTTTCAAAATGATAATGGGTTTCATAATGATATTCTAGAACTTAGATTTTGTTACAGGCCTACCGAATGTTGAGCTTTTTAAAATGCTGCTGAGGTTTTTGTCCATCTTGCCCATTTAAGTTACTGTTTGGTTTTTATTTTAACTCACGTTTATAAAATATTCGTACGGTTTTTAAAAAACACCGTTATTTGTTTGGGAGCCTGGAATTGCTTTAACCCCTGGTTTGTGGCCCTCATAAAACAGCCGTGTTTGTGAGCAAGGGAAGGTTAATTTAGGTTGAATGTTTGAATTGTTTTATGCTAATAAGTTGTTTAAGCGTTCTTTAAAGAAATCAGTTTCCCCAGAATGTATCATGAGATGTAAGAATGAATGTGACATTTCTTAGTAAGCTTGTTATGAAATAATAACCAGCATCTCCAGGAGTTATTCACAGAGGATTTTTATTTAATTACAAAGATTATTTAAATGTATGTAATTCCTACACTCTTACTTGAAGTCTTAGCAAATCATGGAGGCCATTGCATTGCAGAATGCTTATATTCATGATTCCTTTAAACTTAAATATTTATAGTTGTGACTTAACTTTTATGGTTAACATCTCTAATGGATAATTACCATAATGACGAGGCACTTGAAGACCAATATGTGTGTTGGATTTTAAGGTTTTAGATGTTTACTCTATTAACCTCAAGAGGTTAAAGCTAAATCCAAAATCCATTCCTTCCGCAAATATTTGAGTGTCTGCAATACATTATGTACCTGAAGATACAAAGACGAGTAAAATACGGTATCTTCCCTCAAGGAATTCCTAGTCATTTGGGAGAGGACGGCACACACAAAGATAAAAGTAATGGAGTGTAGTAATTGCAAGGATAAATATAATTACCAGGTATGATGGGTGGGGAGGGCATCTCACTAGGGGACTAGCTAGAGTTTTTGACTCTTGTTATTATGTATGAGTAGGAGTGATTGAGGTGACAAGGCAAATAGTCTGTTCTTTTCAGCATCAGTACCTAACAGGGTGGATGTAGAGGGATGGGGGAGGGAAACTAGAAGCAGGATGTTGTTCTCAGAGTAAAATGTAGCGGAACGTGAAATAGAGGAAATCCAGGTTGTGGGTGGAGCTCAGATGTTGTCATGAAAGCAGTTTACTGGCTGGTTTTAAGCAGAGGAAGGACATCTTTACATTAGTGTTTGTCTGGAAACTCCTACATACAGTGTGGGAAAGGCACTGAAGAAAAAAAGGAGACCAGAGATCCGAGAAGAGTGAAGACTTGAATGGTGCTCAAGCAAGCAAGAAGTTAAATACTATGTGCTAAATAAAATGCCAGCGAGGTCATGATTGGATCTGAGGTTACAGGAGAGGGAAGGGTAAAGACTAGCAGGTCTCTACAAGAAACAGAATTCATGGTTCTGCCACCCACTGGGGTGTGGAGATTACAGATGGGCAGTTGCCCTGGGGGCAGATGCACATGACATCTGAGGTGACTCAGACATCCCATCTGATTGAATATTAATAGAGTGAAATGTAAAAGTGGAAATTGCCCTTAAAATAATCTAGTCCGCTCTGTTTGATGATGGCTGCGTTTTTTGTTTTTACTTCCAAATAATGGAAAGGAATAAAAAAAAATAAGATTAATTTCTTGGTCAAGGAATGTGACAGTGTTGAAAGATAAAATTCATATACGGGTCACACACAGAGACACCAGTAAATTAACACTTTTTTGAGGGTGTACAATTAAACGCCACTGTAGCTGGGATTTCTAATATAAAAATATAGTCACTGACCTCAAAAAAACTTGACACTTATGAACAGTGTGGTTAAAATTATGTTTGAGGATGTGTAAAGGAATTATCTGTGGAAATAGAATTGCTGAAAAAGAAAGACACGAAAGAAATTCTTACATATTCTTTAGTTTTACCCATCAGATGGCCCAGACATTATGGTTTTTTTGTTGTTGTTGTTTGTTTTTTTTAAGCCCAGAATTTGCTCACATCTTTTTCTCTTGCAAGTGTACTTTGGTCCTTATTTAAAAACCAGTGAAAGTTGGTCACTTATACTTAAGTCCTCTTAGCCATAATGTACAAATAATGTAACCAGAGACTGCTAATAAAGCATAAATAATGGCTTTCCATCTGTAGAGAAGCTGCAAGAAACATTTCTTAAGACCGCTGACTTGCTCTTTATGACATCAGCATTAAAAGTTTGAATATGCCCAAACTCTCTGAATATTGTATTCTTGAAATTAGCAACTTTTCTTTTTAGCCTGACTTTCACAACATTGTTCTGGCCTAATGGTGACGCTGATGGTGATGAGTATCTTTACTTTTTGATTCTAGTATTACTAATGTTAGCCTTTAAGCTCTTCATTTCTTATTGAGTTCTAAGAATAACACAGCACAGTTCACTCTCTTAAAAAAATTCCTCATCATATGTTATACAATTTGATCTTTTATGAAATACCCATGAAGTAAAAATAGAAGATAGGCTTCTTCCCCTTTCACTGATGTGGAAGTTGAGCCAGTGAGGAACAACTCCACATCACAATGATAGAATATAGTTGCTGACCCGCTGGCTAACAGACAGTTGGAAAAGGCTCACAGGCTTCTTTCTTAAGCCTTTTTCTCCTCCCACTGGGAAGTGCTCATCACTCATTGGGATGGCTTTTCGGAGGGCGACCCAGGCTGTTAGACAGCTGGGAGCAACACAGCTCATGAATCAAAATGTACTTTTTTTTGTTTTTGTTTTTTTGTTTTTTTTATACTTCCTCACAGGTACTGGAGTTCTGCCTTCTCTCCAGACATGCACTTCTATATACCCATATGGTATATTTAAAAATATGTGTTTGGTCATTTTCCAGATTCCTGGTATAGAGCACCTGAAATTGTTGGAATTTCTTAAGTGATAAGAGCCTATTTTGTATGCTAATGAGATGACTCAGGTAGATGGGGGGGGGGGGGGGGAGGACCCTAGACAGCTTCAGGATGGGGGACTGGTCACCAGAGGCGACAAGTCTGTGATTACAGGGTTAGAATTGTCAGTCTACCCTGTGACCTCCAGGGAGGGGAAAGGGACTAGAGATAGACTTGAGTCACTGATGGCCAATGATTTGATCAATCATGCCTGTGTAACAAAGCTTCAGTAAGAACTCTGAAGCAGTGAGGCTGAGGGGAAGCTTCTGTTTTGGAAACAGATTGATGTGCTGGGGTATGCCCATAGAAACCATGCAGACTCTGTACTACCCTCCACCCCCGTTCTTTGTGTTTATCTTCCCTTTGGCTCTTCCTGAATTGCGTCCTTTACAATAAAACTGTAATAGCAGGTTTGGTACTTTGAATTCTGTAAAACATCAAATTATGGAAAATAAGCAGGAGGGGGGGCACGGGAACCCCTGAATCTATAGCTAGTTAGTCAGAAGCGTGGGTGATGGGTGGTCCCTGGGACTTGTGATGGTCTTCTGAAGTGAGGGCAGTATCCTGGAGCTGAGTCCTTAAGCCTGTGGGGGTCCGCATTAACTCTAGGTAGTTAGTGTCAGAATTGAAGTGGAAGATTACCCAATTGGTGTCAGAATCTGAGATTGACAGAATGATGGATTAGTTGTCAAGGGAAAAAAAAAAAAAAAAAAGAAATAATCTGTGTCCCCTCCCAATGTTTGCCTTGTGCTTTTTGTTACATTGGAAGCTTAGACTTACTTGTCCTTTCTCTAGGTATTTCCCAAATATGTGTATGTATAATAAATTGGATTAGTGGAGTAAAACATAGTATTTTAAGTACGTGGTTTTGTTCAATGGTGTGTTAACACATTAAATTTAAATGTTCATTTAAAAAATATGGTAGCATATCTATCTGTCATACAGCCATCCGCCCAGAATACTTACATCTATTCCCCTGGGCTTGGCCATATGTAATTGTACTAGGCGAGAATATAAGAAAGTCATTATGTGAAAACTACATCCGTGTACTTAAACGTAGTTACTGACAGGTAGTAGTTGTAAAAATAAAGTATTTTCTGTATAGCAAAACAGTTAAAAATCAAGTCTAGAATTTAATTGCCTTAGTTCAAATTGTGACCTCACTACTTTTAATTGTTTGACTTTTCCTCAACTCTGATTTAGTCATCTATAAAATGTGATCTGTAAAATGGGATAATAACAATATCTATTTCATGATTATCTTGTGAGGATTTTAAAAATCAATGGAAAACACTTCAGAAAGGACCTCAGGACACTTAATAAATTTTAGCCATTGCTACTGTCCTACCACATTAGGACTATGACTACTAATATTATGCTGCTAATATGCTTTTTTTTTAATCTGATTTATAGCGCAAAGTTATTATACAGTTTATAAACTGTTCTGAGCACATATTTACTCAAAATGATTTTATGTGTTTTTGAACTTGTATTTATTTAATGGGAAGTTTCACAGCTTAAGGATGTATAAAAATGACTGAACCACCTGTAAGATTTCTTGAGAAGTGATAGGGGAAATGCTAATGAAATGTTAGAAGAGAGATCAAATAGACTAGGAAAGCAAAAGGAATCTCTTCTTGTAGTTCAGATAGAGAACTTTGAAAGAAGCAAAAAAAAAAAAAAAAAAAAAAATTGGAAATGAGAAGAGTAAATGAAACACCCTAGGCCTAATTAAAGGGATGTCTTGGTTGTGAATAATTGACAAACAGACATAAAATTAAAAGAGCATAGCCTAGGAATCATGTGTTACCATCATGAGTAATGTACAGCAAAGATTTGGGTATTTGAGTTAAATAGAAAGAATTAATTAATACACTAAGTGCTGTCATGACAGAAATATTTTATGTACTCTTGTGCGTTATTGTCTTATATTTAAGACTGACAGAGAGGGGAAACATGAGTGGCAAAAAACTAATGAGAAAATATGCGTCAGTATAACTTCACAATGGCTTCACTACAGTGGGAGCCAAAGGTTAACATATTGCTGCTCTTTGGGCACAAACATTACATGTGGCTCTCTGAAGAATTCATTCACTGAAAACATTGTATCGGAAAATTAGCCCGCTAATTGATTTTGCAACAAAATACGTTAAGGTTTTATTAACAGCTATTAATATAACAGAATATTAGAATATTATATTAAAAGCTATGAATAGAATAACAAATGTTATTTTATATACAGCTAGTTTAAAAAACAAAACTCCATATTCTTACGCAATATGATTTTTCATGCTTCCCTTCCATTCCACTTTATGGAACTAAGACTATAACCATATATATTTATTTATATGTATATTTGTATATAGAGATTTATAAATATTTTTTAACTCAGTCCCATTTGTTGGGCATTCAGGTTACTTTCAAAGATATGCCCATTCTTACAGGTGAAACCTGACTTATATCCATTCCTCAGGATTAATTGGAAGCCTAAAAATGGCTGTATGCCTAGAATTATTATATGTATTTTTAAGCATCATTTCATATACTTCACACTGATGGGAAGTAAAAGGAAGTTTTAACCAAAATTCATCTGAACCCAAACATTTGGTTTGGGTCGCTATATCTTTATATATTGTTAATTCTTGATGTCATCTAAAATTATGCATAGATTTTAGGTAATGCTGGGGGTGCCTGGGTGGCTCAGTCAGTTAAGGGTCTGACTTTGGCTCAGGTCATGATCTCACTGTTGGTGAGTTTGAGTCCCACGTCGGGCTCTGTGCTGACAGCTCAGAGCCTGGAGCCTGCTTCGGATTCTGTGTCTCCCTCTGTCTCTGCCCCTCCCCTGGTCGTACTCTGTCTCTCTTTCTCTCAAAAATAAACAAACTTAAAAAAAAAGATTTCAGGTAATGATTCTTAAATGTCTTACTGGGCGACCAATACATTTTGATAGTGCCTTGGTCCCTGATCTACCGTTAGTTCCTTCATGTGCACAGTGAGAGCAACTTTAAGTCGAAGAAGAGAGATTGTCATTAGATAATAAACACAGATTGTGCTCAGGGTACCAATAAAGAAGATGTGATATTTGTTCCATGTGTTGCTCAAGTAGCTTCTGATACCTTTTCATTCCTATTGTAGATGAGCTTGGGCAATAGAGCATCCTTGTCCCTGTCTTTTCCATGCACTGATTGTTTCCTCTCAAGAGATCATGATTTTGAAAAATGTGAAAACTGCATTGAAATTGGTTTATGTTTAAAAGTCTTTCTTTGCCTCTTTTTCTGAATAGATGGATTCTTTTGTAGTGTTTGTTGAGGTCAAGGGCTCTAATTTTCAACAAAACTTACTTATTAAATGTAGTTTGTTCATGTGAGCATTTCCTAAATTCCATCTTCTTTTTAAAAAAAATATGAAATTTCCTTTATATTTGCCTTTAAATATCAAAAGCTTTTTAAAAAGTGAAATTTAGTTTACCTCTAGTATAGTGAATTTTCTTTCTTTATTATTGGAAGGTTTTTCACAAATATTTTGTTCCTAGAGTGTTTTACCTTTTATATATTATAATTTTGTCCTTTCAAGTCATTTAATATACTCTCTTTTAGTCTCTGTAGAAACGCTGGAAAAGAATTTGAAGCAGATGGGAAGGCAGCTTCAACAGCTTGAGAAAGATTTGGAAACCTTTCCCCCTCCTGAGGACTTGCATGATAAGTTTCTGACAAAGATGTCCATATCCTTCTGATATCTAAATAACTCACTAGTCAACTAGAGTTACAATTTATTTAATGATGTAGGTATATTTGCATAACCAGTGCTTATCCTACAGTGCCAGATAACAGTTTTAGCCTTTGCCTTCTTGCAGGGAAATTTATCAATGTGTTTGCCTATCATGAATGATACAGAAATGTACTTTGCTTTCTATTCTTTTTTTTGTTTCACTTTGTATCCATTTGGACATTTTCTCTCCTCTTTTCCCTTCCATTTGCCCTGTTTCATTGTGATGTTCATGAGAAATTGAAAGGACATGAAAACTCAGTTTGAGGAAGTTTGATATCTAATATCGGGATGTGATTTAGATACTTTTGAAATGTTTCAGGAAAGATATGCAGATTTTATAAACTGGTATGACTTGTCAGCTTAATTTCAAGGGTTGGTATAAAGAATGATCTCATTCCAGAAACTTTAATATTAAAGATATTTAGAAATACTGCATAGTTCCAAAATCAAAATGGAATTTGCCATGATCACTACTCATGCAGGTCTTCTCCAAACACAAATTAGTATCAGTGTATGTGCATATACATATGTGCGTGTGTATGTGTGTATTATGTATATACATAAATGAGACTTGTGTCCTGCTTAATTTAAAGGTTTCTTTTGAATTCGATTATCTTTGGTTTCACTAACTTTGTGGCTTATTCTCTAATGAGTAATTGAAGTAATAAACTTTTTTTTTAATTTCCTGAAATGAATGTTGAGTTGCTTTGCAAACCATTCTATGAGATTAGAGACTGATATCTTTTGTGTTATAATAAAGTATTACTACAATGCATTATTAAAATCCCATATGGACCTCAGAATTATATATGAAAGGATAACCCACTTCCAATGAGCTCTTATAAATAGACACTCCTCATATTTTAAACTGAGATAGTTGAAATAAAATAACTGCTTTTCCTCTTTCTGTGCCTTCTCCCCTGAGATTTAGCAAATCACAAAATTATTATTTGGTTTGTCATAGATTTTATTGTATATGCTTTCAGTTTAATTGTGAATTAGTTCAATTTTAGCTTTGTTCACTGTCTCTTTTGGGAAATATCATAAAAATGCACTCCAGCAACAATCAATTCAGGCTAATGTGTTTGTTTCCTTTCATATCTTTCCTACTCATCCAGTTTCTTCTTTTATTAGGCAGTGTGCCATTATCGCTACATTTGAGAAGGGTTGTTTTTTTTTTTAAACCAAAGGTGAAATCTGTATTTACCCATCAAAAAATACTCTTGCAGCACCTTCTCATTTGGCAAAGTATGCTTTTTAAAACAAATTTTTTATTGCAGAGTTACATTAGTTTCATCATTCTTAGCCTTTTTTCCCTCCATCATTTTATCATGTTAAAATATTCATATGTGACAGTTTATTTTAATCATTAAGCACTGTTAATTGAAGTACTTTTATTGTTCCCTATAGAGAGAATGCATTTTAGCAAAGGGTTTGCCTGCATACAGTTTCTGGTAATACACTTTGAGCATACTAATTATGAGGCTCCGGTTTCTAGAACCTATAAACTAAGATAAATTCCTGAGCTTAGAGGGAAGGTGGTAGAATCCTGCTCAGCAGAGGATCTCAGGACCTATCCATACTTGTATTCATATGACACAAGAAGCTGAATGATGTCGGCTTCTGGAAAGGTATGCAGCTCATAAAAAGCAACCAGCAGGAAATCAGAAACAGGAAGGATGATGCTTTGTTGGAAACAATTTTTCATTCTGAGTACAATTATACTCCATGGACAAGAAAGCTACTACATCCTGTCGCTAAATATCACAACCTAGAAGCCTCTAATGAACTGATTAGCATTCATGTATCTCTTGGAAGTCAGATATACGAACAGTTGGTGCACTTTGCTATTGACAAAGCTTATAATCATAAATATTCTTTGCTGAGATTAGATTGCACTGGTTTGCTTTTCATCTTGGTTAGACATACTAGTTTCGAAGTAATTAAATTCATTCATTGCAAAGCTTTGTTTACTTTAATTAGGACTGACAACAAGTCACATTTTGAATATTAAATGGATTTATATAGATCTTATTAAAGTGGCAAATTGTGAGCTTCTTAATCAGATCTTACAAAATGAAAGGATTCAGAAACTAAAATGCACAATGAATAAAAATGTATTTAACTGAAGTTTGGGCTATTAACGCTCTAACTTTGTTTATGTTTTAAGTTTTTGTGCTTATTAGTTGAAACATGTCAAATTGTTGGGTTCGCCAACCAATTCTAAAAGAATATGTGTATTATCTAAGTTGTTAGGGATGCATTTATGCAAGTAGATATTTAAACAGTCATGATTTAGTAGCTTAAATAATCTGTTAATTGAATTGTTTTAAATTATAATGATATAATTTTGTTATGTGAAATTTCCCTGTTAGCATTCAATTATAGTATATTGTAATTTTATTTTTTTAGTGCACTCTCTTTACTTTCATATACTGAGTATAAAAATATGAATTTAGCATATCCTTTAAAATGCATGTACAGTTATTTCATATATATCACATTGCCCTTTTTGTAATATTTATATTTCCTTACAATTGCTAAACTTGGGTCAGAAATACAACTGGAGTTAACCATTTCCACTGTAAATATTTGCTTGAAAAATGTGTGACAGGAATTTGAGGCAGGATCACCAATATTGTTATATGCAAACTATTACATGTGAAGTACACATACTTACTAAGCTCTTATATGTGAGAAAATCCGGAAAATGCTAGGATTTGTGTCATGCAGTACCTGTTCATTTCTTTTCACCTTTAGATTCTGGAATATTTCATATGTCAAGGAAAATAACAAATAGATCCTAGAGCATTGCCCTTGAAGTTCTCCCTGCACAAGGATTTATTTACCTTTTCTTCTCTTCCTACCCCACCTCCTGAGTTTCTTAGAAAAAAATTGTTTTGCCAGACATTCATTTTTTTTTTTTACTTTTTACCACTTATGTTGCAGTTTCCTTGCCTTTTCCCATGTTATAGTCTTTAAATTTGTTCATTGCAGTCCTACTCAATTTTCACACTTTCTTTTTTGTTGTTCTAGTATATATCAATGCTTTAGGTGCTTTTGAAAGTATTATGTAGAGGCGAAACTGTCCTAATAAGTTCCTTGAAGGGCTTAGGTCTTTTATCTGTATTCCATGCTGCATAAGACACAGCATTTTTAGGTAAAGGAATTCAGTACATTTTTATTTAATTGAACAGTGGTTAGAGAGTAAAATAGAGGAACGGGATCTGGGAAATGTAAACTCATGTAACACCTGTCTATTTGCAAGAGTGGGAGTTTGGGTAATTGGGTGGTTTGTCATGGCAGATTTTTCTGTTGACTTACTCTTCTCTCTCTTCTCTCTTTCTTCCTTCCTTGTCTTCCGTTTAACTTGTTCTGAAGGGACTTGTAAAACTCAGGTTAAAATATCCTGGTCCTCATCCAAAGTGACGATGATCTTTTCCTTCCCTGAGGTCTTATTGCACTTATAGAGGGTGCTGCACAGCTTGGTGCTCACAGCTCCTTTCACAGTGATGACTCCCTGTCTGAGGCGATGTCCCCTTAGCCAGGACTTCCCTGTCTAATATCACAGACCTTTATCTTCATGATCATACTTACCACTATCTGAACATCTCATTCATTTACTTCTTTATTCTGTCACTACACTCCCGAATGTATGTTTCATGAAAGCAGGGATTTTGCCTCCCTCGTTAACCAGTGTTTCCTCTCTTGCCCAGAAAAGTGGGATGCAGTGGAGCTTAGGGAATACTTACTGACTAGCTGGTTGGCTGCCTGGCTGGATCCCGAGTACTTAAGAAGATCTATAAAAGGTATCAGGCATGTAGGACTGATTGGAGCTGGTCCTTGTAAGATGTGTTAATGGAAGTAATAGATATCCTTGTTGGGGGAAGCACAATAACGAGGGCAGGATGTAAGAATAAATGTAGTACGTAGTTGTGCTGGGTGGTTTCACCATCTCATAATGAGAGACTAGCCCATCAATAGGGATGTAGAGTGCCTCATCAATGTCATCATTTATTCTATCCTATCAGACAATCATTTTAAAGTGAGAATTAATTTGACTATTTCCAAAATTGTTTCTGTTCAATCACAATTTTACCGTTCTCGTGGGTAATTCCAGTTATTCAAAGCTCCATTGCATTTCCCTTGGGAGCAAATTGTTTTCTAGATAACAACGATAAGAAAATTAACTTATAAAGCTCTCTAGCTGTCAGAACAAGACCATGTCATCTCCATGGTTTTGACTCTTGGTTTTCTTTCCCATCACATCTTTTTTATGTTTACATAGAATTGTAGTACTTTTATTAAGAATATAGTATTAATATTATTTCTGATGTTTCATGAACTTGTGATTACTACTTGAAAATCTTAAAAAGTGTTACTGGGTAATACTTACAGCTTTGTTTTAACCTGTTTACCAAACTGATTCTTGAGAAAGGGAGTATTCGCAGGTGTCAGGATAAAATTACTCATATTTGTGAAGTGCCTCTTAATTAAAACGCAAAGCCTTACTATGCAGTCAGTGAGGGGAAAGACAAGGAGTAGCTTTAGGACCATACAATTGGAAACGCCCACTAACGTAGCCTACTTAACATGTTGTCCAACAAAACTACTTTTCAGGGACTCTGTTAACTCTTAGCATTACATCCAAATTGTATGTGTGTGAATGCATAGAGATGGACTTTTTTGAATAGAAGTTCTGTGGCTTTCATCACACTTTTGAGAAAGGCTGTTACCTTCCCACTGATGGAAATTTGATGACTCTCTAGGGGGAGATGAGTAATTGACACGAATGTAGTGGCAGACAAGTACTGAGAAGGTGGAACACAGCATCCGCAGAAGGGGCTGACAGTCCAAGGTGGCCATCCTCTAGAAATGTGGCAAGAGCAAAGTGCTATCAAGGAATTGGTCTAGAAGGGAAAACTCCCCTCCGTTCCAGCTGAGTACAATGGATTGCAAATGCTATGTGTTCAGTGGAACGAACTTCTTACTGTAGAGATTAGAAAATAAGGCTTTGTGGAAGAGGAATAATTGAAGGAACCTTTGAATGATAGGTTTGGGCGAGCAAAGGCAGAAAACAGTTTCTCTTTTAGACAAGAGTTAAGGATGTATAAATAATCCATATGGAGATAGTCTGTCTCTGGGACATAAATAATTTTAGGTGAAAGTTTATAGATTGAATAGATAAACCAATGTTGATTTCTGACCTTACTATATAAATGAAGGACTGATTATTTCACATTACAAATGAATCACCATATGGTCCATTTAATATTAGTTTCTGAATGTGTTTCAAACGTGATTTTTTAATTTACATACATTTGCTTTATA
Organism: Panthera onca; assembly: GCF_046562875.1. NCBI lineage: Eukaryota > Metazoa > Chordata > Mammalia > Carnivora > Felidae > Panthera > Panthera onca. Next base: position 204,911,862 of record NC_138339.1, read on the forward strand.
ATATTTCATGAATATGGATATTTCATAAGACAAAGTGTATGGAAATCTGTCATGTGTGACTGTATTATAATTTCCTGTGATTTTGTGATTTGAGTAATTACAGAAAATCTTTTGTTTATGCAAGCATTAAAAAATGATACTACATATAAATTCATCAGCCACTGCTGCTATTATGATCTAGATTCTAGAAAATATAAGGAGGCATTTTGCTACTCAGATGAATATAAACTGGACTACAGAAAGGTCTATAGATATTCTTAAGGTTATTTGAAAAAAGTATCAACCCTTTCATTAGAATCCAGACTCCTATATTTAGTATACTCTTTTTTTCCCCTAAAATGCTAAATATAAAAGTAAGCAGGGCATAGTCTGGGGGGTGCAGAGAGGGAGAAATAACCAGCATAGAAGGGCAGTAAGTAATCTGTGGACTGACCCCAGACATGGCTACAAGTGAGCCGTGATGGACTGGAATGCCTTTTTTTGGGGAGGTTGGGCTCTAATTATTAGAAATTTTCCATGCCCCCCTGGATTTCACCACCCATCTAACAGCAATGCTGCCTCTTTCTTTCTCAGTCTTCCTTTCTCAAAATGAAAGGCCGAGATCAGTTTCCTTATTTTATCTTCCATCGGGGAATACTCTGACCAGAGGAAACCGTTATCTTTCGAAATTGTGGAAAATCTTTTTTTTTTTTTTTTTTTTTTTTTTTTGTTTATAAAAATTCCTTTTTTGGTTTTCTTTTCTTGGTACGAATCTAGTTATTCTTATTACTGACTTTAAAAAAATATATGTATACTGGGGCACCTGGGTGGCTCAGTTGGTTGAGTGTCCGACTCTTGATTTTGGCTCAGCTCATGATCCCACACTTTGTGGGATCAAGCCCTGCATTAGGCTCTGTGCAGACAGTGCAGAGCCTGGTTGGGATTTTTTTCTCTCCCTCTCTCTGCCTCTCCCCCCAAAAACAGATAACTAAACAAATATTTAAAAATTTAAAAATATACTAACATCTTTATTTTTTTGCATTAGTCAGAGACAATAAAATGGCTTGGATAAGCTTAATTCTGTATATTCCATTTCTTTAAATGTCCCAGTTTAAAGGAGCCATAGACGATTATGAATGATGCTCTAACAGAGTCATCTTTTCAGAATGAAGTATGGTATATCTAACTGCATTAGCAATTTGTCACACCACAAAGGAAATTCTATGGTTTGTTTAGAAAATGTTTTCTAATGCCACTGCAACATTCACACTGTTAGTCTTCTGAAAATCAGTGTGTTTTGAACTGTGTTGTCATAAATGAGAAGAGAATATTTCTGTATGTGTATGTGCCAGATCATAATTTTAGATGATGCAATGCATAAAATAAATCACTTCCCAGTTTTCCAAAGGAGAATTTAAAACATGAAGTTCTGTAATATTTGAAGTTTTTTTTTTTTTTAATTTTTGTAACGTTTATTTATTTTTGAGACAGAGAGAGACAGAGCATGAACGGGGGAGGGTCACAGAGAGAGGGAGACACAGAATCTGAAACAGGCTTCAGGCTCTGAGCTGTCAGCACAGAGCCCGACACGGGGCTTGAACCCACGGACCGTGAGATCATGACCTGAGCCGAAGTCGGACGCTCAACCGACCGAGCCACCCAGGCGCCCCTAATATTTGAAGTTTTTAATGTAACTCTTAATTTATTTTTTGATGGACTTTAGAACCACATATATAACCCAAAAAGCAATAAAAATAAAAGGGATTTACATGTACTACAAAATGCTATTCATTTTTCTAAGAATTTTGAATTATTAACTTGTTTAATCCTCACAGCAGCCCTGTGAAATGGATGATATTCTTATTCCCATTTTACAGATGAGGAAGTCCTAGCCCAGAGAGATTAAGGCATGTGCCCACAGGCAACCACCAAGTGCGGGAGCTGGAAATTGACATCGGGCATCCAGTTTAACTGCTGTGTTCAGCACCCATGTGGTTGATTTCAATATCATTGAAATTACTCAATATCAGACACTGAGCTATAATTTAAATCATATTGAATGATGTGACTAACGTACATACATACACTGGAAGTATAATTTCCATGGACTCAATTGTCAAAAAGAAATATAAAAAAAATAAATATTTAACTTTTCTGATAATTTGGCCGGAGTTAATTAGAGATTGGTGTTAAGATTTTACTGTCGTACAGGATAGATTGAGTTTTGAGAACAGTGACCTGTTAGAGGTAATTTTGGCATTTTGGAGATGTGTAATAGTGACTAAAATAATTCAAACATTGGATTCACAGGGTATTTTTTTTTTCCTAAAACATTACTTTGTAAATTTCAGAATCCCTTAACTCTAAGATACAGCTTTGTTATCAGTGCAAAAGAACAATACGGGAAACTTGTAAAGTTACACGAAAACATGGAAACGTTATACCAGAGTGTGATGGGATACTACGCCATTGATGTGAAGAAGGTGTCTGTGGAAGACTTTTTTAATGACTTGAATAACTTCAGAACCACATTCATGGTATGTTAAAATGTTTAATTTTTTTTTAAGAAAGTATTTGTGTCTATATATCTCATCAGTTTTTACTTTCATTTCGTTACTTTATTCCAGTATTGCTGTCGGTAATAAAACCTACCTTTCCCCATGTTGAAAGTTAGCTTTAAAAATTTCAGATTTTAAATCTATTGAAAAATATGTGGTTTGTTCTCTTTTTTGCCTTCCCAACATTAAGCTGTAATCAGAAATTTTGATTGAAAATATGACAAATTCTGAAGTTTCTCATAAAGACTCCCCTCCTGGCTGATTACAGAGCACTTTTGTAATACGTTTTTGGCTATGAATTTGTTTCTTTATACTTGAGATCAATTTGTATTTTGTGGTGTAATTTTACCAAATTCCCTGAAGCTCTTATGAAGCTTCTTATTTTCCTTTTCTTTTCTTAATGCATTGTACAATAAGCTACCTGTGATTTGCCTTTGAATGGATTTTAGATTCCTAGGGTTTCCTTTAGATACTTTAATAGGGAGGTCAGGTCTTTGATGTGGAATCCTTTCATTTAGGCATTAAAAAGATCTTTTGAAAAGTATTAGCTGATTAGATGAGGAAAAAAAACCACACACATATTAAAGTGAGAAAGCATTGTTGCCTCCCTGGGGAAAATGGTGATACAATTCTGCAACAAAAAATTATGTTATTCTTAATAGATGGGTAAGTCATTTCTCTATTTCAGCAAATGTTTGTGGGGATTAAAAAGTTTCGAAGGGTAAGGAAAAAAGAAAAGGCTTAAGCTTAAAGAAGTTGTTCTTTTTACTCTAAGGAAAACTTTATTGCTGAAGTTATTGGACTTTGTTAAGATGAGATAGTCTTTTAATAAAAACTCAGTATTTCAGGAGCACCTGGGTGGCTCAGTCGGTTAAACGTCTGACTTTGGCTCAGGTCCTGATCTCATGGTTCATGAGTTTGAGCCCTGCATCGGGCCCTATGCTGAGAACTCAGAGCCTGGAGCCTGCTTCATATTCTGTGTCTCCCTCTCTCTCTGCCCGTCCCCTGCTCAGGCTCTGTCTTTCTCTCTCAAAAATAAACATTAAAAAAAATTTTTTTAAACCTCAGTATTTATTTTTTTTAATATGAAATTTATTCTCAAATTGGTTTCCATACAACACCCAGTGCTCATCCCAACAGGTGCCCTCCTCAGTACCCATTACCCGCCCTCCCTCCATCCCACCCCCCATCAACCCTCAGTTCTCAGTTTTTAAGAGTCTCTTATGGTTTGGCTCTCTCCCTCTCTTTTTTTTTTTTTCCCTTCCCCTCCCCCATGGTCTTCTGTTAAGTTTCTCAGGATCCACATGAAAGTGAAAACATGGTATCTTTCTCTGTATGACTTATTTCACTTAGTATTACACTCTCCATTTTCATGCACATTGCTACAAAAGGCCATATTTCATTCTTTCTCATTGCCAAGTAGTATTCCATTGTGTATATAAACCACAGTTTCTTTATCCATTCATCAGTTGATGGACATTTAAAGCCTCAGTATTTCAAAGGAACACTGGTCTATGGTACATATACATTTGCTCATAGCTTTAGTTTGTTCCTTCCACAAATTCAAAATGATTCTTTAGTTTTTCACTATCACAAGTAGAAGAACTGGATTTGATTGACAAATATATTTATTGTGGGCCTATATATGTGATAAATTGTACAATATGGTATTTTAACTTTAAAATATTTTATGCCTTAGTGTAAGTCGCAAAGGCTCTGCAGTCTGGGAGAGCTGGGTTTGGATTCCACACTAGTTATATGACCATGAACTGATATAACCTTCCTGAGTTTCAGTTTCCATATCTGTAAATGGAAATATTAATTCCTTTCTCATAAAAGTGTTCATTAAGCTAGCTAATATATACTAAGTATTTATCACAGTTCCTTGCACATGGTAGTCGTTTAATAAATTAGTATGCAGTGAAGGGTTAACTCAGTAAGCTTGAGGTGTTTCAAACCTGGAACCAGTCCTCCACTGGTTCCTGGGAGATAACCCGTTAGCTCTTGGAATACCCTGTCTCATAGGGATATTTGTCTGCTTGGGGCCTTGGACCAAACTAGATGGTTTTTGCTAGAAATGTGATTTGCAGTGAGTACCTGTTTTTGTTCACCTGAAGCCCTGGGCTATCCTGTTTGGTTTGTCCTCTATAGGAGGCTAGAGGCTGAGTAGCTAAGGTGGTCCATGTGGAAGGTCCAGGCATACATGTTTTTTTCCAACAAAAACTCTTGACATCAAGGAATGAGAGAGCTTTCCTAGTAGGCAATACTTCATATGTCATAATGGAACTCCTCTGGGAGAAGCCTATGGTGATTTTAATCTGTGTCCTTTCACTGTAATAAACTGTAACCATGAGTACAATAGCTTTTCTGAGTTCTAAGTCCTCCCAACAAATGATCAAATGTGAGGGTGGTCTTGGGGACTCCTGACACAGTTATGTTATAAAGGTATAAAATAGATATACGAAGTAATAATACCCATCATATATTGAGTATTCCATGAACCAGACATTCTTCCAGATGCCTTATGTATATTATCTCAGTCAGTCTTCATAATAATTCTCCATCTTTCACTGTTACATTCTCTCTGAGGCAAATGAAGAAACCGAGGTACAGAGATGGAACATATCTGGCTCAATGTTTTTTAGCTATAAAATGGTGGAACTAGAATTTGTACCCATACAGCCTTCCTCCAAGAGCCTGTGTAATTAAATGCTGTGCGGTGCTCCCTCCCTTGTTTATAGCTTGTGTTCCATTTTACAAATAAGAACACTGGCACTGAAAGGGTTTAAAAAATGAAATCTAGGCCATACTGTTTTTAAGCATTCAGACTGACATTTGAATCAAGTCTAATTCAAAATCTTCCTAAGATCTAGTAGGATTAGAGGGCTTTGGGTGTTGTGGGGATAACTTGGCATTAGTGTTACTAATGGTGGAAGAGTGAGGAAGTGTTTGATTGGAGAAGGGTTCAAAAAAAGGAGGGTAATAGAGTGACAGCTGTACTTTGTGTGTATTTCAGAGTTCACATGGGTCCTAGAAGTAACTGTTGTCATATATACATATGCACACTGTCCTAAACTAACCTCCTTAGAGCTAAATATAAAAAATATATTTCATTTAAATGAGTAATTTGGAGAGGAAATAATCTTTAGGGTAAAAATAAACATAAAGGAGACTATAGAAGCAAAGTGGCTATACCAAGGTGATACAATTTGGCACACAAATTTTATTCTTCCTTTCTTTCTGGTAAATATAGTTATACTGCTTGAATTTTAGACAGTGCATATTTTTAAAGATCACATATCAATATTGGCAAAATTTTTTGACAAATGTTTTATTTTCTCAAATCCCTGGTCCCTTACATTGCTATTTAATTCCTCACCATTCAACTTTGGAAATCCTGCTAACTTCACTGAATCCGTGTGAAAATATTAACAACAGATGTGGAACTTTAATGGGTTGAAGGTCTGTTCTGGAAAGGTCTATTTATACAATAGGCAAAAAATATATAGCTAGATTTTCTTTTTAAGAAAATACTGGTAAGATATGTTTGTATTGTGACTTCATCCACTGGTATTTAGGAATACTCCTGTTCGTGAATGAGCAAATTTTACCATTAAAGTGAAGTTCTGTTTTGTATTATATGCAAGGAGTTGGAACCACTGTCTTCATTCCATAGCTGTCCCCCTCCCTCACTATGACAGTTTTCCATGGAATGTTTTCTCTCAAGTTTAGACCGTCCTACTTATGTATGGTTCCCTATGCCTGGAGCAGTCTGTCCATACTTTGCCTGGCTAAATTACTATACTCACCCTTCTGATCTCTGCCCAGACTTCGCTTCATCTTATAAAATCTGTGTCTATCTTGCATACGTTTGTTTCTCTAATGTAATTCATGGCATGTAACAAATAGCCAAATTTGTTGAGGGATAGATGTTCTCATCTACAATGGGTGCCAGGCTTTAGTAGCTAATACATATAGTGCCAGTCAAGTGCCAAGTTCTCCACTTACTCATTTAACCCTAACAATAACCAGGTGTGGTAGGCATACTGTTACTATTCCCATTTTACAGATGGGGAAACTGGGGTTTAGAGAGATTGTGACTTGCCCATTGTTGACATAGCCAGCAATTGACGGAGCTGAGGGGCTAACCCAGGGAGTCTTGCACCAGCCTAAGCCATATATGGCTAAACTATACTAATTCCTATTAATATAGTTTAAATTACATTTAAAAGAACTGTTAGGACTAATGTGAAAACTAACCCCTCCCCAAAATAAAAAAAAAATGTGATCACTTTTATTTTTAATAGTAATTTAGTTTATGAGTAATTTATCCCAAAATGTGTGTATTTTAGGATTGCCCCAGAAGTTACTCTTAAGCAATTAAAGGCCGGCTCATTTTTATTCAGAGCCGATTACTATACCTTTTACCAACTCATGTCATTTCTTATCAGTGTTACCAGGATCTCATCAGTAATTGGTTTAGATACAGCTGTTTTGGTTCTTGTTTTTTTCCCACCCTTTCTGAGAGCCCTAATACAATAGCTAAAGAAGGAACATCTGTTCCAGACTGCTGCTTCAAGCCATGTAGACCAAGGGAAAAAGTTCTAAGATCATGGAGCTTCCTCTGTGGGGTAACTGCTCATTGCGACACCCCACAACTAGAAAAGTTGAACTCTCCTCTTTTCTAGTTGGAGATCCTCAACTAGGAATTAATTTGTTTTTGTTTTAACAATCTACTATAGGTAAATGGTTTCTATTTAGGACTAGTAATCAATTTCCAAGAAATAGGGAGTAAGCTTACATATTGTAATTTTATTTAGCTTTATTTTTTAAATTTTATTTATTTATTTTGAGAGAAAGAGTGAGCAGGAGAGGGGCAGAGAGAGAATCCCAAGCAGGCTCCACATTGTCAGCACAGAGCCTGATGCGGGACTCAATTCCATGAACCATGAGATCATGACCTGAGCCAAAATCAAGAGTCAGGATGCTTAACCATCTGAGCCACCCAAGTACCCCAAGCTTTATTTTTATTACTATCTTCAACAAGACAAATCCAACAACAACTGCCCCTGATTGCCTGCTTCTTGCTAGACTCCCTGCTAGATACTGTATGCGTGTCATCTGACTTAGTCTTCCCAGCATTCTTGTGAGATACAGAATGTCACTGTGTAGTAACTGTGGGGTAGGGAATCTCAGTTATGCTTCCGAACTGGTAGGGGCTAAGATTTGAATGGAAGCCTCCCTGATTCCAAAGCCTGTAGTTTTTAATATATTTCTAGTATATATCCAATATATATTGCTCAGAGAGTTTGGAAGAATTATTAAAATGTGATTTTTAAGGGCATTTTTGGTAACTTACAAGTGTAAATCAGCACAAGACATTTTTTTATTTTCTCACTCCTTAATAGAATAACTTCTTGTTTACGTCAATGCATTCATGATAGGAGAATGTTTGCTGGTCTTGTTCCGTTTCAAAGCATAAAATGTTTTCTTTTAAAATTAGAGGATTATTAATGTACCACAAGGCTGGCATGAAGGTTAAGGTGTAGAGTGGAGAGCTGGCAAGATACTCTTTCCTGTAGGAGTCATGGGAACCATAAAGTTCAAATTGGAGGTACTAGGTGGAAATGTTTGACCCTGCACTGTAGGCTAAGCAAATCACTGTCCTACCAGGCATCAAGCTTCACCAAGTGAAGTTCATGCCTTCAGGTGTGTAGTGTTGTAGAACAATAATCATCATCTTCCACTTGTGATTGATTTTGGACTCACTGTTAGATGCAACTACCATTGTGCCCATTACTCATAGAGGTGCGTGCTTCTATGGGATGAATTGAGCCCATTATGGAATTTTTGTCGGCTTTTACTGGGACACTCCATTCCCCTTTTTCTTGCCTAACAGCTGTAGAATGTTCATGTTGGTCCTTTGAGTATAAACCTAATTTTCATGTGTGTCATTGGTCTCTGTGGCCTTGAAGCATAATGTATGTCCTAGCCCCACTTCCCATTCATATTTATATTAGAGAATTCTGCTCAAAGTGCCTTTATTCATCCCTGCAATACATGGTCTCTTCTTTAAAATTTTTCTTATCTTGGTGAGGCTTTCCTTTTTCCTCATTGAAAGTTCTTTTGCTTTTCTCTTTCTTTAACCAGAATTATTAGCACAATGCAACAACACTCTTAACTCCTTAAGCAAATTTCATCTGACACTTTGTTTATTTTGCTTAACAACCTCATCTTACAGAAATACTTCTGAATGCTTCCCCCTCTTAGCTCTCCTTTGTTACTTGTTCCCTTTTAGATAACATGTTTGAAAACAATTTTCATACCAAATTATAATTATTAAGAATATGTCATTTTTCTGTTTATTTATTTGAAGTATAGTTGATACACATTGTGTCATTAGTTTCACATGCACAACATAGTGATTCAGCACCTCTGTATATTATGCTGTGCACATTGCGAGTGTAGATACCGTCTGCCATGACACAACATCATTGACTATATTCTCTGTGGTATATCTTTCATCTCCATGACTTGTTCATTCCATAACTGGAAGCCTGGATCTCTCACTCCCCTTCACCCATTTTGCCCATCCTCCCAGCCTTCTCCCCTCTGACAGCCACCAGTTTGTTCTCTGTATTTATGGGTCTCTGTCAATTTTCTGTTTTAATTATACATACGTAACTGCTATGATGAGCCTCTGAATTTACAGTTTCATATATTCCAACACAGAATTGGAGTCACTACACTTAAAGAAGTCACATTTTTTGGTTCTTGTAGCTCTTTTTCTGAGCACATTAACATTTCCTGTAGGGATTTTATTTTTTTAAATTTTTTTTTTAACGTTTATTTATTTTTGAGACATAGACAGCTCATGAACAGGGGAGGGTCAGAGAGAGAGAGGGAGACACAGAATCTGAAATAGGCTCCAGGTTCTGAGCTGTCAGCACAGAGCCCGATGCAGGGTTTGAACTCACGAACCACGAGATCATGACCTGAGCTGAAGTCAGACGCTTAACCGACTGAGCCACCCAGGCGCCCCTCCTGTAGGGATTTTAAAGTACTGGAAAATATTACTGGACATCCTTCTTTATTAATAGTTTCTAAGACCCTGCATATCTGGGCACCCCACTTGGTTAGGATTTTGAGGGCGAGGAAAAGCAATCCTTGCCTTAAAAGGGATTACTATTACATACACAAAAGGTGGGGTGGCCTCTGTTAGGTCTTCCTTTCTTTTCTGTGTTCCAGTTTTGGGTATATGTGCCAAACTTTGCATTTGTTCTTTTCTCGTCCCTGAAGTCCTGTCGATTCCTCCCCTAAACTTTCTTTCCTACGTATATACCTCCCATCCGAATTGTGTAATGGCAATCAGTGAGAAAGGAGTCACTCTGTTTTCTTCAAATCTTAACTTACTTATGAATTCACCCTTTGTGCTTGTTTTTAACAGTGGTATTTTGCCAGTTGTCTTATTTTGGGGAAGACAGCAATGGCTGACAGTGAAAGCTCTGGCATCAGAACACCCAGGGTGATAAGACTGTGGCCAAGTTACTTAACCTTAGTGAGCCTCTTTCCTGTTAATAACAGCTTGTGTTTCTTCAGGATGTTACATTTTGAAGATCAAATGACATAATGTACATATACCCCCAAAACAAGTTAGCTATCTACAGAGAATAGAAATAATTTTCACCTCTCCCATCTCATGATAACAGAATCGATATTTTAAGGATTTCTCCCCTTTTTTTTAATGCTTCTATATAGACACTTTGAACTAAATAAGGAGTACCTATTTTTCAATAATAACTCTGTGTTTAGATTATTTCTACAATTCTGTTAAAGTTATGTTTGATCCAGTTAAAGATCCATCATTCATGTTACTTGAAGACTTTAAGTTGATTTTTCGTTCATACAATTGAAATACACTGTGTAGTGAACAAAAAATCAGTTGTAACTCATTTAATCTTGCTGCATGGATTGATCAAATATAATTTCTCTCTTCTACTGAATACTGAGACTGAAGTAGTGATTTGCCAAACAAAAATGAAATCATCCAATGAGGGGGTATTTTTAGTATACAAATATTTTTGATATGGAGGACAGCCAGAACAAAACTGATCATTTAAGTTATACAAATCTGATCTTTGTCAACTGTAAATGCCATTTCTGATAACCATTGTATGGACTAACTAGGTGACCAATAGGAATTCCAAAGCACTAAGCTTTTCCTGTGTGCTTCTTAAAACCTGTACATTGATCATGTTATCAGAGAAAAGAAGCATGTGAAAAAGTCATCTGGTTGGATGGTGAGTCAACTTGGGTAGTTATAGGAAATATCTTCTCTCCTTGCTTGTTTTGTTGAGTTTACAGCTTAAAAATTGTCTTCATTGGCACCGTTGTTATTCTGAGATCATAGTTGGAGGTATAAAGCCCCAAACCTAGAAAAAAAACCCAAATATTTTAGCTCTAGGATGTTTTTCTTCATATCCTTTACTGTCTGATTATTTAAGGAATTAGAGTTATTCCAGGTGCTGAATATTTTAGACTTGCAACCTTGAAAATAATTATGATAGGTTCTTCTAATCTTTAATTTTTAGTCTTTTCACAGTAAAAACACAGCTAGACTAAGTGACTTACATTTTCTCTTTACTGATAAGATTTATTTTTACTACACATTGCTTAGTGGGATTATTAGTGCATCTGACACGTCTATATGATTAAATGACTGGTAATTTATATTTCCCTTTTACATTTTAAATATTTGGTTTGTTCACTGAAATAATATTAGCAAAAGGTAAAGACTGGATTATTCTAATAAAGTGATAAGGTCAACTATTGATAGATAATGGGAAAAAATAATACATAATAATAAGTCTATTAACCCATGTAATTGAAAATACAACATTAAATTAGGATACCACAAGCAAAAATGAATAAAATGGCATGCTCTTTGTACATCAGATATTGGTCCTCTGCATTCTGAACAAGACAGAGTGCACACACTGTTGACTTCAATTTTTTTTTTTAAACTTTAATGTTTATTTATTTATTTTTAATTTTTTAATTTATTTATTTATGTATTTTTTAAATATGAGATTTATTGTCAAATTGGTTTCCATACAACACCGAGTGCTCATCCCAACAGGTGCCCTCCTCAATGCCCATGCTTATGTTTATTTTTTTTTGAGAGAGAGAGAGACAGAGACAAAGCATGAGTGGGAGAGGGGCAGAGAGAGATGACGACACAGACTCAGAAGCAGGCTCCAGGTCCTGAGCTGTCAGCACAGAGCCCAAAAGAGAGCTCAAACCCACCAATTATGAGATCATGACCTGAACCGAAGTCAGACGCCCAGCTGACTGAGCCACCCAGGTGCCCCCCATCTTAAGGCTACTTTTAATGTTATGTTTTAAACATGGCCAGGTTTACATGGAATATTGTGGGGCTTTAGTTGGATGTTCTCCTTGCTTTCCTAACAAAGAGGTGATAGTAATAACTCAAAACAACAATAGTGATAGGTGATAGGCCCTATCACCAAGTCTACCTTTAAGCACTATACTTCATGACTACCATCTTGTGCCTAGCTGTGCCTTTATTTAGCCTTACATTTGGGGGATAAAAAGAATATTTAAATTACTATATCACTTCAGAACACAAGGGGAGAAAACACACTTACTGGAAAATCAAGTTGTACTTTGGGAAACCACAGTTATGAATATTTCATACTCTCTCTGTTAAAGAAGTCACAGAATAGATTGAAATATCTCATTTACTTGAGGATTTTACAAAATGTTTGAAAGAATTGCAAACAAACTCATGGCATAATGATGATGGGTCAGTATTGTTAAATCCCTGATGGGCTAATACGTAATGTGTTGTTTCACCTGAGACTGATTTTTACAGAAAAGAGCAACTTGCAGCTGAAGCAGTTTAATTCATCAGCACCTGCACATTCTTGGGGACATTCTCAAAGCATAGTTTCCCATTTTCCTAAGTTTCATGGTCATAAAAAGTTCAAATAATAACACCACCTTATTGAATGTTAAGATGATGAATTGTTTGTGCCCGTATACCGTTTATCATGCTCTCCTATTCTCATTGAGAGCATTTTTTCATTGAATTTGGTAATACCAGAGAATTTAATTTTTACTGTCATTCTAGAGTCCCTTATAAAGCATCTACCCTATAATTACTGCAAATAGGGATTTCTAAGAGTAACTAATTTTCCACAAGGTAGTTCTAATCCATTGTTTATCTATTGCATGTTGGGGGGAACTTTTGTATTCAGTTACAAAAGCAAGTCTTGATGGAAAAAAAACGGGGGTGGGATGCCTGGGTGGCTCAGTTGGTTAGGTGACCGACTTCAACTCAGGTCATGATCTCATGGTTTGTGAGATCGAGCCCCATGTCTGTTTGTCAGCATAGAGCCTGGAGCCTGCTTCAAATCCTGTGTCTCCCTGTCTCTTTGCCCCTCCCCCGCTCATGCTCTCTCTTTCTCTCTCTGAAAATAAACATAAGGAACAAAAAAAAAAAAGAAAGAAAGAAAGAAAGACTTGATGGAAAACGAACAAGTAGATCACATACTTTGTATTCTTAAAGACTTTTGTGTCTGGTAATTCTAAGAAAAAAATATTTTCTTTCGTGTTTCAATACAGGAATAGTACAGGAATACATTTTTAAGGTTTTCTTAGTTAAAATATTTTCCATTTCTTCCTGAAAATGGAGTCATCAGGAATTTCTAGAAAGCTTCATTTAGTATGTTTGAACATTGCCTCTTCTTAAAATTGAGTAAACTCCTATTAAAAAAAGCATTTAGTGGGAACATGTCGGACTCTTAAGTAGTTGTTTATTTTGAGAAAATTAGCCTGTGTTTTCATAGTACCTGATACCTGTATCCCTCTGGAAAGCATGCAGATTTAAATCTGGTTTTCTAATCTTATGTTAGGAATCTGAGACAAAAATAAAATACTTAGGAAGAAAAGATTTTTGAGTTCAGTGAAAACTGAAGAGATCCCTGGTTTGCATAGTTTAAATATTCATTAATGTTGAAAGAAATATAACTCTGAATAAGAAGACATTTATAATCTTTTCAACTTTCTTATATAATAAAATCTCCAGTAGTTTTTGGAGTTACAAAAATATACAGAATATTATCATAGGTTGAAAATGTTGAGTTGGGTAGATAAAACTATTTAAATGAGCTAAGAGTTAGAAACGGAGATGAGGTATGATCAAAAAGTTGGGATCTGTGGAAGTCCACTTAAATTCTTATGTTACAATTTTTCTCTTATAAAGTAAGTTTTTAAGTATTTCAAGAAACAGTATATAATAGACTATTAAGCTGGAAGGAGGCAATGTGCACGTTGGTTTTTTAAATTTTGCTTTTGAGGAAAGCAAATTTTGTGTCATTGGGCAAGTTTTGAAGTTAATGTACCAAGACTATCTTAATTTGAAATGCAAGTAATTATTTGGGTGGGGGGGAAACAGGAAACTAAACTCTCTTTTTCAGAATAAAAGCTCATAAAGTATATTAGATTTAGAAGTATTAAAACATGTGTCTATATATTTATGAAAATAAATTTTTAGTGGTAAATAACTAGACTTGAGATCAAGAGTATATCTTGCCTCCCATATTTAATTCACCTCTGTAACTTCCCTGCCAAGTAATCCAGCTCCATTGGGTACATGCTTTGGAGGAGCTTCCTGTCGAGTCAATGTACAGTCATATTCCAACATCTCTGAATGGAAAACTATATTCTCATAGGTACTATGAGAATTGACACTTTCGCATATATATAGAAGCATATATGATCATTGCAAGCTAGAAAGTGGCTCTTCCTTGATTTGTTCCCAAATAAATAATTAGTGGGGCATTTCATTAATGACATATAACGGAAATAATATAAATTAATAATATTACTATTGATAATTGCTGTTTTACATAGATTTTACTGTATGCCAGGCATTTTATTTAATTCTTACAATATCACTATAAAGTAGGTATTATTTTGCCCATTTTACAAAAGAGGAAACTGAGACACAAGTTACATAGCTATTTAGTGCCAGATGGAGATTCAGACAAAGACAATAAGACTTTAGATTTCCTTCTAGCCTTTACACTGCCTTTCTAATAAGTAATAATAAACTCATTTTTAAATTATTTCTGAAAGTAGTGAAATATCATATTCATTATATTTTTGATGATATTCTTGATTGTCCATTCAACAAACTTATTTGAGTGAGCACCCAGGATTTTATATGGCTGTTCCTTGTTAAATTGTTTACCTTTGGATCCTAAAACACGTAAGTATGTTACCCAGAAAAATATATAGTCTATCATAATCGACACATTATATAAAAATATTTAAGAAATAAAGATGTGTTGGTCAGCCTTCTATAAGAATACACTTTTGAGAATTTTCTCACATAATAATAGAGACTCTCAAAGATCAATCCCACCACAACACAACAAACTATTTTAAAATATGGCTGTCTTGTGAGAAAGTTGGGGAAGTCTTCAAGGAGAAAGGGTTATTTTTCATGAACATCTCTCTGTTGAAGGATCCTTCAAAGCAGGGATTGGCTGTTTAATGGGCCATATAGTAAATATATGCAAGCTAAATGTTAATAACTACTCAGTTCTTCAGTAGCAGTGCAAAAGCAGTCATAGGCAGTATGTAAGTGAGTGGGTGTGGCTATGTCTGATATAACTATTTACAATTGCTGGCCAGCCCAAGATTATAGTTTGCTGACACCAGCTCTACAGGATGTATTTAAAGAAGCAACATTTTCTTTTTCTTCAGAAAGAATTGAGAGACAAGAAGGCATACTTACCATTAAACTAAATATAAAAAACGTATACAATAAAATAATGTCTAACTTGTTTTGTAGAAAAGGGAGGTATAGAGCTTAGCTACTGGACAACGTTGTTAAATAAATTGAATGAGGTGTTTGGAGTTCAGGTGTTTTATCTTTCTGTATTGTTCAAAGGAGAGGAAAGGAGATAAAACCATCAGTGAACCTTAGGCCTTGTTAAATTAATTTGTGTGATAAAATTACCAAGATAACCAGTAAAAGGATTGATGTTCCAGCATAGATTCAAAACCATAGGGGGAGAAATGAACCAAGAAAGATATACATTCATACATACATACATACATACATACATATATAAGTGACATAGATAAAGGAGGACCAATAAAACGAATAATATAAGGTGGTGGAAACAAGTATTTCGTAAGTCACAATAAAAATTTTAAAGACTAAGATTGGATAAACAATGTAGCCTTGTGCTGTTTGAGACCTCCTATAACCCAAATACATGGAAAGGTTTAAAGTAACAGAACAGGTAATGAAATGCAATATTAATCAAAAGAAAGAGGGAAACTATGGTGGTAACAGATAAAATAGACTTAAAGACAAGGAAATATTCATGCTGATAGAAAGCTTAATTCTTCAGAAAGGTACAAGTCAAAAATTTGCATGTGAACATGGCACCAAAACAAACATGTAAAAATGTATACCTTCTAGAATAAGTTGATAGCGTTAGCATTATATTTGGATCTTCAACAAAGTTCTCTAATTGATCATTAAAGATATGGGAGCTTTAAACAATTCAATTAACACAGTTGATTCAATGTAATATATAGAGAACCCAACTCAACAATTAGAGTACACCTCTCAACCATAAGTGGCACTTTTATCAAAGTAATCACATACTAGAGACCGTGAAATCTTGATGTATTTCTAAGGTGCAGCTTCGTTCATTAACTACAATAGTATGAAATTAGCGATGAAATTTTTAAAAGGATGAAATTTTAAAATCTCTGTTTTGCAAATTCTAAAATCACATGAAATAACTCATGTGTCAAGAAAGAAATCCTAGAGTAAAATTAGACCTGAAGAATTTATGGAACACAGCAAAATAGTGGTATAAAGAAATTTATACTCTAAGTGTTTAGGTTAAAAAATCAGAATGACTGAAAATTAAACATCCGACTTCAGAAGTTAAAAAGGAATTGTATAATCCTAGAAAAAATAGGAAAATAAAGGAATGAAGGAAAAAATGACTTAGAGAATTTTTGAAAAGCTAAACCATGATTATTTTGAAAAAACAATTAGATAAGTTTCTGAAAAGGTTAATGAGGAAAAAATATTAAAGACGTAATAAGGAATATAATTATACATACAGAAGATAGTAAAAAGAGACAAGCACACTATAAAAATTTATAGGACAGACTGGATAGGTTGATGATGCAGATAAGTTTCTAGAAAAATTATAACATAATTGAAACTGACTTTGAAAGAAAATCAAAGCTTGAATAAGTCTATAACTAATTGTTAATTTAATGACTTATTTAGAATCTTCAAGTAAATTAAATACTTGGCCCAGAAAGTTTTACATATGAGTTTTACCAAATTTAATGAAATGATTGTTCTAAACTGATAGGATACTAGTGTGTGTGTGTGTGTGTGTGTGTGTGTGTGTGTGTGTATACACTTATATACATACACTTTAATATATATGCACACACACTATATACTTATATATATATATAAGAATATATATACATATACACTTAAATATATATAAGTATATATATACCTATACACATATATACACACACACTAAGTCATATAATAAGTTAGGATATATACTATATATATCCTAAGTCAATGGAGAGCCCCATCATGTTTGTTAACAGAAAGAGTCAATATCATAAAGATACCAATTTAATCTAAATCTGCAGAATCAGAGCAATTTTGTTCACAATCCTAATAGACCTTTCCAAAAACTTCAGTAAGTTTGCTCTGAAAACTAGATGGCTGAGTAAAGGCCCAGAAAGAGTAAAGACAATTCTAAAGAAGGAAAATCAGATATGAGCTATAATAAGACAGAGTGTTACTGATTCAGACATGGGTATATTGACCAAACAGACTAAAGCAGCCCCCAAACATCAACACATATATGGCCACTTGAAATACAGAAGAATGGGCTTTGCTGATCAGTGGGCAAAGGGTAGGCTAGTTGTGAAATGTTACAGTTCAACTCATTTTCAATAGAAAAAAGTAAATAGGATCCCCACCTCATACTACTCGAAAACATTGATTCCAGATAAAGTAGGTACTAAAATGTGAATAGCATTGTTAAAGCTTAAAAATAAAGCATAGAAGATTATCTTTGTCTTTGAAGTAGGGAAGGATTTTTTTTTTTAATGTTTATTTGAGAGAGAGAAACAGACAGAGTGTGAGTGGGAGAGGGGGCAGAGAGAGAGGGAGACACAGAACCTGAAACAGGCTCCAGGCTCTGAGCTGTCAGCACAGAGCCTTATAAGGGGCATGAACTCACGAACCATGAGATCATGACCTGAGCTGAAGTCGGACACTTAACAGATTGAGCCACCCAGGCATCCCAATTTCTTTAAAAAAATACCTTTTACTACATTTAACAACTTCTCTTTACTGAAAGACAACATAGGTAAATGAAGTATGATGACAGTTAAAATCTAAAATATAAAACAAACAAAAGATTCGTATTCAGAATATTTTAAAGAACTGCAAATTAAGAAACTGATAAACAGCCTAACAAAAAAGTGGGTAAAAGATCCGAAAGGCATTTCACAGAGTAGGAAATCCAAATGTTTTATAAACATGTGAGAAGCAACTTGAACTAATTAGTAACCATAGAAATACAAGTTAAAAGCACGATGGGATACCGTTATAAGCTGCCAAATAGAAGACTGATGATAACAATTTGGTTAGTGTCTAGGCTATGATTATGTGCTAATGGTGGCTGTATCTTTTGGCACACTGTGGAAGCTCTTTGACACCATCTAGTAAGCTTGATGATGAACTTCTCCCCTTATTATCAACTCCACTTCTACCCAAGAGAGCAGTGGGTTTCAAACTATTTTGGTCATAACCCACATTGTCAAATGATATTTTATAAGTGGACCCAGCACTCTTTTAGAACAGAAACAAAGCGTCAACAAAGAATATCCTTACTGTTTGTGTTACGTTCTAAGATGTCCTGTTCTCCTCTGCTTAAAGACACTGTCAACAGTTTCTGAAAAGGTTTAAGAACCAAGTAATGGGATCTACCATAAAAAAACTCATATGCACAGGGAGATGTGAGCAAAAATGTATCTGCCTCGTTTGTCATAGTCAAAAATCCAAAGCAATTCAAATCCCACTGATAAGTGAGTCAGTAGGGAGATGACTTCATATTATAAGCAGTGAAAATGAGATGCGGTTTATACATAAAAATGTGAATGAATCTTAGAAATATAATGTTGAGTGGAAACATCAAGTCACAGAAGTTTATAATAAAGATGATGGAATTTGTTTATAAACTCAAAGATAATGTTTATGAGAATAGCCACAACTTAGGAAGGATTACACTCTGCCAGACTGTTCTAAATTCTACACACGTGTGCACATTCATTGAAATTCACTGGCTTTGGGTCATTTTGGTTTCTCTGAGACAAAATGTATGATGCTATAATGTATATTTAAACTAGTTGTGGCAAAGTTCTTGTTGTTACATTTGCTATGCAGAAAACATAAATTATAGGTAGGAAATAATCGTGAACTCATTTTCTTTCAGAATATACACACACATATGCACATATATTTGACATATCTATATGTTTTTATACACATAGTTATTAACATACCTGTGTATTTTTATGTAGATAGTTTAGAGTTTGCTGTTACCATAAAATACATGTGAGCCTTAGGAACTCAGGTAAATTATTGATTATGCCTTTGAATTGAACAGTCAAAATGTGACTGAAGTTTTAAAACCCTCTGTGGTCATTGCTGTAGACTGGTAAGCCCATAGATCTTTCAGACAGGAGCATGTACCGGGCTCTATCTGGGACGATCTGCAAGCACCTAAAGAAAGTTTTGGCATGGCATAGCTGAAAGTAGTTGGTGGCAGTGCAATTAATTTGCCAATTTACTAAATAAAAAGCTGCATTAAGAATAAGGTGAATATAGCATAATATATGTAAACTTGTCAAATAACTAAGTTGTACACCTGAAACTAATGTAACACTGTGTCAACTATACTAAAAACATACATACATACATACATACATACATACATACATAAGATGATTGGGGTGCCTGGGTGGCTCAGTCGGTTGAGCGTCACCTCAGGTCATCATCTCGCAGCTCGTAAGTTCGAGCCGCATGTTGGGCTCTGTAATGACAGCTCGGAGCCTGGAGCCTGCTTCGGATTCTGTGTCTCCCTCTCTCTCTCTGCCCCTAACCCACTCTCATTCTGTCTCTGTCTCTCTCAAAAATAAATAAACATTAAGAAAATAAAATAAGATGATTAAACAAATCAATGTCTTAGAGCTAGCCATCTTTATGTATAGCTCTTCTCTAATTTTTCTTTCTAGTTTGGAATGTAGAATTGACGTAACTAAGAGGCAATTGTATCTAGAATAATGTGGTTCTCTAACTGTTCATCTTTTCCGTTTTTGGCTACTTTTGCTTCTCAACATTTAGAATAACAGAAAATTCCAAATTACTGTTTGAACTGGGATATTAGTTTCAGACTAAATACCTATTTCTGTGCTGTCTGTTGGTATTTTTCCAGCTAAAATTCTTCTAATAGTTATAATGTCAGAAGAAGATATGCTTTAAATGAGATTGGCTTTTAAATGAAAATCAATAGTGTATTTTCCATAAAGTAAAATAACTTTAAGAATTACTTCAGACCTTATTTCTAAATGTAAACATTATTTTATAGGTCCTAGGAAGTAATTTTGACTTTTTACTGCCCAATGGAATACTAAAAGGGTGTGGCAATTATGTCTGCTAATAAGTTGTCTTTTAAATGTGCTCATTGAAATGCATCCAGTCATTAAAGTAGAAAATTTACATCAGAAAATTTTGTACTTTAAGTTTCATAAATAAGCTACATGATATATTTTTTATCTATTGCAGGTTCCTCTTATTTATTTCCCTCAAGCAAGAAATACAGTTTTGACACTTGAATATTTGCTTGTTTTTTTCTCCACCACAATCCGGTCTTTCTACTCAATCTTTATTACATATACAAACGTGGGTACCCATGTGTGCGCATGTACACACATGGATGCGTATACATGTTCATCTTTGAAAACACACTTCTTTTCTACTTTTATGTAGCCTTCTCCTACCTTCCTTATGTCAATTCTTATAGTGGCTATTGTCGTATACTTTGTGCCTAACATATGCTCCCGTAATATGAAGCAGCATGGTGGAAAGAACATAGACTACCCCTAGCTTTCAAGTCTGGCCTCTGCTTCTTACAGAAATCATTGTAGTGAACAACTATTTAACCAGCCAGTGCCAAGTGGAAAATGCAGAATCCATTCTGAGGATTGGAGGGATTGCATAGGAAAGCACCTATTACTGCAGCTGCTATTTCATAGCTTAGCAGTAATAATATTAATATATGTCATGAACTGTGAGGAGTAGGAGAATTTACCTTGTTAGCCTGCCATTGTTTCATGGACGTTGGCAGAAAACACAAGACTATAGAGTCAAAGAATTTATTATAGCAACAGCCATAGTAAACAGTTCTTTGTTCATTCCTGAGTCTAAATTCCCACAGGGAAATGTGAAGAAGGCCAGATTTAATACCTACATATACAGTGGTTTGTATTACTGGAGGAAAATCTTGAACTTGGGAAACCCAATCTTTTTTAAGAGCTAATAAGACTGCCCAACCTTGCCTCAGTTTACACACTAGACAGTGAACAAATCCATTTGCTTGAGAGGGAGATCCTACTTTTTGGAACAAATGTGGTTGGTTAGCACTTGTATCTTAGAGTACTTAGTCTTGCATTCTCTTACTTGAAAATTTCCAGTTGTTTTCTGGTTCCCTTAAAAGAAAGTCCAACCTTCCCTATCTTAGCCTAGAAGACTCTAAATGATCTGGCACAGCTCCTGACCTCATCTTATACCACCATACTGGCCTTCTGTCTCTCAAACCCACCAACAGCCTTTGCGTTTGATCTCCCCCAGATCATCACCTAGCTAGCTTCTTGACATTGAAGTTTCAGCATCAATGAAATCAGTGAGTGGGGTCTTATCTGATATAGGCCTTATCTATACCACTTAATATGAAGTAACCCCCCCCAAGCCTTCTATCACATCACTCTTTTTTTTCATGATACAATTTTTTCAAAATTTTCATATTGTTTTCTGTCTTTGCTTCCTGTACCACCCTATCACACAGAATATAGAACTTGTTTTAGAATTGTGTATGTGCATATGCATGTATATTATAAATCATATATATATATATGTGTGTGTGTGTGTACACACACACGCATATATATGTCAAATGCTTGGAATAATACCACTTACCACTCAGTGTCTCAGTATTTCTTGAATGAAGGGCTACATGGATGAATTAATACTGCCTCAAGGCTTTTTGTTTTCTCCTCTTTTCCCATGTGTTTTTCATTGTTTTGGTCGATAATTTTAAATTTTGCTATTTGATTTCTAGTGAAGAACTTGCACTATCTCTAGGGCTTACAAAAACAAGGCTATGACAGTAGAAAACTGAAAGTTTCCTCCCAAATAAAAAAAGCCACCTACTTGTTAAAGTTTTGTTGTGCACTTTCTATTTAATACCATTAGTGATAAACTAGCAATTAGATAGCTTGTTTGAATTCATTGGTACTGAGAACATAGGAGATTGTAGCATGAGCTATGCTGTTGGCACATAAAAAATCCTTGTTTACCTCTTAATTCCCACTAATGACACATGAGAGGTGTTTCTTGATTTGTATAAAACTTAGAAAATAAGGAATTAAATCACATACCTATTGGGATCCCATAATTGTGACTTGGTGACTTTGATGAGAAGTCAGAGGTCTGTCTTTGAAACGCCAAATATTCCTCTAGTCATCCTATGACACTTGTCTTTATCTGAGAGGAAATCATTAAATGATTGATTGTTATATGAAACAGTCCTTGCAAACTTTTAGCTCTTTTCTATCATTTCTCCAGTTGCTTTTTTTGTACTCAATATTTTACCTAGCAGAGGATGTATGGAAGACTCAAATGCATTTGCTAGACCCTCTTGGAAATATATATAGGGAAACAGTTTTGATTTGTCAATTAAGTGCTTTTTTTATTTTTAGTTTCGTCTCCCTTCTCTTAGTTGATTCTACTAAGATGCAGGTGCTTTAAACATAAGTTGTATTTATAGATCCATATTTAGCAAGTGTTCATGTGCTAATCTTTTAAAAGACTGTTACTAATATTAGAAGTAGCCATTATCTAAAAGATATTTAATCACAGCTCTACAGATTAATAATTTTCCATTCTCTTTGTGAAATCACTGTGGTTAGAATTGATCATTTTTCAAAATTTGTTTGTAACAGCAAGCAAGAAAGGAGAACGTCAAAAAAAGAGAAGCAGAGGAAAGGGAAAAACGTGCCCAAATAGCCAAAGAATTAGCAGAGAAAGAAAGACTTGAACGCCAACAAAAGAAAAAGCGCTTGTTAGAAATGAAGACTGGTGAGTACTGTCAAATTTGCAATTTGTACCTTTATTAGCAGTTTAATAAACTTCAGTGAAAAAAAGAAGATCTGGTCACTTATTTGTATAGTTAAAATGTAGAGCATTTTTTTATTTTTTTTTTATTTTTATTTTTTTTTTTTAAATAATGGGCTTTCCTCCTTTAGTTTACTTGTTAGTAACAAGTAATGCTTTTATTCTAACTGGTCATTGGTCATAGGTGATATTGGTCCTCTGGTCTACTCTTGTAGTTCCAGAGTATTCCCACTCTCTTGACTGCTACATCAATAACGAATCTGTAATAAGTTATGGCAACCAATAAATTAACAACTATAGAAAAGGGGTCAATTCTATTGGACAAGTAACTAGTATTTTTTCAACAGGATACTCTAAGGGAGGGAAAAAGTGATGAAGGGAAAATGTATTGATTTAAAAGAGTCTTAAGAGATTTATCTATCAGTTGTCATAAATGAAACTTACATATATTCTAATCCAAAAAAATGTAGACAAAGGGAGTCTGAAAAGTTTGAATATTATGTTTCCCCTGTAGACAGGACAATGTTGTTGTGAATATATTTTAAAGTATGTTGTAGAGGCTTATACTGAAATTTTATAAACAAAAATATGTCTGAGATTTCAGTCAAAATACTCTAGCATGACGGGGAATTAAGTGGATATTTGTAGATGAAATTTGTAGAGGGGAATTTGTAGATGAAACAAGATTGGTGATAAATAGTAATTGCCAAAGTTGGGTGATGGGTGCTTAACGGGAAGGGTGTGTTCACTGTCTCATTTGCTCTACTTTTGTATATTTTGAAACTTTCTTTAGTAAAAACTCTTGGAAAAAAATTAAAAATAGAAAAGTAACAGCTTTACAGTTTTACATATATGTATTTACATATATATATATATATATATATGTGTGTATGTATGTATATATATATATATATATATATGTATATATTCCAAAGCTGAAAGATACAATGAACTGAGGTTCCTCGGTGGCTCAGTTGGTTAAGCGTCTGACTCTTGATATTGGCTCAGCTCATGATCTCATGGTCACAGGATCCAGCCCCGTGTTGGGTCCGCACTGGGCATGGAACCTACTTGAGCTTCTCACTGCCTCCCCCTCTACCCCTCCCCTGCTTGCTCGCATGTGCACAGGTGCACTCTCTCTCTTAAAATAAATAAATAGATAGATAGATAGATAGATAGATAGATAAAGATACCACTAACTTAGAAGCAAAAAATTAAGGAAATTGTAGTTACATTTTCACTCCCTCAAACTTTTGGCTCTTCCACCTCTAAGCCACTAAGGATTGCAGAAGGCTTTAATTAAAATCCATCACCTTCACTGCTAAATTACCACAGTTTACAACTCAGGGCTGCAAATTCACCTAAAGTTTCCCCAGGGGTAGACAGAGATGCCTTTTTGCCTTTTTTGCTTTCACTTTTACAGACATATTTTACCTTTAATAAAGCAAACTGAGTACCTTAATGTATCACACATGTTTCTTCCAGGAGAAAAAAATAATCGTAAGCACAATTTCTTGTTTAGAAGAGTACGCTTGAAATTCAGGAAGTATTCTCAAAAATTTCTTAAAGTTTTAACTAAAATGGTGATCAGAAAGGTTTAACATTGATTTTAAGAATATGCTTCTGGAAATCATTTTAAAATAATTGAATACTGCCTAATTTACCAGACATTCTGGTATTTGAACACTGGCTCATTTAGTATTGGCCAGAGTCATTTAGATGACTTATATGATGGCAAATTGGCTGTACTGTTTGTGGATTTTGCCCAGACCCCCTGGTCTATCATACTGAGCCTCTCAGCAATTCTCTGTTCTATCAATCTGGAAAGTTAAAACCTGATAGGAAGCAAAAATTTTAAGAATATGTTAGATCCAATGTAATCTCAATAATGTTTTCATTCAAATTTACATTTTTCCTGAAGGCATTTCATTTTTAAGAAGAGCTAAGTTTATTTTATTTTTCCAACTTAAAAAATAATACTTTTGTGTTACAGAAAACACTTAAGAAGTGGTTGACCAAAAGATCATTATCGATAATCCTCCTATCCAAAAAGATCACTTTTAATATTTTGGCACATTTTTCTTTTAGTTTTAAAATTTTCTACCTTTTAAAAACAGTTATATGATAGAGTAAATATGTTGTTTAGCATCTCACTGAACTTTCTCAATGTTTCCTGTTATTCTTGTGATTCTTAATCTGTAATTTGTAATACCTGGATATGCCATATCTAATTTATTTTGCATTAGTCAGTAATGAGGTCATAGAACAATAATTATTTCTATCTTTTCAATGTTATACATTTATGTATAAATGATTGACGAATATTCATAATTATTAGGATATGGAATAGAAAAGGATAGTTTTAAGACTTTTTGATGCATGTTGCCAAATTGATTTCTGAAAGTATATTCTAATTTCACCAACTTTTAAAGCTGTTAGTTTATGAATATTCTTCAGTTGAATATTCTCATTTTTTTAAAGATTTTTGTTAATAAATTAGAAAATTATGTTTTGTCTTAATTTACATTTCTCTGAGTGCTACTAAAGTTGAACATTTTTTCAAGTGTTTATTAGTCCATTTGTATTTCCTTCTTTGTGAACTGTGTTGCATTCGTCTTGTTTTTAATGATTTACACACATCAGCTCCTTGTGCCTCATTATTTACCTTTTAAATATATTTTCTCAATTTGGCTTTTGATTTTGATAGTTTGAAATATAAAAATGTTTCATTTTCTATAATTTTGTTATAACTTTCGCTTGCTCAAGTTTAGAAAGTCATCTTTACAGCAATTTTATATCCACTTCAAATTTTTTTAGCTTCAGATATTCATAATACTATTCTGTTCCACTTAAATATAATTCTTGCTTAATCATTCATAGACTAGGGTCTATTTCTGAAATTTACCAAATCAATTATGGTTATAATTATCGTTAATAATTATGGTTAATAATTGGTTTGTGTTTATTTCCGATAAGTAATTTTGTATTGAGGACATTTTGGTTTTTTCTTTTCTTTTAAGTATAGTTAACATAAAGTGTTATATCAGCTTCCGGTGTACAATATAGCGATTCAACAATTTCATACATCACCCAGTGTTCATCACAAGTGCACTCCTTAGTCCCCATTACTTGCTTAACCCCTCCCCCACCCACCTCCCTTCTGTTAACCGTCGTTCTCTATAGTTAAGAATCTGTTGCTTGGTTTGCTGTTCTCGCTCTCTCTCTCTCTCTCTCTCTCTCTCTCTGTGTTTTTTTCTTCACTCATTGTTTCTTAAATTCCACATGAGTGAAATCGTATGGTATTTGTCTTTCTCTAATTTTGCTTAGCATTATACTGTCTAGCTCCATCTATGTATTGCAAATGGCAAGATTTCATTCTTTCTTATGGCTGAATAATATTCATTATATACAATGGAATATTATTAAAAAGCCTAAAAAAGAATGTATGCATATATGTGTGAACACATGAACACATACATACACCACTTCTTTGTCCATTCATCTAGCGATGGACCCTTGGGCAGTTTCCATGGTTTGGCTATTGTAAATAATGCAGTAAACATAGGGGTGTGTGTGTCCCTCTGAATTAATGTTTTGGATAAATACCCAGTAGTGTTGATTACTGGATCATAGGTAGTTCTATTTTTAACTTTTTGAGGAACATCCATACTCTTTTCTACAGAGGCTATACCAGTTTGCATTCCCAAGAGGACAATACTTTTCTAAATTGTTAAAGTAGATTTTAACTTTTTAAAAATAAACTTAAAGGAAGGTTTCTCTTGCATCTTTGTGAATCATAGAGCTCATCTTATTTGACCTATTGGATTACTTTATTTTTTTTCAGTGTTTATTTTGGAGAAAGAGAAAGAGAGAGCGCGTGCACAGGCAGGGGAGGGACAGAGACAGAGGGACAGAGGATCCAAAGCAGGCTTTGTGCTGACAGCAGAGAGCTGAATGCAGGGCTTGAATTAACCAACTGTGAGATCATGACCTGAGCCGAAGTCAGATGCTTATCCAACTGAACCACCCAGGTGCCCCTGTTGGATTACTTTATAAAACTTTATAGTATATCTTTCCAAACATGATCTGGGTCTCAAATAAGTGTAGGGCTCTCACTTGATGAAAGTTCCCCACAAACCTTAGTTGCTAAGGTCCCTGTATTCCAGAAATTTGGACATTTTCCAGGAGACTTTTCTTCAAAAGATAGGGTACTGTCACTTTATATAGATGTTATTAAATAAATACTTTAAGACAATACATCTTTAAATACTGTATATTATATGTGAATATTTTAATAGGTTTAATCAGAAAGTCATTTGATACAAGATGATAAAACATTTGATACAAAAGAAAGCTTTCATATAGGAAGCTACTTTTGAAAAGATTTTCTTTCTTTTAAAAACATTTTGGGGCACCTGGGGGCTCAGTCGGTTAAGCGGCCGACTTCAGCTCAGGTCACGATCTCGCGGTCCGTGAGTTCGAGCCCCGCGTCGGGCTCTGGGCTGATGGCTCAGAGCCTGGAGCCTGCTTCCGATTCTGTGTCTCCCTCTCTCTCTGCTCCTCCCCCGTTCATGCTCTGTCTCTCTCTGTCTTAAAAATAAATTAAAAACGTTAAAAAAAAAAATTAAAAAAAAAAAACACTTTAAAATTTTGGAAGTCAACTTTGATTTTTTTTTTCTCTGTAGCTTGTGGAGTTTTAAAGAATCTAGGTGCTATTTTCATAGCACCTAATCATATAATATTCTCACCAAAGTGAAACACCTCTTGTAAAACGCTAATAAATGATGATTATTCTGAATGGTCTTTAGTTTTCCTCCAAACATAAGAAGATTGTTAATATAGAGGGACAAAGTATTCAGTCTTTTAATATAGCTGCTATAGTCAAGTTAGTCATATAAGTATTAAATATATTATTATTTGTTGCTACCTTTTTCATATTTAAAAATAGTATAAATATGCAATAACTTTTTACTTTCCATAGTAGATGTAGAATGTATTTTTTGTCAAATCATGAGTTCTATAACATTTGGAGGCTTTATGAAGTAGAAGTTAATAAAGTAGTATGTCAACTTAGCACTTTTAATTACTGCAAATACTCTTACGCAAAATATCCATTTTTGACACTCTTAACAGATACACCATATTTTATGCAATTTCTATACTTGACAAATACCATCTTTAATGAAAACCTTGTATTATTACTATGAAACATATAAGTGCTATGATTTTCCATTTCATTGATGTAGAAAAGAAATTTTAATAGGTCACTTTTGTTTTATTTAACAAAAATAGTTTTTGTATTTATACACTGGGATTACAGTGATAAATAAGGATAAGTAAAGTCCCTGCTGTAGTGAAGTTTATAATAGCAATGAGTGAATCAGACAACGACATATATAAGATAATTTCAAATTATAAAAAGTCATATGAAGTAAAACAAGACAGGATAATAAGATGGAGATGGGGACTGGCTGGCCTGGTGGGTGGTGGTGACAAAATTTGGTGTTAGAGAACTAAGAATGTGAATGTATATGGAACTTACTAATTTAAAACACTGGTTATAAAACTCCTCAGAACTTGATAGGATAATTAACTAGGTTCATGTTTATATCCTGTACCATATGTGCCAATATGGTTTATTTTTTAAACATCTTATTGTGAGTTAAAACTTTATATTATTTTTCCTTGTGGGTGTTCTATTTTAGTATGGAGCGTGGTACTGCTTCAGTCTTTGTAGAAGTTTTCAGCTTGGCTTTCCTATTCTTAAAAAAAAATGTGGAAGGGCGAATTGTTGAATCTGCGTTAGTGCTGTGTCACCTCTCTTGTCCAGGAACTTTTGGTTTTATCTTATTTTCATATGTAGGGCACGCAGCCCTGAATGATAGAGGGAGAGAAAAATGTTCACATAACCCCGTCATAAACCCACAGGGAGCTTCCTTGCATACATTTTCATGGCTTTAGTATTTTCACCATGCAAATAAGAACTGTGTCCTTTCACAGATGTACAAATTCTTGTATCACCACCTGAGGTAGTGGAGTGAATTAAATCCCTGCTCTTTCTTATCACCATAAATCATTACTTGCCCTTGGCAAAAGAGCAGGTAACTATTTTCAAGTGTGCTATTTATTATCACTATCATTTTGGGATGTGATTTTTGTTAATAGAATGAAAATAAAAATAGAATAGTGGGCTACATTTCCCTAAGAAGAAAAATGAAGCATTGAAAATCCTTTTCAGCAGCAAAACTAAGAAAGCCCAGAATCTCGTATTGTCATACTACAGCATTAAAAGGTCATTTTTCTGATTTTTGTTTTCTTAAAAATAATTAGCCTGAAGGTCTCTAAAATATTCACATATACAGTTTTGATTATTTTTGTTAAATGATTTGGTATTACATTAAGCAAACAAAGAAGTTAACTGCATTTAACTACATTTTCATGATGTCTAGTTAATCAGTATGTGAATTTTGAATACATTTTCTGAGGTTGATGTTTAAATTTGAATTATCTTAATTTAGAAGATACCCAAAGTATGAAACATCTGATGTAGAAACTAGTAAGTATAGACACTGGTATTTATTTGTTTGAAGTGCATAGCTATTCTTATGTGTAATCATTTCTAGTAAGACAAATAGTAATAGCAATTTTATGTGATTATGTGCAAGTTTTTCGAGACTGCATTTCTGTTTCTTAATCATGGAAACGAATAGGGCATTTGATAATAGAATTCAAATATTATGCCTTAAGACTTCCTGAGTATGTAAGTTGATTCACATAATTTTTAAATAGCACATCAGAATGGCCTTGAAATGGACCCAGTGTTGTATAATTATGTTTTGTGGGGGAAGTAAATAAGAGCTTATTTAATGGAGCAATAAAAACTATATGAGCAGCTCCTATATTTCAGTCTTTAGGTTACAATTTGTTTATTATTTATTAGACTTAAATGTCTCATTTGGTACAACTTCAGTCTATTAAATAAAGAGATAATTAGCTTTTAGAAATCTGTTGTTTACCCACATGGCCAAAACGGCTCCTTTGTTTTCCATTCTGCAATTTAGAATAACTAAGCAATTAGGCCTCCATTTTAGAGGAAATGCATATTACATAAATACTACTTGGGAATGTCTCTGCCAATCTCAACAGATAGGCAATTAATGTGTGTACTTGCTTTCATAAAGGCTTTGACAATTACCCTGTTCTCTGCAGATATCATAAAACTTAGATTATTTTCCATAATGGTGCATATTCTAGTTTTGTGCATTGGTGCTTTCAGCTTTCCAGCATTTTTGGAAATTGATACATCTAAATAGGCCAATGGTTTTAATCACTCCTCTATTTAGAAGAATATAACAAATTAGATTGCACTGCCTTTGATCTATTTCTCTCTCTTACCCTCCTCTTTTATGGGACGGTGATAACAACACCCAGTCCTACTACTGCTGCCATTTATTGATCATATATTATTTGCCAGGCTCTATATGTGTTCATGATTACATGTAATCCATACAGCAAACTTATGAAACTGTTTTTTTATCAAAGAGTTGCTTAATGTCTCTACATGGTCACAGATTCAGTAAGCAGTGGAGCCAGTACTCAAGTTTTCTGACCAGAGTACATATTTTTAAACTATTGTGCTATTATACCTTTACCAGTGATGGTCTAATCACAGTGCAGGGAAAACAGGGCCAAAATGAATTTTAATAATTAATAACCAGCACTAGTCTATATCTATGTATGGAGGTGGAGAATCCTCTTCTCTGGAAACCTTGGATGAGAGGGACAGCTGTGTCTTTCGGTCTATGATCAATAGATAGCATCTTCCTTTGTGTTTGAAGGAAGTTTGAAGACAATTGCCAAATTAGGAATGCTTTTCTACTCTGGGTCAGATTCCACTTTAATTCTTCTGATTGTCCAAGCATTCATTTATCCCAGTGTCCAGAAGATAATGACATCAGTACCACTCTTCCCTTCTGGAAGGAAAGGTTCTTCAATGGTCTGAATAGTTCTGGGCCCAACTGAGTAGCCAGAGCTCAAGAGTTCTGAAGGGGGTGGAAATGTCTGTAGTATTTTCATTATTTGACCCAACTGAGAAGTGAAAAAATCAGGGAATTTTGCAGTATAGTAGTTTTTGGAAGGGACACAAACACCGTGATGTGATTTACTCAGGAACAAATGCCTTTAGACACCCTCACCCCCACCACCAGTCCTAGCAGGTAACAGTTTATTTTCTGATGGTATTAAAAAAATGACTTTCCATGCATAGTATCAAGGAGTGTCCAGTGGGAAAATTTTGTAGGAGTATCGCTAATGGTTATACAGGTTTTCATTTGTGAGCAGGAATCTCTTTCACTGGAATAACAGTTTCAATTGTGAAAACTCATTCAGAATCTAGCCTTTGTGTGCACTGATCTCTGTCTTCTCTGTATGGATGTGCAAGGCCCACACACCATCCTCTGTCTCTTTACAAAAAGCCTCTTGAAAGAAAAATGAGGAGAGGAGGCTCTCAGACTCAAAACGTATCTTGAAACTGTGATTTTTTTTTCCTCTTAATTTTCTTGAGTTGTGTTTGTCACTCTTTGTTAAACATCTTTATGATACATCCTCATACCAATTGGTTTACTGTTCATCCGATACTTAAAAAAAAAAAAAAAAACATTTTGTAAATAGTTTTCTTTGCCTTTCTGAGTATTCTGTAATATTAGCTATATGCCAAGTAGAAAATGACTCCAATATTTTGTTGTTTAAATTTGTTTTATAATGAAAGATGGAATGCCAACTATCATAAACTTTTTTTGGGGAAAATAATTTTAATCTTTATGTTGTCTCCTGGGTTGCTTCTAACAATTTTACCAAAGAAAACTTTATATTAATATCCCTTATTTATGACTTTTTTATTACCAAGCACAAATTCACTCTACTCATATTCTAGGACAGAATTCATACCAATCCATTATTGTAATCCTAGTACTATATCGAAAACATTATAACTTTTATAACAGACTACATTTATTGTGTTAACAGTAAGAACTAAATCACAGCACATCTTTGTATGTGACATTGACTAGTCCTTAGGTAACTATCCTCCCCAATCCATATTTATAAGGTATATACTTTCCAAACCAGTGGACTATTGTCATGATGAGCCTTCCCATATCACATTCCAGTTCTGGGCAGAATTAGTATTTGTGTTTGAAGTTATTTTTTTTTTTTTTTTTTAATTTCAGAGGTAGACTCTGAGTATTGTATTACTTTTAGACATAACCATAGATCTCTCCATTGTTAAAGGGACTTATCCCATTTGTATTACCTAATGCATATTCTTCAAACATGATGTAAATGTCTGTCTTTAGCATTTACCCTGAGACTCACAGGCCTCCAGAGAGACAGACTTTTGAACTTGATTGGTACCTTCACAGAGTCTTCACAGAGTCCAGCACTTTCAGAAAAGAAAAGAAATTACAATACACTGAAAACTATAGAAAGCTTATGAAAGAAACTGAAGAAGACACAAAAAAATGGAAAAAGATTCTATGCTCCTGGATAGGAAGAACAAATATTGTTAAAATGTCAATACTACCCAAAGCAATCTACACATTCAATGCAATCCCTATCAAAATAACACCAGCATTCTTCACAGAGCTAGAACAAATAATCCTAAAATTTGTATGGAACCAGAAAAGACCCCGAATAGCCAAAGCAATCTTGAAAAAGAAAACCAAAACAGGAGGCATCACAATCCCAGACTTCAAGCTATACTACAAAACTGTAATCATCAAGACAGTATGGTACTGCCACAAAACAGACACTCAGATCCATGGAATGGAATAGAGAACCCAGAAATGGACCCACAAACATATGGCCAACTAATCTTTGACAAACCAGGAAAGAATATCCAATGGAATAAACACAGTCTCTTCAGCAAGTGGTGCTGGGAAAACTGGACAGCGACATGCAGAAGAATGAACCTGGACCACTTTCTTACACCATACACAAAAATAAATTCAAAATGGATGAAAGACCTCAATGTAAGACAGGAAGCCATCAAAATCCTCAAGGAGAAAGCAGGCACAAACCTCTTTGATCTTGCCCACAGCAACTTTTTACTCAACATGTCTCCAGAGGCAAGGGAAACAAAACCAAAATGAACTACTGGGACCTCATCAAAATAAAAAAAAAAAAAAAAAAAAAAAAACTTGTGCACAGCGAAGGAAACAATCAGCAAAACTAAAAAGCAACCGACAGAATGGGAGAAGATATTTGCAAATGACATATCAGATAAAGGGTTAGTATCCAAAATCTATAAAGAACTTATCAAACTCTAACACCCAAAAACCAAATAATCCAGTGAAGAAATGGGCAAAAGACATGAATAGACACTTCTCCAAAGAAGACGTCCAGATGGCCAAGTGACCCATGAAAAAATGCTCAACATCACTCATCATCAGGGAAATACAAATCAAAACC
Source organism: Panthera onca (assembly GCF_046562875.1). NCBI lineage: Eukaryota > Metazoa > Chordata > Mammalia > Carnivora > Felidae > Panthera > Panthera onca. Next base: position 204,945,423 of record NC_138339.1, read on the forward strand.
ACAGTGAGATACCACCTTACACCTGTCAGGTGTATGGAGGTTCCTCAAAAAACTAAAAATAGAACTACCCTACAACCCAGCAATTGCACTACTAGGCATTTATCCACAGGATACAGGTGTGCTGTTTCGAAGGGACACATGCACCCCCATGTTTATAGCAGGACCATTGACAATAGCCAAAGTATGGAAAGAGCCCAAATGTCCATCAATGGATGAATGGATAAAGAAGATGTGGTGTATATATACAATGGAGTATTACTTAGCAATCAAAAAGAATGAAATCTTGCCATTTGCAACTACGTGGATGGAACTGGAGGGTATTATGCTAAGTGAAATTAGTCAAAGAAAGACAAAAATCACATGACTTCACTCCTATGAGGGCTTTAAGAGACAAAACAGATGAACATAAGGGAAGGGAAACAAAAATAGTATAAAAACAGAGAGGGGGACAAAAGAGAAGAGACTCATAAATATGGAGAACAAACTGAGGGTTACTGGAGGGATTGTGGGAGGAGGGATGGGCTAAATGGGTAAGGGTAACTAAGGAATCTACTTCTGAAATCATTGTTGCACTATATGCTAACTATTTTGGATGTAAATTATAAAAAATAAAAAATAAAACAAGTTATAAACAAACAACCAAAGAAAAGAAATTATATCACAGTTGAAAAAGAGGCAAAATTGATGCCATCCTCGAAGCCTGTTACTTATTGGTGCTAGTCAAAAGCCCATATAACAACCAATCAGACAAAATTATAAAATAAACAGGATTGCTTGGCGTTTGGGGCAGCTAAATCCACTCTATGTCTACAATCCCTTTACAATCCAAAAATACAAAATGCCCTGCAAACCAGAAGTTTTTAAGTAACTTTTGTGTCCGAGTTCGTTTGATGCCAAACTGGCCTGAGCTGACGAGAGGCCCCATCAGAGCAGAAATAATGAGTTTAATTAAAGGATGATGCCCTAGGTTACTCTGAGTGAGTGATTCTTTCACAGAATATATACCTTCTTGACATTCATACAGTCTAAAAAAACAGATTCCAAAACATCTGACTGCAGAGTTTGTGGATAAGAGACTGAGAACGCGTACTTCTCTGTGACTACTCTGTCTCTTTTGAACTGGTTATACCATCCATTCTTTACCTCAGGCACACTCATCCCTACCTCTCCGCACTTCTTTCTGGTGTTCTCTTTGCCATAAATACCTTTCCTCTAATTCTTAACTGATCTAACACAATTTTATTTGTTCTAATTCTTGCATTCTCTAAAATGTCTTCTCTGAGTATTTGTTCTTGATGATAGACTGTCTCTTTTTAGTAAACCAGTATAGTCTTGCTAGACAACTTATGCATGGAATATTTGGTTGTACTTATTTCATCTGCTTTAGTCTTATGGTTTTCATAGACTGTACATTTTTCAGGAAGTTGGCCGTTAGCGTGCTTTATCTCCTAGGACCTAGTATACAGTGCGCATGTAGTAAATATCACAGAAGACATGCGTATGATTTGTCAAATAGTTGATAAAAATGTAACTGGTCAAATGACATCTTTTCATTTTGTGTTCATTTTAGCCTCTTGTGACTTATGGACACAGTTAAAACATACATCCAACTTCAGAACCTTGAGCCAAAGTAGCCTGTACCTGTTTTTATAAATAAACTTTTATTGGAAGAGAGGCATGGTCTTTCCTTCACATACTGTCTGTGGCTGCCTTGGTGCTACAGGTGCAGAGCTGAGCGATTGGGACACAGACCATATGTCCCACAAAGCCAAAAATTATTTGCTATCTTGTGTTCTACAGAAAATTTTTTACCAATTCCTGATATTGATCAACAATCTATAGAGACTATTCTTTGATTTTTATTACACAAAGTAAAAAAAGAGAGGGAGGAAGAAAGGAAGGAAGAAAAGAAAGAAACTATTCCACTAACTTTTTTCTTATCTTCCTGTAACCAAAAGCATGCATTTGCAAAACGACCTATATGTGTTAGAAAATGAGGATCTTGTAGTTAAATAAATAAAAATAGTGATAAAAAAAATAATAGTGATTGTGAGAGAAAGTCAGCACAGAAAGAGAATCATGTGATTTTTAGATTCTATTAATTTAAAATGAAAAGTTGTGCAGTTGAACTTTTGAAATGCTAGCAAGCTTCTGGCCTGCCAATTGTTCCACTCACCAACCCAGCACAACTATTGTGCTCTGATCCTTTTATCCCAGCTTAGAGTCCCAGTATTGCTGTACTATTGTTTGTATATCTTTTGAGATGAAAATATCAATGTGTCAAGAGGTCATAGGGGAAGCCAGGTTTTTTATTTCTTTATTAATAGGCTGTCTCTTTTCTCTTCCTATTTTTGGTCATTTTGACATTAAATTCTTAAGGTTGAAGGAAATCCATTCAGTGGTACTGCACTTGGTCATGAAGGTTGCCAAGTCTAAAGTGATTATCTTGCCATTTTACAAAAGAACTCGGTAGTATTTGGCTTTTGGTGATGAACCAGTAAACCCTAGGGCAGATTGGGAAAATTAAGCAGAGAAATTGAATATTTATGTGTTACTTGAAAATGGTATAAATAGGCATTAGTGTTTAGATGAAATTAGACATTGTTTTGTAATAGGATTTTAAAATATTGTTTCCTGGATAGCTTCCTTCCCCAGATATCCAATGTTCTTCAAGAAAATTAGAAGCAGCATAATATTAACAGAGTTAACATTGAGGGCAGCCTTAACACAAGCTAGGATGCCCCAAGGCAGGAAGAATTTGACACACTAGTATAATAACAGAAAATAAATGACTGACTGTTTTTGGAGCAAGCAATTCTTGGGAGACCATTGCCTGGATAGAGTGAACTATCACCACAGAACTTCCACCAATAATTATCATCAATGGTTAAAAGTGACAGTAATTTTATTTCAATACAGTCCTTTGAAGGTTTATTTTTAAACGTTTAGTGCTATCCATGCAGTAACTCTTGCAAAGGAGAAACATTTTTTTTGTCAGATTAGTGTTGAGTTAGAGGCTCCATCAAAAACTTTCAAGTGTTGTGTGAAGGTTCACCTTGCCTTACGAACCTGAATGATTCCCCTCCAAAGGCATCCTGACTTTGATTCTCTGACTTGCCATTAGTTCTAAGATTCTAAATGTATGACACTTCCTCTTTTTAACTGCAAAGTAGCCATCAAATGTCATAAAGTCAAGAAGGTTGGCAAACAGAAGGGACTGTTTTAATTCAGAAGCCAAAAATTAAGAGGAAGACAGTCTTTTTATTGTATTTCAGGTACATTTTATAAGTATTGATTCCGTTAGTGCTGAATTACAATTATGATCTCTTGTTTCTAGTGGATATTGTTGATGCTAATTAGATTGTATTTTCTTTTGTATTCGTACGTGAGTAAAAAGGTTTTTTTGTTTTGTTTTGTTTTTGTTTTACTTTGCCTTCATTTATTTTAATGTTTATTGTGGAACGATGTTGATCTTTCAGAAAAGCATAGTGCCTTTTTTCTTTGGTAGAGTCACTTGGTATTTCTTGAATGCATGGAGTGTTTTCATGAGATAAATATTAAATCAGTCAATAAATAAATCTATTAAATATTTGAATAGATTATCCTACCATTTTGCTGTGCCTCTGTTGATTGTACTCTGATTTCAGCTTTGGTCGAGGAAAATATCATTGATGGTATTTGGAAATACCTTTCATCCTTACAAAAAGACCCTCATGCTTCTAACTTTCCCTATAGACTGCAGTCTTTTTAGGGACCTTATCCATGGAAATCTAAAGGAACTTGGTCTGGGGAAATGTGGCATGTGGAAATGTGGTTCTGATTCCTGCATTTCAATACTTTTAAGACACACAGCATTGTAATCTGAGGAAATGCTGTTTCCTAAATCATGATGTCTGCTGAGACTGAACACAAAATGCCTTAATGTTATATTTGGAGGCATAATGAGGAGTTTAAAACTCTTCCTTCCCTACCTGGAAGATGAGGAGAGCCTCAGTGAGGCTGAGTTTTGTTCAGAACTGCACTATTTGTAGTGTGGGAAAGCTTGGGAAGGAGTACTGTTTTTCAAATCTTTCCTCTCCCCTATGAGAAAATTCCCATTTTATGTTTGGCACCATCCAATTTCCAAAGCATTGCACTTTGATATAATAGAAATGAAAGACTAACTCAGTTGCCATTCCTCAGCTCTAAAAAGCAAAGGTAAGAAGGGAGAAATATCTCCAATAGTGTTTAGTAGTGTAAGGACCTTAGGAACGCCTATAGACAGACAGATTTCCATCTGAGCATCTCAACTTCGCTAGGGAGGCTTGCGTAAGTGTGCATGTTTTTAGCCAGCTCTGATTTAAATGCAGTTAATATTGAAAACAGAAGTAAAACAACTTGAAAAAGATGATATTCAGAATATAAGGGCAATTGATTTTCAGTCTAGAAATGTAGATTGATCCAAATCATCAAAAACGGTAATTGTAGGGAAAAAAAATATTTTTTTCAGAAATGCAAAGTTATAAAAAGTTATTTCCTTTGCACCTTTTTCTATCACAAAGAGGGAACAAAATAAGACAGGAAGGTGGGATTCAGGAAAGAAGGGATTCCCTGCAGAGAGAAGTTAAGAGTATTCCCACAGCAGTCACAGCTGTGAAGCAGGCCCAGAGAACCACCTTCTAGATTTGAGTGGGAATAGTAAGGGCTCCAGGGGACACCTCTTTATGCCTAATCTCCAAAAAGAAAAACATACAGAAGTTGAGAGTATGTGATGTGTGGAACCATATTGAGAGGAAGTTTACGTTCCACAGCAGATGGATGAAAAGTACATAGAAAATATTGGATATCGATTAAAGGACTCTGTACATAACTAGAATTAAAAATGTTGATGGAGTGTGAAAAAAAATAATTTCGTGTATTCCTCCTAGAAACTTCTCCGAGACCTCTGTGGAGTAAAGGTTTCTCTTAAATCATTAATTAGATGATATTTATCTTTTATAAAATACAAGAAAAGAGGAAAGTGACATGAAACATTTACTCCATAGTTATTTTACATGATACTTCAGTTAATCTTCTAATTTGGACTATAAAACGTTTGCTTCTTTAGACATGAAAATCAAACAATATTATTTCTCAATAATTCTTACAAAAATAAACCTCTTTCATACAAAATTAGCCATGTTTAAAAAAAAAAACCTTTTGGGGCGCCTGGGTGGCTCAGTCGGTTGGGCAACCGACTTTGGCTCAGGTCATGATCTCGCAGTCCGTGAGTTCGAGCCCCACATCCGGCTCTCTGCTGACAGCTCAGAGCCTGGAGCCTGTTTCAGATTCTGTGTCTCCCTCTCTCTCTGTCCCTTCCCCCTCTCACACTCAGTATCTCTCTCTCTCTCTCTCTCTCTCTCTCAAAAATAAATAAACATTGACAATTTTTTAAAAAAATAAATAAATAAAGGTGTGTACTCTTCTTGATTCAGTTCTTTCTGGGTCCAAACCAGCCTCCCTACTTTGACATAATTTCTATGTCTGCTTCTGGTAAAGGTGATGTCTCTTTTGCTCTTGAATGGTAATCCAGGAGATCTGTTTGGCTTTTCTTAGAAACCTCCTGTGCTCCCTGACATTGGTCATTTTTAGAGATGTCTCTGTATTCTTCATTGGATTTGTACTTTCTCTCTGCTCACCTCTTTTTCCCCCAGCCGGTTCCCCCAGGAGTTACTCTGCTCCTCCCACGCACTCATCTGCGGGGGGGGGGGGCGGGGGGGGTGTGCTTCTGTGGCCTTTTGCTTAATTTGTCTCCTGGCTGCCTCTCAGGAGCGCCTGATGCTTCTGCACAGTGCGTCAGGGGATCTTCCACTCTCCCAGTTCCACACGTTGGATACAAGATGCTTCCAGTCTTGGATTCCGCTCCCTGTGACTCCATGTGAAATCTTACCCGGTGAGTCCCATTTCCTTCCGGAATGAGGAGCGGTGTTCAGGATTCCTACACAGCAGGGAACCTCCTCCCTTCTCAGTTTCTCTCCCAGCAGGTAGGGACATCTTTTCCACTTATGTACAACACGAGAATGTGATGTGCATTTTCTCCTGTGTGGAGAGTTCCTATTTTTGTGAATAAGTCCTTTTGACTTCCCCATTAGGGTAGAGCAAGGGAGGGTGGGTTGGCATCTGAGCCAAGACTTCCATCGGTCGTTTGAAATGCAAAATCTTGAATTAGGTGCGTACCAAATGAACAGAGTAAAATGAGCCAGGGCTTCCAAGTCTGGAAATCTACTGGGCTGTATAAATTAAGACACAGAAACATATTTCAAATTCATATTTGAACAGCAACAAATAATGTAGCCCGCCTGAAATGATCTTTGGATAGAGCTATAGGAAGACACGAGGCTGAATTAGTAGTCAGGAGAGCATGCTACGCTTTGGAGGTTTGCTCCATCCATAGGCACTTTCCAGTGGAATTGAGCAGAGCAGCGATAGGGTCTTCTTTTAGAGGGATGGCTCTGATGGCAACAATGCAGATGGCTTAGAGGACGTGGGAGGAGTACGAAGAGTGAGACCCGTTAGGAGACTGTTGCAATTTTGTAGGAGCTCATTGCCAACAACCTGAACTAGGATGTAGTGAGAAAGAGAAGACAGGGTGGGTTTGAAAGTGGGGGGATGGTGGGAGGGAGGGGAAAGTGGGTGATGGGGACTGAGGAGGGCAGCTGTTTGGATGAGCACTGGGTGTTGTATGGAAACCAATCTGACAATAAATTTCATATTTAAAAAATAATAAAAAAAGAAAAAAAGAAAGGCAGTTTAAATGTGGTACCAATAAGGCTTTGTAGCTGGTGAAGTGTGGGGAGACAGGGAGAAGCTTTTGTGATGGGGTGAATGGCACCTATACTAGCTCTAGGACATTGTTGATTTTACATCTCTAATTTAAATTTTTTTAATATTTATTTTTGAGAAAGAGACAGCGCAAGCATTGGTGGTGGGCGGGGGTAGGGGGCAGAGAGAGACAGAGACACAGAATCCAAAGCAGGCTCCAGGCTCTGAGCTGTCAGCACAGAGCCCAACGCGGAACTCAAACTCACGAATTCACAAGCCATGAGATCATACCTGAGCTTAAGTCGGACGCCCAACCGACGGAGCCACCCAGGCGCCCCTACATCTCTAATTTAAAAGCCTTTTTATCTGGGGTGTAATTTCACCTGAAAGGGTATGGCATAGGGTGTGAAACACACATGAATGCTAACTTCTTTCCTAGAGGCAGAGACAAACTTCTCTGTTAACAAAAATGGTTTAGGTATCTTTTTGTAGCTATACCAACCAAGAACGTTTGAAAACAAGTCATGTTAGTTCGTGAGGATAAACGGGATAGACCTCTCTGGGAGAGGCTGACTGAGGCTTGGGATGTGTGTAAGGTAGAACAGAGAACAATCCTGTTATTCCTACGAAGGGAAGAGGGTCAGTCCCACTCCTTCCTCTTCAGCCAAAATCAGCTCAGGGATTCAGTTTCAAGACTCTAGGATTCTCATTATTGAAGTTTGCTTTCACATTTATTTTTATGTCCTATGTGATGTTGTTTTAGTCTGTATATTATGATTTTTTTTTAAATCATTAATCACACTTTACCTAGCTTTCCAAAAGACATTCCCAAGGCTCCTTGTGTGATTTGCTCTTGTGGTTTTAAGTACCTCCTTCATATAGAACTATTACTGTAAAGGCGAAAAAAAAATTTCTTCCTATCAAAATGTTTTCTCCAACAAATATTTATTGAGCATGTATTATGTTATGGTACTTTCCGAGGTCCTGGGATAGAGCAGGAAACAAAACAAGTAAATATCCCTGCCCTGGTGGATCCTGTAAGAGAGGACAGGTAGAGTGGCCTCCAGTGATCAACAGGGTTCTGAGATCAATTTAACCTGGGTGAGACCTTTATCCATAACAACTGTCATTAGATAGACATATTTAAGATATATGTATAGTGTTCGAAGTCAGTAAATTCTGAGAATAAAATACGGCAGGGATGGGGGTAGGAAGGATACAAAAAGTGACATTTTAGATAGGGCAGTTTTTTCCCCCTTGCCAAAGTTCTTGATCGTATGGACAGTGTTGTTGTTCTCTTAGAACGCAAGCACTTTCATAGTGTTGAGCATTCTAGCCTAGAGTTTGGGGCGACTGGTATCCTAGACCTGGCTTCACCAGTAGCTAAGTGATAGGAAGTAGACCAGTTTGCTTCCCGGAATATAAGTCTCCTTGTCCATCAAAGAAGGTTCCTTCTAACCCTGAAAATTCCTTCTATATTTCATAAGTTAATTTTATTTTGTTATTTATTTATTTATTTATTTATTTAGAGAAAGAGGGCACAAATGAACAAGGGGCAGAGAGAGAGAGAGAGACAGGGCTCACCCGAAGCAGGGCTCATGTTTTACTGTAGCTGGACTTGCCTTCACCGAAGAGGGGCTCAAGCTCACCCGGTGTGAGGACTCAAACTCAGGAACTGCGAGATCGTGACCTGAGCCAAAGACGCTTAACCAGCTGAGCCACCCAGGCGTTCCTGTATTCCATAAGTTAATTTTTAAATTAAAACCCTGATGTATTATAGCCTGAGCAGTCAAAATTGTGTAGACCCTCCACTCGTTCTACAACGCTATCCTCTATTAGAATACAAACTCTATCATAAGACACTTGTCATTTGGCAATAAATATGAGTCTGTCTCCCCATGCAGTATGTTTTTTGTTTTGTTTTGCTTTCCATTTGGTTAAAGGACAATTTTATTTGAAAGTGAATCTGTTTAGAATGTTTTCCCCACACTTTGATCAGTGAAGGGGAGACATGGGTTTAGAAAAAGTTACTAATTTGGGGAACTTAGGGAAATGCATATGTATGCAGGTATGTATAAGGGCAAACCATTTCATTCATGAATTATCTCTTGTGTCAGTTACTAGTTTGCTATCCGTGCTTTCCTGATTTTCTGAATGGAATGTGTTTAGTTATGTATGTAGAACAGAAATGAAAATGTTATATATTACAGAATTGGCTGACCTTTTTACAGACTGACAACTTCTCATTTTCCCTGACAAATACTCAATCAGCACTTCAGTCTATTAAGAGCAGAGCTCATTAACATGCATAAACTAGCAGCCTGATCTAGTTATAATGCATCTTTAATGGGTGACTTATACAACATAGTGTGGCTCCTTAGTCTTGTAATAAAAGGTAGAGTGGCCTCCAGTGATCAACAGGGTTCTGAGATCAGTTTAACCTGGGTAAAACCTTTATCCATAACAACTGTCATTAGGAATGACTAACATTTCAACTAATTAGCCCACCATTTACAACCCATAAGCTTCTCACAGATGGTAGATGTTTATAAACATCCACAGATGTGAGCACAGCTGACTCTCAGTTATCCGCAGAAATAGGGGGCATAGATAATTTGGATTCACTTACAATACAAACCACTCATTTTAGCTAGTTTCAATCTCCTTTCTCTTTGGACTTCTTACCAAGCTGTTAATGAAGTAGCAAATTAACTAATGTAATTTTAACTTCTCTTATTGATGCACATACCCAGTGGTAGAAACACTAATAGGTACAAATGTGGTCACAAGATGGCTGGCAGTAGGATGAAAATAGGACCCACAAACTTAGATAAATATATTAAGCAATGGAGAATTGTTCATATGTGCTTGTAGCTTTATGTCTAGTAACTACCTGAACTCCCTGGAACAGAAGAGAATATCTCCTTAAATTTGAGATAAAGGGAAAAAAAAACAAAAAACTACCATTTCCGTTGGCACTTTGTGTCCTGTGTTAACAATCATTTCTTCCCAGATAATTCCTTCTGTAATTTAGTCTCAATTTTTCATTAAAATGTCAGCCTATCTACTGTTTGCTGCTGAAAGAAGATGAAGACATATAAATATAATAACCCACACACCGTGAATTTATTTCTTTGCCTTATTTCCTTCAGCCTGAAGAGTCTTGGGTCTTGCACTTCTTTTGCAGGTTCTTAATCTAAAACTTTCATTTATTCTTTCTTGTGCACTGGGTGTATTTCACTTGTCCAAGCAAGTTTAAAAGCAGTATTTGATAGAGCTCGCCCAGAGCCAGGAGCCATATGGAGATAACAGAGTCCACAGAATGAACTGTGAAGGGTGACCATTTTGTTTCCTGGTATACAGAATGCATTACTGTCTTCAGGCTGAGGCATTCATAAGTTAATACAGTTGTTTTCCAGAGTTTCCTTACTGGAGGAATATTTTTTACTTCAGCCTATTGGAGAGGATAATTAATTCTATGACTGGACTTTGGGAATATTACAAAGTGTTTAAAGAAGAGATTGTATAATAGATTTGATGGTGACCAAAATTAGTGTCAAGAACTTGAATGTGGAAGAATGTGGCACCAAAAAAAAAGAAATATTGCATTACTGGAGTTCACCAGTAGACATGTAACTTTTCAGATAAGTGATTGACTAGTGATTACTATTTTTCATTGGAGAGGATTTGTAAGTACTGACAGGTTATATAAGAATCCTGTTGGGATTGGGAATTTAGTCCTTTGAGATAAAGAGATTCTTCTATACATATTTGCCTTCGACAGTTTTCTCTGTTTGAATAGGGTGGTATTGGTCATGAGATAAGAAATCCAGGAGGACGTGGAAGTTTGGGGAAAATGGTGATGAATTCCATTTTATGGGCATTACCTTTGAGATATCTGTAAAATGCCTGAGTTTCCTTGTCTGTGTGACTAGGGAGAGATGAGGGTCATTCAAGCTAATTTACCTGAGACTTTCCCAGTTTTAGCACTGCAAGTCCTTTGTTCCAGGAAACCCCTTTAGTCACTGGCAAATGTGGATTTTTGTTTGCTGTAGTTGGGTCTCAGGACTAGAGTCTGTACTGTTGATAAAACCTTGGAATTCTTAATATACAAAGCTATGGGATTTAATAAATTGCTGATGGAGAATGTGAGGAATGGTTTCAGGGTGGACTGAGGAAGAGGAGTCTGGAAAAGAGCTTGAGAAGGAATCACCATGAAGTTGTAGGGAACAAAAGTTCTGGTATCATAGACCCCAGTGAATAGATCATTTCAAAGGAGAAGAGGTAGTCCACATTGTCAAATGCTGCTAAGAGATCATATAATAAAGAGAATGACAATTGTCCCTTTGACTTCAGCTCAAAGGAGAGGGTAGAGGGTTGATAAGTGAATATGGGAAGTGAGACTGAGTTGTAAAAAGGGTGGTAACAAGAGGGGATTTGGGGTCAAGAGAGGGCAAAGCAGGTGTTTAAATTTGTTTGAATGCAGTTGAGGGAATGAGAAAGGAAGGGAGGTTGGAAATTATACTCAATAGAAGAAGGTCCTGAGTGTAGCAGGACAGAGTGCAGAGGATAAGGTAACAGTGCAGATGGAGGAAATTGTCTTGGAAAGCTACATGTTCTGTCTGCTATTGTGATGGGTGGGAAGGAGGAAAGTCTGGGTCCAGGTGTAGATACGTTTGTAGATTTGATGTTAGGAAGTTAAGGGTATTTTTGTCAAGTGGTTTCTATTTTGTATCTGAAATAGAGGAGGTCTTCTACTGAGGAGGGGCAGTGGTTGCTTGAGAGGCTTGAAGAAAGTGTGGAAGCATTGAAACAACCCCTATCAGGGAGTGGGAGTGAGAGCCTCCTGCTGAAACATAGGAGTGTTGGATGGCATTAAAAATTCAGTTGAGATTGGCAACTGTGATTATGTACTGGCCCTGATCCTGCAGTACTATTTTTCACCATGATTACTCAGCAGCTGGTATATAGTTTAAAGAAGATGGAATTTTAGGTTCATTTATGTTTTACCAGGAGTCTGAAAAAGTACACCAGTGGAGGAAGGAAGGAAGATACTGGCTGGTGAACCATGGTCAAATCAATGAACCATGGAGTATTAGCAGACAAACAAAGAATGAAGACAGTGGGGCCAGGGCATTGGAGATTTCCAGGGATAGTTGATAGGACTAGTGAGAGAGAGAGAGAGAGAGGGAGAGAGAGAGAGAGGGAGAATATAAGAAGAGCAGGAGTCAGAACAGTTTATATGAATTTAAGTTATTATTAATAAAATAGTTGTGGGTGGTGGCGAAGTTCAGTTATGGTTGTGAGAATGGGTAATGGACCATTAAAAAGAAAGGATTTGTCTCTGGAGATGAGGGAGTCAAGGAACTCATTTGCTGTTAGATTAGTTGTTCACATGGGGTTGAATTCATGCAGGATGATGGCAGGACTTGGCTGATAAAGGAAGACTGAATCCAATGACCAAGTCTGTCTTGAATAGAAGGCAGACTAGTGCACAATTAGGTGACACAAACCCAGAGGGATGGCAGTTGTATAACAAAATGACATGTTTCTCAAAGTGTTCTTTTATATCAAGAATTGATACTCTGATGTAGCAGTAAAGATGAGGGAGAGAACAGGTAGTCCCCTTTCCCCTACCTATACTCCCACACTCGCATAATGTGTGAGAGGATGAGCTACATCTAGTAGGAGGAAGCAGTGAAGATCATCTGCCCAGTTTCCAGGTAGAGGTGATAGGAATGTTCACTGCAGACCTTGAGATAGTAGAAAACTTGTTTATGCTAATAAATATTGAGGAAGTAAAGACCGGGAAGAACTTAAATTTGGGTCACTGGTGACCAAGAATGACAGCCGTTTAGCTGGCCTCAAGGTTTAAGCCCAACTATAGCAGTTACCCACTGAATGGGTTGTAGGGAGAGCCCATGAAGCCACAAGCAGACTAGGCTGATTCTGGTATTTCCCGATACTCCTGGTCCTAGCGAAAGGAAGATGTCTCTGGCCTTTCTCTGTGAGGAAGGAATCTTCTGTGACCTGCGTCTCGTTTATTGCCAGGTGCTGGAGAAAGTCAACAGGTTCCCAGTGACTTGGGGAGAAACCTAATCTGTGCTTGTTGGTTGAGTTACCAGCTACAAAAGCCACTGTCTTTTTGTACCTTGAGGCATTTCCTAAAACACCTCTAAGTACAACTCAGCAAAGCTGAGGATCTAAGTACTTCTTAGTTATCATGCAACACCTCTGTATAGAGAAAAGTACATGATGGAAAGAATCTGAAAGAACTGGTTTGTACCTCCCCTGTGTTACCTACCCATTAGAGGACTTTGGGAACATTACTTCACCTCCTGGAGCTTCAGTTTCCCTGGCTTTAAACAATGGATCTGATAATAGTTCCTTTGCAGGGTTGGAGTAAGAATTAAATCAGAAAATTTAGGGAAAATGCTCTGCACAGGCATTCACTCAAAGTGATGGTTCCTCGATTATCTTGATTCATATTTAGATTCTTTTCTTTTTCTCATGCACCCTCTTCTAACTCAAACATACCTAATATCGGGTTTTATTTGGAGGCTTCTGTATTCATTTTGTCAGTTTTTTGTAGTTGAGAGGAAAATCTTCCATTGTTCTCATCAAAGAGTTTAGCACATTTTTGCCTCCAGTTTCTTTGCAATTGATAATGAGTTCATCGAAAGTTCAGTTGTTTCCCATTTTCATTTCTTTTCTGTGTTATTTGCTTTCTCCGGAAGCATATGTCAATTCCTTTCTTCCCCAGTTTCCTCTCATTCAGAGTTGCCTATTGTCTTTGCTGACTTCCTTTCTCTGAAAAATACATGGCTGTTACTCTGAGTAAGATTTTTACATTTCTTCAGTATGTAATATTAATGCCACACTTCTGCATCTGATTGGGGAAGGGGTGGGAAAGGAATACCTAATTTGTGCAGAATAAATCAGTATTTCTCCTTTGAAATGAAGTGAAAAAACAATACTTTGAGCCACAGATTTATATCAGAAATTAACTTAGAACTTGAATCAAGTAAACTACTCTGGGCAAAGTTGTCAGCAGTTGTTAAAGTTGGCATTTAAGAACATTCTTGGCACTCAAAATGCCAATATACAAATTTCCATTGTTTATGGTGTTATCCATAGGGTCCTTTAAAATGCATTGAAAAACTGTCTTCAGCAATCTAAGTGTGTATTTACAGGTATCAAAGGATAACCCCTGCAGTCGCCACTGGGCAGTCATAGCTGTACCTCCTACATTAAGCAATGTCATAGCACTCTGCTTTCTGTCTTGGAATATTTAACATACAGGTAGTCACAAATTTTGTGTTGAAATTGCCCTTAGACTGTAAGTCCCGTGAGAACAAGGGCTGGGGCTGGATTCAGTGGCTGCCACATATTCCTTAGTGCATACGTGTAGGATTGACTTGAACTACAGATTTTATAGTTGTTTATTTGCAGCTACTTCTTGGGGAGAGCAGTTTGACTATTCTGCCAGCCCCTCAAAATCAATTCATCTAAAACCAACTTACCACGTTCCACATAAAACCTGATTTTCATGTTCTCATTCTGGGTTCATGATACCACCAATTTCCCAGTCACCCAGGCTTGACACCTTCACACTATGCCAGCTTTAATCATGCTGAAGTACAATTTTGATTATTTCACACCTTTCAAAACCATTCTATGGCAGTTCCTCAGCCTTGAATCCCAGCTCCCTGGGCCCCTCTTCCCCACCTTTTTTCCCCCCTCTTCCACTGCGCACCATATGTTGCTGTCAGCACTTGACTGTTGGGGCCCCTCTGGGCACCACTCAGCAGCCAGGTGCACTCATTGAGAGTGGCCCCTCATGGCCTCGAGTCCATTTATCCCAGCTTCTCCTGAAAGAAATTCCTGTGAAATTACTCCTGTCCCCTAGTTTCCCTTCCCCTTTTTTTTTTTTTTTGATTCATGGCATTGAATTAACATTTTCATTTTCTCTATCTGAAATCATTCCACTCTTTGTTCAAAACTTTATGAGAAACAAAGCCATTGAAAAATATTTTTCAAAATTTCTCATTAATATAAGAAAATATTAAAACAAGTCTCAAATGTATCCTAGTAGATTTTCAACGGGAACTAAGCACTTGCCAAGTTTAAACACTGTCACACTTATTGCTCAGAGTAAAATGACGCTCTTATGGGTAACAAGTGAAGCTTCTTCTCAAAAATAGTGATGTTATGCCATGTAATTAACCTTTTCCTGTCTGGGTTACTGTGTGATTAAAGGGTCATGGGTATTCACTGTGTGTGAGTCCCATCTTGTTAAACGCCATTATCATTTCACATCTACATATATATTTAAATAGATACATTATCTTTCCCCTCACATTCTATGCTTTTACAACTGAGGGCATCTGCTCAGCATCCTAGTCCCTATGTAATACACAAGGACAATTTTGGCAATGTTTTGTTTTTAACCAGAGTTAACGCTGGATTTTATATTATGCTTTCTTTAGCAACTGTTAGAATAGGTCACTGTGAACAAGCTAATCAGAGTTGGGCGTTTGAATACTTACATGGGAGACATTTTAACAAACATTTTAATACTGGAAGGATGATTAATGCCTTTTTGAGCACCATGTGGTAGACTAATGGCTAAGCAAGAAGTCCAAAAATATCCTCTGCCTTATAGCTAATATCTCTGAGTGGTCATAGAAAGGTCTTTATCCAGTGTCCTTATTGATAAAATAAGTGATTGACTTTTTTCACTTATGTTTTGGAGATAGTCCATATGAACAATTGAAATATGTCTCCTTATTTTTTTACATCTCTGTATATGTTAACGTGAACATCATGGTTTATTTAGTCTGTCTCTTACTGTTATAGCTTAAACTCTCCCTTGCTGATGGGCATTTAGGTTGTTTCCAATCTCCTGTTATTATAAACAATGTTATAACGAACATCCTTGTGTACGTGCTTTTGCACACATGTGAGTTATAAGTAGGATAATTTTCTTAGAAAATATTTCATGAAATGGGATGTGCAATTTTATTTCTGATAGAGTCTAAGTTGCATTCTAAAGAGATTGTATTAGCTTTATATTTCTACCAACAGTGTGTGGAGTGACCTATTTTCCAGCCTATACCAATTATCCTTATTTTTTATTGCTACGCTGATAAGTGAAAGATGATCTTTTACTGATGTATTTGGAATATCTTTAATTATGAATGAGTTTGAGTATTATAGTCTCTGTATAAAAGCCTTGCTTATTTATTTTTAAGATGGGTTTCCTGAACATATAATTTGCCTGTTTTTTGATGGTTTTTTTATTGATTTTTTTTCCCCTGAGTCACAATGTTCATTATTTCAAGAAAATTAGTCTTAGGGAATACCTGTGTTTCAATTTTTTTTTTTTCTAGTTTCTCCTTTTATTGTTCATGTTGACTCTGTTCTCATTATTCTTTCCATTTGCAGACATTTAGTGTAGTAAAATCTGTATGACATTTGGGTATTTAGATGTTTCCTAAGAAGATCTTCTCATTCCAGAACTAATGAAAACTTTTACATACTGTCTGCTATACTTTTGCAGTTTAATTTTTTAATGTTGAAATGTTTCATCTACTTGGAATTTATGTTGGTGTAAGTAACAGAGTGGAATCCAAATAAAATAATGTCACCATAGTAGTTGTTGAACATTATCTGTACTGATTTGAAATGCCACATTTATCATAAATCATGAATTAAATTTTTAAGTGTTTTTTATATGAATTTCCAAGAGCAGTATATACTACACATTATTTTCCAAGCTTATTTGACCACAGAACTACCCTCCCTTCCCCCACAACACACACACATACTGCTTCTCACGGAACTAGCATTCTGTGGTGCACACTTTGGGAAACTCTTACTGAAGTTTTTGCTTTCCTTTGTTTTTAACATTTATTTATTTTTGAGAGAAAGAGCACAAGCAGGGGAGGCACAGAATCCAAAGCAGGCTCCAGGCTCTGAGCTGGCAGCACAGAGCCCAACACAGGGCTCTAACCCATGAACCGTGAGATAATGACCTGAGCCAAAGTAGGACGATTAACTGACTGAACTACCCAGGTGTCCCTTACTGAAGTTTTTTTTGTTTTTTTGTTTTTTAAATGTGGGATGTCTATTTCATACAGCCCACCTGCTGTATTATTTTGTAATAACAAACTCATTTATTGATTATATATGGTCACTTTTAAATCTTGTGCCTTAAGTATGTTGACATTCTGAAAATGATTGTGCCCCTTTTTTAAGTTTATTTATTTATTTTGAAGGAGACAGAGAAAGTGAGAGTGGGGGAGGGGCAGAGAAAGAGGGAGAGTCCAGCATGCTCTGCTGCATGGGCTCAATTCACAGAACTATGAGATCAGGACCTGAGCAAAATCCAGAGTCAGATGCTCAACCAGCTGAGCCACCCAGGTGCCTGGTTCTGCCCTTTTTATTTGAAAAGAGAATTAAATGAGCACACAAGTAACTTATTTATTCTCCTGGAGTTTTGCCACTTGTTTACATTAGTTTTAAAAATGAAAGAACTCTAAAAAAGATTTCAGAAGAAGATACATTGGTTATCTTCATGAGTTTAATTAAATGACTGTGATGATGGAATCATTTTTTTTTACAACGTAAATTGTAAGAAATTGGGAAATTAAAAATGAATGACAATGCAATATGATTTGTTACAGTATATTTACATTACCTTTTTTGCCTGGTTTACATAATTAAAATAGAATCATGCTTTATTTATGACATCCAATAATGGATGTATTTTTTAAATGTTTATTTATTTATTTGAGGTGGGGGGTACAAGTGGGGGAGGAGCAGAGAAAGAGAGAACAGAATCTGAAGCAGTGTCCAGGCTCCAAACTTTCAGTACAGAGCCCGACATGAGGCTTGAACCCACAAACCGTGAGAAAATGACCTTAGCTGAAGTTGAATGCTTAACCGACAGAGCCACCCAGGCACCCCTGGATATTTTTTTTTTGAAGACCAGAGAGTTCATATGAGAAAAATACTTTATTTTGCAAATACTTCTTTAACTTTATTTAGTATAAAATGTAAAATCAGATTCTAATTTGCATACAATATAATAAATAGTATAATAAACATGGTTTATTTGTTTAAATGTACCTGTAAAATATGTTTTTACTGAAGCTTTGAAAAGATAGCCTATGTTTTATCCAGAGCAACTGTAAAAATGGCCCCATGGTATGTGCTCAAGAGTTACAAGATGACACAAGGTGGCTGCAACAGGACCAAGCATATTCAAGATAGCAAGAAATAAGTAGTAACATGTGATTTCAGACAGAGCTATGTCATAGCTCCAGTAGATATACAAGATAGGAAGCAGAAGTAGAGAGGTTATCAACATATGCCTCTTTTTTCTTCCTAGAAGCACTCTAGCAGATGTCCACTTAAATTTCATTGGTCAGAAATGCATTGGTGGGGCACCTGGGTGGCGCAGTCGGTTAAGCGTCCGACTTCAGCCAGGTCACGATCTCGCGGTCCGTGAGTTCGAGCCCCGCGTCAGGCTCTGGGCTGATGGCTCGGAGCCTGGAGCCTGTTTCCGATTCTGTGTCTCCCTCTCTCTCTGCCCCTCCCCCGTTCATGCTCTGTCTCTCTCTGTCCCAAAAATAAATAAAAAAAAAAAAAAAAAAAAAAGAAATGCATTGGGGCGCCTGGGTGGCTCAGTCGGTTGAGCGGCCGACTTCAGCTCAGGTCATGATCTCACAGTCCGTGGGTTCGAGCCCCGCGTCGGGCCCTGTGCTGACAGCTCAGAGCCTGGAGTCTGTTTCGGATTCTGTGTCTCCCTCTCTCTGACCCTCCCCCATTCATGCTCTGTCTTTCTCTGTCTCAAAAATAAATAAACGTTAAAAAAAATTAAAAAAAAAAAATGCATTACATGGCCACCCTTAGCTTTGCTAGTAGGGGGCCTCAGAAAATAAGGTTTTAACTTTTCCAGCCTCCATAGTGGAAGCAAACAAGGAGAGGGTAGGGAATGGATATCTTGCAGTGGCCAGTCAGCAATGTGTACCATATTGGTAAGAATAGTCATCATAATATTAAAAATGGCAGTTAATATCTATTGAGGCCTTACCATGTATGAGACACGATTCTAAGCTTTTCACATGTGTTAGCTCACTTAATCCTTAAAACAACCTTTTGAGGTAGATGCTCTTCTCCTCCTCCTAAATGAAGAGATGGGAAAGCACAAGATGATCCTTAAGGGGCACACAGCTGGTAAGAGTAAGAGCCATGATTCAAGCCCAGCACTTTGAGTCCTTGATTTTGTTCTTAACCGTTCTATTTTAAAAGAAAAAAAAAAAAAACAAAACTGAAAACAGTAAAAACTTCTTTATAAAAGATTTATTTTATTTTGTTTTTTAATGTTTATTTGCTTTTGAGAGAGAGACAGACAGAGCACAAGTAGGGGAGAGGCAGAGAGAGAGGAAGACACAGAATCTGAAGCAGGCTCCAGGCTCTGACCTATCAGCACAGAGCCTGATGCAAGGCTCGAACTCACAAGCCGCGAGATGATGACCTGAACCGGTCGGATGCTCAACTGACGGAGCCACCCAGGCTCCCTTTATAAAAGATTTTAATTTTTTTCCTTCTAAGTTATAACAGGAAATGTGTTGAATTCAAATTGTGCAAATAATGAAGAATAGTGGAGAAAAAATATATTAAAATATTGAGGGTTTTTTTTAATGTTTATTTATTTATTTTGAGAGGGGGAGGAGCAGGGAAGGGGCAGAGAGAGAGGTGTGGAGAGAGAATCCCAAGCAGGCTCTGTGCTGTCAGCACACAGACCAATGGGGGGCTCGATCCCACGAACTGTGAGATCTTGACCTGAGCCAAAACTAAGAGTTGGATGCTCAATGACTGAGCCACCCAGGCATCCCTAAAATCTTGGGTTTTTTTAATATAAAATTCTACTTATGGTTGAGCCACTTAACTACAGTATAAAAGAGAACTGCTCTAATTATCATTTTATCAGTTAAATCCCAATGAAAATTGGCTTTCTAACTCCCTTGACTCAAATTTTCACTTTCACAACTAGATTAAGACAAGTTCAAAGACTTTAAGTTATTCCTGTCTTTTTGCTGTCTGGTTTAAGTCATATTTTGAGCTTTGTTCTAGGTTAAAGACTGAACTGGGTTACCAAGTAAAGCAGATACAATCTGGTTCCCAGAAGGTCTATAACCAGCAGCATAGAAAAATAATTCATGGAATTTTGTAAGGGCAACTGTCACTGTTTCTTTTAGAAGGAGTTGGGTTAAACTATGAGCCTATGAATTTTGTGCATCAGCGGCACACTTTTTAACAATTCTTTGGAGAGAGCTTTTTCTTCCGTAGCCCCGCTCCCAGTTCCGTTCTATCTCTTCCTGCCGCTGAAGCCCTATAAAATGTGGTGAGTTACAGAAAGTGTGTAGGGGACAATGGGGTAAAAACGGGAGCTCTCAAAGTGCATGCAAAGTAAACACAATGGGAAACGGTCACAGGCTGTGAAAGCTCATTTCTTCCTACATTCCCTTTACACATTAGTTTGCCTTGTGGCTTATCCTCAGAGCTCATGTCACTGCACGCTCTCTTCCTAAGAGATCACGCACTCTGCCATTTCAACAACTAGCACACCACAGATCAACTGATATTAAGCCCTTACTCTGTGCCAGGCACTCTCTTTTGTGCCTGGACATGATGTATCTCTTTTAATCCTCCAATAACCTTTGTGAAGCAGGTACTATTATTATTTCCACACGAAAGTTAAGAGAAAAAAAATGAGGGTTAGTGTAGTTAAGTAATTTGCCCAGAGTCACACAGATGGCTAATTGGAAAGCCAGTGTTTCAATCCAAGTTGTTTGATTTCAAAACTTGTGTTCTCTACCTTTTCACTATGCTCTTTCCTATAGCTTCAAGTACAACCACTGTGTTTCTAAGTTAAAACCATTAGGGTAACCAGTTCTCCCTCTAGTGTTAAACCTAAGGCACCATCAGCCTCCTGAACACCTTGAACCACTTGCAGTTGGACATCTCATGAACACCTCAACATATCCAAAAATGAATGCCTCTCTAGGCTCAGCCCCATTCTACCACCAGACAAGCATGAGTCATTACTTGGGGAATATTATCAACCCATAGCTAGCTAGTTAGCTAGCCAAGCTAGATACCTGGAAATTAACCTCAACTTTATTTTTTTTTTCAACTTTATTTTTTAATACTTCCATCCAGGCTGACCAAGATTGTTCTGTTCTTCCTTTCTCTTTTGCATTTTCAACACTTCCATTCCTTCCTTGGGCCCTGTGATCACGTTTGCCTAGACTGAAATCCTCAAACCTTGCCTTCCGTGTTATCCCTCCTCATAGTGATCTTCCTAAAATAGGAATTTGACCATGTTAGGTCCTAGGTTAAAATAAATTGATGGCTCCTTTAAAGGCAAACCCCAAATTCCTGGGCCTATTTCAGTGCGTGGGGAGCTGTCCCCTCCCTGTGCCCTCAGCACCTCTCAGTACTGCCCCTCGGGGACCCTGCTCTCCACTCCCATGGACATCTGAGCCCGCCAAGTGTTTCTGGACCCTCCAGAACCTCTGCCTGTTCTTTGAGCTCGAGCAAGGTCTTCGCCTTCAGAAAGCCATGGCAGACCTAAAACTCTTTAAGTCTTGGGTATCCGGGGGGCCTTCTCTGACTGCTGTTCTTTCTTCCTGCGCCCCACACCAGGTGTCCCTCCTGGGCTGCAGATCTCCATCACGGTGCTCATGATGTTGTGTTATTCCATTTGTTACCTCTCCTCCTCCCCTTCTCAGAGGAAAGCACAGTTAGGCCAAAAATCAACTTCCTTCATCTCCACCTCCCTGGTCATCTTTTCCTGTCATGAAATCTTTTGTTGCTGGCGTTACTTTATATATATCAGCATAATGTTTGCAAATTCCTAAATGAAATATGTTAAGCTTATAGCGTATTTTCCCTCTTCTCTACTGCCTTCCACTTCTCAGAGGTAACCACTTTTAATTCTTAGGATTTTTTTTTTTTCCTGGTATTTATTTACCTCTTCTCTATTTCTAGATGATATGCTTAGACTATTGCTAATTTGTTTTAGGCATTACTGAGTTCCTGATCAGTGACGATTTAGTTTCCTTTTGCTTTCTGCCGACCTTGTACCCTTTTCCTCTACCCCTGACGTCCTCACATTACAACTGTATCATACCTGATAGTCAAAGAATAACCAGTGTTTATAATGGCGCAACTGTGGAAATACTCCTTATTCCTCTAGTTAGTATTCCATGATTGTTTCCCGTTGGGCAACAGTGTTATTTCTAGATTTATACTTTTTTTTTTTCTTAATTTGCTTAGTACTTGGGTATATCTGTCACTGTTTTATCCAGACTCTCAGACACGTCTGTTTAATCAGCAGCAGTCATTTTTGCAAATGGTTCAACACAGCAGATTTGCTTTTAGTTCCTTGGCTACGGTTCTCTCCTCCATTGCCTTTTTCTCCCATGTGATCTGAATTGGCGGCTGCTCTGAGCCGGGGACACAAGTACCATCTTGAGAAATTTTTTTTCCCACTTTGCTGTTCTGTCCCCTCCCCTTTCCTAGATCCCATGTTTGTTTGTTTGTCTTTTGTTTTATCTTACTTTCTTCCCTTTTTTGCAGAGGCACGCCTTTCAGTAGTTTTTTTTTACGAGCGAGTGGTCAGAAACTTGCGTGTTCATTTTCTATCCTCCACTTCTAGGCCATGTAACCATTTCTTCACTGGAAATACTTTCTCTTTCAGAATTTGAAATCTGTATCTTGTCTTCTGGAACTCAGTGTTGCTATTGAGAAATCCAGTTGTGTTCTGATTTTATACTTTGTATGCAGCCTATATGGTTTGTTTTTAATGTTCTGGAACCTTTCAGGATTTTCTCTGCATCTGTTGTTATCTGTACTTTCAGTGTTCTGCCTTGGTTTGGGAAAAGTGAAATAAAGGGCAGAACAAACTTTACCAGGTCCCTGCCTTTTCTCTTTTCTCCTCTTTATAAAATGTCACTGGTTCTCAAGATGCCGCCTCTCCCGACTCAGTCCTATGCACTTCCCGAGGACCACTAGCATCTGTGAGGCAAGGATAAAGTCACCCCTGGTATTTCGGGACCTTTCTCAGAGTCTGGCTGAGAGTGCTGAGCAAGTGTCTTTTGTAATACAGAAATGATTTCCGGAAATAGTACTGAAATTTTTGTCTGAATTTGAGGCCAGAATTTCCAACTTACTTTCAGAAGTTATCAGGAGGTCCCTGCTAGCACCTTGTACTCACACGTCCAAAAGGAAACTCATTATGTTCAACATGTGTTCTCCACCAAACTCAATATTATTTGAAAATATTTCCATATTTTCTACTCCTCTAGTCATAGGCCCCAGAGACCTCAGACTGTGTGACTCCTTAGCTGCTTCCCCTCTCCTTGTCTGCACATCCTATTGATTCTGCCTCAGAGGTAACTCATCCTTAGCTCTTCCTTCTCCATTTACCTTGACACTGTACGATTTTTTAAAATACCACTTACTAATTAAACAAGGTGATCTGTTATTCAGACGTAGCAAAGCTTTGGCTCTCACAGTTAGTCTATTTATTTAAAAGAGTTCACAGCAGGAAACAGGCTATAAATATTTTGAATATGAACTGACTTGTAGTTAGGGAAATTGAATTCTAGTCTACAATTAAAGAATAGCTAATGTTTGTTTCTCTTTGCAGAGGAATAATGTATTAGAGTTATGTAAACCTGAGTTATTAGGTTTGTATTAGAATCATGTAAATATAAATCATCTCAATACTTTACTATAGCTCACTTTTGTTTTTATTCATATCTTTTGCCTTTGCACCTGCTATCCCTTCTGCCAGGTATGCTATTCCATCTCTCGTTTTGCCATGACTAACTCCTGCTTATGTGTCAGCTCGTAATTCACTAGGAAACCTTACATCTCCAGTAGTTCGTCCAGATCCCTCCCTTACTATCACACTGTTCTGCTTCTTGTGATCAGAAGACATGTCTTGTTAATTCTTGGGGCCTAGCTATTTTTAGTGCCTAATAATATCCTGACACACAGTAGGCCCTCAGTAAGCATATGTTGAATCAATATTCTAAATGCACGTTTTAAAAATGTTATTTGTGGGGCGCCTGGGTGGCTCAGTCGGCTAAGCGTCCGACTTCAGCTCAGGTCACGATCTCACAGTTCGTGGGTTTGAGCCCCGCGTCGGGCTCTGTGCTGACAGCTCAGAGCCTGGAGCCTGTTTCAGATTCTGTGTCTCCCTCTCTCTCTGACCCTCCCCCGTTCAGGCTCTATCTCTCTCTGTCTCAAAAATAAATAAACGTTAAAAAAAATTTTTTTTTAATTTATTTGTGATTAACAGTATCTTTTTTGTTTTGTTTTTTGTTTTTTATTTTTTTAATATAATTTATTGTCAAGTTGGCCAACTTACAGTGTCTACAGTGTGCTCTTGGATTTAGGGGTAGATTCCCGTGATTCTTTGCTTCCATACAACAGCAGCCAGTGCTCATCCCAATGAGTGCCCTCCTCAATGCCCATCATCCATTTTCCCCTCCCCCCCATCAACCCTCAGTTTGTTTTCTGTATTTAAGAGTCTCTTATGGTTTGCCTCCCTCCCTCTCTTTATTGTAACTATTTTTCCCCCTTCCCCTCCCCCATGGTATTCTGCTAAGTTTCTCAAGTTCCACGTATGAGTGAAAACGTATATGATATTCTGTCTTTCTCTAACTTATTTCACTTAGCATAATACCTTCCACATTGCTGCAAATGGCAGGATTTCATTCCTTCTCATTGCCAAGTAGTATTCCATTGTATATATAAACCACATCTTCTTTATCCATTCATCAGCTGATGGACATTTAGGCTTTCTCCATAATTTGGCTATTGTTGAAAGTGCTGCTATAAACATTGGGGTACATGTGCCCCTATGCATCAGCACTCTTATATCCCTTGGGTAAATTCCTAGCAGAGCTATTACTGGGTCATAGGGTAGTTCTATTTTTAACTTTCTGAGGAACCTCCACACTGTTTTCCAGAACGGCTGCACCAGTTTGCATTCCCACCAACAGTGCAAGAGGGTTCCTGTTTCTCCACATCCTGTTGTTTCCTGAGTTGTTAATTTTAGCCACTCTGACCGGTATGAGGTGGTATCTCAATGTGGTTTTGATTTGTATTTCCCTGATGATGAGTGATGTTGAGCATTTTTCATGTGTCTGTTGGCCATCTGGATGTCTTCTTTGGAAAAGTGTCTATTTATGTCTTCTGCCCATTTCTTCACTGGATTATCTGTTTTTTGGGTGTTGAGATTGATAAGTTCATTATAGATTTTGGATACTAACCCTTTATCTGATATGTCATTTGCAAATATCTTTTCCCATTCCAGGGCCTACTTCTCATAGGTACTTCTGATCAGTTTCCCTTAGAAATGATGATATTCAAGAACATAGTAAAATACACTATAAAAGTTATTTAATTTATAATGTATCTAAAACAGTGCCTGAAACACAATCAAATATTGCATAAACTTGCTGTAGTGTGCTATGGAGTTCATTTATGAATTTATTCCCCTACATTTTTATATCACTTAGCAATTTATCAAGTGCTTTATTTTGTATTATCTCATTTGATTCATTAACCCTAGAAAGGTATTCTTTCTATTACACTTGTCAGGAATGATTTTATAACTAGTCCAGGGTCTCACAGGTAGTATGTTGAGACCTCAGACTAGAATGCGTGTCTCCTTACTTCCGTATTATATTCTTTCCATTACGCTGTGGGAGTGAAGGCCAAGAAATGCCATCAGCTCTGGGAGACTAAAGCACAGAACTTCCATGTGGAGAGTGAAGGATGGGAGAGAGGTTTGTAAAGAACCACAGCTTCAAAGTTGCCTTTAGCTAAAGAGCAGGTCATGAAGTTGGAGGACATAAGATTGAAAAAGCAATTGGAATCAAGTGTTGGGACAAGTGAAAGAGTTGGTACTTTATATTGTGGGAAGTGAGAGATACTGAAAATTTGTGACTAGGGGATTGAAGATCCTAGTTCTGCTTCAGAGCTTACTGGTGCTATATGGGATAAATTTGAATTTGGGATTAACTAGACACATTGTGACTCCTGGCAACTCATGCACTATTTTGGGTGAAAAATAATTCAGTTCTGGGGCGCCTGGGTGGTTCAGTCGTTAAGCATCCGACTCCGGCTCAGGTCATGATCTCACAGCTTGTTGAATTCAAGCCCCGCATCAGTCTCTGTGCTGACAGCTGAGTCTGGAACCTGCTTCGGATTCTGTGTCTCCCTCTCTCTGCCCTCCCCCTGTTCACTCTCTGTCTCTCAAAAATAAATAAACATTAAAAAAATTTAATTCAATTATGGACACTGAACTTAAAGTTTAGTCAGAAAAGGAAACAGTTGATCAATCCTTGAGATATTTAGGCGTGTTTGGCAACTGCCATTCTGTTTGGCAACTGAATGGATGTAGGAGACGAGGGAAGAGGAAGAAACAGTGCTGCATTGTTTACAATGGTGGTAGGAATGTACTCCCACCACTTCCCTGGCCCCCTTTCCACATGAGACCTTTATTTTCCTGCGTGATTTTTTCCTTCCATTTGGCCCTATTAGTGCTTCACTTGTTAATATGGTCAGCATATATTAAGGAACATTTTCTGTGCAATACTGGGATTTTTCTGAAAAAGCCATAATCTCTGTCCTCAGTGAACTCAGTCTAGTGGTAAAAACTGTCAAGTAAATTATATTGTAAAGGATTTATTGCTGTCAGTACCCCATGTCATTAGGACACAGAGGGGCACCCAGTTCAGCCCACATAGATCAGGGAAGGGTTCTTGGTTCTCTGTCTTAAAGGAGAAGAAGTTAGGTTGGTGAAGGAAAGGGAAGGATGTTCTATGTAACGAGAACAGCATGTTCAAGGACATGAAATAGAAAACATGGAAACGTGGGGGTGTAAGTTGTTCTGTGAGCCTAAATGTGTCGGTATCTATCTGCTCAGAACAAATGGATTAACCTACCTAATGATAATGTAATTATCTTATTCAGGTAATTTAACATTAGTATGCTATAATTCTTTAACATCTAGTCCATTTTAAAATTTCCCCAGTTATCTCAATAAAATCATAACTTTTTTTAATACTCTAAGAGCTAATCAAAGATTGTGTATTGCATTTGGTTGTCATATCTCTTTAATCTCCTTTAATCTAGAACAGCTCCCTAATTTCTTTCCTTTCCTCCTTCTCTCCTTCTCCTTTTTCATAATTGGTAGTTATTAAGAACCCAGGCCAGTCATTTCACATAATGTTCCCAACTTTGTATTTCTGTGATTGTTTCCTTACATTTAGATTCAGGATAAATATTTTTTCTACAAAGTACCACACAGGTTGTATCTGTCTTAGTGCATCACTTGAGAAAGGAGTCGTTACCAAGTTTGATGTCAGATTTGAGTATTTGGGTAAGGTGATATCTGCCAGATTTCTCCAACTCCTGTTCCTTTGCAGCCTTGTACACAATGGTTTCTGCATCCATTGATGATATCTGCCTCATTCAGTTCTTGTTATGTGAGTTATAAAATAGTGAATTTTCTATTTCCCCTGTATCTTTGACACCTAGTGGTTGACATTCTTTTGTAAAGAGGAGCTTTCTCTCCCCCTATATTTATTTCTAATTTTTTAGTATCACTATGGATGCATAATTGTTTTTTTTCCCCCAATGTGTAATAATCCATCTCCATTATTACTCATTTAGTACTCGTGTCATCCAAAATTTGGCCAAGGCTGTCTTTCAGTCTGGCTCTCCTCTGCCCTTTTGACACATCCCTGTCTGTCCTTGAGCACTCGATTATCTTCTGGTGCATCAATGCCTTCCTTGTTCACACTTTCTTGGTCTCGGCACCAGAATCAGTCATTTCTCTATGTATTCTGGTTCCCATTAAGAATGGTATTCAGAAATCAAGATCTGGAGACCAGACATGCTCTTTGCTATCACAGTGTCATTACTTCTGGGTTATTTTGGAAAGCTAGGAAACGTGTTTTTTAAAAACCCTGAGCTTCTGTGATAGTTGTACTAGCATTCCAACACTTTGTGGTTCTTCCTCACCTATCCCATACTTGTGTATCGTTTCCCACGGTGAGTATACCTATCTCCTCAGTCTTATGATATAAACATAATAGTTTCAGAATCACTATGTCATTACCATTACCAACAGTAAACTTACTAAGGAAAGTTCAAATTTTTTTGTAATTCTCTTTTTCCCCCCCTTAAAGTGTATGCCATTAATCTCATGCTTGCTTTCTTAAACTTTTAGGTTTTTAAAATGTTACCTTTTACTAACAAAATGTATCCACAACCTTATATACCTGACATTCCTTGCAGGTTTTTTTTTTTTTTTTTTTTAAGTTTGAGTGTAAATTCTCGAAGATGGCTAATTACTAATTAAAGTAACTGAAATTTGTGATGCATTTTAATTAAAATAGCCATCAAGCCACCTCAGAATTAAATTTATATGAAAATTAACCTCCAAATACTCTACTTATCACCCACCTTTTTTTAAAATTACACCTACAAAATTTAGTACTTTTCTAAAAATATGAGATAGAACCAGATGGAAAGGGGCCAGGGCATATTTATATTTATATATCTGTTTATAAACTGTAAATGTTTGCTATCTGTACTCTCCTGCATTCATTTGTCATCTGTTCCAAATGAAGGGATTGTGTCTCAATAAAAAGAAATTTTAAAAAATGAGAGGAAAATAGTTTTCTGTTACTTTCCATGTAACGTATACCAGTCACACAATTTCATAGAGAATGCCTACGAGTAACCTCTTTCCAAGGGACCAAAAAGTCTTGGGCATTTCCTTGAATTTGGGATTGGGCCAGCAGTTTCTTTGAAGCTTTTCTTTTTCCCACTGCTTTTCAATAATATTTAGCTTTGACAGCTATAAATAGCTGTAAATATTACAAAATAATCTGTTCTTTGCAGAGAGAATTGACTCTATAACCACATCTTTCGGTAAATATATACAGAATATCAATTTAAACTAATCATAATGGGATGAAAATATTTTAGGTATTTGAGAGCCTCTTCTGTTATTTTTCATTACAGAAGACAAACTTTTCATACATTCTGTAAAAGTTTGTAGTGATTATTCTGTGTCACCTAAGTCAGGGGGCGATTATCTTCTGATATGAAAACTCAGTTGGGAGCATGTTCACAATAGTTAACCTGGAAATATAATTTTGTGCAATGAGTTTAGGCAGCAGAGTTCTCAATAACAACAACAACAAGAACATTCTCCTACACCTGGCCGGTTTTAGAATAGAAGCTGGTGCTTTGAAAATAACCCATTTCTACAAGGGAAATGTGATTTATGATAACCCGCGACACAGATATGACTAGAACCGCATTCTATTTAAAGTTATTGTGCCGCCAGACTATAAAAGCAGTCCTCTGAAGTGAATCAATGGAACCCGGTCCTCTTTAGTGGACAGTAACGCAGACACTAATGAGACAGATTTCATTAAAAGATATTTGATTTACGAGAGAGTTAAAGTCCTATCTTATCTTAAAATTGCTGGTTTAGTCCTGGCATCTGATCTTTCTTCCCCCTACCATCACCATCACCAGCTTCTGTGTATGCTTTGACATTGCTATGGTAACCCCGAGGGCTGATAGAATTCCCTGCATCTCTTTTCACAGAGGGTGATGAGACAGGAGTGATGGATAGTCTGCTGGAGGCTTTGCAGTCGGGGGCTGCCTTCCGCGACCGAAGAAAAAGGACACCAAAGCCAAAAGGTGAACATTATACTTGTTTCATGTTACTTTCTAGGGAACTATCACAAAGAACAACCTTTTTTTCCTTCCTTTTAATTCTTTTCAAGTCATGTGTCAAGCATGTAGTGCTGTGGGCAACAACTCTTCAGAAGTTCCATGAGTTTGCTTAATCCTTCCCTTGCAGTGACAAATGTCAGAGAGAGAAGCATTCCAGTTGGCCGATGTCAGTGGCACATTAACAAATCAAAGCACTGAACCTAGAAAATCTTGATTAGTGTGACAAGTCTCATCTAAAGAACCATATGCACCTTATCCCAGTGGAGTTTACAGTAGCATAATTAAATGGGAAGTAAAAGTCATAACATCATTGCTTCAAGTATTTCAGGGTATTGAAGCATTGCTTTGGGTCCCGGCCTATTTCACCTTTGAAAACAGTCTAATACTGTAACACTTTTTGAGATGAACAGACCTCTATATTAATTTTCTTTCTCTCTCTTTCTCTCTCTCTTTTTTTAACAGATATTCGGCGAAGTTTCAGTCCCATGTCTCAGCGGCCTGTTCTGAAAGTTTGTAACCATGGTAATAAACCGCATTCATAAATTGCACATTCTTCTTATCTACTTTTATCCTATTGATCTATTATTTTAATAGGCTGCTGGGAAGTTCTCACGTTTAGATACAGCTATAATAGGAGAAATGTGTAGCTGTACTTATTTGCTGTGAGATTGTATATTCACATTTCATGCTTACATCATTGCCTTGAGGTAGTATGTAGAGTTCTTTCAGATCTCAGATGAATTTTTAAAATTATTATCTGAGATTATGTCACACATTTTTGATCAGTGTTGTCCAATGTATCCTTTCAAAAGCAGTATGCTCTCAAAGTAATATTTTACATAGGATTTACTTTATATCAGGATACAATTTGAAATATTGAATCTGTTACCTATTTTACTCTACCATATTTGCCAGTAAAGTCTGAAATACTGTGACTAGCATTTTGACAAAATCATTAACACAGATGAGCCTCATGTGTTATTATTGTGGAAGGATGTACCAGAATCACCAAAAAGGTGGGTTAACTTAGTCTCATACTTAGCTGAGATTGACTGCATTCAAAAGTCCCTGACCAACCTCTGCACACCACCTGCATGGAGCCCTCTTCTTCTCTTCAAGGTGCCAGTTTATGTTGACTCGGTTTTATTTATGTCGGTTCCCTTTCTCTCACTGTCCCATATTACAGGGTTCTGCTTACCTTCCATAGTCATAAACAAGTTCATCGACTACCATTGTCATTTATACAGAGTGAGATTGTCACCAAAGTATGCCAGCTTTATAAATGGAAAAAATACTTGACAGATTTGCACTGAGGGTTGTTTTGGGTGCAGATGAGTTAATTTCTGGAAATGTGAATGTGTGACGGAGTATAGAAATCTGTGTCAAATTTCTAGGGTAGGCTAAAAAAATTTGTGAAGTAAAAAAGAAAAAGACGAGAATGTGGGTAATTAATCTTAATAGATGGACAGATGCTTACTGCTCAAGGTAAAATGTATACAGTAGATGTTTAATAAATGAGAGGAAAGGTAAAATCTACAGCAAATTTTTAAATAGGTCTTCTGAGTCTTTTCAACCGTATGTGTTTGTTACCGTTTGCCCTTTCCCTACACTAACAGTAGAAAAAGGAATTGTAGTAGTATGTCAGAGATATTCACTGTAGGTAATTAAGTAATTCCTAAATTTGGGTTTATGATTTGGAGTCATTGTGACATGGTAAATAATGGCAAAAATTCTGGAGAATAGAGCTATCCTGGGACGCTAGAGACTATTTTGTTTTGTAGATGAATAAGTGGAAACTGAGAGAAGCTGAAAACTTCCCAGGAGTACAGAGCTAGTTAGTGACATAAATATGACCAAAATGCAACTCTGATTCCCATCACATTTCTTTTTTGGTTACATATGGCTACATTGGATTACTTTTTATTAGTAATAAAATGCATAAAATAAACAATGCAGCCCGTATTGTGAATCATCAAAGACCCACAGCCAACACAATGACCATGGCATGAATATAATGGCATACATATACCTATGCTATGCTTAATTTAAAATAAGTACTTTAGGTATTATGTAGAGGAATATTATTCAAGATAATTTTATGCATTGGCCTGAGGAACCTAGTCCTTTTCTTACTATAATGTCAGTAAAGTGTCCAGTCTATAAAGGCTCATCTATAATTACTTACAAATTGTGGTATTTCGGTGCATTGCATAAAAGCAGTTGAACCTTGCATTTCTATCTTTATTCAAGTTGACATGTGCTATCTGAAGTTCTAAGACTATTGTGATAATTAAGCGAATAGATTATATAGCAAACCAGTGGAAATCGATGTATCACAGAGGTCGAAGTCTCTTCTAATATAAATGCAGTGGATTAAAGTCTTTTTAAAACTTATTTTCTATCAATATTTCTGTTGTGTTTTCCCTTCATATTTCTAACCCCATGGGGAAAAATTCAAATGACCAGTTACTCTTTAAGAACTCTGTGTATAAAGAAGTTAGATTTACTTGACTGCATGTTGAAAAGTGTAGATTTTTTTAAGGAAAGTATCATGATTGCAGCAAGGATCATGATTATTTTTAGAAAAAGATGATATTTCAGAGTATTTTGTAATCTTGCTATTTAAGCATTCCTTTTTGTTTTGAAAATGCTAACACTACAACTGAACTATGTGAATGAAATGTAACTCAAACCTATTTTACTTTTTAATCTGCTTTCATATGTACTTAAAACTAATGTCTGATATTTTCTACATGCATATATAGTAATTCATATTATCTCATAACCTATTTTTAAAGATTTCTAAGATTTTATACAATTATTTTAAACTTGGCTTATATCCTTAGTAAAATAATATCTGTAAAGGTATTAATAATAATAAGTTAATGTCTGCTGAGTTATTTGGCTTGCTAAATACCAAGCACTATGCAGAATTTTTATATGTATCATCCTATTCAATCTTGGCAATAATCCTATCGGATAGTCAATATTTTTATCTCCCTTTCGTTGTTGAAAGTGACTAAAGATTAAATAGGTCTAGAAGTTTGTTTATGGTCCTGTGCCAAGTTTTGAACCTGAACCTGTCTGACTTTTGATTCTAACTTCTTAATCTCTCTGCCATGTTGCCCTCCTGAGTACAATTGCTTGAATCAGGATCTGTTCCCCTTCACCCCCTTGAGCTGATGAGCCATGTGTGTACATTTTTTTTTCTCTTCTTGACATAAGGTTGACCTATTGAGATTCACCCTCTCAGATATGTCTTAACCTCCAGTGTATCTTGTCTTTTGTTCCCAGATTTAACCTCTAGATAGGACTCATCTTCTGGAATTATGACCACTTTGTCTTTTGATAAAGTCTGTATCAAAACATCTGTATTAATTGTAGCCACCTTATACTCTGTTAGAAAGATCATGGAACATTTAGATTGTATAGAGTATAAATTCAGATTGTATAGAGCTTTAGATTATGCATACACATACAGATGTAGATACAGACATCAGGCATCTTATAATTCAGAATTAGAAGATCCTGGTAAAATATCCTCTGGGACCTTGCAGCTAAAATGTTCCAGTGTATATTTTGGCAGAAGATGACCTCAAGTATGAATGATCCAGTCCTTGTGCTGTGCTCCAAATTGCTACCAAAAATACTTTGGTTAAAACCATAACTTCTTTTACCTTTTGTGTTGCCTGTGAAAGCCTCAGCAGAAACTAAATGTCCAAAATTTTTCCTCACGAAACCTTTATTCCTTCATTAATTTAGCAAAACTTGTTTTTTAAAAAATTTTTCTTATGTTTATTTATTTTTGAGAGAGAGGGAGACAGAGTGTGAGCCGGTGAGGGGCAGAGAGAGAAGGAGTCACAGAATCCGAAGCAGGCTCCAGGTTCTGAGCTGTCAGCACAGAGCCCAACAACATGGGGCTCGAACTCATGAAATGTGAGATCATGACCTGAAGTCGGACACTTAACCAACTGAGCCACCCAGGTGCCCCAATTTAGCAAAACTTAAGCATTTGCTAGGCACTTACAATATAGAGATAACTTTCTAAGAGTTCATCATGCATTTGGGACAGATGAGTAGCAATTCCTATACATTTGGTTAATGCCAGGATAGAAGTAATACATAATGTTTTGGGAATATCTACAAGTGTGGAAGACCGATCCAGACCTTATGAGGACAATCCAGACTTGACTTCTAGAAGGACCTGAAATCCAGACAGAGTTTTGAGAGATGAGTAGAAATGAGACCAAAAGCCGGAGGTCAAGGGTGAGCCAAGAAAGAGCAACATTTGTGGACTTTCTCAGGAGGCTCTTCATGAACCCCAGCCTGAACTCTGTAAAACTGTATGCTCTAATAACACCGTGGCTTTCCCATTTTGCAGTAGTCATTTCCTGTAAAATATTCTTATTCAGTGTCTGCCACTCTATGTGTGAGTCCCGTCAGGGTGGGGACAAGGCGATCAATGCTATCTGACTTGTTTACTGCTATAACCTCAGCACTTAGCTGCATTGGTGCCTAACACATGGGTGTTTAGTAAGAGTGTGTTGAATGAACAGACATGTTTATGTTTAGGTTTGAATGGAACGATTAATGTACTATATTGAGCAGAATCAGGTCGTTGGATGTCACCCAAATAAGTGGGACTTAATATGCTAATTGCTAAAGCTCCAGCTGTGAACACTGTTAACCCCCTCTCATCTCCTCCCTAAAATGTTATCTGTCATCAGGAGATATTTGATCATCAGTGGTCTAGGCTTCAAAAGGTGTTACATCAAATAGGGAGGATGCAGTTCAATCTTGATTGGATTATTCACTCCTTAGAAGTGGAGGGTTGCTTATTAATTAGATTTCTTTCCCTTGCTTAATCAAGCAGAGTTTAACAACAGTAAATAAAACAAAGGAAAGCATCTGCTAATGAGTACAGGGCATTATCTCATTTCTTTACTGAATGCAGTGCATTCCAAATCTGAAGATTTTCTTTGGTCTGTGGAAAATAGTAAGACTTCCTTTTCAGTCAAGATACTCAAAGTATTTATTAGTGCATTTTTATAAAGATTATACCATATTTGGGTGCTCATGAATCAAACCATCTGGTTGAAAATATAGGACCAGATAGGAAAGAAGTATATGGAGAGTCTGATGCCAGATCAAGAATTTGGACTGTTGAGGTTTGGGGGCAGGAAAATGACAGGTCCGAGCAATTTTTCTGGAACTGAAGTGAGAAATGTAGGAGAGAGAAAAGAATCAGAAGTATTTCACAGCCATCTTGATGCCAACACAGATTGGCTACAAGGGGATGGGGAGAGAATTAAAGAACTTACCAAGGTTTGAGGGAAGAAGCCAGGTCTAGAGCTGTGGGTTAAGAGACCCTCACAGAGAATTGCTAACACTGTGTCAGTTACTGAGTTATCTAAAGGAAAAATCTTTGAATCTAGAGAATGGCAAGTCGAGTGCTACACCTCAGGAATGGACACAGGTGGGTAACGAAGTGAGCATGAGACAGAAGAAAGATGAAGAAGTCTCGGAGACTGCACGATAGCGGAGCCAACATTATGGAGGTTGAAAGAAGACTTGCAAAGAGTTGATTTCCTCATTTTCTTTCTCCTTTTGTTGCTTGTTTGTTGCTACAACTCCATGATCTACCACTGTGTGCCTAGTATTTTTCAGGATGCATTGCTTCCTACCCTCTTCCAGGACTTGGCCTCTGCACGCTGTGTAGACTCTGTAAGACATTCGTAACAAAGGATTCACAAATGTGAACTATTAAGCCACACCTTGTGGTACATCTGCCTGCAATTTGATTGCATCTTCATTAGAAGGTTCTCTTTAGTACAGTGGGATTTTTTTGCCTCAGTTAAATGGATATAGAGTAATCAGAAAGAATTCTATAAACTATATGCAATTAAAACCCCTAATGATAAAACTATTTAACTGTGACAAAATAAGATAAAACATAATCAAAATTTTAGGCAAACAAGTATTACACATTTTTAGTGAACATCCATAACCTAAACAAAATCTTGCTATATTATCTTTACACTAAATCAATTCTTAATAGCCTTAATTTGGATTTGATTATCTATTTTTACTCTTCCACTTATATATGGAGCTTTGAAAGATTTTTATAGAAATAAGATTGTATTGCCGCCAGGCACAGCTGCTCTGCTACTCTAAGATTTGAAGTCAGAATTAAAAGTGAAGCTAGTTAGATATCTTTGAATTAGCATATTTCTCCACACAATAAGGGACACACACAAGACAGGCTTTGTGGTTGATGTATCAAAACTTCACACATAACCACTCCCCCTCCCTAATCTACTCAGTCCTGCGTTCTCTTTATTTCTTGACCTACCTTTCCCCAAACAGCAAGAATTTGTCTTGAGGCAGAATTATGGAGTTAGTAAGGTTTTCAGTAGTATCTACCGAACACTAGCTGCCTTAAGGCTTGTTTGAAAACAGTGAAGACAACACCAAACCACTCCTTGTCTAGAAGACCTTATCTATCAAAGTGAATGTTGACAACCAACACTTTTATTTCTTTAAACTGTATCTGAATTTAAAGTAGAAAGAGCCTAGAGAATAATAAAGTAAAATTATATGATTTGGCTAAATGTCATTGGCTCATTGTCTTGAGAATATTTTTTGTTCTTTTTCCGATGAACTTGTGCCCTACTAACTACCTAAGAAAGAAAGGGAGCTATTATAAAATACTAATTGTTTTTGACACCCTTACACTGGAGCTTTCCAGCAGAATCAAATGCTACCTGGAACTGTCAAAAAAGACTTAAATATTTTTTAAGGAGATTTTTCTAGGCCAGGAGTGTAAAACAATTTGGGTGATTTCACATTTTATTCAAATATCAGTCTCTCCTATTTACGATGTACTCAAGCAAAAGGAAGAATGGACTCAGCAGGGCTCCTACTAGATAAGCATGCCCGGTGGGCAGAAGAGAATGGCCTTTCTAATTTATAGTCAAGGCAGGGACAACCTTCTGGCTTAGTCATTATCGTATACACTCTTAAGCACGAACAGGTTAAAAAATTCTCAAGCCGTGAGGACTTCAAGTTGCTTTAAAAGGACATTTATGCAAGAAATAGCAAATGCCTTTCATTTAATGAGCATTCACAAATGTGTGCTGAAGTCTGGAACTAAATTGAGTGAGAAGGGATAAAGGTCTACTGCTTAAGGAAAGTAATGTCCTTGACTTCCCTGAAATAGTTGTTATGATTAATGTCTTTTGTTCTGTTTGTGTTCCATGGTGGACTATAATTACATGATCTTTCAAAATTTCTGGCCCACTCTAAATTTCTCCCTTTTCTCATGATGAAGGTTTAGAATCTGAGTGTAGAAGGAGCCAGTGGACAGACTTTAGAAGCTCCTTGAACTCTGTCCTTTTGTTTCAGATTTTGTGTTTGGGCATATTTTCTTTTCCAGTGAGAGGATCTCTTGATTTAATCAAATTTCTGCCCACAACACCCCCCCCCCCAAAAAAAATTAAAAGATAATTGATTTTGTTGTTTGATTACTGACTTGCGACAATTTTTCTCTATTTACACGTTATATTTTTCCATGTATATCCTTGAAAGGAAACCACTTTTACTGTAATTTTGTCATTTGAGAACTAAAGTTGCATTGACATAATCACAAATGTGAAAAACATGTCAAGTGGTTGGCAGATCTACAGTTTTAATGACAAAGAAATTGTTTAGGATAAAGTTAAGACTGAGTGAAATGGTGCGACTGGGAAGCTTCCCCCAGGATACAGGGAGGAGAAAGGTATCATTTGTGCCTGGGACAGTCATCAGTTTTCCTGGGAAGGATAGTTTGCAGGGCTCATCTGAGCTTCACAACTTGGATGAAGCAGGCAAGGGAAAGAGGAGCTTGGGAAGGGCTTGAACCAAGCCCCAGGCTTCAGAAAGGCCAGGTAAGGAAAGGATGGGGGAGCAGCTGAACATGGCCTGGCCTGAGGACACAGGTGCTGTTAACCACCTCAGGAGGAGCAGTTTCTAAAGAATAGAAGAAACTGAAGCCAGATGGCATTGGCTGGAGGAGTGGAGGCTGTTCTTTCTAAAAGCCTGGCTATAGGGGCGCCTGCATGACTCAGTCAGTTAAGTGTCCAACTTCGGCTCAGGTCATGATCTCCTGGTTCCTGAGTTCAAGCGCTGTGTTGGGCTCTGTGCTGACAGCTTGGAGCCTGCTTCGAGTTCTGTGTCTCCCTCTCTCTGCCCCTCCCTTGCTTGTGCGCTCGCTCTCTCAAAAATAAACATTAAAAGTAATAAAAATAAAAAACTGGATATGAAAGAGGAAAAAGAAGAGACATAGCTAGGAACAGCTGGAACTAGAATGAGTCCTGGTGTTAGTAGGTTATGTTTCTTTGCCTTTTGTGTGTCGTTGACTTTATTATGGTCTTTGTATTGTGAAGGGAAGGAGCTCTGGAGGGGAGGGATGACTATTTAGTGGGGTAGTAGTTAGAATGAGGCCTCTGGGGGATGGCATGGAGAAAACAGCTGTGGAGTACCTGGACAGTAGAAAGGAAGGATGTACAGAGAGAAGTGGATACAAATACTGAGTAAGGAGGAATCTGGAGGTCTTACCTGATGACATCTGTTTTCTCTGAGAACTAAGATATAGGGTCTCCAACAGAAAGCGAGTCTCTGGGTAGAAAGAGAGGCAAGGGTGCTAAAGGACCCACGGCAAATGTCCTTGCATGGACTGTGAAAGGTAACTGCTTGGGGAAACGAGATAGTATTTGCATCTGAAAAGGGAGACTATGACTTGTGCAATGATACCAGTCTATAAAGTCTGAGGGGGAAGAAAGGTGGCCAAGGTGCTTCCCAGGCCATGGGACAAAGGACAGTTTCCCTATAACCTAAAGGTTCTAAAAGCTCATCTCCAAATGTAACCCTGGTGCTCAGCGTGGCAGAAGGCAGGCTGAGAGGGCTTCAGAGCACCCTTCAAGAGGAGTCATCCCATTTTGTAGAGGATAAGATATTTCCTACTTTCAAATGGGATGGAAATTATTTAGGAAAGCCGCAGAAACGGTGTTGGAACATGATGTGTGCTCCAGCATCGTTGGGGTGCTGTGTCACGTATGAAAAAGTCGTCTAACAGGGATAGTGGGGACCCTCGTGTGGCGGGTCTCCTTCCTGGCATGTGTCAACTGTATTACATGTCTCAGATCCTTTCCTATGAAAAGAGCTCTTGGTTCTAACCTTATTATTGCTAAGGTCCCATAGATTTGTTTTTATATTTGTCCTCATTAAAGGTCAGTCTGGAGTGGCCGGATCCAGAAACCACTTTTCAAGACTGTTGTCAGTGTTAAAAATGAATGTTTTGCAAAGTGCCTGCCAGGCACATAGTAGTTACCTACAAAAAGAGCAGTGGTTCTTATTCACTGACCATTTGTGAAAGAATAAAACCAGTCAGATTTTTGAATTCTGTTTATAGAAGCCTTAAATGATCTAGCCGGTCTGACCTTGAAAGACAGCATGGGGTCAGGCTTGGGATTTAGAGACCGACTTCTTGGTTTGACTTGCTAACAGGGTGACTATAGCAGATTATTTAACCTTTGAATTTCCTCTTCCTCGGTGGTAAAACAGAAATGGCATGTTTCATAGACTACCGGGAAGATTAAATAAAAGTGTGTGAAAGTACCACAGTGCTTAGAATCGAGTAGACATTTAATAAATTCAATATGTTTGTTCCTCCTCATTCTTTCCCCTTCTCCACCTACCTTCTGTGGTGCATTTGTCACTAGAAAGTTATTATAAATTCTTAAGCCAAATGACAGCAGTAAGCAGAATGGGTATACTAATTAGATTGAAATTAACTTTCTTTCTGTGAATAGTTCCTATATTGCACTTAAAGTGCATTAATTGGTATGAACTAGTTTAGAAGGAGAAAAAGAAGAAAAATGAAAGGGCTAGGAACCTTTAATTTTAAAATAGAAAAGATGTTTTAACCTCCTTTTCTCCTTGGGATTCACTGCAAAGACACTGAGGGAAGGAGTAGTAAAAGCCAATCTCAACTCCTCTGAAATAAAGGCATCTTTAACTGGAAACAACATATAAAGACAGAATAGAGAAGAAAAAGGTGCAGGAAGAAAAAACTGGAATCCAGGTGTTGTCATTTCTAAGACCGCCATGACAAACTACCATAAAGTCGGGACCTTAAAGCAATAGGAAATTATTCTGTCACAATTCTGGAGACTCACAGTCTGAAGGTGCTGTCAAAGGTTGGTTCTTTGTAGAGGTTCGGAGGGAGAATCTGTCTTCTTTCTCCTTCCATGCTTCTGGTGGTGGCTGACATGCCTTGGTGTTCCTTGACTTACAGCTGAGTCACTTGAATCTCTGTCTCCATCTTCGCATGGCCTTCTCCCTGTTGCCTTCTTCACGTGGCCTTCTTATGAAGACATTCGTCATTTGGTGAGAGCCACACTAATCAAGTTTGAGCTCATCTTAACTTGATTACATCTGCAAAGACTCAATTTCCAAATAAGGTCACATTCACAGGTACCAGGTATTAGGACTCCCAACATAAATTTAGGATGACACAATTCAGCTCACAACAGGTGACCCTAATGAGTCCTCATGGTTCCACACGAGTGGTTCAGGAACCACTGATGGGAAGAATAAGGCATAGAGCTGAAAATTCAGGCATCGTGAAGGAGCATTTCAACCTCCGCTGAGGCACAGTAGCTCCAAATCCAGACTTGTCACCACTGTGCTGTACTTACCTCTCACCCTTTCCTACATCCCTCCAGGAGATGAGAAGTATGCTGTTTGAAAAAAAAAGTATGCTGCTAGATGCTCTAGAATTAGAATACAAGCCAGTTGAGGTACTCCACTGAAAATAGGGATTGTATGAACACTGGGGAAGATCTTCGGGAGAAACGAATGGCAAAATCCTCTTCTGGCCCCTTCCTACCACTTAGTCTTTACTACATAGGAGCCAAGCTTATACTCCAAGTATGTGTCAGATTATTCATCTGGAGATAATGAACAGTCCAGAGAAAAGTCCTTCAGGTATTAGCATTTGGGCTCCCTTCTCTCAAAAAATGCTTGATTACTGCAAGAACATCCCATGGAGAAGCTCACTAGTTAATAAACGCACTCAAAATTTTTGTTCTTAAACACTAATTTGAGCCAAGAATTCATCAGCTGACATTTGAGGAAATCATTCAACATGAAAAAAGAAGGAAAAAACAAACCCAAAGGACTCTTAGTAAACAGAGAAAATGTAGGGAATAACACCATATTTAATATAACACCATAATAATATATATATATATATATCATCCTCTTTTTTTCTTCATTGAAATATAAAAGATGTATGTAAAAAAAACTTAAAAGTATCTTTCAATATGAAAAACATGCTAGCAGAAAGAAAGTAGTACATATTTGGAAAAGCATAAACAGTTCTGGTGAAGCTCAGGAGTAAATTGTAGGATTTACAGATAATCTGATCTGTTTGGCTATGTGTGCAACGGTATTAGTGTATATAATTGTATTTGTATAATTGTATACATTTATACAATTAGATATAATTGTGTT
Organism: Panthera onca; assembly: GCF_046562875.1. Taxonomy (NCBI): domain Eukaryota; kingdom Metazoa; phylum Chordata; class Mammalia; order Carnivora; family Felidae; genus Panthera; species Panthera onca. The sequence continues at coordinate 204,986,610 of NC_138339.1, forward strand.
AAAAAGCTCTGGAGACAAGTATGGGACAAGTGGTAGGTGCTAAGAAAAAAAGTACAGGCAATTTTAACGGGTGGGGCAGGGGGAAGGATATATAATCATAGTACACTACTTGAATTTGACATAGCCTTGTGTGCAATTTTACAGTCTAACAATATAAACGCTATGGTAGCCAGACTCCCTAGATGACCCAAATGATTATTGCCTCCTGGGGTTCATATCCTTATGCAACGCACAACACTCTCATACACATTTTCCAGGGTTAGTAACCTACTGAATACAGGAGAACTGATGGTATGTCACATCTGAGATTTGGTTATGAAAGACCCATGGCTTCCATCTTAAAGTGCTCTGTTTTGCTTCCCTCTCTCAGTTCTGGGGGAAGCCATGTTGAGAGCAGCCCTTTTGAGACAACTTGTGAGGAAGTTAAGCTTTGGTCTGTCACAATAGGAAATCAGTAACTATAGTCAAAAATTGACTAATCAAGAGACAGCAGGGGAGGGAACACCTGGGTGGCTCAGTTGGTTAAGCATCTGACTCTTGATGTCAGCCCAGATCATGATTTTAAGTTTGTGAGATTGAGCTCCGCAGTTTCTGACAGCACAGAGCCTACTTGGGATTCACTCCCTCGCTCTCTCTTTGCCCCTCCCCTGCTCATGCTTCCTTGCTTGCTCCCTCTCAAAATAAATAAACTTTTTTTTTTTTTAAAAAAAAGAGAAATAGCAGGGGGAATATGTATAAGGCAGAGTCAGAGACAAGGAATTGCTATTTCACTGGAAGCATTTTGCATTTCTTTGTAAAGTAACCATGAACCTTAAAGAAAATTAAAATTAGGAATATTAAAGGTCATAATGGGCAACAGGCAGGCAATCGAGATAGGATGACATCTCCAAGAGTAACTTAGTTTGTCCCCATTAAAATATAGACAGAAGCCAAATCTCTTCTTTTATTCATTAGTTATCTAATATCCTTTTCTTCTAAAAAAAAAAAAAAAAAGCTGATTGCACTTGTATTTTTCATTTTTCCTTTTCCTTTTTCCTCTTCCAGTGCTAAGAACCTAAAGGGGACTTCTGTCTGTCCTAGTGCTCAGCTTTTCATTTTTATGCTGTCCAGAAATGAAAAGCCTCTTTAAAGTGCATTCCTAAAGAGTGATAGGGCATGATTAAGAGTCAATAGTGTAGTGTCTCTAGCTCAAGATAATGAATGTGCCTCTCCATAGAAAACAGACATCCTCCCCACCTTTTCGTGTGTGTTCCGTAGATAACATAGGCCAGCGATTTTGCAGCACAAATCTGAATCTTCTTTTCCTTGTAATTCTTAATGTGAGCAAAAATAGTGATGGAAATGAGCAATAGAGAAAATCAAGTACCACTCTAGTTTGTTTCTTAGAGCAAAAGTAGCCTTCCAGTGCTGCATTAAGAACTTGATGACTAATCTGTTCCCACTGAATCCGTAGAAAGCAAGAGACTAGGATGAAACCAGCATCTTGAAACAGTAGTGTGGTTATAGTCATTGGATCTTTGTAAATAAGTGTCTTGATACATTACCCGAACCTTAGGAAGACCAAGGAGCTAGCTAATATAACTAGAACTGTTGGTGCTTTGGAGGCAAATGGTGGAATGACTGCCTGTTATGTAGTCTAGGTAAAGACATAAATATTAAATATTTTTTTTTTTTACTTTAAAAGGGCCTATAAATTTATTGAAGAAAGAATTGACATGCATTAAGAAAGCTGCATGTCCCATTGATTCCCAAGTAAATTAGAAATTATTAGCGTTAGCCATGATCTACATTATTGTGATGTGACAGCATTTGGCTTAAACAGTTTCACTATTTATTACCACTGATATTAGAATAAATGATAATGATCATTAAGTGCTATGTACATCATCATTTAACTAATCATGCTTGCAATCTCCTTCTATTAGTCAAACCTCCTTTGGTTAATTAGTCAGAAGAGCTGTCTAATCCCGATTTCTAGAGCAATAATGAAATAAGGGAATATTGAAATTGAGTAAAAAAAAATGCATCACCATTTACCTCATATATCAATTTTATTTATCTTCACCTAGTCCTTTATAACAGCCTCAAGGTTAAAAGATTCTGGCTTTTCTTTTTTTTTTTTTTATTTGAAATATGATGATTAGCCCTGTTATATGTGTATACTTTTCCCATTAAAACACTTATTCAGCAGGAAAGTGCTAATATGCTATGCAAATAAAAACAAAATCCTCATTTACCAACATATCTATATTTGAAGATGGACCAATAAATACTGTTTAGATTTAGCATTAAAAATGTTAATAACATCTTGTAGATTAGTCCTGACAAGCCAATAACTCAGTTTGTAGAACTTCAATGCTACAAATATAAGATACAACTAAGAAACTTTTATCACCAGTCCTTTTATTACTTCTTATTAATACAGTTAGCCTGAGGAGTTCTTAAGCTGATGTTTGATAAACCATGCACTAGGTTTTATTTAATTCAAAGTGTATTTTATCACTGGGTTAAAAAAAAAAAAAAGTGTATTTTCATATCTTTTCCTTGGTATTCCCCATGGCCCAAAGGAGGAGAAAAAAAGAGAAAAGGATCTTTTAAAATTCATTGTGATGTCATCAGGCAACTGCTTAGATAATGCTGATGATGCTCTGTGTTTGAATGTGCAGACACCAGTAAACAAAGGGCCCAGTGCATGCAGAGGTGCCCGGGACAGTCACACAGAGCAGGGGAAAGTGTTGCCCGAAGCTCCTGGGGTCTATGCTACCCTGGCCACCTGTGGCGGTAGCTTCACCTCCAGTAAGTCTCAGGTTTTTATCACTTCTTAAACATCGTTTGCCACTTGCTTAAACATCGTTTGCCACAGCAACATCACTTGCTGGAAACTGGAAGCAGCCCATTACCCTCTGTTCTGTTAACCTCTTCCGTCACTGATCCCTTTCACTCTGTCATTGAAACCTAAAGATACCTGATCTGCCCAGGGTGAGAAATAAATACATTCCGTCATGATACAAGGTAAGGAAAGTTAGTAACTCTAGATACTATGTTTAAGAAATTTGTGATATTTCCTGGAAATTAACCCCATGCCTCCTACATATTTGTTGTTGTAAAGTCAGCCAAAGGGAGGGTTTTGAGAGTAATTTTTTAAATTGCTGTTTGGTAATGAGTTCTTGTATCCTGCTGGTATACTCTCCTTGTGGTGGTTTCTGTGCCCCTGCCCATGCCTATCTGTTCTAAAAAGTGTCATTTCTTTTTTCTCATTTTAGACGCATATGGTTCGTCTCATCTTCCTTTTCTCAACAGATCTCCAACCCTGTCTAGAATTTCTTTGTATTTTTTCACTAAGATCTTCTTTACCTGTTAGTAAACTAGCCTCTTTCTATAAATGCCAAACACTAACTCTACTGTGAAAATCAGGAATAAAAGACTATAAATGTACAGATTCATGCCTCAGCAAAACCCTCTCTGTTTTACTTAAGTACTTGGTATAGTCCAGAGCTGGGAGGTTTTGTTTTGTTTTGTTTTGCTTAAACTTTCCATATACTCTTTTGCTTCTTCCTTCATTTTAAATGTAAACTTTATATTGAAGAATAACATAAAGATAAGAAAGTATACAGTTCCTAAGCATGTGGCTTGATGAACGCTCATAAAGCGAACAAATCTATATAACCAACACACAGATCAACAAATGATATTGTTAGGAAGGTAGGAGCCCTTTCCCGCTCCTCCGGTCCATAACCTCGCATCACACACATACCCTGTGACTGCATAGATTCGTCTTAACTTTGTTCTTTTTTTTTAAACAAGTTCATACGCTTTGTATCCACGTTGTGTGCATTTGTAATTTTTCATTCTTATTATTTAGTACTCCACTCTGAATATACCGTATTTTCCCCTTTGTTGTTAGATATTCATGTTGTTTCTCGATTTTGCCTAGTACAAGCAGTCCTGCTACAAACATTCTTATACAAGTGTTTGGACTCTCTCAGATGTATACCTAGGAGTGTAATTGCTCTTTCATTGGGTATACATATATTCAGCTTTAGGAGATATTGCACAACAATCTTCCAAAATGATTGTACCAGTTTATACTTCCATCAGCAATGCCTGAGAGTTTCATTTCAACAACTCTGGTAGGGTATCTCATCGTAATTTTGATTTGCATTTTCCTCATGAGTAACTTGAGCACCTTTTCATGTGCTTATTGGATTCTTGGATACCTTGCTATGTGAAGTGCCTGTTCAAGAGTTTTTGTTTTTGTTTTTGTTTTGCTTTGTTTTGTTTTGCCTCTTTTTCTATTGGCTCAGAGATGTCTTTCATATTACAAATAGATTTTGACACAACTTAGAATTCCATCCTAAAACTGATGTCCTACTGGCCTATCATAGGAAAGATTGTGTCATTTTATAGTTTTATAAATTGTATAGATCCCTCAGATCTCGCACTAAGAAGCCTTAGAATGACAGGTCTGGTCAGCATTATCCATTTAAAGAGTAAGCATGTTGTAAACTGCTGGCAGCTTATCCTCTTCTGTTAACTTCCTTTGGTGCACCTGTCTTTGTTGTCATGTGATAGCAATCCAGGCCCTTTTAGTGTCTCTGAACTGCTGACACTCCAAGAACATTCTTCTAGAAAAGCTGACCAGGCATCTCAAGTCTTCACTCGATGTACACTCCATCATATCTCAATATTTATTACTAACCAGGAAATACTGTGTGCATGTGGTGAACTATTACCATAAAATCTTGTCCTTGACTGGTAGCTCACAAACATGAATTGGGGGTGAAGTCTCCAAGTCACAAACTTAAAACACATGTAGGTTTAATTTATGATAAAATTTGAGTGGATTCTTTATAGACTGATTTTACTTTTTTGTTGTTGTTTAAGTTTGTTTATTTTTGAGAGAGAGGGGGGGAGAGAGAGAGAGAATCCCAAGCAGGCTCTGTGCTATCAGTGTGGAGCCCAACATGGGACTCGATGCCTCAAACAGTGAGATCATGACCGAGCCAAAACCAAGAGTCAGATGCCTGACCAACAAAGCCACCCAGACACCCGTATAGACTACTTTTATATACGTAGTCTATCACCAAAGAAAAAATCCTTCATATTTACTCCCAAACACATTGATTCTACTGTTCATGAGTTTGGTTTAAAATTAAGGGAATGAATGTATAAGTTTCCCTAGGAAAGTACTCTTTATTTTTCTCGAAACAGTATATGCTGTCTTCCAAGGCCAAATTTGCAACGTATTAATTAAGATAGTTTTAAATTGAAAAAGAGTTCATATGAAGTAGAAACTGTTCTTTTTAAATGTTGACTCTATTCTATGGAAGTGGGAAAAGATAGGTGGTTTGCTAAGTATGTGTTCTAAAGTCTGTCACTTAACCATGTTTCTTCCTCAGTAAAATGTGGTATTAGACTGACTAGTTATTATTCTTTTACAATTTACACCTCCCACTCATTTTCTTTAGACTGGTTATTTGTATTTGATTAACAGTTATGTCAGAATCTATATATCAGTATCTAGGCCATATTGATTACTACATTTGAACCAATTAAGCTGCCATCTGGGATCAAATATAAATATACTCACTAAAAGTAAGCATTGAGTTCATTTAGAAACTAATGTATTTGGGTATTTTTAAGGAATTATCTATCAACAGTAGAATATTTTAAAAATAGAGAAGAGTATGAAGGAGAAAATAAAATCTACCCATAACCTGACTCCTCACATATACATTATTAGCATTTTTGGCATCACTCTTACTAATTTTTAATGTACATGTACTTTTTTAATTCAAACATGTTGTGCATAACTTGTGTTAGGAGTTTTTTTCCATATAATGTGAATTCCTCTTTGAATAATTTTTAATGGTCGTGTAATATCCCCATAGTAAGTCTGGGCCATACATTATTTAACCAGCTTTCTTAGAGTTTGACCTTTTCATGGCGTTTAAATTCTCTCCATTATAATAAATAGCACTATTTCTTTAGGATAAGTTAACAGATAGGAACAATTTTAAGGCTTTTCATACATATTGCCATACTGACCTGTGTAGAGTGAAGGTATTATATTAAATGATACTCGTCCCAGCAGCCTATGACTATGTCCATTTCTCAACCTTTCAAAAGCTCTAGATGTGTTTCAATTTTTTTATAATTAGACAACATGGTATCTCATTTTTTTACATTTTTAATTAGCAGTGAAATTGTATATTTTTCTATCTTTTAATAAAGCTGACAAAATGGTGGGGAATGGGAGATAAGAAAGAGAGGGCAGGGGGTAAGAAACTTCCTGGGTATTTCTTAGCAAGTTATCATCCCTTAAGGAAAAATCATAAACTTTAATATTGTTATCTCCTAGGAGAAATTATTATTACTGTTTATCTGTGATGATTTTTCAACACTGCCAGTCCAGGTATAGGTTTTATTTATACATTTTGGCCATTAATGCTAATATATGCCACTAATACTTGATTTATTAGAGTAATGAGGTGGGGATGGGGGATGGAAATCAGAGACCTAAATCCCAGAAGCACCTAACTGGTTAAGGAAAGGGTAGCTGGAATCTCACCTAGGACTAGTATTTCTTTCCCAGGGGTTTTGGGCCATTAGGCAACAGCTTAAGAAATGTGTAAGGACATCTGTGACTCATCTTTGTCCACGTGATGCCAGCAGAGCCAATTGAAAAGAAACTGACCCAATTAATTCATTAACTTTTCTTCCGGACTATTTTAACACCAATTTTAACAGACTCCCCGCCCCCGCCCCCACACACACACTAAATTTACCACATGCCTCCATTTAATAAAACATATTTCAAAAAAGTTATTTGTGTATTATGATGACTGCTAAAACGTGATTCTTTAAATTTATAATTGATATACTGTATTTGCTCCTAGGAAGAGTTTGAGATGACTTACAAAAGAAGGCATATAACATCCTGTAATTGTAAGGGAAAACAGATACTATAAGAAAACAGAAGAAAGTTGGCTCCTTAGCTTAGAGCCGTGGTTCTCATCTTTGGCGGGTATCAGAATCACCCAGGGGGCTTATCACAGCACAGGTGGCTGGGTCAAACCCAGAGTTAGTGATTCAGTAGGTTTGTCGTGGGCATGAGAATTTGCGTAGCTCATCAATTCCCAGATACTGTTCATTGAAGAGCTGCACATTGAGAACCACAGATCTAGATTAGAATCTGAAATAGAATATCTGGAATCATTATCATTGATATCAGTTGGGTTTTTTTTAATAGTTTGCAAACCATATATCCCACTATCTGATCATACATAATGATAGATATGTTATTAGTTTTATAGGGCTCTTCATATGGATATAAAAGCTATGATTGCTTATATATTCTGGTGGTTCTGAAACATGGCCATATTAGAAACACCTAGAGAGTTTTTGATATGTATTTATTTATTTTGGGGAGAGCACAAGTCGGGGAGGGGTAGAGAGAGGGGGACAGAGGATCCAAAACAGGCTCTGCGGTGACAGGCTGATAGCAGCAAGCCTGATGTGGAGCTGGAACTCATGAACCTCAAGATCATGACCTGAGCTGAAGTCAGACGCTCAACTGACTGAGCCACCCAGGTGCCCCAATAGTTTTTAAAATAACAGCAACCTGGAGCCTTATCTCCATGTATTCTGATTTCGTTGATCAAGAATAAGGCCCAAGCACTATATTTTTTTAAACTCCCCTTGTGATTCCATGGGCAGCCAGAATTAGAAGCCACTGATGGAGAAAAACAGCCCATATTGCCAACAGAAAGTCAGATTGTTTCTTTGTGGCTTGGGTTTTTGTTGTTTTTCTCCATCAGTGTGCATAGCCACTCATTCCCATTTTTTGTCTGTGTGGTATGTTTTTGGTTTTGTTCTTCTTTTATTTGAACTTCATCTGGTTTCTATTGAACCATTTCTCTAATCTATCAAGGTCATTTTAAATTCTACTTCTTTCTTCTAGAGTGTTTAACCCCTGCCCACCTAAGTATCATCTGCAAGTTTAATGAGATTTTCAATTTCCTAATTAAGACTGTGCTCATTAAGTTTTAATATTTTATAGTTTTATTGCAAATTATTTCTACCATGTGGGTGATGCTACCTTGACTTTGCCCCGGCCATGCACATTTTCTTCATTATCAGTGAACATTTATTTAGTGCCTTAGAAGTTGTGTGTTATTGAATCAAGTGCTAGGACTTCTAGATAGTTGAAAATAAGTGCTGAATCTGGTTCCATGGTAGTTCTCTACAGAGAACATTCTCTACAGAGAATATGTATACAACATGACCTGCATGAGCAACACAGAACATATAAGAATATATGTACAAAAATGGAACATTGAAAATACAGTTCATAGGTCAGATGAATGTACTGAGCCTATGACTGTGTAAAAGTTAAGAGTTCCAGCTGCTACTTCTTAGTTGTGTAACCTTAAGCAAGTTACTTGTTCTTTGTGCCTAGGTTTTGTTACCCATAAAATGGGATCTTGTTAGTTCCTGCCTTGGTTTGTTGCAAGGATTTAAATCAGGTAATACTTGGAAAATCCTCAACAGAGCCTAACACATAACAACAGTTCAAATAAATAGTAATGATTTAGAGTCTTAGTTGAAAATTGACAGCAGAAGGTATTTTAGGTTTGGTATGACAAGACTGGTGACGTCAAGTAACGCAAGGATGATTGGTTTGGTGTCTGCCTTCTTCATTGACAAATGTGACTGATCTGGAACCTTTGGTTTTTTTACAAGTTGAAGCATGTTTTTCTGTATGCAAACAGTTTATATTTTCATTCTCCATGTGCTATGTTTATTATTGGAAAGTGTGGCTTTTCTAGGTAATTATAGCTACTCAGTGGCAGAGCCAAGATTCAAACTCAGGACTTCTGTCTACAAGTTGGTAATTGCTAACTGGTAGAAAAAGAGGGAATAGATTGCCCCCAACAGAAGGGGTGAGTGGAATGGAAACCTATCTTAGAAAAATAAGGTTCCAAAAAGAATAAAATAGCCAGTATTTGACCACTTGCTATGTGTCAGACATTGTTGACTGCATTATTTACATTGTCTCAAGCGGAGACTTAGAAAGGTTAAGTAACTTGCTCCAAATCGTAAAGCTGATAAATGACAGAGCCAGGAATTAAACCCAGTTCTGTGACAGCAAATTCCATCTCTAAATTACTTCAATAAATTGCCTATCTTTGGATGGAATCAGGAAATTACTTTTTCTGGAGCAGAAGATGCACTCAAAAATATCAGAGTTAGACTGCAGAAAGATAAGGTGGAAAAAGGAGTTGTGTTTAACTTTCTAACTATTTTGTGACAGAGTAAATGGAGAAAATGAGCTAAGGGATTTTTCTCCTGAGTTTAGCATGTATTTAAATGAGCCAAAGAGCTAAAAAGTAAAAACGTCCCAGAAAAAGAAGGCTGAAAATGGACCAGATGAGGGTTTATAGATTAGAAAGGGGAGGGAGTGAATTAGAAAGATAGGTAATTTATATACTTTATCTTCCTTTCTCTATTGATTTACTTAAAATAAGTAAACATCAAGGGTGATCTCTTTTGAGGCCATAAAAGCTAACACTTTTTCAGTGAAATACACATTTTTATAGCACTTTACAGTTTTCAGAGTGCTTTCACATGCATTACTTTGTTGAATCTTAACATATTGGTGAACACTTTTACAATTTTGCTTCTATTATCCTAAAATATCCATAAGTACAAGAAACGTGTCTATACCAAATTGAAAAGAAGCCACAACTGTACTGGAGTTTCTTTGCACATATATTTTTAATGCATTTATATCATAAAAGTGACAAGTTTAGTTATGATCAAAATTTAAATTTAGCCATTATTTGGAAAATACTGGCCATTAAGCAGTGTCATGAAAGATCTTTGCTTTTCTTCCCTCTCATTTTACACCTTCTTTTTCTATCACAAAAATCTCAATACTGCCACTGTTCAAACATGTTCAAAATGAAGTAATTTTCCCTGTGTAACAGTTTTGAGTCCCAAAATATCAGTTTGATAAAAACTATTTTTCAGGCTTGTATTACTATAGCATTTGGAGTCATAAAAAAAAACAAAACAAAACTTTGTACTGTACTGCATTTTATCTGAAGTTTGATTATTTTCAAAAACTCTTTTTTCATAAATTAAAATTATATAAATAGATATCTAGTGATTCATGAAAGAGATCTCCAATGATGAATTTCCTGGAAAGTTTTCCAATCTTTGCCCTTTGTCATCAGATTACATTAAAATCAGACTGAGTCAAGTGTGCCTGTTTACAAAGACAGTTTTTAAAGAGCTGTAAAGTGGGATTATTTCTGCCAGTCAGTAAAATTCTTACCTCTCATTTAGTAGCTACTTACTAATAAAGTGGCTACAATTTAAAGTAATAGTTTATGAAATGAAAATAAATGTCTATAGAAGTTACTAAGGAATACAGTTTCTGTTCAGACTGTTTACATGTACCTTTCCAAGTGTTTTGCTCCGAAACCAATGCTAAGTGGTCAGCAAAGAGTTCAATCCTCTCTCTCCACTCACCCATACCCCTGGATAATTCTTTAAGAAATTTGATCAAAGTGATCAAGTGTCATTATGCTCATCATATCTACTTCCAGTTTTCTTTTCACATAGATTTTCCCATTATAGAATCTGTACTTACGATTATTCTGAAAAGGCTGCTGCTTTAAAATTACTACATTATTAGTACTTGTAGTGTAATGCTGACAATATCCTTGAAGAGAATCCTAGAGGGTAGACTTGGTTTTGAATTCCAGCTGTGCTGCTTAGATGCTGGCAGTTACTGAATCTCCCTGCACCTTGGTTTCATCACGTGTCAATGGGCAGAAATCATATCTACTTTATAGCGTATCTGTGAAAACTAAATGCAACTAGCTATGCCAAGTACTATGCCTTCAGTAAGTGTGAACTGTTACTACTGAGGATAACATTTGGCCCCGGGCTGACAAAGATGTTGGCTGGGAAAAGGACTGTACTCTGGAAATATTTGAGTTTTAGAAATTTTAGAAAAGAAGGAAAAGGAGATCATCATCTCCCAAATTGTTCCAGCTAGCCCCATTGCCCTGTTGTTGTCTGTTGTTACCTTATCCCCCTCTTCTTGGCTCATTAAGTAATGCTCCCAGCTCAGACCCACAGAATGGTTTATATGACGAAAAATGGCAGTGATCCAATTATGTAGCTTGACTGCAGAGGGGTTTAATGGTAGCCAAGGTAGCTTATTGTTGTCGTTTAGATTAATTTTTCCATTTTACTTATATTATCACCAGGCAAACTTCAAGATATTTTCAGTTTTCTGCTTTGAAAGTTTATTTCAAAAGCAGTATGATATTCTCCAGTTTGATTTAAACAATTCAGAAGACCTACAAGATTATAGTTCCTGATAAAAATTGCTTTGATATCATTGCTCCTTCCTTCATACAATTACAGACATCTAGAGTTTGGTTGAATATCCCAGTGTAAGCATGTGCATGTTAATTTTTCACAGGTTGTTTACCTTTGTATCATAGCAACCAATTGAGGCAAAAAAAAAAAAAATGGGCTTGTAAATCACACTGTTGTACAATAAAAGTAGGGGCTGCTTCTTAAGGTTGGTAATAGGAAAATCAAGTTAAGAAGAATCTAATTTAATCATTCTGATTATTTTACTGGATTTTAAAAGAATGGATCAATAATGGTATTTTGTTTCAGGCTATTAACAGCCAGAACCTTGGCTCACAAAATTAAGAAATCAGTTCTTGTTAATTAAACTTAAATATGATGGCAGGGATCTTTGTGCCGTGAAGCGAGAGCTTGATCTCTGGCTATTTTGTTCTGTTCTTGGTATAATGCAGTACACTGTTCCCAGCCAAAGCCCTGTGTTGTCTGGGCAACTCCCGTTGCCATAGCAATGAAATTCTTTTGCGGGAGCAGGGTGGATGCTAATTGTAGCCATTTGTTGTTCCTTCTGTCGATCCCTTAACTAGCACAGTTGTAGAGCAGCCAGAGACTCTGGGTGAACAGCACTGAGTGCCCCCAGAAGCATCGCTGCTGAAGGCAACCGGCTGCTCTGCTTAAAAAATCATTTGAGCAGCCAACAGTGCTGACAGTGCCACTATGTGGGCAGAAGCACAGCTTGACTCGGGCCCTGACAACTGTTGATCTGGGACTTAGAGGGAAAGAGAAGTTTCCCTGTTTAAAACCTGTTGAGAAGGTACTGATGACATGGAGATTAATTTGACACCAGTCCCTCAGAGGTAGGTGCCAGGCATATCATAACAACTGTGTATCCAGGCTAAACTCAGTACTGGAATGCCCAGAGGCTGTGGGAGACATATCAATGGCTCTTCGCTTATTTCCATCTGAAACTACATCACTGTGGCCTAAGGTAAAAATACTCATTTAGTTGAAAGCAACCAATTGTAATTCACATAGGTATTAGAGTCAGTTAGTATTGGTAACTCTCTTCTCAAATGCCAGAAAGGAGTTGAAACTGAAAATCAACTCCATGTGAGTGAGAACAGGTACCCTTTGAAAAACAGAAGACAAAGTGACAGTCCACCAATTGTGTGGTCTTGAGAAAATGTTCTTAAACCTGGTATGTAGTAATTCATTGTAAAACCTAATTGCTATACATCCTTGCAGGGGAAATTATTATAATGGTAGGAAAATATGTTAGGTACTATTATATTATTACATCTTCCTTTGAAAGTATATTGACTCATAAAAATGGTCAAGTTCATGAGATTTTTAAAACCAGCTACTGTGTAAACATAGTAATAAATATCAAGGTACTTTTTTAAAGTATGAATTTAGTGTGTGTGTCCCTTAATTGAAAAGACTGAAGAAGGTGCATTCTGGCTGAAATGTCCTTAAACGTTAGAGGAACTAATATACACTTGTTGGATTGAGCTGTTCCTTGCTGTAGGTGTATGTTTGTATTGAGATAGTCAAAATTGGTATAAAAGTGGCCCAATCATAACTACAGATTCCTTTTTACTGGAGAGCAGGGAAAGAAGGCCTTCCAATTCATTGTCATTTTTTCTTTTCCTTGAAAGAACTCCATGTATTTTTACTGTTTTTATCACTTGTCCTGCTCTTTCCAGAGAGACAGCCACTAGAGTATCATTCAGTGCCCTGGAGAAATTAGTTTCTGATGATAGTGATCATGAGTCATTTGTGTGCTTCAAACACTAAACGAATTAGTCCCATTTCATTGATTAAAAGAGGTACCCAATCCATAAATTCCAAGGAGAAGTCTTGAAATTGTTGAAATTTTGTAAGATCCATTTGTTTCTTTTTGTCCTAATTTTTAATTAAGACAAAGTATCTATAAACTATGTAGCAAATATTATTTTTTGTGTATTGTATATGTCTTGTTTGTGAATTTTATATGCAGGACATCTTGGATATTCCTTAATAAGCCCTATGGAATATATATGTATGTATGTATGTGTATATATATGTATATATATATTTTTTAATGTTTATTTTTGAGAGAGAGACAGAGTATGAGCAGGGGAGGGGCAGAGAGAAAGGGAGGCACAGAATCGAAGCAGGCTCCAGGTTCTGAGCTGTCAGCACAGAGCCTGACGTGGGGCTCAAACTCACAGACTGTAAGATCATGACCTGAGCCCCAGACGCTTAACTGACTGAGCCACCCAGGTGCCCCTGGAATATATTTTTAATAATTTATTTTTATTAAATTCTCAACTTTAAAATATTTGGCTATATTCCCTAAACACTATATTCCCAGCATAATAAATAAGGAAAAAGCTCTAGAAGGTAAGAAATACTCTTAATTCCTCAGCCAAAAGAGATCAAATTACTGTCAAATTTATCGCCAGTCATGGCTTCCAGCCCCCTCAAATGATTAGGTCTCCCATACGGTTCTGAGAACAAACGAAGTCTGAAATATCCTTACAATGAGGCTGCACATTCATTTTTCCTTGGCAGGGAGAATTTGTGTTAACACAAAACTTAGCAGTAGACTGGATGATAACTGGCAGGATAAATTTCCATCATGATCAGGGCATAGTAGCCCTCTGGAGAAATAAGAGTAGACAGTCTATCTTCACTCTGCCAAAGTTCTTTTCCTTAATGGCCAAAGAGATGAAAGGGCTAAAACCTGAATATTGGGTGAGCAGGGCTCTAATGTCAAGGAGTGTCCTGAAAGCATATAATATTAACATTAAACCTCATCAGGAAGGCCAGCCCTTTGTGGTACCTAGGGCCCCCCTCCCCAACTTTCTTCCAGGGGCAGAATCCTTACCATTGCTGACTGTGTTCTATATCCTTCCAGTATAAAAAGGTGCTGCCCAGTTTGTCTTACTGGATGGTTTGTAGACCTTTGCTTTTAGTGATGCAACATGCCCACCATCTGGCTATCTAAGGTCATCTGGGCCAAAACAAACCAAAGCCTCTCCAAACAATCTCTAGTGGAAGGTGGCAGTCCATAGGTTTTTAGAATCAGGTCACTTGATTGAAGTGGGACTTACCTGAGAACTGTGACCTGGGAAGGAAGAATTGAATATGAGGAAAAGGAATTCAGGGGTCAAACCGGCTCTCCTACCCTCAGTCTGGTGTGGATGGCAAGATAATCACTTTCTGAAATGAGAAGAATACAATCGTATATCATTCAAATGTGCATCCACAGTAGGATGTAACTCAAGAGATCCAAGAGGAGATGCTCTGTGTGTGCTCATGAAGTTAGATGGCCTTCTCTTTTAGCTTGAGATTCGTTCCGAGACAGACCCCAGACAGGACCTGATGTGGCTTAAAAGAATCACTCCACTGGGAAGATGAGACAATGAGTGACCTGAACTTTAAAATTCTATTTGAACTCCCATTCAGACTGCTTATTCCTTGTCCCTCCTTTTAAAGAAAGGAAGATTGAAGGAGCTGTGTCCCTCTAGGTGGATGAACCATTCTAGCAATGCATAGATGGAAGCAGGCTGATTTTAAAATCTCACTGCAAAATCTCTACCTCGTGTGGATGTGTCTTAGAAGACTCAATCCCTCTTGATCTTTGCCACAGTCAAGCTTTCCCAAGACATTATCTAGAAATCCCTCGCTAAGTACACATGCCTCAAAGACAGTCCTGACAGAATAATGGTGGTGATTTTTTCCTCACATATTGGTAATTGGTAATGTGGGTCACCTTGGCAACCTGTTAGGTATTTTTTAGTAATTTTGTGTTTTACAGTTCGGTTCACTTTTACAGTTATTTTCCCAAGTATTTTCAGCCAAGTGTGTTTTATATACAGTTTAGCAATATTACCTGATTTTTTTTTTTCGCATCTCAGTATGATTGGATAACTTTTGGGTGATGATAGTTCAAGTTTTGGGTTTTTTTAATTTTTAAAACTTAGATTCATGTTTCCCTTTGTCAGTCATTGCATGAAATAAGTAGTCAAGCTAGGAACTAGCACTACTTAAATTATAAGTTATACATAACAAGAAAAACTATATCGGTGGCTCCAAACCTTGCCTTGTGTCATAATCAGTGGGCAACTTCTTTCAGAAATCGTTTTATGTGCCTCATTCGAGACCTGCTGAATTTTCCCTTTAGAGGGAAACAAACATGGATTTGAATATAAAAGATTCATGGATTTGAATATAAAAGATATCTACAGTAAGATGTATTAAATCGATAATGTATTACTGACTAAAAATAAATTTGGAGTAAAAGTGATATAGAGCATGGACAGAATTGCTGTTAAATAAAATAAATTTGTTAAATTTTTAACCCTAGAGTGTAAAAAAAAAAATTATTACATGAGCTAGTTAGTGCTTGAAAAGATTTGTTTTCAATTCATATCCTTACAAACTATTTACTTAGAGCCTGAAACATAGTTTCCACATTAGTGAAAAGTACCAAACAAGCAGAGCCAACATAATTGGCTGAAATTTCATTAGAAAATTTGTTTTAGGGGTGCCTGAGTGGCTCAGACGGTTGTGCGTCCGACTTGGGGCTCAGGTCATGATCTCACAGTTCATGAGTTTGAGCCCCGCATTGGGCTCTGTGCTGACAGCTCAGAGCCTGGAGCCTGCTTCAGATTCTGTGTCTCCCTCTTTCTCCCCTCCCCTGCTTGTACTCTGTCTCTTGCTCTGTCTCAAAAATAAGTAAACATTAAAAAAATTTTTTTAAATAAAATTTGTTTTAAAAATAATTTTTTAGAAAATCCTAAAGTGTTAAGTTGATTGTATGCTTTCATTTTTTCTCAGTTTGCTAGTGACAGTTCTCCTAGACCAGCCAACTCCGGGTCCAATCTGCTGTCCCCTCACTAACAGCAACTCATTGCTTCAATAAAGTCTGGACTGTTGGTTGGTGGGATTATAATTAATGACAATTTAATTTAACGTATACTTATCTGTGCAGCCTTGTTTCACCTCATATGTTACATTCCCTTAGGAACTGGTAACCATTGGCTTACAGGTAATTAGTTGAGCAATGAATAGCTTTATCTCACACACCACCCATTAGTGACTATTTCTTCTCTCTATCCACTGAAATGATGACAGAACCCAACACCCTTGACTCACTTGTCTGCAATACCTCTTCTAAGAGATTTTTCTCACTATTGGGAATACCGTCTCCAGATACACCAGAAGAAATTGTTAAACCTTTGGCATTCTCTTTGTAAAAGACAGCTAACCCCAGGTTAAACAATATCCACAGTTGAAATAGTATTGGTTCCTGCCATGTTGGGTTTTGGTCTCCCTTCTTTTTTGCCTTCTCTTTCACTTTCTTAGCTTTGTTCTTGTTAAACGTGCTGACAAACCTCAGGCTGTGTGTTAAAGCTGGAGGAAAAAGAAAGACAAAAAAGTAACTAAGTTTTAAAATACTTCCTTCCTGGCAGGCTAAAGTTGTCAGTTCTTATGAGAGCAACTACCGCAAGAAACCTTTCTAGAACAAAAAGGCTCTGAGTTTTACAAGTTGTCCATAAACCCCACATTCGTCATTCCTAACTAAAATGCTTTAGTCGTTCCGCATCTTAGGTCATTCCATCTGATTTAGATTCTTCTCCTTCCATGTTCCAGGCACACTCTGGTTTCAAAGTTTCCCTTTTAGATGTCACCTTCCAGCCCATTCCTGCCCTACTCCTGGTCAAAGAACAATACTCCCCGTTACTCGGTGTGTTCTGTCTCCTTTATCACTTAATTAGTTATTGCTGTAGTTGTCTCTCTTACTGGAATATGAGCTTAAGGCAGAAGCCACCTTTACCTTTGGTTCCTTGATACCTAGCACAGTGCCCAGCAGGTAATAGGTATTAAATGAGTTTGGTGGTTATAATTTCTGACCCACAATGTCATCTGTCTCTAATGTCAGGGATGAGAGTGTCTGTCTGTGTTGTGTGAACGGAGGTCTTCCTCCTTGCATTCCCCAGGAGATTTATGTGGGCATCTGCACTGAAATAAAGATAGCCAGGAGAGGGGTGCCTGCGTGGTTCAGTCGGTTGGGTGTCCTACTTCGGCTCAGGTCATCATCTCACAGTTCGTGGGTTCAAGCCTCATATCAGGGTCTCTGCTGTCAACGTAGAGCCTCCTCCAGATCCTCTGTCTCCCTCTCTCCACCCGTTCTCTGCTCCTGCTCTCTCTGAAATAAATAAAAAACGTTAAAAAAAAAAAAAAAAAAAGATAGCCAGAAGGAACATAGCAAGCGCAAAGCAGTTTATTAAAGTGAAAGTACACTCTCAAGGTGGGACAGCGGGCAGGTTCTGAGAAGTGCAACTGACACTACGTTGTTTGGGGATTGGATATTTATGGGTCTTTCTGGGCTGGGAGGAGCTGGGAAGTACAGTGGGGTGGTATCTTATGGAGGCTGCTCCCAGTCCTTTGGGAAAGTCCCCTTGCAGGTTGGGAAAGGAAGTTTTGGACCCTACAACGTTTGTACTGGAACCTTCATGGCAGCCTTTCTCAGTGGGGGGTGGGGGTGGGGGTTCTCACTGTCCCTGCCTCCAGCTCCTGTCTCTATCATTCCCCTCTTCCTTCAAGGACTTGGCACGCCCCTCAGGGCGTTCTTTCCACTGCTTGTGTCTAGCTTCTACCTAACACTAAGATCATATTTTTTCAGATAATTGACAGATATCCGTCTAAGTACTTGATGTTATGTCTTCATCTGGTATCTAACCTACTCATAATCATCTTTAAAAGTTGGATTTTTACTTTTGGATTTTTTAATTGAATTATTACCTACATTTAGAAAATGCAGTAACCATCAGTGTATATATAGTTCAATGTATTTTCACATGTGTCCAGCACCCAGTGGTATTTTAGCAGTATAGAATTTACCAGAAAAAAAAATAAAGAAATTGATCCTAACATAAATTTAGTGTAAGAATAGCATGGTCTGCAACCATCTTACTTAATTGTGTGTGTACATGTCCGTGTATATCTTGAGACAAGGAAGTGACAGTAATGCCTTTGGTATATGGACCTTTTCCTTCTATTAAAGTGCTTTTTTGTTCTCCCTGTTGCAGTCCCTTGGCAATTTCAAAGGAAATTGAATTTAAATATGCTTTTCTAGCTGCATTTAAATGTATGTAAATGGATAGTAAATAAAAACTTTAAAGGAAATGAAAATGCTTTACAAATCTCCCATTAATTCCCCAAACATCCCTATATGACTGTGAAAAAGGCAGTTGTCATAGAATCAAAAGGCTAGAAGGGACCCTTCAGTAGATCTATGAATAACCATTACAGAAAGATAATTGGCCATTTTTTCTAAAATGTGCAGAAAAGAATACTTCATACCTTTTTTTGACAGTCCTCAGGTTAGACTGGTCATGCAGACCTCGGAAGGAGAAAGGCAAAGGTGTGTGTGTTCTCTCCCTGGGCGATCATCCCTCGGGCACCCTCACCAGGATGTTTCTGGATCCTCTGGTCTCACGTCCTAACTCCAACCCAGCCTGCTCTTTATTTGTTCCCCACCCTGGAAACCTCACCACGGCTACCACATACACACCACATCGATCACCAAGTACAGTTTTCCTATCTCCATAAGGTTGGTTATATCTGGCCTTCTATCTGAGTGCCGCTGCCTTCTTTCAGCCCATAGTCCTTTCTAGATACTTTTACTGCGTTAGTTATCCTGCTCATACTCCCTTCCTCCAGCTTTCCTCCCATCCAATTCATCCCTTCATAGTGCTACTACTAGAGCGATCATTCAAAAATACAAATGTTTCCATGCTCTTTGTAAATTTCAGTAGTTTCCAATGTAAATTCCCCCACGTGACCCTGCATGGCCCTCCCCAGGGTCATCTTTGGGCACACCATCACCAGATTCCACCACTTAGCCGAACTTGGCCATTTGCAGTTCCCAGTGTGACTCACAACTTTTCAACATGTACAATGTTTTGATCTTTTAGGAATGTTGCCCCTGTATGTCACATTCCAACATTTCATTAAGATTAAGAATGTTGATCTCAATCAATATTATAATAACTAGCATTAAGATTTATTAATGCTCTCTCTGAGAACACCCCCCCCCCCACATCTGCATTTCTTCAGTTCTGAGGAGTCTTGTCATAATTCATGAAGGGCGACTTGTCAAAGCTGCTTAAATGTAAACATAAAATATGGTAGAATAGAGTAGAAACATGACCTACTGTGTACACTAGACAGGTCTTGAATCTTTTTCTTTCTACACATTCCTTTTCTCTTTTTTTCCCCCTCCTTTTAGAGACATCTATGCTTAGATCACATGCTGGTCTTTTGAGATTACTCTTCCTCCGTGGATTGCTGAAAATAGCATGGGGAGGAATTGAGGTGGGTGGGTGGTGAGAGCCAGTTTGTATGATCTCAAACTGAGATTCAAATTTCTTCAAATATTTTCATTCTGTTGCCCTGGGTCTTCTCTTTTTCTTTTTCTTTTTCTCTTTCTTTTTTCTTTTAAATGTTATTTATTTATTATTTCTGAGAGAGAGAGAGAGAGACAGAGAGAGAGAGAACAGGAGAGGAGCAGAGAGAAAGAGAGGGAGACAGAATCCCAAGCAGACTGTGTACAGTCAGCGCAGAGCTGGGTGTGAGGCTCGAACCCGCAAATCGTGAGGTCATGACCTGAGCTGAAACCAAGAGTCAAATGCTTAACCGACTAAGCCCCCCAGGCACCCGTCTTACTTTTCAATGTCCAAGCAGTTGTGGCACTTAGTAGTGCCTGTTAGTCACAGACTTTCTGTGATGGAGCCTAGTGGTCTCACTTCTTTACTTGTAGCTTTCTCCCTTGGCTGGGGGTGTGCATGTCACTGTTCTTTCTCCTTCAACCCCACATCCGGTCCCGTACTGCAGTGTGGCTCTGCTCTCCCTTGCCCCAGCCCTTCCTTCTCTTGCTTATCTAATCACGTGCCTGCCAGACTCTGAAAGCTTTAGGAAGTCTGTATTTTGCTGAAAATCCACAGAGGCATATGTCAGCAACTAGCATCCTCCACTTCAGTGTTTCGCAGACATGCCTCTCAAGGCATCATGACCCTTTCCGTTTTGCATTGAAAATTCAGGCTTTTTTACATTTCCACTTAACCTGTTTTCTGATTTTAGTGTTAATAGTTACATATTTGCTGTTTCATTGATGAGCACTTTACTGAAATATTACATACATGCAGAGAAACCCATTGATTGTAAAGGTAGATCATTCAGTGCATTTTCTGAAAATGCACACACCACATAACCCCACGCATACCAAGGAACAGCACCTCACCAGTACCCCCGGGGATACCGTTTTCTGTCCCCTCCCAATCACTAACTCCTCTCGTTCCCTACATCACCTCCCAAGGATAATGATTCTGTGCATTTTAGGACCATCAGTACTTTT
Organism: Panthera onca; assembly: GCF_046562875.1. Classification (NCBI taxonomy): domain Eukaryota; kingdom Metazoa; phylum Chordata; class Mammalia; order Carnivora; family Felidae; genus Panthera; species Panthera onca. The sequence continues at coordinate 205,007,413 of NC_138339.1, forward strand.
GTGGGTTTGGGAACTTCATACAAATAGAGTATCACAGTCTGTTCTCTTTGGAATTTGCCACCTTTCACTCAACCTGTTAGATTCAATCATAATGTTACACATAACAATTGTTTGCTAATCCTTTCTGGTGTCTAATATTCCATTGTTCAAACAGTGCGTGATTTACCTAACCTGCTGCTGCAGTGCATCTGATTTGTTTCCAGTTCGGAGCTGTTCTGAACTGTGCTCCTGTGAACATTTTTAAACCTGTCTTTCCGTGAACATAATTATGCATTTCTGTTGAGTGTACGCCTAGGAATGGAATTAATTGTTGGATCATAGTGTGTACTTATGTTTCACTTACATGAACATTATTAGATGATGTTCCAAGGAGAGCTCACCAACTTTTGCTTCCATCAGCAGTAAATGGGATTACAGTTGTTACATGTTCTCAGTAACACTTGAGAACAATCTTTTAAAATTATCAATCTTTTAAAATTCTTTTTTAAACCATTTTGCTGGTGTGTATTGGTATTATAATGGGGATTTAATTTATAATCCCTTTAATTTGTAACCTTTTTTACAAAGTGTCATGATTAAGTCTTTTTCCAGTTTTCTATTGAGTTGTCTTTTTCTTATCCATTTGAGGAGTCCTTGATATACTCTGGATCCAAGTACTTTGGTGGGTATATGTAGTGCAAATAACTTCTCCCTCTCCGTAACTTTCCTTTTCACGTTTTCAGCGGTGCTTTTATAAACGGAATACCTTAATTTTAATGTAGTTCAGTTAGCCCTCCTTTTTATGGTTAACACTTGGAGTGTCCTATTTAAGAAATCTTTGCCTACCTCAAGGTCATGAATATGTTCTGTTTTCTTCTAAAGCTTTTTTTTTTTAACCTTCTGTATTTAGTATTGCTATCAAGAATATGGGGTTTTTAATCTTCTATCATTTATTTTTATTTATATCTTTATCCTGTATTTTTCATCTTTGTTTACATATTTTTTTATTTCGGTAAAATATACATAACACAGAGTGTATCATTTTAACCATTTCTAAGTGGACATATCTGTGGCATTGTATTCACACTATTTCATAGCCATCACCACCATCCACCTCCAGAACTTCTTCATCTTCCTCCTTAAACACGCTCCCCACTTTACGGAAATATCTTTAAAGAATATTTCTAAAACTTCCCACTTTTCTTGTAACAAAGTTAATTCCAGATCTGGATTAAAAACAACAACAACAACAACAACATTTTGAATTCTTAATTACTATACTTTTTTGAAGTTTGAAGTACAAGCTGTCAGAAAAGAATATCGCTTAAATATTTGAAAATGTTTTACTTTGTTTTCTGTGTTTTTAATTTACTTTACATAATTTTGATTCAGCACTGTTTTGTTGAAACTGCATAAAGGAGGCAGAAAAATATTTTTATGTCAACTTGAGGCCATGCTCATGACAGAAAAAAAAACTGTGAACGTGATTGGGATATAAGTCATTCCCACGCATGGTTTTTCTAGTTTAAAATTGTGTTATGGTGAGTAATATTCAAATAGGTTAAATTTTGGAATTTAAGAGACGACTTTGTCAATGTTTACTATAAATATATTAGTTTTACTTGAATTGGGCCATAGATTTTGTTCTTGCATGAAGCCTTTATTATCTGTCTCCCTAATCATTTTTAGTTTATTTAAGATTATATAAATAATTTAGCATTAGAGAGTGGAATATACCTCTGGAGAAACAGCATTTTGTAACCCTTTCACTCACTGCTAGAGATACTTACAGCTTTGCCCTTCCATTGGTATTCTTCTGTCTGAAATATGCTTAAATCTGTAATATTTTTATTATGTAGAGATGAGACACTCAAATAAGTACAACAGAATAAGTGCTATTAGAATATATTTTTTCTCTCCCCTTTGTACATATTTACTCACATTTTCTCTTTGTATATTTGTCTCCCCTGCATGCACCACCCCAAATATCCCTGTAATGAGAAGAAATTCAAGAAATAAAACCTCCCTATGTATTTCTTCTTTCTTAACTACCGCATCCCTTGTACCTTGTACCCATTCTCTTTCTTTAAAACAGCACCTGCTCATTGTAAACTTTCCTCTTTTTTTTTAATGTTTATTGTTGTCAGAGATCACAAGTGGGGGAGGGGCAGAGAGAGGGGGGACAGAGGATCTAAAGTGGGCTCTAAGCTGTCAGCACAAAGCCTAATGTGGGGCTCAAATTCACAAACTGTGAGATAATGACCTGAGCCAAAATCAGATGCTCAACTGACTAAACCACCCAGAAGCCCCATAAAGTTTCCTTTAAGTTGATCGTGTTTGTCTTGTCAGGGATGGCAGCTAATTCAACTGTAAAAATGACCTGCTCACTGCTGGTGCAGGGCACAGGGAATAACTAACCATCTTGCTTTCCTACAATTCCAGGTTAGCACCTGACCTCACCCCTACTTGCTCCTCATCCTCAAGGCTTATTTTCCCTTCCAGCCTGGGGTATGGATTCCTTGAGCTGCTCTGTGGATGTCTGACTCTGTCTGAGAAAATGCCTCCATGCTTTCAGGCTACACCTTCTCTGTTCATCTTCTTACTCCCTCGTCCCCTGTTTCTCATCTTCTTACTTAGTGTGAAGGAGAGGAGAGGAATAACTGTGTTGTGTCTCAAATTTATATCAAATGATTTTAACTTGTAAAAGAAAGGTAGATAACATATTTAATTCTAGCATAAGTTTCTTGAGCCGTCGCATGCATCTTGTTTTTCTCAAGATACCTATGCTAGAATTTAACTTGGTTTCATTCTTCTCCAAGGCATTTTTATCCACTGTTTAAATGTCCACCATTTACTAATTTTGCAGGTTGTGGAAGCCCTTGGTGTATGATGCTACATTTAACATGTGAGAAATCCCAGCACACGAGCTAATTAAATGTCATTAGGACAATGATTACAGTTAGTATTAGAAGGCGTCGTTCACAGAGTGCTGTCTACGTGGCAGACACTGTGTAGTTAATTCTTGGAATGGTCCAATGAAGCAAGTCAAATCACTCCCATTTCCAGGGTAAAGAGAGAGGAAATCCTTTGTGTTTGGCCTCATATGTAGAGCGCAGTGGAGGTGAATTGGAACTCAGATCTTTCCGACTCCAAAACCTATATTTCCTAAATTTTGTGCTTAACATGTTCCTGAATTATTCTTAGACAAGAATATATTTTCCAAGGAATTAAGGAAAGAATGTTCTGAAATAATTCTGCCACCTACCCTTGAGTAGGTAAGATGGGCATATATGTGGTATCAGAAATGTAAATGGTGCATGTCTGCTGAAGTGTCATGATTGGTATGTAAGTACACCCTTGTGTACTTTCTGGTGTTCTGCATTGCATTTTGCGGTGCTTAACAGGAGTCACTGTAGCCCTGTGGTAAGAGCATATGCATTGGGATAAGCAGACCTGGGTTCAAATGCCAGGTTTGGTATTAATACTCAGTCTTGCTACATCTGTTTCCTTTTCTTTAAACTCCATAAAATAAAGGTACTTTGTAGATTGCTGTAGGTACCAAGTACGTTCTGTGTTTAGTAGCTTTCTACAGAATGCCCGACCTAGAGTAATATTTACAAACATTAATGACCATGGAATGTATCATACTTCTGATGACACCAGTACAGGGGGTATTGTCATTGATGCTCTGAACAACAATGTGAGGTCCATATGTTGATGTTGGTATTCCCAATTAACAAATGAAGAAAAAGTACTCAACAGTAGTTAACTGACCAGCTCACACTGCCACATACTGCGTAAAGAAGTTTCTGATTCCTGCATCTGATGTGGTTTTTCTACTATATCATGCCACCTCCAACAATTGAATATTAGAATGCTGAATACATTCAAGATTCAAATTACAATTCAGTAGGCAAAATGTGGTTAGTTTCTTTTATACAGCATGTTATTCTGCAGGATCACATTCTTAACGAAATGCAAATTCAAAACTTCAAATCCCTATATTAATCCCTCTACTAACAGTTGTTAATTTTGATACTTTGGACCTGAGCACGAGGGATATAGATATTTCCGGCATGGTCAGGAGAGACAGCAGGCCAGTAAGGAGAGTCTTAACCTCTGAAACATTCTTAATACATGAAATCGTATTACTTCACTGCTGGTTGAAAAAAAAAGTGAGAAAGCCATTGGTTGTAAACATGTAAACACAGTCGGGTTTTTGAGGACAGATCTATAATCTATATATTATCTATTGATAGATATCTAGATAGGTAATCTATAGAGTGGATAATCTATAGATAATCTATAGGTAGATAATATAGAGAGTGGTCAAACCAAGTATTTGAAATTTAGAAAGGTAGGCTTTCAAGTCAATCTGTAACTGCTATTGGAAGAGAGGTGGACCCGACTTGATCTACAGAATTCCCTTATGGGTGCAAGGTTTTACATGAAGGACCAGATTTTTTTTTTTTTTTTTAATTTTTTTTCAATGTTTTTTATTTATTTTTGGGACAGAGAGAGACAGAGCATGAAAGGGGGAGGGGCAGAGAGAGAGGGAGACACAGAATCGGAAACAGGCTCCAGGCTCTGAGCCATCAGCCCAGAGCCCGACGCGGGGCTCGAACTCACGGACCGCGAGATCGTGACCTGGCTGAAGTCGGAGGCTTAACCGACTGCGCCACCCAGGCGCCCCAAGGACCAGATTTTTAAAGTGGGGCCACTTAAACATATCTCCATGGATTAATGGGCTTAAAGGTTTTAAGCATATAATGTTGATGAATGTATTCTCTTGTGCATATTTTCTTCTTGGTAGTCTTAGTATTTGATAGTAGGTTAAATCTGGGCTGGGGCCTGCCTCACACAATAGCCCCCTCCTTTCCCAGCACACGGAAGGGAAGAAGCAACCTAAAGGGAATCTGACATCTCTTCAGCAACATAGGCACTGCTTTGGCTAGTCCGTGGCGTGCTCTGGGTCTGGACAACGCGGAAAGCTCAGTCCCTCTGGAGGCTGCTCTGATGAGCATCCTTCTCCTTCAGCTGGCCACCCCAGTTTCCCCAGCCCCAGTCACCTGCACCCTCTTACTACAATGATGCCCTCACTATGGCACACTGGCTTCTTGGCCAGGATCTTTATTAAAATGACCTCAGACCATTTTTGCCAGGATTCCAGTTTGGGCAGGGAGTTCTATAAATCAGGTAAGTTTATATTTTAAATGAAGAAGATAGATCTTATATATTTCTGAGAATGGCAACTAAACTTGGAAGGTGTTTTGAAGGTGACGATTTATGTATAAAGGGGAAGAGACACTAATATTTAACAATCAACTACCATATGCCCAGTGTTTTCTCATATACGTTAATTCATTTTGAACTCAAATCAACCTTTTTGAGGTACGTGCATTTTTTTCAGATGAGAAAAAGGTGAAGTTAAGAGATAGCTTAACCCAAGGTCATACAACTAGTTAGCTGAATTGAGATTTAAATCAAGCTTTTAAGCACACACATGTTGGGGTTTGGAGCCGGTGGCATGGTTACTGCCTTAGTCCCTGACATGTTCTTTTCTTATATTCCATGGCTGGTATGACCTCCTCAGTTTTGCGTCTCCATTGGTTACCTGTAGTCGTACTGTATAAGATCCCTGCAAGAGTCATTCATTCCTGCATAAGTTAGCATGCTACCTAATATGATGTCAAATGTACCCAGATTTTTTTATTCGCTGTTTTTTGATGTTGAAAATCACATGGTAAGGTTATATGGATTCTCAAAAGTGTGCTCCAAATTCTACAAACTAGATGAAATGACTAAGGTGTTACTCAGCTCCACAAATTAAAGTATACTGCTCTCAGTCCATAAGTAACTTTTTCAGGAAATTGTAGATTTCCCTATCTACAAAGCACAGCCTTCTACATGCAGCTAATATTAAATGCTTGTTGACTAATATTTGCTTATAATATTGCATTGATGTTTTTCCTTCGTTTTTATAATGACTTTCCCAAATAGTAAAATCCCCGTTTTTGAGATATTTTGAAACAGTCAGTTAAAAAAACATGACATCAGATCTGAAATATTCAGAAAGGAAGTGTCGTTTTTCTCTACTAAATGTAAAATCACAGGATTCCAGAGTGTACAATTTTCTCTTTCCAAGTTTTAATGGTGTTTTAGTCACTTGGAAATTGAATTAAAGAATAGAAACTTTATGCGGTATTAAATTATGTGATTACTTACATGTAATATCAGATATTTGAAGAAATAAACTTTTGGCATTAATCTAGTTTAATAGTTACATTTCTAACACTTGACAATTAAATGAGACTAAATGGGCTAAAGAGAGTGGCCGGCACCTTTCTGCAGGGTGGAATTGCCATTGATTTATGATAAATGCCAGTAAGAGCAGGCGGGGACTCATGTGTTGCTGTCAGATGAGAACTGAGAGCAGATAGGTTTTGTTATCAATCACTGGTTGTCGGTGTAAGACAGCAGGGGCTGTTATAATTGATTTGATGGCTTCGAATGACTTGAGCTTTAGTGGCCAAAGCGGATTGTGGCAACTCAGCCATGCAAGACATTGACATGAAGAGGAAGTGACATGACTCCTTGGAGGCAAAGTCAGGTGGTTTCAAGGGGCAGATTATACTCACTGATTCAATAATTCATAAGCATTAACTTTTGATAGGAGATAATGTTGATGAGCCAAAAAGAAAAGTAGGTATTTGTTTGTAACAATTAGGCTTCATGATGCTTTTTGTTGAATTAGACTAGGCTTGCATGTTTTATATTTTTTTTTGACCCCCAAGATTCTGTTGTCCATAGATAATACTTACTGCATTTACTTTCGTGCAGCACATGATGTATTATGTATTATTTCCATTACTAAGCCGTTCAATGGGAATGTGGGTTTTAATGGGGAACAAAGAAAGGGAGATCGGAAGAACCAGATATCTGCCTTCATCTATTATCTTGACTCCTGAGTTTGAAGAATATGAATAAGTTGGGTTTTATTAAATCAAGCAGCCTTAGGAATAAACACAGTATAAGGTTAGAGGTAACAGATTATGTCATGACTTGGTGTTACCTAAATTAAACTAGATTTCTGAATCCATGCATGTATCAGTCAGTTGAACGTACAAGGCTAGGAGTATCTGTGTAATGGCAATTTGGTCTCCATGTCAGAGTTTTCTGACATAAATGGATTCCGATGTGGCCAGAAAAGGAAAATATTTCCTCTCAACAGCTTACTGACTCACATTCACTTCCTGGAGTACTGGCTTGGGAAAGGTTCAAGCAGAAAGAACACTGTGCTCACTTAGTGATGTCTGTGCTGGTGCTGGATAGGGAAATGACATGCGTTGTACCACACATTGGTCCTCTCTGAATAGCTCTTCAACCTGCTAAGAGTGATAGTGAAAGAGATTGGTATGAATATGTGCTTGGGGTTTTCTTCTGAGCAAATGTATGACTGAAACCTAAGGACCATGGTACTGAAGGTATAAAAGGCAAATATAATTAAACCTTCATATCTTGACTATCATTCTTCAAATGTTATCTGTAATGAATTCATCAAAATTTATATATTTTCCTTTTATAAGGACTTCTTCCAGAAAGCTTCCAGGATATTTTTATTTCAAACATTAGAATAAAATGATAGGACACACTAGTTACACTACTTTTTCAATAGGAGATTTTATTATTATCTTCTCAGTAGTTATAGTTAGATTAAGGTGTTTCAAATTAAAATTTTTAATGAAAATTAAGCTCTGGCTTTGCTTGTTTTTGAGAAAAAGAAATTGCTAGAAATCTATTTCTTTCAAGTTTTACTCCATAATGAATATTTTCTTACCATTAATGTGCTTATGTATTAGAATTTTTCTTAATAGTCTTTTTTGGATAAAATTGCATGTGATTCAGTAGTAGTCCTTAACGAGCAGTGATCTAAGAAGAAAGGTTAACACCTATGTGAATGCCTTTAGCAATTATGGAATGTAGATATTGAAGGAACCTCAAGATCTTGTATCCCCAGTGTCTTTCAAACTTTTTTGACTTCAGCCACATTTAAAAAAACATACTACATAAGACCCAGTACATATATATCTGCACACACACCTACCAAAAAATCTGAAGACAAAAATTTCACAGTTTTTACCTTTATGTGATGTAGTTGATTTGCTAATCCAATCTGCTCTGATCTACTGCATTCCATTTACAAAAGAATATAGAATGCCAGCCTTGGTAGATAGGCACCTGAAACTGAGAAAATGCTGTCGTATTGTAATTCTTTCACTTTACTTATTAAGAAACTAAAGCCAAAACTGAAAGATAGCCTCTGTTACAAAAGAAGAAGAGGAGGAGGAGGAGGAGGAGGAGGAGGAGGAGGAAGAGGAAGAGGAGGAAAATAATGCAAATGCCACAGTCTCCTATTAAGAAAGAACAGAAATTAAGTTTCAGCCTGAGGAGTTTATAGACTGAAATGTAAATAGGACAGACAATTAAATATATTAGATCATAAACAACCAACTCCCTTAATACCAGCTTACAGCAAATGGTATTGCAAATCAATACTTAGATTATACTAATGAAAAAAATATGGACAGACTAAAAAGACTTTAAACAAAATATGTGAACTAAATTTTGGAGAAATCAAACAGCAAACTATATTTTTCAGAAAAGGACCTCTTTAGAAAGGTGTTTTAATAGTATTCTGTACAGATATGAAAACTTGACAAATCAGGTTTTGCAGAACAGTGAAGGTCAAGGTTGGAGATTAACACACTTTGGCAATATCAAGAACTTTATGCTGTTGTTCTAAATTAATCTAATATCCTACAAAGATTCAGTGTAGTCTAGCACAGCAAATAAGTTTTTGTAATAACAGACTTTTAAATATTTTCACCAGGATTCTGACAGATGATCAGTAAAGACCATCTAGATGTTAAAAATCTTTAAATTAAAGTGAAACCAGCAGAAACTAGGCAGAAATCTTCCTAAATTTAGCTTACAAAAATTTTCATTTCAGCTGGAAAAAGCTAAACAACCTGACTTTTTGGTTCTTCTTGCTGTTTTTACATATATAACTGTATAGAAAGCTATATAACTATATTGGACTGTAGATAACAAGCAGCCTTGAATGGTCTTCGAATATGGCAATTATGGCAATTATGTCTTTTACGTTGATTTACTGGCTCATTCTCTTACTAAGCTTTTTAACTGTTGTGATCAGTGTAATTACAGAGCTGCCTCCACTGTGTGAAGGCACAATTTGCAGGTCAAAAATGTTATACAGAAGTAGGTATGGCGGCTGTCTAATTAGATTGCTTAATATTTATCAAAATGGCATTCTTTTTTGTTGTGCTTTGCTTGTCTTGGTATTCTGAATATTCTTTCTTAATATAATTATATGATTGGATTTTCTTTTTCACTTTATGAGACGTTAATCAGTTAAACATTTAAGCTCAAATATGATTTGTTGTGGGACATCAAATCTACTGTTTCTTCAAAAAAAATTTTTTTTAATGTTTATTTATTTTTGAGAGAGACAGAGACAGAGCTTGAGCGGGGGAGGGGCAGAGAGAGAGGGAGACAGAATCCGAAGCAGGCTCCCGGCTCCGAGCTGTCAGCACACAGCCCGACGCGGGGCTCAAACTCAAGATCATGACCTGAGCTGAAGTCGGATGCCCAACCGACTGAGCCATCCAGGTGCCCCAAATCTACTGTTTCTTCACCAGTGTTTTGTAGGTTAATTCTGAGACATTCACTCAGTAGATGTTCATTGTGTAGCTCCCAGAATTGTCTCTTCTAGATGCTGGAGTTCTATTCCTGTTCTTACGGACCTTACAAGTTCCACCCTTGTCTTGCTACCACAAGAAATATCAGCTTATTGTAAGTGCTGTGAAGAAAATACATGAGATAATCAACTGAAGCCTTTCTTAGGTGACATTTGAGCTATAGTGTGAAGGGAGGCCCCAGAAGGTGACAGCTAATCAAAGCGCCAGGAAGGAGAAATACTGAATGCACAGAGGCAGGAGAAAGATCTGGGCTTGTTAGAGGAATCAACAAGAGTGGTGTTGATGAAAAGGTGATCATTGAGCTTTGAGGATGAATGAATGGAGGAGTCAGAGAGGAAGGCTGGGACTGAGGGCAGGGGTCTTTTTGTAGGTAAGATAAGGAGAAAAGGAGCTTAGTTTTATGCTGACAGTAATAGCATGATCTGATTTTTATCGAGTGGTTACCAGGTGCCGGGAACTGTGCTGTTTTACATATGCATCCCATTTAACTATCGCTACATCCCTGTGAAGTAAGCGTTAATATCTCTGCTGTATAGATGGCAGAAGTAAGGCTCAAAGCGATTACGTGACTTGCCAATGTAACCTCTAGTATGAGGAGGAATCCTAGAGGTCAGGTTCCAGAGCATACCTTCTGAACTACCACAGTAAATTTTTTTTTAATTTTTTATCCAATTTTTTAATTTAATTTTATTTATTTATTTATTTATTTTTTAAATATAATTTATTGTCAAATTGGTTTCCATACACCACCCAGTGCTCATCCCAACAGGTGCCCTCCTCAATGCCCATCACCCACTTTCCCCTCTCCCCTACCCCCCATCAACCCTCAGTTTGTTCTCACTATTTATGAGTTTCTTATGGTTTGCTTCCCTCCCTCTCTGTAACTCTTTTTGCCCCTTCCCCTCCCCCATGGTTTTCTGTTGTCAAGTTTCTAAAGATCCACATATGAATGAAAACATATGGTATCTGTTGTAAACTTTTCATACCAACTTCATTTTACCTTTAACTAAGACTCTATTTACCCTCCTTTTGATATCTTTTAATACTTCACTGGAGTTGCTACGTGTAACAAGTGTAACAAAACAAACCGATTTTGCCTTCCTGCATTTCTGCCCCCAATTTTTCTTTTATTAAAAATAACTTCACTCTTGGGGTGCCTGGGTGGCTCAGTCGGTTAAGCAGCCGACTTCGGCTCAGGTCATGATCTCACGTGAGTCCGTGAGTTCGAGCCCCGCGTCGGGCTCTGTGCTGACAGCTCAGAGCCTGGAGCCTGTTTCAGATTCTGTGTCTCCCTCTCTCTGACCCTCCCCTGTTCATGCTCTGTCTCTGTCTGTCTCAAAAATAAATAAACGTTAAAAAAAATTAAAAAAAAATAACTTCACTCTTAAAAACTGAGAACAAACTGAGGGCTGATGGGGGGTGGGAGATGGGTATTGAAGAGGGCATCTTTGGGGATGAGCACTGGGTGTTGTATGGAAACCAATTTGACAATAAATTTCATATATTAAAAAAAATAACTTCAAGGGTTTTAATTCTCCCAGTTTATCATATTTATTTTTGTTTTATTTGCCCCTTATGTAGTCAAATACAATGTTTTCCCTTTCTAATTTTTTCAAGCACTTCTAGATTTATGAAACATAAAGTATGATGTAAAAAAGAAGGATGTAAAAGTATGATGTACATAAAGAAGGATGTAAAATTGTCCTACTACTAGAATAGGGATAAAAACGAAAATACCACTAGAGACTGGAAATGGACGGCTAAGCAGGAGCTGAGGGGAATTGGAGACTCTGCCCAGTCTGAAGAGGGTGCTGTTGCTCAGTTCAGCCACATCGTACTAAATTTTAGCTCTTTTTTAAAGCACTCTGACCACATAAAATTTGTCTGCAGTTCTGTGTGCCCCATGGGCTGGTCCCTTTCAACTGCTTCTTAAGAGCCCAGCTAAATTTTCCTCTCATTTTTAAGAAGTTTTGGAAATAATTATATCCACAAGAAGTTGCTTCAATAGTATAGAGGGAATCCATGGACCCTTCACCCAGTGACCTCCCAATGGTAATGTTTTGTATAATTTTGCTTTTTTACCAGCTTTTTATTTTTATTTTTCCCCTTTTTTAAATTTAAATTTTTGTTAATATACACTGCAGTATTGGTTTCAAAAGTAGAATTCAGTGATTCATCACTTATATAACACCCAGTGCTCATCACAAGTGCCCTCCTTAGTACCCATCACCCATCTAACCCATCTCATACCCACCTCCCTCCATCAACCCATAGTTTGTTCTTTAAGAGTCTCTTGTGGTTTGTTGCCCTCTCTTCTCTTCCACTTCTTCCATATGTTCATCCGTCTTGTTTCTTCAATTCCATATATGAGTGAAATCATATATTTGTCTTTCTCTGATTGACTTATCTTGCTTAGCATGATACATTATATCTCCATCCATATCATCGCAAATGGCAAGATTTCATTATTTTTGATTGCTGAGTAATATTCCATTATATGTAAATACTGCATCTTCTTTATCCGTTCATCAGTCAATGGACATTTGGGCTCTCTCCATAGTTTGGCTATTATTGATAATGCTGTTATAAACATTGTGGTACATGTGCAACTTCAAATCTGTATTGTTGTATCCTTTGGGTAAATACCTCATAGTCCAATTGCTAGATTATAGGGTATGTCTATTTTTAGTTTCTTGAGGAACCTCTGTGTTGTTCTCCAGAGTGGCTGCACCAGTTTGCATTCCTACCAACAGTGCAAAACAGTTCCCCTTTCTCTGTATCCTCACCAATATCTGTTGTTTCCTGTGTTGTTAATTGTAGCCATTCCGACAGGTGTGAGGTGGTATCTCATTGGGGTTTGGTTTGTATTTCCCTGATGATGAATGATGTTGAGCATGTTTTCATGCGTCTGTTGACCATCTGAATGTCTTCTTTGGAAAAGTGTCTATTCATGTCTTCTGTCCATTTCTTCACTGGGTTATTTGTTTTTTGGGTGTTGAGTTTGATAAGTTCTTTCATTTGCAAATATCTTCTTCCATTCTGTAGGCTGCCTTTTAGTTTTATTGATTGCTTCCTTGACTGGACAGAGCTTTTTATCTTGATGAAGTCCCAATAGTTCATGTTTGCTTTTGTTTCCCTTGCCTTCAGCCACCTGTCTAGTAAGCAGTTGCTCTAGCTGAGATCAAAGAGGTTGCTACCTGTGTTCTCCTCTAGGATTTTGATGGTTTCCTGTCCCACATTTAGGTCTTTATCCATTTTTAATTTGTTTTTGTGTATGGTGTAAGAAAGTGGTCCAGTTTCATTCTTCTGCATGTCACCGTCCAGTTTTCCCAGCACCATTTGTTTAAGAGATTGCCTTTTTTCCACTGGATATTCTTTCCTGCTTTGTCAGAGATGAGTTGACCATATAATTGGGGGTCCGTTTCTGGGTTTTCTATTCTGTTCCATTGATCTATGTGGCTGTTTTTGTTCTACTACCATATTGTTTATATTACTATAGCTTTATAAGATAGCTTGAAATTTGAAATCATGATGCCTCCAGTTTTATTTTTCTTTTTCAGGATTGCTTTGGCTATTCAGGGTCTTTTGTGGTTCCATACAAGTTTTGTGATTGTTTGTTCTAGCTCTGTGAAAAATGCTGGTGGTATTTTGATAGGGATTGCATTAAATACATAGATTGCTTTGGATAGTATAGACATTTTAACAATGTTTATTCTTCCAATCCATGAGCATGGAATGCTTTTCCATTTTGTGTGTGTGTGTGTCCTCCTCAATTTCTTTCATAAGTATTTTATGGTTTTGAGAGTATACTTCTTTTACCTCCTTAGTTAGGTTTATTCCTACGTATCTTATTGTTTCTGGTGCAGTTGCAAATCAATTCCTTGATTTCTTTTTCTGCTGCTTCATTATTGGTGTATAGAAATGCAACAGATTTCTGTATGTTGATTTTATATCCTGTGACTTTGCTGAAGTCATGTATTAGTTCTAGCATTTTTTTGGTGGAGTCTTTTGAGTTTTCCATATAGAGTACCCTGTCGTCTGCAAAGAGTGAAAGTTGGACTTCTTCCTTGTCGATTTGGATGCCTTTTATTCTTTTTGTTGTTTGATTGCTGAGGCTAAGACTTCCTGAACTATGTTAAATAGTGATAATGAGTATGGACATGCCTGTCTTGTTTCTGAATATAGGGAAAAGGCTCTCAGTTTTTCCCCATTGAGGATGATATTAGCTGTGGGTCTTTTGTATATGACCTTTATGATGTTGAGGTATGTTTCATCTATCCCTAATTTGTTGAGGGTTTTTATCAAGAATGGATGCTTGTCCATGTCTTCCAGATTGCCCAGTTTGTTGGCATATAGTTTTTCATGGTATTCTCTTATAATTGTTTTTATTTCTGTGGTGTTGGTTATGCTCTCTCCTCTTTCATTCGTGATTTTATCTCTTTGGGTCCTTTCTCTTCTCTTTTCGATGTGTCTGGATAGGGGTTTATCAGTTTGTTAATTCTTTCAGAGAACCAGGTCTTAGTTTTATCGATCTGTTCTACTGGGATTTTTTGTTCCTATACCATTTATTTATGCTCTAATCTTTATTATTTCTCTTCTGCTGCTGGCTTTAGGCTTTTTGCTGTTTTTAGCTCCTTTAGGTGTAAGGTTAAGTTGTGTATTTGGAACCTTTTTGCTTCTTGAGATGAGCCTTAATGCAGTATACTTCCCTCTTAGGACTCCCTTTGCTGCATCCAAAGGTTTTGGACTGTTGTGTTTTCATTTTCATTTGCTTCTATGTATTTTTTTTTAATTTGTTCTTTAATCTCTTCAGTAGTGTATAACTTTAGCACATATACAAGAAATCGGTAAAGTTGACATGGGTACATTACACAGACCTTATTCAGATTTCACCAGTTTTCGTACATTCATTTATGTGTGCGTGTTGTGTGTGTGTATAAGTGTGCAATTTGGTCATGTGTAAATTTGCGTAACTACTACCACAATCAGGACATAGATCCCATCACTACAAAGATCTCATGCTACCCTTTTATGGTCCACTGTTCTTTGTCCCTCCTCACACACACATGTGCGCACATACACAGAGAAAACTGCCAGGAACCATCATAGTGTGTATTACTCAATAATTCCTTTCTAATCTCTATTTAACTATTGATTGCTTCTATATTAGAGTTTTTCTGGCTTATATTAGAGTTCCAACACTTATTTCTCTACCTGTTCAGCATTACTGTGATCTTACCAGACAAAAAGATACTATGATCTCAGACCAGCTGTTCCAAGTACTTGTCTGACTGATTTTTACATAGAATCTTGTTCCTTCGAAGATAAGCCTACCCTGGGCCATGTTTATTGAGCTGATTCACCGGCCACAGTCAACCTTCCCATTCTGCATTGGCAGAACTTTTAAAGTCCGCACGTTGCCAGGAAACTTGATGCTTCTTTTCTTCACTACATGAACATTTCAGTCACACGCTGTTGACCTGTGTGTATTACTATGCCTTCTGAATATTGTGTAATAAGTGAAGTCATTCAGAGATTTCAACTCAGTGTAGCTGGGGGCAGGAAAAGAGTTTAGGGTGCATAGTCAACTCTCCCCTCAAGACATTGGTTTATTCCACCTCTTACATCCCTTCTTGGTACTCTTCCTACTTCTTACAATATATCGTATCTTTCTGAAACTATGTTCCTTATTTATTCTCCAGGTGTGCACTTTTTTGCTTATACAGATAGAGAAAAATAATCTACATAAGTGTATTGTTTTTTTCCCCTTAAGGATCAATACATCGCTAGGTAGTAGTAAAAAATCGAACATTCTATTCTATTCACCTTTTTTTATATTCATATCTTATATATTAATTTAACAATTTTTTTTAAAAATGGTATTTATACCATAATTAACTAGTTTTATATATATTTCACTTGGTTCCAGTAAGCCATGATTATATTCATTTTATAAGTTACTTTTAACAGGTAATATATTTTTATGATTCATAATTTAAAATTTACAAAAATTTGATCCCACCCCTGTCCGTTATTCTGTTTTCAGAGTGAACTAATGTTACCAGTACCCTTTCTATCTTTTCTTTTTTATCTATCTTATGTCTCTTTATATTCTTTTTCTAGGTTTGTGTTATTTGGTCTTTTTCTTAATTGTTTCCAGGAATTCTTTATGTATTGATCCATAAAGTTATCAGTCAACATTAAGTCATTTACAATAAAATTATCTACAGAATTTTACCTAAAAGTAGATAGGCTAGGGGCTCCTGGGTGACTCAGTAAGTTAAAGGTTTGACTCTTTATTTTGGCTCAGGTCATGATACCTGGGTGCTGGGATCGAGCCCCATGTCGGGCTCCAAGCTGGGTGCTGGGATCGAGCCCCATGTCGGGCTCCAAGCTGAGGATGGACCCTGCTTAATATTCTCTCTCACTGCCCCTCTGCCCTTCCCCATTCTTGTTCTCTTTCTCTCTCGAAAAAATAAATAAATAAATAAATAAATAAATAAATAAATAAATAATAACAGTAGATAGGCTATTTTAAAAATTCAAATGGAAAAACAAAGAAGCAAAAACTCAGAAAAGTAAAAAGAAAAGAAAAAAAAAAAAAAAAAAGAGTGACCGGTGGGGGTCTACCCTTAACAGATATTACAACATGCAGCAACAAACAAGAAACTAGGAGAATATATCTCAACTCGAAGGACAAACTTGTCTTTTCTTTCTCATTCCTCAGTTGTCTGACTTATCCAGTAAGAACCTTCTTCAAGCTTCTTTGTCCTTATAACACCATCCCAGGCATTTTTAATATGTCATTACATTTTGGCAACAAGATGTCCCAGGCTTCTTTTGACTATGTTTTTTTTTGTTTTTTGCTTTTCCCTCTGCTGTAGGACTTGGAATCAGTTACCCTCCACAGACACTTTTCTTAATGGAGAAGTGCTTAGAGACCGAAATGCAAGCATTAGGGCTGCATGTCAAATTGTGTATGAGGTGGTAGGCTGGGTGTGTAAGGGTAGCCAGATCCCATTAATAACAACTAGACAAATCCCTTTTAATAAGTTCCTACATTTATAATGATTTATTTTCTCTACATCATCTTCCTAACAGAAAAAACAGCCAGCATTTATGTAGCTCCTATCATATTTAGGTAGTGTTTTGTGCTTATATGTAGTAACTCATTCCGTCATCACAAAAATCCCATAAGGCATATGTATTTTATATATATGTGGGTATTTTTATTATATTTATATATAAGTAAGAAACCGTAGGTACAGAAAGGTTAAATAACTAGCCCAAGGTTAAATAGCTAGTGAATATGGCATAGTGGGATTCAAACCCATGCATTTGTCCATATTCTTTATTTAAGATGGATGGATGAGGATAAGGACTCCTATGAGAGTTTCCAAATTCCTCGGTTCATTTCAGGCAGACATTTGGGAAGGAGGCCAACTGTGTATCAGCCCCAGACAAGTTCTAATAGTCCTTTTCCCTGGATTTCAAATAATTGTTTACTATGCTCTATGTGACCTCATGGATATAGGACCTAATTATCATCCCAGTTTCCTAACAACAACCTATACCCCTAAGAAACTGTAGCCTGGATTTGACCACCTAGCTGTTGCTAGGGGAGAATAAACACCCTTTGTTCCTTCAGGTCATACTGACCTTGTACAAAATCCCAGAAGTTGGCTTTGTTTTTTTTTAAATTTTAATTTTTTTTTAATGTTTATTTATTTTTGAGACAGAGAGAGACAGAGCATGAATGGGGGAGGGGCAGAGAGAGAGGGAGACACAGAATCGGAAGCAGGCTCCAGGCTCTGAGCCATCAGCCCAGAGCCCGACACGGGGCTCGAACTCACGGACCGCGAGATCGTGACCTGAGCTGAAGTCGGACGCTTAACCGACTGAGCCACCCAGGCGCCCCTAGTTGGCTTTGTTTTTGAAGAGACTTCTTCAGATAGAACTAATTCACTGTCTCCATCCACTGAGAGACATAGTAAGGAATAAAACATTTAATGTGAAAGAAAAGGTCTTTGATCTTTTTTATACAAAAAATAACTTGCATAAAAGGCCTTTATCAACTGAGTATATTTTATTCTCATCATTGATTACTGACTTTTACTCTCTCCTGCATTTTCTGAGAGCCCTTAGCCAACAATCTTTACATGCTATTATTTTTCATATGTTTGTATTTACTTCTTTGTACCTAAGGCTGATTATTATTGTTGTTGTTATATTTCATTTCAATATCTACTTGCCTGTTTTTCTCAAATATCTAATGAGAATAGTTAACTACTAGTTGACAACTGAAATACTGAGACAGGAAAAGTCCTGTAGATCACCTCTCTTGTGAGTGAAAGATAAGCCATCTGGAGATTCACGCTGGTTCACTGACTACATGGAAACAGAAGTCATATGTAAAGAGTTGGGGATTGCTGAGTTGGTTAACTGGACAGGGAGTGTCAACTATCTCAAAAGGTCCTGAAGGATGTATCAGGATCTATCTACATGGCACAGAGCCCAGTGATGGAAAGGTCAGGGAAGTAAGAGCAGACATATGGAATCTTCTATTGCCTAGGGGGCTGATAGTTATCCTATCCTGAGCCATTATTTTCAGATTAACTTGTTTTTTCTGGGAACACCGTCGTCACACAAATTCAGAATTATTTGATTCATTGATTCCTGTCTTGTTATATGTGTGTGCTGGAGAAAACATCAGTTTTATATAAAGAATTACTTATGTGTCTGCATGTGTAGGTCCATACTCCCACCCCCGTATAAACACACATTATTTTTTTTTTTTTTTTTTTTTTTTTTTTTTTTTGAGTAGGCTTCACGGCCAGCACAGAGCCCATTGTGGGGCTCAAACTCAGAACTCTGAGATTAAGACCTGAACTAAGATACAGTCAGACACTTAACCGACTGAGCCTCCCGGGCACCTCCACATTATTTATATGGGGATGGAAATAACTGGCTTTGTAAATTTGGTTATGTAAATAATAATATATGCAAATCTATATATTTAATTCTAGAATACTCTAAAGTTCTAATTTGCGTAATAGAATAGGCTTTACAGTCTGTTAAATGTGGCAGCTATGTTTTCAAAAGAAATACTTTCTCACCAAGTTAATAATCAGATTTGAGTTTTAATAAGTAATTATAAACTTTTAGCAGAGAAAGGCATCGGTCAGCAAAGCATATGATGCTATTTTTTTTCCATCTTTTACCTTTGTAATAAAGCTTTTTCTTAAATTGCTTTTTGCCTTTCAAAATGGTAGCATTCGTGTTCTAGCAATAATTGTAAAGATTTGAGTTATTATAAACTTTGAATATCATTTCCTCCCATTCTGTGACAGTTCTACCACTAGGGAAGTCAGGCTTGCAAGGTCTAATTACTGCAGCGTTTTGATATCCCCAGCTACAATATTGGCAGGAATTTAAGCTATGGTAGAATTCATTGGTGACACTGTTGTAACTAAAAACACAGAATCTGTTTTCAAGCTTGTTCAGGATGGAATCAAGTATTGGATGATGTCAAATAGTCTTGCTGTAAGTTCAGAAGTGCCTTGGATGATTCTAATATGAGATGCTAATTATTTGCAATAGAATGTAAATAAGGTGGCACTGAGTCTTATTTGCAGTGACTAATGAAAGCTGTTGTACTATAATCAGTGAGATACAGAGCAACAGGGCAATTCATTAGGAAAACCATAGTTGACAAGCAGTTAATGCATGCCAGTCTGGACCTTTCCTCTTGCTTCTGTTTGCCTCTATTATTTCTTCTTGTTGATAATAATAAGTCCCATATGGAAAACGTATAACAAGGATAAGAAGAAACTAGCGGCTAAATTTTGCCAAGCTATGCCAAATATCCACAGACTGTAAGTTTTTCTTAGCTTTTCTTTGCCTATGAAAAACAACTGCCATATTAGGCTGATTGAAAATACAGTGATTTTCTAGTCAGCAAATTGCTAGTCTGAGAGTTTTTCATGTTATCTCTCCAGACTTGAGCAAAACTTAACTATGCTGCAAATTATTTTATTTTCCAGATATATATTACATTTCAAAGTTTAGCCACATTTTCACTTCTCATACTTTAGCAGCAGAACACTTTTAACAAATAAAAACACGACATTGCTTGATATTGCTCTCTCCTCTCTGTGTTATAGAGTACATGCCTTGGTAAATAAAAGTTGAAACTCTGGAATAGCTTCTCTGCTCTGGGGCATATATTCATCACAACAACGGTAGTGCAGGATACTATACTGCTTTTAAACTTGTATAGCCAAATTTCTAACTTCTATAACTATTAAAGTAGCACAGTCATCATGTTTTATTGCCCATGGATGGAAAAAATTAGGAAGGTGATTTCTGTTGTGTGTAATTTGTAGAACAGATTCTTTCACTGGTTATCTGTGGCTACCATTGAGGAAAGCCATTTGATTCAGTCAATATTTTATGATCCATCTCTTGTTTTAAAAGAATCTGAGGTGGCTTGTCTATTTAAAGGATGGAGAAAGGGGTGCCTGGGTGGCTCAGTCAGTTAAGCATCAGACTTCAGCTCAGGTCATGGTCTCGCAGTTTTTGAGTTCGAGCCCCGTGTCGGGCTCTGGGCTGACAGCTCAGAGCCTGGAGCCTGCTTCGGATTCTCTGTCTCCTTCTCTCTCTCTCTGCCCCTCTCCTGCTTGTGCTCTGTCTCTGTCTCTCAAAAATAAATAAATGTCAAAAAAAATTTTTTAATTAAATAAATAAATAAAGGATGGAGAAGAAACTGGAAAGTCAATACTGTGATTTATTTTTGAGCTTCCAGACAGCCAGAGAGAGAAAAGGAAGCAGGGTGCTTACAGAATGCCAGAACATGGGCTTGCATCCCCTGGGCAAGAGCGTATTTGAATCCGAGGTCAAGAAAACAAAACCCGGGAAACAGCAAGAATCTGAGGCCAATTAAGAGTTTCATGTATTCTTTTTTTTTTTTTTTTAATTTTTTTTTTTAACGTTTATTATTTTTGAGACAGAGACAGAGCATGAACGGGGGAAGGTCACAGAGAGAGGGAGACACAGAATCTGAAACAGGCTCCAGGCTCTGAGCTGTCAGCACAGAGCCCGACGCGGGGCTCGAACTCACGGACCGTGAGATCATGACCTGAGCCGAAGTCGGACGCTTAACCAACTGAGCCACCCAGGCGCCCCTCATTTATTCTTTATCTCCTATTATATAAAGTGCCAAAAATTACCCACATTGAGCTCTTTGCTTCTGTCTGAAGTTGGGTATCCTAAAATCTCTCAGATACTCTCAGACACCTAAGATGACTCTGCCATGGTAGTGCTTGCAACGGGTTTTCCATAATTCAGTTTGTTAGTTAAACACAAGGTGGTCAGTTAAATTTGAATTTCAATTAACAATGAATACTTTTTTTTTTAATCACAGTAGGTCCCCTAAATACTTTTTAAATATAACTGTCCCAAATATTACACAGACTATACCGATACTAAAAAAAAATTGCTCACTGTTTTTCTGAAACAATTTTTAATCTGAAATTTAAATTTAAGTGTTTTCATTGTTTTGTTTTGCTAAATCTGGCAACCTTACCTACAGCCTGCAGGTAAACCTTATAAACTATAGGGGACTGCCCCTTTATCACAAAAACCGAGGACCCAGAGTGACAGTCAATCATAGGCATTTTTTTTTTTTTCTTTTTCTCTTCTCTTTGTTTCTCTTCTCCAACTTTTGTTAAAAGGTTAACAGGGATAGATAGGTCATTATTTTCTGGCAAAGAGAGACTTAAAGAATCTTTAGACAGTGAATAATAATAAAACCAAAAAAGGGACTTTTTACCAAGGGACTTGAATATTTCAAGTGAGCTATGGTTTGGTTGGGAAAGTGCATACACACACACACACACACACACACACACACACACACACACACACTCTAGTTCAGTTTCCAGAAATAGCCATAAAGATAGTGACCTAATACTGGAAGTTAGTTGTCTGCATGGTCAGAGTGGATGCAGCATATCTCAGAACCCCATTGCCTCTAGGAACCAATGGAGGCCTGTGGCTTCCAGAAAACTGCCTGAGAAAAGTAGGGTCTCACTGACTCTGAGAAGCTTGGTTCTTACTGTACTTAGTGTTCTTTTATCCTTGGGGCTTTAAATCTTGGATATTACTTCTGCTAACACCTTGGACACTGTGTGTCAAGGGAATATTTTAAACACTGGCCTCCCCTAATCCTTGAGCACAGCTCAGTGTCACCTCATTTTGAGTTAGCACCCATTAGTCCCTGAACATTATTTTGGAGTATGCCATTCCCTATAGACCTTTAAACCTTGCATTGTTCTTTCTCTCCACTAAAAACTGGAGATCCATGTCTTGGAACGGTTATGTTCTGGCATATGTAGAGATCAGGGTTCAGCTGCAAAGACCAGAATCCAGTTTAAGCAGAAAAGTCTTTATAACTGCATGGTAAATGAAATACAGTGTCATTGGGTTAAACGAAGAAGCCATCTAAATTGAGCTTTGATAAGTAACATCCAAAGCCATAACACAAACACCAGGGCCACTGCTGCCTCCTCTTTGATGCAGTACTGCCTGCTGAATGGGGAAGCTGCCTCTTCAGCTGCTGGCCCCCGAACCTCACTGCCGCTCCCTCACAAGAAGTCCCTGTGGGTGATCAGGAAGGTACCGTCATTCCTGCCAGCTACAGAACCGGGCCGTGCATGTTATCTACACCAGCATAACAGATATCCATCTTCCTTCCTCTCAGCACCCACAAAGCTAATAAGCAGATACTGGGAGTTCTGCTGGTGCTATAATAGAGCTCCAAACGCTTCCAAAGTCATACTTGCAAGCAAAACCAGCAAAAACATGGCCTCTACTTCATTTCCAACTTACTAACCTTGAGCAATCTGGAGACTGGCCAAGGCAAATCAAATTCAAATTGCAAGAGGATCCTTAATGTGGATTTTAGCTTTTCAGCCAATACAGTACAAGGCACTCCAGTGACTGGTTAAAATGGACGTTGAATGTCAGTGCACCATAACCAGGACATGGAACCTTGTTTATAAGTAATAGTCACATCACCCTACAGAAGGGAAAAATCAATAAAGACCATGACATAAGGATCTCAGATGCCTTTGGGAAAACACTTCTGAGGTCCTTCCATAAGACTGTTATTATTTCCATCTATGAGGTCATATACCAATTCTTGAACGATGGCAAGCTTTTTTTTCTGGCCGTAAATTCCTAAGCACTTTGAATGCAGAACCTTTTGACAGAGATAATTTGATGTCTTACCGACAGTGTTTCCCAATAGTTTTATATACAATCTGAAAGCTTCTATATATGGTTCTATCTTTATTCAGAAGCTTTTGCCTTGCTTTTGCTGTCAAGTGAAACCTGACTCCTGAGAGGACACAAGCAGGCAGTGCCATTGTGGCCATTACTTTGAGTGGGGCTCAGAAACTGATTTCAGAATTAATCTACATTGATTGTTTCTACTTTGGCTCCTCCAGACACAAATAACTGATGGGACCGGACTTCCTTCCCTTTTCACCTAGTTTTATGGCTGGATTGGTGCCAAGTGAGGCATACTCAGATCCGTCCTGTTTGGTTTTGTTTATGGTACAGCCATCTTTCCCACTGTCATTACCGTTATTTTGTCAGATGGGTACAAAGGTTCCTAAGACAATGGTAAGAGACAAGGTAGAATTAGTGGTAGTCCAGAGTTCTTTATAGGGTTATTACACCTATTTTTTTTTTCCCCTTGGGATTCATTTGCTAGGGCAGAGAGAAACCCACATCAGCAGTTTACCTAGTTTTTACACAGATGTTGAGATGTTCACAAATAATTTTAAAAGAAACATGGGTTAACAGCTTGAGTACTGAAGTACCGTTCCTCTTTTTATATTACGCGAGGAACCATTGTTGTATAAAAGTCACAGTGCAATAAATGCAATAAAAATCATCTTTATTTATCAAAATAACATTTATTACCAAGACATGAAAAATGAAACTGACAAAGTAAGTCACACATTCCTATCAATCTTTTTGAAATTTTCATGGATTTGCTCAATAAAAAGGCCTTACTTGCAAATTCCATTTGAGCCATTCTAATCAAATTTTCCTATAAGCTGGTTATAATTGTTAACAGTCCCTTTTGGGAAGATGGGTGATTTTTTTTGTTTTCTATCTAGAACAACAAAAAAGGTATTATAGTGTAAATGTAAATCAAAATTCTTGATTTATGTAATGTTTAGAGAGTTATTGATGGAATTTTTCAGTATGAAAATTTTGCCAAGTATACATTTAGTTAAGTTGTATTTTTTTTTAATTGTTGTGATAGAATAAAAATATTAGAAAAATAAAAATCATCAGAATTGGGGCTAAGTCCCTATCTCCTTCTTTAATAGCAGTTCCGTGCCCCACCCCACATAAATATTTTTTAAACTCACTTAGGATCATTGCATATGCTAGTCAGTCAATGAATACTTGCAGAGGAAAATGAGTTATTGGAGCAGATAAATAAATTGGCTGATAATGTTTGCTTACTAAAATAACTATCATTAACTGTTCTACGAAGCTTCTACTCAAAAGTTCTAATCTTTTTTCTCTGTGTTTGCCTCAAGTCTTCCTCGCACATTCAGTTTTATAGATAACTGTCAGGTCTGTATAGAGGAGAGTACTTGGAATGCTAAATGTATTTTCTGGCATTTTATTCATTCAACCAGAGTTTTTGAACACCGGCCACATGTAGAACCCCTAACCAGTTGCTCTTGTTACAAGGGTGAACAGAACAGTTCCTGTCTTAATCTACTTAAAAGTTCTAAGAAGAATCTCTTGAGATTTGTATCACATTGCCCACATTTACTAAAAATAAATATGTCCAGACTTTTTTGAACTGTTTTCACAGAATAAATTTAAATGCTTTCTTTAAACAAAATAATTTCTAAGATTTCAAAGTTGTCTTAAGTTTTTAGAATTTTTTCTAATTAAGCATAATTTAATTTAATGTTGACCAAGCATGGTTCAGAATGAGACTTTTTAAAGAAAACTTAGTGGAAAATCCCTCTCTCTTTCCCTCTGTCCTCCTGCCAGCCAGTTTCCCCTCCCCAGCAAAAGTGAATGTTGGGTAGGGTTACATTCAAGTGCATATAAAAGAAGGCTGACATTGACTTAAACAGAGAAATTCAAAGTGACTCTGATACTTGCACGGTAGTTCTGCAATGTCGTCAGGACTTGCATTTTTTTTCTTTTTTGTTTGTAATTTGTTATAAAATTTTATTTGATAATCAGTGGTTAGTTCTCATCCATACTGTAGATCTTTGAAGGTGATGACAAGTAAAATACTTAGCCAACGTATAGAGCTTGTTTGGTGAACCTTCCTCCTCACTGCCTCTTCTGGACAAATCACACATGGATCCAGGTTAGGACATTCCTCTTTGGTCCACACAGCTTTGTTGAGCCAGGTGTCAGTACGCACGTCTGGAGTTACCATCTCCTTCCCGGCCAGTTTCCAAGCTGTTTGAGTGCCCAGGATGCACGCTTGCGAATGTCAATGACATGATCTCCAGTCACCACCTCACTGATGGTGGCACAACACCTCTCGCCATCCTTCTTTATGGGGGCCATTCTGTCAGGGCCAGGTTAGAAAGGATGAAAATGGGGGATTACCCCTTTCTGTCTTTATGCTTCGTCTTTGTCCTTCAGCCTCTAATCTCAAAGCTGCCTCTTGGTGCGGTTTGACGACTGGAATGCCGTCTGTCATTTCTATATTCCAGGGAGGAGAAAGTGGTCAACAAGACCCAACAGGCATGGCTCTATAAAGAGCTTTTTCGAACACCAAGAAGAGGAAATATAGGGGCGCCTGGGCCACTCAATCAGCTGAATGGCCGACTTGGGCTCCGGTCATGATCTCACACAGTTTGTGAGTTTGAGCCCCGCATCAGGCTCTGTGCTGACAGTCTGGAGTCTGTTTCAGATCCTCTGTCTCCCTCTCTCCCTGCCCCTCCCCTGCTCACACACTCTCTCTCTGTTCAAAATGAATAAATATTTAAAAAAAAAAAAAAAGAGGGAATGTAGAGAGAAGTTCAGATCACAGGGGACGCCATATGACAGGACTGCCTGTAGCAGGTGGGCCATGAGCAGCTTGAGAGGAAGTCATACCTGGGTCAGACAGACTGTCACCAGGGACAGCAGTAGCCAAAGACAGGCTTCACTAAGTTAACCATTTTACCTAGGGTCCACTTTTTTCATAACTTCCATGTGTCAGAGCTTGCAAGTTAATCCATTCTTCATTAAATCGTAGTGTCTTATTAAGTAAAATTTCACCTAAAAATATGAAATAGGACTAATATCAAACACTGTGTTTGATAGGTGTCTTCCCTAAGTTAAAAGGTAGCTCTTTATATATGCTTCATTGCAGCTCGGATTACACATGTACATGTGTCCTGCTTCCCTAATACACCTTTTCAAGCAAGACATTTTATTTTATGGCTTAATTTCAAGGGGAAAAAATATTCCAAAAAGAAGGAATACTGTGAGGCATCACAGAGAAAAGAGCAGTCCACTGTTGATTTGTGCTAAAAACTGTGAGGGCTTTTTAGAGACATGCATTTCTTTCCATAGGCTCCATGAGCTGAACCTCAGGAACAGAAATGGACTATCAGTGGTCATTACAGTGTACTTATTTCAGGGCTGGATTCTGAATATATTTTTTATAAATTATAAGTAGAGTTGAAGGAAAAGAGCTTTTTTTGAGGTGGCAATCTCAGTAAAATAAATGAATGAATGTGAGGTATCTGTTACTTCTCACAGAAGCCTTAATAAAACATATAGAAAAATTTCTCTAATTTTTTTTTCAGCTTTATTAAGGGACAATTGACAAAATTGTAAGACTTTTACACGGCTTGCCAGGCCTCACCCCCAGAGTTTCTGATTCAATAGGTCTGGTGTGCGGCCTAAGAATTCACATTTCTTTTTTTTTTTTTTTTTTTTTGAAGTTTATTTATTTATTTTGAGAGAGTGTATATGCTTGAATGAGCAGGGGAGGGGCAAAGAGAGAGAGGAGAGAAAGAATCCCAAGCAGGCTCCACGCTGTCTGCACAGAGCTCAACGTGGGGCTCAAACTCAAGAACCCTGAGATCAAGACCTGAGCCAAAATCAAGAGTCCGATGCTTAACCAACTGAGCCACCCAGGGACCCCAAATGGGACCTTTAAAGTATACAGTGTGATGATTTGATATCTATACATTAGGACAGAATTCCCCCCCAGTGAATTCATTGAAATATGCATCACCTCACATATTTACCTTCTTTTCTCCCTTTTTTTGGTGAATACCTTTTTTTTTTTTAATGTTTTATTTCTGACAGAGAGAGAGGGGGGTGGACACAGGGACCTAAGCTGAAGTAGGACACTTAGCCAACTGAACCACCCAGGCACCCCTGGTGAATACTTTTAAGATTTACTCTGTTAGCATTATTTCAATTCTACAGTTCTATAGTGTTATCAACTTTAGTCACCATGTCATACATTAGATTCTCAGACCATATTCATTCTCAAATTGAAAGTTTGTATCCTTTTACCAACCATGCCCTATTTCCCATACCCTCCAGCTCCCGGAAACCACTTTTCTATTCTTTGTTTCTATATAAGTGACATCATTCAGTATTTATCTTTTTCTATCTGACTTATTTCTCTTAGCATAATGCCTTCCAGGTAGTTCACCCATATTGCAAATGACAGGATTTCCTTAATTTTTTTAAGGCTGAATAACAGTCCCATGTATGTGTGTGTGTGTGTATGTATATATATATACACACACATGTACAAGGGACTATTATTCATATATAACATATGTATATCACACTGATCCATTCATTCATTGATAGACACTTACATTTTTTCCATTCCTTGTCTGTTGTGAATGGTGCTGCCATGAGCATGGGAGTACAGATATCTTTTCAAGATAATGGTTTCATTTCCTCTCTAATCTTCCTGATAATTGAAAACCGGCTCAAGATGTTACTCTTTGGGAATGCAGCCTACAAAAAGGATTTAACAAATAACATTACTATAAAAATACTTTTACTGCCTTTTTCAACATCTCACTATCAAAAATGTCTGAATTACATATACATATGACATTAATAAGTGGTTTTTTTTAATTTTTTTTAATGTTTATTTTTGAGAGAGAGAGGCAGAGTGCAAGAGGGCGAGGGGCAGAGAGAGAGAGAGAGGGAGACACAGAATCTGAAGCAGGCTCCAGGCTCTGAACTGTTCACACAAAGCCCAATGCAGGGCTGGAACCCACAAGCTGTGAGATCATGACCTGCGCTGAAGTTGGACACTCAACCAGTTGAGCCACCCAGGTACTCCAATGTGTGTTTATTTTTAAGAGATATTATTGGAAGACATTACTATTTGACTTTGGAAACTTGCTTATGGTACTCTCCTTTCTGCCTAGTATCATCTTAACAGGTACATCACATTAAGCTAATTTATTAACCACTTAACATTGAGTAGCTACAAATAGAATTAAGTAGTCTGTTTTATTTGGGTCACTTTGGTGTTTATAATTTATAGTGCTTTTTCCTTGAATTAAACACTTTCACTATTTCTGAAAGCTTGAATAGCACTTCGTCAAGTGCTGAACAGATTTCACTTTTTTTTTTTTGCTACACAGATAGATTTCAGAACAAAAGGAAATAGCTTTGCAATTACAAGGACATCCCTTAATACCTTCTCTAAAGGTTTAGGGCCTTATTAGGATTGTTTATGTTCTGTGATACTCTTTTTAAATGGAGGCAAGTTAGGTGGGTTTTTTCCCCCTACCATACACAGCATGGTATCAGGAAGGTGGCCAAGAGCATGACCTTGGCCTTTAAACCTGTTTCCTCACTGTAAAATTGTAATGACAGTTCCAAGCATGAATGGTTGTTGGGAGTTTGAAAATGAATTGACATACATAAGGACCTGGCTAAGGTGTGGCATATAGTAGTTCAGTAACTATTGATTTCTCTTTCTTTCTGTTGTTAAAATTTCATGTTGTGTGTTTAGTGATCTCTGTAGAGACGATTAGAGAGAAAAAGTTCAACAGTGACATAGAAGATTGTCCATTTTAATAACTGTCTTTTTTTTTTTTAATTTGGAACTTCAAAGGCAGCATTTTGGAAGATTTATCCTCCTATACCTGTAACTCTCTTGGTTGCTACCATGTCACTGGTGGCAATGTTGAGGTAGGCTGGTGGTTATGTGGGGAAGTCACCAATGTTTTCTTGCATAGGGAACAGAAAACATAATCATTATGCGTTTTTTTAGTCCTGTAAATATATTTTTATTATATAATACTCATTTGTAACCTAATAATAAGCACATGGCTAGAAAGTAAGATTTCTTTCAAAGAGTCTGAGTAACTAGTTAGAGTATAGACACTTGGCCTTGGTTGGACCAAGACGAGTGGGCTGTTGGGTGACATATGTAATTTTTTTTTAATGTTTATTTATTTTTGAGAGAGACAAAGACAGAATGCAAGTAGGTGAGGGGCAGAGAGAGAGGGAGACACAGAATCCGAAGAAGGCTCCAGGCTCTGAGCTGTCAGCACAGAGCCCAACGCGGGGCTCGAACCCACGAGCTACGAGATCATGACCTGAGTCGAAGTCGGACGCTCAACCGACTGAGCCACCCAGGCGCCCCTGTTGGGTGACATATTAATGCAGGACTTGGAACTAAACAATGCAGTAGAGACCACAGATTCCTGCCACCATGGATCCTTAGATGACATTGAAGGTGACTGGCTGACAGATGTCTCTCCTGTATGCAGATTGTTAAGTAGGCCCCTGATAAAGTACTTCAAAATACCTAAAGTATTTACAGCTTAAATCAATGCATATAGATTAAAAATTTTTAATTTAAAAGTTGTACCCATATATTATAAATTCTTAACATTTTAGAGATAAGATTTTTTTACCTTTTTAATAAACCCAGAGTAGTTTTAAGATCATTGTAAACTTACTGGGTTTTATTTTATTTTTTTCCTAACATTATACTAGTCCTCATCAGTCCTGTATTTTAATTCCTATTTAAAATATCAACTCTCCTGGGGTGCCTCTGTGATTCAGTCAGTTAAGCATCCCACCCTTGCTTTCAGCTCAGGTAATGTTCCCAGGTCATGGGATCGAGGCCCACCTCAGACTCCGTGCTGAGCATGGAGCCTGCTTAAGATTTTCTCTCTCTCTCCCTGTCCTTCTCCCTCTCCCCAGCTTACATGCTGTTTAGTTAAAATTAAATTAAATCAAATAACTAACTAAATAAATAATCCTGGACTGTTCCATTACGGATCTTTTGATATATTTTGTCAGTGTTTTAAAGATAGTGTATGTACAGGCTTGATACACACTGTTCTGTGTTTCTGTTGCACCTTGTGATTGTTACCATAGTGTACAAAAATGTAAAGATAAAAGTTAAATGACAATGTTTTTTGTTATTATTACCTTTTATTTTTTGGTAGGCTCACCTGTCGCTGTAGTCACGAAGGAATGCTGACACAATAACGTGCATTGCAAAATAGTCCAGCATTCTCCTGTTGGTGGATAGTTAATCTCATTTAAAGGAGAATTCATGGAGTGAATATATTTTATAATAACTTTGTCAGACTCACTCATTCTATGTGTTAAGGAACCTAATAGCGGGAGTATAAAATCAAAGAGCAGGTTTCAAATCCAGCCCCAGTCACTTATAGTGTGACCTTTTCTGAGTTATTTAAGCTAGCTTAAGTTCAGTTTCATATTTGTAAAATGGAGATAATAACTATAATATCTACTTCAAACAGCTTTTCTGAGCACTCGAAGCTATTCAGATGTGAAGGGTTTAGGATGTCGCCGGGCACCAGGCACATCCCCAGGAGAGGCACCTGTATTTTTGTTCTCGACATCATCTTCATTATCATTTCTTCTGAATTAACATTTCTTGTATGTCCAGGCCCAGCATTATTCCTCTGAATATAAAAAAGATGGAATCATGAATATGTATGCATTTTATTATAAAAATTTTCATCAAAAGATTAATATGTCCACAACCAACTTCTTGTAATATATAACCGGGGATATTTGTTAAATGACATATTTGTGCATTTAGATTTTAATTCTAATTGGCACTCACATGGCTGGTCCACTTTAAAATGGACCTTTTGCAAAGGTCCTTTTTGCAAAGAGTAGTCTTTATCCTTTTATCCTTTTGCAAAGAGTAGTCTTTAGAAGTGCTCAGTGATAGCATTATATTTTTGCACACCTGGAAATATGTATGTTTATGTGCGAGCACATTCCGTGTACTTCTACTTATTTACTTCTCATGATCAGTGCAGCAGGTGAAAATTATCATTGTCATCTTCGAGAAAGAGAATATGAGTCTTAGCTTATAGGACTTGTTCAAAGTTCCACCTGGTCTTGTGTCACCAGGTCACTATTAATTTCATTAAACTACCACTACTTTCTGAAAGTACTATAATTGGTACAAACTGGGAATTTCCTCTCCTTTGTTAACTGGGAAACAGATTTTGCCTCACTCTAAAGAACATTCTAGGGGCACCTGAGTGGCTCAGTCTGTTAAAAGTGTCCAACTCCAGCTCAGGTAATGATCTCACAGTTCATGGGTTCAAGCCCTACATCGGGAGGGCTTCAGATTCTCTGTCTCCCTCTCTGTCTGCCTCTCCCCTGCTTTCACTTGTGCTCGCACGCTCTTGCTCTCTCTCTCTCTCTCTCTCTCTCTCTCTCAAAAATGAATAAATAGTGGCGCCTGGGTGGCTAAGTCGGTTAAGTGTCCAACTTTGGCTCAGGTCATGATCTCACGGTTCGTGGCTTCGAGCCCCGCGTCAGTCTCTGTGCTGTCAGGCTCTGTGCTGACAGCTCAGAGCCTGGAGCCTGCTTTGGATTCTGTGTCTCCCTCTCTCTGTGCTCCTTCCCCACTCATGCTCTGTCTCTCTCTCTCTCTCAAAAATAAATAAACATTAAAAAAAAATAAAATTAAAAAAATGAATAGGTAAACATCTTTTTAAAAAGAATATTCTAACTTGACTGTGCAATGATAAGCTGACCTCCCTTAGGGCAAAATGACCTCCTTACTAGTTACAAGATGGCAGACAGAATTGTTGGCCTTACAGGACTGTTATGAAGAATTTGAGATTTATATGAATGACTGAGTTTTGTGTCTAAAGACTTCCAAATTAGCTCAAAATTAGGACTTGCTAATGATTTCTTTTCTCATACCCTCCTCTAATCACATGCCATATCCAGAAGATTTCGCCTTCACGAGGTTTCTTTAGAATCCTCAAAAACATAATGCTATAGAACAGATGCATTAAACAAATATTTGATCACCCACCATGTGCTGGGAATTTTGCTAAGCAGGTAATTTGTGATTTCTTCTTGAGGTGAATTCTGAAGAAGAATTCTTTGAGGGCAGAGAAAATGATGTGCCCTCATTAACTTCTAGATAATAGATGGTTCTGTAAAAACGGTAACAAATATTTGCTCACCAAAAACATTTTTCTTATAAAATTGAGCTGTGTATTACTTGCCAGCAAATGGAATCGCATCCTCTCCACTCCCCTGCCAGCTCCCTCAGCACCCCACTCAGGCCCTTGAAAGACAAAGAAGCTTAGATTTCTTGATACATGATATAATAAACACTTTCATTTAAGGCACTTATATCATAATCTGTTCCTTAATGTTGGAGCATCCTCACTGGTGGAGGTGGGAGGAGCAGAAAAAGCACTCTGAAGGTAAAGTTGAGGATGTGTCACAGTGTTAGAAGAGGAGGGAGGAGAAAAAAGTAAGCAGAAACAGAGGTTTCAGATCCTGAAGTTTGTTTTAGGTAAAACTTGTTTTCACTTTTCATTGAGGGGGCAACAGCCTCATCAAAGGTTTGGACTCTTTTTAACCTTCCTCATTGCCCATCAGGGCCATTGTCCTCGGGCTCACAGACTCCTGCTTGCAAGCTAATTGGTATCATATCCATACTCAGCTGTGTCCAGAGACATCTGGGTCTGGGGAAGGGCCGTCTTTTCTTGAGTCTGTGGTTTTAGGAAGGAAAATCTTTCTCAGAGGTCCTTTAACAAACTTTTTAACTCTTAGTGGCCAGAACAAAGTCAGATGGCCATTGGACACTGGCTCTTCAATCAAAATAGCCTCTCATCTAGAGTATTCTAACAGCCCTCCAACTACTCTTTCTTCTTTAAGACTTAACATCCTTGCGCCCACCCACTGCCACCACAGTTTTCTATCCAAGAAACAGATCCAATCATGTCATCCCATTGTTGGGGACTTCCCTTTGCATACTGTGCCCCCCACCCTTCCCCATCCCAGATCACCTAGCACAGTGCATGCATAATGGCAGTCCTTAATGGAAGCGGGCTGGATTCTAATTCCATTAATTGTGAAATATTCATAAATTCATTTCAGATCAGATATTGACATTGATGGTCTTTTTTTTTAAGTTTCAAAAAAAATAGATCTTCAAGTTACTACAGATGATGTGTAACACAAATAGAATTTATTAAGCAAATATTTATTATACACTTCTTATAGGCCACACACTATACTTGGAGTATAGGATTAAACAAAACAAACACCATATTGACGTCAAAGAGTCTAGAAAGAAAGATTTATTAAAATGAACAAGTAATATAAGTGTGGTAAGTGTGAAGAAAGAAGATGGTGACAAAAGACCCAACAACAGACAGACTTTGAGCTTCCCCAAAGAAACGCTGTGTCAAATGAGAACCAGATATGTCTGCGTGCAGAAGGTGGGTGTGTGGAGCAGGGATTGGGAGACACAAGAGTAGACTGACTAGAGACCACTTAGGAGGAAACTGCCATGATCCTGACAAGACATGGCGGTCACTTGGACCAGAATTGAAGCAGTGAGGATAGAGAGAAAGTATAGAACATGGTAAGAGGTTGTGCAGAATAAACATTGCACTCATGAGTTATTGACTTGAGCAGATGGATAAGACTATTGTTTCCTAAGGAAAAGATCACTGCTTGGTTAGAGAAAGAGGAGCCCAAAAACATTTGAAAAAAGCATGTTGGCCACTACCCAGTCAACTGCTTGGAGAACTAGAATGCTATTCAGGATATTGCCATTGCCATTGCCACGAGGGTGCCGTGTCATCCTGATGATGTACCTACCCTCTTGGTGTCTCTGCCTCTATCTGCTTCTGTTGTCATTGCCAGCAGATGTAATGCCCATACCTTTCTGGAATATGTTGACACTGTTTTTCTTGACATTATGGCTCTGACCCACTGCCTTCTCTCTGTTTCTTGACTTTAATGTCCCCATACTATTTGTGCCCTTCTGTGTGTTTGATTGTCCCATAAGTGGAGTTTATAGGGCGAGTTAGAGAATCTAACTATAGGATGCAGAATGTCCTATAGCACAGCATCTCCTGCCCTTTGTCCAGTGAGCCCTCACCATGGCTGCAGGATGCGAAGCATGGCAACTTTCTGTTTGTTTGTTTTTGGCATTAACACTGTCCAAGTGATACACTAGGCCATGGAAAGAACACACGCATTGTAGTCATTAAAACTTTGATCTAACTTCTGGCTTTTCTGTCCACCAAATATATGAACATAGGCCGAGAATTATCAAGTTCCCTGTGCCTTGATTTTCTCATCCATAAAGGAGATACAACAGGTCTCAAGTTGTTCTGAGAATTAGAGACCCATTACCTGTATGGGTTTAGTGTATTCGTATCTATCATTAGTGGTGGTGGAAGGAATGATGGCAGTGGTTGTAACAGTGATGGAGGGAATCATTGACGCAATGGGGATAGTGTGGGAGGAACGGAGGTAATGGAGTTTTGGGTCATGGCAGTTGTGGGGGTGGTGATGTAGATTATATGCACAAAAAACTGCTGTTGGCTTGGAACAGCTACAGATAAGAAAGGCACTCAAAGCTTCAAGGACTGTCCAGTACAAAGGAGTTTTTAAATTTAGTTGGGCTCTATTGTTAGGAAACAAATCACTATGCTCATTTAAACTTGGACCTTGGAGAGTATATTTTATGAGTTCAACGCTGAATTACTTTCACAGTTCAAGAACACTGACAAAGTGACTTAAAAGTGTATAACAATTATCTAACTATTTCAGAAAGTCAATTTAGAGGTGGAAAGTCTATATTAAAATGGAAAGAACAATGCTCACTCGCATGTACTTTAAAGAGCAAGTTAAAGCCTTGTTTCTTGGCCAGGGTGCGTTATAGTCATTCAATTACATCCTTTGAGCTTTTTTTTTTTTTTTTTTGTCTTTTTGTTGGAACAAACTGATTTCAAAGTCTAGCTTTGTTCTCTGTAATAAACTGTTTTGTATAAAAAACTTGCAGGCAGAATTCAGACACAGTGTGAATATTCTCTTTGTTTTAATTATTTCTGATACTTGTTCATTTGAATAGCTTTAGTGAAAAAAACTTCTTAGGAAAAAACAACACATAGTAAACATGTTTAAGAAATTAAATGTAAGGGTAATAATAGCTAACACTTGCTAAGCCATTAGTTTATATATCAGCCACTATGCCAAGATATTTACATATATTAACTCAGTAATTATAACAGTCACAAGGTGAAAGCGTATATTATCTTTATTTTACAGATAAAGAAACTAAAACTTAGACTTCCCCAGGCTCACACACCTTGGGAGAGACAAAGCCAGAATCCAACCTCTTGTTTTTAACCACATTATTGATTGAGCAAGTTCTTTATTATTCCCTCTTCCTTGATTGTTTAGCAATAATTGCATTAGTAAGGATTGAGTTCAAATTCAATGGAAATTCTACTTTTTTGAGAGTCAGATCACCATTTTATTAATATACCCCTAATCTAGTCCCATATTTTTAATTGCATACTATTCTCCAATTGCAGTTTGGGTTGTCATTTGATGTGTCATTTTTAAACTAAGATTAAAGGCACAGAATACATTTGAAATAACAATAATGAAGCTTAGCTTTTTTACTTGAAGTCTGTAATAATAAGATGTTTGACTTTTTTTTTAATGTTTTTAATATTTATTTTTGAGAGAGAGAGCACAAGGGGGAGAGGGGCAGAGAGAGAGAGAGATAGACAGACACAGAATCCAAAGCAGGCTGCAGACTCTGAGCTGTCAGTATAGAGCCCTATGCAGGACTCAAACTCATGAACCGTCATGGTATATTTTGTTTTTTTTAGCACAACCCCAGGTGTCAACAATCTGTTATTCAAAAAGACCGATTTAATAAAAGTAAATCATGTTAAATTAGTAATTCTATAAAATTACAGGCTCACTTAAAAGTAAAAGCTAATCATTAAAAATATGAAAGAGTACAAGACATGTGCCCGTTTAGAAACTTTAATCAGGTACTGTTTCATTTCAAATATATCTTTTGCATTGTTTAATAGATTCTAATGAGTTTCTATGTGTCTGAATATAGTTATCTCTAGGTTATGGGAGGACAGATGATTTTGAAATTGCTTTATTCATTTTTATATCTCTCATACCTAGCAATTAAGAAAATGTTTTTTTTTAATAAATTCATTTTTAAATTAGTTTTGATTGTCCAAAACAGAGTTGTGTTTTATTTATTTTTTTTAATCCAGAAGAAAAGCAGCATTTTGTTTTGTTTTCTGAGTGGAGGAGATAATTATAAAAACAATACATCTTACTTAAAATATTCAAGAAATGCCTTCCAAAAACAGGTCAGAGCTATGGAATATAAATTTGGGAATTCTCAGTATACAAATGGTGAGTAATGTGAGTACAGTACATTGCTTTGGAAATAAGTGTGAATAGAAAGGAGACAGTTTTCAAAGACTGAGCCCTGGGACTCACTAACATTTAGGGCTCAGGATGGTGAGGAGGACACATCAGAGCACTAGAAGGAAAGCCACACAAGGCTGATGTCCTGGAAGCTAGAAAGAAGGAAATTTCAGGAAGGAGAGAGGGACAGCTGTGCCCAGTACTGCTGAGCGGTCAAGTGAGCTGAGGCCTGAGGAAGGACTATTGGATTCGAGAATGAGGAGGAGACTGGTGACTGAAGAGACCAGTTTGGGTGCCGTGGGTAAGACAGATACTGACTGAAATGCATTCAAGAAGGAACAGGAGAAATTAGAAACTGAGGTTCTAGATAATTCTTTCAAAGCAGTTTGCTATAAAACAAGGGAAAGAAATGGTTTAGTAGAAGGAGTCGGGGTCAAGATAGGGAAATAGCCTGTTTGTTTGCTAAAGGCAACAGTGATGTAGGGAGAAATTGATGAAGTTAGAAAAAGATGAGTGGATTGTTGTAGCACTGGCCTTGGATGAGAGATTGAGGTCTGGGTGGCAAGTGGAGGGGTTGACCTTGTTAGTGCACAGTTCATAGGTAGAAATGGGAGGGAAGGTAGCGAATGTGGGCTACAGTGAGGCAGTTGGGAACTGTCACCAGTGAAGGGGGTTTGTGGAAGGTCTTCTCTCACTTGATGAGTAACTGATTTTCATTTCTCCTCCTATAGTTTAAGAATTTCATAAAAACCTTTTCCCAAATTGTACAGTTTATTTAAACCATCTTCACAGAAATATTAAACCTTGCTATGAGATGTATCATCCACTCTTGTGAGTTATAAACTTGGGGGAATTTAAACTTTCCAGAAATACCACATTTTCTACTTCAGTCCCTTTGATTCCAATTGCCTTTAATATGTTCACTCAATTTTAACTTTCTAAAACCTTATTCTGCAGTTTTCTTCCTGATACGTTGTAACTGTGAGAAAGTCCATTTTATTTCTCTGAGCTTTCACATTTAACTTGAGAAAGCCCTGTTTTCCAGATATTTAACCGGTTTCTAAATTACTTAACCAGGTGCCAGCGTAGTGCATTTAATGTACCAAGTAATGATTACTGATTGCTGGTCAATCCATATTCTAATTGCTTTTCCCCTCAAGGTATTGTTCTCTTGGGGGAAATTGTCAGCTGTTCAATGTTTTGAGACCAGAAACATTTAAAAATGCATTAAAACTTAAACTTGGAGCTTGCTAGAAACACATTTAGCTGGCTTTACTACTAGGTTCTAATCACTTCTTTCATGTAATGAATATGACTTCATTTTGTGTTAAAGTCTGTTTTCTCAGACAGATGGATATAACCATTTTCTGAAATTATTGCCACAATAACTGCTAATAATACAATCATAATTACTTCCTTGCATTTATATGTATGTGTCAATTCTACTCAGTCAATATTCCCGTGGAAATTATGTTACTCATATAAAATATTAACATATTTTTGTTGGTCGTTTCAGTGTGAGGATATCAATTTAACTCTATTGCCCAAAAATGCTAATATAACTAATCTAACTTATCAATAGTAATCTGAGAATGACAACAGGAGAGAAAAAGGAAAAGGAAACAAGGCGACCTCTCGGGGCCTACTTTATTTCCTGTTATTCGTAGCAGACCTGCCATAGTTGAAGGTTATTTTGTTCAGGAATTTCGATAACAAAAGAAATAGTATCTTAAAGTGGTGGCTTATGGCTTTTGGACACGTCCGAGAGTCTCTTCATCTTGGGTCTTCTAATAGTTTATAAATAAAAATGTCAGCCTTTTCCAAACTATATTAAGAAAATATATTGAAGTAACTTAATCACCATTATTTGCAGCTGACGTTGAATTTTGTAGTTTGTATTTTATTCAGGCTTGTAATGCTTCTCTTTTCTTTCTTCTTTGCTGCTTGACCTAGTAACTCCTCACCTGGAAATGGGGAAAGGTGGCCTTCTTGACTGCTGTCTCTTATTATACACATCATAAAGTTTAAGTTTGCAGGTGATTCAGAATCGGAAGATGCAAAAAATATATGCACTCATGTATCTTAAGTGGGTAATAACATCGTAGGAGGAAAACTGAAGCATTTATGTGCATGGCTCAGTATTAGGAAACACAAATAGAATTGTTAAGACCTTTCCAAGATGAGCACAGGAAAGCATTGCCTCAGCTGTGAAATACTGGCTTTGTAAAACGTAGAAATTTCCTTCACCATAACAATTCCTAATCTACTTCTGTATTCTTACTATACTAGTTGTTTTTCCACCTATTCGTATCTCACCTTTCATTAGCATTGTAAATTCTGTAAATTAAGTATTTCACCATAGACTAAAATACCGAAACAAAATACTAAAATACTTCAACAATATTTCCACTCTCGCAAATACTCCATTTTCTTGAAATTACCTTCAGAGCTAGTTTACAAGCCGCACAAGAAAAGGCCTGTTACTTCATAGTCTTCCCTCATTGATCAGAAGTGATTTTAGGAGTTTCTATTGTTTTTCTTTCTTTTTTTTCTTTCTTCTTTTTCTTTTTTTAATCAAACCTCACTCCAAAGGGCTGATTTTTTTGTCAGGTCAAATCTACTCTCAGGGGGAAAATTTGTTGCCATCCTTGAAAACAAAGACTCTGTGGGCCTTGAAGGCAATTATAGACAAGTTGGCATATTGTTCTGAGCAGAATGAGAAGGACACCAATGGGAGTACGAGAAACCTCCCAGAGAAATTTTGATGGGGTTTCTTGATAATTAGGGTCCTCAAATGTTTAAAAATCCATTGTTGCTCTCTTGTCATGAGTCGAGAAAGAACATTTTGGTTTTTTGTGTTTTGGTTTTTGTTTTGTTTTTTAATCTCTGTTTTCTGGCCGATCTGTTTCTTTGGGGGTAGGGAATGTGCCGCATTGATTTCTGAATGCCCAACCCTTCACATACTGTTTGGCACATAGCAAGGGCCCAGTAAATGATGGCAGAATAAATATCTATTTCTTGGCAAGGTAGATCAGTTCATCTTTACTTAAGAGTCAGTTTTATTCAGGTTTTTCTTATCTTAGCAGCACAGTGGTTATAAATTCATTCTTTTATCCTTTCCATATTTTTTGAGAACTGAGGATACAGATGTGAAAAAGAGACAAAACCCCTAGCCCTCCCAGAGGATAAATTCTGAGGAAAGAACATGATAAACTAAATAAATAAAACATAGTATGTTAGATGGTGAAGTGGAAAAAAAAAAAAAAAAAAAGCATCTGCTTTGGGGTGGGAGTGGAGCTGGTGGCAGATCAGGAGCCCTGCCAGATAATGGAAGCAACTACCATTCCCAGAGGGGTCCACCTTTCCTTATACTTGGAGCTGAGATGTATATACTGCCCCTGTGAGGTAATACCTACAGCTGCTAAGGCTGGACACTGGGAATCGGGCCTTGGCCCCAGCAGTGGGGTGTCAACTTCAGAGCAGTGAAACCAGCCAAGTTTTGGCAGTTGTGTGTAGCAGGACCAGCAGGAAGCGAGACTGGGAGGGCCTCAGCAAAGCGTCAGTTTCCCCAGTTACAGTAAAAAGTCTGTTTACTGTATTCAGAAGTTGTGGATCCTGAGTTGCTGCACAAGATGAAAAGTAAACAGAGGACATCTTGTTGAGGAAATAACCTGCCAGGAAGTCTCTTGTAACTCTAGAGGGCTATATCCTAGGAACCAGGAACTGGGACAAATCAGACTAGACTAAGTCTTACTAAATCTGCAACTTA
Organism: Panthera onca; assembly: GCF_046562875.1. Taxonomy (NCBI): domain Eukaryota; kingdom Metazoa; phylum Chordata; class Mammalia; order Carnivora; family Felidae; genus Panthera; species Panthera onca. Next base: position 205,047,715 of record NC_138339.1, read on the forward strand.
GCCTAGAGTCAGTTCAGCCTGTGCTTGGATTAAAGTAGTCATTCATTCTTCCTGGGAGAGGAAAGTGTGAACCCTCAGGTAGAAGACAGTATCATATGGAGCATCCTGGGTCTTGTTGTCTTGTTGTTCTTTGTTTTTTAATATGTATATAACGTCCAGATTTTAGTACAACATTCCTTGGCACATCAGGAGACAGGACGTATGAACATGTGCACATACACAAAATAGTGATACACCGATGATCCACAAATTAGAGTTATTAGACAAGGACTTTAGTTGAGATTAAAATAGCCAAGAAGATAAAAATAAAATAGATGAGAAGATGGAGTGTTTTACCAGAAAATTAGAGTCTCAAAAAAGAATCATGGAATTCTAGAATTGAAAGATATAAAATCTGAAATTAAGTGGATCTGATAAAATTATGATTAAATGTCAGTTTAGACAAACAGAAAACAGAATTGGTGAACTGGAAGACAGCTGGAAAATATCCAATCAGAAGCACAGAGAGGAAAAAGAAGAAACAAACAAACAACAACAAAAAAAAAAACCGTGTAATAGACATGAGACACACGAAAAGATTTGATAGCCATGTCCTGCAGTGGCTGGACACATATGTAACTTAAGCAGTTGAAATTAATTTATATAACCCAATGTATGCAAGTATTATTTCAACCTATAATTAACATGTAAATACTAATCAGCTACTTTGTTTTTATTCACTGCAAAGTCTTTGAAATCGATGTATATTTTACGCCTCACCACATCTCGTTTTTGGGTTTTCCATTCCAAGTGCTCCATAGTCGTATGTGGCTATGGCTACCATATTGGACAGTTCAGATTTACATGCTTACAATTAGAATCCTGGAAGGAAAAGGGGAATGGAGTCAGAAGCAGTATATTTTTTTTAAAAAAATTAGGAAAGGGGATAGAGAATGCTAAATATTGGCAGTGTGGGACATGAAGAGGTATAGTTTTAAATGAAGACATGAGGGAAGGCCTCCCCCACAGATCGATAGTTGAGGATAGACATGAAGGAGATGGCGGAGTAAGTGAGCCGTGCAGGTGGATGAGGGGAGAAGGCTAAAGGCAAGAACCTGAGACATTTTGAAAAAGCATCAAGGAACCTGGCGTATGATGGAGGGATTAACTGGGAGACAAGAAGGAGATTAGATCGAGGAGCATAGAGAGCTAGATCACATACAACCTGGACAGATTTCTTAAAGTTTATCTGAAAGTAAACAATATGTCTATATATTTCCATGTTTTGTTTACTCACTTTATATTAAGGGGAGAGGGGGGACTCAAGGTTTAAAAATTAGCTCTGTTTCCTCTGCTGTTGCTAATTAAAAAAAAAAAAAAAAAAAAAAAAAAAACCTGAAAGTGACTCGTAAAGTCCTATAATGCCTTCATAAGTGCATCACTAAATATGCAGTGTGAAGAGTCAGGGAAGGTGTGTGTTTGAATTTGGTTTTTAGAAATCCTTTTCCACGAGTCCCTAGAATACTATCAAACTGTGTTAGCATAAACTTTTTAAATAACACCTTTTCCATACTGTGAATTTAGTATCTAGTAAGAAAATCAATGCAGTTATTCATTTCCAAATTTCTTGCATTTAGGTTTTTTTTTTAAGATTGAAAATAACTACATTCAATTAGTTAAGCATGGATTTTCTTTTTTTAATTACAAATGGCTCAGTCTGCAGTATATTATATATTAGGAAACAGGAAGATATCTGGTTAGAAAGATAAGACACTTTCTTATCTGACAAATGAAGGTTTTAAAACTGAGGATGTCTAGGTGTTATATGTTGTCTTCTTGCTCAGAGGTATGTAAAAATGTAACTCCCGTAGCCAACTTGGGAAAATAAATATGGATCTTCATTTTCTGAGGTTAGATGAGATGATTGATTATGGTAAAGGATCTCTCTTAGAAAAAGAAAACAGAATAAAAGGTTGACAAGTGTGAGGACTAGGTTTCTTCAAGGATTGATATTAGCTCTAGGCTTACCTAACACTTTTACAAATAATCTGGAGAAAGGCAGGACTTGGTCAAATATCAGAGGTTTTAGGGAATGCACAACTTTCTTGTAGAAAGTCAATAAATTGGTGAGTAGCCTCAGGAAAGAGCATGCTGCTCTGTGCAGGTGGGCAGTTGAGTGTTAAAAGGGGCAAATGCAACGCTGTATAGCTGGTCATTGAAAATCCAGTACATGTATGTGACTTTGAAACCGTGGCTTTTTTTTTTTTTTTTTTTTTTTTTTTTGCCTCTTTGAAGAGTACCCAAATTCCTTTGAAAATCCAGTTAAGGTTTGAACCTTTTCCCTAAGAAAAAGCTCATAATCCCGACAGCAAGAAGTCATATTTTAAGATGGTGGTCTTGAATTAGCTAAAAAGTTACAGTGATTTTCTTCAATCCACTTATTGAGTGAGTGAACGAATATTTATTGAGCTTCAGCTATAAACTCAGTCCTAAATTAAGTACTAGAAATACATAGTGACCAAGACAAACTTGGCAGCTGACCTCACATAGGTTACAGTTTGGGGAAGGAGATAGATAATAAAGCATTTTATGCCGTAATGTGATAACTGCCTCCACACACATGCCAAAATGCTTTGGGAGACTGGAGGGGCACCTAATTTAGACTGTAGGGTGGACAAAGGGATTTCAGAGATAGCTGTAGGGTGACATCTAATTAACATCCAATGGTTACTTTCAGTCAAATTTTTAAAAATTCACAGACACAGAATGTTGTTGTATCTATATTTCAAAGATTTAGTATCGATAGATGTGATATCCCTCAAAATGGGTAAATGGACTAAAGCACTAAAATGAACAGAAGAGGAAAAGCAATTTCTAAATGTATGATTTTTCTGGACTCGAAGACAGTCTGAGAGAGAACATAATGTATATATATATATATGTATGTATGTGTGTATGTATACATTCGCATATATGAAATAAATAAGTAAATACATATGTATATATTTTCTAACTGGGTCAGAGAAAGAGATGATTTTGTGTTAACCAAGACTTATTTACCAGATCCCCCAATACTAGAAAAAAAGATCTGTATCCTTGGAATTTGATACAAGTAACTTCCTTTATAAAGTGAATGTTTTTGGACTCATTATACTAAAGATGGTACTAAAAGGGATTATTAATGGAAATGAAGATTTCTGATAAATTTTAGAATGACAGGAATACGAAGATGCTGTATTTAAGGTTGATCTCGCAAGGAGAACCAACCAATCGTTATTAGTCAGGGTAACAAAGATTTCCTGTCAAAGCAGGCGAGCCCTGGCACCTCACTGATGGAACACAGTAGAGGTTTATCTCCTTCCCCCATGGGGTCCAGTCTGGATCAGGCAGCCTTTCTCTATCTTGTAACTAAATCTTCTGAAAGCCCACTGTCTCTTCTGAAGGGAAAGAAGGGTGGAAGAGACACTTTAGCTCTTAAGTGCCTGATCCCAAATGTGACACATGTCACTTCAACCCCTAAGAGATCTGAGGTAGTCACATGATCCCACCTAATTGCAGAGTAGTCCAGGAAATGTAGGGAAGCCCAGGGAGTGTTTGCTGAGCACCGTGTCTGCCACACCCTTCAGCGTTACATTCCTTTGGGGACCCTTGTCAGCAAAAGTATTGTGGCCTGACAAAGGAATGTATATGTGCCTGTGTTATGCACCCCACACATCCTTCTTTTCCAGGGTCCTCCAAAACAGGAAGTTACCACCAGAGAACTATTTGACTAGTGTTACAAAGCTTTCTGGCCAAGCGATTGCAGGATAAAAGGGAAGGGGACAATTTCTAGAGAGATACACTATTATTAGAATTGCTATTTCCTCCCCTTTATCCTTCCCCGGGAGAGAAATAACAGGCTAAGGAGGAAAATGGTGGCACCCTTAAGCAAAAGAGGGAAGGTAAGGAAGGAGGAGCTGGTTTTTCTCCCCTGGGAGAAAAGAAGTCTGCATTTAGACATGAGGAAGAGGAGACATCATTCTGCACACAGATAGAAAGTGAAACCTGCAACTCACAAAAGTGTTTAGCATAGAGGTGTACAGTTTGGATCCAAAAACCTAAGGCTCAAGCCACAGAGTCAGGTACGCTCTCTAAGGGAAATGCCTATGTTTAGGGTTGACAGTACGTGAGGGTGGAGAGTAAGAGGATCACAGGGGCAAAAGAAGTGAATGAGCGCTATGACTTCAGGGCCAGCTGGGGTCTCCCAAGACGTTTGGAAGGAGATGGAAGAAAAAGAGTACTTCTTTCCGCCCGATTTAGAGATTAGAATATCCAAGAATTAGAATCCAGTCATTCTAATTCCGTTCCAACCCCCCGGGCAGGGTCGCTAGCATTGGCCTCTGCCTCCAAGTACCAAACTGCTCCCAATCCCTGAGCCATCGGGAAGTCCTGGAGAAAGTCCAGCTACAAATTAAGATGGAGTGAAAGACAGAAGGCCCTTTCTAACCAAAACCTGGAATTAAGACCAGTTTCTGCCTAAAAGTGTTTCTGGAGAGAGTGGGATGTAGGAAAATAAGAAGTCTGGATTCAAATGATCATGGTGGAATTAACATCTCATGATCTCTCTGGATCTCTGAAGAAGGAGAACAAATCTAGTCACATCATCTCTCCTGTAGATTATTGGAGTTGTTTCTTCACTGGTCCCCTTGCTTCTATCCTGTCCTCCTCTGGTCTGTCCTGAACATGGCAGTCAGGACGAGCTTGTTCAAGTGTAGGTCGGATTAGGTTGCTCTTCTCAAAACCCTCCGGTGGGATACGAATTGTACACGGTCAAACCACCTGTCCCCCTCACTTCTCTGACCTCGCTTCAGCCGCTACTGCTCCGGCCTACTCCTTTTCAGCTGTCCAGCTTCTTTGCTGGCCCTAGAACACACCGATCTGTACTTGCTGTTCCTGCTGCACAGAACATTTTTCCTTTCTAAATGTATGCATGCTCACCCCGTCCATCCCTGCGGATCTCTGCTCCATTTTCACTTTATCAGAGAGGCTTATTCCCTCCATCCTTTGTAAAATAGCAAACCCAGCCCTCAGCATGCTTACCCTGCCTCCTTCTCTTTTATGCTCGTCATCCTCTGACATATGTTTGTATTTGCTTCTGTGGGAGCCTCCTCCTGCCTTTCCCCCAGAATGCAGGCTCCAGGAGGGCAGGCACCCTTGCAGTTTTGCCCTCCCCTGTTCCTAGAACAGAGCTTGGCCTGTGATAGGAGTTCGGGAACTAATTATTGAATGAAAGAATGCATATAAAAGGCATGCTTTGCAATCACCTATTTTCCTCTTTTTTTAACTAGAAAAATATGTATTTATATCTATATTTCACTTTCAAAAAAAGATTTTAAGTAACCTCTATACCCAACGTGGGGCTTGGGCTCACGACCTTGAGATTAAGAATCTCATGCTTTATTAACTGAGCCAGCCAGGTGCCCCTATGTTTCACTTTTATTATTTTTTAATTTTTTTTAGGTTTATTTACTTATTGAGAGAGAGAGAGAGAAGAGAGAGAATGAGCCAGGGAGGGGCAGAGAGAGAGGGGGACAGAGGATCCGAAGCAGGTTCTGGGCTGATAGCTGTGAGCCTGATGTGGAGCTCAAACTCATGAACTGTGAGATCACGACCTGACCCGAAGTAGGACAGTTAACCGACTGAGCCACCCAGGTGCCCCCTATGTATCACTTTTAATAAGAATATTTTAACACCCCCCCCCAAAGAGAACGCAATGTTAATTTAAATTTGTATAAATTTAGCTTAGGAATCATTATTTTTTTCATTTTCCCTCAGCGAAATTTGCAAGCGGCTGTTGGAGACTGTAACACTATGCCATCTAAGTTCTCTAAGGCCTATTAATCCTTGCCATGTAGTACTTGTGTTGTTCATAGGAAATAAATTACTTCAAGCTGATTTCAGGAAATAGGAATACTGCTTACTTTCTGTTTTTTAAGAAAGCAGGAATATGGCTTATTGCGTTACTCCATTTGTCAAGATACACAATTGCAACCCTTTCTCATGCAGTAAGTTAACAACACTGTTTTTTTGCACATTTGCTCCATAATGTTTGTACAACAGAGATCTTTAAAAAAATAGATGAGACGAAGATTCACTGGTGCTTTGTTATTTTTCGTTTCATTAAAATTATTTTCGTAACCAAGTTGCTTTAGCCACTGCTATGTTCTAAAGTTCTGACTTCCACATGTAGCAGGTTGTCATAGACGGCTTCTTGTTACTACTTTTATTTTTTTCCCCTTTTATTAGTTGTTTTGAGGCAGTAAAATCGTCTTGTGTTTCTTCACTAGAAAGACGTTTTAAGTTATTTCAAGTCCTTGAGAAGAGCATTTACCACAGGGAATCAGGGGTAGCAGACAGGAAAAGACTTTAAAACCCCATATTAAGCTCAGAGTGAAATTGTAATCAGACAACCAATTATTTAATTTTCTTAACGATGCACTTTATAAATGTCAATGCAATAACTTGTCATTGGGAGAAATAAAAAGAGCGTGAAATGTATTGATAAATATAAAAAGCAAGAAGACAGATCTTTGAAAAGGTATTTATAGCTATTTCAATAGCTATAAAAGAGGCATTCTTTGGATTATGAACATTTGGGCTTATATATTTTATTGGACTTTCCTGAGCGTTTAATTCTTATCAATACATAACAGAGTTCTCCTTTCTTTGACTGCTATAATTGAAGATATTAGTTGTTTTTTTTGTTTTTGTTTTTGTTTTTTTTAAAAAGGCCGGATCATTATTTACTTCTAAACAAAATTTTATGTAGAACCAACCATTGTTTACAAGCACAATTAACATGTTAGAATGAAAGCATAATTATCCATTACTTCTAATCCCTTTCATGGAAATATAAAACCATTAGCACAATAAACAAGTAGCTGTTAATCAGTTGGATGATTTAAGGTTGTTTTTAAACATCATGAACACTTGTTGTTCTTTGCTTTTATCAATAGGTAGTCTTTATTCACAGCTTGTGTAGACATGAAAACCCAGCTTTCAGTTCTCAGATTCAAGGTTGTTCCAATTATCAAATGGGAGTCACATTCACTAAAGGGAGAAATGATTCTTACATCTGTCACATGTTTACAGTCATACATCTGTCACAGCCAGAGAAGCAATACAGTCTCCTGGTAGCTGTGATGACTAGTGAGCCTTCACACATACACACACTTCCAGAGAGAGGAAGGGAGGGAGGGAGAGAGGGAGAGAGAGAGAGAGATAAAATAATTATAGATACTGCTACATGGGCCTCAATTCCTTCTTTGAAAAACCTTTCTACTTTCTTACTTACCTTTTGGGCAGCATGTATAATACTTTGAGGAGGTATTATTATTATTTCATATTGATATGTCTAAATTTTTTCAACCATCGTTAGGTTATACAACCCTCAACGTATCACATGTTAGTCAAGTGAAATGATTCAGTGGTTTGGAACAGAGATAATCGTACTCATCCCTTGGGAACGTGTGATTCCTTAATTCATGTGAAATAGAATTAAAAGTCTATTTTACAAGTGACTAGAATAGAATTACAAGTTTACTTTGACTTTCTTTCAGGAAGTAAAGGCAAATACATCTCAATTGATACAATGAGAGTCTGGGGTTTTTTTGTTTGTTTGTTTGTTTGTTTTGGTTTCTTTATTAATGGTTTACACAAAATCAGGAGCCTCATCATATACAAACAGAGAAAATATAAAGCACTGTAGAAAATTCACTTTAGCACTACGGAGATGACTCAGCATAGCAGCTCTTTATCTTACCAGTATATAAAAGCACGCCTAAGAGTGCATCAATTTTCACGGCCATTTAGTAGATTAGAAAGCAATTGTAAACAGAGTAAAACCCACATTAACTCCTGTCAACATCCTGCCTTTTGCTCAGTTATGGATTTGTTTGAAATAACAGTGAGATCTAAAGTGATGGCATCGACATCACAGATTGTATTATAAATATGAATGAACCTGTCGTAATGAGATGCGTGGCACTAGATGGCAGGAGTTTGTCCTCCCTGTCATGGTAACAGGTTTGTGACATAAGGGAATATGGCATTGTCTCTAAGAAATAACTCCACATGTTCTCAAATGCTAATCGTATCAGCTGACATGTTTTCAGATTGCCCCAAATTTTACATTCTAATATTGTACCATTAATAACCATCTGCTGTTTAATGTTCAAAAGTCAGTCCAGATGATGTGAAATCCGTTGAGCTATTTCTAAAAAGTGATTGTTAATTTAAATAATATTTTTGACTTCTAGTGGATTATCTTGGCTAATCTCTGCCTAAAAGCGTAAGATCCAGAAACCATCTCATCTGAATGGAAACTAGTGAATGGGATTGGGTACAGTTAAAATGGAAATTCTTTTGAACAAAGCACAGGAGCTGTATCCTTACCTTATAGGCTTTTTCAGTAAGGATTCAGTAAGCTGTTGTTTTCTTCTATTTAGAAGACAAGGGTGTATATCTTTCTGATATTTGTTTTCTTTTTAAAGATAACCACATTGAGAGGTTTTGGTGGTGGAACAAAGAATTTCTTTAGAAGACATCTTTTCATACTATTAGATTAGAAGAAAGGGTACCAGTGCATATCTTTTTAATTGCTTGATTCAGCTTGAATTGTCATTCTTTTTTAGATAAGGGTCATTTTATTCTTCTGTGTAACGTCTTTTTGTTGGAATACTCGTATTCTGGAAAAATTTAGTACTAACTTTTTAACTATACCTTTTAGTCTTCAGAAAGAGTAACTGTACATTTTAGTATCGAAACTGTGAATCCAATTGGAATGTGATAGTTCACCTATTAGGTGATTTACCTGATAGTCAACCTCTCTTTGTTACAGACTTTACGGTTACAATTTTCTGATGCTTAAAAGGGGGGGAAGTAGACACCTAAGGGAACTAATATTTATCCAGTGAGTTACTTGTTAAGTACTGTGCTTGGTGCTCTACATACATTGTATTATCTCATTTAATACAGTCTCCTTTTAACTTGTAAATATTCGAAGTGGGAAATCATCTGGATGTATTGGGATAGTGGCTCTTTGCAAATACACAGTTTACTTGCAAAAGTAAATCCCTGGAGAATATAGGATTAGTGTTCCCTTGGCTTTTCTATTTTATTTTAGAGATAATGGGGTGGGGGGAGACCAAGGTGGTTTGGGGGGGGGGGCGAGAGAGAGAGACAGGGACAGAATGAGAATGAGAATGTTAAGCTGGCTCCACACTCAACATAGAGCCCAACACAGGGTTCAATCCCACAACCCTCATGTCATGACCTGAGCCAAAGTCAAGAGTCAGATGCTCAACCGACTGAACCACCCAGGCATCCCCCACCCTGGCTTTTCTGGTTCTGACTGTAGCCAACACCCAAGGTCTGGTATTGGGGAAGAGGAGGAAAGTACCATGGTGCACATCTCTGAGGAAAAGACGAGCGTGCTTGCCTTCAAGTAAATATCAGCGGCACCCAGGAATATTTGCTCGCACCCATTTTTTCCTACAAGAAGGCATTTATGGGATTGGTCATATTATACATATGGGAATCCTGTTTTTCAAGTTGAAACCACAAGGACAATGAAACCTAGCTAGTAACCTACAAGATGTATTCACTAGGAGCTTGTGGCAGTGGTTTCAAGTTAGATGATTAGTGTATTCATTTTTATCAACTGTAACACTTTATGATGCTTATGGAAATATTCTTAGTAAATTATTCAATCAAATAAATTTTACATGAGGGTTTTACTAACAAGTCTAAAAAATTATTTTCAACTAAATTCAGTCAGACAGATGGATTTTGTTCTCCAGGTGGTTGCGTATTTTTTGCTTGATAACCTATTTGGCATTACTCTTTTGAACCTGTGAATATTTATATTTCAGGTCCCTCTCAATAATTAAGAAATCCGCATTTGGTACCAGATGTTTCAAATGACTAAACAACTTTTTCTCATTCTAGAACTATAACATTTTTTACTCTGTTTTTGTTTTTAGTAACATTTTCCCAAGAATTAGAAACACAGCAAGTATTTCCTAAAGTCTTAGATTCACTAAGAAGCTATGTTAAGGTTAATTTACTTTATTAAGCAGAAGTATAGGCATCCCAAGAGCATTGTGTTGTTGTTGTTTTACAAGTATTTTAGAAGCTATAAAATTAGCTGTTTTATAATGTTCTCAGTTATTTTTCTTCTTAGGTTGTTTCCTGCAGTGTATTATCTTTTTGACAGAGCTTTACATTTTTAAGAATTATGCAATGAAGACCGGCATAGCTTCATTTCTAGCAAACTAGACCAATATCAAAGTGTATCAACCTCATCTACTCTCAGCATAAACCCTGGTCTGAGAAGAGCTGCTTGATTTCTGTAGTCAGGAAATCTTGAGTATCCTGTGGAGGTTGAGGTTTATGTACAATTCTCTGATTTTTTTTTTTTTTTGAGTCCCCTATTTTGTTTTACCTTGGTAGGATCCATTCCAAAAATTATTTTTCTAGTATAATTGAGGTTGGTTATTGGTTAATAATATTAATTCAAAGCCAAAAACATATTTAATAGGATCTCATATCTGTGCTTTCTCTATAACCATAGGCAAATCACAGGTGGAGTCTTTAAATGCTTTGGCTCATAAGTAACACCACACAAAAAATTCAAGGTCACAAAAATTACATCATCTGTTTCAAAAACCACATTTTAGGCTATTACTAAGGATGCTTCTTTATGATGACTTTACATTGTTATATATTTAATCATTTCATCTTTTATTTCGGAAACTATTTCCTTGAAAATTCACATTGGGCATTTTAGAATGAGGATTATAAAGATCATTTGAAATTCAGATTAGAAAACATAATTTCCAATATAAATTGTGACTCTAATTTGATTTGGCAAGTAAGAAACTCAAATTTGTTGTATAATTTTGTAACAATCTCCTTTGTGTTTCCATGAAAACACTATATTGTTTTCACTATTTTGAAGATATCACATGCTTCATGAATTTTGCACAAACTTTGTTACTTTTTTCTAAGTTTGGGAAATATGCTATTGTACTGCAATTTGATCTCCTGTTGGATTATAATACTAGCATTCCATGTATTACATGGTGCTGTGATACGACATAAAGACTGTCAAAGAGCATTTGCTTTGAATTGTTTTTACAAGTAGGAGAGAAGGATTTGCACTGATGATTCTCTTCATTCTTTAGACTAATGACATATCCTTTTAAAACTGAGACACCATTAGGGAGACACCTATGACAAAGACCATTAGGGAGACACCTATCTGGCCAGGTCACCCCCCCCTCCGCCCCCCACTTAACATCTTTTAAGGGTTTCCCATGGTTCTTGGAATAAAGTTTCAGACCTTTCCGGTCTTAGTCTAGTCACTCTTAACTTTGGTCACTATGTTACAACCAAAAGAGCCTTCCACCCATGGGCTTCATGCTGTTCCTTCTGCCTAGAATGCCGTTCTCCCACTAAAACTGTCTCACTAACTCTTGGGGTATCTTTCTGATCTCAAATACTATTTTCTCATAGAAGCTTTCCTCTAACTGCCTTGCCTCCAAAACTTAAATCAGGTTTCCCATTACACTTCATAATTGCATCCTTTACTTTTCCTTCATTGCACTTACAAGTTATAATTACATATTTGTTTGATTATTTGTTTAATGCCTGCCTCTCCCAATAGAGTATAAGCTATATGATTAAAGAAAGAGTTGGAGTCAGAGGAAAGACTTTATTATAATCAGTATTTCACACATTGACAGGTAAATTAGACCAAAATAACTCCCAGGGAGCAATACACAGCCTGATAACCATGAAATCCAGGAGAAGGCTATATGGTGCAATATAGGAGGTACACAGACTGATTTTCAGAGACCTCAAAGAATAGGAGAGTAGTGATGGGGGGGGGGGGGGGGGGTTGGTTTTACATAGAAAGAGTATGCCCTTACTAGTCATTTGGGCATGTCTTTTGACCTCTCTGGGCCTTGATGTCCTTGTCAGTAAAAGGAAACCTAAAGTTCTATACCTACAATATTGTCAACCACAAATAGAATAGAATGAGGGCTGGACTCCGGTATTCTTTCAGAAAATAAGTTATAGTTGTGAATCATACCAAGGATTCCAGACACAGGCAGGAATATGAAGCTTCTGGGGGGTTTGGGGGGATGTAGAATGGCTAAAGGGAGGGACATAACTAGAAATTAATTGTGACTGCTTTGGCTCCAAATCTACACTCCTTCTTGACCCCCTAGTCTTAAACCTCAATCCTTTTTCCTACCAAATTTCATAAATAAATCCTCAGTATTCAGAAAAATAGTTAAAAATTCAACTATGAAAGCTGGTATTTCCTTAAAAAAAGAAGAAGAAGAAGAAGAAGAAGAAGAAGAAGAAGAAGAAGAAGAAGAAGAAGAAGAAGAACCAACCAATAATTTCTCAAAGCTATGAGGACTCTGTACCAAGTAAGATTGGGGGAAAAAAAGATTTATTCTATTTTTAGTTATCAAAAGCATAGAACAAAAAATACCATCAACTACAGTTGTGGTAGTCTACATGCTAAATTCTATTCTTGGCTTTTTAAATTCCTTTTTAACTTGGCTTAGGCTGAATGAGGTATTTTAGTCCTAACATGTACATTGCATAAGCTTTACACGGAAGGGTCAGGATTATTTGTAACTAATGTTTACAAAGGATCAATGGACTGTATCCTTTGGTTTTTGTTACACATGAAAGGAATACAGTTTACTTAGTCCTAAACACCCTCAGTCAGCCACCTGCAAATGGATTATGTACTTGAATATAAAAGTTACTTGTACATTTAAAATGTACTTGAGCTGAAAACATTCTTTCCTCTATTTCCTTTGTTTACTTTATTAATTCTACACGTATTAATGAAAATTGATCTGTACACAGATTGACATGTCAGATGAACTTTTCTGACTTTTTCTGAAGCAGGCATTTCCAGTGAGGCAGTTTCTTGAAGTCAGAAGGATTATAACTTTGCAAATATAAAGCATAGTAGTTTAACAGAAGTGTAAAAAAAAAATGGTTAAAATAAGCCAGATTTTAAGTTCTGCTCCTTTACTATATTTTCTAAAACACTAAATGTCACTAGGCAAGCTTTATAATCTTGGATTTGATGTAGTTCAGCAAAAAGATTGATGAAGGTTGATTATACAACCTGAGGAGACAAAAACAATACTAATGACATGAAAAGCAGAAATTCCAATCTTTCATTCAGGGCAGGGGTTTGTATAATTTCCTCAATTTAATCATCCTCTTTCCTTTGGAAAATCCAAGGAGATGAGCTCATTTAAGGTGCCCCATATGAACCGATTTTACTTATACACTAATTTCGATCCTTTCTTTATTAGTCCTTCCTCCAACAATTAAGTTTGTTATGACTAAAAAGCACCTGACAGTTCACAGCACAGCCCCCTTCCCCAGTACTCCTGCCCGTTTTTTCCCCATACCCACCAGACCCTTTCACATCCAAGTACAGATCTTCCTCATCTTAACAATGGAGTTACATCCCAATTTAACACATTTTATACACATAATGCATTTAATACACCTAACCTACCGAACATCATAGCTTAGACTTACACCTTACCTTACACCTGTTCACAACACTTACATTAGCCTACAGTTGGGCCAAGCTCTTGAACACAAAGCCTACTTCATAACAAATTGTTGAATATATCATGTAAGTTCTCGAATACTGTCCTGAAGGTGAAGAACAGTGGCTGAATGGGTACAGAATGGTTGTAAGTGTATTGGTTGTTGACCCTTATGATACCGTGGCCGGCTGGGAACTGCCCCTCCCTGCTGCTCCCCAGCACCATGATGTAGCATCATACCGTATATTGTTATCCCAGAAGACAATGAATCAAAATTCAAAGTACAGTTACTACTGAATGGGTAGTACTCCCATACTATCATATAGTTGAAAAATCCTAAATCCAACCATCGTAAGTCAGGGACCATCTATATGTTGTATCTGTTCCTACTTCTACCTAAGATGTCCTTCTACCCTGCTTTATTTGATAGGCTTAGAATTACTTGTCAAGACTCAATACAAATGTGATTTATACCATCAGTGCTTTGCAGGCTTAATTCTTTTGTCCTCTATATTCCTTCATCATTTTTTTTTTTTATTTCGTAGCTGTTTTAGCACTTACTTACAATTTATTTGTTTTAATAATATGCTTTTTTCTCTGCTAGATATTAGTGCCTTAAGGTCTAAGACCTCCTTCATCTTTGCATCCCCAGCACAATGGCTGGTAGGTACATAGTAGGCAGTCCATTATTGTTGTTTCAATGCATGAATTAAGTAACCAATTATATGAAATGTCTGACAGACAATCTTCTACTTTGAAACCAGTTGTATTCCCAAAGTTAATTTTTAAATCCGTTGTTTTGGAACTCACCAAGCAATTTCCCACAGAAACAATGTTATAAATGTTATAAATGGTGGTTAGGTTCCCAGGCTAGCCCTCAAGAGTCTATTTAACCCATAATGTAGCTGAAACACAATGCAGTTGTAATGAAAAATAGCAGAAAACAGCACTGTTACAAATGTGCAGTGTTTTCATTACATTAAGTAAATACAATTCCTCTTCTCTTTAGAAACTGCAATCCAGGGTAAATTATACCAATGGGCAGGCATAACATGACCTAGTGATAAGAGCATGAATGCTTAATATAGGCCAAGCTCTTTGACTAACTTGCCTTGGAAATCATTTAACTTTACTATGCCTGAGTTTCTACATCTCTCCCCCCATGTTGGTACTTCTTGCCTGCTCCCATTATCTGAAGGAAAAGCAAGATAATGAATGTAAAGTACACGCTGAAACATTTAGAGCCGTATGCACATGCAATGCGTATCATGGTGTAAAGTGCTCACAAATGAAATTAACCTGAATTATGAACATTTGATGGAGTGAAAAATAAAGTAACACATGGAGTTTAAACTTCCACTGGCCTGACCCCCAAAGTCTGGGAGCTGGATAACCATCATGTTGTCTTTCTTCCACCATGACCAGCTAGAAGACATGAGTTACTCTCTCAAGGCCTTAGTTTCTGCTTGGGCAAAATGGCATTGGGATTAGATGACTTTCCAGTTCTTTTAACCTGATTGTATTTAACATTATTTGGACAGAGTGGTAGCTTTGGTGGAATCAAAAATATCCTGGAGGGGTCATAAATATGGACTGAATTTCTTCGTTTTCTCTTGTGTGATTAGCTTGCTTCAAGTGCCACTTAGATACATTATATCTTTACTGCTTGATACAGTTTCTTCCTTAGTCTGCTGATACATGGACCTTGAAACCAATTTGTTCCCCAACATCTGCCATCAAAATCTACATAGAAACTAACTCCTGTCATGTAGTGTCTCCATCCGAACTTGCAGAATAAGCAGTCCTCTTAATCCCTACTCAGAATTCTGGTTTCTCCTACAAAGCATAAAGTTTTCCTTACCATTTGTCTGAGAGATTCTCTGAGAGTTGATTCTAGTGCAACAGATACATGTTCCAGCTAACTGTCTAATCAGACTTTATCCTCTATTAGGAGCCATCTGTTGGCTGATGACGACTGTTTTTTATTTTAGTGCAATCCATTTTTGTTTGTTTGTTTGTTTTTTACCATACCACCTGCACTTCCCACTTTCCTAGCTCTTCCTTCTTTCTGTGGGAGTGCGGGAGGGGACAGAATGTGGCCAGCAGGGGTCTGCTGACCTCCAAACAAAATGCTTGAGGTTCAACCCTTTCTCTCTGACCAGAATGCCTCCTACCTCAGCTGTCAAGCCCTCCTTATATTCTGTCCTGTATTTAAGCTTCCCCAGAAATCTTATGACCTTTGAGACTATGAGACTTTTCTGGAACAAAAAGAACGAAGTCGGTAAATTCTTACAATTGTTAACGTTTTGTAACAAGAGATTCACATTTATCTCTTCCTCAATCATTGCTTTCCTTCTGTGCCTGAGGATTGAGTAGTACATAATAAATATGTAACCCCTTCTATATAAACAATTGTTATTGGGTCAAACCGCATTACAAAAACATGTTCTGTGTGAAATTTCCAACGCGATTTAATATTAAAAATGTTAGGATTAGATGACCCACGTAATACGTTTTCTTCACTGTCTTCATATGTTCATCAGCATGGGTGTCACTTGCTCTAAGTCCTAACATCTATGAGATGGGACATTTGTAGCATTTTTAGTAGATTTCCCCTCAGGTAGTGTTGCCTGCACATTGTTTCAGGTGTATCTTAAGTTCTATTATTACTGCAAAGCTCAACTGGGGGCTTGCCATTGTGAAGCCTGTCTTCACGTCAACTATCCTGGTTTGGACTTCACCCCTCTGAGATCCTGTTGCATTTACTGTGGGCACATCTCATTTGGCATTCCCATAACACTAAAGATGAGCCAACATAAGCTCTTCTTTTGTCGATGGTGCTTTTCCAATCAGCAAGAGTGCCTTCGACTTTTTGGTAGTATCCAACTCTTATAGCTTATACATATAGGTGCTCAATAAACATTTATTGATTCATTATTCAATTACACATTGACTTATTTGTTAAGTGGAAGTTTTCAACTGATCTATTTTTTGACCTTTTCAGTTATTAGTTTTTTGGCAGTGTTTTGATTACCCAGTTGCATTTTTACCATCAATAGGTTATGTCTATGAATAGAAGTCTAGAGACATTTTTAATGTGTTTGGGAAAACAAATTGAATAAAGAAGTTCAGATTTTAAAATTGCAGATGAATATTGTGTTAGTGATTAACTGTAGCAAACATTTTGAGACAGTTTATCTAGCTGAGGAAAAGACAACAATAGAGCCATCCCTTGTGACAATTTTCAGTGGCTTCCTTCAAAAATAGTCATTTTAAAGTTTTTGTTTCCTTCTTCCTTTAATCTCTCATGTTATGAATAATATTTAGTTGAACTCCCAAAGCAACTGGGGGAAGAAAATCTTTGGTGTTGATTTTGGATAAAATATGAGACATTTACTTTTGTGAATTTTAATCTCAGAAGACTTTAACACAGCCTTTTGTTCTCTGGGCTCTCGTATCATTCAAGGATTCAAATTTAAACACCAATGTGTTTTTGACCACAAGAAAGCCCACTGAAACACCTAAGTATGAAATTTTTAGTTATTAATATCTATAGAATGTCATTATTCTTTTAATTACCATTTCAGCAATTCTCAAATGGGTAATAATGCATTTGGTCGTCCTGCCTGTCCTCTAAAGGAGGCCCATAGAATAATCACCTTAATGTTATATCACTTCATAGTTTATTACTTCTCTAAGCTTTTTACTTAACCCATATTTGCTTGGCAATCAAGCTGATTGATTAAAAATTATATTCAAATTAATTATTCTCTAAATCCTTTTGATAAATCATTTCAAAGCACTAAGAAATGTCAGACTTTGCCCTGATTTGGGGTCAAGAATTGAAACTCTACTTCCTATATTTTTAACCTTATAAAATTCTTTCTGCCTATAAATATCAAAATCTGATTAATCACAAAGCACATTAATCTGAAAATTCATGTATCCTTTTATATATATATATATATATATATAGAGAGAGAGAGAGAGAGAGAGAGAGAGAGAGAGGATACATATTTGTATTAGTTCAAAAGTCTTTACAGCCATAATCCCTCATATATACGAAGTTGCTTCTCTCTGGCTTAAACATCTTGGCTGATTTTTAGACTTGGATGAATTTCACTGTAAATTGCCCGTCGATGTGACTCGAGTACCCAGGAGCTGTCAGGATGGCTCAGTGATTTAGCGTTGGTGTCCTGCAGCTTTGACTGTAATCAGCAGATGCTGTGGTATTACCATAAATGTTTTCCTAACTGCTTCTGTCAAAAAGAGAAAATTCTTCCTGCACTGAGTCTGCTGCTTCTGATTAAATTCAGTTTGCCTTCTTTTGCATAATTAATGTCCCATGATGATCTCTAACCTTTTGTTTTTAATATCGCCTCTTGGTCTAGACTCACTCTTGATGGGGAAGCTCAACTAGGAGCAGACAAAGAGAAATGGATGGTGCTTTTACATGAACCCCCAGCACCTCCCTGGCTCTGAAGTTGTTACAGTTTTATATACCATCACTTGTCAAAGATCATGAGAGGTTCTGGTCTTTGCGGTGTTTTTCATTGTTGTGCCACTGCTCTGTTCTACTTCTGAAGGCTGTTTCTGCAACGCTTTGGTGCACATGGTTTTGCCTGAGGGTGTGGGATGATAGGATCTGCTTTAGAATGTGCTTACCCCGGGTGTGTAAACTGTGATAAACCTCTGGCACAGGCCAGGCAAAGGGCTTCCTATTCTTCTGCTAAACTTTCTGTACCTGTAGCCCAAAGTAAATCAGACACTACATTGGCGGCAACAAAGCAAATGTATAAAAAAACATAAATATGGTAAAAATAAATGCCCTATTTGTCAGCGAAAACATTTTTTACATTTTCCCAATGGGGAGAGATCTTTGAATTTGTTCAATAGCAGTACTTTTTCCTGAAAAGCCCAAAGTGCTTCATCATTTTCCTATTTATCCTTTTAGAACCTAGGAGTACTCCTGCCTGGTAACCACCTGTGAGTTGATTTTTTTTTTCCCTTTTCAAGTGGAACATTGATGTGGATAGATAGCCTTTGTGATTTCATTCTTATAGTTTAAAATTTTTTTTAAAAGTATACATGATGTCTCCTAAGGCACTAAATCAGGCCAGCAGTAACTGGCAAATTTACAGCTGAGAACTGCTCAGGGATCGCATTTTCTGAAATTAGGATTCTGTCTCTTCCCTTTGTTTCAGAAGAAAGGACAAATTGCTGAGCCTTCACATTTTCTGCAGCTTACCTACTTCTTTCTCCTGTAGGAAATTCTACTCACAAATATTTATCACATTATTTTTAGTATTATTTTATTTTCTTCCTAGAATCAAAGAAGAACTTCAGAATGAAAGAAGATTTTAGAAAAGTGGTAATTTCATGACTGAGGCAGCTAGGCTTAAAATGAGGAAAAGCCACATACAGTGCATATTTAGTCAGAGGGTTTCCAAACTACTAAAATGTTAACTGTGAGTATAAGTTTAGTTTATGTCAGGTTAAAACCAAATGGAAAGAAACAGGAATTTTGAAATAACTATGTCACTCCCTGTGGGGTTTCCTATTGGATTGGGGCTGGCTGCATGGCTGGTAAAAGAATTCACCCAAGGCAGACAAAGGAGAAGCTTCTTGAATACACTGCAACGGAGCCATGGGCAGGACAGGAAAGGAGAGACTGCACCTTGAGGTGGGGCGGGGTTGGGGGTGGGGTGCTGTCATTATAAGGTGGAGTGAGAGAGTATGGGAATGTGTGGAATTTTCCCTTGTTTGTTAACTGTGGTTGTAAGTAGCCCATTGGTCGGTTAGGACCTATGGCTATTTGCGGGTGGGTCGCCTAATGAGCCTGTTTGATTTCAGCTATGTGGCCACCTGTGGGCCCTTTTGCCTTGCTCAAGTTTTCCATCACTCGAGCCTGTGGCCTAAAAGTGGCCTCTACAGTCCACAAATAGATTCTGCGTAAAAGCAAGAGATACGATCAACATTAACTTTATTTTTTCTTACTCAGACTCTGTTACTACCAACTCTTTGAGCTTTTAGTTGCTTAGCTCTCCTGCAGGTCCAGTATGTATGTGTGTGTGTGTGTGTGTGTGTGTGTGTGTGTGTGTGTGTACATAGGCGTGTATATGTGTATGTCTGAATTTTTCCCCATACAACCACTCTACCGCTTTTCCATATCTGTTCATCATCTCTTCATATTAGCCAACCACTTCTACAAGAGAGAGTACTCCCTCCAGTGAAACAGCTAGTTTGTGACCCAGGAGACAATGGCAGTGTGCCAGGTAAAACAGAAAGGCTGTTAAGTCTTCATTCTGCATCCACCTTTCCCTAGCTCTGTCACTGAAATTATCCATTTAACTTCTGGTCTCATTTTTTTTTGTCAATAAATGGAGATAAACAATAACCACCTCATAAGAGGACTAAATGTCTGCTAATGTGTCCACATACCTGCTTCTCTGAGACCTGTATCTGATGGCCAAACAGAACCAGGAAGACATTTGGAAAAGGCAAGGCTACAAGAACAAGAGGTTCAATTGTTCTTCTTAGTCTGTTTCTGCATTTTATTTTTTCAAAAAAAAAAAAAATTATCTATTTGGAGAGAGACAGAGTGCACAAGCAGAAAGGGAGAGAAAGAGACTCCCAGGCAGGCTCCGCACTGACAACACAGAGCCCGATGCAGGGCTGGATCCCATATTCAGGATCTGAGCCGAAAGCAAGAGTCGGATGCTTAACCAACTGAGCCACCCAGGTGCCCCAATCAATTTATTCATGAACACAATGTGTTATTCATAAAAAAAAAAAAAAAAAGTCACATGTGTGTTTCCCTCAGTGATATTTGAACGTGAGAGTAGAAGTCACTTAGAAAAGCACCAATATCTTAGGAAAATGGGAAATGTTTCTCTGACTCTCACAAGAGTCTCCTTCCCACCTTTTCGTCCCTCCCTCCAAAAGAAGGATTTTCATAATTTCCCTCTTAATAACTCTAGATGCCCTCAAATCCTCAAACTTGATTTTAAATGTATTATTGTTATCATGGTTTAAGGGGAAGCTGTCAGATTATTTTAAATGACAAAGAGCCGTAATGCATTCTCTCTCTATGCCATTCTCTTCGGATATACTCGGAATTTGGATATCCACCCACTTTATCCCCAGCAAATTAACACATAAATATACATCACTGGATTTATTACTTTTCCCATGAATTTAATGATACTACAGGTAAGCATAAGCCAGTTTGCTGATGGATAGATTACATTGAAAGTATTAGAAATGATTTGTTTTTAACATCAAAACACATGACTTGACCAATTATTCCAAAAGCATCTATGGCTCTGTTTTTACCCAGAGTTCTATGACTTCAGGAGTGTCTGTTACTAATGCATCTGCTGTAACCATTGAAAAGAGGCCCGCACACAGCCACTTTCAAGATTTGTGATTAGAGGACAACCTACAATGCCTTAGGGGTATATGATGATCTCTATGTATCAAAGAGCTCTTGCATATATGGTTTTTGTTGTAAAAATACTTGCAGAGTTGTTTTATTTCATCAGCTCCAGTAAACAAAGGTGCTAAAGTCTACAGAGATTGAGAGAATCATTCCAGGGTATAAAAAGTGAATGACAGAGCTAAGAAGAAACTCTTACAATTTTTCCTTTTAAATATAAACTAACCCCAGGGCGCCTGGGTGGCTCAGTCAGTTAAGTGTCCGACTTCGGCTCAGGTCATGATCTCACCGTCTGTGGTTTCGAGCCCCACGTTGAACTCTGCTGCTGACAGCTCAGACCTGGAGTCTGCTTCAGATTCTGTGTTCTCTCTCTCTGCCTTTCCCCCACTCACACTCTGTCTCTCTCTCAAAAATAAATAAACATTGAAAATAAACTAATTAATAAATAAATAAATAAAAACTAACCCCATAATAGAGCACCCTCTCTGATCTACAGATGTTGAGTTTGCAACCAACCAGACGAACCAGGGAATATTGTTTTTGTTTTTCTCTCATGTAAATCCAAATAACAAATCAATGAGCATACACCCTGACAAAGGAAAAGGTTTTTCCCTGGCAGTAATTAGCTCAGTTAAAATCAAGTCTGTAGAGACAGCAGGGAAACTTGCCTCCCACTAAAGAGCCTTTAATGTGCTTGAGGAGATCATCCCAGCTCTCTGCAAGGAGACCCAGAAGAGAGCCACAGCAGCAAAACCAGAAATGGCATCATGGTGTGACACAGAGTAGCAGACGTCTTGGCCTTGATTTTTTTCCCTGTATAAGTGGGATATTAACAACAAATTCACAGAGTGTGTGGGAACTAACCGGGGAAATGGTATTAAAGCCTGTTGTCCTGTCTGAAGCCAGAGAGGCACCATTAATGGTACTATTTTCACCGCCATTCAGATAAAGACCCCATGAAAGGTTTCTTGTATAAAATGTAGTAAAAGAGACCAATGGAAAGTGTGGTGAAGGCAAAGAACGGGGTGCCATGAGAGTGGACAATGGTAGCTGGAGGTGAGGGCTTCCTGGAAGTGACTTCCTGCACCGAAGCACTTTGACCTTGTTTCAGACTGGAGAGAAGGGAAGACCAGAACACTAGTCTCTTGAGAGGCCCAGATACAATGATGAAGGCAGATCATTCTCCTGCATTTACTGTGGTATAACAACAAGGGCAGTAACAGGCCGGCTGCACTGAAAGAACCGTGCCGGGGGAACGACCACCATCAACCGCATCTGGTGCAAAAACGTCTCAAACTCTGAATTTCTGATTACAAGTGCACTTCCTGCTTCGTATGTTCTTTAAATCCTGTCCAGTTCGCCTTTCAGAAACTGGACCTGACTTGATCGACTCCATGCCTACCCCTCTACATAGCCTCCTCTTCCCTCTCCCTGTCTCTTGTCTCTCAGTGCCCCAAACTGCCGAGTTCACTAGTTCTCCTTAGACTTTCTCGGACGAGGCCCTGTTACCCCCACGTTGCTTGTGTTCCCTTCATTCACCATCCACTGCTACAAATGATACCCCCTCCAGGCCCTAAGCATTTTCTTTTGCAATCAAACACACCCATAGGACTCACTGCATGTTCATGTTTTGTACTGACGAGGCACGGATCCTAATTTTGCCAAAAGCCATAACAGAAAGCAGGTTCAGTAACGCATTTTTAAAAAGGCATAATTGAGTATTTCAAACACTTGGAGCAATTCTTGCCATTTCTCCTTGTTCTCTAAGAAAGGTAATGAGCCAGTGTCTTTGTGGATATCAATACATCCATGTGATTAGATTGTAGGTCTCCTGTAGGCAGGAACCATGACTGCCCATTCTTTGCTATACCCCTGACACACAACATGGCCTCCTGTACACGCTCAGCATTTTTCCACCTAAGGAATGACGGCTGCGTGCTGTTCCTCTTGTATCCTCTTTGGCAGTGTGCCAAAGAAATGTGAAACGTGGCCTGTGCCCCCTGGCATGTAGAATCTTATGATGAAATGCCCCCCATGTGCATGTGAAGCACTTTTAACACCACAAGGGAGGAAAAGAACAGAGACCCTTCTCCAAGTAGTTTGTGATCTTATCGCTGGGCTCTCACACGTGGCAAGGGCCACAGAAAACTGTAACACCAAGCAGACCAGGATATACAGTATAGGAGAGAAGTATAGCGGATGTTCTTTGGAAAGTGACATCAACAACCTTTTTGAATCAGGAGGTAGCATTTGGTGAGACTTGAGGGATCACAGGTTATTATAGACAATGGTTAGGACAGAGGAATAGAGAGGGGGTAGTATTACAGAAAAGTTCACTGCCTTAAGCACGGCTAAAAGAAGTTAAAAAAATGTGTGTCTTAGTTTTAGGAATTGCACTGTTTCCTAAAAGAATGGTGGTTTCCTCAAGCACAGATTCCTAGTGAGAGGAAACTAGATGCTAAAACTTTAACATTTCAGATAGATTGAGGCATTTGTTGTTAGTTCATTTTTTAAATTGTGTTTAGAAAATAATTATATAACTCTGGACTCTATTTGGCACAAATCGGTTTAGTATTAAAAGGTACAGTGTTTTTTGTTTTTGTTTTTTTTTAACATGTAATAATGTCAAAATAACTAGCTGTGAGTATTTTCTAATGTACTGGTGAATCTGGGTCTTACATTTTGCTTCCTTGTGAATAACTAGTTGCAGCTGTAAACATAGGCAGTCCTTTATACCATACACACAAAAGCCCTGGAAAAAATATTCCTGGTCTATTTAACTAGAGAGCTCAACAGATTTTTAAGGCATTAGTCACAAACAATATTGGTAAAAATGAAGTGTCTCATAAGTTACCTTTGGTTCCTTGTGCTAATATAGGAATACTATTTGCTGCTTCTTCAGCATTTATAGTTTCTTTTTCAAAAGTTAACTGTAACAGGGGCACCTGGGTGGCTCAGTCGGTTGAGTGTCCAACTTTGGCTCAGGTCATGATCTCGTGGTTCTTGAGTTCCAGCCCCACATCGGGCTCTGGGCTGACAGCTCAGGACCTGGAGCCTGCTTAAGATTCTGTGTCTCCCTCTCTGTCTGCCCCTCCCTGTTCGTGCTCCATGTCTCAAAAATAAACAAACATTTTTTTTTTTTTTTTTTTTAATTCAAAAGTTAAATACAGCAGCTATAGTTTGAAGTCTGGAGCTGAAACGGGAGATTTTGGGCTTGACTCTGAGCTCTGCCCCAATCTGCCTCCTGCGTTGTAGCCAGTTTCTTAATCCCTCAAAGCTTCTCTTCCTCATCTGTGAAATGGAGAGAAAAAAAATCATCTTTCACTAGGCTGTATGGCGGTTCTTATAAAGCATCTCCTGCAGGTGGGGTGTTTAGTAAATGCTCGGACACATTCATATTGCTTTTATTATTAGTCTTTTGTAAAATGCAGCCTGAAATCAGGGGATAAAAGACTTGCAAACAATTATTTTCTTAATAAGATGGGCAAAAAGTGAATTATATTTGTTAGAACTGAATTTGAGTTCCACCTCTTTGTGGATTGTACTGAAAATTTTGTTATTTTTGTAACAAAGTATTTTTAGTTTGTCACATAGTAAACTTACTGGACAGAATTATAAGTAAATCTTTACTCTGTTAAGTAAGGCCATAAACATATAAGATCATAGGACTTGTATATTCCTGGAGAAAATAGGTACGAGGTAGTACATTAGAGAAATACAATGATTCATGTTGGAATTCCCATGAATGTTGGGGTGACCAAATGGTGAAACTGCAGAACACATTGCTTCTATTTCTACTCCAGAAGGGGCCTTCTCAGATCATGGGATTCTTTCCTCTTCCAATTAAATAAGAACCAGTATAGAAAGGTATTGCAAAACCTAGGACCTTTAGAAATAAGATGAATTAGCAAACTTATTGATATTGCACTGTAATAAAAGAATGTATTATGTTCCATATTTTTAAGTCACTAAAAGGTACTACAGTGCCCACTTGAATTTAGATTGGTGACAGGTATAACCGTCTGACCTCTAGTGGCTGTAGCTTGTACATGCATCTCAGTTGATCGGGTTTTAAAAATAAATAACTAAGGCTGTGGGAAGATTCTAAGATTCTAATGATTGAGCTCTTAGCCTTCTCAGATTCTAATGATTGAGTTCTACAAGTGAGCATACTACTACCTTCCCTGAAGTTATGCTAGTCTAATTGTTGAGGTAATGACTCAAAGAACAGTGTTCAGAACCAAGTTTGTCCATCTGCGAGTTTGGGTGCTAAAAATGTATCAGCAGCTCCTGCCCCAAGACCCAATAACCAAGTAATCTCTACAGTACTTTGAGTTGAAATTCCGAGGTTCAAAGCAAGCTTCCAGCATCAACATTCAGCATTATTTTATTGGCTTGCCTGAAATATTTTTAAAATAATCAACAGACCAGCTATGTATATTTTTATTCAATGCCTGTATAAGTAATGTCTTTCATAATGTGTAGATGTGTGGGTTTTTATAAATATTTTCAGATTCAAATTGAACCAGCTTGCCATTCGTCATGTACTCCGTCACGAGTTAAGGATGCTATTTGTGACCAGGGAACAGATTGGAATTAAACTCTGATTATCCTGAACCACTGAGCTAAATGGACGTAGATTCTACATTTAATATGATGCCCTGAATTGAAAAAGACTTAAAAAAAATTTATATTGAGGTTGAAGAATTAAAAAAAAGCATTCTGCCATGTGATAGTAATATATTTTCCTGTGTGTTTGACATACACCATATTGGAATACTTGATTTAATTTTTTTCTTTTTATACTTTATATCTCAATTAACCAAGAACTTTTATCTCAATAGCTGAATGAACCATAAATTACTACACGTTTATAGCTAATGTGGATCTCCAATAATTTTTTTATTTCAGACACTATGTGGATTATAAAGTTCCATATATTTTAAGGCTTCTTCTATGCTGACACTTGTAGCTCTTTAAAGAGAATATATGAGAAATGGAACTACTAACAATTGCTACATCTTGTCCTCTGTCCATTTTCCTGCAGTCAGCACCTTCTTGAGCTTACCAAGAGTACTGCACTCTAATTTCTTTCTTTTCTGCCTGCTGTATGGTACATTTCCAGTGCTTTGTGTTTCATGTTGCCATAGAGACAGGCGGTGCTCCAAAGCCCCGGGAAGAGGAACAGAAGCAGGTCTTTGAGGAAACAGTCCCTGCTGGCGAGAGAAGCCTGAGGCAGGAATCTATAGCAGTAAATGGAAAGAGGGAATTGTGTGGTCAGATCTGACTGTGTCCAGAGGGTCTTAGGAAGCGCACAGGCCCAGCCATGCTGCATTCAAAATGAGTTGTTTACAGAAACCAATTTTTCAAAGATCTCAGGGTAGTCTGGGGTTTCTTAGGAACTAAACTTGGTGTTTTATTTGCAAGAAAATAACTGAAGTGACATCGACCTATTCCTTTTCCCTGTTTCCTCATTAAAAGGGAGCAGCTTCTAAGAAAGGTCCTCTTTGCCTGACTTATTTTGCCCATCAAAAATCTCACCTTTAAAACACAGATCGATGTTCTTTGACTCAGCCGAAGCCCTCAGAAGTCAAATTTCAGTCTGAGCACAAGAGACTCTATAACCAGCACCCAAATCATTGATCCAAATATGCTAGTTCTAGAACTGAGTAGTCTATATTTACCCTAATTGGTCATGTACTCCTTCTGTGTTTTAGATACATAACAAAGCTTTTAAACATTTTCCTGATTTAATGAATTGTTATACCTCCTACTATATTAACTCATAACTGTTAATATTTTTTTCTTTAGAGAAAGCTGTTAAAAGACTTTAAAATAATATAGATTTTTTTTCTCTTCCCTTTTCCAAACAGATATCTATGTGGTAAGGCTTTATAAAAAAAAAAAAAAAAAAGGAGGAAGAGAAAAATTAAAAACTTAAGGAAAAAAATGTGAACCAGATTTTTAAAAATATTATTTTGTGAGTTACCTTTAAGATTTTTTTTTTTTTAACTTAAATAAAATCCATACTCGGGGTGTTTGCTGGATTTTGTCACAGATCTAGTATCTAAGCAGAGAAAGAATTCGGAGGAATTCAAAAACAAAACATCAACATATATTCCCAGGTTACTGGTCCAAGGGCATAGTATGCAAAATTGTACTGTGGAGCAAGAAGGCCAGTGATGTGTAAATCTGAAAATGGAATAAGGCTGAGTAAAGATCTCTGAGGCCCTCATTTTCCTCAAACTGACAGTAGGAGGCAGTAGTGTACCAGCCTGAGCTCTTTTCTTTAAGGTATTGCCTATGACTCATGCCAGATTTCTTTTTTTACTCATTTTCTAGAAATACATGAAACCAAAATCTTAGAGGTAGTGTCAGATTTCATAACGAATCTTAGTACCATCAATCCAGTACAAGATAATGCTGCTGGGCTATGAATAGAACTATCAAAAAAAGGCCAGTCTACCAGTTTCTGAGTGGCAATTCTGTGCACCTCGGCCCCAGTACAGGCTCTGTTCCAATTTGAATAGAAGAATGGCAAGAAATAAAGGTCAGTCTCATTTTGGAAAGGAAAGTCACATTTAATAAGTTAGATCCTTCTAATTTTCACTGATTTACTAAAATGTATACAGGACTATGCAAAGTAGAGGAGTCTGAATGGTAACCTGGTCTCCCTATGGTTAGATGGCTGGATAAACACATCAGAACATGGGCAATAGCAATGAGAAGCATTGCCATTATTAGCATTCAACTTTCATGATTGTATTCTACATGTCTAGCCATTTTCTACTCTACCATTTGCAGCAGTTACATAAATCCAGATTACCTAGAAATGCATAACTGTTCCTTCTTTATATAAAACAAAATCACAATGAAGTGCTAAATTTTGGAACGTTGAATTCTTTTGCTTGTTTTTCATGTAGCTACAAAATGATGTTGGAAAGCATTTTCTTTCTTTAATAACAGATTTCAAAAATAGGCTATCTTTTATTCATTGACCTAATCTTAATAGATTATATATTTTGTGGGTTTTTTTCATCAACATTAGGAATCTATTTATATCTGCAGTTTATTTCCTTATGTAATTCAAATGGCACTCTTTATCTGATAACCACAATTAGTGCACAATCTGTGACCACAGAACAAAGCCAAGTTTGCTAGTCTATACAGGGTGCAGCTTACGATTTTGAATTTTTTTTTTTTTTGTAACTTTTCTTCTAGCAAGTGAACTACATGCACATCTTTATACGGTGACTTGTAAATAATTTATGTGAGTATTTTTAGTAAATATGGAGACATGAACATGTTAATTTCCATTAGGGTATGGATTATTCCAATTTGAACTTTAAGTTTTGACTAGAGTTTAAAAAGCTTTATTTTTGCCATAATTCCTACACCATTTTTAATAATAATTTTCAGCTTTCAAATAGTAGAAAATCCAATTTGAGATAAAGTCATAGAAATCTTCTATAAAGATCTGACTAAAAATTGTTACAGATAATAGCATTGGTAGAAAATCCAGGTTCTTGACTTGTCTTGTCCAATATAGTAGTAACCCAATAGCCTTATGTAGCTCTTGAGCTCTTGAAATGTGACGAATCTGAATTGAGATGTGTTGTAAGTATAAAATACATATTTGATTTTGAAGACTCAGTACCTAAAAAAAGAAAAAACGCCAAGGATTCCATTAATATATTTTAAATTTGCTTACTTGTTGAAATGATAATATTTGACATTTGGTTAAGTAAAATACATTATTAATGTATTTCCCGCCATTTAATGTAACTTCTAGAAAATGTTAAGTTGCAGGTGATTATTTCCCACTATTTAGTGTAACTTCTAGAAAATGTTAAATTGCATATGTAGTCCACTTGTGTGACTCTCATGTTCTATTTCTATTGGACTCAATGCTAGATTCTCAAACGGCCAGAAAGCACAAAAATGATATGCCCCCAGTTTGTTATCCAGGTGGTATTATTCCAAAGTGTTTTCTTTGGAAAGGACTAATATAAAACATTAAGTGAAACTGGATATGATTTTATTATATTATTTATTATCATGAAATTATGCTATGCTTAGGTTCAGTCATGAAATAATGTTTTAAACACTCATAAGCAAAACATTGTTCTGAGTACTTAGGATATACCAGCGAATGAAACAAAGATCCTTGCCTTCATGGAGCTTATGTTTTAGCAAGTTAGGTCAGACTTGCATGGATGTGAGTTTGTTTTTCTTATTCTTTGAACATATTACTATCTTTTAGATATGCTAATATGCGTTTAATGACAGGCCAGGGAGAAGTAAAAGAACGTATCTATGTATACAATCATACATAAAATTATTTAAGTTTAAAATGGTCTTCAACACAAATGTTTCTCAGTATGGAATTCTCCAGTGAATAAAACCAGATTGTTTTAAGCAGACTTTTGTTAGGTACATACTGACAGCCAACTCCAGTTATCAAGTCTACATTGAAATTTTTTAAAATCTGTTTTCAAAATGATTCTGTGGAGCATAGAATTATATTATTTTATAGTACTGGGTATGGTAGTTGTGTTTGGTTTGGGGATTTTGTTTTGTTTTCAGAATTTTGAACTATTAAATGAATATGATTTTGTATGTTTATAATAGAAATGACAGAATCCTAAGTGTTTCAAGGATGCATCACATAGCATGGTGGCTAAAGACTTATTGGATTAACTAATACAGTGACACAGTCATAGCTTCAACTCATGATCTCTGGAAGAACAGTTGAACTTGTGGCTATTAGGCTTGGCAGAGAGGCTGGGGTATATGATATCTGTCTTTAAATAGTGGAAGGGCGGGTGGGTAGAGGAGGAATTGGACTCACTTACTACATCTCTAAGGGAAAAAATCAGTAGGGCCAGTGATGAAGATCTCAGGGAAACAAGCATTAGATAAACATAAGGTAAAACATTTAATTATTAGAGCTGTCCAAAAGAGGAATTTATTGTCTTGTGAGGACATGACTGGAGGTCTTCAAACTTAAACAAGACGACTGCTTGACAGGATGCTGAATAAATTGAATGTAAGCACTGGATAGATGGCTCTACCAAGTAACTCAGGGTCTTTCAAATCCTGAGATTATATGACTCTGAATCAAAGTGAAATGGAGTCAAAATAGTATAAGTTACTTGTTCAGAAGGAATATCTGTATAATGGAAATATCTAAAAATGTTGAATTAGGAAAGATAAAAAGTAAAGGAAAATACTTGAGAAAACACACTATAAGATACTAAGTATTTAAGTAGTCTTAGAAATGGCTTCGGGAATTTAGGTCCCGTAGTATTTATTTAGCTGGTTGTTTTCCAAGATAGCTTCCAAGTTATTAGCGCTGGAAATCAGCCTTTCCTCAACCCCTCATCTTAGTGAAGTGCTCTTTATTTCACTATAGGTCTGTTTTCCATAGTCTAATCACATGCCCCAGAGCCTTAGGGGTTTAAGATTTGGACTGAGTTTGCCAGAGGTAAGTAGCAAAGTCTCTGTGGCCTTAGCAGTTTATGGACTTCTCAAAACCTCGGTTTCCTCATTTATTAAAACTGGGTGGTTAATACCTATCTTTTAGAGTTGTTGCAAAAATTTTTAAATAACATGTAAAGGGCTTATCAGATATATAGTACATGTTCAATAACTATAACGTCAAACCATATCCCTGTAATATTTCTCCACCCTCTTCCTTATGAAACACCAGATCAACTGATCAAATTATTTACTATCTGGTATTACCTGACAGGCAATTGCATACTTGAGAAATATTTACTTAAGAGCTGCTAAGTAGCCTCAAACTGACCACAAGTGCAGAGTAGCATGGGTACTATGGAACAAATAGCAGAACTGGTAAACAGATACTATGGTTGATTCTAGTATGACTTTAGTATGATTTTAGTATGAAGAGGAAGCTGCTTTGGACATGAGTTTGGTTTGAAAATGTGTTGTTTGAGGTAATGATAGGGCATTTAAGGCAGAAATGCTTCAGGGGCCTAAGAGGAACACAGGATTGAGGCTTTGCCTAGAGGGTTGCAGATGCAGACGTGGGAGTTGTCTTCTTAGCAGAGATGGCTGGAGCTGCAACATCTTGGTGAAGAGAATGTAGAATGGACAGGAAAGTGGACCAAACATCTAACCATGAGAAATGGCTAAGAGGTAGAATTGTGTTTGGGGGTGGGGGGTAGAAGGTAGAAGAAGTTACCAAAGAAGATTAAAAATGAATCCTCAAAGTGTGGGAGAGTAAGCATGGTAAAGGGCATTACCGTGAGAGAACATGCTAACCAGCAGTCTGAGGACTTGAGTTTTGTCTCCGACTCTGCCTGAAACTTATGTCTGCTTCTTCAACTTTATGTAAGACAAGGTAAATAGACTCATATCACCCCTCTCACAGAGGTGTTATAGGAACCAATGAGTGAAGTATGGGGACAGTGAACTGCAACTACCCATGTATCAAGGTAACATAATGATATTGATATTATTGATTGTATAGCATTAAAAGTTATAAATAACATCCTATAATGATTTGTGACACCAACTACCCATCAAGCTTTATAGGTCACAGTCCTCTGAAAAACTGCCCTCACTTAAGACACCAGCTGTAAGTTTGGGGGTCTCCAGGCCACCTTCACTTCTGACCAGCTGGCTATAAATTCACTGGTTTTCACTACCCTCTCTGGGTTCAATAATTTATTACAATGAGTCTTAGAATTCGGCAGCTTACTATTCAGCTCAGCATACTACTCAGATTACTTTTACAGCTTTATTATAGTGAAAAGACACAGTCAGCACCAGCCAAAGAAAGAGAACACATGGAGTGAGTTCTAGGAGGGTCCCAAACATGAAGCTTCTATTGTCCTCAGGCATATTATCTCCCCTCAGCACATCAGTATGCATCATATTGCCAACCAAGAAGGCTCAGTCTCAGTGTCTATCTAGTCTTTGTATTAAAGCTTCATTACTTAGGCATGATTGACTGAATCATTGGCCACGTGATTGAACTCAGTCTCTACCCTTCTCCCCTCCTTGAAGATCAGGCTTACATTGCTTGATTCAAAACCCCAACATTCTAATCACATGGTTGGTCTTTTGGAGGTAGCCACCCCTCATCCTGAATCACAATTACCATAAACCATATTAGGGATCTACCATGAATAACAAAAACACTCTTATCACTCTGGAAATTCCAAGGGTTTAGAGGCTACCTCCCAGGAACCCAGATAAAAGCAAACAAATTCTTTATTATACATATTCTAAAGTGTTGCGAATATAACAAAAAATGACGCATGAGGAAATTCCATTGAGTTTAGGAATTTTGAGGCTCTTAGGTTTCAATAGATATAGATTAAAAGCCAAATTAAAATTTGTTAAGAATTGAGTAGAATGTGGACAAAGGAAAGCAAATATAGAGAGGGACATTCAACTCAAGTAATATGTTACAAACATCGCATGTCAGATAAGCAAGTAAATGGAAAGGTTTACATTACCATTCACTGTAGAAAAAAAAAAAAAAGTCTGGACTTATCCTGGATGCTCTGTGCTCAGGATCCTGCAGCATTTTCAGTTCCATCCAGCCTTATGAGTACTCAGGAAGGCCCAGGATAGGAAATTGCGAACTGGAAGTGCTGTTTTGAATTTTTATTTAAAGGGCAATGATAACAAACAAGACTGAAAAGAAGTATATATGTGTGATAAGTTTCTGAAAAGAAAAAACAAAAACGTTCTAGTTAAATTATGTTAAACAATTCAACTAAGTAAATTTGAAGATGAAACTGGCTTTATTCATCAGTTTATGAATCAGGCAGCCTCCCATCTAGCACAGAGAAAGGAGCTTTGAGGAGCCATACAAAACAGAAGACTTCTAGGCAGAAAAGGGGAGAGACAAGGAACCAGTGTGTTGTTTCAGGGAAGGTCACCTTCTTTTGAAAGGGAACGGGAGGGGTCTGTTGAAATGATTACCTCATTAGTGCTGATCAGGTCATTCCAGATTGATTGGTTGGAGGTAACATTCCCGAGCGAGGCTAGATAGTAAGTTTTGATTTGCTGGCATGGGACTCAGCATAAGTGACTCCATTTTGGACCTGTTGTTTCCTTTTTAAACAGTTCTTCCCTTTTGATTAGACTTTCAGCTCCACTGAGAGATATTGATGACGAAAACAAAGGTATGAGAAATGTAGATAAAATTAAATTTCCTTATAACTTGCAGCCCACTGATAAATACCTGAGACACACCGAGCGTGACGTTGCTCAAGGGACTCAAGCGTTAATGTTAATGCTTTGCCAGAGATTAAAAGTAACTTTATCTTGGCAATAGCCAGACCTTCAGGATCCCACAAGTCTTCTTTAACATACAGAAATCCCTTTAGAGACTTCTGTTATCTCTACCTCCCCCAAACTTAAAAATATGTATCAGTCACTCCTCACAGCACAAGTGCAGCTCTTTCTGCCTGCAAAGTCCTGTCCCTGTGATACAACACAAGCACCGTAAAACATCTCAAAAATTCTTTCTTGACTGTTGTGCTCCACAGCCCCATATCAATGCAATCAAAATTTAAGGCATCAGTACCACTCTCATCTACCTCTCTGTAGTTCTTGCGGCTTTTGATGATCTTCTGTGTGGTATTCACAGGTCATGATGGATTTTGCTTAATCTCTGTGATAGTCACAGACCATTACTTCAGATTCACAATTTTTAAGTTGGTCATTTGTTCCTTTTCTTACTTTCCAGTCTTAGGTAGATCATTTGCTTGGTGGGTAGCGGCTGGGAACATACGCTGAAAGCTTTTGAGAGAATAGAGCACTCCAGGGAAATTACAGTGATTATTTTAAGTAGAATAATTCCCAGTGTTTGGAGTGTCCATAGGAGACATGGTCCCCAAGACCCAAACCAATAAAAATCAAATGAATCTAAGAAAGAATCAACTGACGGAGTCACCTTTTTAAGCCAAATGGCTTTCTCAGTGATCTTATGTAACTGAGTTTCAGCTTCCCCGGAGGTGTTAATCAAGGTGCAGCAAGTGGTGGCCCCAGCACAGATACCTCCTTCTTCGGAGATAATCGAGGGCTATCCCATAATCAAGATCAACTTTGACCAGAGTCTAGAACTCTATTGCTTTAGCAGGAGATTCTGCAATACTTCTCAAGAATTAAGGAGAAGTTCCAGATCATAGCCTCATTTGAATTCACTCCTAACCAGGGAAGTAGGGGGCCTGCCAAAAGAAGCAAATTTCTGAATTTGAACTCCTCCTGGTAGATCTTTCTAACTTGACAGTGTAAATTCAGGGGAGTTGAGCAATGAGGTGTCTCACTCTGTGAACAGTTAAGAGCACAGTTCAGTAACCTAAGAGGAGACATTGCCCAGTTTGTGTCAGCTGTCTAGGAAGTCATAGGCCCAAGGAGAATGATAACCACAACAGTCAAATGTACATTCTGTTGGAGCACAAACTATTTCTGCTAAGGTGGCGCATTGTTCAGGTATTTTAGCATCATAGACAAATTGGAGTTTTTGAGGACAAATCTAGCAGGCTGAAAAGTTACTCCTTAGCAATGGCCAAGGAAGATGTGGGCGATGGTGTTGTCTTTCAAGGCTATTGCCAGAGCAAGGGAAAGAAAGAAAAGAGGACAGTGTTTTATGTTTACAGTAGGAAGTATTGTTTGGTGGAAGCCATCTACCTCCATGTGAGCTACTGTTCTTCATCATCAGTTTGATTCAGAGGCCTCCAGAATCTGCACAGAACCACACGTCATGTGGAGCCACCTTTGGCTGTGAGACGTGTCTCTAAAGTTCAAGTGCCTGAAGTTTGGCTGCCACCTAGGTAGTGAGGAGGACCTGTTATAATCCCTTCCAATGAGATTCAAGGACAGTCTTTGTTCTTAATTATTACAAATGAAAAGGATGGGAGAAAATCGGAAACATTAGTTTGGAGTCACAGCCAGATATTTGAGGAAACTAGAAGAATTTGGGATCTAGGCTAGTTTACAGGTACATAACAAAACTGCAAAGATAACAGGATTAGAATCGAATATCTACAAAGGTATAAACATAATTTTTCTGTCTACAATTAGCCCCATTTTTTTTTAACCAAAAATAATCAGAGTAAAGCTGATTTATTTGCATTAGACTTGGCCTGATTATTTTCTTAAGTGGAGCAAGAATAATGATTGGTCATCTAAGCTCTTTTTAAGACTGCTTTGGTGGAACATTTCATAAGCAATCTCAGATTGACCTCTTAAAAGCTATTAGATTTTACCTGCAAAATCTATGGTTTGAGTGAATTTGTCTCTTCTCAAGGTCCCTGAAAATATCCTGAGGTCCGTGGGACTGCCAGGCAGTGACCATCCTTATTTACCTGGTAAGACTGCCAGGAACCCTAATAGTAGATACCAGGTCGATCCTTCCTGGCTTTTCCTTAAAGCTGTCTGGTCATATCTGAGTCTATACACATGTCTCTTAAATATGGCATTCCGTATTTGGTTTAGCCAGTTTTCAGTGGTGTTGTGTTATGAACAGAACAGATTGTTATTGAATTTATGCAAATAACCAGTTATATTGCCATGAAAAGAATATTCAAGAGTTTTCAAATTCTGGAGGAATCAGAGAAAAAGTAAATGTTCAATCTTCATTCAGAAAGGTACACTTTAATAAATTGCTAGAAGTCATAGATCACTTAAGAAAAAGTTTCCTTAAATTTGAAAAAGCAAAACATAAAAGAACCAGCAATGTTTCAAATAAAACCTTATAAAGAATTATAATAATTTGGGTCACCTGGGTGGCTCAGTCGGTTAAGCATCCAACTTCAGCTCAGGTCATGATATCACAGTTCATGGGTTCAAGCCCCTCAGATTTTCTCTCCCCCTCTCTCTGCCCCTCCCCTACGTATGCGCTCACTCTCTCTCTCTCAAAATTAAATTAAAAAAAAAAAAAAAAAAAGAGAGGCACCTGGGTGGCTCAGTCAGCTAAGCATCCAACTCTAGCTCAGGTCATGTTCTCATGGTTCCTGAGTTTGAGCCCTCTGCATCAGACTCTGAACGGACAGTGCAGAGAGCCTGCTTGGGATCCTCTTTCTCTTCCTCTCTTTGCCTCTTCCCTGTTCTCACTCTCCCTCTCAAAATAAATAAGCTTTAAAAATAATAAATTAAAAATTATGATCATCCTTCTGAGTTCATTCAGTCTTGTGTATTAATTACTTGT
Source organism: Panthera onca (assembly GCF_046562875.1). Classification (NCBI taxonomy): domain Eukaryota; kingdom Metazoa; phylum Chordata; class Mammalia; order Carnivora; family Felidae; genus Panthera; species Panthera onca. The sequence continues at coordinate 205,083,968 of NC_138339.1, forward strand.
TCTGCTTGAATCTTGTTTTTCTAGTAGTTCTAGAAGTTCTTATCCAGCTCAATTCTTATGATCTGAAAGTTATCAGAAACCTGTACTTGTCAAAATGCTTTAAATGAGTCTCCTTGAAATACAATGCACTTTTGCAAGAGCACTTTTTGAAAAGCATCTGAGTAAAACAATAACTATCTGCAAATGCCAAAATACTTTAAAAATTCCTATTGTTAAAGATGTGATGAGAGTTGATTATAATGAAATCGACAAGGAATTTGGTTATTTCTGTGACACATTTTAAAATGATAACTGGAATTATAATATCATAGCAGGACACAGGAACTTAGAAAACTTTAGGAATTTAGAAGGCTGGGTTTTTCTTTTTTTAAAAAAATTTTTTTAAAGTTCATTTATTTTTGAGAGAGAGAGAGAGAATGAGTGGGGTGGGGGGTGGGCAGAGATAAAGGAAGACAGAATCTAAAGCAGGCTCCAGGCTCTGAGCTGTCAGCACAGAGCCCAGCACAGGGGGCTAGAACCCAGACTGCAAGGAGATCATGACCTGAAGCAAAGTTGGCCGCTTAACCAGCTGAGCTACCCAACAGCCCGATAAGGCTCAGTTTTTCTTAAATAATCAAAGACCCAAAGATAAAGTTTAACATGATGCACAGTTAATTATTTTCTTAAGACACAAAGTCTTTGCTTCCAGTACAGATTATTTAAAAGGTAAAGAAACTTTCACTATCTGTTACCAAAAGCAGACCTAAAGTCCAGGAAAACTTTGTCCTTGTAACAGAGGAAAAACCAATTGTAATTTTGTACCAATGATATTAAAACTCATCTTTTTAAATTTAAATTAAATTATTCTGATCTTAACCAGCTTGACTACCATAAAATTCCTTTCCCAAGGTTGCATTTTCCCAAAATTCAAACCTTCTACAATTTTGTCCAGTTTTTTTACTCTTATTCTGAAATAACCAGTTTTAACTTGAAGACAAAATTACTTCATTTTTCCTTAATAAAAATACATCTCCATCTCTCATACCTTCTTTTACCAAAAACACATATCCTACTTTTCTTACATATGGAGAGGTTTCCCTTATTATTTCTAGCAGCTTTAATTACATGTATTGGTATTTCTAACACTAAAAAATGTAATTTTTAGTGAAAATAAAGAAGTAAGCAATTGAGCACTATCTTTTACATGAGCATTTTGTGACTTAACAAATTATAAATTTTTTTTTAATTTGTAGAAACATGTACTTTCTCACAGTAAATTCTTTATTTGTGGCACAAAGCATGATTACTAATAGATTCAAATATCTTTAGTGTCTCTGTAAAAGGAAGCCAAAAGTGGGTAAACCTGTGTTCAGTAATTTTTTCAATATTTAATGTTTTGGGAAATAATGTAGATATTTAATTTAACTTAGCAAAACTTTAAGGTTTCAGGCTACCAAAAAGATTTGGGGACACTATTTAAAAAGTTGACCTAAACCTTTTTTTCTCTTTTACATCTATTTAATTCACTGTTTTTAATGATTATGTTTAGATTACCCACAAAAACTTCATGAGACAAACTCAGCTATCAGCCCTCACTCTTTCTCACTGACAAATTTTGAAACGTAAATAACATGACCTAATTTGACTAATAAACCCAAGTAGAATAAAGTTATACATCTACATTAATTTTAATGCTGATAATTCTGAAGACATATCTATGTTAATCGATCCAAATTTCAACTAGCTTCTATTTACCAAAGATTATTTCAGATTGCATGAACTTAAAAAGCATTTGTGTTAGTTTCTATTATAATTCTGAGAGTTTTAGGAATCCTTAATGCATATAAGTGCTTAATTCTCTTCAAGCCAATTACATAGAACCCTTTTATAAGTTAATTTTAGCAATACTATCCAGAGGTAGAAAATACCACATCTCTACAGCATATAGAGAGAGAAACAAATAAACATAAAGACAGACACAAAGACCTTGTGCCTTCCATTTATAACCATTAGTTATAAAAGAGATTGGATCTAAATTGCATTTCTGGCAGATAGAATGATTTGACATTATCTTCTTAGATGGCAAAATCCTTCTATTAATATTTATGGGTAAGATACAAGTTTTTCATTTGCCTAAGTTTTGGGCTTTTTTCAAAATTTTAACTAAATTCTAGTTAGTTAACATACAGTGTAATATTGTTTTCAGGAATAGAATTTAGTGATTCATCATTTACATATAACACTCAGTACTCATCACAAGTGCCCTCCTTAAAACCCATCACCCATTTATCCCATTCCCCACCCACCACCCTCCATCAACGCTCATTTTGTTCCCTATTGTAGTCTCTTATTATTTGTTTCCCTCTTTTGTCCCCTTCCCATATGCTCATCTGTTTTGTTTCTTAAAATTCCACATATGAGTGAAAGCATATGATGATGATATTTGTCTTTCTCTGACTGACTTATTTCGCTTAGCATAATATACTCTAGCTCCATCCACATCATTGCAAATAGCAAGATTTTATTCCTTTTGATGGAATGAAATATATATGGATATGATATATCATGTATATGTACATGTATATGTATATACATGTATATGTATATCATATGATATATATATATGAATGACATCTGATTTATTCATTTATGAGTCATTGAACATTTGGGCTCTTTCCATAGTTTGGCTATTGTTGATAGTGCTGCTATAAACAAAAGGGTGCATATACCCATTCAAATCTGTATTTTTGTGTCTTTTGGGTAAACAGCTAGTAGTATAATTGCTGGGTCATAGGGTACTTCTATTTTTAACTTCTTTAGGAACCCCCATACTGTTTTCCAGAGTGGCTGCACCAGTTTCCATTCCCACCAACAGCGCAAAAGGGTTCTCCTTTCTCCACATTCTCACCAACACCTGTTATTTCCTGTGCTGTTAATTTTAGCCATTCTGACAAGTATGAGGTGGTATCTCATTGTGGTTTTGATTAGTATTTCCCTGATGATGAGTGATGTTGAGCATCTTTTCATATGTCTGTTAGCCATCTAGATGTCTTCTTTGGAAAACTGTTTATTCATGTCTTCTGCCCATTTCTTAATTGGATTATTTGATTTTTGGTGTTGAGTTTCATAAATTCTTTATAGATTTTAGATGCCAACCCTTTATCAGATATATTATTTACAAATATCTTCTCCCATTTCATAGGCTGCCTTTTAGTTTCGTTGTTTCCTTCACTGTGCAGAAGCTTTTTATCTTGATGAAGTCCCAATAGTTCATGTTTTTGCTTTTGTTTCCCTTGCCTCCAGAGACATGTCTAGTAAGAAGTTGCTGCAGCTGAGGTCAAAAAGGTTGCTGCCTATGTTCTCCTCTAGGATTTGATGGTTTCCTATCTCACATTTAGGTCTTTCATTCACTTTGAATTTATTTTGTGTATAGTGTAAGAAAGTGGTCTGGTTTCATTCTTTTGCATATTGCTATCCTATTTTCCCAACACCATTTGTTCAAGAAACTGTCTCTTTTCCATTGGATATTTTTTCCTACTTTGTCAAAGATGAGTTGACCATATAGTTGTGGGTCCACTTCTGGGTTCTGTATTCTGTTCCATAGATCTGTTTTTGTGCCAGTACGATACTGTCTTGATGACTACAGCTTTGTAATATAGCTTGAAGTCCAGAACCATGATGCCTCCAGCTTTACTTTTCTTTTTCAAGATTGCTTTGGCTTTTCAGTGTCTTTGTCGTTCCATACAAATTTTAGGATTATTTGCTCTAGTGCTGTGAAAAATGCTGATGGTATTTTGATAGCATTTTGTATAGTGCTATCAAATGATAGCATTTGATAGTATTTTGATTGCATTAAATGTGTAGATTGTTTGGGGTATTATAAACGTTTAAACAGTGGTTGTTCTTCCAGTCCATGAGCATGGAATATTTTTCCATTTCTCTGTGTCCTCTTCAATTTCTTTCATAAGTGTTCTATAGTTTTCAGAGTACAGATTTTCTACGTCTTTGGTTAGCTTTATCCCTAGGAATCTTATGGGTTTTAGTGCAATTATAAATGGGATCAATTCCTTCATTACTTTTTCTGCTGCTTCATTACTGGTGTATAAAAATGCAACAGATTTATGTACATTGATTTTATATTTTGCAACTTTTCTGAATTCATGTATCAGTTGTAGCAATTCTTTGGTGGAATCTTTTGGGTTTTCTACATTGAGTATCATGTTGTCTGCAAATAGTGAAAGTTTCACTTCTTCCTTTCCAATTTAGATGACTTTATTTCTTTTGGTTGTCTGATTGCTGAGGCTAAGACTTCCAGTACTATGTTAAATAGTAATGGTGAGTGTAGACATCCCTGTCTTGTTCCTGACCTTAGGGAAAAGGTCTCATTTTTTTCCCCATTGAGGGTGATATTAGCTGTGTGTCTTTTGTATATTGCCTTTATGATATTGAGGTATTTTCCATCTATCCCTACTTTGATGAGGGTTTTTATCAAGAATGGATGCTGTATTTTGTCAAATGCTTCTTTTCTGAATCTATTGACAGGATTATGTGGTTTTTATCCTTTCTTTTATTAACGTGGTGTATCATGTTGATTGATTTACAAATATTGAACCATAATTGCATCCCAGGAATAAATCCCCCTTGATCATGATGAATAATTCCTTTAATACACTGTTGAATTTGACCTCCTAGTATCTTGTTGGGAATTTTTGCATCCATGCCCATCAGGAATATTGGCCTGTAATTCTTCTTTTTAGTGGGGTCTTGTCTGGTTTTGGAATCAGGGTAATGCTGGTCTCATAGAATGAGTTTGGAAGTTTTTCTTCTCTTTCTTTCTTTCTTTCTTTCTTTCTTTTCTTTCTTTTTTTCTTTTTGAACAGTTTGAGAAGAACAGGTATTTTATATGTCTGATAGAATTCCCCTGAGAAGCCATCTGGGCCTAGACTTGTGTTTGTTGGGAAAATTTTGATTACCTATTCAATCTTTGCTTACTATGGATCTGTTCAAATTTTCTATTTCTTCCTATTTCATTTTTGGTAGTTTTCATGTTTCTAGGAATTTGTCCATTTCTTGCAGATTGTCCAGTTTGTTGGCATATAATTTTTCGTAATCTGTTATAATTGTATTTCTGTGGTGTTGGTTGTGATCTCTCCTCTTTCGTTCATGATTTTATTTTTGGGGGTCCTTTGTCTTTTCTTTTTGATAAGTCTGGATAGGGGTTCATCAATTTTATTAATTCTTTTAAAGAACCAGCTCTTAGTTTTGTTGATCTGTTCTGGGGTTTTTTGTTTCTTTGTTTGTATATCATTTATTTCTGCTCTAATGTTTATTATTTCCTTTCTTATGCTGGCTTTAGGCTTTATTTGCTGCTTCTTTTCTAGCTCCTTTTGGTGTAATTTTAGGTTGTGTACTTGAGACATGCTTCTTGAGGTAGGCCTGTATTGCATTATACTTTCGTCTTAGGAACACCTTTGCTGCATCCCAAAGTTTTTGGACTGTTGTGTTTTTATTTTCATTTGCTTCCATGTACTTTTTTATTTCGCCTTTAATTTCCCATTTAACCCATTCATTCTTTAGTAATTCTGTACTCCCATGTATTTTGGTCTTTCCAAATTTTTTTCTTGTGGTTAACTCCAAGTTTAATAGTGTTGTGATCTGAAAATATTCATGGGTATGATCTCAATCTTTTTTACTTGCTGAGGGCTGATTTGTGGCCCAGTATGTGATCTATTCTGGAGCATGTTCCATATGCACTGAAAAAGAATGTGTATTCTGTGGCTTTAGGATAGAATGTTCTGAATACATCTTTTAGGTCCATCTGGTCCAGTGTGTCATTCAAAGCCATTGTTTCCTTGTTTATTTTCTGCTTAGATTATCTGTCCATTGTTATAAATGAGATGTTAAAGTCCCCTACTATTATCAACGAGTTTCTTTATGTTTGTTATTCATTGATTTATATATTTGGGCGCTACAATTTGGGGGCATAAATACTTACAATTGTAAGATCTTGTTGGATTGATCCCTTAATTATGATGTAATGCCCTTCTTCATCTCTTGGTACAGTCTTTGATGTATAACCTATTTTGTTGGGGGGCCTGGGTGGCTAGTCGGTTAAGCATCTGACTTCGGCTCAGGTCATGATCTCGCAGTTCATGAGTTAGAGCCCCACGTCGGGCTCTGTGCTGACAGCTCAGAGCCTGGAACTGCTTCAGATTGTGTGTCTCCCTTTTTGTCTGCCCCTCCCCTGCTCACGCTGTCTCTGTCTCTCAAAATTAAATAATTTTAAAAAGAAAGAAAGAAAGAGAGAAAGAGGAAGAAGGAGGAAAGAAAGAAAGAAAAGTAAGAAAGAGAAAAGAAAAGAAAAGAAAAGAAAAGAAAAAAGAAAAGAAAAGAAAAGAAAAAAAAAAACCTAGTTTGTCTGATATAAGCATGACTACTCCGGCTTTCTTTTGACATCCACCAGCATGATGGATGTTTTTCCATCCCTTCACTTTTAACCTGCAGGTGTCTTTAGGTCTAAAATGAGTCTTGTAGACAGCATATAAATAAGTCTTGTTTTCTTTTATCCATTCTGATACTCTGTGTCTTTTGATTAGAGCATTTATTCCATTTATATTCAAAATAATTATTGATAGATATGAATTAAGTGCCTTTGTGTTACCTGTAAACTTGGGATTTCTGGTGATGTTCTCTGTTCCTTTCTAGTCTGTGTTGCTTTTGATTTCCCCCCTCCACCCCACCCCAAAGAGTTGCCTTTAATATTTCTTGCAGGGCTGGTTTAGTGGTCTTGAATTCCTTTAGTTTTTGTTTGTCTGGGAAACTCTATCTCTCCTTCTATTTTGAATGACAGCCTTGCTGGATAAAGTATTCTTAGCTGCATATTTTTCCCATTCAGCACATTGAATATATCCTGCCACTCCTTCTGGCCTGACAAGTTTCTGTGGACAGATCTGCTGTGAATCTGATCTGTCTTCCCTCTTAAGTTAAAGATTTTTTTCCTTTGCTGCTTTCAAGATTATTTTCTTGTCTGTGTATCTTGTGAATATGACTATGATACATCTTGGTGATGGCCACCTTTTGTTGAATTTAGTGCCAGTTCTCTTTGCTTCTTGGATTTCAGTGCCGGTTTCCTTTCCCAGATTAGGGGATTTTTCAGCTATAATTTGCTTAAACAAACCTTCTCCTTTTTATCTCTCCTCATCTTCTGGGACTCCTATGATATGGATATTATTATACTTTAAGGAGTCACTGAATTCCCTAAGTCTACATTCGTCATCCAATACCTTTCTTTCCCTCTTCTTTTCATTATTTTCCATATTTATCTTCTGTATCACTGATTCATTCCTCTGCTTTATCCATCCTCGTTGTCATGGTATCCATTCAGATTTGCATTTCAGTTATAACATTTTTAATTTTGGCCTGACTAGTTTTTAGTTCTTTTATCTCTGCAGTAAGGAATTCTCTGATGTTTTCTATGCTTTTTAGAAGCCCAGCTAATGTCCTTAAAATTGTTGTTTTAAATTCTAGTTCAGACATCTTACCTATATCTGCATTGATTAAATTCTTGGCCATTATTCCCCCATTTGTTCTTTTGGGGTGAATTCCTCCTTCTTGTCATATTTTTTGTGTGTCATTGTTAGGAAAGCCTGTTATATCCCTCCTTCTAAGAGTAATAGCTATATTAAGAAGAGGTACAAAAAAGACAAAAGGAAGGTAAAACCTAGGTATGTTTTGGTCTGCTTGTTAAAAGAAGCTAGATCCACAAAATAATAAATCAATTTTTAAAATAATTAAATTAAAAATTAAAAAAAATTAAATATTGCTTTTTCTTTATCCTATTAAACAACAACAACATGAAAGGAAGCTAGATCCTCTTTATCCTAGAGCTGAAGCTTTACAACACTCTGTGATTAATAGACTGTGCATGAGATGGGTTTGTGCTGGTATTCTGGGGGTGGGGCCTACTGTGCTGATTCTCAGGCAGACTTGTCCTAATGGAGATGCACCTGCAGGGTGCAAGGGGGTGGGGCTTGGTGTAAGTGGCTCTGTCCTCCACTAGGTGGCACTGTTTTGCTCACTGAAGTCAGTCTGTGCTGATGAGTGGGAGAGGGAAGGGGAGATGGTCATACTCCACTCTTTAATCCTGTCAGCAGGAAGCTTGCAGTGTCACTGTTCAGGAAGCCTTCACAGAAGAGCAAACAATAAAACAACCTCTTGTGTCCCCAGTTTCCACCAGATCCCTGCCTTCACCCTGTCTGCATCCAAGCTATATGCCTGCCAGGTGGCACAGCACTCCTGTGTTTTATCTCAGGTGTATGGCTGGGTTTCAAAACTCCACATTTTAGAGATCAGTGCGGCACAGACACACACTGATCCTCTAGGGGAGGGTCTTGCTGTGCTGTGGCCATGCTGGCTTGTCTCAGAAGTAAGTTGTGTGACAGGGCAGCAGTTTAGAGGTTAGGGTAAAGCTCAGGAGAAAGCCGACACCAAGGCTTGTTGCCCTCAGCCGGTATCCCCATTCCTATGTTAGTGTATGGGACAGCTCAATGGCACATGCCAAGTCTTTTGCCCACCAGAGAGGCTTTGCCACATCTCCCAAATGCACTCCAAGCAGGGGAACTGCTTCTCCCCATGTGACCCAAGGGATCCTGAGACCACACCACCTGCTTCTGGTTCTCTTCCCTCCTTTCCCACCAGAGCACCACCAAGCCCACCAGGCACAGACCCTGGTGATGGTGTTGACCTTTGAAACTTGAGACTCTGCACTCTGCTATTTGTAAAAACTTGCAGTATTCAGCCCCTCTCTCTTTCCCAGCCAATAGTTTTATGGAAGTTTTTCTTGTGCATTTCTCTTCTCGTGCTTTCACTCATTCTCTCTTTTTCTTTCAGTCCTCTATTTGTGATCGGGGTCCCTCCCCATGGTAGCACCCACAGATCTTCTCTCTCCCAAATCAACTCTCTTCATCTCCTACCTTCCATGCTGTGGCCATTTTTTCTGTCTCTAGTTATGCAGATTTTCTCGCTCAGCCCTCAGTTTGATATCTTGGGTATTTAGAATGATTATCTAGCTGTCCTTGAGGGATAAGGTGAGCCTAGGGTCCCCCTGCTCCTCGATCATCTTAACTCTGTTTCTCTCTACTCAACTATCTATTTGCCCAAGTTTTAAAATAATACTTTCTCCTTTGTTTTTGTTTGTTTGTTTGTTTTCTGATAAGATTTTTTTCCCTGAGGGGCACCTGGGTGGCTCAGTCGTTAAACTTCTGACTTTGGCTCAGGTGTTAATCTCCAAGTTCATGAGTTTGAGCCCCGCATGGAGCTCTCTGCTGTCAGTGGAGGATCCCACTTGGGATCCTCTGTCCCCCTCTCTGCCCCTCCCCTATGTGCATGCATGTGCAATCTCTTTCACAAGTAAATGAACATTTAAAAACAAAAAAGAATTTCCTCCCTGAAATTGGTGTTTCATTTTTATTGAAGGATAGTTAGCATACAATCTTTATTAGTTTAAGCTGTACAACGATTTGACAACTCTACAGGTTATGCCGTGCTGATTGTAAGTTACCTACCAGCTGTCACCATACAACATTCATACAACACAATTACAATACCACTAGCTGTATTCCCCATGATGTCCCTTTTATCCCTGTGACCTATTCATTCCATAACTGGAAGCCTCTCTCTCTTACTCCCCTTAACACATTTTGCTCATCTCCCTAACCCCTCCCCTCTGGCCACTGTCAGGTTTTTTTCTTTGTATTTATGGGCCTCTAATGCATTTTTTTTTGTTTGTGCATTTGTCTTCTAAATTCGACATATTAGTAAAATCATATGATATTTGTCTTTCTCTGACTGATTTCACTTAGCATAATACCCTCCTGGTCCATCTTTATTTTCTCAAATGTCAATATCTCATTTTTTTATGGCTGAATAATATTCTATTGCATATATAAACCACATCTTTATCCATTCTTCTGTCAGTTAACACTTTGCAAATAATGCTGCAATAAAGATAGGGATGCATAGATCTTTTAAAATTAGCATTTTTGTTTTCTTTGGCTAAATACTCCATAGTGAAAGTACTAGATTATATGGTATTTCTATTTTAATTTTTTGAAGAACCTCCATATTATTTTCCATAGTAGCTATACCAATTTATATTCCAACCAACAGTGCACAACTTTGCCAGTGCTTGTTGTGTCTTGTTTTTGGTATGAGGTAACATCTCAGTGTGGTTTTGATTTACATTTCCCTGATAATTAGTGATGTTGGCCATCTGCGTGTCTTCTTTCAAAAAATGTCTATCAGATCCCATACCCATTTTTTAACCTGATTATTTGGCTTTTTGGTGTTGAGTTGTATAAAGTCTCATTTACAAATATCTTCTCCTGTTCAGTAGCTGTCTTACCATTTTGTTAATGGTTTCCTTTGCTGTGCAAAAGCTTTTTATTTTGGTGAAGTCCCAATAGTTTACTTTTGCTTTTGTTTCCTTTGTCTTAGGAGACACATTTAGATAAATGTTGCTAAGGCCAATGCAAGAGATTACTGCCCATGTTTTCTTATGAGAGTGTTATGGTTTCAGGTCTCTCCTTTAGGTCTTTAATTTACTCTTAGTTTGTTTTTGTGCGTGATATAAGAAAGTGATCCAGTTTCATTCTTTTGCATACAGCTCTTAGGTTTTCCCAACACCATTTACTGAACAGACTGTCTTTTCCCCACTGCATATTCTTGCCCCTTTTGTCATGAATGAACTTACCACATATGCATGGGTTTATATGCATGGTTTTATTCTGAGGCTTTCTATTCTATTCCATTGATATGTGTATCTATTTCTGCCCAGTGCCATACTATTTGATTGTTATGGCTTTGTAGTATATCTTGAAATCTAGGATTGTGATACTTTCTTTCTCAAGATTGCTTTGGCTATTTGGAGTCTTTGGCAGATTCATGCAAATTTTGGGATTATTTGTTATAGTTCTATGAAAAATGCTATTGGTATATTGATAGGGATTACATTGAATATGTAGATTGCTTTAAGAGGTATGGACATTTTAGGGGCGCCTGGATGGCTCAGTCAGTTAAGCATCTGACTTCAGCTCAGGTCATGATCTCACAGCTCATGGGTTCGAGTCCCGTGTCAGGCTCTGTGCTGACATCTCAGAGCCTGGAGCCTACTTCGGATTCTGTGTCTCCCCCTCTCTCTCTACCCCTCCTCTGCTCATGCTCTGTCTCAAAAATAAGCAAACACTAAAAAAAATTTAAGAGGTATGGACATTTTAACAATAATTCTTCGAATTTGTGAGCATGTATGTCTTTCCATTTGTGTCATCTTTAGTTTCTTTTATTTTTGAGAGAGAGAGAGAGAGGGAGACAGAGCATGAGCAGGGGAGGGAGAGAGAGAGGAAGACACAGAATCTGAAGCAGGCTCCAGGCTCTGAGCTGTCAGCACAGAGCCCAACATGGGGCTTGAACTCACAAACTGTGAGATCATGACCTGAGCTTAAGTCGGATGCTTGGCTGACTGAGCCACCCAGGCACCCCATCTTTAGTTTCTTTCATCAGTGTTTTATAATATTCAAAGTACAGGGTTTTTTTTACCTCCTTGGTTAAGTTTATTCCTATGAATTTTATTTCTGGTACAATTGTAAATAGGATTGTTTTCTTAATTTCTCTTTCTGCAATGTTATTATTAGTGTACAGAAACAACAGATTTCTATATATTAACTTTGTATTCTGCAACTTTACTAGATTTATTACAGCCAGTAGTTTTTGGTTGGAGTCTTTAGAGTTTCCTATGTATCGTGTCATGTCACCTACAAATAGTGACAATTTTACTTTTTTCATACCAATTTGGACCCTTCAGTTTTTCTTGTCTGATTGCTATTGCTAGAACTTCCAGTACTAGATTGAGTAAAAGTGGAGACAGTGAACATCCTGTCTCTTTCCTGATCCTAGAGGAAAAGCTCTCAGTTTCCCACCATTGAGTATGATGTTAGCTGTGTTTTTGTCAAAAATTGTTTTTATTATGTTAAGGTATGTTCTCTAAGGCCATTTCATTGAAAGTTTATATCGTGAACAGTTGTTGAATATTGTTAAATGCACTTTCTGCATTGTTCTTTTTCTAGTTCCTTTAGGCTTAAGGTTAGGTTATTTGAGCTTTTTCTTGTTTCTTGAAATAGGCCTCCTGGAACTATTTTTGTTGTGTCTTAAAGATTTTGAAGCGTTGTGTTTCATTTTTATTGATCTCCATGTATTTTTATTTCCTCTTTGATTTTTTTCATTGACACATGGGTTGTCCAGTAGTATATTGTTTCACCTGCCATGTTTTTCTCATTTTTTTCTTCTAATTGATTACTAGTTTCATACCATTGTTGTTGGGAAAGATGCTTAATAGGATTTTAATCTTTGTGAATTCATTGAGACTTGTTTTGTGGCCTAACATGCGATCTATCCTGGAAAATGTTCCATGTGCATTGATTTTTCTGCGTGGATGATCTATCCATTGATGTAAGTGGGTTGTTAAAGTCACCTAGTATTATTTTACTATTGTCAATTTCTCCCTTTTTGTCTGCTAATATTCGCTATATTTTTTTAGATGCTCCAATGTTGGATGCATCTAAAATTATGGGCCTGGGATGTTCCGGGGTGTTTTGTACCTGTGTCATCTGGGCAAGAGGGCTGAAGCTGTAGTGAGCGCTGACCAGGGATTTACCAACATGTTCCGTGTTGGGTGGCCTTGGTGGGATGTCTGGGGCTAGTGTGGACCTTTGAGCCCAGGGCTCACTGAGGTCATAGATCAGCTAGGCTGCCTGGACCCTGCTCCTATCCACATTATCAAAGTGGAGGCGAAATGAAAACCATACCACTTGCCAACCCTTTTAACCCAGAAAGCTCTCCTGACATTTGGCCAAGTTCTAGGGTAGATCCTTTATATTCTACTTGTTCTTTTAAACCACGCCATTTGGGGCTGGTATGGGCTAGGTCCCCAGGGCTCCCAAAGGTAGCAGGATGGCTATGGAGTCTGGACACTCTTCCCATCTATACTATCAAGGTAGAAGAGGAACATAAACAGTGGCACTTGCCAGCCCCTCTGAGCTGGAGAGAGTCCAGTAGCTCTGCTGCCATTTGGCAGGGCTCAGGGCTGGTTCCTTTATATTCTAGTTGCCTTTTTTAAACTTCAGGGTTTGTTTCGTTTTGATGTTTTTCTGCACCCCAGGGCAGATGAATCCGCACAAGGTCCCTTTGCCTCCATCTCTTGCATTATCTATCTGGTCTTGTGCAGAAGCTGTCCATTCAGGCCTCAGTTCTTCAGGAGGAATAAACAGGTGTAAATTTGGTGTGCCTAGGGCGGAGATGAATTCTGGGTCTTCCTACACCCAACCATCCATAACCATAGCCGTTCTTATTCCTGAAATTGGCATTTTAAAGAGACCTAGGTAAGAATTCCTGGAGGGATCAAGTAGAACATTTACATTTCAAAGGCACAGAGAAAGAATGTAAGTTCCTCTGTGCCCAACTTTTGTTTTTTAGGGCCAAAACTTTTACAATATTTACAAAAAGTCTTTCAGGATAAATAGAGGAGGTTTGGGGATTGGTAAAAAGAATAGGTGGGCTTTAAATTGTTTCTGGAGCTGCTTTTCTGGTTTTGTAAAGATTTGTAAAGTAGTTTTTATTCAATTTGAGAGAGAGTGAGGGGTCAGGAGGCAGAGAAAAAGAGAGAACCCCAAGTAGGCTCTGCGCTGTCATTGTGAGCCTGATGCATGGCTTGATGTCAAGAACCATGAGATCATGACCTGAGCCAAAAGCAAGAGTCTGAAGCTTAACCAACTGAGCCACCTGGGCTCCCAAAGGACAGTTGCTTTTAATTCCTCAAGGAATTGGGTTGTAACTAAAATGACATCATAGACTGATCCACCTATTAATCCTTTTATGAGGGCTTTAGAAAGTTTTTCTTGCCTTCTGGGTACATAGTTTCATTTTAGTTAAGGGGACAAGGCCTTAAAAATATTCCCATTAGGCTCCAATTAACAGCTTCTGACCGAAGAGCTACTTCATTCGAGTTGGTATTTAAGAATTTGCATGGCCCAGGGGTGCCTGGCTGGCTCAGTTAAGCTCCTGACTTCAGCTCAGGTCATGATCTCACAGTTCATGAGTTCAAGCCCCATGCTGGGCTCTGTGCTGACAGCTCTGTTCCTGAAGCCTGCTTCAGAGTCTGTGTCTCCCTCTGTCTCTGCCCCTCCTCCACTCGTGCTCATGCTTTCTCTCTCAAAAATAAACATTTAAAAAAATTTTTTTAAAAATTTGCATAACTTAGAGCCTGCTTCAGATTCTGTGTCTCCTCTCTCTGCCCTCCCCTGCTCTCACTCTCTCTCTCAAAAATATTAAAAAAAAAAATTTTTTTTAAGAATTTGCATAGGACCTTTGAGTACACTTCTTTTTCCAGCGTCCAGGTGATTACAAATGAAACATTCACCCTTGGACCATCATTCTGATGGTGGATACCTAGAGGGTGTAATGTGGGCAGCCAAGCAGTATCTCAGGTGCGTGGCTTTGGGTCTGTTGTAGCTGTAAGGCCAGTAGTGTGGCCGACTTTTGTTTGCAGTTGTGTTCCAAAGACCTTTCACAGTGTTTAGCTGCGGTTGTAAGTTCAGACACTAAAAGATTTGTTGCTATTTTGTGAGTTTCTATGGGTTCATGAGGGGACCATGCTGAATATCAAACATCTCAAAAACTGTCCTCAGTGTTTTGCCATTTTGCTTCCCACATCCATTCTTGGACTTTACCAGGTCCCACCATCATTTGCACAAGCTGATAAGGATCTGGCAGACCGGGGTTGTAGGCCCTAATAATGACTAAATTCTTCAGAACTCTTTTGGGGATCCTCCCCTTAGGAATTCTATAATTATGACCCTTATTTCGTTGTTGACCAAGGAGTTAAGGATACCCGAGAAGGATCACCCAGGACCTTGGGTGGTTTATTGTAAAGGTAACTGTTTAATAGTCTCTTCAGAGTGGAAAGGCAGTTCAGACAGAGTTAGAACATGAGTACTCAGGTAAAGAAAGGTAGAGGAGAGTGATAGGAGTCGTGTCAGCTTTATCGTCATTTGTTTTAGGTACCTCTTATGTCTTTAATTTTTCATGAGCCTTTAGCAACAAATTTTTTAATGAAATAGTTTAGAATCTTGAAGCCTTTTAGAAGTTTTTGCACACCAATTAAAGTAGGTACCCCATTCTGTTTAATTCAGGAACCCTTGCTTTCAAGTGTACTTTTTAAGTGAACGATCTTGTCTAATTGAGATGCTCCCCATAATGGCTATTTTAATTCTAGGTTGCCTTTAGTAAGATTTTGCCACTTTCGTAGATATTTATACATTCCGTAACCATAGTCTTAGACATGAAATTAGCAGGTGTGCTGTAAGGTGACACACTCAACTTTTTTGGAATTTAAAGGTCTCATTTAATTTTTTTTTTTTTTTTTTTTTTTAAGCTAAGCCTTTGGGTCTCTTGGAGTCAAACTAATACTTAAAAGGGATGTGCCTCTGGGTTGGGGGTTGTGTGGTGTTTGCCATATACCTCATTGCGTAGATATTGAGGTTGGCAGGTGACCTAGGGTCAATCTAACCTGTCCCATGACTAACTTATCCTAACTTGAGTCTTGGGTTAGGTGGAAAGAGCTTTAACAGCTTTTAAATGCTAGACTTTTGTCCAACAGTTTTGTAGCTGCTTCCCAGATTCCTTTAGCAATAGCTTTTCTCTACACAAAACAAGACCAACAAACCTGCGCACCTTAACACACCAGCAGTAACCAAAAGATGTTGCTGCAGCCTGGACAAGACCCTGTGTGGCCCACTACTAATTCCCACCATGGAATCTTGAGCTGGGGGAAGTACTGAACCAGCAGACCTCAACAAATGGGGACTGGGGCCTCCACATAACTGGGGAATTGCAGACTGCCACGAACAGTTCCCATGTGGATTTGGGAACAGAAACAAGGGCTGGGGGTATCCAGCAATTCAACAAGAATTGTGGCCTGAACTACCAGCAGCTCCCAATGTCGAACCGACAGGAAAGCCAATTAGATCAGAAGCTCAGCACCAGAATTGAAGTCAGAACCAAGAGGAACTTACAGCCCTCAGAAATGGCAAGAAAGGACTCAGAAGTGTTCATGGGTACTGCTCCTGCGAGGCCTCCTTCCTTTGAAAGGGGACAGAAAGGGTCTATTGGGCAGATTACCTCACTAGTGCTAACCAGAAAATTCCAGATTGATTGGTAACCTTTAGCTACATTCATAGGTGAAGCTTAAACTGCAATCAGGTTAGGTATAAGTCTTGTTTTGCTGATGTGTGGCTCAGCACAAGTGACTCCAGTTTGGACATGTTTTGTTAACAAGTGTCAATTATTTTCTCAATCCAAAGATATCCTTTATTTATCATTGTCTTTGTCTGTTTTGTGAATTGGGGGAGTAACTGTTTTGTTGTTTTTGTTTCTACATAATCGGTTTCAGTAAGAGTGTCTTGGCACTCCCAAAAGATTTTGACTGTATACAAAATGCCCTTTTGCTCTTTTTGTCACTTTTACACGTTTTCAATACAAAAGGTAAAATGAACAGCAAAATGAAACTAAGGGAAGACAATTATTTATAGCATCAGTAAATCAACGGTAAGAAACACCACAGGGATATGGGCTGCTGGCGGCCAGCACTAACTTCAGTTATTGCATAGATTAAAAACATATATTTGTCACACACTTTACTATCATATACACCCAGTAGTGCTTTAAAAATTATATTTATGGGTTATTTTTTTCTCTCACCAAAGTAAAGCCATTTCTGGGGTGAAACAAACAGCTACTTAGTAGGTCAAAGTAATAGGAGCAAAAGGTAAAGAACTGTGAAGAGAAACCAAACTTCAGGAAGACTAAACAGATGCAGTCAATTTAGGACACCAGAGTTTTGTATTCTTCCTCCTGTCAAAGCTGCCACAGGCTCACCAGTGACCACAAAAGGCAGGAGCTCAATTTTATATTTCATCTGAGAGTTGGCACTTCTAAGAAGCCAGTGCCCATTAGAACCACAATGTGATGGGGGATCAATACCGACTTAAAGGGAATAATACCTCTTTCTAAACCATAACTGATATTTCCTGCAGCTGAGAGGGTTTTCCCCAAGGGCCATCAGCCAGGACTCAGCCTCGCCTCAGCATAAGCAGCATAACAACTGTTGGCTGAAACATTTCCTCCTTTGAAGGCCACGTTGCATATATTTATGCTCAGTCTCTTGTCAGCAACTTTCCTAGTTTCCCATGTCTTTTCTGTTACTGGAGAAACAATGGAAAAATTAGCTCAGGAATGGTGGGTGTTTTTTGTTTTGGGCTTGTTTAGCTTTCTTTGTCTTCCGAATCTGTAGTCCACCAAAGGTCATGTGCGATCCACCCCTAAATGTAGTTTAGGGCTTTTATTCTCCTGTTTAAGTCCAGTGGGTTCTCTGTATTTAACTTTTCAGTTTCAGGGGAAAAAAAAAAAAATCCATGGTCGAACTCCAGAATCAATTCTTACGGTGAGAATCATATCGAAATAAGTGAGTTTTGTCTTAAAGGAAAATAGCATGTATTCTCACACTGTTTATTTCCACAGAAACATAAAAACAAGGTGTGTGGATTAGACTCCCTTACTGACCTACTACTAAGAATAGCAGCTGGTCCCTGCCATCTGTACTATAATCACCAATGGCCCTGGATGTTGGCCATAGTCCTAGATATATCATACTTCCCTTCACAAACATCAATTGTAACATCTTGTAAGCCCTGGATTTGATTCATAAAATAATAGCACAAGCTTCCTCTCTCTGGGGAGTTAAGCAATCATTCTGCTTTGCTTTCATATTTTTAGTTTCTGTTTAAAAATGTGTACTCTTAAGGACTTGAGTTGATGGGATAGAGAAAAGACTTCTTTTTTTTCTTGATACTCCAGCCCTGTCTTTCGTTGAAAGAGTCCAAGTGCATCATCTTGTATTTGGAACAGTCTAACTTCATAGGAAAAGGATATGAGCCCACCAGCTTCAAATTACAATTTATTTTATGTCTCTGATCACCTATATAGAGCTCTCTCCAAATTAAACGGTTGTGGCATGCCCCTGATGTTCAAAGCAAACCATGTAGAAATGAAGTGCATGTTTTTGTGTGGAATTTGTATCTGTGGTTCAGCCCACATGAAGCCACCAATAGTAGTAGACTTTAAAATAATAGTAATGTCAAAAGACACCTGGCTTTGAACCAACATTATAACAAAAGTGAACGTCCAATTCGGTGGCTTCCTCTACCTGTTAACATTTTCTCTAGTTGCAGTGGGATGGGAGACTTCTCCATCTCAACTTTATCAGCTTTGTGGTTTCAGATGAGACTCCCTCAGTTCCACAGTTTGGACCTCCCATGACTGGGGACAAAGCAAAAAGAAAGAAACTCTGGTCCCACATGAAGGCTCTTGAGGTACTAGGATATAAATGTGAGGGCTGGGGTGAAGAGTTGTTATCTACGAGCTATAAACTCATTCTTAAAGAAGCCCTTGTGCACTTTCTTTTTTATTTCTTTGGTGGTTTCAGGAATGGTCACTTTCTGTTTTGTATCATCTTATCTGTGGCTTCTCATAAAAGATTCTCCTCCTGAAACCACAGAGGAGTTAAATGCCAGCTTGGTTTTTCTCTTACCTATGGGTGTGCTGCAGGAACAAAATAATATTTGGGGTTTTCTTAAAGGGGTGGAAATGCTCTTGCCTGCATTGACCCACCCAGTGTTATCCACCTAAGCCTCCGAAGAAGTTCAAAGAGCAAACAGTTAAAGAGAAGCCCAGGCTCTGCTAGGCATTTCATCCTTGGATCTGGCATAGATGGAGTCAAAGAGGACCAAAATATCCAAGTGGATATACAGTCCTTGCTGTTAGCAACATGCAGTTTATTAGTGACCTTGACAAGAGCTGTTTCAGAAGAGGAAAGGGTCAAAAGCATGATTGGAGTGGGTTCAAGAGAAAAATAGGAAGAGAGGAAGTGAGACAGTAAGAATGGGCAATTCTGTTGAGATATTTTGCTATAAAGGCAGTCAACAATTGAGGTAGTAAATGGAGACTGTGGAGTCAAATATATATATTTTTTCTCTAAAGATTGGGTTTAATACAACATACTTGTATGCGGAGGGGAATGATCACATGAAGAAGGTAACGTTTCCAATATGGTAGAGAGAGGACAAGCTGCAGGGGGGAATGTCGGTGAATAGACAACTGACAGTAGTATGTGGTGTTCACTGTGAAGATTTGTCCTCAGAGGGCGGCAGAGAAGATCCTAAGGAGAGAAGGAGTGTATGTGCGTGAAGTAGGTAGATCGTAGGGGTAGGCAGAAGCTTATGGGAGTTCTCTTCTGATTGCTTCTATGAATGAGTTAAATGGCAGTGAAGGAGAACATGTTGGACAGTTGATAAGAAAGGAGAAGGTGTAAAATATTTGTCTAGGAGAATGGAAGAGTAAATGGACTAGGGAACTGCAGTAGTATTAAGGTCATACTTGAAATTCATGGTCATGAATTTCAGCAAGACCCAGAAAGCAAAGGAGTATATGTGTGACTTTGGACATACTGCTCTGAGGTAGTTTACATGGGTCTACTATCTGCTGTACAAAGTTGTTGAGAGAATTAAATGTGACAGAAAGCATTTTGAAGTATAAGTACAGGATATGATTATTATGAAACTTA
Organism: Panthera onca; assembly: GCF_046562875.1. Lineage (NCBI taxonomy): Eukaryota > Metazoa > Chordata > Mammalia > Carnivora > Felidae > Panthera > Panthera onca. The sequence continues at coordinate 205,103,673 of NC_138339.1, forward strand.
GCTTTGAATTACTTAGCACTTTTCCTTGGCAAAAAAGCTTTTCAAATTTGTTTAAGACAGCCTTAGTATCTCTAGAGACAGCATTTGGCTTCTGCCACTGATTTACTCAGTAACTCAGTCTAAGCAAATGACTTAACTTCCTTTTGCTTTTACCTCTCAATCTATAAAACGAGGGTGGTTATGTTTAAAGCACAACAAATGCTTTATAAATAAAGGTGCTATGTAAACGCAAGCTGGTAATAAAATGGTATTTCAAGCCTCACTGGTATGGTCACTGGAAACTCAGACAGGTCAGCCTTGGGGGGTAGGTGCATCCCTTAAGAAGCTTTTATAGAAGGGAAACACGAGTATCTTGAAATTGGTGTCACCCACGTTATTTCCATTAACATTTACAACTACTCTTTAAGGTTGATTCATGGAACCTGAGACACAAAAATTCCATTGTTAAAGCCAAGCAGAAGCTTGGATTTCAATCCAGATTTCTCCTAAAACCCTATGCCCCTTTTTCATTTTGCCACATATAGAATTGGGCTTGATACATTGTAGCCAGAGAAGGTATGGGATATTTTGTGTTTATTACACACCCATATTTTAGCCAACTTAATCTCTTGTTTGCCATCAAAAATGGAGCTAGAGTTGCCCAGCAGCAGAATACCAGCTACTTCATTGGAGATATCATCATGATGGAGTCGTTTACAAGAAACCAAATGACAAGAAAAGATAGGAACATCTGGAGAAAGGAGCGTAAGCTGACCAAAGATTTACACTTAGCTACAAATGCAGTTTTCAGACATTCTGGGACAGGAGGGTGGATACTATAAAAATAAATAAATTTGTGTGATCATGGAAACTGCAGGAATAGTATGTCCTCTGTCCTCTTGACTACAAACACAATATGTACATTATATATTTAATTATGTAATTAAAGAACTATATAATTTATAAATTACAAAGCATAAATAGCTCTAGGAAAATCAGTGCTCTGTTAGATTTTTATTTTTGAGTAACGATTGCCCAGCTGATAGAGAAGGTGATAGGAAAGCTGTATTTATTTTCTTCCAACAGCTAAAAGGTGATCATACTTCTAAAATTTGTTGAGATTGTCCAAGAAAGTGTGTAAAATACTCATCCATCACTGGAAGCCCCTGGTCAGGAAATGACAGTGCAGTAAATATCTTCAGCAGCCACCTTTTAATGTACAAGCTGTTTTCGGTTGGAATTTTCAGCACTCACATAAAACACACTGTCATGAGTGACTGCTTGTGCTCCAAAGTCATTACTATTGGGATAATGGAACATCTCTCAGCGAATAACCAAAAAACTTTAAATGTCATGTCAAGTTTGTTGAAGCCATTTTCAAGCCCCGTTCAAGGTTACATGAATATTGAGGGTGTCTGTTTTTTAGAAGTGTTGAGGTCTGTGAGAGCTAACTCATAATGTTGTACAATAGGAGAGTCAGTTAATTAAAAGAAAATCTCGTGTTCCTTGCGAAAGTCAATCAGCCAGAGCCTTTTAGTCATTAGCTACTGCAGCTCTCTCCTTATAGCCTTCTACGTCAGGCTCAGTCACTTACCAATAAAAGAATATGTATGTGTGTATGTATACATGTCCGTATAAATATATGTGTGTGTATTTGACAGATTATGATGTAGATTTGCTAGGAAGTTTTAACAATTTGCCTCCCAAATGCAGTATTTCTTTTGAGGGAAGTCGTTGACTTTTTACAGTCCTATTATAAACTTTCCTTTTTGGTTTTTAAAAAAATAATAATAATTCTCATTATTATTCCAACTAAGGTATATCTTGGGTCATAGAGTTGGGTATTATTCCAACTAAGGTATATCTTGGGTCATCAAAGAAGAAAGATAATTTCTTTACCCAGCGCATATTTATTGAGCATCACTTTGCTCCAGAGCCATTTTAGGCACTGACATTAAAGCAGTATTTCAAACCACCTCCCTGCTGTCTTGGAGCTTATATTCTAGTAAAGAGACAGAGAATGGACGAGTAAACAGATCTATGATGTGTCTGGTGGTTAGGAGTTCAGTGAAGGAAAAAATGAGGAAGGATGCGTGATGGAAAGGGGCAGCGCTATTTCAGTTGTATGGTCAGAAGAGTCCTCTCTATTTAGATAGCATTTGAGCAGAGACCAGAAGGAAATCGGCATTTGTGCTAATGAAATGGTTGTCTATTTACATTTTAGTTTCTTCTTAAACTATGTGTATTTATTTTCAATCTACCTGTCTCTGCTGAATATTTTAATTTAGTCTATCTAAGAGGACTTGTCTGAGAATAATTATTTTAAGTTAATGTGCACAGTCCTTGCTTATCACAGTGATAAGTTTAATGTTTCTTTCTTCCTTACTATAGAAAATCAGAAAGTGCAGTTGACAGAAGGGTCACGTTCACACTACAATATCAATTGCAACTCAACGAGGACTCCAGTCGCCAAGGAGCTTAATTATAATCTAGACACTCATACGTCTACAGAGAGGATCAAGGCAGTTGAGAAGAAGGAAGCCTGTAATGTAGAAAGCAACAGAAAAAAGGAAATGGAACTTCTTGGCTCTGTTTCTAAAAACGAATCTGTTCCCGAAGTTGAAGCCCTGCTGGCAAGATTACGAGCTTTATAAATTAAACTGGTAAAAAATGATTAAGCCAAATATAAAGCAATACTCTAAGCTATAACACTTGAAAAAATGCTTTTTATATAAGTGACTTTATATAGTTTAAATTATGATATATATTAGAAAAATAAAGCTAACTACATGATTGCAATGCTTTTTCTATGTACTTGAGGATTTGGCTTATTCAAGATTGTAATGGGTTTTAATGCTTTTCTTGTCTCCTGGTATTCATGTGTTCTATATTTGGTGGCTAAGTTATACATAATGCTTTAGAGAACAGGTAGGTAGCCATGTGTTCAGCAATGTGTCCTGAAGAGAATACATTTTATTAAGTCACTGTAATCTTTACCTTACTGTTTTTAGCATTAATGAATATCAAATTATAATGTCAACTCTTGGTGTGTGTGTATGCATGTATATATGGTGTGTGTGTATATGTATAATCTATATATATATATTATATACATACACATATATATGTGTGTATAATATATGTATATATATATTTCCCATGCATGTCATTAACATAGGCCCAAGTTTCTCCTTAGTTGGGATCTACATGCTATCAACGTAACATCAGAAACATGAAATTGAATGTAACAGAGCTGTAAGGAAATGAATGTAAGCTCATTATTATCATTGTTGAATTCGTGTTAATTAGAGCCTGCAGGAGACTATAAGGCCGTTGAGCACATTTCCAAAAATGATGTACTAGCAATGTATGCACTCTTCGTGAAATGCACATGCTTTTGTATAAAGTAGATGTATATGGTGTTAGAGTGCTGCCGAAACTCTTAACTGCGAGAGCATTTTTCCCCTTGGTTATTATGACTCTCAGGAGGTAGCATCTTGAAACTTCCCAAGTAACGAAGTTTTTTGTTTTTTTTTCTGTGAACAAACTTGAAATTACAGTCTCTTTGATCTGACAATCAATAAGTTTAACAAAGATCTAAAGTGTTTCAAGGAAAGTTTCCTATGCATATGTTGCAATTTTCCCTCATTTGGGGCACTGAATTAACTCTTAATCCTATACAAAAGAAAATAAACTTGCTACTCGCACTAAATGAAAAAATTGGGTGTTTTTGTAGTTAGCATATTCTGTGGAAATAGCCTGTGCTATGCAGTCTATCTAAGCATCTATTTTGCTTTATTATGTGCAGTAAATAAATGACTGCTCTTTTACCTTCAGTTAAAAAGCAGTTATGTGGAACCAGTCTGGCGAGGTCCACTGCTTTTTATTTCCTTGTTTAAGTTGCCACCTCCTTTCAGCTCCAAGTTAATAAAGTTAATTAATTAGAACTATGAACCAGGCCCTGTTTATAGACATTGGGGAACAGAGTGTTATCCACAGCCTATGCAGGAATAAATTGTTCTCCTATGTATGGCTGAAATAGAAATTGCACTCAGAGGGCAAAATGCATATTTTCCTGAAAACAAATCTTAACAATGAAGAAAGGTGAAGGACATTTACACATTTTAGCAGACAGGACCCTAACAGCAAGAAAAGAAGTGAAAGAAAAGAATTCTGACGATCAGTTCTTAACATGATTTTGCAAACACTTGGGCTTTTCAGAAGCAAAACTGAAATTCAGCCAGATAGTTTGGACATACCAGGTGGCATGTAAACACTCTGGAAACTTGGGGCCAGGGAGCAGCCACAAGGGAGAAGCAGCCTGGCAAGTAAAGGGAAGTGAAGATGACATAGACCCCCAAGGGCAGAGAAATGCAGGCAAGTCCTAAACAGACGCAGTCAGCCCCCCAGCACCTGTCTGCAGGAGTGGAAGGACAGCCAGCTAGTGGGAGGACCAGCAGGGGCCGGCCTCCTGCAGGTCAGGGGCCCCACTCCCTCCGCCTCCCTGGCAGGAGTGTGTTCTGATCAGGCCTGGATAGGGGACTATGTTTTGTGTTTCCCTCTCTACACCTAAAGAGCAGACAGAGGTAAGAGCCAACCAAGAAACAGCTCATTTTCTGCTGCAGAAATTTCAGTGATAAATGCTCCTTCAACAATGGGCAGGGGGGTATGATTAGGGTTTTTAAATCCATATTATTCCTTTAGCCAACTTTAGATGAAAACTAGACATCAAGGTACAAGTTCATGTTTCTGAGCAGTTTATTCTTTTGAATTTGCAGGTAAATGTGAAGCCAAAACACAGCTCAGCACCCTTGACAAGGATGTTCATCCAGGCTAGTGACAAACCCCAACTGGGTTCCCACCCCCTCTCAGGTCAGCGTAAAGAATTTGGCAAAAACACACAGACAAGTAAGCACTCAAATACAACGAGTTGTCCAAAAGCAAAGACCTGCTGCTAACAAGTTTTCCCATATATTTGATATTTGAAGTGATTTATAAATAAGGGAGGCAATCCAATCATACAGCAGCTCCCCTCCCCCCACCACTGCCTTATCCTCAGGGGATTCATTCAAAGACATCCTCCCCAGGGGATGCCTAAAATTGCAAGTAGTACCAAACCCTAAATAGACTATGCTTTTTCCTATACGAAGTTTAATGTCTAATTAGGCACAGTAAGAGATGAACAGCAATACTAATACTAAAATAGAATAATTGTAACCATACACTATAATAAAAGGCTATATGAATGAATGTAGCTTCTATCAGAATACCTTCATGTACTATACTCCTCCTTTTTGTGATGACGGGAGATGATAAAATGCCTCCGTGATGAAAGGAGGTGAGGTGAACATTGCAGGTGTAGTTTTAAGCTACTATAACCTTCTGACAGTATGTCAGACTGAGGATTATCTGCTTCCAGACTATGGCTGAGCACAGGTAACGGAAACCATGGAAAGTTAAACCAGAAATGAAGGCATGGAGGGACCACTCTATATGCATGTATGTCCTTTGTTAACATTTAGATATTTAAACAAAATGTATCAAAGTTTATATGAGGAAGTAGATGGTTCAATAATTTATGGCATACATTTTCTGGTAAATCTAGAAAATGCAATTATTTATACCAAGTTTCTCCAAAACTCTAGTTATTACCACACTAGTCAAAAAGAGGACTCAGTAATGACTTTAAAATGTTAGGTTAGCCACAAATGATTATTGCCTGGGTTGATCCGTTCTTATTTTAAAATACAATCCAATGTGGATCTGAGTTTCCTAGTTAAAAACAAAACCCTCCTTTATGGTTAAGCACAGGTGGGCCAGGAGCACATTTCGAGGTTACTTTTGTGCCAACTTTTTGTACAGACTATGTAACTTTTGGAAAGTAATAGGTCCTAATAAATAAACTGCTAATTTGAACCTCAAAAAGTGGCATTTGTGTTCTTCTTCTCCATATTAATTGTTAAAATTTTTGAAATCCAGGAATGGTAAGCTGGCAGTGTAACCATATTCAATTTTGTCTAGTCAGTTGTTAAAAGTAGCTCTTCTATGTCCTTGCCAGGCCTGAGTGTTCTTAAAATATGTCCTGGGGCCAAACTGTTAAGTCATTTTGCTCTAAGAGCTACTCTTTAGCAAAACACATGAAGTTGCCAAAGAACCACAAAGTCTGGATGGTATTTCAAAATTGAATCCAAATCTCCCCATAAAAGTTCATTATTCCTAAACAGACCTTTGCCTTTGAGAATGGGTACAAGGAGACGGTGTCTTGGGATTTGGAAAGATGGCAGAGTAGGAGGGCGCTGAACTCACCTCCTCCTACAGAAGCATCAAGGCTACAACTACATATGGTGCGACTCACTCTGAGAACAACCTGAGCCTAGTGGAATAGCTATTCCACAGCCAAAGACATGAAGAGCGACACTGAGAAGGGCAGGTGAGGCAGAGACACAGTTGTGAACCAACCCCCCCCCCCCCCCCCCCCCCGCCAGCACATGGACCCACAGGCAGGAGGGCCTTCCTGAGGAGCAGAGGGATCAAATCCCACATCAGGGACACATACCTCCCACTTCACCCACCCCCACCACCCCCATGAGGGTCTGAACTAGGAAGAGGAGCCCTCCTAATTTCTGGCTTTGAAAATCAGCAAGGCTTAACTCTGGGACAGCCTGAGGGCTGTAGGAAACTGAAAATCTGCTCTTAAAGAGTCAGGGCACTCTATCATGCACTCTAAAACCCAGCACAGGGGCAGCAATTTGAGAAGTTCTTGGGTTATTCCTCAAAGAAATTTATTGGCTAATTTTCGGTCATGTGCTAGACAGATGGGTGTCTTTTTTTTTTTTTTTTTTTTTTTATTCCTGTCCTCCTTCAGCCTAGCAGCCTGACAGTGGAAAGAGCAGCCCTAATACTCTCCAGTCTCCACATTCCCCTGTGGACCAAACCTTACCCCGATCAACCGCCCCGGCAGGCCCTTCTCCGAAACAGTTTCTGCCTCACCGTACCCAGCTAGCAGCCTTGCTTAGGAATGGTGTTCCCCAAAAGCAACTACCACCCATCACACTGATAAACAGCCCAAGCCAGAAGCAGCACCCCTCCAAAGCAGCTCCTGCCCCAGGAAAATGGAGCCAGTCCCACCAACCAGCACACCAACAGCTGCATCCAGGCCTCTCAGTCGTCTACACTGAGGGCTACCCCTGTCCAACAGGGTGCCTGCAGTAGTTACAGCTGGTCATTGCAGTCAGCTGGGCTGGGGGTGAGCCCCACTCACCAGGGCACCTACAGTAGTCATGGCCCAGTCATGAAAGGAAGGCCACACAGCCCACATAAGAGACACCCCTGAAGAGCCTGGTTCTGATGACCAGAGGGATTATCTACTGGGTCCACAGACACTTTGTTACACAAGACCACTCCTTGCAAGACCAGGAGATACAGCTGATATACATAATACATACAAACAAACACAGAGAGCCAGACAAATGAGACACAGAAATATGTTCCAAACAAAGGAATAAGACAAAACCTCTGAGAAAGAACTAAACAAAGATAAGCCATCTACCTAATAAAGAATTCAAAGTAATGATCACAGAGATACTCACCAGACTTGAGAGAAGAGGGATGAATTAAGTGAAAACTTCAAAAAGATAGGAAGTAAGAAAGGAATCAGAGGCAAAAAATTAGTAGCTGAAATTAAAAATATAAGGCAACCCACAGCAAATCAGAGGATACCGAAGGACAGGTCAGTGATGTGGTAGACATCATCTAAACTGAACAGTGAAAAGGATGAAAAAATATGTTAAGAGACTACTTATACACTATCAAGTGCTCTAAGATTAGCATTATAGGTATCCCACAAGGAGAAGAGGAATAGGGGCAGAAAACTTATTTGAAAAAATAGCTGCAAACTTCCCTAACCTAGGAAAGGAAACAAACATGCTTCAGGAAGCATGTGCTTCAGGAAGCTTCCTGTGCTTCAGGAAGCACAGAGAGCTCCAAACAAGATGAACTCAAAGAAGTCTACACCAAGACATAATAATTAAGTTATCAAAAATTAAAGATAACCCTAAAAACAACAAGAGAAAAGGAAATAATTTCATACAAGGGAAAAATCCACAAAGCTATCAATTGGTTTAACTGAAACTTTGCAGGCAAGAGGGAGTGGCATGATATGTTCAAAGTACCAGAAAGAAAAAAACAACCAAGAATATTCTACCTGGCAAGGTTTTCATTCAGTATTGAATAAGAGAGAGTTTCCCAGGCAAACAAAAGTTAAAGGAGGTCATCAATAATAAACTGGCTTTACAAAAAATGTTAAAGGTACTTCTTTAAGTAGAAAAGAAAAGAATATTACTAGAAGTAAGAAAATTGTGAAAGGGAAACAATTCACTGATAAAAGCAAACATAGCAAAGATAGATCAATCACCTATAAAGCTAGCACGAAGGTTAAAAGACAAGGTAGTAAAATCAATTGTATCTATAATAATTAAAGGTCAAATACATCTACAATTAAGGATACATAAAATAAAAAGATGTAAAATACATTGTACACATAAAATCTATACATGGGGGAAGTAAAAATGTAGTGCCTTTATAATGTGTTCAAATTTAAGTGACCATTTACTTAATATAGACTGCTATATACATAAGATTTTATATATGACCTTTTTTTTTTTTTTAATTTTTTTAAAGTAAGCTCTAAGCTCAATGTGGGGCTTGAACTCACAACCCCAAGATCAAGAGTCCCATGCTCTACCAGCTGAGCCAGCCAGGCACCACAAGATTTTATGTATGAACTCTTTGGTAACCACAAACCAAAAACTTAAAATAGATACACAAAAAATAAAGAGAATGAATTTAAGCATAACACTACAGAAAGTAATCAAACCACAGGAAAAGACAACAAGAAGAAAGGAACAGAGGAGAACTACAAAAACAACCAGAAAATAAGTAACAAAATGACAGTATATATCTATCAATTATTTTAAATGTAATAGATGGCATGTTCCAATCAAAAGACTAAATGGATGACTAAATGGATAAAAAATAAGACCCGTCTAGAGCTGTTTATAAGAGACTCACTTCAGATCTATGGGCATATACAGGCTAAAAGTGAGAGATGAAAAAGATTCCATGCAAATGGAAGTGGGGGGGGGTGGGGAAAGCTGGGGTAGCAATATTTTATCAGACAAAAGAGACTTTTTTTTTTTTTTCAACGTTTTTTATTTATTTTTGGGACAGAGAGAGACAGAGCATGAACGGGGGAGGGGCAGAGAGAGAGGGAGACACAGAATCGGAAACAGGCTCCAGGCTCTGAGCCATCAGCCCAGAGCCTGACGCGGGGCTCGAACTCACGGACCGTGAGATCGTGACCTGGCTGAAGTCGGACGCTTAACCGACTGCGCCACCCAGGCGCCCCGACAAAAGAGACTTTAAAACAAAAAACCTTAGCAAGAGATAAAGAAGGGTATTACATAATAATAAAAGGGATCAACCCAACAAAAGAATGTAACAATTGTAAATATCCATACACCCAAAATAGGAGCACCTAAATATGTAAAGCAAATATTAACAGATAAAAAGGGAGATCTTGCCAGTAATACAATAGTAGGAATCTTTGACACACATACCCCTCTCTTACATCAATGGACAGATCATCCAGGCCAAAATATCAATAAGGAAAATGTCTTTAAAGGACATATTAGACAAGATGGACTTCACAGATGATATATACAAAATATTTCATTCAAAATCCAGAGGATACACATTCTTTTCAGGTACACATGGAACACTGTCCAGGATAGATCACATGTTAGGCCACAAAAACAGTCTAATAAATTTAAGAAGATTAAAATCATATCAAGTATCTTTTCTGACCATGATGTATGTAACTACAAATTCATTAGAAGAAATAAAACTGGAAAAAAACAAACACATGAAGGCTAAACAAAATGCTACTAAACAACCAATAGATCAACCAAGAAATCAAGAGGAAATAAAAAAAATACATAGAGAAAAATGAAAATGGAAACACAGTGGACCAAAATCTTTGAGATGGAGAAAAAGCAGTGCTAAGAGGGAAGTTTATAGGTACACAGGCGACCTCCCAAAGCATGAAAAATTTCAAGCAACCTAACCTTACACCTAAACAAACTAGGAAAAGAACAAATGAAGCCCAAAGTTAGTAGAAGAAAGCCAATAATACAGATCAGCATGGAAATAAATGAAATAGAGACTAAAAAACAATAGAAAAGATCAATAAAACTAAGAGCTGGTTCTTTGAAAAATAAACAAAATTAATTAAACCTTTAGCCAAATGCATCAAGGAAAAAAAAAAAGAAAGAAAGAAAGGACTCAAAATCAGAAATGAAAGAGCAGTACAATCAACTCAAATAAACAAAACCAAAGTACAACCAACATCACAGAACTCAAAGAATCATGAGACTACTATGAAAAATTACATACCAACAAATTGGACAACCCAGAATAAATGGACAAATTCCTGGAAATAATTTCTAAGATTGAAGAAGAAATAGAAAGTCTGAACAAATAATTATTAGTAATGAGATTGAATCAGTAATCAAAAAGCTCCCGACAAAAAAAAGTTCAGGACCAGATGACTTCCCAGGTGAATCCTACCAAACATTTAAAGATGATTGATGCCCTACTCTTCTTGAACTATAAGAAGAGGAAGAAGTGATTCCAAATTCATTCTATGAGGCCATCAACACCCTGATCTCCAAACCAGACAAAGACATTGCATAAAAAGAGCACTATAGGCCAATATCTCTGATGAACATAGATGCATAAATCCTCAACAAAATTTTTGCAAACCAAATTCAACAATACATTAACATTCACCACAACCAAGTGGGATTTATTCCAGGGATGCTAGAATGGTTCAATATTTGCAAATCAGTGGGATACATCACATTAACAACAAGAAAGATAACCATATAATCATCTCAATAGATGCAGGAAAAAGCAGTTAACAAACTACAACATCCACTCATAATAAAAACTCAATAAAGTAGTTTTAGTGGTAACACAATAAAGGCCATATATATACAAACCCACAGCTAACATCATATTCAATGGGGAAGAGCTGAAAAATTTTCCTTAAAATCAGGGTTAAGACAAGGCGGTCCACTCTCACCATTCTCATTCAGCATAGTACTGGAAGTCCTAGCCCAGCAATCAGACAAAGAGAAATACAAGTGTCCAAAGTGGTAAGAAAAAAATTAAACTCTTACTTTTTGCAAATGACATGATACATACATAGAAACCCTAAAGACTATAAAAAAAAAAAAAACAACTATTAGAATAAATGAATTCAGTAGAGTTGTAGGATACAAAATCAACATACAGAAATATTTTGCATTTCTATACACTAATAACAAAAGAGAGAAATTTTTTAAAATCTCATTTACAATTGCACAAAACAAATAAAATACCTAAGAATAAATTTGACCAAAGAGAACAGACTTATACTTTAAAAACTATAAGACACTTATAAAAGAAATTGAAGACAATACAAATGGAAAGATACATCGTGCTTATAAAATGGAAGAATTATGGGGTGCCTGGATGGCTCAGTCGATTAAGTGTTCAACTTCAACCCAGGTCATGATCTGCGCTTCATGGATTTGAGCCCTGCGTAGGGCTCTGTGCTGACAGCTCGGAGCCTGGAGCCTGCTTCAGATTCTGTCTCTCTCTCTCTGCTTGTACTCTGTCTCTCTGTCTCCCAAAAATAAATATTTAAAAGAAAATTTAAAAAATAAATAAAATGGAAGAATATTGTCAAAATGTCCATAGTACCCATAGCAACTTACAGATTCAATCCAATCTCTATCAAAATATGAATAGTATTTTTCACAAAACCAGAACAGATACTCCTAAAATTTGTGTGGAACCAAAAAAGACCCCAAATAGCCAAAGCAATCTTTTTTTTTTTTTTTTTTTTTCTGAGAGAGAGACAGAGAGTGTGAGTGGAGGACGGGCAGAGAGAGAGGGAGACACAGAATCCAAAGTAGGCTCCAGGCTCGGAGCTGTCAGCACAGAGCCTGATGCAGAACTAGAACAGAATAGAGAATCCATAAATAAATCCACACTTATGGGGTCAATTAATCTATGACAAAGGAGGCGCAAATATACATGAGGAAAGACAATTTTTTCAATAAACAGTGCTGCTGGGAAAACAGAACAGCTACATGCAAAAGATTAAAACTGGACCACTTTCTTACACCTTATATAAAAATAAACTCAATGGATTAGAGACCTAAATGTGAGACCCAAACCATAAAACTCTTAAAAGAAAATAGGCAGCAATTTCTTGAATATCAGCCTTAGCAAAAGGGAAAGCAAGGATAACAAAAGCAAAAATATGCAATATAGACTATATCAAACTAAAAAGCTGCACAGTGAAGGAAATAAAACAATAAAACAAAATGGTGACCTTCTGAATTGAAGAATATATTTATAAATGTTATATCTGATAAGGAGTTAGTATCCAAAAATCTATGAAGAACTCCTATAACTCAACACCAAAAGGACAAACCAACTTCAAGAATAGGCAGAAGATCTGAATAGATATTTTTTTAAGAATATTTACAGATGGCCAACAGACACATGAAAAGATGCTCAACATCACTCATCAGGGAAATGCAAATCAAAACCAAAATGAGGTATCGCCTCACTTACGTTAAGATGGCTAGTATCAAAAAGAGGAGAAATAACAAGTGTTGGTGAGTATGTAGAGAAAAGGGAACCCTTGTGCACTGTTAGTGGGAATGTAAATTGGTGCAGCCAATGTGGAAAACACTGGACATTCCTCAAGAAATTAAAAATAGAAATGCCATACAATCCAGTAATTCCACTCCTGGGTATTTGCCTGAATAAAATAAAAACATTAATTCGAAAAGATCTATTCGTCCCTACACTTATTGCAGCATGACTTACAATAGCAAAGATATGGAAGTGTCCATTCATAGATGATTAGACAAAGAATATGTGGAATATTACGCAGCCATAAAAAGGAATGCGATCTCACCAATAGAACAACATGGAGAGATCTAGAAAGTATTATGCTAAATGAAATAAGTTAGAGAAAGAAAAATACCATATGATTTCACTTTTATGTGGAATCTTAAAAACAAAACAAATCAAAGAACAAACAAAAAGCTGAATCGGTCCTGTAGATACAGAGAACAAACCGATGATTGCCAGAGGCGATACAGAGGTACAAACTTCTAGTTACCAAATAAAGAAGTCACAAGCATGAAAAGTACAGCATAGGGAATATTGTCAATACTATTATAATAATTCTGTATAGTGACAGTAACTACACTTATGATACGCATTTGATAATTATGTAAATGTATAATCAGTGTGTTGTACACCTAAAACTAATATAATATTGTATGCCAATTATACGTCTATTAAAATTTTAAAAATAAAATGGGTATAAGAATGTTGTAACTAGTATGCCGGATGGGGTGTGAGGTAGAATGAAATTTAGCTGGGTCCTCTAATTAGGATTTGACTGTAGATGCCTCTTTGTCTTCTATTCACCTAATTACATTTGACACTTCAACAGTACCCTCCCTTTATTTATTTATTTTTATTATCTTTAAAGGCTTTATTTTTTTAAAAGCAATTTCAGTTTTACAACAAAATTGAGAGGAAAGCACAGATTTCTTAAAATCTCCTGTTCCCACACATGCATAGTCTCCCCCATTACCATCATTGTTGACCGGCCTGAGCACCCTCCCTATAGGCATCTTCAAGATACAAGAACTTCAAAGGAATCTTGGATTCTTTCAGCAAACCTTACAATGACAGATTTTGTTCTCCTTCACTATCCACTTTGAAATCCCAACCATTAGACAAAACGATGTTTTAAAATTTCCAGATATTTCCTCCTTACAATTAATATCACTAACATTCTCCATGTTCTCATAAATCTACATTATTATTAATATATATTTTTTAATTATATCTAAAGTTGGTGGATATCCATTTTTCTCCTGGCATTTTTATTCCTTGTTATATTTCGATTAGAAACTGATTTTTAAAAATTGCTCTTTCCTCCTTGCTTTCTAATTATGGGTTACTAAAAGTTTATTTTAAACATGGATCTCTAATTGCTATCAAGCTTGCCTTAATATTTTACATATAATCTGACTAGATATGATGGGTGGTCAAACATGAAACTATAAAAAATTAATTGAACAGATTGAGGGCACCTGGTTTTCTCAGTCCATAGAGCATGTGACTCTTGATCTCAGGGTTGTGGGTTCAAATCCCTATGTTGGGTATAGAGCTTATAAAAATAAATAAATTCATAAATAAAAATAAAATAAACAGATTGAAACAAGTGTTCTGGTGAATTACTTACTTCTCAAGGGCAGGACCAATCCTCAAAGAGGGAGATTGTAGTTAATCTCTCCCCAGAATGTCTGCTTTCAGACATGGCTGGGTTCTGGTGGAACAGGCATATCTTTGCATCAAAAAGCCCCCAGTAGATTAAATATAAATATTTAATAATATATATTTTTAATTTAAAACACTTAACATGTATAAGGGCAAATGCTGTTATGAATATACATCAATGATCTGGAAATGTCTATTTGTAACCTCGGTAATAATTTCAAGACTCAATATGTGTAAAGCATTCCCTATTAAAATACACTCACGAAAGTTAGGCAACAAAAGTTTAGACTTCATAACTACAAGTACTCAACCTCTGAGGGAAGCTTGATTTGAAAATGAGACATTTCTTTCCTTCCCTTGAATCAAGCACAAATGCTTGGCCCTTATATTGCAAAACCAACTAGTTAAAAGCAAACAGGTGCCTTTCCACAGGGGGACTAGTGGAGGGTGGGGGGGAGGCATTTTCTTTGGAGGCTCTCATCTGGATTCCTTTCCCTTCATTAATGACCTAACGAGAGCCATTCTGATGATTGTAAGCCATGACTGACAGCCCGCATCTGTGGCCTACCCAGAGCATAAGAGTCCAATTTGACTGGGATAATAAATAAAAATCTTGTCGTACTATTATAGGATGTTTGGCAAGGACAAGAATTAAGGCACCTTTATAACTCCCGAAGGAATCTGGTGATATTTCTGACGTGATCTCACACATCATTCTGTCCTGCCTGACCTTCCTTGTATCACCCTCCTGAATTATAGCTTGTATCCGTTACTCTCTCCTCCTTCCATAGCCTCTCCCCAAAATAAAGGATTACTGACCTGAAGAAAACAAATCTGATTTTTTTTTTTTAAATCTTTATAAGAAAGTCAGTTAAAATGTCCTGGAAGTCACTCCATATGTTTTCTGCAGAACATTTACTGCATCCATTAGATTAAATGTCTCACTTTATGAAATGAGTCCTGAAGGTCTTTTGGGGATTAAAGGACCTCTTTCAGAAGGGTCCAGCTTCATCCCTTAATAATTTCTGGGGTCCTAGGATGTTATAGGATATATTATATATTCATCAAGTTCACCAGTTTACCACCCACTTTTTCAATGATTAGTTCCTTTATCCTGGCAGTCAGTGAGAGTTGCCTCTTAAGCACTTCCTCATGAATCCACCTAAAAAGGGAGGTTTTGATATGTTGTAATAGCTTTTCTCACACTCTCCAGAGAAGCTTAACAGCTTCTGTGTGATGAGCCAAAGGAGAGTACACTTATATAAGAACAGACACACTTCAAGGACACCGTTAAGCACGAAGATAGTAGCGGCACATGGGAATGGCGGGCATGCCTATGGAGGCCCGATGCCCTGTTCGAGTAGAAAGACCTCATTTAGGGTGACGGGTCTCTGGGCGTGTCCCAGCAACCACATGAGGAAGGCAGAGCTTGATTTCCATCAGCCTCAGTATTCCTAAGAAACTAGCCTTTTGTTATCCTTATAGCTTCTCTTTATATCTGAGCCTCCTTTGAGTTCCTTAAATGGATGGTAACAGCAAAGTGTTACCCTTTCATGAGAGTATTTGCATTTTAACTTACATCTAATCTAAAAGGATTGAAAGTGCGCTAATGGAGAATTGAGAAGCCACAAACTGAGGGAATTTATATTCCTTTATTAAACTGAACCCTGAGCTGAAACTCCCCCTTGTGCTTTCTGAATACACTTGTTGCTAAGACCTTGACTTCAAGGGGAGCTACTTCCACTTTAATGACAAAAACCCTTTTCTTCCATGCTCTTTTGCAGCAGCGTTGAGACAAGATGGGACTTTTTAAAAGACTTTACAAAGCTCTGAGTAGAAAAGCAAAGGGACAGATAGAAGCCACAAGAAACATAGACACCATGCTAATAAACAACAGTCCTCACCCTCCACAGTAAACACACCCCTCCCATGTTGAGAAGCTGGTAAGTGTGGTACTCTGGTAAGACAGCAGGGGATGAACGGGTCTAGTGCATTCCTGAGCAACAATTCTGAGCTTTTACAACTTTAGGTATCCTACAGAACGGCAACCACTGATTCAGTCTCAGAACATTATCCTACATATCCATAAGAATTGTCTGGGTACTCTGGCCTTTCCTGAACCTCAGAAATGAGACACCAGCCTTGCCTAAACTATATAGCGTTGTCAGCCACACCAGAGTCGGTTGAATTTGTGTGTCTCTAGAGACCAAGGCATACAGTATATATGAGACAGCGAGTTAACTGTAGAGCAGTCCAATGATGAGAGGCCAGGCTCCAAGATTATGATGTCACTGGGTCCTAGAACACAAGCAAGTCCTCAAGAGGGATGCCAGAGGTCATCTAATTCATACTGTTGGTTCTCCATCTGAAGGGTAAAGTGACTTGCACACCATTGGAGACCACACCTTCTTGCTCTCTGCACTCCCTCCCTCCAACTTACCTCGACAAGCAGAGGCCAGGCTCTGCTTGATTGGGAGATAATAAAGGAATCGATTACTCAGGTAGCATGTTGGCATATATGAGCCCTGAAGGACTTTATCTCCCTTAGAATCTGTGTTCTGTGATGTTTATAGACTCATAAGTGGGCACCCTTGCCTTGGGGCTTATCACCTTCCACACACCATCCCATATTCTGTTTGCTTATCTCTTTGAGGGACATAATAACTGTCTTAGTTTATTCATGTTCTGGCACCAGGTCTTACAACTGAAATAAATCAGCCCTACCCTAGAAAGAAGTGGTCTGAAAAGGCAAAAATCCCCGTGGGAAAGAATCCCTGCTAAGGATCTGGGCTGGTGCACTGCCTCAGTCTGAGTGATAAAGCGGCTCTTTTCCAACATGTAGAAATGTAGCGAGTAATGAAAACATTAACTAATGCAGGTTCCACGCGTTTGCAACAGGCATTGTTGTAAGCATGTTGTGTCTTATTTCGCTTTATGTGTGTAACAACCTCATGAAAAGGAAATGCTGTTGGAGCCCAGTTTACCAGTGAAGAAACCAAGTCAAGAAGTAATTTACCCATAGTCCTGTAGCTAGTAAGGAATGAGCTCAAGATTAAAATCTAAGCATTCTCAAACTCTCGACCTCATGATCTTAAGCTATACTGTCTGCCTGCACAATTCTAAACCACCGTCTGGAAAAACACCAGGGATAAGAATCAAACACTTTGCATCCCTTGCAAAACTTGCTGACAGTTTTTATAGTTACCCTATAGAAGACTCATCATCGCTCAGCTTCATTATTTTGTACCAAAATGCTATGATTTCCGAGAATCTCCAATACCTACACACCAAAGATGAAAATGGATATATTTTATAAAGTATTTTCTCATCTAAATCTCCTGTCATTGCTGCTTCTCTTTGAGTATGATATTGTCAAATAATCGCTCGTATAAATTTAACGTGACGAAGTTTAGACATGAACATTTGCTGCCAAAGTTGGTCAGAATGACCATGAGTTGTCAGGAATTTAGGGTCCTCTGAGATTAGTCAACTTTCCATGCACTGCTCCCACTAGGAATGCTTTTCCTGCACAGATGAGCAGCTTGTCAAACCCTCTGTGTTTGGGAGACTCATGAGATTTCTGTAAGTATGGTATGTACAAGAGATGAGTTCTTCCCAAACCGTTAGCCTCTCTGCAAAATAACAATGTTCATCATTTTTGTTTTTCCCTTGGCTTCCTTATTTCTTTCCCTCCTTTCTTTCTGAGTTTAGTGGGAAATAGAAGCACAATACATAAGCAGTAACTTGACAAGACTTATTTTCTTTTGCTAAAATAATTACTTTGTTTTAAAATAGGCCCTTTAATATCTAGAAATTTGAGTGCATCAGAGTTTTGTTTCTTGAAAAAAATAAATTCAGAAGTGTCAGGTTTTTAGACTTGACCCGTCAAGGTGTTTCTTTGATTAGTAGTAAGCCATACATTTTGCAATAACATATTTTAGGAGATTTCTGAATTCCGTCATTTGGATAAGAAGCAATTTATCTTCCAATCATATTGAAGTTAAGACATTTTTGTGGATGAACCGAACTTGGTATTGGCCTCCCATAGGTATGCCTTTTCCACTCCATAGTCAGTAATACTGACAAATAAATAATTGAATTTTTAAAGACAGCCTAAATGAAATACAAATTTGCCTGTTATTACTAAAGCATTCCAGAGTAAGTTTCCTATTAGTCCTTCCTCTTCCTTTCCATAGTTTAATCCTTCTAAAGTTAGAAGTTGCTGACATTATCTTTAGCACACAGATCTAGCAGCATATGTATCCATTATCTGACTTGCTTACAGGGAACAAGGACAATGTTTTGTTAATCACCATATCATCAGTGTCCTATATGATACCTGCCATAAAGCTCAATAAAATTTACTTCAGCTGTGTTGAAAATAATTAATGAACAATCTGTTTAACGAAAGAAGACCAAAGGATCCAGTAGGGAATGATCTTGGTTTATTCTGAGACAACTCTTATTCTTTTGCTAAAAAGTCCATGTACAAAAGCAAAATAGCAATTACATGTAAGAGTCTATCATAACTGTTCAGATGTCAATCCTTAATTCAATAATGCCAGGGACTATGTACAATCCTGGAGATACAAAGCTTGACAAATAAATATAGTGCCTGCTCTAGAGGGGTGTATAATACACCAGGCAAGATGAACACAGAATGAGTGTGCTTGCTATAGGAATACAGGCTGTCAGAGGAGAATACAGTGGAAGGCTGAGTTGATGGGGTGGGAGGGGGGATCAGGAAAGCTCTCCTACATAGCGACTCAAGTTGAAGCAGGGATGATGGGCAAAACTAGGCAGGCAGAGAGAGTGCCAGGTAGAGAGAGCTGCATGGATGGAGCCTTTAAAGAGTGAAACAGCTTGAAATGTTCATTTGGGGGTACAAAACAGATCTAAGTTTAAAGGGAAGCTAATCAAGCTAGAATACTGCTTCCTGTATTACACACAGACTCCCATTATTTTTCCTAAACCATTGGGAAAAAAATTTTAATATGACAGGGTTGTATAAATTTTGCTAAGTCACCTGCAAAAGGAAAATAACTAACAATTATTCGTGCTATCAATGTCCTTCAGTTTTGTTTCATAAAAGCAAAATATGATTAAATTAGGAGGCTTCAAATTTTCATTAATTTAATATGCATCAAGATTTCTTTATTTAAGGTATTCCACGGTAAACATCTGTTATATTAATTATTGCAAAGATTATTCTGCACTAGATAGCTTGGTATTTAAGGAGAGTGTATCACCTTCCTACTTGATACATTTTCAGTATATGCTTTCATGTGTTTATTTTAGAAAATAACTATAGAGTTTGAGATTAAGTATGTCACTCTAATTTTTAACACCACTGGTACAAAATGCCATTAGATCACCTACCATCACTGTGGGATGTACATTCTTTAGAAATGATTTTTCAGAGGACTCTTTTTTTTTTTTTTTCTCCGTAGATGCATACTTTTCTCACAAATACTAACAGTGGTATTTTTTCTAGGATCCGTGCAGGCAAGGTTGTAACCACTAGGGATTTTCCTGGAGACAGTAATTTTCAAACAATAGAGCAAAAATGCATACATCAGCCAACTAATTTATGCTACATCAATTTTACACACCCAGAAAGCATGAAACTTTAAAATGATCTCACCAAAGTCAAATAAGCCACACAGAAGCTACCAAAACAGGCCTGGCCCTTTCATCTAAACAAGCTTATGTCATGCCGCCTTTGAGAACACAATGTATTCTGAAAGGGCAGGAAGGCCATGCTTCTAAATGCATGTTCTATTAGACAGCAAAGAACTACAAAAGACGCTCAAAGCAAAGTGTCTGGGAACCCAAGTTGATTAATGTGCAGCTTTATTTCACTTCAGGGGTAAAGGACTGGAGGGATAAAAGACCATAAGCTCGCTTGACAACTGGAAAGGTCGCAAAGGAAATGATGGTAGGTAACATGAAGTTGTCAGGGAGACCAGAGACCCCAGTACTCAGAAATGTGTGGCAGAGGCTCCAGCAGTGAGGTGACAGGTGAGCTGCCAATCATCCAAGGGTTCAGCCCAAATGAAAAGACCAAAGGAAATACAAGCCCCTGGAACCCCAAGTTGAAGTTCAGGGCCCTCTTCCCCAATAAGTGAAATGAAGCAGATCAGGGAGTAGGATTCTCGATGACTAGCTGAGAGGACTTTGGGTCTTCACTATGGTCAGATAGCTCCCATTTTACTCTCACTGGCTCATGGCGGTCACTCTGACACAGGTTTCTGGGTCCACTGAGATACGGAAATAGCCAGGCCAGGTAGTCACCATCACTGCTTATTATAGAGCAAGGATGTGGACAGAGCCACAGCCATCCTAGGGCTGGGGCAGGTGCTCCCACTGGTATGCTTTAGGGAAAGCTCTAGGCAGCCGACCTGAAGGAGTGCCTATCTTCAAAGATCATACAAAGAAGGACAAGCATTCCTAACAGAACTGCTCTTTTATGAACTCCATAGAATTAGAGTCCTGGGTGATATGAATGTAAACTGAGCAGTTCTCAACTGTTTATGTCAATGGATGGGAGCACTAGCCTCCATCCTTCCCCCCAGAAAACCCTGATAAGAATTATAATGGACACAGGAAGAGACCAAAGGCCTCACCTTCCCTAAAACATTCCCAATTCACTTAGTTAAAGGCTACAGAGCTTCTTTTTAAAAAGTTGAAAAAGCAGGGCCACCTTGGTGGCTCAGTTGGTTAATCATCCGAGTTTGGCTCAGGTCATGATCTCCCAGCTCATGGGTTCGAGCCCCACGTCAGGCTCTGTGCTGACAGCTCAGAGCCTGGAGCCTGCTTTGGATTCTGTGTCTCCCTCTCTCTGTGCTCCTCCCCTGCTCATGCTCTGTCTCTCCTTCTCTCAAATAAATAAATAAATAAATAAATAAATAAACATTAAGAAAATTAAGTTGAAAAAGCATAAAAGAAATCATATGATCAGTAAAATCTCATCAAGTGGACCTAATGTTATGATAGGGACAAAGACAAATTATGTAAGAATTCCCAACCTCTTTCCAAGCTTGCGTTCCTTTCACTGGATCTCTCCGTGGAGGTGAGGCTATGACTGAGGAGTGGGGTATGAGGGGGTACTGGAAAAGAGAGCAGCAGGATTTACAATGAAAAGAACAGACAGGGACTTACAAAAGGAGTGAGAGGAAGGGGGAGAAAAGCATCACGTGGTTATCATGGGAAGAAACGTTTTTTTTTTTTGCAGCCACCGAAGGGATTTGGTGGAGAGGGGTCAGTGAAGAGGAATCTGAAGACGTTTTTCCATGAGGCTCATGTGTGAAGGCCTGTGGTACTTCTTCCACAGCACCTTTAAAAATTGTATTATTTCTTAAGGGTTCCAGAGTCAGATTTGTGGGATGCATATAAACGGCTCTTCTATACTTGGGTAACATCTGAGACAGGCTCCAGGAAAGTAACCAAAGCAGGGGGCTTATTCTAGAAGAAGAAGCTCTCCTGAAATTTCTGCAGACCATCCCAGGAACAGCACATGTTAGTTTTTGTTATAGCTGTTGTTTCAAACCCTTTGTTTCCTCTAAATATAAGACTTGTTGCTGCTATTTTTGCACTTTGAAAACTGCAGTTTCAGCTTCCAGATCACATTCCCTTCTGTAATTGTAACAAACCAAATGGCTCTAGTGGAAAACGCGGCTCTGCTTAACTTTTGGCATCTGAGATGTACCCTACAGAGTGTGCCTCTGTATCACACTGAGCGAAAAGACGAACAGTTTCGCACCCAGGAGATCAAATTAACTAATGAGGTAAATCTGACATTCATGGGTGAAACAACACACAGTGTTTAAGGATGCGTCTGAAAAGAACTTTACAAAAAGTCATTAAAGAAATTTCATTCTTAGGCCATTATGAGCAGCTCTTGAGAATTTGCCACTATTTCAGTTACTTAGGGAAGACAAGACAATGGAAACAAATAGACCCAAAGACTCATGACTCAACAGGATAGCAGTTACCTTCTTGCTCACCCAGTAATCTAGAAAGGTTTGAGGCTGGTGTGAGCCACATAGCCATGCAGAACCCAGGTGAATTGTAGCTTTGCATTTCAGCCTATGGCTTTTTTTTTTTTTTTTTTTTTTTTTTGAGAGGGTGAAGGATGGAGAGGAGCAGAGGGAGAGAGAGAGAGAGTCTCTTAAGCAGGCTCCTCATTCAGTGCAGAGCCTGACACAGGGCTCAATCCCACCACCCTGTGATTAAGACCCGAGCCCAAATTAAGTCAGGCATTCTATAAAGCCTGTGGCTTTATAGTTACTATGGGTACGAGAAGAGACAGAGAGCTTGAAGGAAAAAGAACATGAATGAAGAGATATGGAGGTTTTCCTGGGTCATACCTGGGAGTAGCAGACACCATTTGTGATCATGCTCTGCTGATGACAACAGTGCCCTCACTATAAGAAAAGCTGAGAACTGTACTCTGGCTATGTGTCCAAAGAGGAGAGAACAGAGGAAAAACTGATAATCTCTAACACAGACATTTCTCTGAATTCTATTTTCTGCCTTAAGAATATAATTTACATCTCCCAACAAACAAGAGTCTGGGGCCAGATGGTTTTCCAGGGAATTCTATCAAACATTTAAAGAAGAGTTAACACCTATTCTTTTGAAGCTGTTCCAAAAAATAGAAATGGAAGGAAAACTTTCAAACTCATTCTATGCAGCCAGTATTACCTTGATTCCAAAACCAGACAAAGACCCCACTGAAAAGGAGAATTGCAGACCAATTTCCCTGGATGCAAAAATTCTCAACAAGATACTAGCAAACTGGATCCAACAATACATTAAAAGAATTATTCACCATAATCAAGTGGGATTTATTCCTTAGATGCAGAGCTGGTTCAGTATCCACAAATCAATCAGTGTGATACATCACATTAATAAAAGAAAGGATAAGAACCACATGAACCTCTTAATAGATGCTAACAAAGCATTTGAGAAAATACAGCATCTTTCTTGACAAAAACCCTCAAGAAAATAGGGATAGAAGGATCATACATCAAGATCATTAAGGCCATATATAGCCTTAAGGCCACTAATATCAACTTCAATGGGGAAAAACTGAGAGCTTTCCCCCTAAGGTCAAGAACATGACAAGGATGTCCGCTCTCAGCACTGTTATTCAACATAGTGTTGTAAGTCCTAGCCTCAGTAATCAGACAACACAAAGAAATAAAAGGCATCCAAATCAGCAAGGAGGAAGTCACACTTTCACTCATCCCACAAGACATGAAACTCTGTGGAAAACCCAAAAGACTCTACCAAAAAAACTGCTAGAACTGATCCATGAATTCAGCATAGTCGCAGGATATAAAATCAATGTACAGAAATCAGTTGCATTTCTATACACCAATAATGAAACAGCAGAAAGAGTAATCAAGGAATCGATCCCATTTACAATTTCACCAAAAACCATAAAATACCTAGGAATAAACCTAACCAAAGAGGTGAAAAATCTATACACTTAAAACTATAGAAAGCTTGGGGCATCTGGGTGGTTCAGCCCAGGGTTCGAGCCCTGGGTTGTGCTCTGTACTGACAGCTCAGAGCCTGGAGCCTGCTTCGGTTTCTGTCTCCTCCTCTCTCTGCCCCCCACTGTTCGCGCTCTGTCTCCCTCTCTCAAAAATAAACATTAAGAAAGAAAAAAAAACTATAGAAAACTCATGAAAGAAATTGAAGAAGACACAAAAAATGGAAAAACATTCCATGCTCCTGGATAGGAAGAACAAATATTGTTAAAATGTTGATACTACCAAATCTACATATTCAATGCAATCCCTATTAAAATTATACCAGCATTCTGCACAGAGCTAGAACAAATAATGCTAAAATTTGTATGGAACCAGAAAAGACCCCGAATAGCCAAAGCGATCCTGAAAAAGAAAACCAAAGCTAGAGGCATCACAATCTGAGACTTCAAGATGTATTAAAAAGCTGTAATCATCAAGACAGTATGGTACTGGCACAAAAACAGACACTCAGATCCATGGAACAGAATAGAGAACCCAGAAATGGACCCACAAACGTATGGCCAACTAATCTTTGACAAAGCAGGAAAGAATATCCAAAGGAATAAAGACAGCCTCTTCAGCAAGTGGTGCTGGGAAAACTGAACAGCGACATGCAGAAGAATGAACCTGAACCTTTCCTTACACCATACACAAAAATAAACTCAAAATGGATGAAATACCTAAATGTAAGACAGGAAGCCATCAAAATCCTCGAGGAGAAAGCAGGCAAAAACCTCTTTGACCTCGGCTGCATCAACTTCTTTAACACATCTCTGGAGGCAAGGGAAACAAAAGCCAAAATGAACTCTTGGAACCTCATCAAAATAAAAAGCTTCTGCACAGCAAAGGAAACGATCAGCAAAACTAAAAGGCAACCGACAGAATGGGAGAAGATATTTGCAAATGACATATCAGATAAAGGGTTAGTATCCAAAATCTGTAAAGAATTTATCAAACTCAACACCCAAAAACTAAGTAATCCAGTGAAGAAATGGGCAAAAGACATAGACACTTCTCCAAAGAATACATCCAGATGGCCAACCGACACAATGAAAAAATGCTCAACATCACTCATCAGGGAAATACAGATCAAAACCACAACCTCACACCTGTCAGAATGGCTAAATTTACAATGCAGGAAACAAAAGATGTTGGCAAATATGTGGAGAAACAGGAACTCTTGTGCACTGTTGTTGGGAATGCAAACTGGTGCAGCCGCTCTGGAAAACAGTACGGGGGTTCCTCAAAAATAGAACTACCCTACGATCCAGTAAGCACACCTTTAGGTATTTATCCAAAGGATACAAAAATACTGATTCGAAGGGGCACATGCACCCCAATGTTTACAGAGCACCATGAATAATAGCCAAATTATGGAAAGAGCCCAAATGTCCATCGACTGGCAAATGGATAGAGAAAATGTGGTGTGTATGTATGTGTATGTGTATATCTACACACACACACACACACACACACACACACACACACACACACACTGGAATATTATTCGGCCATCAAAGAGAAAGAAATCTTGGGGCACCTGGGTGGCTCAGTTGGTTAAGTGTCTGACTTTGGCTCAGGTCATGATCTCATGGTTCGTGGGTTTGAGCCCCACATGGGGCTCTGTGCTGATGGCTTAGAGCCTGGAGCCTGCTTCGGATTCTGTCTGTCTGTCTGTCTGTCTCTCTCTCTCTCTCTCTCTCTCTCCCTCCCCCTCCCCCACTTACACTCTGTCACTCTCTCTCAAAGATAAACTTTTTTAAAAAAAGAATGAAATCTTACCATTTGCAACAATGTGGATGGAAATAGAGTGTATTATGCTAAGCGAAATAAGTCCATCAGAGAAAGATAAATATCATTTCACTCATATGTGGAATTTATGGTATAAAACAAATAAACATAAGGGAAGGGAAGCAAAAATAATATCAAAGTGGAAAGAGATACAAACCATAATAGACTCTTTAATACAGAGAACAAACTGAGGCTTGCTGGTGGGGTGCTAGGTTGGGGGAAGGGCTACAAGGGTAAGGGGCATTAAGGAGGACACTTGTTGTGATGAGCACTGGGTGTTATATGTAAGGGATGAATCACTAAATTCTACTCCTGAAATTATTATTACACTATATGTTAACTAACTTGGATTTAAATTAAAAAAATATATATATAATTTATATGTACTGTCAATGGCCATACCACTCTGAATGTGCCACTCTTGTCTGATCTTGGAAACTAAGCAGGGTTGGGCCTGGTTAGTACTTGGGTGGAAAATACTATTTACATGTACTAAGAGTTATAGGGGGCCCACAATATGTGGGTCCTCTGTTATAAGGCGACAGAGAATTTGGTAACAATATGACTTAACAGATGTGTTTTATTAAAATGATCTCTTGAGGGAAGAATTATTGCTAAATACTATCAAAACAGCATGGTACTGGTACAAAAATAGAGACATAGATCAATAGAACAGAAAGGAAATCCCCAAAATAAACCTACAGAGATATGATAAATTAATCAACAACAAAGGAGGCAAGAATATACAACAGGGAAAAGAGTTTTTTCAATAAATGGTGCTGGGAAAACTGGACAGCTATACGCAAAACAATGAAACATCTTCTTACACCATACATAAAAGACCATACAGAAGACCACCTTCTTGCACCATACATAAAAACAAACTGAAAATGTATTAAAACCTAAATGTGAGACCTGAAACCATAAAAATCCCAAAAGAAAACATGGACAGTAATCTCTTGGACATCAGCCTTAGCAACATTTATCTAAATATGTCTCCTCAGAGAAGGGAAACAAAAGGAAAAATAAACTATTGGGACTACACCAAAATAAAAAGCTTTAGTACAGCAAAGGAAAGCATCAACAAAACAGAAAGGCAACCTACTGAATGGGAGAAGATATTTGTAAATGGTATACCCGATAAAGATTTAACATTCAAAATATATAAAGAATTCATACACCTCAACACCAAACAAGTAAATAATCTGATTAAAAATGGGCAGAGAACCTGAATAGACATTTTTCCAAAAAGATGGCCAGCCGACCATAAAATGATGCTCAACATCACTAATCATCACAGGGAAATGTAAACCAAAACCACAATGAAATATCACTTCACGTTTGGCAGAATGGTTAATATCAAAAAGAAATAACAAGTGCTGCTGAAGAACCCTCCTGCACCGTTGGAGGGAATGTAAATTGGTGCAGCCATTGTGGAAAATGGTATGGAGGTTCCTCAAAAAATTAAAACTAGAAATAGCATAAAACCCAGTAATTCAACTACTGAGTATTTACCCAAAGAAAAGAAAAACACTAATTCAAAAAGATATATGCACTCCCTATTTATGGTGGCAATATTTACAATAGCTAAGATATGTAAGCAAACTAAGTATCCATTGATAGATGAATGGATAAAGATGTGATACACACACACATACACACACACATAGTGGAACATTACTCAGCCTTAAAAAACAATGAGATATTGGGGTGCCTAGGTGGCTCAGTTGGTTGAGCGTCCGACTTCAGCTCAGGTCATGATCTCATAGTCCATGAGTTTGAGCCCCGCGTCAGGCTCATGTGCTGACAGCTCAGAGCCTGGAGACTGCTTCAGATTCTGTGTGTGTCTCTCTCTCTGCCCCTCCCCTGCTCATGCTTTGGCTCTGTCTCAGAAATAAATAAAAACATTAAAAAAAAAAACAAAAAAACCCCACAATGAGATCTTACCATTTGCAACAATATGGATGGACCCGGAGGCTATTATGCTAAGCAAAATAGGTCAGAGAAAGAAAAATACCATATGATTTCACTTACATTCGGAATCTAAGAAATGAAACAAATGAACAAACAAAAAAGCAGAAACAAACCTATAAATCGAGAGAAGAAACTGATGGTTGTCAGAGGGAGGTGAGTAGAGGCATGGGCAAAATGGGTGAAGGGGAGTGGGAGATACAGGCTTCCAGTTATGGAATGAATAAGTCACAGGAATGAAAGGTACAGCATAGGGAATACAGCCAACGGTATTATAATAGTGTTGTATGGAAAAAATACACATAAGGAAGATAATAAGGATAGCATAGATGAGGCTCCACAGTTTTTATGGCACAGACTACTTAGGAAATTCAGTTAGAGCATTTAGAAACTATAAAAAAAATATTTTCAGAGCAACTTCTAGAGAATTACAACCATTAGCCTTTTCAAATCACAGAAAATTCTATTTGTTATGCCCTGCAGTCGAATAAACTTGGTTTTATACAGATCTTGTTTTTTTTTTAATGTAAACATTATAAATACAAAAATAAAGAAAGTGAAGAACACCTGAAATTTCACTAAAGATCATTACCACTGACATTTTGGGAATGAAATGAGTTTTCTTATTTTCAAAGAACTACCCTGTTCCTCTATCTAACTCAAGTGTGGTATTAGGAGTCTCCACCTCTTGGCCATGGGGACTTCCATCACAGACTCCCTCTCAATGTTCTAGATCATATGATTCCCAGGCTAAAATGATATCAGAGAAAACAGGGAGGGGCTCTGGATTCTTATTCCACATCTTTCTCCATCTTTGCTATTGACATTCAGCTCCCAAAGGCACTGCTAAGAACTGGACCTCAAGTGCCCCCATGCTCTCAGTGCTCAGAGATGCCCTTCTCAGTCCATCCTGCTGGTGACTCCCTGACCCCAGACTATCGGGGACCATACAGAGCAGCCACATTCTATGTCCAGTCGCCACAGACTTGCTGAATCTTGTGCTTATTGTTCCCTTACTTTGTGTTTTTTCCATCTGTGTATACATGTATATATGACTATATATATGAATATATGTATATATGAATATACATATTTGTGAACAATGCATTTTAGTGCCACTCCATCCCACCCTTAACTTTTCTCACTTCATTTCTTTCCTCTGTAAATTGGGAAGTTATACTTTATTCTTTTAGTAGTTTCTCTAGCTATTTTGATAGTTAAGCTTTAAAAGTCTAAACTTAGTTAATTACTTATATCACTCTTTGTAAGTGAAAAAGTCAGGTTTTTTCCCCCCTTCTGATGTAAGGAAAAACCCAGTTCTTCCCCACTGTGTTTTTATCCTGCTTGTCTCTTTTGCTTCTCACACAGAACACTTCATATCTGTCACTTCTGGTCACCAAATGTGTGGAATTTTCCCCCCACAACAACATCAGCTAAATTTAACTCAATTCTGTCACTATTTACCCAGAGATAGCATCAGATCCCACAGGATAGAGCTCAGTCCCACAAAACTGCTCTCCCCCACATGCACATATTTCAGACACCAGTCACAAACCCAAGTTATCACTTGTGCTTCTGACCAACAAGCTACAGATCAGAGGTTCCAACACCCCTCTCTCCTTTGGGTTTAATTTGCTAGAGTGGCTAATAGAACCCAGGGAAACACATTTACCAGTTTATTAAAAGCTATGATAAAGGATGTAGATGAACAGCCAGAGGAAGAGATACGTACGGCAAGATGTGGGAGTGTCCAGGTACAGAAGCTTCTACTCCCCATGGAGTCCGGCTGCATCCCCCTACTGGTGTGGATGTCTTTGCCCATCTAGAAGCTCCTTGAACCCCCTACCGTTGGGATTTTATGAAGGCTTCCTCATGAGGGCATGATCAATTATTAACTCTATTTCTAGCCCCTCTCCGATCTCCAGAGATGGCAGGTGGGGTTAAAATCCCAAGCTTATAATTATGGTTTGAGCTTTTGGATGACCAGCCCCCATCCTAAAGCTATCCAGGACCCCCACACCACCCCACCCCAAGTTGTCTAATTAGAACAAAATATGTTCCCAGTGCTCTTATCACTTAGGAATTTACAAGAGTTTTAGAAGCTCTGTCAGGGCCAAGGTCAAAGACCAAATTATTAGAACAAGTGGTGTTCCTAGTGTTCTTATAACTTAGGGAATTACAAAGGTCTTAGAAGCTCTGTGCCAGGAGCCGGGAACAGAGACAAATGTATGCATATTCTCTGTTATTTCACATTTTCTCCAAATAATGAAAGTCTTTAAATACTTGAACATCAACCCTTCAAAACTATATGCTTAAGGTGTCCAATATTTTACTGCATTTTTCTTTTAACTCCATAAATTTGGCGTTATCACTGTTTAACACATTTTTTCTTTTCATTTATCTTATATTTACTAGTATGTTTGCTTATGATTTCTTTTTTATATCATACCCTTCTGGAATCATTTTGCTTTAGAATTTCCCTTGGTAAGGGATTATTGATGGTTAAGTCTTTTAATTTTTGTTTAATTGAGAAATTCTCTTTGACTCTCATTTTTGAACAGTAGATCTTTACTTGCATATTTTCATTTAGCATGGTGATATTATTCCACAAGTTACATTGTTGTTGTTGAGACCTCAGTTCATTGGTTGTCAGTCTAAGTGCTGATCTTTAGAGGCAATCTTGCTTTTCTCACTGAGTGCTTTTAAATTTACTTTTGTGGGCTCTGTTGTTTCGCTGGGACTTACCTAGGTATGGATTTGTCTTTATTTGTTCTCCCTAAGATTCATTGAATTTCCTGAATTTGAACTTTGGTGTTTCCACAATTTTGAAAAACTCAGTACCTATTCTCATTGAGTATTGCTTCTTTTCTGTTCTATAATCTTCTGGAACTCCTATTAGATATGTACGAGACTTTGTCTACCTTCTAGGTCTCTTAACTGTGCTTTTAAATGTCTGTTTGACACTCTATGTGGTGCTGGGTAATTTCTTCCACTCTATCTTCTGGGACACTAATTTCTCCCCAGCTGTGTCTAATCTTCCATTTAACCCACCCACTGAGTTTTTAATATTAACTATTATATGGCTCATTTTAGAAATCCGTTTGCTCTTTTTCAAGTCTGTTTGGTTGCTCTTAAAAACCTCTTCTTCCTTTCTCCTATTTCCAAACTTCTCTTATATTTACCTACACCTATTCAATGTGTCGCTGTATAGTTTGTGCCTGATAGTTCTGATACCTAGACACTTTGCCAGTTTGTATCTGCTGGCTCTTGCTTCTAGTGCCTTACTTCCTTTATTTTGACTCCTAGCTCATTTTCTTTGGAACGTTACCCCTAAGAATTCTTGGAGCCTTGGGTTGAACTTGCATGTTCTCAGAGAGGATCTGCACTAGCTTCTGTCAGTTGCCTGGTGCCTCTGCCAGCTGGAAGTTTCTTGGACTATGACAGATAATGAGAACACCCATCGAAGAGCCCTAAAGGTTTGGTGAATTCTCAGGGGAGGATTTTCCAGTCAGTGGAAATGGACCTTCCATTCAGCATCGAGAAGGTCGAGGGCAAATTTCCTTGCTCTCCTCTCCCGTGCAACAGGGCTTGTTTCTTATGCATCCTTACAATAAAAGTGTAGCCTTAGCAGCCCCGAGTATAGCCCTTCCTTTATCTTGTTCCCCTTTCCCAATAGAACCCCCTAAAAGAGAAGATCCAGGTCTGCAGGGATGGCAGATACCCAGAGCGAAAACTGTTTCAGTCCTTATTTATCTCACAGGGTCCTACTTTAAATTCTCTCTACAAACTCCTTGTTTTAAAATTTGTTTAATGTTTATTTATTTTGAGAGAGAGTGAGAGAGCAAGCAGGGAAGGGCAGAAAGAGGGAGAGAGAGAGAGGATCCCAAGCAGGCTCTGCGTGGTCAGCACAGAGCCTGATGTGGGGCTTGAACTCATGAACTGTGAGATCATGACCTGAGCCAAAATCAGGAGTGGGACGCTTAACTGACTGAGCCTTCAGGCACCCCTAAAAACTCCTTATTTTTATCCCAGCTCCACAGTATATTTAAAGAGCTTTAAATTTTTTTTTAATCCAACATTTTTAGTTGTTTTTAACAGAAAGAATTTCAGGCTATCTATTCCACAGTAAGTGCTGGTAACTAAAGTTTTGTTAGTATTTTTTCCTCATATATGTCCTCTTTTTAAGTATACAGAATTTTATGTTACTTAACAATAACGCATCCTTTATTATCCTTTGTTATCCTATGTTTTCTTGACCCACTTAGAAGCACTCATCCACACTTGTTCCAAGATTACAAAAATGTTTAAATATGTGTTCTTCAAGTATCCTTATTGTTTTTCCTGCCCATAAAAATATCTGATTCCTTTGCAATTTGTTGGGATGTAAATGAGGTTGAAGACACAGCCTTTTTTTTTTTTAAACAAATGGCTAGCCAGTTACCCTAATGGCTAAACAAATGGTTAGCCAGTTACCCTAACACCTTTTATTAAATAATCATTTTCCCTAATGATTAGAAATATTACCATTTTCATAAACTACATTCCTGAGTAGCATTCCCATTTCTTCCTGTGTGGATTTCTACGCTCTCTTTTCTTTTTAACTGATCCTTCTGTTCTTGCACAAGTGTTAATTTGTTTCAATTAGTGAAGTTTTATAACCAATTGTAATGTCTGCTAAATTGAGAGCTCTGTCATCACTTTTGCTTTAAATTTTTTTTCCCCAGAATTATCTTGACTGCATTCTTGAGTATTTTTTTCTTGCAGATGAAACTTAGAATTATTCCATCAAATTTCCCAATACACCTGTTAAAATTTTGGCTAGGGTATGCATAGTTATTTCCATACTCCCCTTTACATTATTTTACAAATGGTATCATTAAAATATGGCTGTTGTTTCCTTCTGGGAGCAGTCAGAAAACAGATGGCACCTGTAAAGGGTTTCGTTGAAGAGAGGTTAATGAAGAAACTCCTTCCAGAGGTACAGGCAGGTATGAAGAAAAGAGCAGGGGGTGGGGAAATACCCAGGGACAAACAATGGGAAGTCGTTAGCATCCCGAATCTTCAGGGGCAAAGGGAGAGACCCTGCGACTGGAGCCCCCAAGAAAGGCCATCTGGCAGAACACAGCTACTATCCACATCCTGGCAAGGAAGGGAGGGAGTAGAAAGGGGACAGGGGAATAGGTCCTCTGAGCTGCTGATGCCTTCCTTTGGATGAACCCAATAGGAACCCAGAGAACAAGGAGCTTTGGTGAAATGGTTTATAAAGGTCAGCCTCCCGCAGCACAGACAAGGCTGGAAAATGGATCTGGAGGGGTAAATGGCAAATGACTAGCACAGCTCAATTTACGGCCTAGTAGCTTTTACACTTACAACACTATAGTGTTGTTAAAATTTGAAATGTATTCACAGAGAAACTCTATTGAAAGTCATTCCAGAGAAATAACTGACTCATTATCCTGTAGCCAGATGACTTTGTGAAAATCAGATGCATTGTTACCTGAATTGGTAACAGTTGTTTTTCACTTGAAGTATGACATGTTCCAGGCTGCAAACCTTCCTTGTCAGATGGTGAGGCTGAAATTTTTCTGGTGACAGAGAACAGCCGCAAGCCGATTGCCGGTCTCTTCCACCCCCTTCACTCTGCAGACACAGAGCCTTATAGCCCATCCATTACGGGATGATCTCTCATTAGCTTCAACTTTGAAACGCAATTTTCTACTTCCTGATTGTAAAATCCCCAAAGATGCCTCAGAAGTTTTTATTTTTTCTTTCAAGAAATGCGGAACGGTAAATCTTTCCACAAAGAAAATCCACAGAAACTAATAAACAGTCGTGTGAATTCAAGAGCACTTGGAAAGAGTGCAGAAATCAGCAGGTAAGAACAAATTGGACCCTTTCCAGGAAAGGTTATTTGGGATCATTGCTCTCCTCCTTCTGCTAATTTCTCTGCTGGCCTAACCACATGAAATCTGTAGTCAAATGCCTTTGACTCAGAGAGTGGGAAGTGAAAAACCCAGAGAAATCAGCCTTTGCAGTGCTCTAGTGGGTAGGCATTTTCCCTCCTGATTTTACCTAGGACCAAGGGGGAGTCCGAGTCTTTGTTCTAAAGAACAGACAAAGCACACTCTTCCTGGAACACAAGGGCATGAGAATGCAGAGAAAACTAGCTTTTAATAGAAGGACAGATGTGGGCTGCAGTGAACTCTCAGTCTGGCGTTACCACTCGTCACCTCCCCTACCCGTCACCTCCCCTATTATATGCCAACAGGGTGGTGTTAACCACGAGCCATTGTTTTCCATGGCAAACAATGGCCTTCAGTCCTGATAATGTGCTTTGGCATCAGGGCGTCAAAGCCAAGGCAGAGAATGCCCCCGTGCTGCCCCTGGCTGCTCTGATAAATCACCCATCAATAGAGTCTCAGAGACTCTAGCAAACGAACAGATTATTGAATTTTTTCAGGTCATTTGAAGTATGGGAACCTGCCTAGGATAAAGAAAGCAAATAGGTCTGTCTCTTTTCTGTGTCACCTTCTTTGTGATGCAGTTTCTTAAATACAACAGGGCAATGCCAACCTTAAGACCTGGCTAATTTTAGTACATCATTTCTGGTTAACGCACAGTGCTATAGATAGAAGTGTTAATAATTCCAGAAACAGAATTGTTTCTTGTTTGCTTTCTAGAGGTGGATTTGTCTGGGTCTGATTTCACTTTTTTTTCTTAAAAGTCTTGTTTGCCTCCCACGACCCTCTGCTATCCTGGGTCACTTTCAAATGCTTTCCTTCTTCCCCTCAATGTCTAAATGGAGATCATCTCCAAGGTCTACCCTTGGGTACTGTGCCTTCCCTCTGTTCACTCTCTCAGCCTTTCACCAAAGTCTGCATGCACAGCAGGAATCCCTCATCTGGATCCTAAATTCTCTCTCACCTTTTGGATACCTCATTCTTATTCCTCCACATACCTTCCACTGCACATGTGGGAGCTCACTTGTCCATTTTCCCCTAACACCAAAGCTTTTCCTCCTCTTCACATCCCAGTTTCTTTCCTACCACCCCTGTACCCAGGATAAACACAAAATTAATTTGCATTTTCCTTATCTCTTTACATTCAATCTTTTCAGGTGAAACTCTTACTTCTTACCTAGATTAATGTAATAGACTCCTAAGTGCTCCTCTCTGTATCTTTAATCTTTTCTGATTCACTTCATCAGATTAATGCCGCCAGATTAATGATGCTAAAGAACTACTTAATCACATACCTTCTTTTTCCAAAGATTTGCTATGGCTCCCTATTACCTGTCTGGAAAGTTATTGACTCCACACTTAGCAATAAGGGTGCTGACCAACCTCCATTTTTTTGTTTGTTTGTTTTTGTTTTTGTTTCTTAGAAAGAGAGAAAGAGAGCACTCACATGCTTGTGTGTGAGCAGGGGAAGGGTAGAGGAAGAAGAAGAGAGAATGTTAAGCAGGCTCCACACTCAGCATGGAGCCCAACATGGGGCTAGATCTCATGACCTTGAGATCATGACCCGAGCCGAAATTAAGGGTTGGACCCTTAGCCAACCAAGCAAGCCCCCTCGTGCCCCCCTCCAATTACCCTTAGCTCTCTCATTATTCCCTGAACCAGGGGCCAGTAAATTGTAAACCATGAGCCAAATTTGGATTACCAACATTTTTTGCAAAAAATGTTTTGTTAGAACAAGAACACCCATGTGTTCACTTGATCTTTGTCAGCTCTCACACTTCAAAGGCAGAACTGAATAGTTGCAAGAAACCACATGACTGACAAAACCTAAGATATTTACTACATGGCCCTTTACAGAAGGTTAGCTGATCCCTGCCTTAGACATGTCATTATATTAAAACCAAACCCTATTTTTTGCCACTTTCCAAATAGTAAGCTCTGAACTTCCTGTTTATACATTCTTCACTTTCCTGGAATATTTTTCCTGCCCCGTCCCTACAACTGCCTCAAAATTCTTCTCAAATGTCACCTCCCTCAGGAGAACTTTTAACCAATTGCTCTCATTCATTCATCACTGAATCATTTGTTCAGCAAAAGTCTTTATTGAACATCTAACGTCCAGGTACTGTGATAGGTCATGTGTATATTGCGGAAAACAATGGCCCTCATGAACTCGCTGTCCAAAGGCAAAGAACTACGCCCAACAGATAATCACACACCCAGGCGTGTGATCGCAAACTATAGTAAATGGTATGATGGAAAATCAAGGTACATTGAGAGAATATGACAGGGGACTTGATTTAAATCAAAGAATCGAGAGTCTTTAAGGCTGAGATACAAATGGCAAGCAAGCAAAGAATTGGGGGTGAGAAAATTCCATGCTCTAGGAGCAACTGAGGAGACAGCCATGGGGCAAAGCAGAGCTTGGCACATCTGAAGAACTGATCGTGGGCTCATGTGGCTCGTCCAGAAAGCAAGGAGGAATGTGGATGTGTGCACAGGTGTACAAGGCTGGGAGGAAGACAGGCACCTAATCAGGAGGAGCTTTGGAGGTGATTCTAAGAGTCTGATTTTATTTTGTTTTGAGCCTGAAGTACATGTTCAGTTTTGTTTTGTCTTAAACTTGTTTTGGCTCCTGTGTAGAGAACAGACTGGAGGTGAATGGCAAAGTGCACCCTCTATCATCTCGGTCCCTCTGTATTTTGTCAATACTCTTATGAGCTCCATCACCTTCTACCTGTGTTATTTGTATAATATTGAACATTTCAGTCATGCATGGACACGCCCTATTTCCCTGCTAGATGGTAGCTTACTAGATGTCTAGAGCCTGGACTCTTATCAATTTTAGAATCTTCTGCATGGCCCATTGCACAAAGTAAACATGATGAATTAAGTTGAATTAGTTGTTCAGATTGCCCTGATTCACAAACTTCCACATCTCTTTGACCAATAATATTTAGGCTCAGCTTTATTCATTAGTCTCATTGGAGAGGAATTAAATGTCCCCTGGGTATCTTTAGAGGCAGAGCAGGACTTATAGGGGGAAAGTTACAGTCAGTTTGGACACAATATTGGGCACAACATGAAGTCTATATTTTATGAAATTAGAGTTTAGTGGAGATGGAATCACCTGTCCTGTGAGGGAAGGAGTTGCAGATCATTACAAGCTTGAGCTGTGATGGCCAGAGATGCTATGAATGATATTGTGGGTTGAATGATGGCTCCCCTAAAGACAGACTTATGTCCTTACCCCAAAAACATGTGAATAAGACATTATTTAGAAAAGGATCTCTGCAGATACAATTAAGGATCCCAAGACGAGGTCTTCTTGGATTATGTGGGTGGCCCTGAATCTGATATAAATCTAAATAAAGGACAAAAGGTGAGAAGACACGAACACAGTGAAAAAGTAACATGAAAACCGAGGCAGAGATTGCAGCTGTCCTGCCATGTGCCAGGGAGCACCTAGAGCCACCAGAAACAGGGAGAGGTGATGAGAGATTCTCCCATAGAGACCTTGGAGTAAGCATGGCCATGCCAACACCTTGATTTTGGACTTTTGGCCCCAAGATCTCTGAGAGAATAAATGTCTGGGTTTTTTATTTTGATATTTATTTATTTTTGAAAGAGAGAGAGAGAGCAAGAGAGGGGCAGAGACAGAGGGAGACACAGAATCCCAAGCAGGCTCCAGGCTCCGAGCTGTCAGCACAGAGCGCAACGCGGGGCTCGAACTCATGAACTGCGAGATCATGACCTGAGCAAAGCCAGATGCTTAACCGACTGAGCCACCCAGGCACCCCATAAATGTCTGTTGTTTTTAAGTGTGTGGCAATTTCTTACAGCACTAATAGGAAACTAACACAGATGGGGTTCCTGCATGGGGAAATAAGTTGGCCAAGATCCATGTTTTTTAAGCAGTTTTTTTAAGGTTTAGATCCCTCAGACGCCATAGTTCAAATGGAAGATTACTGATAAAACACACAAATTTCTCCTGCTCTTGTTGAAGGGAGTGGCCAGAGTCCTGCCTACTTGCCCTTCCCTCCACCCTGAGGTCTATGAGGAGCTAGATGACATGGAAAGTCCGGTCCAACTGTCATTCAATGGGTCCGTTTTTTGTGTGACAAGAGAAAACAGAGTCCAGGAAACATGGGTGTGTTAAGCTGTTTCCCCAAAAGCTGACGCTGAGTTTATCTGAAACGCTGGCAGGGAGAGAGGGAGTGAGACAGGGAAGTGAAGACAGGGTGTGTTAGTAAGCAGGTTACTTCTGTGGGTGACTAAGTTAAATCCTGTGAGGGCCAATGGGAGGTGGTGTAGAATATGTCTCAGAAAGGTTCTGAGAGGCAAGGAGGATGGATACTGATCCGCTCATTACAATTCATCACTGGTTAGGGCTGCTCCGAGGGTGGTTGGTAATGACCCCGTGTTTCTGACCTACCCTACTCTCAGGCTGAGAATGCACATGGCCAGTGGATACTCTTAGAGCCCTGACTGCTGGCAACAGGAGGCCATTCCCATGTATTGAAAGGTGTGAAGTGACTGGACATGACCGGGGCTCTGCTGGCATGTCTGGGAAGTACTCTGGTTGGCTGCAGATACCCTAATGACCAACACCGTGTAAGAGCGTGTACACTGTCCATGAGGAGACGGGCTGAATAAGCCCTGTGTTTCCCGCCCCCCACCCCTCATTGTTAATCTAAATCCTGGAATGGAAACTATACTCCAAAATGTGCTTCTGTCCATCTAGTCAATTAACTATCTGCGTAAATAAATCAGAGAACAATCGAGCATTTGTAGCACACTAGTGACACATACAACATATGGGTATAGGAAGGAAAGCAACAGAAAATGTTAATTATCTAAATAAATTGACCATATTTGTTTTATTTATTTATTTTTTTTTTTTTCAACGTTTATTTTATTTTTGGGGACAGAGAGAGACAGAGCATGAACGGGGGAGGGACAGAGAGAGAGGGAGACACAGAATCGGAAACAGGCTCCAGGCTCTGAGCCATCAGCCCAGAGCCTGACGCGGGGCTCGAACTCACGGACCGTGAGATCGTGACCTGGCTGAAGTCGGACGCTTAACCGACTGCGCCACCCAGGCGCCCCGACCATATTTGTTTTAAATAAACAGGAAATAGTTCTTTTTCTCAGGAAAAAGAACTAGGGACCGTGTTCCTAATATTTAATGGAGGGTGTTAAGGACAAGAAGCCCTTAAATTAAAAGAGAAATGGGCATGCTTCTTAGGCTCAGTGGTGGGATACCAAAGACACAAACAGCAAACAATGCTAAGCAGATGACATGTGCCAAGAGGACAGCCTTGTTGGCAGAGTCCAGGTGTCATGGAGCACTTGGAAACCTCACACAGCCCAGAATATCAGAGGGAGCATTGTGTGGTGGTTATAAGCAGGTAGCTGAGTCCTGTCAGACTGGGACAGAGTCCCAGCCCCACCCCTTACTGGTTGTTTGGCCTTGAACAAATGACATTTCCTCTTGCGTAACAACAGGGGCAGCCTAAATCCCAATGAGGCCACAGGAAGGACACATTGAGACTAATGCCTATGTGGCCCATGCTCCAAACATCATTTTATTCAACTGTGTTGTATGCAAGGCACTCAAGCCTTTGGCTTCTGTGTCACTAAGGGACATACAACCAAGGGAACAAGCAGAGAGAATGAGATTTTAAGCTTCCCACTCCTGCAAGGACACAGGGCAGGGATAAAGACTTTAAGTTACTGCACGCTTCTATCAAGAGAGTCAAACCTGGGGTGTACCAGTTGGTTGAAAGCACGTTACACAGAAGCTTAAGAGCCAGGGTAAAATCTAAATCTGTGGAAAAGGGGAGTAACCTCTGTGCCAAGGAACGGGACTTCCTAAAAGGCCCAGAATTTCCTTGAGCTAAGGGGGAGATGTGCGGTTTCTGGTGCCCAGGCTCCTGTTGGCAGCTTCTGGCTTTCCTGCCAGTCTTGCTTCGCCTCCTTAACCTTGTCCCTTTTGGCTTTCCCTAAAGCATCCACGTTTCCTACTAACTTTGCAAAAATGCCCCCACTCTGAACCCTTCTCTCCAACCCACCAACTGTTCCTAAGTATGTTAAGCAGATGTAGTGGAATTAACAAAATCTATTTATAGGATTTTTTTCTTGAAGAACTTGAAGATAAAATTTGAGTGATGCAGAAGTCCTCCTGGAGCTATTTTGGTACCTGCAGAAAGGTAGATTAGAAGGATGACTGTCATCTGATGAACGGTAGGAATCGTCTTCGGGCTAAGAGCCTGAGTTTCAGCACAAGCCGGGCTGCCAAGCCACTGGCAGCCAAGCAAATTGCTGACACTTGCTGTGCCTCAGTTTTCCCATATGCAAAGTGGAGATAAAAATATACCTCCCCATCGGGGATGTTCTAAGGATTAACAAAACAATATCAGTGAAGCACTTTGTGGTGTTACATACCCCAAAAGGTATTACCATTATAAAAATGCACAATGTAAAACTCTATTTTTTACTTTGTGACTTTGATGGCATGAACAAACTTTACCCTCCAGCTTTTTAATATGATTATAAGCCCTTTACAAGAATACAGCTTTCACTCTGCACAGCAGGATACATAATATTTCTTATAAATTTAATTTAGAAAACGGCAGGAAAATAATGTTAAGGATTTGCCTTAAACCCACGAAAGCAAGGCAATTCCATTAATATTGCCACTCTATCTTTAACTCGACACATTGTGCTTTAAGATGACAGTCTTTTAAGATCCCTGCTTTTCTTTGGAACAATAAAGGTAAACTTGAGATACAGAACACACTGTCTCTGCATTTTTTCCCCCTAATGCTGCCTACTCAGATCCCTAACAAACCCCTTAATGTTTCTTTCTTCTTTTGAAGCAGTCATCTGAAAAGTTTTGAGGTAAGTTTCATGTTGACGTCCAATGATAGATGCTCTTCCCTTAGTGTTCTGCTGTTCACCTAGAACTTCTGAACGCCTGCAGTCACAGGCGATGCGTACGCCATAAGGGAACATGGAACTAGAAAGCTTTTAGCTTGTGGTTAAAGAGAAGAAGATCCCCCCTTCTAGGACTGAAAAAAAAAAAGATTCACTACTTTGGACAAACTGTCCCTGGTGGGAGGGCCCCTGCATCTCCATATACAGGTCCCTTCTGAGGTGTTCTCTATGACTACTATAATAAATTATCACAAGTTTAGTGGTTTAAAACAGCACACATTTATTATCTCACACTTCTGTAGATTACAAGCCCAACATGGGTCTCACTGGGCTAAAATCGAGGTATCGCAGGGCTGTGCTCCTTCTGGGGGCTATAGGGGAGAATCTGTCCTTGACTTTCCCTGCACTTCTTGCCTCATAGCCCTTTTCCTCCCTTTTCAAAGCCAGCAATGATACAAGAAGGACTTGCCCTGCTATCACTGACATATCCTGCTTCCTTCTTCCACATTTAAGGATCTTTGTGATGACATTTGGCTCACCCAATCATCCAGGAGAATCTCACCCACCTCCGGGTGATCAATATACGACCATAATTCTCCTTTACCATGTCATTTAACGTATTCACCGTTCCCAGGGATTAGACATAGACATCTTTGAAGGCAGCAGCTGTTACTCTGCCTGCCTCAGGATGCACATATACTCCCCAACTTTTGCCACAACGAACAGCCTGGGTCCCACCAACTCCAGCAATAGTGTGATGGGATGTTGTTCCTGGTGTTGGAAAGCATGCTGGACCATTGACCTTCCCTACCCCCCAAGTTTCTTGTTCCATTAGCAATGACTTTTTCCTTATCAGGCCTCATACTCCCCAAGTCTGTCTCCACTCTATTTGTGGATGAGAAGCTCATCAAATCCATGTCAGTCAGTGCCAACCTGAGCATCTCATGTAGACAACAGTTACCTTCCTACAGTGATCTGAATGCATTTCGAATGTTCTAAATACTGAACAGCTAAAGCTGAATCCTCATTATAGACCTCTGCCCTACATTTGTTGAAACTGCAACTGATTTGTGTTTTTGTGACCTTGACTGAAGCCACGTCTGGCCACAGTTAAATTCGACAATGAGTGATATTTGTATTATCACACACCTACATGGCGCTATGGTAAGCCCTTTGCATATGGGGAATCATTTATCTTTTGGATGTATATATCCTCAGAGAAACAACATAACTTACCCAGGTCACACAGTTTCATTAACTTAAACCCAGATTATCCTGATTCTAGAATCATGTTGTCCCCTCACCTGGGCACCTGCTACTCATAGGTACCAAGTGCCCTCAGACATCTCAAGACACTCAATTCCTCCTTCAGTGCTCTTTCTCATCCTTACCCTTATCCTTGCATGGAATCTGTCTTAGGACAGACTCCTTGGTTGGATACGAGTGGTTAATTATTCTAGGAATTCCTTATCCTTGGAGAGAAGCCCCAAGGAGCAACAGAGAGGGATGGGAGTTCCCATGCCCTGACACTCTGACAAGAAGACACCTTTGGTCATCAGGGGTCCTTGAATCATTCCACAGGGCAGCTGTCTATGTTTCCGCCACAGTTCATCCTATGTGGAAGCAAATGAAGCCAAAAGCATCCCCTCTGTGAGATTCTATAGTATTCAAGGAGGGAAGTGAGTTAGACTGACTGGCAACCAAAGATTAATTGGGTCTGTGTGGGTAAGTGGTTGATGGGACAAGGTCAGCCTCTGCTCTGTGTCAGCTTGAAAGAGGATGTTGGGAGTGGAGTCAGAAGGCTGTGAAGGGCAGCCTCAGGGTCAGAATGACAGCAGCTCGGGGAAGGCTCTGGGCTGTGAAGTAAAACAACCACAAGTGTAAATGACCCGGGGCTCTGATGATGTGCAGCAGAGATGTTC
Source organism: Panthera onca (assembly GCF_046562875.1). Lineage (NCBI taxonomy): Eukaryota > Metazoa > Chordata > Mammalia > Carnivora > Felidae > Panthera > Panthera onca. Next base: position 205,146,195 of record NC_138339.1, read on the forward strand.
GTGCTTTTAGACTGACATTCAAATGACTGAAATATCACCCGCCTCAGCGGCCTGATCTACACCAAGGGAAAGTGAACTCAGATCATCAACCAAGGGTTTACCGTTTACTAAACAGAGTGTTAAAAGGTTTCTCAGTCCCTAAGGTCTAAGGCCTTTGTGATAATGTCACAGTAAGGTACAGTTAATGCACCGCATGGGTGGCCCGTTTAAAATATTTACCTCCAAATG